>NC_140313.1:1661510-2861510 GCF_964211825.1 Aythya ferina | reverse complement strand
CCCCAGCCTAGCAGGATCCCCAGCACAGAAGGCAGCATGGTGCAGGGCTGCTCTGCAGCACCCAAAGATGCTAGCTCCGTGGCTGGGTCAGAGCAGAGGTGCTTTGCAGCACCCCCAAAACACCACCTTCACAGCAGACAAGGCAAGCTTGTGCCACAGCACCCCCAAACACCACCTCTGTAGACAGGATGGGGCAGGACCACCTTGCAGCACCCCAAAACACTATTTCCTACCAGCTGCTACAACTTCCCCTCCACCCCTTACCAGTCTGATTCTGTCCCTCCCCACCTCACAGGGAAACTGATGTATGGCATACTGTCCCTGTCCCAGGGAAAAGGAGCAGACGGGCAGCACCCAGAACTAGGGAGCAGGGTGAGGATGGTATGGCCTACATTGGGTTGTCACCCCATCACTGGCCAGCCCTTGGGTGAGAGGTGTCCTTGCTGTAGGGCCAGCACAGTGCGTCCCCACAAAACAGGGCAGCAGGACAGGGTGGGAGGCACTGGGTGTTGAGTGGGAGGACATCATCACAGCAGCAGCTTCGTGGCATGGAAAGCTCCTGGTCTCTGCACCACTCAGCCTGGCCCAAAGTGCCCCTGCAGGAGGGGCAAGAAATTGCAGTGGCACCCATCAGTAAATGTGGGGAAAACAGAAGCTTTCTGCCAAACCTCAAGAAAGAAGTCACTCCAATAGCATTAGGGCATCCTGCCCTCTGACAGCCCCAGCATACAGCAGGTGCATGTAACTTGGCCAAGAAAGGTAACACTACATAGGAACCAAAAAAAAAAAAAAAAAAAAGAGACCCAGAGATTGCATTATAAAACAGAAGAGTGCCCTGGCTCCCAGAAGGCTGGTAGGGGGCTGGATCACCACCCATCTACTCTGTAAACAGAGGCTAATGATAAAGATTTGATCATTTAGGCTCCAGTTCAGACATTTCACTAATGCTATTGAAGTTACTCTTTCCCTGTTGCATTTATCATGACCACAATGAGATTAAGTGCTCAGCATTCCCATCCAGTTCACCAGATCTGCCAAATGGGAAAGCAAAGCTGCTGAAGATGCACAGCTATCAGGCACTGCTTATCTACAGATCTCCTGGCATCTTCCCCCAGGTTTCTGTCTCCTGATTGCCTTGCTCCATCCTTCTGGGGACTGTGCAGAGCAAACCCTTTCACCCTCCCAGGGACATGCATTCAGGTGGCATTTGCTTTTGTTGCCACACAAAGCATAATGTTACTGCCAATATCCTTGCCCCAGCTCTGCTTCCCAGGGCACAACATGTTAGATTAAATTCATTATCCCCTATCACATTATAGCAGTCTTTTCATTTCTCTCTTAACGCACATCTGAGACATCAAGTTTTGGAAGCTTTCAGGGGTGAGATGCCTTTCCCTTCCCAAGAAATGAACACAGGCATTTCCTGATAAACTGCTCCTCCTTGCTTCCAGCCTCTGATAGTAGCTTCCCCTACCGGAAGCATCGCTGCCTTTTGTTCAGTTACTCTACCAGTAAGACAGTGTAGGGAAACAGTATAAGAGAGCTGTTATTGATAATAAATCACTCTTACTGAGCTGCCAGGAAGAGAGATACACAGGAGAAAGGGAGAGGCTATTTCCAATCTGAAGCCTGCTTCCTCAACAAATTCAAGCCATGAAACAATCCTTCAGTTGCAGGAAACAGGCACAGCAGCCAGAGGAGCACTTTCAGGCTGGCAGCTTGGTGCCATGACTTCTGGCTCTCTCCACCAAGTTTTATCACCTAGACAGGACAAACCACTGCAAATAGCTTTAGAACCCAGACCGGCAGCCTCAGGGAGAGGCAGGCCAACTGGCCCAAGACAAAAAGCATGAGAACGTTCCAGTTCCTCAAAGTCTGCTAATATTTTTGGCTCTTGCAGGCTCCTAGAAGATGAATTGAAAGCAAAGCTCAGACCTGTCACTTGATGCCACAAGCGCTTTCTTTCGCTGGCAGCCACAGCAAAGAGGACCTCAGGAGTTACCCTTTGTACACTGCTGGCCCAGCTTGACTAATCCCAGCAGTAAGGGAAGCACAGTATGGAAAGGACACAAGTGCCTGCTGTTTTTACTACGCCCTCTCTGCACAGCCACAGAATTGCTGTCTGGCAGCAAGAAAACCCCAGAGCAGTGAGTCCAGACATGCTTCCCCCAGGTTTCAGTTGAGCAAAGAGTTGTCTTTTGCAAACTATTTTTTACACATCTTCCAGACAGGACAATCTGTACAGCACCACTGGACTTGCCTATCTTCTCACAATTTAGGGAATGCAGGTAGCAGTGCCCACCAAGGCAAAGTTTCCTTCTGGACCCAACAATTCTTCATGTCCCTGCTGAAGTACCCAGCAGTCTTTCAGCAGCAGCACCATTAAGGTTGCTCCTGATGTCCAAAAGGTCACTGGCCATCTTGTCAGAATGATGCTGCTCAACAGTGTCCCCATCTGGCTCCACACAAGCGTGCGTGTCCCAGAGCCACTGAGGCAATGGCAGCAAAGCACAGCACGTAACCCACACAGTACTTTCCAAACCTCAACGCTGCAGCTCAGCCAAGAGGAAATCTCTCTTGGCTGCCACTCCCTAAATGTTTATTCCAGTATGGACACCTAACTCCTTCCCAAATCGGGAGCTGATGTGACCCCACTGCCTTTGGGCTTTTCTGATCCTTTGTGCTGCACTTAAAAATGCAGTGTGAGGAGGCAAGACAGAAAATTGGGGAGCAGCACTTCAAAGATGACATGGTTATAACTCAACAGGTCACACAGGTATCTGCTGCAGGCAGCTTTCACTTCAGATCCAGGGTCCAGTTTTCACCTCCTTGTTTGTTCTCCCTTGGGAACATCAGGGTCTAGAGCCCAGGGCACATTTTTACAAACAAGTTCAACTCATTTGGGAGCTTTAAGACAGCTGGAACTACAGCACTGGACAGAGATGGGCAGCCCATGCAGGTCTTAAAATCACCCTAGGGCCTGACACAGACACTATGGTGGATTGCAAATGGTGAAAATGGTTTCCAAGAGGATTTCTGAGGCTTTGTACCCTGGTTCAGAGCTGGAAGGAGGGGTCAGAGCTCAGGCAAGTGCCATGACATTTGTGAACATAGGGCTGTTTGGGCATCTCTTCCCCTCCAGCTTTGCTGGAACATCCTGGTCCCAGATGAATCCTGACCACAGGCACCACAGCAGCATGCACCATCCTATAACAACCCCACATCTGACCAGCATCAGTTCAGAGCATCCTCTGAAGGCAGGGCAGACTCCTCCCTCCCTCGTGCTGGGCTGGGGGCAGAGCACTGTAATTCACTGCAAGCACTGACCTTTGGAAGGTGTAATGAGAGAGGTTTACAGCTCACACAGTGATCCATGTCGAGATGGGCAAGCTGTTCTTGCGACCAGCTAATCCTGTCCCCTGGCTCACACCCAAGGCTTTAGGCACTTTTCAGAGGACAGGTCAGGTCTCAGTCACACTCATTATGTCCAGGCTGGAGCCTGACTTCCTGACCTCTTCTCTCCATGCAGCCATATGAATGGCAATGATGTTCCCTACTTCCTTTAGTACCAGGAGCTGGCCCTATACCAGCCTCTGGCAAGGGATCTGCCCAAAAGCAGCCTCAGAATTGCTCAATGCCTCCCTTACCTGCCCAGAGGATGGTCTCAGACCATATCACAGGGCTCATCAATGTCTGCTTTCCATCAGAGTACAGCTACCCTGCAGCAAGGCAAACCAGCTGTGCGAGATGGACAGTGCAGTACAGGGCCCAGAATCTTTGAAAGATGCAGGCACAGCAGGACCCACTTACATAGATTAACTGAGGATGAGCAAGGGCAGAAGAATGCCATGCTGCCCTCCATGATTCAGTGAGAGGGCTTAGAAGACCTGTTTCCCTCTGGCTGGGTCTGCTCTGCAACTCAAGGCTTCAACCTGAACAACTAGATGCTGCCTAAGCCAAAGCACCACATCCACTTGCCCTGAAGCTGCTCCCTGGGGAGGACAGCTGCAGCAGGGGCCAGTAGGGCACAGAGCCCACGGCAGGAGGGGGCCAGGAACTCAGTGGGATGCACAGCTGACCCGGCGTCACAGCGCAGGCTGCCAAAAGCTTGAGTTACCATAACAATCCTCCCAGCATGCCCCGCTGCCCCCCTCCTTTGTCTCCACTCCCCCAAGCCCCTGTCCCCTCCCCACCATCCCACACACCAAACCTCCATACAGCACATCATAGAATCACAGAATTAAAGGGGTTGGAAGAGACCTCGAAAGATCATCAGGTCCAACCCCCCGCCAAAGCAGGTTCCTTAGAGCAGGCTGCCCAGGTAGGCGTCCAGACGGGCCTTGAATATCTCCAGAGAAGGAGACTCCACAACCCTCCCTGGGCAGCCTGTTCCAGTGCTCCATCACCCTCACTGTGAAGAAGTTCTTTCGCATGTTGGTACAGAACTTCCTGGGCTCTATCTTGTGGCCATTACTCCTCGCCCTGTCCCCACAAACCACTGAAAAGAGGTTGGCCAAATCCCTCTGTCTCCCACACCTCAGGTATTTGTACACATTGATGAGATCCCGTCTCAGTCTTCTCTTCTCCAGGCTGAACAGACCCAGGTCTCTCAGCCTTTCCTCATAAGGAAGATGCTCCAGGCCCCGTATCATCTTTGTGGCCCTCCCCTGGACTCTTTCCAGGAGATCCCTGTCTTTTTTGTACCGGGGAGCCCAGAACTGGACACAGTATTCCAGGTGAGGCCTGACCAGGGCAGAGTAGAGGGGGAGGATCACCTCCCTTGACCTGCTGGCCACGCTCCTTTTAATGCATACCAGGATCCCATTAGCCCTCTTGGCCACCAGGGCACACTGCTGGCTCATGGTCAACCTGTCGTCCACCAGGACCCCCAGGTCCTTCTCCTCAGAGCTCCTCTCCAGCAGGTCGTCCCCCAGCCTGTACTGATACTTCGGGTTGTTCCTTCCCAGGTGCAGGACTCTACACTTGCTCTTGTTAAACCTCATTTGGTTTCTTCCTGACCAGCTCTCCAGCCTCTCCAGGTCTCGCTGAATGGCAGCACAGCCTTCTGGCGTGTCAGCCACTCCTCCCAGCTTTGTGTCATTGGCATACTTGCTGAGGGTGGACACTATTCCCTCATCAAGGTCGTCAATGAAGATGTTGAACAAGACCGGACCCAGCACCAACCCCTGGGGAACACCGCTAGTCATAGGTCTCCATCCGGACTCAGCACCCTTGATCACCACCCTCTGAGCTCGGCCAGTCAGCCAGTTCTCAACCCACCTCACTGTCCACTCCTCTATCCCACACTTTCTAAGCTTTGCTATCAGGATGTCGTGGGAGACAGTATTGAAAGCCTTGCTAAAGTCAAGGTAGATGACATCCACCGCTCTCCCCTCATCTACCCAGCTGGTGATGCCATCATAGAAGGCAACGAGGTTGGTTGAGCATGACTTCCCCTTGGTGAATCCATGCTGACTACTCCTCATAACCTTCTTCTCTTCCACTTGCTTGGAGATGGCATCCAGAACAAGCTGTTCCAACACCTTTCCAGGGACAGAGGTGAGACTGACTGGCCTGTAGTTTCCCGGATCCTCCTTCTTGCCCTTCTGGACGACTGGAGTGACACTGGCTGTCCTCCAGCCTTCAGGCACCTGTCCTGTTCTCCAGGACCTTTCAAAGATGATAGGGAGCAGTTCGGCAATCACCTCTGCCAACACCCTTAGCACACGTGGATGCATCCCATTGGGACCCATGGATTTGTGTGCGTTGAGCCCACTCAGACACTCCCGAACCACTCCCTTGTCAACAAGGGGGGAGATCTCCACTTCCCAGACTCTTTCTCCTTCCTTCAGGGTCGAGGAGTCCCGGGAGGGGGAGTCCTTGAAGCAAAGAAAGCATTCACTATCTCCACCTTCTCAGAGTATTCCGTTACCAGGACACCCCCCTCGTTCAGCAAGGGACCCACATTATCCCTAGTCTTCCTTTTACTGTTTACATACTTAAAAAAAAAAAACAAAAAAAACTTATTATCTTTTATCTCTTTTGCAAGCCTCATCTCTAGGTGGGCTTTAGCCTTCCTTGCCACACCCCTGCAGGCCCTGACAACACATCTATACTCCTCCCAAAAGGACAGGCCCTTTTTCCACATTTCATAGTCCTTCCTCTTCCTTTTGATCTTATCGATGAGCTCCTTGCTCATCCACGCAGGTTTCCTGCCCCCTTCCCCGATTTCCTACTCTTCGGGATGCACCGATCCTGAGCTTGGAAGAAGTGCTGCTTAAATGTAGCCCAGCTCTCACATGCACCCTTGCCTTCTAGCAACCTAGCCCATGAGATACTCCCAAGCAGGTCCCGGAAGAGGTCGAAGTTGGCTCTCCGAAAGTCCAGGGTAGTGTCCTGGTTTCAGTTAGAACAGAATTAATTTTCTTCCTAGTAGCTGGTGGAATGCTGTGTTTTGGCTTAGGATGAGAAGAGTGCTGATAACACCCCGATGTTTTAATTGTTGCAGAGCAGTGCTTATACCAAGCCAAGGACACCTCAGACTTTTGCTCTGTCCTGCCAACAGGCAGGCTGGGGGTGCAGTAAGAGCTGGGAGGGGACAGACCCAGGACAGGTGACCCGAACTAGCCAAAGGGGTATTCCATACCATCTGACGTCATGCTAAACAATATATAGGGGTGGCTAGCCGGGGGGAGGGGGCCGGACTGCTCGGGGTTAAGCTGGGCATCGGTCAGCGGGTGGTGAGCAATTGCATTGTGCATCACTTGTTTGTACATATTATTATTAGTAGTACTATTATCATCATTGTATTATTATTATTATTATTATTATTATTATTATTTTCCTGTCTTATTAAACTGTCTTTATCTCAACTCACGGGCTTCACTTTCCATTTCTCTCCCCCGTCCCAGAGAGGGAGGGGGGAGGGTGAGCGAACGGCTGCGTGGTGTTTAGCTGCCAGCCGGGTTAAACCACGACAGGTAGCAATCCTGCTTTTAGCCTTACTTCTTCCAACAAGTTCCATCTTGAACTCCACCATCTCATGGTCACTGCATCCCAAGCTGCCTCCAACCTTCACATCCCTAACAAGCCCATCCCAGTTGGTAAGGACAAGGTCCAGGAGCATCCCCCGCCTCATCAGCTCCTCCACCACCTGTGTCAGAAAATTGTCTTCAGCTCATTGTAGGAACCATTTGGACTGCGCGTGCCTGGCCAAGTTGCTTACTCAACAGATGCCTAGATAATTGAAGTCTCCCATGAGAACAGTGATTGTGAGGCTACTACCAGCTGCTTGTAGAAGGCCTCATCGACCTCCTCCTCCTGATCTGGTGAAAACCCTCGATGTGCTCAAAAACAAACAAACAAACAAAAAAAAACACACAAAAAAACACACTCACACACAAGGAAGAAGGGAGGCAGGGGCAGGCAGCCCCCACAAGCCGCCATCCCAGCCCGCTGGGTGGGCACGGTGCCCAGGCTGGTCCCAGGCACATTGTCCTACCTGGGTTACAGCATCTCCGCAGTGACACGCAGCCCCTACCCAGCCTCCCACTGTTGCCAGCAGCACAATGTGTGGCTTTCCACACATCAGGGAGCCCCCTGCAGCTCCTTCTACCTTGTGGTAGCACCAGGTTTGATGGAAACAGAGGTCCCAGGCTCTTCTCACTGCAGCGCAGCGGAGGTCTCTAGGGCAGCCAAGTCTCTGCTTTCCAGTCCTAGCCCATTTCCACTTTAGGCGGTTCTGTTCTGCTGCACTTAACCTTGCTGTGGCTTGAAGAGAAGACAAGATCCTGATTTACTTCATGTTCTAAAAACTGTTGTCTACTGTTGCTATGTGCTGTTAAACAGTTACTCAACCCAGCGTGCAAGCAGAGCTCCTCTCTGACACAGGCACAAGATGCAAGGAAAGACAAAGGATCCTGCTGAGCCACATTCAGGTGTGATACCTGCCTGTATCTTTAGATGAATTCATTTAGTGACTTGACAAGATGGATAAAACAAAATTTCTAAAAGCTCTGCTTCCCTCACTGCTACTCCTCCCTCCTCTGCCCTTCCCCAGATTGCATAGGGCCCACCACGATGGGTTACATCACTTGATGATTATAGCAGAAGCTAGCAAAGCCTTGGTCCTCATCCAGGATGAGTCATGGAGCTCAGGAGAACGTGCAACTTCCTTCTGATACCATCAAACAAGTCTTACACAGGCAGGCTACGACTTGGTTGCCATCACGGAGACGTGGTGGGACCAGTCTCATGACTGGAGTGCTGCAATGCCTGGCTATAAGCTCTTCAGAAGGGACAGGCAGCACAGAAGGGGTGGTGGTGTGGCTCTCTATATTAGAGAGCCTTTCGATGTTGTAGAACTCGAGGCTGGGAATGACAAGGTCGAGTCCCTTTGGGTTACGATTGGCAGGGACAACAAGGCTAGTGTCCTGGTCAGGGTCTGCTATAGACTGCCGAACCAGGATGAGGAGACGGATGAGGAGTTCTACAGGCAGCTGACAGAAGTTGCGAAATCGTCAGCTCTTGTACTCGTGGGGGACTTCAACTTCCCAGACATATCCTGGAAGCACAACACAGCCCTGAGAAAGCAATCTAGGAGGTTTCTGGAGAGCATGGAAGATAGCTTCCTGACGTGGCTGGTTAGTGAGCCTACCAGGGGTGGCGCCCCGCTAGACCTTCTCTTCACAAACAGGGAAGGACTGGTGGGAGATGTGGAGGTTGGAAACTGTCTTGGGCACTGTGTTGGAAACTGTTCCTGATACAAGCCAGTATGCTGTTGGCCTTCTTGGCCACCTGAGCACACTGCTGGCTCATATTCAGCCGACTATCCACCATCACTCCCAGGTCCTTCTCTGCCTGGCAGCTCTCCAACCATTCCTCTCCCAGCCTGTAGCTCTGCTTGGGGTTATTGCGCCCCAGGTGCAGGACCCGGCACTTGGCCTTGTTGAACTTCAAGAAGACTGGCCTGGCTCAACAGAGAATTGTGGCTTGAGCTTAGGAGAAAAAAGAGGGTTTATAACCTTTGGAAAAGTGGGCAGGCCACTAGGGAGGACTATAAGGATGTTGCGAGGCTGTGCAGGGACAAAATTAGGAAGGCCAAAGCTCATCTGGAGCTCAATCTGGCTACTGCCGTTAAAGATAACAAAAAACGTTTTTATAAATACATCAACACAAAAAGGAGGACTAAGGAGAATCTCCATCCTTTACTGGATGCGGGGGGAAACTTAGTTACAAGAGATGAGGAAAAGGCGGAGGTGCTTAATGCCTTCTTCGCCTCAGTCTTTAGCGGCAATACCGGTTGCTCTCTGGATACCCAGTACCCTGAGCTGGCGGAAGGGGATGGGGAGCAGAATGTGGCCCTCACTATCCACGAAGAAATGGTTGGCAACCTGGTATGGCACTTGGATGTGCACAAGTCGATGGGGCCGGATGGGATCCACCTGAGGGTACTGAGAGAACTGGCAGAGGAGCTGGCCAAGCCACTGTACATCATTTATCAACAGTCCTGGCTATCGGGGGAGGTCCCAGTCGACTGGCGGCTAGCAAACGTGACGCCCATCTACAAGAAGGGCCGGAGGGCAGACCCGGGAAACTACAGGCCTGTCAGTTTGACCTCAGTGCCAGGGAAGCTCATGGAGCAGATCCTCCTGAGAGTCATCATGCAGCACTTGCAGGG
Organism: Aythya ferina; assembly: GCF_964211825.1. Lineage (NCBI taxonomy): Eukaryota > Metazoa > Chordata > Aves > Anseriformes > Anatidae > Aythya > Aythya ferina. The sequence goes on along the minus strand of NC_140313.1, from coordinate 2,851,831 downwards.
GAAGCAGGCGATCAGGCCCAGTCAGCATGGGTTTAAGAAAGGCAAGTCCTGCTTGATGAACCTGATCTCCTTCTATGACAAAGTGACGCGCTGGGTGGATGAGGGAAAGGCTGTGGATGTGGTCTACCTTGACTTCAGCAAGGCTTTTGACACCGTCTCCCACAGCATTCTCCTCAAGAAACTGGCTGCTCTTGGCTTGGACTGGTGCACGCTTTGTTGGGTTACAGAATCACAGAATCACAGAATTTTCTAGGTTGGAAGAGACCTCAAGGTCATCGAGTCCAACCTCCAACCTAACGCTAACAGCCCTCCACTAAACCATATCCCTAAGCTCTACATCTAAGCGTCTTTTGAAGACTTCCAGGGATGGTGACTCCACCACTTCCCTGGGCAGCCTGTTCCAATGCCTCACAACCCTTTCTGTAAAGAAGTTCTTCCTAACATCTAGCCTAAAACTCCCCTGGCTCAACTTAAGCCCATTCCCCCTTGTCCTGTCACCAGGCACGTGGGAGAATAGACCAAGCCCCACCTCTCTACAGCCTCCTTTAAGGTATCTGTAAAGAGCAATAAGGTCACCCCTGAGCCTCCTCTTCTCCAGGCTGAACAAGCCCAGCTCCCTCAGCCGCTCCTCGTAGGACTTGTTCTCCAGGCCCCTCACCAGCTTCGTCGCCCTTCTCTGCACCCGCTCAAGCACCGCGATGTCCTTCTTGTAGCGAGGGGCCCAAAACTGAACACAGTACTCGAGGTGCGGCCTCACCAGAGCTGAGTACAGGGGGACGATCACCTCCCTAGCCCTGCTGGTCACGCTGTTCCTAATACAAGCCAGGATGCCGTTGGCCTTCTTGGCCACCTGAGCACACTGCTGGCTCATATTCAGCCGACTGTCCACCATCACTCCCAGGTCCTTCTCTGCCTGGCAGCTTTCCAACCATTCCTCTCCCAGCCTGTAGCTCTGCTTGGGGTTATTGCGCCCCAGGTGCAGGACCCGGCACTTGGCCTTGTTAAACTTCATGCAGTTGACCTCAGCCCATCGGTGCAGCCTATCCAGATCCTCCTGCAGAGCTTTCCTACCCTCAAGCAGATCGACACACGCACCTAACTTGGTGTCATCTGCGAACTTACTGAGGGTGCACTCGATGCCCTCGTCCAGATCATCGATGAAGATATTAAAGAGGACCGGCCCCAGCACCGAGCCCTGGGGGACGCCACTAGTGACTGGCCTCCAACTGGACTTGGCTCCATTCACCACGACTCTTTGGGCCCGGCTATCCAGCCAGTTTCTAACCCAACGAAGCGTGCGCCAGTCCAAGCCAAGAGCAGCCAGTTTCTTGAGGAGAATGCTGTGGGAGACGGTGTCAAAAGCCTTGCTGAAGTCAAGGTAGACCACATCCACAGCCTTTCCCTCATCCACCCAGCGCGTCACTCTGTCATAGAAGGAGATCAGGTTCGTCAGGCATGACCTGCCTTTCATAAAGCCATGCTGACTGGGCCTGATCGCCTGCTTCCCCTTCAAGTGCTGCATGATGACTCTCAGGAGGATCTGCTCCATGAGCTTTCCTGGCACTGAGGTCAAACTGACAGGCCTGTAGTTTCCTGGGTCTGCCCTCCGGCCCTTCTTGTAGATGGGCGTCACGTTTGCTAGCCGCCAGTCGATTGGGACCTCCCCCGATAGCCAGGACTGTTGATAAATGATGGACAGCGGCTTGGCCAGCTCCTCTGCCAGTTCCCTCAGTACCCTTGGGTGGATCCCATCTGGCCCCATCGACTTGTGCACATCTAAGTGCCGTAGTAGGTCACCAACCAGTTCTTCATGGATAATGAGGGCCACATCCTGCTCCCCATCCCCTTCCACCAGCTCAGGGTACTGGGTATCCAGAGAACATCCGGTATTGCCGCTAAAGACTGAGGCAAAGAAGGCATTGAGCACCTCTGCCTTTTCCTCATCTCTTGTAACTAAGTTTCCCCCCGCATCCAGTAAAGGATGGAGATTCTCCTTAGTCCTCCTTTTTGTGTTGATGTATTTATAGAAACGTTTTTTGTTATCTTTAACGGCAGTAGCCAGATTGAGCTCCAGATGAGCTTTGGCCTTCCTAATTTTGTCCCTGCACAGCCTCGCTACTTCTTTAAAGTCCTCCTTAGTGGCCTGCCCACTTTTCCAAAGCTTATAAACCCTCTTTTTCCTCCTAAGATCAAGCCACAATTCTCTGTTGAGCCAGGCCGGTCTTCTTCCCCGCCAGCTCGTCTTTGGGCACGTGGGAACAGACCATTCCTGCGCCATTAAGACTTCCCTCTTGAAGAGCGCCCAGCCTTCCTGGACCCCTCTGCCCTTCAGAACCGCCTCCCAAGGGACTCCACCAACCAATGTCCTGAGCAGCTCAAAGTCAGCCCTCCGAAAGTCCAATACAGCGGTTTTACTGGTCCCCTTCCTGGCCTCGCCAAGAATAGTGAACTCCACCATTGCGTGGTCACTCTGCCCTAGACAGCTCCCGACGATCACGTCCTCCACCAGTCCTTCTCTGTTTGCGAAGAGAAGGTCTAGCGGGGCACCTCCCCTGGTAGGCTCACTAACCAGCTGCGTCAGGAAGCTATCTTCCACGCTCTCCAGAAACTGGCTGGATAGCCGGGCCCAAAGAGTCGTGGTAAATGGAATCAAGTCCAGTTGGAGGCCAGTCACTAGTTCCCCAGGGCTCGGTGCTGGGGCCAGTCCTCTTTAATATCTTCATCGATGATCTGGATGAGGGGATCGAGTGCACCCTCAGTAAGTTTGCAGATGACACCAAGCTATGCGCATGTGTCGATCTGCTCGAGGGTAGGAAGGCCCTGCAGGAGGATCTGGGTAGGCTGGACTGATGGGCTGAGGTCAACTGCATGAAGTTCAACAAGGCCAAGTGCCGGGTCCTCTACCCAGGGTGCAATAACCCCAAGCAGAGCTACAGGCTGGGAGATGAGTGGTTGGAGAGCTGCCAGGCAGAGAAGGACCTGGGAGCGATGGTTGATAGTCATCTGAATATGAGGCAGCAGTGTGCTCAGGTGGCCAAGAAGGCCAACAGCATACTGGCTTGCATAAGAAGCAGTGTGGCCAGCAGGGCTAGGGAGGTGATTGTCCCCCTGTACTCAGCTCTGGTGAGGCAGCACCTCGAGTACTGTGTTCAGTTTTGGGCCCCTCGCTATAAGAAGGACATCAAGGTGCTTGAGTGGGTCCAGAGAAGGGCGACGAAGCTGGTGAGGGGTCTGGAGAACAAGTCCTATGAGGAGCGGCTGAGGGAGCTGGGCTTGTTCAGCCTGGAGAAGAGGAGGCTCAGGGGTGACCTTATTGCTCTCTACAGGTACCTTAAAGGAGGCTGTAGCGAGGTGGGGGTTGGTCTGTTCTCCCACGTGCCTGGTGACAGGATGAGGGGGAATGGGCTTAAGTTGAGCCAGGGGAGTTTTAGGTTAGATGTTAGGAAGAACTTCTTTACCGAAAGGGTTGTGAGGCATTGGAACAGGCTTCCCAGGGAAGTGGTGGAGTCACCATCCCTGGAGGTCTTTAAAAGACGTTTAGATGTAGAGCTTAGGGATATGGTTTAGTGGGGACTGTTAGTGTTAGGTCAGAGGTTGGACTCGATGATCTTGAGGTCTCTTCCAACCTAGAAATTCTGTGATTCTGTGAAAAATAAAGATAGGCCAGAACTCCAGAGCCACATCTTGCCTCAACACACAACTCAGCAGAGCTTGGAGCTAACCGCAGCTTGGCTGAAATACGTGTCAACAATCGCCTGAGCAGGTGGAAAACAGAAAGGGCAGAGGGGCTGAAAAGCCCTGCATGTGTGCAGATAAGGGAGAGGCCTGGAGGCCTAGCACAGCACACAGTGACTTTGGAGGATGTCAACAGCACATTCTATGCCACCCAACCAAGAAGAGAAGTTCAGAGCCCTGCTCTCATGGGTCTTTGAGCATTTCCACACCCCAAGCCTTCACAGAAAACTGCGTTTGCTGCTGGATGCATCCATCCAAGGTGACAGGAACTGACTGCCGTGAACAAGAGGAATGCTAAGTTTTTGGCAGGCAAAGGGTGGAAAGCTGATGGTTTGCAGGCACACAATGCGTGGGCACCCACAAAGCAAGGTCCAAAGGGTGCCTGGCATAAGGCTGAAAAAAGGAAGGTCACACCTACATCTGATATGGAAAGGATTTGGCTTAGACACTTTAGGTAAGTGAGGAATTCAAAGTTCTTCCCGATCCCCAGCACACTGTGTCCCTGCAAAATCTTTACACTCTAGCATACAGGACTCTTGCATAGCAGGATTGCACACAAATAGGAACTCAGGGGGAAATCGGCAATATTTGGAGGCCTAAAATTAGCCCCAGCAGATGATCTTCTGCTCCATTCTTGGGAGCAGTGAGAACTGAACAAGGATCCAGCTGTCCCAACACTCTCAAGAACAGGATCTTTGAATGCCCACCCTACTTGCAGCAGATATGGTAGGGCAAAGAGGGGATTCCTTGCATAACTCCAGTGCCAATACTCGCAAGGAACCCAGGGCCCATCCCTGAAGGGGAAGCAGCATTTCCTTGAGGTTTCCTGTGTAAAGAGGACCTACTAGTAAGACTAAGGGACAATGGCAGCCCAAACATGCAAAGAGCAGGCTGACTGATGCTAGGCTGACCACTTTCTGCTGAACATCTAACCCCGGCCTTATTAGCTCTGAGTTTGACAGCAGAGCATTGCATCCCCTTCCTGATGGGGGCACTGCAAGTCTATCCAAGGGTCTGCCAGCTTTACCAGACTGCTGCCAGCTGCACTCATCTGAGCTAATAAAATTAATTCAGCCCAAATGTAAACTCACTGATATCATCTGGGTTAGGTGATATCCAAGCCATAGAAAACAGGTTCATGCTACAACCAGGTACTGGGAAAAGTTGTTGCATTACACATACACAGGAGGTTTGCCATCTTGGGAAGTGTTAAACTATTCAGTCAGCAGATAGAGAATAAGTGGATCCAACATGGTGATCCTTGTGTTAAAACGCCTCTTATCGCTAGACAGGTAAGCCCCAAGAGAATATTGTGAGCTTGGTGGATGGGGATCTGCAAGCAGCCCCAGCAAAACACCTCTTCTCTGGTTGTAGCCACATAATACATCTGTTTTCCATCATCAAGAAAGATGTAGGATCCCAGCAAGGAGCAAGCATTAGTGACTGCCACAAGAAACTGGATGAAGGGGCTGCTCTGCTGCTACCACACCATGTGACAGGGAGTTTGCATGAAGGACTCCTTCCTTCCCTCCTTTTAACTTCCCAGGTGAATCTACCCCTGCCTCACTGCCTGCAGGTTCCACCTCAGCATCAGGCTGAAGAAAACGGGAAGGAAAAGATGGCCTGAGGCCCAGCCTCCACTTGTCTCTGGCTTGGCCCCGGCCTTCCTTGGCTGACACTGAGAGGAAGAGCTGTGCAGCCTGGGCAGTCATGTGCACTGAACAGCGGCTTCCCCACAAAACCTCTCCTGGCCAAATTGCACCTGAGCTCTGGGCCAAAAGAGAGGCTCGCTGTGGTTCTACAAAACCAAAGTATAGGTGAAGGCTCCCTTCCCAAAGACCCTCACGTTTCTGGTCAGTGGCAATACCAAGACTACTAGTTCTCCTGAAACACTTCACTGATACACCATGGCTGAGAGCCAGGCTCCCTCCTAGAAGTACAAAATCTTGGGAAAACACAGGCAGAGCTCAACTGGTTCTGACAGAAAGCAGGATCGTGCCTCTAGTGAGCTCTGGATGAAGCCTTAGCTCTGTTTTTTCAAGTGAAGGACAGCAAGCAGCAGAGCAGCAGCTGGGAAATCCTCCTGCTCAATACTGCTGGTGAACAGAAGGACAAGCTCAGTGAGCACCACAGACAGCAAGTTCCCAAGGGTTTAAAATACATCGCCCTTGAGCTTCTGACTGCATGCAGCATTCAGCAGTCTTAGCAGCACAGGTGACACCCACCCAAGCTCCCTCAGCCACCCTGCCAGCCCAGGCAGTGTGAGCAGCTCCATGATACCTGCTGTACTGAGCTGTCCCCAGGGACCAAGGGGAGGTAGGAGGAAAGCATGGCATTCCTGGCCTTCCTCAAACTGTCCTGAAGAAGGAAGAGAAACCAGTAATGACCAAATGAGTGCTAACCTGGGCATAGGACTGAAGCAGACAGGAAAGGCAGCTCTCAGCACCTGCAGCATGACCTTGGAGCTGCTTATTCTGGCTGCGTTGGGTCACCTGGAAAGACAAGTGCACAGTACAGAGATACACATTAAACTCAGCTGAGAAATAACCTGCCTACACAAGATGACCTCCCCGATGCTGGCTGGTCAGCAATTGCTCATATTCCAAGACAAGCAGTTTTATGGCCTGCACACAGCTCCGAGGGACCACAAGCATCCCCAGCATCATGAAGACCCCACAGCACCTCCTAGCTGTGCTAAAGCCACCCCTCCAGCTACAACCTTCCCCTCTGGTTCCAGTTATCGCCCTGTGTGACTCCAGGTAGATGTGGTTGTTTCCCCCAGGAAGCCAGAGCTGGATCCAAGAGACAGCTGCTGAGGTTGCTGCCACTGTTCCCTTTCCCCAGATTCAGGGGGAAGCCTTGACTTTGCTCCTCCCTACCCTCAACAGCCATGCTTTGCTCCACCACACAGGCACTGCCTGCTCATCTGTGTGCACACCAGGATATGGTTTAGGGACAAGCGCAACCTCTTGCTGTGCTCTCCCCAGGCTGCCCACCAAACCTCATGGCAGAGCCAAGGCAGGAAAGGCCAAATGCCGCTGTGAGGGAACTCAGAGCTCTCAGCAACCCAAAGAGACCCAGTCAAACCCAACGCTGTAGCATTTTCCAGGCTACAGCAAAGGGGGAAAGCGACAACTGCTTTATAGAAATCTCCACAAGGCCAGCCAGAACCGTCACAAAGGCATCATTTAAGACTCCTCCCTGGGCTCCCAGCGCTGCGATTACAGACTACCAGAGATAGTGCTGTGCAGAAACTATGTCCTTGAAAACCAGGACAGTACCAGCCTCCCCAAAATCTGGCCTCATACTCCCCTAGCCACTAGGATGATCAGCAAAAGCTGGCTGGGTGCAGTCCCTGCTCCCCAGCCTGCCATCTTGCACTGGGCACCGCTCTGAAGCAACAGCAGCAGCCTGAATAATGGCAGCTGAGCAGCCATGCTCTGCTCTGCAGGAGCAGCAGTATGGGCTCAGCCTTTGCAGCATGACACAGAGAGGCACTTACACACCAGCTTCCTGCTGCACTGGCCCATAAAACAACTGTGAAGGCACCCACAAAGCTTTTGCTTAATGTTAGGTCAACCCACACCAGCATCCCAGGAGAGACACCACTAGGATGCTGTGCTGCTGGTCACCAAGTCACCAGGACTATGGTTTCAGAGAACTTACATACATACCAAGCCCTGCTAAGAGCAACTTGTGTGTGTGTATAAATATATATGTTTGTATAAACATTAAAAGCCTCCATTGATTCCCTGCTCTACCACACCACCTTTCAGGGAAGGCTGTGAACATGAGCATGCCTGTAACAAGAATTGCCTGACACAGCTGAAGTGCTGCCACCCACATACTGCCATCGCACAGGAAGCGATGGCAATCTGTCCGATAGGGACTGGCAAAAATCCTTCCCAGGAAGACAGCAATTACCCCCAGTGGGCTGAGGCCAGGAAATCTGGATTATCACTTCAGCTCCTGCACAAAGTGCTTTGCGTCTTTGTTAACTTCCAACAACAATCACAGTGTTGGCATCATCCCAGGCCCAGGACATGCATTCATTACTAAAAAGCACTTCCAGCTGAATCACTGACTCTGCTTCTTGCAGCACGCAGGACTTCTCCACAGGCTTCCTTCCAAGTGCTGTTCTGCCACCACACTGATTGGCTGGGGGTGGTGTAGGCCACCAGGCAGGCAGCTCTGGCTGCAGACCACTGGCCTGTCCTGCAGCTCTCTGAAATGCAGAGCACATGAACTCAGCTACTGTTCACATAGGATTTACAATCAGATGGGAACGAACAGTGACAGAAACAGGGGGGAAAATTAATTGGCAGCTAAGCATTGGCAAGGCCAAGAAAAGGAGACTATGAAGGAAAGTAGCAAAGAGAGGACAAAGATGTGCAAGGCAGCTTCCAGTCAAAACCGTTTTTAGAGCAAACCTTAAATTTTGTGAGACACGGTTCTCTGGAGGTTATAGCAACCTGGCTCGCTTACCCGTGAGCACAAGAGAAATGGAAAAACAAACTAAAAGAGCTGCTCAGAGAAGATGACTGCGGAAAGCAGAGCTGCCAGGTGCTGCAAACAGGAGAACAGACCAGAAACACACAGCTGTTACCTGGGTGCAGGGACCCATATGACCTGCTGGAGGTCCCAGCTGTGATGTGAGATGGAAAGAAATCAGGTAAAACCTCCAAGAGAATATTTTCACTGCAGAATCACCCACAATGACACCCTCCACAAGCCATCTGTTAACATACAAATGACTCCCTTTGGGATTTCACCCATGTTGCCCTTCACACCTGTCCTGCTTCAAACGTGATTCATTAATTCCTCCAGCCAGGGAGATCTTTGATAACTTGATCACAACTATGCTGACAATCCTCTTGGAATACTATTTTTCTAAGCCATACAGCTTCACTTCCCTTTACACCTGCTGTCACATACATAGGGATGACGCGTTTTCTCATTCTGTACCCAGAAAGAATCCTGCCCCCCGGTGGTGTGGATTTCTACATAGTGCGTGACAATGCCACCAAATCTAGCACTAAAAGGGGACAAGCACGGGGAAGCATAGAGCAGTAAGGGCAGGTACAGGGCTGGGGAAGCATCAGGAGTCTAGGGAAATCAGTTTTCAGGAGCCAGATCAATACCCACCCCCCAAAACCATCTTCTGGCTCAGGAGAAAAAAAAAAAAAAAAAAAAAAAAGCTTGGGTGTTTCTGCCCTTTGCTATGCAGAAACATGCCAGGACTAAACACTGATGCTGGACAAAAAGGAGGAAGACAGCAGTGCAGATGTGCCTCCCCACCCTCTGAGGCCAGCTGAACCCAGAGAGGAAGCTTCCTCCCCTCTCCTTGAGCCCAGGAGGGAACAAGACCTGAAAACGCCGAGGGAACAGGGATGGGGAAAGCTCAGCACATACCAATGGGAGCGAAAACAGCCTGGACACTTCGCTCAGCTGCAAGGAAGCTGCCAGGACAGAACAAACCCTAGCAGTAAAATCAAAGCGCCGTGCCTCCGCCAGCAGACCCCCAAAACCCGGCACCCGAACAGCACCGACCCCGCAGGGGCGATGGCTACCGGGCTGCGTGCCAGGAGCTGTAGTCCCGGGGCGAACGTGCGCCTCGCTCGCGCCAGCGCCGCTCTGCCTGCCAGGATGAAACAAGGACAGCAGCGGGGCTTGGCCAGGCGACGCTTCGCCCTGAAACCATCAGGAAGGGCTTCTTCCTATACCTTTTGTCCCCAACCACTTGTCCCCTAAACCCTCGGGGAAGGCCAGTCCCCAAACCCGCCAGTCCCCACCATCCCCTATCGGTAACTCTGCGTGCCCCCCCACCCCCGGCGGACATCGGGCTCCCGCCCCCTGGCACAGAGCCGCCCCCCCCCGAACGTTCTGGAACCGGAGCGGGGAGGGAGAATTAACCCCTTCATTGCCGTCCCAGACCCACCAACGCCACTGCCCCGACTCCGGGCTTTCCTTCCGGGTGCGCCTCAGGGCCACGCCCCCCCAGCTGCCTCCGCGCCACTGATTGGTGAGGCAGGCGGAGGGCGGTGCGTGAAGAGGGGAGAGGGGAGAGGACGAGGCCAATGGGAGAGCGCGGGGGCTGTGACGCGGAGAGCACGGAGTCCTCCCCCTCCACGTGCGGGTGTGTGATGACAGCGGGGAAGGGGCGGCCCCTCGCTGGGAGTGTTCTCATTGGCTGGCGGAGGAAGGGGCGGGGCCTGACTCTGCGCTTGGGGGGGCGGGGGGAGAGGGGTGCTGCCGTCGCCGTGACCCCTAACCCCTGAGTCGGCCCCACGGGCCTGGCCTCATGGACACCCACCCCATGGACACAGAGTGTCCTGACCCCACAGGTTTGGTCTCCTGCCCTACAGACCCTCGGCACCACAGACACCCACCCCACGGACACAATGTATCCCAGCCCCACAGACATGGCCTCCTGCCCCACAGACCTCCCACCCCCCAGCCCTACCAATGTGACTTTCCCCAGGCACAGCCCCACAGGTGTCCCCCTCCCCACGGACACAGCCCCACCTGGACCCACCAAAGTGCCCCAAACCCCCGTGTGATGCCAGTCCCGAGTGGGACGAGCCCACTACCAGCCTGAGCAGTGCCAGGCAGGAATCACAGTGGTATGAGGGATGTGTGGAGGAAATGCAGCATGAATCAGCCTCATGGCTGTCCATACTGCTCAGCTGGCCATGATGCTGCCCTAAAACCAGCAGGTTTGAGGCCAGCATGCTTGTTACATGTAGGTGCTGGTTTCGGGGAGGAAGAGCCTGTCTGGTTTCCCCCGCTTGGTCACAACAGGGGCTGCCTACGTGGCAAAATTGTCCCCTTCTGTCCCTCAGCCCCATGCGCCAGCTCTGCAGGACTGGTATGGGGCTCCAACATCCCACAGGGAATGTTGCAGAGGCCTTAGAAGCTCCCCATGGGCTGGAGCCACTTGGTGCCCATCCTATGGGCATGGTGCAGGTTGCATTCACAGCTGGAAGTGGCTGAAACCAGCTCGGCATTAGCAAATGGTTAATGAGCCGTTATCGGTCTGAGCAGGAACTAAACTGGAACAGCTTCAGTCACTGCTGAGCCCCGTCCGAATGATCTGCTGGTTCAGCTCCTTGGCTGTGGGGAGATGTGGGTTCCTTTGTCCTCGACAGGAATAATACATCTCTGTGCATTGTGTGGACAGCGAAGGATTAATAATGCCTCAAATTATTTACCTCCTGCTTTAGAGTGCTTAGGGTTTGCGAGCAACGTCCCTGCCGAGCACGCTGTCCCTTAGCAACCTCCTTTGTTTTTTAAAACACAATTCCAGTTCCAAAAGCAGAATTAAGGAGCGGGATGCCAGAGCTCATGCAAACAGGCTTGGTGGGGTGAGAGCGTTGCCTAACCCTTTCTGGGTCACTCTCCAGACAGGCACATTCTACTTTTTCATCCATGTGCTTCCCTGCCCACAAACTCCATCGTGGCCATTTGGTGATGGATAAGCATAGGACTAGGGATTTGGGGAACAGTTAGAAAACCTCCATAGGCTTGGAGGAGATGGAAAGAGAGGAAAGCTCCTGCGTGAGCCATCCTGCCCCAGTGCACAAGGAGCAGTTTCCATCCCTGGCACTCAGCTCCACGCCATCACTGTCCACATCCCAGAGTCTCTCCTGCTGGAAGGGCTGGCAGTGGGGTATTTCCCCAGGAAGATGAGGTGTCATGAGCAGTGTGCAGTGCAACGACTGTATTGGGTCTGGCTGGTGTGGGAATAAAAATGTTGTTTTTGCAGAGTTACATTGTTTAGGAGGAAGGAATGTGGTATTGAGATATGCTTACAGTGATAAGAAAGCTCAACAGACAACCTTGTAAAATGCAGACAACCAGACTCCTTGAACAATCAGGCAGAAATCACTGTGTAAGAAACATTACCACCTCAAAGAGTCTGTGAAGCACCGGATAGATTGTGAACCTGGATTACCCACTTAGTGGGGAAACAGGGGAGGTTCCTGGTCGTTGAAAAAGGCATATAAACTGTGTTTTGGAACTAGCAGGTGCACTCTCCTGCTTGTGGGACACCCGCCATTGCAATCACAAATAAATTGCTACTTCACTGAGATCCTCGCCTGAGCCTAAGTTATTGGCTGTTATAAATGAAGTCTCAACTCAATCTGAATTTTGTAATATTTATAAAAAAAATATTTATAAAAGGTATAAAAGGCAAGTAGACAGCGCTGGGTGTGCGGGGAGTCTACGCTCCACCAACATGCACAAGAACATCAAACATTCTAAATATACAGAACATCGCTTTTACAAACTAAACCCAAGTATGCCTATACATACGTAAAATCAGGAAAGTTAACAAACAATCCTTTAAGTTACTAACCTTGAGTACACCTAAACATATGTAAAATCAGAAAAGGTAACAAACAATCCTTTAAGTTCCATGACTTAACAGTCTCCATTTTCCATTCCTTTTCTTGATTTTCTTTTCTTGATCCAGTCACCTACCGGGGAGCCCTGCCACCGCAGCAGCAGGAAGGCATGCCCCACTGATTTTAGCGGTCCTGTGCATCCACAGAGAGCTGACAGAGGGCCCGAGACTGATTAAAGAGGCAGGACCCATGAAGTAGTGGGGAAGGGAAGAAGGTAGGCACTCCGGGTTTAAGAAATGATCTGCTAACTGTGCACAGACCAAGGTAAGAAATATTAAGTATTGCCTTGGGGGTTGGGTGAGACTGTAAATATGGGTTCCAGGGGACAGGGAGATATCCCTGGGGGAGTGCCTCCCGACAGTTCTGTAATAAATGGCTAAGTCCCAAATAGGATTACAATCAAACTTTTACAATTTATTAAACGAACAGAGGTAAGCAAACAGCGCTGGGTGCGCCGAGAGTCTCTGCTCCACAAAGACGCACACAAGTTACATCAGGCGGCTGTTTTTTATGCTCTTAGGCTAATATTCATTACTACTTCTAGAAAAGGCAGGGTTATTATAATTAGTTCCCGGAATCCGAACCCTCCTACTGGAGCACGCGTATCAGTCTCCGGTGGTCCCTCTGGGAGTCTCTGGGGGTCTCTTGTGCTGAAGGCTCATAGTCTTCCTCCCTCTTGTCCTTCTCCTTTGTCCAGCTTGGCTGTATGTCAGAGACTTGTGCAGTGTCCCCTGCAAGCTTTGTCTTTTAGTCGTTCTTCAGCTCTCCCCGTCTCCTTAATCTCCTGGCCAGATATCAGAGACTTGCATAGTGTCCCATGCAATAGTCATAATAGTTAGCAGTTATTCTGAAACCCCCCAGATATCAGAGACTTCAAGGAAAAGCCTACAAATACATTTCCCTTCAAGCTCTCTATTGACACGAATTGCTAAGACATTCCTTTGCAAGATACAAGAACTATATACATTAACCACTCTGTTTTTCTTAGACTTGTGGTTATACAAGGGTATGTAAGACAGAAGGTCACATTCATCATACCATGCGGCCCTAGCATTGTTCCATATTTACATGAATCAGATGAACACATTTCACAGTTCTTCCTGAAGAATGATATGAAATTTGAAAAATAATCTCAAAATTAGAGGAGATGATAAAAGGAAAAAAAAAGTTAAATATTGTGTATCGGTCTGGACAAAAGAACCAATTAAGGAAACAGCAGTATTTTGGCCAAAATATGGGTCTGATGAAAATTAAGGCTTTAAATTTATGTGTAAAGAGTAAGATTTCTTTTTCGGAGAAGGAGCCAAGTTATGCTCCCTATAATCCTAATATTGCACTAGTGGCAGTAGCAGTCACTCCAGGAAGGGAGACAGTGTTATCAATGAAGTCTCAACTCAATCTGAATTTAGTAATATTTATAAAAGACAAGTAAACAGCGCTGGGTGCGTGGGAAGTCTATGCTCTACCAACATGCACACACGAACATCGAACATTCTAAATATACAGAACTTTGCTTTTACATACTAAACCCGAGTATGACTATACAATCAGAAAAGGTAACAAACAATCCCTTAAGTTCCATGACTTAACAGTCTCCATCTTCCATTCCTTTTCTTGATTACAAACACTGGACAATTCCAGGGCTAGTCATGGGAAATCTATTACTATCAATGTCCATGACTGGGGGAGCATAGTTGGCCTGGTTGAAGTGCTACCATATCTTCCATGACTTTTAACAGTCTCCATTTTCCATTCCTTTTCTTGATTACAAACACCGGACAATTCCAGGGCTAGTCGTGGGAACAATATGTCTCGCTTTAAGTTGTTAAGCAACTCGGTCTTCGGGCCTTATGTATCCCATTCTTCCCGGATCGAAGAAAAGCATATCCATCTCCTTTTCAAGGCCAATAGGCCTGGGTCAAAAGGCACGTCCAGGTCACCAGGGGGCGTAACAGCAAAAACCTTCGATGGCAGTAGTGGCGGGGGGGCCCATGGCGAAGCAGTCGGATCAGTAAAGGATCCCGCAGCTCCCTCACTGTCTGGCAAACCACATGTTTGTGATTGCGGCCCCACATGGCTCTTTAAGGCCTCAGAGACTGCTCGCCAGGTGCCGAGCAATCCCACTGCAACCTTGTCGTTTTTAGTTGCAGAGTCCCACACCTTGACATCAATTTGGTCCCATATTTCAGGATCATAAACTGTCTGATTGTTAAGAAGGAGAATAAGCTGTAAGGTTACCAGGACAGTCTTTGTTCCTAAGGACGTATGATTCCCCATAATGTGCAACTGCTTACCAGCGAGGGGCAGCTGTGTGCGCGGGTCCGCTTCTCTCAGCTTGAGCTTCTTTCCACCTCCCATGCGCCCATTTCCAGCGACTTTCTATACGAGATTCTTTGAGCAGTTTGCTGAGTTTCGCTGAACCTATCTTCATGAGGTGATCAATGTGCCTATTCCCATCCTGGTCTCCGTTCTGCCAGCCTGTTCCTTTTTATTCCTTCTTTTTACTTCTTTATTGATGTGTACTGGGTCTGGCTGGAATGTTAACTTTCCCGGCAGCAGCCCATACAGTGCCGTACTCTGTACTTGTAGCTGGAACAGCAGTGTTATCACACCAGTGTTGTGTCTACTGCTGAGCAGCAGTGGCACAGCATTGGGCCTTTCTCTAACCCTCCTAGGGGGTGGGCAAAAAAGTGAGGAGAGAAACATCACTAGGGCAGCTGACCTAAACCAATCAAAGGGATATTCCATACCATGTGGTGTCACACTCAGCAATAAAAGGTGGAAACAGGAAGAAGAGGGGAGGGGTGGGCTCTCGTTGAGAAGACGTCGGTCCTCCTCTCGAACACCGGCTGCGTGCGTTGAGGCCTTGCTTCAAGGACGTGGTCAATCATCGCTCATTTGTGGGAAGTAGAGAGTAATTTCTTTCCTCTGCACTTCCATATAGCTTTCATTTATTTTGTTTGTTTGTCTTCCTCCCTTTTTCCCCTTTCCCTTTTATTTCCCCTTAGTTAAATTGTTTAGTTCATGGTAGTCTTTATTTAATTATTATAATTATTTCCCTTTAATTAAATTATCCTTATCTCAACCCGTGAGTTGTTCTTTGCTTTACTTCTCCCCCTCCTTATCTAAAGGAGGGGGAGTGAGAGAGCGGTTGTGGGGTTTAGCTGCCCAGCATGGTAAAACCACCACATGATGACATAACTTCATCGTGTTATAAATGAAGTCTCAACTCTGAATTTAGTAACATAAAAGAATATTTATAAAAGGCAAGTAAACAGCGCTGGGCGCGCGGGGAGTCTATGCTCTACCAACACGCACACGCAACCATCGAACTTTCCAAATATATATAGGACATTGCTGTTAGATATTTACAAGAAACCCGAGTACGCCTATACATATGGATATCCTATCCCCTCTTCATATTATAATTCTCTTTGTGGTGGTCGTTGTGGGTGAAAGGCTCATGGTTTCCCCATTACCATTAGCAACCTTTTGTTCCAGACTGCAGGAGCAGCTTCGACTGTCTCCCTCTTCGTCTGCACATGCTCTGCCCACCACAAGGTTCCTGAAAGCAACAAAACGTGATTGCTTTTCCTGCGTTTCATTAACACTTGAAACCACACTAAACAATAAATGTTAACAGTTCTAACCAGCAACCCCCCACACACAACTTCCGTGCCTTAACAGAGGGGAAAACAAGCAATCCCAGATCGCAGGGTGTTGCCTCAATCACCCTTCTTTATTTCCTCTAAACTCTTTACATTCCTGATGACCTCATCGTTAAAGAGTTTGATGTTATCACCAACCATGAGGCTTTCCGACCCCCATTGCCACATTCCCAAATCTCCCCCTTCTTTATTAATATCAACCATTTTTCTGACACGAATTACCACTCCAAATATAACAATCCCTCCTCTTCTTTTGAATGTCATTAATTCATGTCTTGGCTTCGAATTTGGCCAAGGCCAACTGAACCATAAAAGAATGCTTTCACAATATTCTCTGTAAGTTTTATAAACAAGTTTTTAGCAATGGTTGGAATCCCATATTTAGCTCGTGTTTCAATTTCATGATTCCGCAAGGTGTATAATAATTGTACTTTTCCCAATTAACCCTCATTCGTTATTAGTTCTTACCTCTATCCACCATTGATAGGGGACCTCTTTTGGCTCATAACTGGTTATCTTATTACTTTCATTACATCGAGCATACTCTGGTTTCCATAGCATAGGTTTAATAGGCATAGTAGTGTTTGTTCCTGAATTCTTCTCCTCCGGGTGTTAACAATACATTCACTACAATTCTGAGACCAATAGCATGTAATTAGGAGAGGTCCAGTAAAGGCCATATTACCCGGCGGTTATTACCCTGAGGGGTTGCAGCCCTTGGTAAACCTTGAGCCGTAGTACTGGTCCCTTCTCTGGTCTTGCCCTCTCCCTGATGCTTCTTAGGAAATGGTCAGACTTACACACCTGATGGTTCTTCTATTTGCGTTCAACTTTTCCACGAGTTAGTGGGGGCTCAATTCAAAGCAAATAACCAATCATCTAGGTAAATTTTCCCACCTATTATTAAATTTTCAGGTAATTCAAGATGTTGCAGGTATCTCTACTGGAGGTGGCACTCCCCCTATGGGATTTTGGGGTCCCCAGATCCTTCTATTAGGGCCTTTATATGAGTTTCCAATGATTGCTAATATTCTAATCAATACAAGATTTAATATACATACAATTAGCATCCAAAGGGTAGGTATGCCCTGATATACTTCAAGTTCTTTTAAGCTTAACTTTCAGATCTCCAGGAGTAGACTTGACCTTCCAGGTTCCTGTTACGGGTCCCTTTACTCGTGATGCATGTGTCCACCCCTTTTCCACCATTCTTATAGCTGTCTCTGTAGTAAGCAAGACAAGATAAGGACCTTCCCAATGTGGAGACAACGATTCTTCTTTCCAAGTTTTTATCAACACTTTATCTCCAGGCTGTATTTTATGAATTGTGAACCCCAAGGGCACATTTTGAGCCAACATCCCCTTCTCCTGAAGTTCGTTCAATTGTTTTCCCAGAGTTATCACATATTTCTGGGTCTCATAGTCTTCTATCAGAGAATGATCTAAGGGCATTCCTTGGGAATACGGCATACCGTAAAGCATCTCATAAGGTGATACTCCAGTCTCCCCATGTGGCATGGTTCTTATGTTTAGCAATGCCAATGGTAAGCATTTTACCCATGATAATTGAGTCTCAATCATCAATTTGGCCAATTGGTGTCTAATTGTCTGATTCATTCTCTCGACTCGTCCAGAACTTTGAGGATGTCATGGCGTATGATATTCCCATTTAATGCCCAGGGCCACAGTCAAAGCCTTTAAAACCTTTGAAGTAAAGTGTGTCCCCTGATCAGAATCAATGCTCCCGATTAAACCAAAGTGAGGAATAACATTCTCCAACAGGTTTTTAGCTACCACTGCAGTGGTGGCTCGTGCTGCAGGATAAGCCTCTACCCAATGTGTTAGTTGATCCACAATTACCAACAGATATTTATATCGTCCTACCTTTGGTAGTTCAGTAAAGTCCACCTGTATTCTCTCAAATGGTCGATATGCAATTCTTCTTCCTCCAGCAGGTGCTTGCCTAATCACCTTCTTATTTACTTTTTGAAACGTTAAGCATCCTTGGATGGTTTGTTTGGCTATCTCATATATTCCTACACACCCATAAAATTTTAGAAATTGATCACTCAGTGCTTTTGTTCCCCAGTGGGTTTGTAGGTGTAGCCGTAAAAGTAGACACCTAGTTTGTTCCTTTGGCAGTATTTCTCTTCTATCAGGCAGAATCCATTTTCCTTCTTTCAGTTCTGCTCCTATGGTCTTTATAATTTTTATTTCTGCTTCTGTATACTTTTTCTCTTGTGTCCCTTTTCCGTTATCCGTTTCTTGTAGGGTTAGGACTACATCATGCTTCCTAAGAGCTGCTTCCCTAGCTTCTCTATCCGCTAGGTTATTCCCTCTTATGTGGAAGCCAGTTCCCTTTTGATGTCCTCTGACATGTACCACAGCAATCTCCCTAGGTCCTCTCAATGCCTGCAATATTTGAGTAACTAAAGTTTGGTGAATCAGCCCTTTTCCCTGTGTGCCTATGAGTCCCCTTTCTTCCCAAATTTTCCCAAATGTGTGGACTATTCCATAAGTATATTTAGAGTCTGTATAAATAGTGCCACTTTTTCCTTTCAATAGTTCTAGGGCTCGTAATAATGCATAAAGTTCACATACTTGAGCGGACCAGGCAGCACTGAGTGGTCCCGATTCTATTAGGACCATATCCCCATTTACGATGGCATATCCTGATCTTCTTTTTCCATCTACTACTTTGGATGATCCATCAGTAAATAATTTTTCCCCTGTTTCTAATTCTGTCTCCTCGAGATCGGGTCGGATTTTGGTTTGCAATTCAATCACTTCCATGCAGTTATGTTGTAGTTCTGTTAGGGGTTCCCCATATAGAAATTGTGCAGGACTCTGTGCAGCAGTTACTTTTAGTTCTAAATCAGGGGAGTCGATCAGGATGGCCTCATACTTCAGCATCCTACTATCAGTTAACCATTTTTCAGCCTTTTGCTGGAGTACTCCCCTAACATTATGTGGAGTATATATCTTCAGAGGTGCCCTAAAAGTGACTTTTCTAGCTTCCTCAATTAGTAAGGCAGTAGCCACAATTGCCTGTAAGCACACTGGCCACCCCCTACTCACAGGGTCTAATAGTTTGGAACAATATCCCACAGGTTTCTTGATTCCTGCCCATTCTTGAGTTAGTACTCCATATGCAGTTTGGTTAGAAACATTTACAAATAAATAAAAGGGTCTTTCTAAGTCTGGGAGACTCAGCACTGGAGCTTCTATTAATGTTTTCTTGATCAACCTCAACTTTTCCTCATCTTCCTCGTTCCACTTAATTTTTCTCCAGTCAATTTTTCATATAAAAACTTTGCCTTTTCACTAAACCCTTCAATCCAGGGTCTACAATATCCCAAGAGGCCGAGCAGTTGCCTCACTTCCTTCTTCGTTTTGGGTGATGACAGGGCTAAAATCCCAGATACCCTGTCAGGATCCAATTTTTTTTTCCTTGGCTAAGCCAATGTCCTAAGTACCTTACTTCCTTTTCCACAAATTGTAATTTAGATTTTGAGACCTTCAACCCTTTTTTCCCTAAGAAATTAAGTAGTTCAATAGTGGTTCTCCGTGTCTCTTTTTCAGTCTCCCCAGCTATTAATAGGTCATCCACATATTGCAACAATTTTACTTCCCCCTTTACCTCCATAAAAACATTTGCTTTTGCCTTCTGTTTTTCCCCATCTCTCCTCACATAGACCTTTTGTGCTTCCCTCAATAATTCTTCTAATCCTTTTTCATGCCACTCATCAAGTTTCTCCAATTTCTTTCGGATGTCTTCCCAGGATTTTGCTACAAACTGGGTTCTCAAAAGTGCCCCTCCTGCAGGGGAATCAGGATCTATACCCGAGTACATCTGAAGGCTTTTTCTCAGCCTGTCTAACCATTCAGTTGGAGATTCGTCTCTGCACTGACACTCGTTAAAAGCTTTATTTATATTTTGTCCCCTTGGAACCGATTCCTTTATCCCTTGTATCATTATGGTCCTAAGATCCCTCATATTTTGCCTCCCCTGAGCAGCCTGATGATCTCAGTTAGGGTTGGTATTTGGCCATTTCACACCCCCTGGAGGACCTCCCTGATTTTGTCTTTCCCACAGTCTCATTCCTGCTTGCCTGATCATTCCTCTTTCTTCTACAGTGAAGAGGATTCCTAATATGGACTGCATTTCTTCCCAGGTATACGTGTTTGGACCTAGGAACTGGTCCAATCTTTCGGCAACTCCTAAAGGGTCATCTAAAAGGTTTCCCATTTCCTTCTTAAAATTTCTTAGATCTGATGTGTTCAAAGGAACCACTACAAACCCTATTCCCCCCTGGTTCCCCCCAAGGGGTACCTCCCTCAAAGGGTAAAGGCCTCCTAAATCGTCAGTCCGGCCTCGTGCTTCACTTTCCTCCCTTTCTGTGGCCCTTATCTTACTTCTAGTCCTTTGCGCAGGAGGAGAGGGATAGAGAACAGGGGCCGTGGGCAATCGACTTTCAAAATGTGGCGGTTCTGGTTGCCATGAATAGGGAGGTGGGAATATTATCCAGAGGTTCCCATTCTTCCTTTCCCCTGTCAGTTCTTGTATTTAAAGCGAATATTTGTTTTGGGGGAAATGCGTTAGAGGCTCCTACCCACAGAGCCGCATAATCGCTTTCTTCTTGGTTAAAAGGCTCCTTAGAGTTAACATAGTGGTTTAATGCCTGACATACCCAATCCTCAAAGGATCCAAAAAATAGCCAAAAAACATGTGGCCTTAAAGGTTCCTTTGGCCATTTTATCATACAAAATTGAGCCATTTTCTCTTTATTTTTTCCTTTCCTCAATTCCCAAACATCCCAATATTTTAACATTATCCCTAATGGGCTTTCTGGTGGAATGTCTGGGCTCTCTGAGTCTCCCAGGTCAGAGAATCTACTTTCCCCCAGACCCATCCTGGAACCTTCAAATAAGTTCCGAATCCATGGAACCCTTAAAGAGGTTCCGAATCCCTGGAATCCTCTAAGAGGTTCCGAATCCCTGGCCGAATCCCTGGAAGCTTAAAATAAGTTCCGAATCCCTGGAAACCTTAAAGAGGTTCCGAATCCCTGGCTGTGTTTGTGTAGAGGTGTCTTGCAAGTGGTTAACCCACCCACGAATTCTTAGACCAATCGCTTCGGTCCTTCACCGGCCGAGTCCCTCGTGGGAGATCGGAACCGCGGTTAGAAGACCTCTGCACTTGCTTCGGAACTACGTTCCGTCTCAGTCACACCCTTACACACAGTCACACAGCCGAATCCCACCCAACCGAACGGTATACTCACAAATCCTCTTCGTTCGGGTCTTTGCGAGCAAGATTACTGGTCACTGATGGAGAGCTCTTTTTTTTTTTTTTTTTTAACTTGCCTCCTATGTTGGAAATCTTCTTGAACTCTAGCGCCGCTATCGGCAAGGGCCACTAGGTGGGGCGCCTCCCTTTACCGGTCGCAGATCCAAAGTCCAAGAAGATCACGTCGGGGTCACCAATTTGTTATAAATGAAGTCTCAACTCTGAATACATAACATAAAAGAATATTTATAAAAGGCAAGTAAACAGCGCTGGGCGCGCGGGGAGTCTATGCTCTACCAACACGCACACGCAACCATCGAACTTTCCAAATATATATAGGACATTGCTGTTACATATTTACAAGAAACCCGAGTATGCCTATACATATGGATATCCTATCCCCTCTTCATATTATAATTCTCTTTGTGGTGGTCACTGTGGGTGAAATGGCAGGATGGACATTGCCATATTCCAACGGATGTGATCAATAAAATAACGGCAATATCTCCACCAACTAGCAAAAAAGAAACACAAGCTTTCCTAGGCCTTGTGGGATTTTGGAGAATGCATGTGCCAGGCTATAGTCAGTTTGTGAGTCCTCTATATCGAGTGACTCGAAAGAGAAACTATTTCGAGTGGGGCCCTAAGCAACAACAGGCCTTTGAGCAAATCAAACAAGAAATAGCTCGTGCAGTAGCCCTTGGGCCTGTCCATACCGGACCAGCTGTGCAAAACTTACTTTACACTGCAGCTGGGGAGCATGGCCTCACCTGGAGCCTCTGGCAGAAGACCCCAGGAGAAACTCGAGGTCGACCTCTAGGTTTCTGGAGCCGGGGCTATCGAGGATCAGAAGCCAATTACACCCCAACTGAAAAAGAGATACTCACGGCATATGAGGGTGTTCGAGCTGCTTCAGAAGTTGTGGGTAGAGAAGCACAGCTCCTCTTGGCACCACGGCTACCTGTGTTACATTGGATGTTCAAAGGGAAAATTCCCACTACACACCATGCGACTGATGCTACTTGGAGTAAGTGGATAGCATTAATTACACAGTGGGCCTGAATGGGAAAACCTAATTGCCCAGGAATCCTGGAAGAGATTATGGACTGGCCGGAAGGCAGAGATTTCAGAGTGCCGACAGCAGAGGTAACCCGTGCTGAAGAGGCACCACCATATAATGAGTTGCCAGAAGACAGAAAGCAGTATGTGTTGTTCACTGATGGATCCTGCCACATGGTAGGGAGCCATCGGAAATGGAAAGCTGCTGTGTGGAGTCCCACACGACATGTTGTGGAGGCCATGGAAGGGGAAGGTGAGTCGAGTCAGTATGCAGAAGTAAAAGCCATGCAACTACCCCTGGAGATTGCCGAAGGAGAAAAATGGCCAGCACTGTGTCTCTACACTGATTCATGGATGGTGGCAAATGCTCTGTGGGGGTGGCTGCAGCAATGGAAACAGAGCAACTGGCAGCGCAGAGGTAAACCTATCTGGGCTGCTACCCTGTGGTGTTGCAGGAAGAACAGCCGAAAACATGACAGACACCAGTACGGCCAGATCATGCTTTCCCTTTATTACCCAAATAGCCTGACTTCTATAGCAAATTTAACAGGGGCAGATAGTGTCTCACATGAGATTATTGTTCAAAAGCACTCAGACAAACAACTGCAAGAAAACAACCCCCTTGTGATTAGCAGTCACGTAGATCCTGTACTTGAAGCCAGCTGCTGGCAACAATATTTTTCTAAATTCCTCAATTGGGCGATGTGGGAACACTGTCATGGGAACTTCTCATAGTTGTCCTGGTAGCTTGGTTTGCTCAGCTGCAGCAAGCCATGGGATCTTTGCTGTTTCAAAAATCCCTCAACAATTCCCCCTTTTTCTTTTTGAGCAAACCAAGCCCGATGTAACAGTTTTGCAAGTGACCTTTTAACCACATTTATTACAATGCAACACACAATGATGATTAACACCACAATAAACAATCCTTAATCCCTCTTTGATTAATCCCAGTAACCATCTAGGCATTGTTTCAAACAAATCAGTGAGCCATTGATTGAAAGGATTGATATCATATTGAATCTTTCTCATGTGCTCTTTCAGGAAAGCAATGGATTTGTGAATTGACACATTATGATCAGAAAGGTTTAAACAGCACATTCCCTTAAAGTCCTCACACCCATGCCCTTGAGCCAAAAGCAAGAAGTCAATAGCAGCTCGATCCTGTAAGAGCGCATGTCTCAGACTATTTTGATCTGGTAACATCTCCTCAAGTATTTCTGTCATGGCATGGGTTTGCTTCTCGGCCTAGAATACCAATTTTTCTAAGTTGTTAGGTGCGGCTGCAGATGCCACTCCTGGCACTAAACTTACCAATGCTGCTCTAGCTGCAACACCAAGCAACTCAACATTATCATTGCAATCCGGTGCAAGCAATGCCCATTTATGTCTGGTGATCTCATGCAACTGTAACAAGCTAGGAGCAAATATAGTAAGTTTATCTAAGTAACATGGACCTCCGATAGCATTTGCAGAGATACCTAGCCAGGCCCTATCCCCGCAAATCAGAAAAACATCAGGAGGTAAGGCCAAAGCTGTACGATTGTTCCAAGCGCTATAGTTGTTACCCCTTGTCTTCGTGCCATAAGCCCCTAAACCCTGCCTAGCAGTGTCATTGTAACTACAAGCGTTATTTGTATTTCTGTACCCGTATGGCCCTTTCCAAGTTCCTGTAGCAGGATCTTGGCAATTCATTCTTATTTGTGGTAACACATTTGGTGCTGCTCTATTTATTGTCTGAAAATGAATACTCACAGGAGGGTCTTCTCGGTCATCAGTCAAAAGTAAGTGATTCAAGACATCCAATGCCTCGGACAATCACTCATCGATGTCCTTGATTTCTTTTAATCTCACTAATTGTTCCTTTAAAACCTGATGTGATCGTTCGACCATCGCTTGGCCCATGGGAGAATATGGAATACCTGTGATATGCTTTACTCCCCACATTTTCATAAATTTTCTAACCCTTTTGCTGACATACGCTGGACCATTGTCCATCTTGATCTGCTGTGGCACTCTCATAATGGCAACACACACTATCAGATGTCTACACACATGGTGTGCTTTTTCTCCCCCCTGAGCTGTTGCCCATATGAATCTTGAAAAAGTATCAATACTTACCAATTTGTCTGCTTGTGAATTACCTTCTGCTAACCCAATTGAGAACTGATGACTACGTATATGGATAACACAGTAAGGTGCAGTTCTCCCCTGAATGGCGTCTCGCAGCTGCAGAAATAATGACAATCTGTCCCTCTTAGTGTGCCGTATCAAGGCATCCTCTGTCCGGTTTACCATGTTGACAACATACAGAGAGCCTGAGACAAAATTAATTGGCTCATGCATCCAGCACTGACAAGCCCAAACAACTGCAGACAATTCCAGTGTTTGTAATGAATCCCCTGTCTCTACCAGAATTACGTATTTTTCCCAACTTCCGTTCTCGTACCACACACACAACCTTCCTACTTGTCGCACCTGCATCAGTGTATACAGTGCGACCCACCACTGGTCGGGACGAAAGCCGTGGTACTATCTGCCATTTATATGATCTTATAACTTGCCAGAGAGGCCCCTTTGGAGTTCGGGAATGTAATCCCGGGTAATCTAACACAGCTTCTTGTAGTGGTATGGATTGCTGTAAACACCATTCCAAGTGATCCTGAGTAGATCCTGGCAGATTTCCTGGTTCCTGCCCACTGATCTCAATACTCCGAGAGCAACCCTCACGTACTAACTCTGCGATAGCTTCCACCCATGTTTGAACACTCATTTTTGGCTGAATCTGTAGGAAAATCCATTCCAGAACTCGAAAATGCTGCCCTATCATTCCACCCTTGCCATCACCTGTGTCACTTATACTACTCCTATTACCCATGTTGTTAGTGTCAGTGGCATCCTCCTGATACCGTTTCTGTCTTTGTCGCCCCTTACTCTCCCCCTTTTCTTTTTGCCACTGACCAATCACCGCAAATGGATGAGACACATGATTGCTAATTAGGAAGGAGAGTGCAATGTCTGCTATACGACTGCAAGCAGTGCCGGCTGTAACCTTAGAAGCTATTTGTGAAAGAGCCTGCCAGTGGTCATTTGTTAGTGTAATCTGCGGCTCTGCACTCCTGCACCGCAATAAAGGTAGTAATATAGCTAAGTTGTCATTAGTAATCTGTACAATGTGCCAACCCCACTGAATATTATCC
This sequence comes from Aythya ferina, assembly GCF_964211825.1. NCBI lineage: Eukaryota > Metazoa > Chordata > Aves > Anseriformes > Anatidae > Aythya > Aythya ferina. Next base: position 2,826,477 of record NC_140313.1, on the reverse strand, counting down.
AGGAACATTTGTACATTTAACAAATTATGTAACACCATAGTTATATAAACTTTCTGTGGACGAATAGTAGAGTCTGATATTTTCCATCCCAAGTATAGCCATGGCTGTTTCTGTTGAACCTTCTCTGGGGCTATCTTCAACTGTTTTGCTTCCAAAGTATCCTGAATAAACTTTAAATCTGAATCCTGGAAGCATTCTGGCCTACCAAACCGAATGCTATCCATATAATGGTAAATAATTACTTCACGCCACGCTGTCCGAATTGGTTGTAATGCCCAGGCCACATATAATTGACATAATGTAGGGGAATTCCTCATCCCCTGTAGAAGCACTAGCCATTCATAGCGCTTTGCCGGGGTCTGTTTGTTAATGGAGGGTACCGTAAAAGCAAATCTCTGACAGTCCTGTGCCACCACATCTGGTTGCCTGAACTGATCGATAAATTTAGCATATGGTTCCCCAGGGGCCTGTTCTACAGATGCGAATGGAGGTGCTTTCTTTTCCCCTGGGAGACTAAGAAGAGCCCTCAGTATGAGCTGCGCAGCTGTTTGGTGAATAATCGCAGGGAACTGCAGCTGAACCTGGGTATTGAGATAAGGATCCGTTCCCATTAACATCTCTACAGTAATCCCAGACAGAGGGTCCCCCGGTTGATGCAGTTGACCCATTTCCCCCTGTGGTAACTGCAACCATTCCCTTTCAAACAATAACAATGGGGAAGGAGTTAACAATAAGCGTGCCAAGTTTCAACAGTCAAGTGGACACATTGGTTTTGCCTGGAAAATCCATTGAATTATCTGTCGAGCCGCCTGGGATTGTAATCCATAGTCCAAAACCATTTTTTGAGCTTGAAATCTTGAGCTAGAATCTTGCAGTCATGTGGCTGCCACGACCCGGTGTCTTGCACAGGGTCGATAATAATAGGGCAGGCCAAGGATGTAGCATGCCTATGCTCCTGTATGATGGCATCACGTATGACGTTGGAGCACCTGTCCCTCCTTGGTGCCGACAGTGTTTTAGCGACGGATAATGAGGGAGTTGGCTCCGGTGGGGCAGACGAGAGAGGAAGCTCCTCTGAATCCATAATTTTTAAGTTCTCAAATTTCACTAGCAGTTCTTGGAACAACTCCTCCAGTTGCAGCAAACTGCTGCTGCACCTCTCATTGGTGAAGCATCCTGAGTGGATTTATTGCTGCCTGGCAGCGGCGCAGATGCTGGCAGCACAGCTTTATCAAGATTTTCCAGTGCGGGGGGTGGGGAGGGCAGTCCCCACTCCCCATCAGCACTCTTCTCCGATAGTCCCTCAGTTATTTCTGCCACTGATTGATTTATTAGAGAGGTCATACACCGAACCGGGGTGGGTGTAGGAACCGACAAGAAATATCATGTCAGCCACATTCCTGAGGTCTCATGTTTCATACTCAGCATTCTGTCAGTCCCAGATGGTACTGAGAAAGCTTGCGCCGCCGCCATAGCAAGCTGCCGTTCAGTTTTCATACCACACAGCACATTAATCAATGTGTACCAAACTCGCCTCATGGTGGTGGTGATCTGCCATTTCCACAGACGCCTCCGATCTCCCGTAGCAACTCGACTCCAGATGTCCTGCGTCTCACCGCAATACGTCACTTTTCCGCATTTCACCGTGATTCCTCTGTTCCCACGTCTCACCGCGATCTGTATCAATCTCCGCGTCACACCGTGATCTCTATCAATCAATCTCCGCGTCTCACTGTGATCTCTCTGTTCGGGTCTGTGCTCAGAGTCTCTCAGCATCTGTCAGGTCTCTCAGTGTCTCTCAGCATCTGTCAGGTCTCTCAACGTCTCTCAGTGTCTGCAGGTCTCAGCCTGTTTGGGCGCCATATGTTGCAGGAAGAACGTCTGAAAACACGACAGACACCAGTATGGTCAGATCATGTTCTCCCTTTATTACCCGAATAGCCTGACTTTTATAGCAAACTTAACAGGGGCGGATAGTGTCTCACATGAGATTATTGGTCAAAAGCACTCAGACAAACAACTGCAAGAAAACAACCCCACCTGCAAGAAAACAACCCCCTTGTGATTAGCAGTCACGTAGACCTTGTCCTTGAAGCCAGCTGCTGGCAACAATATTTTTCTAAATTCCTCAATTGGGCGATGTGGGAACACTGTCATGGGAACTTCTCATAGTCGTCCTGGTAGCTTGGTTTGCTCAGCTGCAGCAAGCCATGGGATTTTTGCTGTTTCAAAAATCCCTCAACACAGTGGCAAGATATTGCTGCCCAGGTAGAAAACCTGGATGTAAAAGTACATCATGTAGATGCCCACATGCCCAAGAGTCGCGCTACGAAATAACATCAGAACAACGAAGAAGTGGATCGAGCTTCAAAAATTGAAGTGGATCATGTGGACCTAGACTGGGAATGTAAGGGTGAGCTGTTTGTAGCTCGATGGGCCCACGAAACATCAGGACATTTGGGGAGGGATGCCACTTACAGATGGGCTCGTGATCGAGGGGTGGACTTGACCATTGAGGCCATCACACAGGTTACCCATGAGTGTGAGACCTGTGCTGCAATCAAGAAAGCCATGAAGGTAAAATCTCCCTGGAACAGGGGGAGGTGGCTAGGGTTTCAATATGGTGAGGCCTGGCAAATTGACTATATCGGACCACTCCCAAAAACTCGCCAAGGCAAACAGTACATACTCACCATGGTAGAAGCAACTACTGGGTGGCTGGAAACATATCCAGTAAACCAGTCCATGGCCCAAAACAACACTATCTTGGGCCTAGGAAGGCAAGTGCTGTGGTGTCATGGTACACCAGAGAGAATTGAATCCGACAACTGTCTTCGCCCAAGGACCAGGGTATACCTGGTGGGTCATGCAAAAGAATGGGGATTTCAAGTGCGTGCCTCAAGGAGAGTTAACCTTGAGAGAAAACTAATCTGTAATCTAAGTTATATGTTGTAGGAAGATGCTGCAGGATCAACGACAGGTCAACTTTGCAAGGAACCGGGCTGTGCAACAAGGACTTGAGCTTAGCTGGTGCTGGTGTCCAGACATCCAACTCCGCCTTTTTTTTCCTTTCCCCCTCCCTTTTCCCCTTTCCCTTTTTTTCCCCTTTAGTTAAATTCTTTAGTTCATAATAATCTTTCCTTTATTATTACTATTATTATTTCCCTTTAATTAAATTATCCTTACCTCAACCTGTGATTTGTTCTTTGCTTTACTTCTTCCCCTCCTCATCTAAGGAGGGGGAGTTGAGAGAGCGGTTGTGGTGTTTAGCTGCCTAGCACAATAAAACCACCACAATGGAATGACCCATGAGAAAGTAACGGGGATTTTAGTAAAACCGATTTCCAAAAGTTGCCAACAAGAAGGTTGTATCTGCCCAGGTAAATTAGATTGCTGGTATAAATTTATATTAACACAGACTGTAGTAATTACGTGGTTTTGGACTAATAATGGCCAAAAGCTCAAAATCAAGGAGGGCAAGAGCCTCATATTAAATTTTACAATATATGCTGTACTTCCTACAACAGTGGGACCCCCTACAACCTATGCCCCACCCCCAACCAAACTGGAACCCAAAATTTACGAAACAGGCCCATATGTAGTAAGGAACACAGGCCAACAACAATTGCTATTTAATCCAGAATGGTCTCTCAAGAGTATTGAATTGCTAATAAAAAACTAACATCTCGGCAGTTCAACCAGCCTGCTCTCCTTTCCTAAAGACATCATTTGAAGACTGGACAATATGGTCACAAAAGCAAGCACACCTCAGGGGCAGGACACGAAAAGACTTATCTGGAATGCTAGGAACAGGATTAGGAATTTTAAATGGAATTGATTAAGAAATATTAATGAATAAGCTAGCCACAGCAACAAGTGATTTGGCAAAACTAAAACAACCCCTACAATCATCCTTATTGGCATTGGGAACTAGCCAATGGCAAGTTCCCAATGGCAATGACAAAGGAGGGCACACGAGCCTTTGACCAACTAAAGAAGGCTCTCATGTCAGCTCCAGCTCTGGGACTTCCAGATGTGAATAAACCATTTTTCCTCTTCTCCCATGAGAAACAGGGGATTGCCCTGGGAATACTAGCACAGGACCTGGGCCCATATCAAAGGGCAGTTGCTGATTTTTCTAAGCAGCTGGATGCTGCCGCCAAGGGATGGCCAGGATGCCTCAGAGCCATTGCAGCAGTGGTGCTAAATATCCAGGAAGCACACAAGTTCACCTTGGGCCAGAAAATAACTGTGCTAGTGTCTCACACAGTGTCCACAGTGCTGGAAGTGAAAGGCAGTCACTGGCTTTCCCCACAAAGGTTCAGCAGAAACCAAGGGGAGCCAGTACACCATGACTGCCTGGAGACCTACCCCAGCCATCCAGATCTGAAGGACACTCCTTGTGATGATGTGGAAATATGGGAGCAGCTATGTCATCAGCGGAAAACAACATGCTGGGTATGCAGTTACCACTTGCAAAGACATAATAGAACCTGGACTAAATAATGAGATTATTGGAAGCAATTCAGCTGCCTGAAAAGGTAGCAATCATGCACATTAAGGCACACCAGAAGGTGAGCTCAGAATTGGAGGAAGGAAATGATCTGGCGGACAGAGAGGCAAAAGAAGCAGCAGAAGGTGAGGTAGCAACTGAGGGAGCCCTGATTCCAGACAGGCAAATTTCTCTTGAAGGTAAGCTTGTATATAACAAAAAGGATAGAAAATTAATTGAAAGTCAGAAGGGAAAATATAACCAAGAGGGATGGGCTATTACCGAAGAAGGGAAGGGAAGCGAGTCATCCCCTCCAATTTATTGTGGTCACTGGTAAAGAAAGAACACCGGAAAACACATTGGGGAATAGACGCTTTGTATAACTACCTAATTGGAAAAAATATTGCCAGGAACTTATATGCTACCATCACTCAAACAACTTAACAATGTGATTTTTGTCTCCAGACTAACCCCCAAAATGCCCCCAAACCAAAACTGTGTCAAAGTGGAAAAGGCCATGGACCTGGGCAACAGTGGCAAATTGACCTTTCTGAACTTCCAAGAAAAGGGGGGTGTCGATATTTACTGGTGTTAACAGATACCTTTTCAGGATGGCCAGAGGCTTTCCCCACTAGGACTGCCAAAGCCTGAGAGGTAACTAAGTCTCTTGCAGAGAAAGCTTTGAAACCACAGTGGGAAGGACTATACCAGGTGCTCCTTACAACCCCCACCGCAATTGAGATCAAGGAACAGAGTGCCTGGACTCACCATTCTCAAGTGAAGAAAGCTCCAGAAGCCCCCTGGAAAGTAACGCCAGGTGACGGTGAACTGAAACTAAAGCTCAGTCGAGTAAAATGAGGACATTATGGTATTTAGTAATATAGTCAGCAGGAAGTTAGTTAACAGAATTCTTTTATTTCTATGGCTTATAAGTTGTAATTGTGATTCAAGAAGGTGCCTCTATGATAAAAGAGAATGGTGAGCAGCCTTGGTCCAAAGCTGTAACAACAGAGGATAGAACATTAATGGAAAGTTAGTAGTTGTGTTTATTTGGCGAACAAATGGTGACCATTTATATACATTATAAGAATGGCAAAAATTAGGGGAAGAGTGGACACACCAGAGAACCGTAGGGGACGAAATTAAAATAGGGTGCCGAATGATTAATGGAATGACCCATGAGAAAATAACAGGGATTTTAGTAAAACCGATTTCCAAAAGTGGCCAACAACAAGATTGTTTCCGCCCAGGTATATCAGATTGCTGGTATAATTTTATATTAACACAGACTGAAGTAATTAGCTGTTTTTGGCTGTACTTCCTACAACAGTGGGACAAAACTAAAACAGCCCCTACAATAATCCTTATTGGCATTGGGAACTAGCCAATGGCAAGTTTCAAAGGTGTTACCAAGATGGGAAAAGGCTGAAGACCAAGACCACAAACTAATAATAGATGCACTTAGTATGGTTCAAGATAATGTATCTTTAGCTCTTTGTTGTATGCAAGCACAGTTATGGTTGCAGGCAACGGCTGCCTTGATCATTAGGGAACGAAGTGAAGGCATTTTTCCGGCTGAAGTCCGAAAGACTGTCTGGGACAATGCCAATGATTTTGAGAAGTTCCAGTCTTGGTGGACTCTGGTAAATTTTACCTATGAAGCTATATTAGCTTCCTTGATAAAAGTACATGGCAAGGCATTGAGGGGTACATATCATAGAGACTGGGAAGAGGAATTTTTGTGTTAAGTAAAAGAATTTACTAGATTTTCCAGAAAAGGGGGGATTGAAACATGGGATTAGAAATTAGAGAGCGATTGATTAAGAATGAATATGTAGGCAACGCATTACTTAATATGTGCTACATTTGCGATGTGCCTGTGCTGCGCTTAGGCCTCCAGATAACAGGAGCCCCTGGGACGCCGAGAACCAGATCAAACCAACTTTATGGTTCGGACTGTGACTAAGGGCTCAGAGATAAGGAGGACTGTTCTTAAAAAAGGGACATCAAACATGCAAGGCCTCAAGATAACAGGAGCCCCTCAGATCCGGAGAACCGGACCAAACCAACCTTATGGCTCAGATTGTGACCAGGGGCTCAGAGAGCATGCACAAGGAGACGAGGTGAAAAGTTCAGCCCTGATGAAGACATCTTACTTCATCCTCACGACCCTCAGCGCCCACCACCAGAAGGCACCGCGCAAGTGCAGAGGGGAGGAGTTCATGGAAATGACTTCTTGGAACTAATTTTAATACTAAGCGGGGACAGGTTATGAATATGTATAGGCATACTGGGAAACGTCATGCATATGTAAATTTCTACTGCATATAACCAAAGCAAGTTGGTGTGTTAGGGGCGCATGACTTTGGTGGGACTACCCCCCATGCTGCCTAGCGCTGAATAAACATACCTACTTTACAGTCTTACTGATTGTGGAGTCAGTTTCCACGAATCAGTATCAGGGAAGGCAAAATTCTCTCTACCTTGTTCTAATTCTTGCCAGAGCCTAGAGTACGCTCCTTCTCTAGGGACAGTGTTAGTTGCAGTCCCTGTCTCCCTTCCTGGAGCAACTGCTGCTGCCACTGGTGCAATATCAGGATGATAGGGAGCATAACTTGGCTCCTTCTCCGAAAAAGGAATCTTATTCTTTACACATAAATTTAAAGCCTGGATTTTCATCAGACCTGTATCTTGGCCAAAATACTGCTGTTTCCTTAATTGGTTCTTTTGTCCAGACTAATGTACAATATTTAACTTTTTTTTTTTCTTTTTTTTTTTTTCTTTTATTATCTCCTTTAATTTGGGGATTATGTTTCCAATTTCTTATCATTCTTCAGGAAGAACTGTTGGTAGGCACTCCCCCAGGGATATCTCCCTGTCCCCTGGAACTCATATTTCGCATTTTTCCTAGCCCTTGTCACCGTGCTGCTACAGAAATTTCCCTCCTGCAGGATATCACACACTAACGTTCCGATTCTGGAAAATGGGGGTGTACTGCCAAGCACTTTACCATGCAAGGGGTACCACACACCTATGAGTTTACCAGATTCCCTGGTGTACTGCCAAGCACTTTCCTGTGCAAGGGGTACTGTACACCAAATTTCCCGAGACTCTTCCTTTCTCTCCCTTATCTCACGCTTCATCTGTCTCTGTCCGCGCCTCTCGTGGAGCTATGGAACCACGGATCAGGACTCCACACTCGCTTTGTATAAAAGTACGTCTCAATCACACAGAGTCTCACCCGACCCCCAAGGCAATACTTAATATTTCTTACCTTGGTCTGTGCACAGATTTACCGGATCGATTCTTAAAACCCGGAGTGCCTACCTTCTTCCTTTCCCCACTACCTCACAGATCCTGCCTCTTTAATCAGTCTCGGGCCCTCTGTCAGCTCTCTGCAGAACCGCCACCGTCGATGCACAGGACCGCTGAAATCAGCAGGTCATGCCTTCCTGCTGCTGCGGCGGTGGAGCTCCCCAGTAGGTGACTGGATCCCGGACGAGCCCCCAAATTGTGAGAAACACTCCATAGCCAATAACTTAGGCTCAGGCGAGGATCTCAGTGAAGTAGTAATTCGCAATTGCAATGGCGGGCACCCCACAAGCAGGAGAGCGCACCGACTGGTTCCAAAACACAGTTTATATACTTTTTGATGACAGGACCCTCCCCTGTTTCTTCACTGAGCGGGTAATCCAGGTTCACAATCTATCTGATGCTTCACAAACAAAGCACGGCCTTCAGTTACCCGCCTGTTAAATTTCAAATTTCTTTTGACATTTGTACTGCTTGAAGGGGTAATGTTTCTTCACTTATCTGACTTGACTTAACACTGTGATTTTCACCTAATTGCTCTAAAGGGTCTGGTTGTCTGCATTTTACAAGGTCGCCTGCTAAGCTTTCTTTTCACTGTAAGCATATCTCAGTACCACATTCCTTCCTTCTAAACAATGTAACTCTGCAAAAACAACATTTCTATTCCCACGGGGATACTGATATTGAAAGGGGAAATAGATTGGCTGATGCAGGAGCCAAAGGGGTGGCAGAACGGGAATCTGAGAGTCAAATTTTGGCACTAGTACCAGAAAGAGAAAACCAGGTATTAACAAAAGCTTTAGAAAATGAAGTAGAATATTCTAAGATGTAAATGGAAAATGTTACCTACAGGTTTAACGTAAATAAATGATAGGAGTATTGTGATACCATATTAAATCAAATGGTGATTGGAAAACATAATAAAGCATGCTGGGGAGCTGAAGTAGCATAAGAGTTTTTAAATAGAAAATGGATAGGGCCTAATTTGTATACCATTGTTAGACAGGTATAAAAGTAATCAAGCGCTAAACAGTGGTAAATTAATTTTTTTTTTGAACTCCCAAGAAAGGGGGGGTATCACTATTTGTCGGTGTTAACTGACACCTTTTCAGGATGGCCAGAAGCATTCCTGACTAGAACAGCCAAGGCTCGGGAGGTAATTAAGATTGTAATAAATGACTGAGTCCCAAATAGGATTGCAATTAAAGTTTACAATTTATTAAACGAATAGAGGCAAACAGCGCTGGGTGCGCCGGGAGTCTCCGCTCCACCAAGACACACACAAGTTACATCAGGCGGTTGGTTTTTATGCTCCTAGGCTAATAAATATTCATTACTACTTAGAAAAGGCAGAGTTATTATAATTAGTTCCCGGAGTCCAAACCCTCCCACTGGCGCATGTGTATCAGTCTTCGGTGGTCGTTCTGGGGGTCCCTCATGTTGAAGGCTCGTAGTCTTCCTCCCAGGCTTTGTCCTTCAGTTTTCCTTCAGTTTCCCTTCTCTCCTTATTTGGTAGTCTCTGGGCCAGATGTCAGAGACTTGTGCCACGTCTCGTGCAATAGTCAGCAGTTATCTCAAAAACTCCCCATCATTCTCTTATCTCCCAGACCCAGACTTGGGCCTCAATGTTAACCCTTCAAATCCCCTACCAACACGAATTTCTGGACCATTCTTTTTCAAGATACAAGAACTATATACATTAACCACTCTGTTTTTCTTAGACTTGTGGTTATACAAGGGTATGTAAGACAGAAGGTCACATTTCATCATATCATGCGGCCCTAGCATTGTTCCATATTGACATGAATCAGATGAACATATTTCACAAGATACAAGAAATAATACCTCGTTTTGGAGTTTCAGCAACTATATCCTCTGACGGGGCAAAAGTGGTACAACAAATTACTTCATACCACATATCACCCTCCATCAAGTGGCCAAGTAGAAAAAATGAACCACTTAATCAAACAACAAATTGTGAAATTGTTTTTTTTTGCTGTTGTGTTTACTGCTGTTTCCTTAATTGGTTATTTTGTCCAGAACGATACACAATACTTAGCCATTTTCTTCTTTTATTATCTCCTTTAATTTGGGGATTATTTTTCCAATTTCTTATCATTCTTCAGGAAGAACTGTTGGTAGGCACTCCCCCAGGGATATCTCCCTGTTCCCTGTTGTCGTGGTTTAACCCGTCCGGCAGCTAAACACCACACAGCCATTCGCTCACCCTCCCCCCTCACTCTCTGGGACGGGGGAGAGAAATGGAAAGTGAAGCCCGTGAGTTGAGATAAAGACAGTTTAATAAGACAGGAAAATAATAATAACAATAATAATACAATGATGATAATAGTACTACTACTAATAATATGTACAAACAAGTGATGCACAATGTAATTGCTCACCACCCGCTGACCAATGCCCAGCCTAACCCCGAGCAGTCTGGCCCCCTCCCCCGGCTAGCCACCCCTATATATTGTTTAGCATGACGTCAGATGGTATGGAATACCCCTTTGGCTAGTTTGGGTCACCTGTCCTGGGTCTGTCCCCTCCCAGCTCTTACTGCACCCCCAGCCTGCCTGTTGGCAGGACAGAGCGAAAGGCTGAGATGTCCTTGGCTTGGTATAAGCACTGCTCTGCAACAATTAAAACATCGGGGTGTTATCAGCACTCTTCTCATCCTAAGCCAAAACACAGCATTCCACCAGCTACTAGGAAGAAAATTAACTCTTCTAACTGAAACCAGGACATCTATCCACCCCTTATTCCATACCATTTATGTCATGCTCAGGTTACACTCTTTTCCATACATTCTAATTAGTCACCTATAGTAGTCATGGTAGTGATAACATACAGTATTATATAGTAATTAACATGGTACAATTCAATTCATGGGCTATTCTCACCCAGTATTAAATCTCCTTGAGGTACACACCGGTACACTGCCTTTTCCTGAGGCAGGAGTAGCCCAGACTGTTTTACCCAGCATATTTCTTACATGCACTACAGGAACTTTATCCCCATCTACAGTACGTAACAGGTTTGATTGGGCAGGTCCAGCTCGGTTGGCAGATCCCCTAGTATTGACTAACCAGGTGGCCTTTGCCAAATGCATATCCCAATGTTTGAATGTCCCAGCGCCTGTTGCTTTCAGTGTAGTCTTTAACTGTCCACTGTATCACTCAACTTTCCCGGAGGCTGGTGCATGATAGGGGATGTGATACACCCACTCAATGCCATGCTCTTTGGCCCAAGTGTCTATAAGGTTGTTTCGGAAATGAGTTCCATTGTCTGACTCTATTCTTTCTGGGGTACCATGTCACCATAGGACTTGCTTTTCAAGGCCCAGGATAGTGTTCCGGGCGGTGGCATGAGGCACAGGATATGTTTCCAGCCATCCGGTGGTTGCTTCCACCATTGTAAGTACATGGCGCTTGCCATTGCGAGTTTGAGGGAGTGTGATGTAATCAATCTGCCAGGCCTCTCCATATTTATATTTCAGCCATCGTCCTCCATACCAAAGAGGCTTTGACCTTTTGGCTTGCTTGATTGCAGCACATGTTTCACAGTCATGAATAACCTGTGCTATAGCGTCCATGGTCAGGTCCACCCCTCGATCACGAGCCCATCTGTATGTTGCATCTCTACCTTGATGGCCTGAGGTGTCATGGGCCCATCGGGCTATAAATAATTCACCTTTATGCTGCCAATCCAGGTCCACCTGAGCTACTTCAATCTTAGCAGCCTGATCCACCTGCTGGTTGTTTTGATGTTCTTCAGTAGCCCGATTCTTGGGCACATGAGCATCTACGTGACGTACTTTCACAGCCAGGTTCTCTACCCGAGCAGCAATATCTTGCCACAAAGCAGCAGCCCAGATGGGTTTGCCCCTACGCTGCCAGTTGTTTTGCTTCCATTGCTGTAACCATCCCCACAGGGCATTTGCTACCATCCATGAATCGGTGTAGAGATAGAGAACTGGCCATTTTTCTCGTTCAGCAATGTCTAAAGCCAGCTGAATGGCTTTCACTTCTGCAAACTGACTCGATTCACCTTCTCCCTCAGCAGCTTCTGCAACTCGTCGTGTAGGACTCCATACAGCAGCCTTCCATCTCCGATGCTTCCCCACAATACGACAGGACCCATCAGTGAACAGGGCATATTTCTTCTCATTCTCTGGTAACTGGTTGTACAGTGGGGCTTCTTCAGCACGACCCACCTCCTCTGATGATGATATCCCAAAGTATTTGCCTTCTGGCCAGTCCATAATCACTTCCAATATTCCTGGGCGACTGGGGTTTCCTATTCGAGCCCGCTGATTAATCAGTGCAACCCACTTGCTCCATGTAGCATCAGTTGCATGATGCGTAGAAGAGACCCTTCCCTTGAACATCCAGCCTAGTACCGGCAATCGGGGTGCTAGGAGGAGCTGCGCTTCAGTACCGACCACCTCCAAAGCAGATCAAAATCCTTCATATGCTGCCAATATCTCCTTTTCAGTTGGAGTATAGCGGGCCTCGGATCCTCTGTATCCCCGACTCCAAAACCCCAGGGGCCGACCTCGAGTTTCCCCAGGTTCTTTCTGCCAGAGGCTCCAGGTGGGGCCGTTCCCCCCGGCTGCAGTGTAGAGCACATTCTTTACATCTGGTCCTGTTCGAACTGGCCCAAGGGCTACTGCATGGACTATTTCCTGCTTGATTTGTTCAAAGGCTTGTCGTTGTTCAGGGCCCCATTCAAACTCATTCTTCTTACGGGTTACTTGGTAGAGCGGGTTTACAATCAGACTGTAATTTGGGATGTGCATTCTCCAAAACCCCACAACACCTAGGAAAGTCTGTGTTTCTTTTTTGCTAGTTGGTGGAGACATAGCTGTTATTTTGTTGATCACATCCATTGGGATTTGACGACGTCCATCTTGCCATTTTATTCCTAAAAACTGGGTCTCTCGTGCAGGTCCTTTGACTTTATTTTGTTTTATGGCAAAACTGCCCTTCAGAAGGATTTGGACTATTTTCTTCCCTTTCTCAAAAACTTCCTCTGCTGTGTCACCCCACACAATAATGTCATCGATGTACTGCAGGTGTTCAGGAGCTTCCCCTTGTTCCAGCGCAGACTGGATCAGTCCATGGCAATTGGTAGGGCTGTGTTTCCACCCCTGGGGCAGTCGATTCCAAGTATATTGGACTCCCCTCCAAGTGAAAGCAAATTGTGGCCTGCACTCTGCTGCTAGAGGGATGGAGAAAAATGCATTAGCGATATCAATTGTGGCGTACCACTTGGCTGCCTTCGATTCAATTTCGTACTGAAGTTCCAGCATGTCTGGCACTGCATCACTCAGTGGTGGCGTCACTTCGTTCAGGCCACGATAGTCCACTGTTAGTCTCCACTTGCCATTAGACTTTCGCACTGGCCATATGGGACTATTTAAAGGTGAATGAGTCTTGCTGATCACTCCTTGGCTCTCCAATTGAAGAATTAGCTTATGGATGGGAATCAGGGAGTCTCGGTTAGTGCGATATTGCCGCCGGTGCACAGTTGTGGTAGCGATTGGCACTTGCTGTTCTTCGACCCTCAGCAACCCCACAACAGAGGGGTCCTCTGAGAGACCAGGCAAGGTAGATAATTGTTTAATGCCCTCTGTCTCTAAGGCAGCTATACCAAAAGCCCACCGGAACCCTTTTGGGTCCTTTCAATATCCTCTTCTAAGATAGTCTATGCCAAGGATACATGGAGCATCCGGGCCAGTCACAATGCGGTGCTTTTGCCACTCATTCCCAGTCAGACTCACTTCAGCCTCCACTACAGTCAACTGCTGAGATCCCCCTGTCACTCCACAAATACAGATGGGCTCTGGCCCTTTATAGCTCGATGGCATTATAGTACATTGTGCACCGGTGTCTACTAGAGCCTTATACTTCTGTGCATCTGACGTGCCAGGCCATTGAATCCACACAGTCCAATAAACTCGATTATCCCTTTCCTCCCCCTGGCTGGAGGCAGGGCCCCCCTAACCCTGGTCAGAATCTTCTTCGTTTCTGTGTTTGAAGGACTGTCTGCTGGAAGTTGGAGCAGCAAACTTTTCAGAGAATCCCTTTTTCCCGATTGTTTTATTTTGCAATGCATGTACCCGTGCCTCTAGGGTCGTGGTAGATTTTACATCCCATTTTCTCATGTCCTCTCCATGGTCTCATAAGTAAAACCACAGGGTGGCACGGGGTGAGTACCCACCATATCGTCTTCCTTGTGTGGATGAACGCCTACCCCTGATAGCTGAGACACTGCTTTGTACAGGTATGGAGGAGAATAATCTCTCTTCAAGTTGGTGAACCTTTTCAGAAAGTTTCTCCCAAGTGTTCTCTTTTGGTCGGTGGACACTGGTTGGTTCAGGTGAGGAGGAAGATAGATTCTCTTTAAGTTGGTGGAACTCTTCAGAAAGTTTCTCCACAGCTGAGACGCAGGCCTGCAAGGAAGAGGAGAGACTTTCTTCGTACTGCTGGAGTTGTTTAGCCGCTTCATCCACTGTGGGTTCCTCATCCTCTTTCCAGGCCATTATTGCCAATGAGCTGGCATATGATGATGGTGCACTCCGTACAAACTTCCGCCACATGGGTCGTGTACACCTGACTTCATCTGGATCTTTGGATGTTTGTCTGAGGTCTGGATCCTCATAAATCACTTCCCGTATGGCTAATTCCCTCAGGTACTGGATTCCCTTCTCCATAGTGGTCCACTTGCCTGGTAGACATACAAGTTCTTCCTTGAAGGGATACCTTTCCCTCACAGCTGAGAGGAGACGCCTCCAGAGGCTGTGAGATTGTGCTCCATCTGCAATTGCTTTGTCAATGCCTGTGTCTCTAGCAAGGGATCCCAGTCGCTTGGCTTCCCTGCCGTCTAATTCCACACAATTGGCTCCAGAGTCCCAGCATCAGAGCAGCCAGGTGACAAGCTGCTCACCTATACAGCGACCAAAATCTTTTCGCACATCTTGTAACTCACGCTCATTTAGGCTTTGGGTAGTTACTGTTGATTTTTTGGCATCCTCATCTTCCTCCTCCTGAATCCCTGATGGCCCAGCATCGTCATCGTCTCTATACCTAGATTTGGCAGAAGACTCTCTGCGTTCTAGACAACCTGAATATCTATACCATTTTTTCACCTTCTCTACAGGGGCAGCTTGCACTGCTACAGCTCGTTTCTCTGACACAGCCACAGGAGCTGGAGCAGCTGCAGGAACCAGAGCTGGAGGAGCTGCAGGAACTGGGACTGGAGCGGCTGCAGGAGCTGGGATTGGAGCGGCTTCAGGAACTGGAGCTGGAGCAGTTGCAGGAGCTGGGACTGGAGCAGCTGCAGGAGCTGGAACTGGAGAGGCTGCAGAGTCCACCGTAGGGGTCACAGTGGCCGCTGGATCTGTCACGGGACTTGGAGTGGCCGCAGGGTCTGTCACTAAGTTGATAGCAGTATCAATGGCAGCTCGATAGGCATGAGCCAGGCCCCAGCATGTTACAATGATTTGTGTTACTTTGGAACTGCCAGAATTGTGACACCTTTTTTTCAAGCATTCTGCCAGGTTTTTTAGGATTTTGCAGTTGTTCAGGGGTGAATTTCCAAAACACTGGGGGTGCCAACTGCTCTAGATGCCTGCCCATATCCTCCCATACTCCCTGCCACCCACAACTATACTGCCTCCGGCAGATCTCCGGATGAGCTTCCTAAGTAGTTGTTTAACTTTAAGCAGAACCTGAAGCGCATTCAGGAGGCAGAACAACAAGACTATGCTGGTCTGAGTATCCCAAGGATATTCAATATCTTGGAGAGCTATTGTAATAAGCTCGGAGGATAAGAGGGTGGTGAAGGAGGAAGGGAGAGTGATCAAGGAGGATACAGGGGTGGTGAAGGAGAAAGGGAGAGTAATCAAGTAAGAAAAAATATCTTCCCCTTTCCCCTCCACAGATTGACTCCCTAATGAAAAAAGGCAACAGATATAATTGCTAATAGTTTCCAAAATACAGTTTCCAAAGTATATAGTCGAAGATGTTACTGAGTACAAATACTAGGTTAGAGTCATGGCCAGATATTTCATCATCTCATAAGCCACTGATACAACACACAGTACCATAATGGTCTGAAACCAGGGCCCGGAGAGGATAAACAACATGACAGAGAGCACATACGGAAAATAACGTGCTATAATACTCAATTTGGAAAACAGGCGCAGCAGAGTTGAGATTAAAGCAATCAGCATTATGACAAGTGACTATTAAGCAGGTCTAATACTTACACCAATTTTAGTTTAACACACTCTGATCAGATCTGCCGTTATCTCAACCTTTCGGGCCCCACGTTGGGCGCCAAAATGACTGTCGTGGTTTAACCCGGCCGGCAGCTAAACACCACACAGCCGTTCGCTCACCCTCCCCCCTCCCTCTCTGGGACGGGGGATAGAAATGGAAAGTGAAGCCCGTGAGTTGAGATAAAGACAGTTTAATAAGACAGGAAAATAATAATAACAATAATAATAATAATACAATGATGATAATAGTACTACTACTAATAATATGTACAAACAAGTGATGCACAATGCAATTGCTCACCACCCGCTGACCGATGCCCAGCCTAACCCCGAGCAGTCCGGCCCCCTCCCCCGGCTAGCCACCCCTATATATTGTTTAGCATGACGTCAGATGGTATGGAATACCCCTTTGGCTAGTTTGGGTCAGCTGTCCTGGGTCTGTCCCCTCCCAGCTCTTACTGCACCCCCAGCCTGCCTGTTGGCAGGACAGAGCAAGAAGCTGAGATGTCCTTGGTTTAGTATAAGCACTGCTCTGCAACAATTAAAACATCGGGGTGTTATCAGCACTCTTCTCATCCTAAGCCAAAACACAGCATTCCACCAGCTACTAGGAAGAAAATTAATTCTGTTCTAACTGAAACCAGGACACCTGTGTGATATATGGAGTAATAATTTTTGTCAAGAAGATGGTTGATGTTAATAAAGAAGGGGGAGGTTCGGCAGCGTGGCCATGGGGGTGGACAAGCCCTATGGTTGGTGATAACATCAGACTCTTAATGATGAGCCCATCAGGAATGTAAAGAGTTTAGAGAGAACAAAGAAGGGTGATTCAGGAGACACCTCGCCATCTCCGGTTGCTTGTTCTCCAGACATTAAGGCATGGAAGTTGCTGGGTGTTTGCTGGTTGCCGGGCAAAGTTGTTTGACCAATGAAAAGTTGTTTGAAAAAGACTGCTGTGGGGCGAAGGGTATAAGAGGGGAGCCTGTCCTCAATATGAAAAGTCAACATGGTATAATGAAGTTATGTCATCAATAAAGAAGCAGGAAAAAGGAATGAATAGGGACAGGCTAGCAGAACAGGGACCAGGACGGGAACAGGCACACTGATCGCCTCATGAAGATAGGTTCAGCCAAACTCAGCAAACTGCTCAGAGAAGCTCATATAGAAAGTCACTGGAAATGGGAGCACTGGAGCTGGAGAGAAGCTCAAGCTGAGGGAAGCGGACCCGTGCACACAACTGCCCCTCGCTGGCCGAAGGTAAGCAGTTGCACATTATGGGGAATCATACGTCCTTAGAAACAAAGACTGTCCTGGTAACCTTACAGTTTATTCCCTTTATTAACAATCAGACAGTTTATGATCCTGAAACATGGGACCAAATTGGGTTAGGATTGGCAGGAAGGCCAACAGGGGAAGCATCCTGGTGGGGTTCTGTTATAGACCACTGAACCAGGATGAGGAGACGGATGAGGAGTTCTACAGGCAGCTGACAGAAGTTGCGAAATCGTCAGCGCTTGTTCTCGTGGGGGACTTCAACTTCCCTGACATATCCTGGAAGCACAACACAGCCCTGAGAAAGCAGTCTAGGAGGTTTCTGGAGAGCATAGAAGATAGCTTCCTGATGCAGCTGGTTAGTGAGCCTACCAGGGGTGGTGCCCCGCTAGACCTGTTCACAAACAGAGAAGGACTGGTGGGAGATGTGGAGGTTGGAAACTGTCTTGGGCAGAGTGACCATGAAATGGTAGAGTTCTCTATTCTTGGTGAGGCCAGGAAGGGGACCAGTAAAACCTCTGTACTGGAGGGCTGACTGAGGTGTTAAGGACACTGGTTGGCAGAGTCCCTTGGGAGGCGGTTCTGAAGGGCAGAGGAGTCCAGGAAGGCTGGGCACTCTTCAAGAAAGAAACCTTAATGGCGCAGGAGTGGTCTGTCCCCACGTGCCCAGGCAGGGAAGAAGACCAGCCTGGCTGAACAGAGAATTGTGGCTTGAGCTTAGGAGAAAAAAGAGGGTTTATAATCTTTGGAAAAAAGGGCGGGCCACTCAGGAGGACTATAAGGATGTTGCGAGGCAGTGCAGGGACAAAATTAGAAAGGCCAAAGCTCATCTGGAGCTCAATCTGGCTACTGCCATTAAAGACAACAAAAAATGCTTTTATAAATACATCAACGCAAAACATCCTTTACTGGATGCGGGGGGAAACTTAGTTACAAAAGATGAGGAAAAGGCGGAGGTGCTTAATGCCTTCTTTGCCTCAGTCTTTAGCGGCAATACTGGTTGTTCTCTGGATACCCAGTACCCTGAGCTGGCGGAAGGGGATGGGGAGCAGAATGTGGCCCTCACTATCCACGAGGAAATGGTTGGCAACCTGCTACAGCACTTGGATGTGCACAAGTCGATGGGGTCAGATGGGATCCACCCGAGGGTACTGAGAGAACTGGCAGAGGAGCTGGCCAAGCCGCTTTCCATCATTTATCATCAGTCCTGGCTATCGGGGGAGGTCCCAGTCGACTGGCGGCTAGCAAATGTGACGCCCATCTACAAGATGGGCCAGAGGGTAGACGTGGTAGACACCACCCCTGGAAGTCTTTAAAAGACGTTTAGATGTAGAGCTTAGGGATATGGTTTAGTGGGGACTGTTAGTGTTAGGTCAGAGGTTGGACTCGATGATCTTGAGGTCTCTTCCAACCTAGAAATTCTGTGATTCTGTGATTGTTCTTAAAAAAGGGACATCAAACATGCAAGGCCTCAAGATAACAGGAGCCCCTCAGATCCGGAGAACCGGACCAAACCAACCTTATGGCTCAGATTGTGACCAGGGGCTCAGAGAGCATGCACAAGGAGACGAGGTGAAAAGTTCAGCCCTGATGAAGACATCTTACTTCATCCTCACGACCCTTAGCGCCCACCACCAGAAGGCACCGCGCAAGCGCAGAGGGGAGGAGTTCATGGAAATGACTTCTTGGAACTAATTTTAATACTAAGCGGGGACAGGTTATGTATAGGCATACTGGGAAACGTCATGCATATGTAAATCTTTACTGCATATAACCAAAGCAAGTTGCCGTGTTAGGGACGCATGACTTAGGTAGGACTACCCCCCATGCCGCCCAGCACTGCATAAACATACCTACTTTACAGTCTTATTGATTGTGGAGTCAGCTTTCCGTGAGTCATTTAGGCCTCATTTCCCCAGGCAGTCTTTTCTTGGTACAATGCAATCATACATCGCATCCACTGGGAATCCTTGGTCCACCCCCATGGGAAGGGCACTATCTAGGCAATTGGTCATCCCGAGGCACAAGCATAGCAATTGCTATGGTTGAGACTCTGGACAGTATATTTGACCCATTCTATCCAGGCATTCACATCCCCATACCCTGTTTCAATCTCAAATGTTTGCCTAAGATCTTTTATTTCTTTAACTGTGACAACTGTCACATTTCAAAGAGGTTCTCCCGTTTTCTCTCCTGTTTTCTCCTTGAGTTTCTCCCTTTCTCTGATGGCAAGAGAGTATCGTTCTCTTACAGCTATTCTCAGTCTGGCTGTTGGGTCTCGCCCAGTTACATCTGCTCCGAGACCATAAGTACGGTTTGTAAGGTAGTCAGCCTGATTATCTGTTATAGTTATTGGATTACATTGTAGATGCTGATAATTGGGCTGAACTGTTCCTTTAAATATGTTAATTTGTTTCTTTAATCTCATAAAGTATGCAGTTGAGGTGGGTGTATGTGACCATCCTTTATGATTGGTCGTCCACCATGCATCAGCCCATGCTGGGCAAGGGGGTCCTTCAAACATACCACTAGTCTTAGGTTCAGGACAGAGATATTTGATTTCTTTGCTCAATCGTCGTTGAGCATTTAAATCTCCACAAGTTAACACCTCACAAGCATCAAACGTAATAGATTGTGGTTCATAACTCTCTGTCACATTCACCCATATTTTGACAGGATACCCTGTCTTTGCTATCATCTGGTCAAATCTTTTCCAAGTTCCCACTTGACCGAGGCCTTCTCTGAGGCCTAGAATCACTGAAAACAAAATTAGTAATTGATTCTTCCCTGTCATTATTTTTAACCCTTTGGTTTCCAAATAATTATCAATACAAAGAATAAGATGTACACTACTACTATAACAACCCCCCCTTGGGAGCACTGCAATTCGCTATAGGTCTGTCCTTTCTCTCAATCACAAGTCACACTCGTTAGTTACCTGTGAAAATAAAAGGTTAGTTTACAATTGTAAGCTCTTATCCTGCTCAGAGTCCACTATGAGATTTTTCTCTTTGATTTCAACTTCCAACAAGTCTTCTGTAGGAACAGCTTCCCAGGTACTAGGGTTGATGGATGTCTTCACTCAAGTATAGTGAGTCCAACCTTTTTCCGCAGTTCTTACGGCTGTTTCAGTGGTCAGTAATTGTCCTTCCCATTCAGGCCGGAGTTGACTCTATCCAGGTCTGAATGAGGACCTAATTTCCTGGGTGATGGTGGTGAATGGGGAATTCCAAAGGTGGGGTTTGAGCCGACAACCCACAGGTCCTGAGAGATGACAAAGAAGAGGACAACCCCAGAATACAGTTCTTAAGAAAACTCTCTTGTTTTGAATTGTGGTATCTCATCCCTTCTGCCCAGATAGGGCAATCCGAACAGCATCTCATATGGTGAAATTCCTATATCCTTTCTTGGTGCTGTTTGAACCTGTAGGAGTAAGCATTTTACCCAAGGAAGTTGGGTTTCTAACACTAATTTAGTTAATTGCTTCTTTAATGTCTGGTTCATTCACTCCACCTTCCCACTTGATCTCTAAGGCCTGCTGTAACCCTTGCAGTAAAGCCAGTCACATGGTCAATTATGACAAACAACTAACTCAGTAAAGCCTACCTGTATACTTTGAAAAATCTGAATCCCTGGCTCCCCTCCTCTAGGTGGGTTATGGATGACCTTTTTATTTACCTTTTGACATATGGTACATCCTCTGCATATTTGCTTCACTAAAGTGTATATTCCTACACAGACATACTTTCTTAGCACAACATCACACATTGCTTGCACCTCCCGATGACTCTTGATGTAAAACGATATTTGCCTCATTGGTGCTTTATTCAGCATTTCTCCCCCATCAGGGAGTATCCATTTTCCTTCAGACTTCATGGCTCCTGATTCCTTAAAAAAATCTTTCTCTTAAAAAAAAAATGTTGGTTCTTTCTTAGTTTTCAACAATTCCCTGAATCCTCGATGGATTTATTCTTCATTTTCCCTCGGACATGCGATGCCTTAAATACCCGACTTGTCTTTCTACATATTGTAATTTATTTTTCAATACTCCCAAGCCCTGCTTTCCCAGAAAGTTGAATAGCTTGTTAGTAGCTTCCTTCACAACTCTTTTCTCCTGTCCTGACAATAAAAGATCATCCACATATTTGTAACAGTAATACCTCCTTTGGAGGTTGGAATTGCTCCAAAATCTGTTCTAGAACTTGCCCAAATAAATTGGTGGCCCTGTAAACCCCCGAGGTAAAACTGTCCATCTGTACTGCTGCTTCCGCCCCCATTTCAGGGTCTTTCCAGTCAGAGATGAATATCTCAGGGCCTGAGAGCACTCCATTAATAACACTGTTATTCCAGTCTAACAATTTACTATTTGAATGCCCAATTTCATCATCAAATCCCTTCCCAACAAGTTAGTCCCTGCCTTGGGTACATGCAATAATTGCCCAGTGATCATTTTATCCCCTAGTCTCAGCTTGGTATCCCCCAAAAGCGGCACTGTTTTCCCAGCCCCTTCTACCCCCATCACTTTTTAGGGTTTTATTAGTTAATTTAATCCCTGATACTTTACAAGCCAGTAATGAGCTAGCTGCTTCAGTGTATTGGTTGCAATGACAATGTTTGGGGAGTGGGGGGGGGAATGGGACACTGAAGTGGCAGCTCCCGCGAGACAAGTCCAGAAGCCACCCCGTGGCAAAAAAGGGACAATTTCATCCGGCCCCAAAGGGGCCCACCTTTGCCCAGAGCCAAGCCATGAGCAACACAGTCCCTGCCTCTGTGAGAGCACATCCACAAAAACAAACAAACAAAAACCTGGTGCTCAACAGCAGCTGGAAGAGCGAGGAGCCAGAAACCTCCCCGCAGACACTAAAGTCAGTGCAGGAGGAGGGCGAGGAGGCGCTCCGAAGCCCCTGTGTGGCCTCTGGAGAGGCCCCTGGTGGAGCAGGCTGTCCCCCCCATCCCCCCCCCCCACCTTCCTGATACTTGGGAAACTGACCAAACACCACAGCAAATATACCAAACTGTTGTCGATGGAAGGAAGACAGGGACACTCAATATGAGTCATCAGCAAGCTTAATTTTATTGCCCGAATAGCCTAACTTTTATAGTGAACTTAACAGGGGCGGACAGTGTTTCACACAAGATTATTGGTCAAAAGCACTCAGACAAACAACTAGAAGAAAACAACCCCACCTGCAAGAAAACAACCCCCTTGTGATTAGCAGTCACATAGCCCTTGTCCTTGAAACCAGCTAGTGGTAACAATATTTTTCTGAATTCCTCAATTGGGCAATGTGGGAGTTATTGCCGTGGGAGCTTCTCACAGTTACTCTGGCAGCTTGGTTTGCTCAGCTACAGCAGGCCCTGAGATTTTCTAAGGCCTACTTCTGGTTGCTTAAGGCAAGCTCAAATCGAACAATTGTTCCACGGGCACATGTCCACGTCCTGTATGCCAATTCCCAACAATTCCCCCGTTTTCTTTTTGTACAAGCAGTACTTGGTTTTACATCAGATGTCGAATACATAACATAACACAACTATACAACTTAACCCTAATAACACTATAATTACTGTAAGCACTTAATGGTAACACAATTTAATGGTAAGTAACACAACTTAATAGTAACACACTTAAACCTAATCACTTGATGGTGATCGAAGGCTGTTCTTGACAGTCCTTGAGGTGTCACAGCCCACGTCATTGTCAGAATAATTATCAGGAACCTCTTCCTGGTCGTCTTCGGCGTGTGCAGATTCTAAAGCTGCTTCAGTCCGCTTTGCAGTGATCCACTGGGTACCTGTTTCTGGCACCACTTCAAAATCTCCATAACATTTTGCAAGTAACCCTTTAACCACATTTATCACAATACTACATGCAATGATGATTGACACCACAGCGAACAGAATCTTTAATCCCCCTTTGACTAATCCCAGTAACCATCTATGCATTGTTTCAAACAAATCAGTGAACCATTGATTGAAAGGATTGATACCATATTGACTCTTTCTCATGTGCTCTTTCAGGAAAGTAATGGATTTGTGAATTGACTCATTATGATCAAAAAGGTTTAAACAGTACATTCCCTGAAATTTCTCCAAGTGGCTACTTCAAACAATGACTCCGTACTTGTGAAACATGATTTTGCTCGACCGATCGCAACTAGTCCTGCTAGTTGCTTACAATCGATTCCCCGTTTTTTCTAAAAAGCGCTGTAATAAATCCATTTTTCTATGATTTTTTGCCGGCACCAATTTCCTATGCTTTTAGCTTGCACTATGGCAATATCCCGGGATCCTGCACTATGGCAATAACCTGCACTATGTCAATAACCTGCATTATGGCAATAACCTGCACTAAGGCAATAACCTGCACTAAGGCAATAACCTGCACTAAGGCAATATCCCGGGATCCTGCACTATGGCAATAACCTGCACTATGGCAACCTGCACTATGGCTATATCCCAGGATCCTGCACTATGGCAATAACCTGCACTAAGGCAACCTGCACTATGGCTATATCCCGGGATCCTGCACTATGGCAAAAGCGCTCTCTCACTCACACAGTACACAGCACAATCACACATACAGAGCACAATCGCACACCCAGAGGCCTCTGGCACATCTCACTCTCAATCATACCACAACCTCAATCATACCACAAGAATATAATTTAGAATGATAAGCAAACAAACAAGTATTGTCTCTCATTGTGTTCCTCGTGAAACGACTTGCAACACTTTGTTTTAAAACCTTACCCTTACACAAATACTTTCAACACAAAATACCTGGACACTTAAGAATAACACACACAATTATTAACACTCCAGTTAGTATCCCTCCAGCAGCTGAAAACATACTGTTTGTCTGCAGCTTCAGGAGATCTTTGTCTGCTCCTGCGGTGAGCAGCTGAGAGTGGAGTCCCCTCCGAACAAAACGCTCAGGGTGCACCTAGGGGTGTCCACACCGCAGCTGATCCCCGCAGCCGAGCAGTTGTTACGTGCGGCCGCAGATGCCACTCCAGGCACTAAAATTGCCAATGCCGCTCTAGCTGCAACCCCACACAATTCAACATTATCATTGCAATCCGGTGCAAGCAATGCCCATTTATGTCTGGTGATCTCATGCAACTGTAACAAGCTAGAAGCAAATACAATGAGTTTATCTAAGTTACATGGACATCTGATAGCATTTGCAGGGATACCTTGCCAGGCCCTATCCCCACAAATCAGAAAAACATCAGGAGGTAAGGCCAAAGCTGTACAATTGTTCCAAACACTGTAGTTGTTACCCCTTGTCTTCGTGCCATAAACTCCTAAACCCTGCTTAGCAGCGTCATTGTAATCACAGGTGTTATTTGTATTTCTGTACTCGTGTGGCCCTTTCCAGGTTCCTGTAGCAGGATTCATCTGATAGCCACGGCTACATTCACATTTGTAGCCACCTTTCAGGTTGATACAGATTTGACTACAGATACCAGGGTTTTGGCATTCATCGATATCTCCACAGTTTCTCTTGTCTACAAACTCAAACCCAGCTGGACAGTCACATTCATTTATGATGCATTCCTTCAGGGGCTCATCACCCCAGTCCTTGCAGTCTCTCTGCTGGTTACACACTTTATTGATATCTATGCATTCTCCACTTCTGCACTTGAATTTGCCAGGTCCAGAGCACTGAATAACATTGTTACAGTTGGCTTCATCAGTGCCATCCAGACAGTCTCTCACACCACTGCACTGCCTATTCCCATGGACACAGTTCCCATCTTCACATCTGAACTGGTCTGGCCTGTAGGTCTGAGAAAAGCAGTTAATTTCATCACTTCCATCATTGCAATAAGGATCTCTGTCACATCACCACTTCTTGTGGATACATTCACCCGAGCCGCACTGCACCTCACTCACAGAACACTTCACCGGAGGTGCAGGCTGGCAGCCACACTGCTCCAAAGATTCATCCAAGTGGTCGGAGCAGTTACCTTGACCATTGCAGACAAAACTTTTGGAAATACATTGCCCACTACTGCATGTGAACTCTGCTGCACTACAAGTCACATTGCCACAATTCTCTTAATCTTCTCCACTGTCACAGTCTTTATCACCATCACATTTCCATGACACTGTTCTCATATGACACAGCTCAGCACTCTCGTCAGACCCATTTTCACAGTCCGGATCCCCATCACACTGCCATCTGTTTGGCACACACTGACCACTGTTGCACACAAAGTCAGATTCAGCACACGTCTTCTTCACACAAGCACTCTCATCACTGCTATCCGAGCAGTCTTCACATTTTGCTCTAGCACTGTCGGCAGCAGTGCACAGGCCGGCGAGGGCGAGCAGCAGGCAGAGTGCCATGCAGCACAGCATGCCCCGCACCTGTGTCACTTATACTACTCCTATTACCCCTGCTGTTACTGTCAGTGGCATCCTCCTGGTACCGTTTCTGTCTTTGTCGCCCCTTACTCTCCCCCTTTTCTTTTTGCCACTGACCATTCACCACAAATGGATGAGACACATGATTACTAGTTAGGAAAGAGAGTGTAACGTCTGCTATACGGCTGCAGGCAGTGCCACCTGCAACCTTAGAAGCTGTTTGTGAAAGAGCCTGCCGGTGGTCATTTGGCAGTGTAATCAGCGTCTCTGCAGTCCTGCCCCGCAATAGAGCTAAGCCGTCATTAGTAATGGTTATAACACCGATCTGGGGACGAATAGTCTTTTTTGCATTGCAAGATAAACCTCTTATAAAAAGAATGCTAGAGTGAAGCAGCACAGCTCAGCACAGCTGCCGCTGCCTCCATGGTTACGTCAGACAGACTGCAGGGTCCTGATTCCCGTTCCTCCGGCATGCGACTCGGCGCGCTCGGTCTGCCGTTTCCCGAGCGGTTGCATACCACGATATTGTGATTCCTCGACTTACAGTTTTCACACCACACCTGTCGTTCTCAACAGTCACGGCGATGGTGTCCCTTCTTTCCACACCGGAAGCAATGATTTTCTCGCCGAGATGGAGCTCGAGGTTGCCTTTGTACTACTTCTACTAATATGGCTTGGGGCCCTACTGGAACCCTGCTCATTCTTTCTAATATTTGTTCAATAGTGGCATTCCCCGGCAGTGTCAATATAATAACCTTTGTTTCCCTGCGTACCCCCGCGGTTTTCCTTCCCCTTGTCTCACCGCGGGTCCTTTGCCCGGGTCAGTGCTCGGAGTTTCTCAATGTCCCGGCGCCGCTTCGATGTCCCGGCGCCGCTGCTGTGATGTGCCGGCGCAGCTCCGATATCCCGGCGCCGCTGGTCCCGGCGTCGCTGGTCTCCCTGCGCTGCGATGTCCCGGCGCCACTGGTGTCAGCCTGTTCGGGTCTCTCCTGTTCAGGTCGCAGCCTGTTCGGGCGCCATTTGTTGCGTAGCACGGCCGAAAGCACGACAGACACCAGTTGAGTCAGATCATGCTGCTCCATTTTATTGCCCGAATAGCCTAACTTTTATAGTGAACTTGACAGGGGTGGACAGTGTTTCACACAAGATTATTGGTCAAAAGCACTCAGACAAACAACTAGAAGAAAACAACCCCACCTGCAAGAAAACAACCCCCTTGTGATTAGCAGTCACATAGCCCTTGTCCTTGAAACCAGCTAGTGGTAACAATATTTTTCTGAATTCCTCAATTGGGCAATGTGGGAGTTATTGCCGTGGGAGCTTCTCACAGTTACTCTGGCAGCTTGGTTTGCTCAGCTACAGCAGGCCCTGAGATTTTCTAAGGCCTACTTCTGGTTGCTTAAGGCAAGCTCAAATCGAACAATTGTTCCACGGGCACATGTCCACGTCCTGTATGCCAATTCCCAACAGAAAGCCTTGCTAAAGTCAAGGTAGATGACATCCACTGCTCTCCCCTCATCTACCCAGCTGGTGATGCCATCATAGAAGGCAATGAGGTGGGTTGAGCACGACTTCCCCTTGGTGAATCCATGCTGACTGCTCCTCATAACCTTCTTATCTTCCAATTGCTTGGAGATGGCATCCAGAACAAGCTGTTCCAACACCTTTCCAGGGACAGAGGTGAGACTGACTGGCCTGTAGTTTCCCAGATCCTCCTTCTTGCCCTTCTTGAAGACCAGAGTGACACTGGCTATCCTCCAGCCTTCAGGCACCTGTCCTGTTCTCCAGGACCTTTCAAAGATGATAGAGAGCGGTTCGGCAATCACCTCTGCCAACACCCTTAGCACATGTGGATGCATCCCATCGGGACCCATGGGTTTGTGTGCGTTAAGCCCACTCAGACACTCCCGAACCACTCCCTTGTCAACAAGGGGGGAGATCTCCACTTCCCAGACTCTTTCTCCTTCCTCCAGGGTCGAGGAGTCCCGGGAGGGGGAGTCCTTGAAGCAAAGAATGAAGCCAAGAAAGCATTCACTATCTCCACCTTCTCGGCGTATTCCGTTACCAGGACACCCCCCTCGTTCAGCAAGGGACCCACATTATCCCTAGTCTTCCTTTTACTGTTTACATACTTTAAAAAAAAACCTTCTTATTATCTTTTATCTCTTTTGCAAGCCTCATCTCTAGGTGGGCTTTAGCCTTCCTTGCCACACCCCTGCAGGCCCTGACAACACATCTATACTCCTCCCAAAAGGACAGGCCCTTTTTCCACATTTCATAGTCCTTCCTCTTCCTTTTGATCTTATCGATGAGCTCCTTGCTCATCCACGCAGGTTTCCTGCCCCCTTCCCCGATTTCCTACTCTTCGGGATGCACCGATCCTGAGCTTGGAAGAAGTGCTGCTTAAATGTAGCCCAGCTCTCACATGCACCCTTGCCTTCTAGCAACCTAGCCCATGAGATACTCCCAAGCAGGTCCCGGAAGAGGTCGAAGTTGGCTCTCCGAAAGTCCAGGGTAGCAATCCTGCTTTTAGCCTTACTTCTTCCACCAAGTTCCATCTTGAACTCCACCATCTCATGGTCACTGCATCCCAAGCTGCCCCCAACCTTCACATCCCTAACAAGCCCATCCCTGTTGGTAAGGACAAGGTCCAGGAGCATCCCCCGCCTCATCAGCTCCTCCACCACCTGCATCAGAATATTGTCTTCAGCTCATTGTAGGAACCATTTGGACTGCGCGTACCTGGCCAAGTTGCTTACCCAACAGATGCCTGGATAATTGAAGTCCCCCATGAGAACCAGTGCCCGGGATTGTGAGGCTACTACCAGCTGCTTGTAGAAGGCCTCATCGACCTCCTCCTCTTGATCTGGTGATCTGGTGTGGGGGTAGTACACCCCCACAACAGTGTCCCCCATACCAGCCCACCCCTTAATTCTTACCCACAAGCTCTCCACTTGTCCATCACCCTCCCCCAGGTGGAGCTGGGTACACTCTAATTGCTCCCTCACATAAAGGGCAACCCCACCCCCTTGCTTCCCCAGCCTGTCTTTCCTAAGAAGGACACAGACCTCCATGACAGCGTTCCAGTCATGTGGGCTGTCCCACCATGTCTCTGTGATTGCCATGAGATCGTGGCCCTGTGACCAAACAGATCTCAAGCTCATCCTGTTCATTTCCCATGCTCCATGCGTTGGTATACAGGCACTTTAGGGAAGCAGCAGGCGCAGTTACCCCTGGAGGGATGCAAGAAGAAGATTCTGGATGGGGTATCAGGATCATTACCTTCTCTGAGGAGCCCTCAGACAATCCTATGGGACAACTCAGAGGTTTTTCCCTACTATCGTCAACAGTGACAGCAGTGACAACTTCCCCCAGCCCTTCTCTGTCACTTTTAGCTCCCCTCCCTTCCCCCGTCAAACCTAGTTTAAAGCCCTGGTAATCAGCCCGGAGAGCTTGTTCCCCAACACACTTGTGCCCCACTTGCTGAGTTGGAGTCGGTCAGCAGCCCACATACCTGGCTTCTCAAAGGACTGCCCAAGATCAAAATACCCAAATCCTTGGTCCAGACACCAGCCCCTCAGCCAGTCGTTCACCTGTCCCATTCTCCTCCTCCTTTCTGGGTCCCAGTCACCCAGAGGAGAACACTACCTGCACCCCATATGCCTTCAACGACCTTCCCAGGGATGCAAAGTCCTTTTTAATATCCCTCATTTTTCTAGTTGCAGCTTCCCAGGATCCAACCTGAATGACAGCAGGAGGATAGTAATCCTCTGGTTTAATGAGCTGTGGCAGAGCCTTCCTAACGTTTCTGGACATGTGCCCCAGGAAGACAGCACACCTCTCTGGATAGGTTATCTGGGTGACAAATGGGAGCCTCAGTGCCCCTCAGCAAGAAGTCTCTGATCACTAAGACTCTGCTCTTTTTTTGTGGCACTCGTTGTGATGCAGTGTTCCACCCGGCCCTGATCCCTATGTTCAGTACTTCCCCCAATCTTGACACGCTTCGCAGGGTTGCTTCCCGGGTTTGGACTACTGTCCAGACCCTCAACCTCTTCCTTTTCCTGCCTGAAAGCCTTGAATCTATTACCCAGGGACACCGTGGGTGTTGGGGGCAAATGTCTCTTTCTGCTTCGAGCTGAGACGAGGGCCCAGTCCCTTTTCTCTTGTGAGTGGTCAAGCCCTCTGTCCTGCACGTGATCATCTGGGTCAGCTACTACACCTTGCAGGGACTTAGGAGGGGGCTGCTGGGAATCAGCAGGGGCAGGTTGACTCCTCCTATCTGTAACCCTCAGAGACTCACAGGAGCTCCTCAGGCAGCCAATTTCTCACTGCAGCCCAGCCACCTGCTTGAGGAGTCCCTTAAGCAGGGCACACCTGCACCCATGGCAGCCCTCTCTTCCCTCAGGACCCAGGGGGGCCTCCAGATTCTGGAGCTCCCCACAGTCACCTGTCTGTACTGCCACTTCCCCCCTCAGGGGATCCACCTGAGTGCCCACATGAGCCCAGGAAGTCTGCATCTGCTCTGTTTGGGTTTCTGCCTCAGACCGGCCGCTGCGACGGGTGCCCACCATGGTGAATTCTAGATGCAAAGAGGCAGGGAGAGGAGAGGAGAGGAGAGGAGAGGAGAGGAGAGGAGAGGAGAGGAGAGGAGAGGAGAGGAGAGGAGAGGAGAGGAGAGGAGAGGAGAGGAGAGGAGAGGAGAGGAGAGGAGAGGAGAGGAGAGGAGAGGAGAGGAGAGGATCCTCCTCGCACTCTTCCCTGCCCCGCCTCAACTGCCCCACGCTAATTGCCAAGCCAGCCCTGTTACCACCAAGCTGATCCTGTTAGCGCATTCTGTTTGCGGAGCTCCCTAGGGACTACTTTTATAGCACCAGGAGGTGGGTGGGCTGCTGTCACCCCTGGCTCCGCCCTCAGCACATCAATGCCCACAGCGGCACAAGCACAGCTCCTGCCTGCTTGGGAGGAGGGGGCCAGGGCTGCGGCTCTGACCAAGTATCTCTGTGCCACGTTATTCGGGGGTTTAGGGGTTGGCTCCGTTTGTCTCCCTGCCAGGAGCCCTTGCTGAAGCTGATCCGCGTGAGGTTCTCATTAAAATGGCCAGAATTAAAATCTTGTTAAAATCAGAGAATGAGGTGTTGAAGTCATCATTGGCCTTTGAAAGGGAGACGGGAAAAACATTAGGAATCAGAGTGAATAAACTTTTGACTGAAAATGATAAACTTGTGAGTGAGAATAATCATCTTAAACAGTTGCTGGAGAGGGTTAGCCATCTGTTAAATAAACTACAGCCTTGTGCTCTGGTCAAGCAGATTTGTAGATTGATGCATAGTGCAGACCCTGAAAGCTGGGATGGTGATTTCTGGCTTGACAGTGATTATGATGTTGATGATGATGTTGCTGATTCTGAACCTCAATCGATTTCCTTGAGACCTCTTCCCTGCTCTGAGTGGCATGGTGGTGGGGCCGGGAGCAGGGGCTGCAGTTGGTCCATGGTGCTTCGTTTCCACTGCTCCTTCACGGTAACTCTCCCCCCTGCTCTGCTGTGGGGTGCTGACCTTCCTGGGCTGGTCCTGAATAGACTGCAGCGTGGAGATCTGCTCTGCTGCGGTACACCATGGGCTGCAGGGGTCTGCCTTCCCCACCAGGGGCCTCTCTGTGGGCCGCGGGAGGGCTTTGGCTCCGGCACCTGGAGCACCTCTGCACTGCACTCCCCCTCTTCTGCACTGACCTTGGTGTCTGCAGGGAGGTTTCTCACTCCTCACTCTCCCAGCTGCTGTCCTGCAGCAGTTTTTTTTTTTTTTTTTTCCCTTTTCTTTGATGCGCTCTCATAGAGATTTAAACTGCATTGCTCATGGCTTGGTTCTGGGCATAGGTGGGCCCCTTTGGAGCCGGCTGAAACTGGCCCTCATCTAACCTGGGGCAGCTGCTGGATTCTTCTCACAGGGGCTACCACTGCAGCCCCCCCAGTACCAGAACCTTGCCATGTGAACCCAGAACACTGAGGCAGCTAGGTCATTACTGGCCTGTAAAGTATCAAGGCTTAAATTAACTAATGAAACCCTAAATGTGATGGGGGTAGAAGGGACTGGGATAACAGTGCCACTTTTTGGGGACACCAAACTGAGACTAGGGATAGAATGATCACTGGGCAATTATTGTATGCACCCGAAGCAGGGACTAACTTGTTGGGAAAGGATTTGATAATGAAATGTGGCATTCAAATAGTAAATCGTTAGGCTGGAATAACAGTATTATTAATGGGGTGCTCTCAGACCCTGGGAGCAAAGATATATTTGCCTTTGAGTGGAAAGACCCTGAAATGGGGTGGAAGCAGCAATGCAGATGGACAATTTTACCTCGGGGGTTCACAGGGCCACAGATTTATTTGGGCAAGTTCTAGAACAAATTTTGGAGCAATTCCAACCTCCAAAGGAGGTGTTACTGTTACAGTATGTGGATGATCTTTTATTGTCAGGACAGGAGAAAACAGTTGTGAAGGAAGCCACTAACAAGCTATTCAACTTTCTGGGAAAACAGGGCTTGAAAGTATTGGAAAATAAATTAAAATTCATAGAAAGAGAAGTCAAATATTTAGGGCATCTAGTGTCTGAAGAGGAATGAAGAATAAATCCAGAGAGGATTCAGGGAACTGTTGAGCTACCCCTACCCAAAACTAAAAAGAACTAACATTTTTAAGAGAAAGAGGTTGTCATGGTTTAACCCGGCCGGCAGCTAAACACCACACAGCCGTTTGTTCACCCTCCCCCCTCCCTCTCTGGGACGGGGGAGAGAAATGGAAAGTGAAGCCCGTGAGTTGAGATAAAGACAGTTTAATAAGACAGGAAAATAATAATAATAATAATAATAATAATAATAATAATAATAATAATAATAATAATAATAATACAATGATGAAAATAGTACTACTAATAATAATATGTACAAACAAGTGATGCACAATGCAATTGCTCACCACCCGCTGACCGATGCCCAGCCTAACCCTGAGCAGTCTGGCCCCCCTCCCCCGGCTAGCCACCCCTATATATTGTTTAGCATGACGTCAGATGGTATGGAATACCCCTTTGGCTAGTTTGGGTCAGCTGTCCTGGGTCTGTCCCCTCCCAGCTCTTACTGCACCCCCAGCCTGCCCGTTGGCAGGACAGAGCAAGAAGCTGAGATGTCCTTGGCTTAGTGTAAGCACTGCTCTGCAACAATTAAAACATCGGGGTGTTATCAGCACTCTTCTCATCCTAAGCCAAAACATAGCACCCTACCAGCTACTAGGAAGAAAATTAACTCTGTTCTAACTGAAACCAGGAGAGAGGTTTTTAAGGAATTAGGAGTCATGAAGTCCAAAGTAAAACAGATACTCCCTGAGGGGAGAGAAATGCTAAAGGAAGTGCTAAGGAGGCAAATATTAACTGTTTTACATCAAGAGGGTCATTGAGGAATTCAAGCAATGTGTGATGCTGTGCTATGGAAATATTTATGTGTAGGAATATATATACTCTGTCTGGACAAGTATGCAGGAGTTGTGTAGGATGTCAAAAGGTAAATAAGACTTTATAACAGTCAGCCCAAAGGGGGTGAGAAACAGGAATTCAACACTTCCAAAATATACAGGTAGATGTTACAAAACTCCTTAGAGTAGGTAGATTTAAATACTTATTAGTCTTGGTCGATCTTTTGTCAGGGTGGGTGGAAGCTTTCCCTTCAGTATCTGCTACTGTGAGCACAGTAACTAAAGTAATTCTAGAATAATTAACTCCCAGGTATGGAATTGTTGAAAATATTGACTCTCATCAAAGAAATCACTATATGTCAGAAATATTGCAAGGTCTAATGTGGACTCTAGGAATGGTGGAAATTTCACACTCCTTGGCATCCTTCCTCTTCTGGAAGTATAGAGAGGATCAGACAATAAGCAGCAATTGACTAAATTCTGGAAACTCAGCTTCCCCAAACGAAGTGCACTTCTCCAAATTCAAACTGCACCAAGAAAAGATGTGGGAGATTCACCATATGAAATATTATTTGGATTGCTGTACATGGACAAAGGAAATGAATTACCTCAGTTTGAGACAAAAAATGCTTTTCTTAAGAACTGTATACTTAGGCTGTCGTCCTCTTTGTCATCTCGCAGGACCTGTGGACTGTTAGCTCAAACCCCACCCTTGGAAGCCCTGATCCATTTAGAGAAGGAGATTGGGTTCTGATGTGAATGTGGAGAGAATTGAAACTGCAACCTGAGTGGTACGGACTGTTCCAAGTGCTCCTGACTACTGAGATGACAGGAAGAATGGCTGAGAAAGGGTGGACTCATACCTGAGTAAAAGCATCAGTTAACCCTGTGTTGTGGTTCCGCTCAAGTGGGCAGCCGAGCTCCACCACAGCCGCTCTCTCACTCCCCCTCCTCAAAGAGGAATGGGGAGAAAATATGTGAAAAGGGCTCAAGGATTGAGATAAGGACGAGAAAATCACGCAATAATTATTGTAACGGGCAAAACAGACTCGGCATTGTCACCACCTGTCACGAGTGTCTCCTCCAATAGTTTTGAACTTCACCCCTGAGCAAGTGCTAAATCCTAAAAACTTGGTAGAATGTTTGAGAGTTGTATGTCCTGACCCTGATAATGCCGGAGAACGACAGCTTGCAGCATTGTGCTGGGTCCTGGTTTATTCCTATCAAACACTGTTTAACATCATCCAGCAATTTGAAGAGCGGGAGGAAGTCTCTGAATCTGATGACCAAGTAACACACGCTGTGGCTGACCCAGAGGACCAACCAACTATGGTATCAGTCGCCCCCATAGTCAAGTCAAAACAATGGAAATGGAGGTCAGCTCGTTTAGTAAGGGAAGAAGGCTCTCCTAAGAAGGAGGGAGAAGGGGAATTGGCAGGCACCTCTAAAGCAGAGCCGTCACAAAAACAGCAGGAAGATGAGACGGAAATCATAAAGGAATCAGAAATCACTCGATCCTTATCCCTGAGTGAGATGCGAGAAATATGAAAGGATTATGGTCGACGCCCAGGTGAACACATCCTCACTTGGCTGCTCCGATGCTGGGATGCTGGGGCCAGTAGCCTACAATTAGAAGGCAATGAAGCCAAGCAGCTGGGATCCCTCTCTAGAGAAAGGGTAATGGACAAAGTAATCGGGAGAGGAGCACAGGCCCTCAGCCTCTGGAGACGACTCCTGGCAGCTATCAAAGAAAGATATCCCCATAAGGAAGATATTGTATATCACATAGGCAAGTGGACCACTGTGGATAAAGGTCTCCAACATCTGCGGGAATTAGCTGTGCGGGAGATGATTTATAGTGATTTGGACAATGCCCAGACACCTCAAGACCCCGATGAAGTCCAGTGCACAACATCCATGTGGCGTAAATTTGTGCGGAGTGCACCATCAGCACATGCCAGTACCCTGGCAGCAATTCACTGGGATGAGGGGATGGGACCAACAATGTATGATGTCTCCTGCCAGCTTCAAAAATATGAAGACAATCTCTCTGCTCCGCTACAGTCCTGTGTCTCAGCTGTGGAGAAACTGTCTAAAGGACTTGACAAGCTCGTGGAGAAAGTATATTCCCCCTCATCTAGACAGAGTGATACTTCAGCCACTAAGAATCAGCATTCGCCTGCTCAAGAGAGAGAGTACCCAAGACGTACACCACGTGGCACCTTGTGGTTTTATCTGCGTGACCATGGGGAAGATATGAGGAAATGGGATGGTGTACCTACTTCAACCCTAGCTGCTCGGGTACGTGAACTGAAAGGAAATACAGCAGCAAGAAGAGGGGCTCCTAAGAGAAATGCTGCTCCAGTTTCTATTGGGCAGTACCCCAGAGGCAGATGAAGACCTAATCATCAACAGTTCTTATGAACATTTTCCAAGAAAGACCTACTGAATGAAAAGATACACCTGCCTATTAATCCTGTCCTGTTAAATCCTTGTCCTGTTAAAGGACAAGGGATAATGATGAGAATGCTTGTATGCTAAAGTATGGGGATCTGAGTGTGACACAAATGTTATGGAATAAGGGGTGGAGGTTGTACTGGGTCTGGCTGGAATGTTAACTTTCCCGGCAGCAGCCCATTCAGTGCCGTACTCTGTACTTGTAGCTGGAACAGCAGTGTTATCACACCAGTGTTGTGTCTACTGCTGAGCAGCAGTGGCACAGCATTGGGCCTTTCTCTAACCCTCCTAGGGGGTGGGCAAAAAGTGAGGAGAGAAACATCACTAGGGCAGCTGACCTAAACCAATCAAAGGGATATTCCATACCATGTGGTGTCACACTCAGCAATAAAAGGTGGAAACAGGAAGAAGAGGGGAGGGGTGGGCTCTCGTTGAGAAGACGTCGGTCCTCCTCTCGAACACCGGCTGCGTGCGTTGAGGCCTTGCTTCAAGGACGTGGTCAATCATCGCTCATTTGTGGGAAGTAGAGAGTAATTTCTTTCCTCTGCACTTCCATATAGCTTTCATTTATTTTGTTTGTTTGTTTTCCTCCCTTTTTCCCCTTTTCCCTTTTCATTTCCCCTTAGTTAAATTGTTTAGTTCATGGTAGTCTTTATTTAATTATTATAATTATTTCCCTTTAATTAAATTATCCTTATCTCAACCCGTGAGTTGTTCTTTGCTTTACTTCTCCCCCTCCTCATCTAAAGGAGGGGGAGTGAGAGAGCGGTTGTGGGGTTTAGCTGCCCAGCACGGTAAAACCACCACAGGCATAAGAAGATAGTAAGATTTATTGCTCATTACTAACAAGCTAGAGAAGTGAGAAACAAAGGAAAGAAACCAAAAGCACCTTCCTCCCCCCATCCACCCTCTTCCACCTCCTCCCCCCGAGCGGCGCAGGGGAATGGGGGAATGGGGGTTATGGTCAGTCTACAGCGCTTCTTCTCTGCTGCTTCTTCTCTGCCGCTCCTTCTAGGTCACTCTCGTCCCCTGTGCTGTGGGGTCCCACCCACGGGATGTAGTCCTTGATGAAC
Source organism: Aythya ferina (assembly GCF_964211825.1). NCBI lineage: Eukaryota > Metazoa > Chordata > Aves > Anseriformes > Anatidae > Aythya > Aythya ferina. The sequence goes on along the minus strand of NC_140313.1, from coordinate 2,789,749 downwards.
TGATCCAGTGTGGGCTTCCCACAGGCAGCAGCTCTCCCAGAACTGCTCCAGATATGGGTCCGTACCACGGGGTCCATCCCTCAGGAGAAAACTGCTCCAACCTGGCTCCCCTACGGGCAGCAGCTCCTGCCAGGTCACCTGCTCCTGCGTGGGCTCCTCTCCACGGGCTACAGGTCCGGCCCGGAATCTGCTCCGGCAGGGGTCTTCCACAGGCGGCAGCCTCCGTTGGTGCAGGGCCACCTGCTCCACCATGGTCTCCTCCACGGGCTGCAGCATGGAACCCTGCTCCACCGTGGTACTCCATGGGCTGCAGGGGGACATCCTGCTTCACCATGGTCCTCACCACAGGCCGCAGGGGACTTCTGCTCCGGCGCCTGGAGCACCTCTCCCCCTCCTTCTACACTGACCTTGGCACCTGCAAGGCTGTTCCTCACTCCCTTCACTCTCCCGGCTGCTGCGTGGCGCAGCGTTTTTTTCCCTGTCTTAAATATGCTCTCACAGAGGCGCAAAACAACATCGCTTATTGGCTCAGCTCTGGAAAACAATGGGGCCCTTCCCAAACATGGGGCAGCTTCTAGATCTTTCTCACAGAAAACACCCCTATGGCCCCCTTGCTACCAAAACCTTGCCACGTAAACCCACTACACCCTGATACCAGAGAGACTGCATTAACAAAGACTTTTAAGGTTAAAACTATCTATTGTAAACCTTTAATTTCTCCTTAGAAGAATTCTTAATGAATTATTGAGTAAAAGGGGTTGAATTACAGAGAATTGGCATGTTTCCAGGGAACACTCCATGGAAGTGGGAGAAAGGAGGGTATTTAATCCCCACCAGAAGAATCCTTATTAGTTTGTGATTTTTATTGTTTTTCTTATTTCTTAATTATTATAGGGGTGTATATATACATAGAAATGATGTATTTTAAGTTTATCTTAGTAATACCTATTCTCAATGGATTATTGATAAGATGGAGGGAAAAGTCAGCATTTCCAATTAATCCAGAACATCTCTCGAGTTCTATCTGGAAATAATTATTGTATTTGCACCCAGATGCCTAGAAAGACTGAAAATGTCTTGTCCCCGATTGTTATTTCCAGCAGCAACTGTGTCTGTATTCTCTAGATTTCTAGAAAAGACAGACCATACCCAGTCCCGGGAAGGAATAGATTTTGAAGTTGAACTCCCTACACATAGTCCTGGCTACAATATACTGTGTTATCAAAGGTGCCTTTTAAACAGCATTGATAGAAAACTCAGGGGGCAATAGTACTGACCCTGGGTGTGGAAATATCCATGAAATAGGGAATAAACCATACTGTACCGAATATGGTAGCCACGGGAATGCTAATATACATAATGCACACCAGATACAACATGAGAATCCTGTAACCGGATGGCCTGTCCCAAATGGCAAAGAGTGGTATTGGCTATGTGGCAATAAAGCCAGGAAGGTGTTGCCCCTAGGATGGAAGGGAGCTTGCACCCTGGAGGCAATAATTCCAAATGTAACAATTATTGAAGACCCACAAAGCCAAAGCCCCCTTGAGACCACACGCAGAATTAAGCGGACTCCACGTAATCCTTTAGTAAAATTCTCTAGCATTTCACAGTTTTGCAAGGTAGTTTTTACCTTGGTTAAGGGTGAGTGAATTAGAAAAAGCTATTGTAAATATCTCAAAATACAAAAATATTGTAAATATATTGAAGATCTAGAAAATAAGTTAGATAAGTTTGCAAAAATAGTACTCTAGAATCAAATAGTATTAGATTTATTAATAACCTCATAAGGAGGAGCGTGCACTGTAATTATTACTAGTTGCTGAATATATGTAGATCAAATGGGATGAATTTGACTGATCTCAAAAATATTTGGGGAAAAAAAAAAACAACAAATAAGATCCTACATAGAGTGGCTCAAGATGACACTTCCTGGGAATTTAGAAGCATTTGGGAGAAACTAATTTCATGATTACCTGAATAGAATTGGCTCAAACAACTGTTTGTTGGTATTTTAATAATAATGGCATTGTATATCTATCATCCCCCATGACATCCGAAGAAGAATATTGCACCTTAATGTTGGAAAAACTCAAGAGTGCAGTATGTGAAGAGGTGTAAAAACAACAATAGGAGTAAAAAAAAAGAAGAGGGGGGAATTGTGAGAAACAAAGTTGTGTTTTTGCAGCAGAGAATTACTTTTTTGTGTTCTAAGGTAGTTGTGTAGTCATAATAAGGAGAAATGCTAAGTAGATAAGTGGACAGTAGAAGGCCTAACTGTTCCAAAATAAAGTGGAAACTTGAGAAAAACAGGATGAGCGGTGTGAGAGCAGTAAAAAAAAGATCACAAGTTCTCAAAACATAAGAAAGGAGAAATTAAAGGGCTGAAAAATAAAAAATTGTACATATATGGTATAGAGGAGTGTCGAGTAGCTTGTGAACCTGTAGTACTCAGCCAATGAGGAAACAGAGGAGGTGATCAGGCGTCGGGTAATAGGGAATAAAAAGTTATGTTTTGTTTACTAAAATGCACTCCTGATTTACAGGACGCCCACCATTGCAATCGTGAATAAATAGCTTCACAGAAGATCCTGTCTGAAGAAAATTATTTGAGATGTTTCTCACATTGTCACACTCAAAACATTTAAGTACAAAAAATAGGATTACAAGATGCACCGCCGGGCCCGTATATTGGCACCACGAATCAACACTTGGATAAAACAGCACTTCCTTTCAGTCTGTCATGCGCTTCGTTCGTCGCCGGCCATTCCCCTCGTGGAGAATATGGAACCACGGATCAGAACTCCGCACTCGCTTCACAGTGGTGCTGCATCTCACTCACACAGCACAATCACTCAATCACACAGAGAGGCCCCTTGCACTTCTTGTTCATACCACAAGAATGTATCACTTAATAAGCAAACTTGTTTGTATCATCTCTTGACGTGTTCCTTGTGGAACTCACTTCACAACAATACTTTGTCTCAAACACATACACTCACACAAATGCTTTCAACATGAGATACCCAGACATCTACAAATAAGACATACAATTATTAACACTCCAGTTAGTATCCCTCCAGCAGATGAAAATATTACCCAGGTAACCTTGTCACAATCGTGAAAGGCCCGCTTACCCTTCTCCTGCTTCTTATACAGTCATTAGCAGGTCCGTCCTGACTCCCAAAACTGGGATGCAGCAGTAACCTCGGATTTGCTCGATCTGCTCCCAAGATCGCTAGTGGCTGTTCCATCGGTCAGAAAATCCCCCTTGACCACTCTATCAGTCAGCCTGTAGGGTATCCTCCTCCCTTACAGGGACTATGCTGCACGCCAGACATCTTTGTGCGATTTATCAGCTGCCCCAGCCACACGTACGATTTATAGGCCCTTCCTGTACTGTTACACATACCATTTGTCCACAGTCCAGCAGGTCGTTGTCTGCCCCCACAGTGAGCGGCTGAGGAGTGGAGTTCCTCCAGGGAATTGTGCCTGGTGCACGCTAGGACATCTGCAGCGCGGCCACTCCTGTGGGCAGACAAAGAGCATCCTGGCTGGCTCACCAAAATGATTCATGGAAGAACTCTATAACTCAAAGCAAATAAGTTATAAAGTAGCTATGTGGTTTATTTCGGCGCCGGGCGCATGCGGGATAGCTCCCAAAGGCGTGTGTGCCCTAATGCAGCAACTTGCTTTGGTTATATGCAGTAAAGAGTTACATATGTGTAAAGTTTCCCAATATGCCTATACATACGCATAATCTATCCCTACTTCATATTAAAATTAGCACCAAGAAGTCATGTCCATAAACTCTTCCTGTCTGTGCTTGCTCAGTGCCTTCTGGTGGTGGTCATCAGGGGGTCATGGGGATGAAGTCCGATAACTCGTCTTCATCATCACTAGTTTACCCCCAGCCTTTGTACAGACTCAGCTGCTCCTTGGCTCTTGTCCAAACCACAGGGTCAGTCTCAGCTGGTTTTTGAGACAGGTTCCCCACTTTTGTCAGGAAACATCTTCTGTGAGGGGCCCTGAGACTCCTTGTTTCAGTTAATTTGCACGGTAGTAAGCAAAGACACTCAGCAATATCTATTTTAATGCTATTAAGCAAGCCCCCATTCTTCTATCCCTGGCTTCAGTGTGACAGTGTCCCTTTTTCTTGTTCAGTGCACACACTGTCCTTAGAGACTGACTGAGGCATATATGTGGTTCATAACAAGTATTTATGGGGCATTTTGGTTCATTAATGCAGGGAATATAAATGTGCAAAATTATTCCTACCTACAGAGAAAGGAATATTATTTTTGCCAGCAGTCATTAAGGCAAAGGTAGTGTAATGCAAAGCTTTTTTCCATGCTTACTGAAAGTTGGTACATCTGTAGCAAATGAGGGAGAAAGTGCAGGTAGAGAAAGCAGTCTGTGTCAGTAGAGGTAGCTGGTTATTTCTCCACATTGTTACTAGTTATTCTTCTTCTGCCACACCTGTTATGTGATGCTGGACAAGCCATGTAATGCTGCCCTTGGAGGAGGGTTTTCCCATTGCCTTTCCCTGTGACCCATTGCTTGATTTCTGGTTATTTGACTTAAGATGCTAGAAATGAGCCATCACAGCAATAACCAAAGTAGCTGTAAACCAGGCTCCATAGTATTTGAAGTGCTCCAAATTTAGGAACTCTGAAAAATGTGGCTTTGGTCTTGAGATGGCTGTCCAAATGGCAGAGGTCTTGACTCGATTATGCCCTCATTCTTCACTGCAATGGGGACTTGTAAACTTTACAGAAATGCTATGAAAACACCAAATGTTTAAATTACTTGAATAATATGGTGATGAGTGCAGCAAGCACTCTTTAACCCACTGCATATAACAGTGGTTTTTATTGTAGGGCATGGCTACAATGCAATAAATAATGCATATGGCCATGCACTGAGCAATGCAAAGGAAACAAAGAGTTTCCTGCTCAGAGAGCAGTAGGACACCCTCTCTTCTCACTAAGAAAGGGGTTTACCTCCAACCAGAGAAGGAATAAATTAAATTCACACAAATAAAATAATAATAAAAATCTGGATCCTGAAATAATGTGGGAAGAAAAAGTGCTTTTTTCAGCCCTTTTTAACAATGGAACCTTTATCCAGAGCAGGAAAATCAACCCTGAGCAATTTGAAAGATACACAACTACTTTGTCCTGAGGGCATACAGTAGGAGATGTGCAGAGTGTCGTGTCCAGACAGTGCTGATTTAGGCTGGATGAAAATAGGATGGCTGGATCCTGAAACAGAATTGGGTGCTGGAAATGTTTGCTGCAATGTTTGCTGCAGAGAAAGGATCTGAATTCCAGTAGCCAAATCCTTACTTGTTGGACCTACATTTTTTGCAGAATGCACAAGCGGTTTTGTCAGAGGCCATTTCCCTTTTCTCACTGTCAAGCTCAAGTAGGAAAACATGGTCTGCAGTGTTTGAACTGAACTGTAGTGTCATGGACATCTGGGTTGTCATGCAGACCATCTGTGGGGAATAACACACCTTTGTTTTTTATCACTAGTGCAGTGGTCCCCAAAAGGTGACAGTGCTCAGCAGACACCAGGGTTTTTAAATAGCCTGTCAAGGTGACATGCAAAGTTAGGACACAGGTGCCTGTTAGCTGGTATGTGTATTACCATGTAATTTTCTACCTGAGACAAGTTGTGGAATGATATAAGTAAGGAACAATAAACATCAGACCTGGGCAGTACGTGAGGAGATTAACTAGATCATCCATTTTCCTCCAAAGCATCACCAAAAAGTTCATGTGCTCCTGCTTGTTAAAAGCTTCTGGGCTGGAGATTTTGTAGCTTCCCTAGACAATCTCTGCTTGCTTATGATTAAAAGCTTTTCCAGATGTCTAACCTAGCTTTCCATTGTTGCAAGTTAAATCTGTTGTGTCTTTATCTGCATTTACAATATAAATGTTGACTGGTTTACATCTCTTGTGTGTGCCCCAGCTGGTTCATGTCTGAAGGCTGTTATGTTTACTTGAGGTCTATATTTCAAATCATCTACAACTTTTCCTTCCCAGGTTTCTTGAACAAAAAAGCAATTACAGCTCAGAGTATAATTCCAGGTTTTTCCACCTCCAGTATGTCTGTGCTCAGATGCCTGTGCATTTTAGTGATGTTAATTATTTAATTAGGTGTGCAATTAAGGCATTGATTGTAATTTTCCAATTTCATGAATATCAAGTCCTTATGTTATGGATGCCATTAGGAGTGAGAGAGATGTAATTTGAAGGAGGAAGCAGCAGAGGGAGAGTTTTCTCTGCTATAAATGCTTCCTCACTGCCTGTTGACCTGAGATATTGAGGCTGACTTTGATTTAAAATCCAGTTTAATAGCTTCTGCTGGAATGGGAGCATCCAGTTGGAAAAATTTTCGAGTCAGCTGGTTTGTAGAGGGCAACATGGAAGATTTGCTGTGAATGCATCTTCTGCTTCTACTTTTTGATTAAAAATGGACAGTGACAATCCAGCTTGAGAAAAGCTTCCTCACTTTGGTGGGCAGCCAAAACCTGGGACAAGAGCTCTGGAGGCATTTGCTTGTTTTTCAGGAGCACATTTAAGAAAGGTTTAGGTATCTGTCATTGCTGGGGCACGAGGAGAAAGGATGTTAACCTGAGCCTGCCACCTGAATCAGTTTTGCTTTTATAATCTGAATCTGAAGGCTGGTGTGGGCTGTGATGAGTGGGGTGCTAGTGTCTGAGTAGCAGCTTCTGCAAGGAGCGTGGTGTCTGGGAAGTAAGGCTGGTTTGTGCACTGGGGTGACTGGAACCTACTGGATGAGAATAAAGCAACCTTTTTTTTGTGAAGTACTAGGTTTCAGAGCTGATAGCTTTTGCCTTTGTTTCCCAAAAACCAAGAGTGTGTAAACATCAATGTGGAAACAAGAAGGGGTTAAGTGGGTTTACTCTGTGTGTGGAGGGCTGCTTCAGCTCTCCTCTAAGGAAAGGCTTTGTCTGTTGTTGCGACTGATGCTGATAACTATAAACAGATCAAGTGGAGGTTTTTTTTTTTTCTCTAAGCTCTTCACATTCACTAACTTCATGAACAACATCCTGTTAAGGGTCTTGCACCCTAAATCTCCCCATTCCAGCCTAGATCTGTTTTAGCCACAGAGGGGTTTTTGGTGTGGCAGCAGCAGCCTCAGAGGAAGGAGGTGGAAGGACACCTTGCAGGCAGCTCTGAGGTCTCTTCTTAATCCCTGCCTGGTAAAAGATTGGCCTAAAGTGAGAAGCATGAGGATTCATCACCCTGAAAAAACTATTTTAACTCCAGGTTTTTCATTTACCTTACAAAAATCTCACTCCTTGTATCTTGCTCTGTGCTTAGCCTTGGAAATATCCTTCATTCCCAGGGTTCAGCAGGCATCCTTACATTCAAATAAATATTAACGCATGGAGTATTATCTTCTTTAGTACAAAGATAACAAGCCAGTGGTTTGGGCTCACCTGTTTACAGCAGATGGACCTGCATTGCCTGTCCTTGGAAGGTAAACAGTCCCTTTAGCATTTTTTTTAAATGTACCAGTGTTATTCTTTTTGTCTTTCTGTAAACCAAATAATTCACCAATTTTATGGAAGAAAAACCCTTTTTTAAGAGGGGAAATTCTGGGGGCTTTGAGGAAGAGTACATGCCTTTCCTTTCTCTTCAAGTGTTTCAAGGCTAATGTCTGGCCAGTAACAGTTTCCAGGATGTGTTCTGGGTGCTGTAGGAGGAACCTGTGCCTTTGTTTCCTTCCGAGATTGAAGGTTGCTTTTGCACCTTGCCTCCTCCCTTTTCCTAAAGGGATGTTATATATGTTCATCTGATTCGTGTCAGTATGGAACAGTGTTAGGGCCGCATGGTATGATGAATGTGACCTTCTGTCTTACATACCCTTGTATAACCACAAGTCTAAGAAAAACAGAATGGTTAATGTATATAGTTCTTGTACCTTGCAAAGGAATTTGTGTCAGAAAATATTCCTCAAATCTATGAACCTATTTGCTTTTGTTATTCTGAACTCTTATTTCAAACAGTTACATCCTTTTTTGTCTTCTTTGTGGTTGATTTAGCACTGCTATAGGTGTGACTGTCCCTGTGAATGGCCTGTGAGGAATGTTTTAACTACTCGTGAAGTGTCAATAAGAGAGCTATTTGTGTTTGTATGTTCTTTCTTTGAAGTCTCTGATGTCTGGGGGTTTCAGAACAACTGCTAACAACTAGTGACTGTTATGGCTTCTGAATGAGACACTATGCAAGCCCCTGATATCTGGCCAGGTGGCCAGGAGATTAAGGAGAAGAAAAAAGAAGCTGAAGGACGGCTAGAAGACAAAACTTGCAGGGGACACTGTGTAAGCTTTTGACATGCTGCCAAGGAGTACAAAGGGGAAGGACAAGAAAAAAACTTGGAGAGGAAGACTACGAGCCTTCAGCATGAAAGACCCCTAGAGACCCCCAGAGGGACCACCGGAGACTGATGCGCATGCTCCAGTAGGAGGGACTGGACCCCGGAAGCTAATTATAATAATCTATTTTTTTTAGAAGTAGTAATGAATATGTATTAGTCTAGGAGCATAAAAATCAGCTACTTGATGTAACTGGGGTGCGTCCTGGTGGAGCGGAGGCTCCCAGTGCACCCAGCGCTGTTTGCTTACCTCTATTCCTTTAATAAATTGTAAACTTTGATTATAATCCTATTTGGAAGACTGAGCCATTTATAACAGGGGGAATAAGAATCTGTGCTTTGTGTGACACCTTACTTGAAGAAACTTGTTCTTTCATCTGAAGGCAACATCCTAAAATTTGTTGTTTGATGAATGTGGTCTGGAGCTATTGGGTGGCTGTAATGACAAAAATGGCATTGACACGAGAGCTTTAAATGCCTTGGAATATACCATCTCCTCCAGCTTACTGTCTGAGCAGCACTGCTTATGTTGTGGTGATGCACAACTCCTCAAAGCATGATATTCATTGGGGATAGCTGTCAAACAGCAGAAAGTTGCTGCTTTTTCATTAGCACTTCAGTCTTTACACTGTAGATTGATTTTGATCTTTGTGTGGCTTTGAAAAAGATAATAAATAGCATGTTTTCACTGCAGAATCAATTGATGGTAGATATTACACAGTGTATTTGAACTTCTAAGGGCCAATGCAGCTCTGAACCCAAACTACCTTACTGAAAACTCTGTCTTCAGGGAGATGCGAGAGGCAGTTTCATTTGGGACAGATGGTTCTTTTTGTTTGCTTCAATGGGAGGAAAATAATTTATTTTGGAGAGCTCTTGGGTCAGAGATGTCTGAGTCTATTTGTGAGATGAATTAAATCTGAGTGTGAGTTGGGCAGAATTTATCCCTGCTGTTGCATTCAGGCTGTCTCCATTGATTTTTCATTCTTCTCTGTTTCCTCTCTTTATATAATATCTTATCGGTTAATTTACTTAGTCCATTGGTTCTGTATTTCCTTAAGAGTCAAGGCACTCCAATGTTCTTGCTTGTTTTCCTGCAGGGAGAAAGGGGTGTGAGTGTGTAGGAGAGAGAGGAGTAGGACCTGTGCTTGAAGTGTCCTCTTTTTTCTTTGGTTAATCCACTCGTTCTTGTGGATGAATTGCTTACTTATACAATTTTATCAGTAATTCAGTACTTTACAGGAAGTTAAAATCAAATAGAAAGACAACAAGGATTAAAAAAAAAGAAAGGGTAATGTATACCTTGCAGACATCAAAGCATTTCACCGATATAGCTGAGCCTGGTTTTATCAGTTTTAATAACTCCCTGCTGGCTCAGCCTAAAATTAAAATCTGTTGGAGAATTTAAAAATTGCAGTACAAAGTATTTAAATTTTAAAGTGGAAGTTTGTGTTTTGTACTCGTGGGGGACTTCAACTTCCCTGACATATCCTGGAAGCACAACACAGCCCAGAGAAAGCAGTCTAGGAGGTTTCTGGAGAGCGTGGAAGATAGCTTCCTGATGCAGCTGGTTAGTGAGCCTACCAGGGGAGGTGCCCCACTAGACCTTCTCTTCACAAACAGAGAAGGACTGGTGGAGGATGTGATTGTCGGAAGCTGTCTTGGGCAGAGTGACCACGAAATGGTGGAGTTCACTATTCTTGGCGAGGCCAGGAAGGGGACCAGTAAAACTGCTGTATTGGACTTTCGGAGGGCTGACTTTGAGCTGCTCAGGACACTAGTTGGTGGAGTCCCCTGGGAGGCAGTTCTGAAGGGCAGAGGGGTCCAGGAAGGCTGGGCGCTCTTCAAGAGGGAAATCTTAATGGCACAGGAACGGTCTGTCCCCATGTGCCCAAAGACGAGCTGGCGGGGAAGAAGACCAGCCTGGCTCAACAGAGAATTGTGGCTTGATCTTAGGAGAAAAAAGAGGGTTTATAATCTTTGGAAAAGTGGGCAGGCCACTAGGGAGGACTATAAGGATGTTGCGAGGCTGTGCAGGGACAAAATTAGGAAGGCCAAAGCTCATCTGGAGCTCAATCTGGCTACTGCTGTTAAAGATAACAAAAAACGTTTTTATAAATACATCAACACAAAAAGGAGGACTAAGGAGAATCTCCATCCTTTACTGGATGCGGGGGGAAACTTAGTTACAAGAGATGAGGAAAAGGCGGAGGTGCTTAATGCCTTCTTTGCCTCAGTCTTTAGCGGCAATACCGGTTGTTCTCTGGATGCCCAGTACCCTGAGCTGGCAGAAGGGGATGGGGAGCAGGATGTGGCCCTCACTATCCACGAAGAAATGGTTGGTGACCTGGTATGGCACTTGGATGTGCACAAGTCGATGGGGCCGGATGGGATCTACCCAAGGGTACTGAGAGAACTGGCAGAGGACCTGGCCAAGCCACTTACCATCATTTATCAACAGTCCTGGCTATCGGGGGAGGTCCCAGTCGACTGGCAGCTAGCAAACGTGATGCCCATCTACAAGAAGGGCCGGAGGGCAGACCCGGGGAACTATAGGCCTGTCAGTTTGACCTCAGTGCCAGGGAAGCACATGGACTAGGTTGTCTTGAGTCCCATCATGCAGCACTTACAGGGCAAGCAGGCGATCAGGCCCAGTCAGCATGGGTTTACGAAAGGCAGATCCTGCTTGATGAACCTGATCTACTTCTATGACAAAGTGACGCGCTGGGTGGACGAGGGAAAGGCTGTGGATGTGGTCTACCTTGACTTCAGCAAGGCTTTTGACACCATTTCCCACAGCATTCTCCTCAAGAAACTGGTTGCTCTTGGCTTGGACTGGCATATGCTCCGTAGGGTTAAAAAGTGGCTGGATAGCCGGGCCCAAAGAGTCATGGTGAATGGAGTCAAATCCAGTTGGAGGCCGGTCACTAGTGGTGTTCCCCAGGGCTCGATACTGGGGCTGGTCTTCTTTAATATCTTTATCGATGATCTGGACGAGGGCATTGAATGCACCCTCAGTAAGTTTGCAGATGACACCAAGCTATGTGCGTGTGTCGATCTGCTCGAGGGTAGGAAGGCTCTGCAGGAGGATCTGGGTAGGCTGCACCGATGGATTGAGGTCAACTGTATGAAGTTCAACAAGGCCAAGTGCCGGGTCCTGCACCTGGGGCGCAATAACCCCAAGCAGAGCTACAGGCTGGGAGATGAGTGGTTGGAGAGCTGCCAGGCAGAGAAAGACCTGGGAGTGATGGTTGATAGTCGGCTGAATATGAGGCAGCAGTGTGCTCAGGTGGCCAAGAAGGCCAACAGCATCCTGGCTTGCATAAGAAACAGTGTGGCCAGCAGGGCTAGGGAGGTGATCGTCCCCCTGTACTTGGCTCTGGTGAGGCTGCATCTCGAGTACTGTATTCAGTTTTGGGCCCCTCACTACAAGAAGGACATCAAGGTGCTTGAGCGGGTCCAGAGAAGGGTGACGAAGCTGGTGAGGGGTCTGGAGAACAAGTCTTACGACGAGCGACTGAGGGAGCTGGGATTGCTCAGCCTGGAGAAAAGGAGGCTCAGGGGCGACCTTATCGCTCTCTATAGGTACCTTAAAGGAGGCTGTAGTGAGGTGGGGGTTGGTCTATTTTCCCACGTGTCTGGTGCCAGGACTAGGGGGAATGGGCTAAAGTTGCGCCAGGGGAGTTTTAGGTTGGATGTTAGGAAGAACTTCTTTACTGAAAGGGTTGTTAGACATTGGAACAGGCTGCCCAGGGAAGTGGTGGAGTCAGCATCCCTGGAAGTCTTTAAAAGACGTTTAGATGTAGAGCTTAGGGATATGGTTTAGTGGGGACTGTTAGTGTTAGGTCAGAGGTTGGACTCGATGATCTTGAGGTCTCTTCCTACCTAGACAATTCTGTGAGTCTGTGATTCTGTTATTTTTGAAACAGCAAGGAGGTCATGACTTGCTTCAGCTGAGCAAACCAAGCTACCAGGGCAGCTCTAAGAAGTTCCCATGACAATGTTCCCACATCGCCCGGTTGAGGAATTAAAAAATATCGTTGCTAGCAGCTGGCTTCAAGGACGAGATCTATGTGACTGCTAATCACAAGGGGGTTGTTTTCTTGCAGTTGTTTGTCTGAGTGCTTTTGACCAAGAATCTTGTGTGAGACACTATCCGCCCCTGTTAAATTTGCTATAGAAGTCAGGCTATTCGGGTAATAAAGGGAGAGCATGAACTGACCATACTGGTGTCTGTCGTGTTTTCGGCCATTCTTCCTGCAACAAGTGGCACCTGAACACGCTGAGACCTGGTGAGACGCGGAAAGATGCAGAGAGACGCGAGACACGGAGAGACGCTGAGAGACCTGAGACGTGGAGATACCCACAGAGATGCGGGACGCAGAGAGGCGCGGAGCAACGCAGAGAGACACAGAACGTGGATAGACACGGAATAGAGACGCAGAGAGACTCAGAATAGAGAAGCAGTAACACGCGGGACGCAGAAAGACTCAGAGCACAGACCTGGACAGACGTGGATAGACTTGGTGAGATGCGGAGCAGTGTCGCGGTGAGACGTGGAATAGTGTTGCGGTGAGATGCGGGATATCCGGGGCCGAGTTTCCACGGGAGATCAGAGGTGTCAGTGGAAACGGCAGAAGAGTGCCGCTGTGAGGTGAGTTGGCACACAGCAGAAGGGTGGAGATCACGACCCTGCAGCTCGTCCGACATAACCATGGAGGAGGAAGCAGCTATCCAGCTTCTCTCTAGTATTCTCTCTAAGACAGGTGTATCTTGCAATGTAAAAAAGATCAAATCCTTGGTGCACTGGGCTCAGAAGGAGGGTTTTCTGAAGGAAGTCCCTCTAATGTTTAGCCCAGATGAGCGGTGGCATGTAGGAGCTCGATAATGGGATAAAGCCATTTCAAGTGGAAAGCTGGATAAAGATGCAAGTGCGACATGGCACACAGTGATTAATGCGCTGTGCGGTATGAAAACCGAACAGCAGCTGGCTATGGCGGTGGCACAAACTTTGTCAGTACCATCTGGGACTGACAGAACGCTGAGTGCAAAACCTGAGACCTCAGGAATGCGGCTGGCAGGATTCTTTTTGTCGGTTCCTGCACCCACCCCGGTTCAGGGTATGACCTCTTCAATAAAGGAATCAGCAGCAGAAATAACGAAGGGACTATCGGAGCAGAGTGCTGATGGGGAGTGGGGGTTGCCCTCCCCACCCCCCGTGCCAGAAAATCTTGATAAATCTGCGCTGCCAGTATCTGTGCCGCTGCCAGGCAGCAATAAATCCACTCAGGATGCTTCGCCAATGAGAGGTACAGCAGCAGCTTCCAAGAATTGACCTTCAGTGGAGGAGCTGTTCCAAGAACTGTTAGAGAAACTGGAGAACTTAAAAATTAAGGATTCGGAGGAGCTTCCTCTCTCGTCCGCCCCACCAGAGCCGACTCCCTCATTATTCATTGCTACAACACCGTCGGCACCAAGGAGGGACAAGTGCTCCGGCGTCAGACGTGATGCCATCATAGAAGGGCATAGGCATGCTACATCCTTGGCCTGCCCTATTATTATCGACCCTGTGCAAGACACCAGGTCGTGGCAGCCACATGACTGCAAGATTCTACAACAAGCTCAAAAAATGATTTTGGACTATGGATTACAATCCCAGGCGGCTCGACAGATAATTCAATGGATTTTCCAGGCAAAACCAATGTGTCCACTTGACTGTTGAAACTTGGCATGCTTATTGTTAACTCCTTCCCCATTGTTATTGTTTGAAAGGGAATGGTTGCGGTTAGCACAGGGGGAAGCGGGTCGACTGCGTCAACCGGGGGACCCTCTGTATGGGATTACTGCAGAGATGTTAATGGGAACGGGTCCTTATATCAATACCCAGGTTCAGCTGCAGTTCCCTGCGATTATTCACCAAACAGCTACACAGCTCACACTGAGGGCTCTTCTTAGTCTCCCAGGGGAAAAGAAAGCACCTCCATTCTCATCTGTAGAACAGGCCCCTGGGGAACCATATGCTAAATATAGCAGGATACCTTGGAAGCAAAAGGGTTGAAGATAGCCATGGCTATACTTGGGATGGAAAATATCAGACTCTACTATTCGTCCACAGAAAGTTGATATAACTACAGTTATATCCGCAGCTGGCTTCAAGGACGAGATCTACGTGACTGCTAATCACAAGGGGGTTGTTTTCTTGCAGGTGGGGTTGGTTTCTTGCAATTGTTTGTCTGAGTGCTAGTGCGTTCTTTCTGCAACATCATGCAAAGCTCCACAGCTCCCCACATCAGGCCACGGTGGGGTATCCCACTGTCCTGGTCTCGACAGTCTCTATCCACCCCTTATTCCATACCATTTATGTCATGCTCAGGTTACACTCTTTTCCATACATTCTAATTAGTCACCTATAGTAGTCATGGTAGTGATAACATACAGTATAATATACTAATTAACATGGTACAATTCAATTCATGGGCTATTCTCACCCAGTATTAAATCTCCTTGAGGTACACATCGGACCTCTCCATTCTTTTGCATCACCCACCAAGTGTATCAAGGTCCCTGAGCGAAAAAAATTCCACGAATAGGTTTGCCTTTTCCTGAAGCAGGAGTAGCCCAGACTGTTTTACCCAGCATATTTCTTACATGCACTACAGGAACTTTATCCCCATCTACAGTACGTAACAGGTTTGATTGGGCAGGTCCAGCTCGGTTGGCAGATCCCCTAGTATTGACTAACCAGGTGGCCTTTGCCAAATGCATATCCCAATTTTTGAATGTCCCAGCGCCTATTGCTTTCAAAGTAGTCTTTAACAGTCCATTGTATCGTTCAACTTTCCCGGAGGCTGGTGCATGATAGGGGATGTGATACACCCACTCAATACCATGCTCTTTGGCCCAAGTGTCTATAAGGTTGTTTCGGAAATGAGTTCCATTGTCTGACTCTATTCTTTCTGGGGTACCATGTCGCCATAGGACTTGCTTTTCAAGGCCCAGGATAGTGTTCCGGGCGGTGGCATGAGGCACAGGATATGTTTCCAGCCATCCGGTGGTTGCTTCCACCATTGTAAGTACATGGCGCTTGCCATTGCGAGTTTGAGGGAGTGTGATGTAATCAATCTGCCAGGCCTCTCCATATTTATATTTCAGCCATCGTCCTCCATACCAAAGAGGCTTTGACCTTTTGGCTTGCTTGATTGCAGCACATGTTTCACAGTCATGAATAACCTGTGCTATAGCGTCCATGGTCAGGTCCACCCCTCGATCACGAGCCCATCTGTATGTTGCATCTCTACCTTGATGGCCTGAGGTGTCATGGGCCCATCGGGCTATAAATAATTCACCTTTATGCTGCCAATCCAGGTCCACCTGAGCTACTTCAATCTTAGCAGCCTGATCCACCTGCTGGTTGTTTTGATGTTCTTCAGTAGCCCGATTCTTGGGCACATGAGCATCTACGTGGCGTACTTTCACAGCCAGGTTCTCTACTCGGGCAGCAATATCTTGCCACAATGCAGCAGCCCAGATGGGTTTGCCCCTACGCTGCCAGTTGTTTTGCTTCCATTGCTGTAACCATCCCCACAGGGCATTTGCTACCATCCATGAATCGGTGTAGAGATAGAGAACTGGCCACTTTTCTCGTTCAGCAATGTCTAAAGCCAGCTGAATGGCTTTCACTTCTGCAAACTGACTCGATTCACCTTCTCCCTCAGCAGCTTCTGCAACTCACCATGTAGGACTCCATACAGCAGCTTTCCATCTCCGATGCTTCCCCACACAATAATGTCATCGATGTACTGCAGGTGTTCAGGAGCTTCCCCCTGCTCTAGCGCAGATTGGATCAGTCCATGGCAAATGCTAGGGCTGTGTTTCCACCCCTGGGGCAGCCGATTCCAAGTATATTGGACTCCCCTCCAAGTGAAAGCAAATTGTGGCCTGCACTCTGCTGCTAGAGGGATGCAGAAAAATGCATTAGCGATATCAATTGTGGCGTACCACTTGGCTGCCTTCGATTCAAGTTCGTACTGAAGTTCCAGCATGTCCGGCACTGCAGCACTCAGTGGTGGCATCACTTCGTCCAGGCCACGATAGTCCACTGTTAGTCTCCACTCGCCATTAGACTTTCGCACTGGCCATATGGGACTATTGAAAGGTGAATGAGTCTTGCTGATCACTCCTTGGCTCTCCAATTGACGAATTAGCTTATGGATGGGAATCAGGGAGTCTCGGTTAGTGCGATATTGCCGCCGGTGCACAGTTGTGGTAGCGATTGGCATTTGCTGTTCTTCGACCCTCAGCAACCCCACAACGGAGGGGTCCTCTGAGAGACCAGGCAAGGTAGATAATTATTTAATGCCCTCTGTCTCTAAGGCAGCTATACCAAAAGCCCACCGGAACCCTTTTGGGTCCTTGCAATATCCTCTTCTAAGATAGTCTATGCCAAGGATACATGGAGCGTCCGGGCCAGTCACAATGCGGTGCTTTTCCCACTCATTCCCAGTCAGACTCACTTCAGCCTCCAATACAGTCAACTGCTGAGATCCCCTTGTCACTCCACAAATACAGATGGGCTCTGGCCCTTTATAGCTCGATGGCATTACAGTACATTGTGCACCGGTGTCTACTAGAGCCTTATACTTCTGTGCGTCTGACGTGCCAGGCCATCGAATCCACACAGTCCAATAAACTCGATTATCCCTTTCCTCCCCCTGGCTGGAGGCAGGGCCCCCCTAATCCTGGTCAGAATCTTCTTCCTTTCTGTGTTTGAAGGACTGTCTGCTGGAAGTTGGAGCAGCAAACTTTTCAGAGAATCCCTTTTTCCCGATTGTTTTATTTTGCAATGCATGTACCCGTGCCTCTAGGGTCGTGGTAGATTTTACATCCCATTTTCTCATGTCCTCTCCATGGTCTCATAAGTAAAACCACAGGGTGGCACGGGGTGAGTACCCACCATATCGTCTTCCTTGTGTGGATGAACACCTACCCCTGATAGCTGAGACACTGCTTTGTACAGGTGCGGAGGAAAATAATCCCTCTTCAAGTTGGTGAACCTTTTCAGAAAGTTTCTCCCAAGTGTTCTCTTTTGGTCGGTGGACACTGGTTGGTTCAGGTGGGGAGGAAGATAGATTCTCTTTAAGTTGGTGGAACTCTTCAGAAAGCTTCTCCACAGCTGAGACGCAGGCCTGCAAGGAAGAGGAGAGACTTTCTTCGTACTGCTGGAGTTATTTAGCCACTTCATCCACTGTGGGTTCCTCATCCTCTTTCCAGGCCATTATTGCCAATGAGCTGGCATATGATGATGGTGCACTCTGTACAAACTTCCGCCACATGGGTCGTGTACACCTGACTTCATCTGGATCTTTGGATGTTTGTCTGAGGTCTGGATCCTCATAAATCACTTCCCGTATGGCTAATTCCCTCAGGTACTGGATTCCCTTCTCCATAGTGGTCCACTTGCCTGGTAGACATAAAAGTTCTTCCTTGAAGGGATACCTTTCCCTCACAGCTGAGAGGAGACGCCTCCAGAGGCTGTGAGATTGTGCTTCATCTGCAATTGCTTTGTCAATGCCTGCGTCTCTAGCAAGGGATCCCAGTCGCTTGGCTTCCCTGCCGTCTAATTCCACACAATTGGCTCCAGAGTCCCAGCATCAGAGCAGCCAGGTGACAAGCTGCTCACCTATACAGCGACCAAAATCTTTTCGCACATCTCGTAACTCACGCTCATTTAGGCTTCGGGTAGTTACTGTTGATTTTTCAGCATCCTCATCTTCCTCCTCCTGAATCCTTGATGGCCCAGCGTCGTCGTCGTCTCCGTTGTCTCTATACCTAGATTTGGCAGAAGATTCTCTGCGTTCTAAACGACCTGAATCTCTATACCATTTTTTCACCTTCTCTACAGGGGCAGCTTGCACTGCTACAGCTCGTTTCTCTGACCTTGTTACAGGGTCTGCCACAGGGGTTGGAATACCCTCTGCAGGGTCAACTTGCACTGCTACAGCTCGTTTCTCTGACCTTGTTACAGGGTCTGCCACAGGGGTTGGAATACCCTCTGCAGGGTCAACTTGCACTGCTACAGCTCGTTTCTCTGACCGAGCCACAGGAGCTGGAGCGGCTGCAGGAGCTGGAACAGCTGCAGGAACCGGAGCTGGAGCGGCTGCAGGAACTGGAGTTGGAGCAGTTGCAGGAGCTGGGACTGGAGTAGCGGCAGGAGCTGGGACTGGAGTGGCTGCAGGAGCTGGAACTGGAGCAGCTGCAGGAGCTGGAACTGGAGCGGCTGCAGGAGCTGGAACAGGAGCGGCTGCAGGAGCTGGAACAGGAGTGGCTGCAGGAGCTGGAACTGGAGCGGCTGAAGGAGCTGGAACAGGAGTGGCTGCAGGAGCTGGGATTGGAGCGGCTGAAGGAGCTGGAACAGGAGTGGCTGCAGGAGCTGGGACTGGAGCTGCTGTAGAGTCCACCGTAGGGGTCACAGTGGCCGCTGGATCTGTCACAGGGCTTGGAGTGGCCTCAGGGTCTGTCACTAAGTTGATAGAAGTATCAAAGGCAGCTCGATAGGCATGAGCCAGGCCCCAGCACGTTACAATGATTTGTGTTACTTTGGAACTGCCAGAATCCTGACACCTTTTTTTTCAAGCATTCTGACAGTTTTTGAGGATTTTGCAGTTGTTCAGGGGTGAATTTCCAAAACACTGGGGGTGCCAACTGCTCTAGATGCCTGCCCATATCCTCTCATACTCCCTGCCACCCACAACTATACTGCCTCCGGGCAGATCTCCGGATGAGCTTTCTAAGTAGTTGTTTAACTTTAAGCAGAATCTGAAGCACATTCAGGAGGCAGAACAACAAGACCATGCTGGTCTGAGTATCCCAAGGATATTCAATATCTTGGAGAGCTATTGTAGCAAGCTCGGAGGGTAAGAGGGTGGTGAAGGAGGAAGGCATAGTGATCCAGGAGGATACAGGGGTGGTGAAGGAGAAAGGGAGAGTAATCAAGTAAGAAAAAATATCTTCCCCTTTCCCCTCCACAGATTGACTCCCTAATGGAAAAAAACAATAGGTATAATTGCTAATAGTTTCCAAGATACAGTTTCCAAAGTACAGTGTCGACGATGTTACTGAGTACAAATACCAAGTTAGAGTCATGACCAGATATCTCATCGTCTCATAAGCCATTGCTACAACACTCAGTACCATAATGATCTGAAACCAGGGCCCGGAGAGGATAAACAACATGACAGAGAGCACATACGGAAAATAATGTACTATAATACTCAATTTGGAAAACAGGCGCAGCAGAGTTAAGATTAAAGTAATCAGTATCATGACAATTAAGCAGGTCTAACACTTACACCAATTTTAGTTTAACACACTCTGGTCAGATCTGCCGTTATCTCAACCTTTCGCGCCCCACGTTGGGCGCCAAAAAGACTGTCGTGGTTTAACCCGGCCGGCAGCTAAACACCACGCAACCGTTCGCTCACCCTCCCCCCTCCCTCTCTGGGATGGGGGAGAGAAATGGAAAGTGAAGCCCGTGAGTTGAGATAAAGACAGTTTAATAAGACAGGAAAATAATAATAACAAAAAAAATAATAACAATAATAACAATAATAATAATAATAATAATAATACAATGGTGATAATAGGAAAGTAATAAAAATATGTACAAACAAGTGATGCACAATGCAATTGCTCACCACCCGCTGACCGATGCCCAGCCTAACCCTGAGCAGTCCAGCCCCCTCCCCCGGCTAGCCACCCCTATATATTGTTTAGCATGACGTCAGATGGTATGGAATACCCCTTTGGCTAGTTTGGGTCACCTGTCCTGGGTCTGTCCCCTCCCAGCTCTTGCTGCACCCCCAGCCTGCCTGTTGGCAGGACAGAGCAAAAGGCTGAGATGTCCTTGGCTTGGTATAAGCACTGCTCTGCAAAAATTAAAACATCGGGGTGTTATCAGCACTCTTCTCATCCTAACAGCCAAAACACAGCATTCCACCAGCTACTAGGAAGAAAATTAATTCTGTTCTAACTGAAACCAGGACACTCACTGAGATGGGGCAGCACAGGCTTTGAGGGGACAGTAGCAGGGCTGAGTGTCCAGCTGCCTTGAGCCACATCCTGATGAGAAAGGGGGACAGAGAAGCAGTGGGCTAATTACAACAGTTTGGGAGTATTTTGAAGATCCATCTGTAACCCATGTATTGCTATTTCTAATTCTGAATTACAGGTTTCATTTTCTCTCTAAGATTAGTTGATTGTTTAAAGAACTTACTTGGGAATCTGTCCCAAAACAGTCTTGTGGTGAGTGGCAAGGTGTGTGGGACGATGTTGGCAGATACCTGTCACGAGTGTCTCCTCCAATAGTTTTGAACTTCACCCCTGAGCAAGTGCTAAATCCTAAAAACTTGGTAGAATGTTTGAGAGTTGTATGTCCTGACCCTGATAATGCCGGAGAACGACAGCTTGCAGCATTGTGCTGGGTCCTGGCTTATTCCTATCAAACACTGTTTAACATCATCCAGCAACTTGAAGAAAGGGAAGAAAGTAATCCAAATTCTCCTGAAAGCTGGTTTTGCCATTAAACAGAGCAAGGTCAAGGGGCCTGCACAGGAAATTCAGTTCTTGGGGGTAAAATGGCAGGATGGACGTCGCCATATTCCAATAGATGTGATCAATAAAATAACGGCAATGTCTCCGCCAACTAGCAAAAAAGAAACGCAAGCTTTCCTAGGCCTTGTGGGATTCTGGAGAATGCATGTTCCAGGCTATAGTCAGCTTGTGAGTCCTCTATATCGAGTGACTCGAAAGAGAAACTATTTTGAGTGGGGCCCCGGGCAACAACAGGCATTTGAACAACTCAAACAAGAAATAGCTCGTGCAGTATCCCTTGGGCCTGTCCGTACTGGACCAGCTGTGCAAAACATACTTTACACTGCAGCTGGGGAGCATGGCCTCACCTGGAGCCTTTGGCAGAAAACCCCAGAAGAAACTCGAGGCCGACCTCTGGGGTTCTGGAGCCGGGGCTATCGAGGATCAGAAGCCAATTACACCCCAACTGAAAAAGAAATACTCACAGCATATGAGGGTGTTCGAGCTGCTTCAGAAGTTGTGGGTACAGAGGCACAGCTCCTCTTGGCACCGCGGCTACCTGTGTTACATTGGATGTTCAAAGAGAAAATTCCCACTACACACCATGCGACTGATGCTACTTGGAGTAAGTGGATAGCATTAATTACACAGCGGGCTCGAATGGGAAAACCCAATCGCCCAGGAATCCTGGAAGAGATTATGGACTGGCCGGAAGGCAGAGATTTCGGAGTGCCAACAGAAGAGGTAACCCGTGCTGAAGAGGCACCACCATAGAATGAGTTGCCAGAAGACAGAAAGCAGTATGCGTTGTTTACTGACGGATCCTGCCGTGTGATAGGGAGCCATCGGAAATGGAAAGCTGCTGTGTGGAATCCCATACGACGAGTTGTGGAAGCCATGGAAGGGGAAGGTGAGTCG
This sequence comes from Aythya ferina, assembly GCF_964211825.1. Lineage (NCBI taxonomy): Eukaryota > Metazoa > Chordata > Aves > Anseriformes > Anatidae > Aythya > Aythya ferina. The sequence continues at coordinate 2,767,831 of NC_140313.1, read as the reverse complement.
AGTCAGTATGCAGAAGTGAAAGCCATACAACTAGCCCTAGATATCACCGAAAGAGAAAATTGGCCAGTATTGTATCTTTATACTGACTCATGGATGGTGGCAAATGCTCTGTGGGGGTGGCTGCAGCAATGGAAAGAGAGCAACTGGCAGCGCAGAGGTAAACCTATCTGGGCTGCTGCCCTGTGGCAAGATATTGCTGCCCAGGTAGAAAACCTGGATGTTAAAGTACGTCATGTAGATGCCCACATGCCCAAGAGTCACGCTACTGAAGAACATCAGAACAACGAAGAGGTGGATCGAGCTTCGAAAATTGAAGTGGCTCAGGTGGACCTAGACTGGGGATGTAAGGGTGAGCTGTTTGTAGCTCGATGGGCCCATGAAACATCAGGACATCTAGGGAGGGATGCCACATACAGATGGGCTCGTGATCGAGGGGTGGACTTGACCATTGAGGCCATCACACAGGTTACCCATGAGTGTGAGACCTGTGCTGCAATCAAGAAAGCCATGAGGGTAAAATCTCCCTGGAACAGGGGGAGGTGGCTAGGGTTTCAATATGGTGAGGCCTGGCAAATTGACTATATCGGACCACTCCCAAAAACTCGCCAAGGCAAACGGTACATACTCACCATGGTAGAAGCAACTACTGGGTGGCTGGAAACATACCCTGTAAACCATGCCACGGCCCGAAACACTATCTTGGGCCTGGAAAGGCAAGTGCTGTGGCGTCATGGTACACCAGAGAGAATTGAGTCTGACAATGGGAGTCATTTCTGAAACAATCTTGTTACCTCCTGGGCAAAGAGGCATGGCATTGAGTGGTTGTACCACATCCCTTATCACCCACAAGCCTCTGGGAAGGTTGAGAGGTACAATGGACTGTTAAAGACTATGTTACGAACATTAGGTGCTGGGACGTGGAAACAATGGGACACAAATCTACCAGAGGCCACTTGGCTAGTTAACAATAGGGGGTCTGACAGCCATGCTGGTCCTGCCGAAACAAAACCCCTACACACTGTGAAAGGAGCTAAAGTTCCCGTAGTGCATGTGGGAAAGTGGATGGGGAAGATGGTGTGGGTTGCTCCTGCCTCGGGAAAAGGCAAACCCACTCATGGGATTGTCTTCGCCCAAGGACCAGGGTATACCTGGTGGGTCATGCAAAAGAATGGGGATATCAAGTGTGTGCCTCAAGGAGATTTGACATTGAGAGAAAACTAATCTATAATCTAAGTTATATGTTGTAGGAAGATGCTGTAGGATCAATGACAGGTCAACTTTGCAAGGAGCCGGGCAGTGCAACAAGGACTTGAGCTAAGCTGGTGCTGGTGTCCAGACATCCAACTCCGCCTGCCTTGAGTGGCCACTTTGGCAGATGAAGACCTAATCATCAACAGTTCTTATGAACATTTTCCAAGAAAGACCTACTGAATGAAAAGATACACCTGCCTATTAATCCTGTCCTGTTAAATCCTTGTCCTGTTAAAGGACAAGGGATAATGATGAGAATGCTTGTATGCTAAAGTATGGGGATCTGAGTGTGACACAAATGTTATGGAATAAGGGGTGGAGGTTGTACTGGGTCTGGCTGGAATGTTAACTTTCCCGGCAGCAGCCCATACAGTGCCGTACTCTGTACTTGTAGCTGGAACAGCAGTGTTATCACACCAGTGTTGTGTCTACTGCTGAGCAGCAGTGGCACAGCATTGGGCCTTTCTCTAACCCTCCTAGGGGGTGGGCAAAAAGTGAGGAGAGAAACATCACTAGGGCAGCTGACCTAAACCAATCAAAGGGATATTCCATACCATGTGGTGTCACACTCAGCAATAAAAGGTGGAAACAGGAAGAAGAGGGGAGGGGTGGGCTCTCGTTGAGAAGACGTCGGTCCTCCTCTCGAACACCGGCTGCGTGCGTTGAGGCCTTGCTTCAAGGACGTGGTCAATCATCGCTCATTTGTGGGAAGTAGAGAGTAATTTCTTTCCTCTGCACTTCCATATAGCTTTCATTTATTTTGTTTGTTTGTTTTCCTCCTTTCTTTTTATTTTCCCTTTTCCCCTCCCTTTTCCCCTTTCCCTTTTCATTTCCCCTTAGTTAAATTGTTTAGTTCATGGCAGTCTTTATTTTATTGTTATTATTATTTCCCTTTAATTAAATTACCCTTATCTCAACCCATGAGTTGTTCTTTGCTTTACTTCTCCCCCTCCTCATCTAAAGGAGGGGGAGTGAGAGAGCGGTTGTGGGGTTTAGCTGCCCAGCACGGTAAAACCACCACAATATCTCAGATAATTTTCTTCAGACAGGATCTTCTGTGAAGCTATTTTATTTGCGATTGCAATGGCAGACGTAGCCAGGATTGTGTGTAGGGAGCTCAACTTCAAAATCTGTTCTTTACTAGGACTGAGTATGATCTGTCATTTTTAGAAATCTAGAGAATCCAGACACAGTTGCTGCTGGAAATAGTAATCAGGGACAAGGCCTTTTCAATCTTTCTAGGCATCTGGGTGCAAATCCAACAAAAGCCGAGTTTCCAGAGCTTAGCCAATTACTGTCTGATCTTCTCCATCCTTCCAGAAGAGGAAGGATGCCAAGGAGTGTGAAATTTCCACTTAATTCCTAGAGTCCACATTATCCCTTGCAATATTTTTGGCATACAGTGATTTCTTTGATCAGGGTTAATATTTTCAACAATTCCATACCTGGGAGTTAATTATTCTAGAATTACTTTAGTTACTGTGCTCACAGTAGCAGATACTGAAGGGAAAGCTTCCACCCACCCTGACAAAAGATCGACCAAGACTAACAAGTATTTAAATCTACCTACTCTAAGGAGTTTTGTAACATCTACCTGTATATTTTGGAAGTGTTGAATTCCTGGTTCTCGCCCTCCTTTGGGCTGACTGCAGGTAATTTTCCTATTTACCTTTTGACATCCTACACAACTTCTGCATACTTGTCCAGACAGAGTATATATATTCCTACACATAAATATTTCCATAGCACAGCATCACACATTGCTTGAATTCCTCAATGACCCTCTTGATGTAAAACAGTTAATATTTGCCTCCTTAGCACCTTATTCAGCATTTCTCTCCCCTCAGGGAGTATCTGTTTTCCTTTGGACTTCGTGACTCCTAATTCCTTAAAAACCTCTCTCTTAAAACTTTTTAGTTCTTTTTAGTTTTGGGTAGGGGTAGCTCAACAGTTCCCTGAATCCTCTCTGGATTTATTCTTCATCCCCCCTCAGACACTAGATGCCCTAAATATTTGACTTCTCTTTCTATGAATTTTAATTTATTTTCCAATCCTTTCATGCCCTGTTTTCCCAGAAAGTTGAATAGCTTGTTAGTGGCTTCCTTCACAACTGTTTTCTCCTGTCCTGACAATAAAAGATCATCCACATACTGTAACAGTAACACCTCCTTTGGAGGTTGGAATTGTTCCAAAATTTGTTCTAGAACTTGCCCAAATAAATCTGTGGCCCTGTAAACCCCCGAGGTAAAATTATCCATCTGTATTGCTGCTTCCTCCCCATTTCAGGGTCTTTCCACTCAAAGGCAAATATATCTTTGCTCCCAGGGTCTGAGAGCACCCCATTAATAATACTGTTATTCCAGCCTAACGATTTACTATTTGAATGCCACATTTCATTATCAAATCCTTTCCCAACAAGTTAGTCCCTGCTTCGGGTACATACAATAATTGCCCAGTGATCATTCTATCCCTAGTCTCAGTTTGGTGTCCCCAAAATTGGTACAGTTATCCCAGTCCCTTCCAACACCAACACATTTAGGGTTTCATTAGTTAATTTAAGCCTTGATACTTTACAGGCCAGTAATGACCTAGCTGCCTGCCTCAGTGTTCTGGGTTCACATGGCAAGGTTCTGGTACTGGGGGGGCTGCAGTGGTAGCCCCTGTGAGAAGAATCCAGCAGCTGCCCCAGGTTAGATGAGGGCCAGTTTCAGCTGGCTCCAAAGGGGCCCACCGCTGCCCAGAGCCAAGCCATGAGCAATGCAGAGAGCACACCAACTCAGCCAGCCATTGCTGCCCAGCTAGGAGAGGAGCGAGGCGTTGGCTGTCTGCTCCTATCTCTGCTCCCCTGGGCTTCTGGTTAGGATACTATTTATGTCCTGATGGAACAAAATCTGGATTCTTTGTGCCTCTTCTTCATATAGTGCTGGGTGTTTGTGTTATCCATCCAAAAGTCTAGCCATACAGAAAGGGCAAAGAGCAGGCTTGTGTATTCCTCCATCTTTTCCAAGCTCTGTGTTGTAATTTCCTCCACAGTCTCAGTAATAAATATCTCCAGTCTCCCTCCACTGAGAACTGTAAAGGGCTGGAAATGCACTGCCTTGAAAAGTCTATTTTCTGATGGCAGAATGCCTGAGATGCTACTTCTAGGAACAATAGCAGGAGCTGCTGTTATTTGCTGCTCACCCAACTGAAAACTTACCAAACCAATGTTTTGCTTCTGTGGAAGCTGGCTGAGGCTGTAGCAAAAGCAACCAGGCAATAATGGTCAATGGAGTCTGGCATCACAGCAAGATGGAGATTTGGGGAATGCTGGATGTGGAACTGAGTCATAATTTTAATTCTGCCTTATTCTTGTAAAGAGCTGAATACAAATCTATGCACTCTAAAGTTTGTGCCTCTTTCAGTGGGCCAGATAAAGAGTTTAAAGCCCCTGCAGTATTGCCCAGATCCCTGCTCCCTGCAGAGAGAGAGAGAAAAAAGCCTCTTGGCAGCCTCAAGCTGTTTTTAAATGAGACAAATTCCTGGGGTGCCTGTCTGCCAGAGCTTCCAGCCTGTACATCAAGTCCCTTTTTAGCATGCTTCTCCATGCATCTATATCTGGCTCCAGTTCCTTGCTCAGGGAACATGACTTCATCATTGCTTTGGTATTTCCAGTGATTCAGCCTGGTCTGGGACAGGGAGGATTCATTCCTGGTGCATGAGGACAGGTGTATGTGCATTGCTGGAATTCCAGCATGGTGCAGCCCCAGCCCTTCCACTGCCTTGACAGCTCTCCTCCAGTCCTCAGCTGATGCACTGCATTCCTGACTGGCAGATGGTCTGGACACAGCTGGGAGAGGCACCCAAGCTCCTGCTTTTGGGGCTGATGGGGATCACTGTCTTCGCTGCATACAGTCCTTGGTGAGGACAAAGTAAGCTGAGAACAGTGGTGTGTACGCCTGGGAAAGCCACAAGGAGTCTGCTTTATGAGTGGAAAATGAGCTTTGCAGAATGCTTATAACTATTTCCAGACTGCAAGTGTCCCATAATGAACTTAACTTCACAACAGCTGCAGAAACGTGGTGTTATGATGCTTATTTCACAGGTGGGGAAACTGAGGCACGGGACAGGGTAGTGGTCTGCTTGAGGTTTTACGCAGCTAGAGCTGGGAAAGTAAACTCCCATGAAGCGATGCTGACCATGCCTGCCCTCTCCGGTAGTGTCTGGATTCCTCCAGCGACCGTGGGCAGCAGGTCAGACCAAGGTGGAACAATGCTTGTAGGGAGGAGCAGCTTCTAAAGCAAGATGAGTCCAGGCTGTTGTGTTGGGTCTGTCTGAGCTGGAGTCACCTTTTCCCTGCAGCAGCCCACACAGTGCTGTACTCTGCACTCGTAGCTGGAACAGCACTGATAACGCTCCAGTGTTGTGTCTATTGCTGCGTAGTGCTGGCACAGCATCAGGACTCCTTCCAAGCCCCCAAGAGCCAGCAGGCTGGGGGTGGGCAAGTGATGGGGAGGGGACATTGCCGGGGCAGCTGACCTAAACCAACCAAAGGGATATTCCATAACACCTGATGTCACACTCAGCAATAAAAGGGGGGGGGCTCTTGTGGGGGAGGGGGCTGTTCCTCCTGAACAACCACTACGCGTTTGAGGCCCTGCTTCCCAGGACGTGGCCAAACATCGCTCGTTGATGGGAAGTAGAGAATAATTTTTTTTTTTCTCTCTCTCTGTGCTTCCACGCGGACTGATTGTTTCTTTTGTTTCTTTTTTTCCTCCCCATTCCCTTTCCCTTTAATTAAACCTTTCTCATCTCAAACCTCGAGTTCTCTGTGTTGTATTTTCTCCCCCTTCCTCTTTGAGGAGAGGGGGAGTGAGAGAGCGGTTGTGGTGGTGCTCGGCTGCCCACCTGAGTAAAACCACCACAGTCCTTTTTGGTGCCCAACGTGGGGCTCGAGGGTTGAGATAACAATAGCATTGGTTGAAGTATTTACAACTAACATATTGGTAGTCATAATGATCTTTTTTCTGGTAATACTTTTCTGTGTGGATATGTTGTATGTAGTCCACTCTCTGTTTTCTTTTTTCCTTTACATCCGATCGGAGAAAGTGTTTAAGTCTGTGCTTGTTTTTTTTATCATGTTGTGCTGTAACATACTGGCCTTCAGTTTTGTTTGGTATTCAGGCCCGGCATTGTTATCCTCCTGGTCTCATGGAGATTATCTTATTGAAAATATTAAGAATTACAGAGCCTTCTTTTTTGCCCCTAGCAGTCAATCAGTGAATAATATCGGGGGTGGTGCCTTCTACTTTTCTCCCTGTGGGCTAATTACAGCAGCCTTTCAGTATCTTGGATACCCTTGGTCAGATATTATCCTCCTATTACTAGGTCTAGTGTTTGTCTTCCTCCCCAAGGTAAAGCAATTTATTAAGAATATTATCCAAGGACCTGTCCCCAGACAAAGTAGTTGTGGGTGGCAAGGTGTGTGGGGGGATTTGGGCAGGTACCTATCACGGTTTTCTCCTCCAATGGTTCTAAATTTCACCCCTGAACAAGTACAAAATCCAAGAAAACTGGTAGAATGTTTGAAAGACGTATGCCCTGACCCTGGCAATACTAGAGAACTCCACCAGCTTGCTGCACTCTGCTGGGGTCTGGCTTACGCCTATCAGATGTCAATTAACATTGCCCAGCACCCTCAAGGGGATAGGGAGGTTCCTGAATTTGATGATGAGACAGCACACACTGTGACCACCCCAGAGGACCGACCATCTATGATATCAGTCGCCCCTGTAGTAAAGACAAAACAGTGGAAATGGAGATCAGGTTGTTACCAACAATACCCAACAGCTAGAAGGCAATGAAGCCTTGTAGTTTTATTTACGTGACCACGGGGAAGATATGAGGAAGTGGGATGGTGAACCGACCTCGGCCCTAGCTGCTCGGGTACGTGAACTATGGAAAGATACAGCAGCAACAAAGAGGGCCCCTAGGAGGATTGCTGCCCCAGTTTCTGTTGGGCAGTCCCCCAGAGGCAGTAGAAGGGATAGTATTACTCCTGACCCTGACGAAGAGACTTCTGCTTCACATTTGGAAGAATTAATTGATAGATACTCCGACCAGGACTAGTGGGGCCCTGCCTCTGGCCAGGTAGAGGAGAGGGACAACCGGATTTACTGGACTGTGTGGATTCTATGGCCTGGCACACCGTAACCGCAGAAATATAAAGCTTTAGTGGACACAGGTGCACAGTGTACACTAATGCTGTCAGGCCAGCAAGGGGCAGAACCCATCTCTATCTCCGGAGTGACGGGGGGATCCCAAGAGCTAACTGTATTGGAAGCTGAAGTGAGTCTAACTGGGAATGAGTGGCAAAAGCATCCCATCGTGAATGGCCCAGAGGCTCGGTGCATCCTTGGCATAGACTACCTCAAGAAAGGGTACTTCAAGGATCCAAAAGGGTACCGGTGGGCTTTTGGCATAGCTGCCTTGAGCACAGAGAAGATTAAGCAGCTGTCTACCCTGCCTGGTCTCTCACAAGACCCTTCCGTTGTAGGATTGCTGAGGATTGAAGAACAGCAAGTGCCAATTGCGACTACAACTGTGCACCGGCGGCAATATCGCACCAACCGAGACTCCCTGATTCCTATCCATGAGTTAGTTCACCATCTGGAGAGCCAAGGAGTGATCAGCAAGACTCATTCACCTTTTAACAGTCCTATATGGCCAGTGCAAAAGTCCAATGGCGAGTGGAGGCTAACAGTGGACTATCGAGGCCTGAATGAAGTCACACCACCACTAAGTACAGCAGTGCCAGACATGCTAGAACTCCAGTACGAACTAGAGTCAAAGGCAGCCAAGTGGTATGCTACAACTGATATTGCTAATGCATTTTTCTCTATCCCTCTAGCAGCAGCATGCAGGCCACAATTTGCTTTCACTTGGAGGGGCATTCAGTATACTTGGAATCGACTGCCCCAGGGGTGGAAACACAGCCCTACCATTTGCCATGGACTGATCCAGACGACACTGGAACAGGGGAACGCTCCTGAACATCTGCAGTACATCGATGATATCATCGTATGGGGTAACACAGCAGAAGTTTTTGGGAAAGGGAAGAAAAAAATTCAAATTCTCCTGAAAGCTGGCTTTGCCATTAAACAGAATAAGGTCAAGGGACTTGCACAGGAAATCCAGTTCTTGGGGGTAAAACGGCAGGATGGACGTCGCCACATTCCGATGGATGTGATCAACAAAATAACAGTTATGTCTCCGCCAACTAGCAAAAACGAAACACAAGCTTTCCTAGGCCTTGTGGGATTTTGGAGAATGCATGTGCCAGGCTATAGTCAGCTTGTGAGTCCTCTATATCGAGTGACTCGAAAGAGAAACTATTTTGAGTGGGGCCCCGAGCAACAACAGGCATTTGAACAAATCAAACAAGAAATAGCTCGTGCAGTAGCCCTTAGGACTGTCCGTACCGGACCAGCTGTGCAAAACATACTGTACACTGCAGCTTGGGAGCATGGGCTCACCTGGAGCCTCTGGCAGAAGACCCCAGGAGAAACTCGAGGCCGACCTCTGGGGTTCTGGAGCCGGGGCTATCGAGGATCAGAAGCCAATTACACCCCAACTGAAAAGGAAATATTAACAGCATATGAGGGGATTCGAGCCGCTTCAGAAGTTGTTGGTACAGAAGCACAACTTCTCTCGGCCCCACGGCTACCTGTGTTACATTGGATGTTCAAAGGGAAAATCTCCACTACACATCATGCAACCGATGCTACGTGGAGTAAATGGGTAGCGTTAATTACACAGCGGGCTCGAATGGGGAAACCCAACCGCCCGGGAATCCTGGAAGAGATTATGGGCTGGCCGGAAGGCAGAGATTTCGGAGTGCCAACAGAAGAGGTAACCCGTGCTGAAGAGGCACCACCATAGAATGAGTTGCCAGAAGACAGAAAGCAGTATGTGTTGTTCACTGACGGATCCTGCCGTGTGGTAGGGAGCCATCGGAAGTGGAAAGCTGCTGTGTGGAGTCCCACATGACAAGTTGTGGAGGCCATGGAAGGGGAAGGCGAGTCGAGTCAGTATGCAGAAGTGAAAGCTATACAACTGGCCCTAAAAATTGCTGAAAGAGAAAACTGGCCGGTACTGTATCTCTACACTGACTCATGGATGGTGGCAAATGCGCTGTCGGTTTTTTTCCTCCCCATTCCCTTTCCCTTTAATTAAACCTTTCTCATCTCAAACCTCGAGTTCTCTGTGTTATATTTTCTCCCCCTTCCTCTTTGAGGAGAGGGGGAGTGAGAGAGCGGTTGTGGTGGAGCTCGGCTGCCCACCTGAGTAAAACCACCACAGCTGTGCAGATTCTTAAACCACATCTTCCGTGGGTATTACTTTCTTCCATCTCTGGGTGTGCTCAGAAGGCAAAGGGGAGAACTTGCAGCCAGTGTTCCCCAGACGAGGTCAGTGCTCGTGGCAGGCTGTGGATGCTGCAGGGCTCTCACTTGTACCTCGGCAAGACTACAGTTGCTGCCAATGCTGTAAACCTTATTGCAGCCTTGATCTAAACACTTTCAGATGCCTTATTTGAGCCTGAGTTGTTGTGAATGGTTTAAAAACTGTTTGGGACTATCCAGTGGTTAGCCATTCCCTGGCTGAGACCGATTTGGCTGCAGAAGCCTCTTGGTTGAAGATATGGCTTCAGTGTTGTCTTGCTTAGCAGTGAGCCAGTCTGTCACTATGCAGGAATAAATCATGAAGGCTCATCATGTTTGGAGAGGCAGCCTCTCTGTGGAGCCCCTATTGATGAACAGGTCCTTGGAGAACCAGTCCTGGCTGCATTTTGTTTCAGACAGACCTGGGGACTGGCACCTGACACCAGATTTACTGTTACTACATTGGGAAGTTTTCCCTTTATTTTTGAGCTGGGAGAGTATGTTAGAGGACGCACGGCCGAAAGCACGACAGACACCAGCAGAGTCAGATCATGCTCCATTTTATTGCCCGAATAGCCTAACTTTTATAGTGAACTTAACAGGGGCGGACAGTGTTTCACACAAGATCATTGGTCAAAAGAACTCAGACAAACAGTTACAAGAAAACAACCCCACCTGCAAGAAAACAACCCCGTTGTGATTAGCAGTCACATAGACCTTGTCCTTGAAGCCAGCTACTGGTAACAATATTTTCCTGAATTCCTCAATTGGGCGATGTGGGAACACTGTCATGGGAACTTCTCATAGTTGCCCTGGTAGCTTGGTTTGCTCAGCTACAGCAAGCCATGGGATTTTTGCTGTTTCAAAAATCCCTCAACAATTCCCCCTTTTTTTTTTTTTTTTTTTTTCTTTTTTGAGCAAACCACGCCCAATATAACATTTTTGCAAGTAACCCTTTAACCACATTTATCACAATACCACATGCAATGATGATTGACACCACAGCAAACAGAATCCTTAATCCCTCTTTGACTAATCCCAGTAACCATCTATGCATCGTTTCAAACAAATCAGTGAACCATTGATTGAAAGGATTGATACCATATTGAATCTTTCTCATGTGCTCTTTCAGGAAAGTAATGGATTTGTGAATTGACACATTATGATCAAAAAGGTTTAAACAGTACATTCCCTTAAAGTCCTCACACCCATTCCTTTGAGCCAAAAGCAAGATGTCAATAGCAGCTTGATCCTGTAAAAGCAGATGTTGCAGACTATTTTGATCTGGTAACATCTCCTCAAGTATCTCTGTCGTGGCATAGGCTTGCCTCTCGGCCCAGCATACCAATTTTTCTAAGTTGTTACGTGCGGCCGGAGGTGCCACTCCAGGCACTAAAATTGCCAATGCTGCTCTAGCTGCAACTCAACATTATCATTGCAATCCGGTGCAAGCAATGCCCATTTATGTCTGGTGATCTCATGCAACTGTAACAAGCTAGGAGCAAATACAATGAGTTTATCTAAGTAACATGGACATCTGATAGCATTTGCAGGGATACCTTGCCAGGCCCTATCCCCACAAATCAGAAAAACATCAGGAGGTAAGGCCAAAGCTGTACAATTGTTCCAAACACTGTAGTTGTTACCCCTTGTCTCCATGGTATAAGCCCCTAAACCCTGCTTAGCAGCGTCACTGTAAACACGGGTGTTATTTGTATTTCTGTACCCGTATGGCCCTTTCCAGGTTCCTGTAGCAGGATTCATCTGATAGCCACGGCTACATTCACATTTGCAGCCACCTTTCAGGTTGATACAGATTTGACTACAGATACCAGGGTTTTGGCATTCATCAATATCTCCACAGTTTCTCTTGTCTACAAACTCAAACCCAGCTGGACAGTCACATTCATTTTTGTTGCATTCCTTCAGGGGCTCATCACCCCAGTCCTTGCAGTCTCTCTGCTGGTTACACACTTTATTGATATCTATGCATTCTCCACTTCTGCACTTGAATTTGCCAGGTCCAGAGCACTGAATAACATTGTTACAGTTGGCTTCATCAGTGCCATCCAGACAGTCTCTCACACCACTGCACTGCCTACTCCCATGGACACAGTTCCCATCTTCACATCTGAACTGGTCTGGCCTGCAGGTGATTCAAAGATCGAAGCCGAAATTCCTTTAAGTGGTATATTCTTTATTGCAGCGCTGGATGCACGGGGGATCTCTCCACCTATCATGCATACCTAAAGCGGAAAGCAGTCTTGAATTTATACAATCAATCTATCAATATTCTACAAGCACCTATACATATGCATTACCTATCCCCGCCTTCCCTCGCTTCTCATGCTAATTAGCCTTTTGGCACCTTGCGCCTGCGTAGAGCCTCCCAAGAATTGTGGGCAGGGGTCTTTGGGACGTGGGCAGGGGTCTTTGGGAGGAAGACCCCGAGTCTTCCTCACAGTGTACTTTTCACCTTTGGTCAGGAATCTGCTGAATTGGCAGGTTTCTTAATTGCAAGAGCTGGTTGTTGCTAATTCTTCCGTTTGTTGTATCTTTATAATGAATTCCAATGTCCAGTTTTGAGATTTATAGTCCTTACGTTTGTTTCTCTGTCCGTCTGCCGCTTCCTTATCATGAGTTCCAGTGTCTTGTTTCGAGATATACAGTCCATGTCTGGGGATTGTCCTTGCCTCCCCAATGCCTCCCCAATACCTCCTTAATCAATCCCCCCTTTTCTTTTCCCATGCAAATTCTTTTGCATCAGATACTTTCATTATTTACAGTAACACAACAAAGCAGGCATCTAAACAACATGCACACAAATATTCCTAACACTACTAATGCGATTAGAGCAATGAACACTTGTTTCAACCATTGAAAATTGGGCAACCAGGAGGTTAACTGTTATAAATGGCTCAGGATTCAAATTAGGATTAAATAAAAAAAAATAGGATTTATTGAAAGAATATAAAGGAATAGAGGTAAGCAAACAGCGCTGGGTGCACTGGGAGTCTCCGCTCCACCAGGACACACACCAGTTACATCAAGCAGCTGATTTTTATGCTCCTAGACTAATACATATTCATTACTACTTCTAAAAAAATAGATTAAAAAAAATAGATTAAAAATAGATTAAAAAAATAGATTAAAAAAATAGATGGACACGAATTGTTAAAACATTTCTCACAATCCCTTATCTTCTTTTTAATATCAACAATTCGTGTCACTTCTGTTGTTAATAACTGGATTTCATCAGTCCATTCTTGGAGGGTCCAATTCTTAAACATCATAATTGACATATCCCCTTCCTTTTTTAATGAAGTTATTACAAATGTACTATTTATCACCCGGTGTATTAATAATGTAAGACAAGGTATCATACAAGGTATAAACAATAACATCATTACACCACATAACAATAAAAATAACACTCTTTTAACCCATGGTCCACCAGGCAGCCATGAAAATAAATCCCATTCCATATCCTTCCAGGTTTGTGTTTGCTTGCTCACCTCCCCCCCCTCCTTCTCTGGGATGGGAGAGAGAAATGGGAAAGTGAAGCCTGTGAGTTGAGATAAAAACAAGAAGATAATAACAATAATGATGATAATAGTACTACTAGTAATAATGTGTATGAAACAAGTGATGCACAATGCAATTGCTCACCACCTGCTGACCAATGCCCAACCTAACCCCGAGCAGTCCGGCCCTCCTCCCAGCCTGCCTGCTGGCAGGACAGTGAGAAGCTGAATTTGGCTTGGTCCTTGGCTTGGTGTAAGCACTGCTCTGTAACAATTAAAAACAATTAAAACATCATCATATTATTAACATTCTTCTCATCCTAAACCAGAACATAACATTCTATCAGCTACTAGGAAGAAACACCCTTTTTATCAATCTTTAAACAGCAATTACTAAAGCTAAATTTTCCACAGACTTCTCCTTCTTGTGCTAGTAAATAATCCAAAGCTAGGCAATTTTGATACAAAGCAGTTCTCATCTTTATAACTCATTTAGATCAGTTCTCATCATTTATAACTATTTCTATTACAGCTAATAACCCTAATAACCTAATTATTCAATTTAGTATATATACTGGGGTCCTATAGTCCCAGGATCTGTCTTCTGCCCACGTAGCTGGATTATAATAGGCAAACGCCTTCAGTCAAGGAGTTAGGCCTGCTTTCAGGGTCACTTCAGGCTTGTATTACCGTTCGGCCTGTCAGGGTGATCCAGCTCCTGGAAAACAAATCACAATTTTATATAGGTTTAAAAAAGAGGTTTTTTTTTTTTATGTTATTTTCTCGGGACAACCTGATCTTAGTGGGGGAGAAGTCCGGTCGAGGCCCTCTCACTCGGCAGTCAATACCCATAGGGGTTGCCTCCCTCGGTAGACCTTACACACCGCAGTGGAGGGTCCTGCCCCGGTCTTGCCTTCTCCCTTTTCTCCCTTTAGGCTTGTCCCCTTTATTTGGCATCCTTAATTCATGCAGAGCCTCGTTGCCAGAATATTAGTTCTCCCTTAGCTTGAGTTTCAGTTTCCCAGGAGCGGACTCAACCCTCCAAGTTTCAGTAGTTACTGGTCCTTTTATTCTGGATGCGTGGGTCCCTTTCTGCGGTTCTCACAGCTGTTTCAGTAGTCAGTAAAACAAGGTACAGTCCCTCACATCGGGGGTTCAGTGATTCTTCCCTCTCGTGGCTGCTTGTTGAAACACTTTCTTTTTTATCTTCTGACAAGTTAAGCAACGGTTATGTAGTTTGCTTTGCCGTAGCAGGATTCATCTGATAGCCATGGCTACATTCACATTTGTAGCCCCCTTTCAGGTTGATACAGATTTGACTACAGATACCAGGGTTTTGGCATTCATCACTATCTCCACAGTTTCCCAGCTGGACAGTCACATTCATTTATGTTGCATTCCTTCAGGGGCTCATCACCCCAGTCCTTGCAGTCTCTCTGCTGGTTACACGCTTTATTGATATCTATGCATTCTCCACTTCTGCACTTGAATTTGCCAGGTCCAGAGCACTGAATAACATTGTTACAGTTGGCTTCATCAGTGCCATCCAGACAGTCTCACACCACTGCACTGCCTACTCCTATGGACACAGTTCCCATCTTCACATCTGAACTGGTCTGGCCTGCAGGTCCAGGAAGGGCAGTTAATTTCATCTCTTCCATCCTTACAATAAGGATCTCTGTCACATCGCCACAATTCTCTTCATCTTCTCCACTGTCACAGTCTTTTTCACCATCACATTTCCATGACACTGTTCTCATATGACACAGCTCAGCACTTTCGTCAGACCCATCTTCACAATCCGGATCCCCATCACACTGCCATCTGTTTGGCACACACTGACCACTGTTGCACACAAAGTCAGATTCAGCACACATCTTCTTCACACAAGCACTCTCATCACTGCCATCTGAGCAGTCTTCACATTTTACTCTAGCACCGTCGGCAGCAGTGCACAGTCAGGTGAAGGCGAGCAGCAGGCAGAGCGCCCTGCACTGTCACCTGTGTCACTTATACTACTCCTATTACCCATGCTGTTAGTGTCAGTGGCATCCTCCTTTTCTTTTTGCCACTGACCATTCACCACAACTGGATGAGACACATGATTACTAGTTAGGAAAGAGAGTGTAACGTCTGCTATACGGCTGCAGGCAGTGCCAGCTGCAACCTTAGGTTTGTGAATGAGCCTGCCGGTGGTCATTTGGCAGTGTAATCTGCATCTCTGCACTCCTGCCCTGCAATAGAGCTAAGTCGTCATTAGTAATGGTTATAACACCGATCTGGGGACTAATAGTCTTTTTTGCATTGCAAGATAAACCTCTTATAAAAAGAATGCTAGAGTGAAGCAGCACAGCCGCTGCTGCCGCTGCCTCCATGGTTACGTCAGACAGGCTGCAGGGTCCTGATGTCCGCCCCTCTGCTCTGTGCCGACTCGCCTCACGGTGAGAGTCGACTGCCGGTGTCCACTGACGCCTCTGGTCTCCCGTAGCAACTCGATCTCGGATGTTCTGCAATTACTTCAATTTCCCTGCGTTTTGCAGCTTCTGTCAGGTCTATTCTTTGTCTCTCAGAGCCGTCCGTGGCTCTGCAGCGTCCCAGGGCTCTCTCCGTCCAGCGGTAGTCCCTCCGTAGTTTCTCTGGTCTCCCAGCGCCGCTCCAGTCTCTCGGCGCCGCTCCGGTCTCTCGGCCTGTTCAGGTCTCAGCGAGTCCAGGTCTCGGCCTGTGCGGGCCTCATATGTTGCAGGAAGCACAGACGAAAGCACCAGTAGAGTCAGATCATGCTCCTGCCTTTTTCTTGTCACAGTCAAAACATTTAAGAGCAAAAATAGGATACACAAGATACACAAGATACACCGGGCCCATATATTAGGCAGCACCACTCAAAACTTGGATAAAACAGCACTTCTTTTCAGTCTGTCAAGCACTTCATTCGTCTCTGCCCACTCCCCTTGCAGAGTGTACGGAACAACGGATCGGATCTCTGCACTCGCTTTGCAGCAACGCTGCGTCTCACTCACACAGCACAATCGCACACGGAGGCCTCCAGCACATCTCATTCATACCACAGGAATAGAATGATAACCAACCAAACAAGTATTGTCTCTGACTGTGTTCTTCGTGAAGTGACTTGTAACACTTTGTTTCAAACCCTTACACTTACACAAATACTTTCAACACAAAATACGTACAATATGCAAATATTACAATATACAAAATTTCAACACAAAATACAACACAAAATACATACATAAAAACACATACAATTATTAACACTCCAGTTAGTATCCCTCCAGCAGCCGAAAACATACCGTTTGTCTGCAGTTTCAGGAGATCTTTGCTCCTGCGGTGAGCAGCTGAGAGTGGAGTCCCCTCTGAGCAAAACGCTCAGGGTGCACCTAGGGGTGTCCACGCTGCAGCCGATCCCACAGCTGAGCAGAGTGTCTCCTGCCTGGCTCACCAAAATGACTCACAGAAAGCTGACTCCACAATCAGTAGGTATAAAGTAGGTATGTTTACTCAGTTCCATGCAGCACGGGGCAGGTAGTCCCACCAAAGTCATGCACTCCTAATGTGGCAAATTGCTTTAGTAAAGAGTTACATATACATGAACATTCCTATACATATGCATAACCTGTCCCTTTGTGAACAGTCCTCCTTATCTCAGACCCCTTGATTAAAGTCTGAACCATGAGGTTGTTTTTGATCTGGTTCTCAGGGTCCGAGAGGCTCCTGTTATCTGGTGGTATAAGTGCAGCACAGGCACAAATGTAGCACATATTCATTCTTAATCAATTGCTCTCTAATTTCTAATTCCAATGTTTCAGCTTGCTCTTTTCCGGATCCACGGGTATTCTACTATTAATGTTCAAAGCCTGACAGACCCCGTCCTCCGTGGATCAAAATACATGGGGTCTTAAGGGTTCTTTTGGTCATTCTATCATAAAATACTGGATCATTTTCAATTTACTCTTTAATTTTCTGGGGCCCCTGTTGTTCCAATTTCTAATCATTATTCATAATGGACTTTTTGGTCATATATCTGGTAATTTGCTCCCTTTCTGGTCCTTGGTCTTCGATTTTATCTGACCCATCCGGGAATTTTACTAGTGGCAATTCCCACAGCCCTTGGTTGCCCCCAGTGAGAGTGTCTTGCAGGGGGTTTAGGACCTATCACCCACCCACGTATCACTCCATTCACCGGCCCAGCCCCCCCAACAGGAGATTAGAACCAGTGAGAAAACAAAAAGACCTCCACGCTGACTTTAGAAGTCTCAGTTACACTCTCACACACAAACACTGGCAACCGCACCTTTACCCAACCGGATGGTATCTTACGAATCAGTCGTCTTCATCCAGAATCCAACTGGACGGTATCCACAAGCATCTCTGCTGTCTTCATCTGGGATCGAACCAGACGGTATCCACAAACGACTGTCGTCTTCATCCGCTTCGATTCCGGACACCGGAATCCAACCGAACGGTATCCAAACGACCCTGTCGTCTTCATCCGGATCTTCACGCGCAGAATTACGGGCAAAAAACAGCCGGCAAGGGAGCTCAAAAAAAATCAAATTCTTTGCTTACCTTTATTCAGGTTCAGGATGGCATTAGTCCCGATCTGACTCAAACAGGAGCCACCAAATGGTGGGGCGCCTCTCCTAGATTAAATCAGAATTCAGGAACTATAGCCATCCCGGACGAGCCCCCAAATTGTTATAAATGGCTCAGGATTCAAATTAGGATTAAATAAAAAAAAATAGGATTTATTGAAAGAATATAAAGGAATAGAGGTAAGCAAACAGCGCTGGGTGCACTGGGAGTCTCCGCTCCACCAGGACACACACCAGTTACATCAAGCAGCTGATTTTTATGCTCCTAGACTAATACATATTCATTACTACTTCTAAAAAAATAGATTATTATAATTAGCTTCCGGGGTCCAGTCCCTCCTACTGGAGCATGCGCAGTCTCCTCTGGGGGTCTCTTCTGGGGGTCTCCAGGGGTCTTTCATGCTGAAGGCGCGTAGTCTTCCTCTCCCCCTTTGTACTTACTTGGCACCATGCCAAGTTTATAGAACATTCTCTGCAAGTCTTGTCTCCCAGTCGTCCTTCAGCTTCTTTTTCCTTCCTCTTAATCTCTTGGCCCCCCTAACCAGATACCAAAGATCCTCATAGTATCCCATAACAGTCACTAGTTGTTATCAGTTGTTCTGAAACTCCCAGACTTCAAACACAAACAGCTTTCTTATTTGACGCTTCACGAGTAATTAAAACATTCTTCCCCAGCCATTCACAGACACATCTATAGCAGTGTTAAGTTAATCTTGAAGAAGACAGGAAAAAAAAAGGCTGTAACTGTTAGAAATAGAAGTCCGGAATAACAAAAGCAAACAGGTTCATAAATTTAAGGAGTATTTTCTGAAGACTTGATAAATTGACTAGAATGAGGGGGAGACTGGGACACACTGCATCTGTGGTTCAAGAATTAAGTTGCCAGTGCAGGGCCCAGAGGCAGACAGGATTCAAACAGAATTGTTCTTTATGGACACGAATTGTTAAAACATTCCTCACAATTATTCCATATTTCACTAAAACTCCACGAAAGATCATCTTTACTGATCTCATGTAGGACTCTTGTCTGCTTCCATATTTCTTCCAGGTCGGTAGAGATCCTTCCACTCTGATCTACATACATACAACAAGTTGTGTTTATTACTGTACAGACTCCCCCTTGAGCGGCCAGTAACAAGTCTAGGGCCATCCGATTTTGTAATACTACCTGTGATAAACTAGATATCTCTTCTTGTTGAGCCTTTATAGCATCCAGAGTTTTGTTTTCTAACTTCTCTATAATTGCAGAAATATTAACTATTGCCTTTTCCAATTCACTCACTCCTAACCATGGGATAAACCATCGAACAAAACTATGAAAAGCGGTCTGTCTCTCTATCAATGGATTGTTAATTTTTCGTCTGATTCTCCGCATATGATTTCTCAAGTAACCTCGAGGCACTACATCATGTACTGTCATATTGGGGACTACCGCTCCAAGAGTGCAAGTTCCCTTCCAATTCTCAGGCAAGACCTTAGGGGCTGTATCGTTGCATAGCCAATACCACCCTTTTCCTTCTGGAACCGGCCAGCTGGTTGAATTTGCCCAGCCGCTAGTCGTACTAATATCAATTGTTCAATTACAAGATGTCTGATTTCCCACATAAGTAGTATCCGTATTTATACAATCCTGTTTCCCCATACCCCTAGGTGGGTTACACCTTTGTACACATACATAGTAAGATTCCAACAGCACAAAGCTATTCACTTCTAGTTTCAAAACTTCTTCATATTTTTGACCCCAAGATGTGTTTTCCCACAAATTAGTCCAAGATAAATTTGCAGGCAAGGGAATCCCAATTAATGATACACCCTTATTCCCATGCTCTGGTAGATGGGTGCATACCCAACAGTTCGTCTTATTAATCACTTGAGATACAGTTTGTATTAAGGTCAGGTGTAAGTTCTCGTCCCAAGTTGCCCATCCCAAATCTGACAACCACACCCCCACAATCATTAGGATCTGGAAAAACGCAATTTTGCCGGTCCGATTGGGGTCGTGGTCCATATCCTCGCCGGGGCCTTCTTCACCTTTGAATAGTGGATCCAAGCTGCTTGCTCCTTGACTTTGACTGCCGTATGTGTTGTTAGTAGTACTTGATATGGTCCCATCCACTTCTCTTCCAATGGGCGACCTGTAAATAATTTTATATAAACATAATCCCCTGGCTTAATGGGATGAATTGGTAAGTCTAGTCCTCGGGTTTGGGCTCCGAAGACTGTCTTAGCTATTAGGTCCAATCGTTTTTGGAGGCTTATCATATAGTTATACAAATATTCTGAACCCAACTGTGTTAGATCCTCCCCACTAAATAAGGATGTGTAGGGCCTACCATACAGTATCTCGAAAGGGCTCAAATTCTCTTTCAAGCGTGGTTTCGCCCTAATTCTAAGCAGCGCTAGAGGAAGCGCTTGAGGCCAAGTCAAATTAGTTTCTTGTCCTATTTTGGCTATTTGTTGTTTAATCAAATGATTCATCTTTTCCACCTGTCCGCTCGCTTGGGGTCTATAAGGAGTGTGAAGATGCCAATCTATCCCTAAAGCCTGGCTTATTCGCTGAACAATTTGTGCACCAAAATGCGAGCCTCTATCTGAGGAAATGGTTGCTGGGATCCCGAATCGGGGTATTATTTCATTCAACAGTGCCTTAATTACCTCCTTAGCCTTATTAGTTCTGCAAGGGAAGACCTCGGGCCATCCTGAGAAGGTATCTGTTAAAACTAATAGGTACCGATACCCCCCTTTTCTTGGCAGTTCCGAGAAATCAATTTGCCAATGCTGCCCAGGATAGTTCCCTTTATCAATGACACCAAACGTCACCCTATTTCCTGTATTGGGATTATGACGCATACAGGTGTCACATTGTTGGGTTACCTGCCTTATTGTGGTATACAGATTTATAGAATCATAGAATCATAGAATATCCTGAGTTGGAAGGGACCCTTAAGGATCATCAAGTCCAACTCTTGACACCGCACAGGTCTACCCAAAAGTTCAGACCATGTGCCTAAGTTCACAGTCCAATCTCTTCTTAAATTCAGACAGGCTCGGTGCAGTGACCACTTCCCTGGGGAGCCTGTTCCAGTGTGCAACCACCCTCTCTGTGAAGAACCCCCTCCTGACGTCCAGCCTAAATTTCCCCTGCCTCAGCCTAACCCCGTTCCCGCGGGTCCTGTCACTAGTGTTAATGGAGAAAAGGTCTCCTGCCTCTCGACACCCCCTTACGAGGAAGTTGTAGACTGTGATGAGGTCTCCCCTCAGCCTCCTCTTCTCCAGGCTGAACAGGCCCAGTGACCTCAGCCGTTCCTCGTACGTCTTCCCCTCCAGGCCTTTCACCATCTTCGTAGCCCTCCTCTGGACACTTTCCAACAGTTTCATGTCCTTTTTATACTGTGGTGCCCAGAACTGCACACAGTACTCGAGGTGAGGCCGCACCAGCGCAGAGTAGAGCGGGACAATCACCTCCCTTGACCTACTAGCGATGCCGTGCTTGATGCACCCCAGGACACGATTGGCCCTCCTGGCTGCCAGGGCACATTGCTGGCTCATATTCAACTTGCTGTCTACCACGACCCCCAGATCCCTCTCTTCTAGGCTGCTCTCCAGCGTCTCATCGCCCAGTCTGTACGTGCAGCCAGGGTTTCCCCGTCCCAGGTGCAGGACCCGGCACTTGCTCTTATTGAACCTCATGCAGTTGGTGATCGCCCAGCTCTCCAACCTGTCCAGATCCCTCTGTAAGGCCTTTACGCCCTCATTTGAGTCCACAACTCCTCCAAGTTTGGTGTCATCAGCAAACTTGCTCAAAATACCCTCTATTCCTACATCCAGATCGTTTATAAAAATATTGAAAAGTACCGGCCCTAAAATGGAGCCTTGAGGGACCCCACTGGTGACCGCCCGCCAGCCTGACGCAGCCCCGTTTACCATAACCCTTTGGGCCCTGCCCGTTAGCCAATTGCTCACCCATCGTATGATGTTTTTATTTAGCTGTATGGTGGACATTTTGTCCAGTAGGATCCTGTGGGAAACCGTGTCAAAAGCCTTGCTGAAGTCCAAAAAAATCACATCAGCTGGTTTCCCTTGGTCCACCATACGGGTGATCTTATCATAAAAGGAAATCAGGTTAGTTAGGCAGGACCTACCCTTCACAAACCCATGCTGGCTGGGACCAATGACTGCTTTGTCCCCCAGGTGCGCCTCAATAAGTCCGAGAACCAACTTCTCCATGATTTTACCAGGCACTGACGTGAGACTGACAGGCCTGTAATTGCTAGGGTCTTCTTTCTGACCCTTCTTGAAAATTGGCACAACATTTGCCAGCTTCCAGTCTACCGGGACCTCTCCAAATTCCCAGGATCGTTGAAAAATAATTGAAAGAGGTTCCGCGATGACATCCGCCAGCTCTTTCAGCACCCGGGGATGAATCCCATCCGGACCCATGGACTTGTAGGGATCCAGGTGGAGTAGCAAATCCCGCACTCGTTCAGGGTCGGTTGGGAGTTTGTCATCCCCACCGTCCCGGCCCTCCAGCTCAGGGCACCCTGGGTCCCGAAGCCCATCATCGGCATTGAAGACAGAGGCAAAGAAGGCGTTAAGCGTCTCTGCTTTGCCTACGTCATCGTCTATGAGGAGACCTTCCCTATCAAGGAGCGGCCCTATGAATTCTTTAGTTCTCCTTTTTCCATTTACATATCTAAAAAAACCCTTTTTATTTTCTCTCGCAGACACAGCCAGCTTCAACTCTAGCTGTGCTTTGGCCATACGAACTTTCTCCCTACAAACACGAACAGCATCCCTGTATTCTTTCCATGACACCTGGCCCTCCTTCCAGTAGCGAAACACTCTCTGTTTCCGCCTAATCTCCATTAGAACATTCCTGGTCAGCCACGCCGGCCTCCTGCCCCGCCTGCCTGACTTGCGATATTTAGGAATTGCCCGTTCTTGTGCTTCTAGGAGGCATCGCTTAAAGAATGACCAGCACTGGTGGACATCGAGGCCTTCAAGAGCAGTTTCCCAGGGGACCTTGCTGACTAGTTCCCTGAGCAGCCTGAAGTCCGCTTTCCCCATATCTAGGGATGAGGTTTTGGTGGCACTTTTCCTTCTGTCACCATAAATTTTGAACTCAACCACTTCATGGTCGCTATGACCGAGGCGGCCACCAACCACCACATCTCCCACCAGACCCTCTCTGTTTTCTAGCAACAGGTCTAGGAGGGCACCTTTCCTAGTTGGCTCCGTTAGCACCTGCACCAAGAAGTTATCATCTAGGTGCTTCATGAACCTCCTGGACTTGCTCGTGTCAGCCGTGTGGCACTCCCAGTTAACGTCCGGCAAGTTGAAGTCCCCCATAAGGACAAGGGGAGTTAATCTCGAGGCCTCTCTTAGTTCTGTAAAGAATAATTTATCGGCGCTATCGTCCTGGCCAGGCGGTCTGTAATAGACTCCCACAATGACATCCCCTTTATTTGTTCGTCCCTTGATACCCTTTCTTGCTACCAAGACTTGATTTAATAGTTTATACAGGGCATCGGCTCCCCAATGGGTTTTATTGTGTTCCCCCAAAACCATAGGCCACACCAAATTAGAGGGCATAATAACCCTGTTGTCCTTCAAATGAGCCCACCCATCAACATTCAGCTTCCCTTTTAGATCCTCGATCAACTTTAAATCTTCTTTTGAATATTTAGGAGCCTGGCCTTTCTCTAATGTCTGAATTTTACCGTCTGGTATTAAAGCAAGCACTTCCACTTGGCCTCTTTCCGCCGCCCTTCTTGCCTTTTTATCAGCCAATCTGTTCCCAATCTCGAAGTCAGTGGATCCTCTTTGATGCCCTCGGCAATGCATAATAGCCACTTTTTCTGGTTGTTTTACAGCCTCTAACAATTTTAAAATTTCTTCAGCATGTTTTATCTGTTTTCCCTGAGCAGTCAGTAATCCACGTTCCTTCCAAATCGCTCCATGAGCATGTACCACGCCGAATGCATATTTAGAATCTGTCCAAATATTTACCTTTTTTCCAGCTGCCAGTTCCAATGCTCTCGTGAGAGCGACTATCTCCGCCTTTTGAGCTGATGTTCCAGGGGGTAAAGGCTTAGACTCAATTACCTGCTGAGTAGTTGTTATAGCATATCCAGCTTTACGTTGCCCTTGCGTAACAAAACTGCTCCCATCCGTGAACCAAGTTTCTTCTGCATCTTCCATGGGCTCCTCCTTAAGGTCTGGTCGGCTGGAATACACAGTCTCCATAGTTTCTAAACAATCGTGAGTCACAGGTTCCGCCGGAGCATCACTAAGAAAAGAGGCTGGATTCACAATATTAGTTATCACAATTTCCACATCGTCCTGTTCTACCAATATTGCTTGATATTTCAAAAATCTCTGAGGAGATAACCAATGGGCCCCCTTTTGTTCTAAAACTGCTGACACAGTGTGTGAGACAAACACTGTTATCTTCTGCCCCATTGTAAATTTCCGGGCTTCTTATATATTCATAATTACGGCTGCCACTGCTCGCAGACAGCCTGGCCATCCTTTACTTACTTCATCCAATTGTTTGGAGAAATAAGCCACTGCCCTTTTGTAAGGTCCCAACTTTTGTGCTAGTACCCCTAAGGCCATACCCTGCCTTTCATAGGAGTATAACCAAAAAGGTTTAGACAAATCTGGTAAACCAAGAGCTGGGGCTTGCATTAACTCCTTCTTAAGCTTCTTAAAGGCTGCTCGGGCTTCTCCTGTCCATATTAGTCTTATGCAGTTATCTTTAATTAAATCATACAAAGGCCTTACAATTAATCCATAATTGTTGATCCAT
Organism: Aythya ferina; assembly: GCF_964211825.1. Lineage (NCBI taxonomy): Eukaryota > Metazoa > Chordata > Aves > Anseriformes > Anatidae > Aythya > Aythya ferina. The sequence goes on along the minus strand of NC_140313.1, from coordinate 2,743,215 downwards.
AATCTGCACCAACCTGTCATTCCTAGGAAAGTTCGTAATTCTTTAACAGTCTGTGGTTCTGGGGTACGACAGATTGCTTCTTTGCGTTCTGTCCCCAATTCACGTTGTCCTCCTGAGATCTCACTTCCTAGGTACGTCACGCGGGTTTGAACCAATTGTGCCTTCTGTTGTGAAACCCGGTATCCATTCATTCCTAGGAAATTAAGGAGGCTTACCGTCCACTGTATGCAGCTTTCCCTGTCTTCGGTAGCAATCAAGAGATCATCAACATATTGCAGCAGGACCCCTGCAGAATTGGGGGCTTCCCAGGATTCAAGCTCCTTTGCAAGTTGATTACCAAAAATCGTGGGGCTATTCTTAAACCCCTGAGGAAGCACTGTCCATGTCAACTGTACTTTTCGTCCTGAGTCAGGATTTTCCCATTCAAAGGCAAAGAGGTTTCGGCTTTCCGGGGCCAAGGTTAAACAAAAGAAGGCATCCTTTAAGTCCAGCACGGTAAACCAGACCAACTTGTCCCTTAACTTGGTCAATAGTGTATAAGGGTTTGCTACCACAGGATGTATGTCTTCAGTGATCCTGTTTATTGCTCTTAAGTCCTGTACTAACCTATAACTCTTCCCATCCGGTTTCTTAATTGGTAAGATGGGAGTATTATATTCCGATTCACACTCGACCAGTAACCCATATTGCAAAAACTTATCTATTGTATCTTTTATTCCTCTTCTATCTTCTATTCTAAGGGGGTACTGCTTAACCTTTACTGGCTTTTCTCCCGGTTTTAATTTTACCATTATTGGTGCAGCATTCTTCGCTTTCCCAGGGACATCAGATTCCCACACCCCTGGATAAACTTGATCTTGGATTTCCGGAAGGGTTTCATTAAAAGAATCGGTTTGGATCAATACCAAACTTAGTGCACTTATAAGTCGGTCTTCTTTTACTCTTAACTCTACCCTTCCCTTTTCAAAGACAATTTCAGCTTCTAATTGCTCTAATAAATCCCGTCCCAATAAAGATCTAGGAGATCCCGGCAAATACAAAAACCTATGTATTCCCATTTGCTTCCCCAATTCATATTCTAATGGTTTTAAAAAGAAAGCTTTTTCGTGCCTACCCGTTGCCCCCACCACTGTCACAAAATCTTTATCTTCAGGCATCAACTTCTGATTTAACATTGAATATGTAGCTCCTGTATCTACTAAAAATTCTACTTCCCGACCCAATTTCCCTAGCTTAATTTTAACCAGTGGATCTGCTAGGGTAGAGTCCCCCGGTCTCCTTCATTGTTTTGTAGCCATTAATAGCTTGTTTTCCTCTTGCCGCTTCGGGCATTCCCTTTTCCAGTGTCCTATCTCTTTACAGTAAGCACACTGTTCAGCCCGCAAGGGGAGTCGTATTACCTTCCCCCCCCCCCTTCTCCTGCCTCGAAAAGATTCTTCCTGCTTTCGTAAGGCTGCCACAGTGGCTGCTGCAATCGTCTCACCTAACTTTTGCCTTTCATTCCCCTCACGATTTCTAAACACTCTCCAGGCTTCTTCTACTAATCTTTCCAAATCCCTTACGTCTGGTTCTTTCATTTTCTGAAGCTTTCGTCTAATATCTTCTGCCGACTGACCCGAAAATAGGGATACTAATTGAAGTCTACCCCCCTCAGAGGAAGGGTCTATAGTGGTAAACTTCTGCATTGCTGCCCTCAGCCTTTCAAGAAATTTGGATGGGGTTTCTGAGGTCCCCTGTTTTATTGTATATAGTCTTGACCAATTCACAGATTTAGGTATTGCATTTTCTAAAGCAATCCTAATCCATTCTTGATATCGTTTCAGCATTCTATAATCATTCTCATCATTATAATCCCAATTAGGGTCCACCCTAGGCACATGTACTTCCACTGTGCCGGGCAGGGCTCCCGAGGCTACCTGGATTTGTACCTGCGTTCTAGCAGTTTTAACTATTAGCTGTTTCTCAGTTTCTGATAATGCAGCCAGCATTATCTCTATATCCTTCCAGTCTGGGTCTAAGTTTTTCACAATCAATTCAAATCTTTTAGCCACCGCCTCTGGATAATCTCGATACCCTTTCACCGCCTCCTTCCAGGCATCTAGTTCATTAGTTGTGAAGGGTACTTTAATTCTAGCGGGTCCATTAGCTCCCATAGCCTGACGCAGAGGGGCTTGGATTATTGGTCCTATTTTACTTCGTGTACGAGCAGTTATCGGAGTAAACCCCTTAGAGTCTATGTCATTTCCAGTGCCTTCAACTTCTATTCCAGCACCTACATCACCATTTATAGGTGGTAAAACATAATCTTCCATCCTTTCTTCTGGCTCATTTAATTTTAAACATCTCTGCCCAATGCTACATGCCGAACAACACCTCTTTAATTTCCCCACTCCATCCCTCCTCATATCCTTCTCTATTGATAAAATCAAAGGGTCTTGTGGGGCCAAATTAATGCCACACTCCTTCTGCCACTCTGGGTGGTTTCTCAGAGTAAAAAACATATCCGCATATGAAACTTCATCCCATTTCCCTTCCCTCCTTAAGAATAACATTAATTGTAATAGCGTGTTGTAATTCAAGGTCCCATTTTTAGGCCATTTTTCCCCTTCTTGTAATTTATAAAGGGGCCACCACTGATTACAATATTTTATCAGAGTTTTCTTATTTTCACTTCCACCCGGAGCCCCCCCTATATCCTTCCAATGACTCAAAATACAACCCAGCGTACTTTTCTTAGGAATTTCACTGCTTACTCGCCCCCCCATTTTCCAGTTTACACTTTCAGAATACACGTGTTACTTACAAAAGCGTATCACAAAACGTATCACTCACAAAAATATGGGCACGCAATATCTTTCAGTAGCGATGTCACAAAGCTACTATTACCAGCAATATTGCCAAAATCACAATAACAATAGTCAGAGTCAAATTCCACATGCGATAAGTCAGAAAACCAAACTGTGTAACACCGTAACAATATCTTTCTTATAACAATGCCACGAACCTACTATTACCACTGATTAAAAGATCGAAGCCGAAATTCCTTTAAGTGGTATATTCTTTATTGCAGCGCTGGATGCACGGGGGATCTCTCCACCTATCGTGCATACCTAAAGCGGAAAGCAGTCTTGAATTTATACAATCAATCTATCAATATTCTACAAGCAGCTATACATATGCATTACCTATCCCCGCCTTCCCTCGCTTCTCATGCTAATTAGCCTTTTGGCACCTTGCGCCTGCGTAGAGCCTTCCAAGAATTGTGGGCAGGGGTCTTTGGGACGTGGGCAGGGGTCTTTGGGAGGAAGACCCCGAGTCTTCCTCACAGTGTACTTTTCACCTTTGGTCAGGAATCTGCTGAATTGGCAGGTTTCTTAATTGCGAGAGCTGGTTGTTGCCAATTCTTCCGTTTGTTGTATCTTTATAATGAATTCCAATGTCCAGTTTTGAGATTTATAGTCCTTACGTTTGTTTCTCTGTCCGTCTGCCGCTTCCTTATCATGAGTTTCAGTGTCTTGTTTCGAGATATACAGTCCATGTCTGGGGATTGTCCTTGCCTCCCCAATGCCTCCCCAATACCTCCTTAATCAATCCCCCCTTTTCTTTTCCCATGCAAATTCTTTTGCATCAGATACTTTCATTATTTACAGTAACACAACAAAGCAGGCATCTAAACAACATGCACACAAATATTCCTAATACTACTAATGCGATTAGAGCAATGAACACTTGTTTCAACCATTGAAAATTGGGCAACCAGGAGGTTAACTTATTCCATATTTCACTAAAACTCCACGAAAGATCATCTTTACTGATATCATGTTAGACCCTTGTCTGCTTCCATATTTCTTCCAGGTCGGTAGAGATCCTTCCACTCTGATCTACATACATACAACAACTTGTGTTTATTACTGTACAGACTCCCCCTTGAGCGGCCAGTAACAAGTCTAGGGCCATCCGATTTTGTAATACTACCTGTGATAAACTAGATATCTCTTCTTGTTGAGCCTTTATAGCATCCAGAATTTTGTTTTCTAACTTCTCTATAATTGCAGAAATATTAACTATCGCCTTTTCCAATTCACTCCCTCCTAACCATGGGATAAACCATTGAACGAAACTATGAAAAGGGGTGTGTCTCTCTATCAATGGATTGTTAATTTTTCATCTGATTCTCCGGATATGATTTCTCAAGTAACCTCGAGGCACTACATCATGTACTGTCATATTGGGGACTACCGCTCCAAGAGTGCAAGTTCCCTTCCAATTCTCAGGCAAGACCTTACGGGCTGTATCATTGCATAGCCAATACCACCCTTTTCCTTCTGGAACCGGCCAGCTGGTTGAATTTGCCCAGCCGCTAGTCGTACTAATATCAATTGTTCAATTACAAGATGTCTGATTTCCCACATAAGTAGTATCCGTATTTATACAATGCTGTTTTCCTATACCCTTAGGTGGGTTACACCTTTGTACACATACATAATAGGATTCTAACGGCATGAAGCTACTCACTTCTAGTTCCAAAACTTCTTAATATTTTCGACCCCAAGATGTGTTTTCCCACAAATTAGTCCAAGATAAGTTTGCAGGCAAGGGAATCCCGATTAACGATACACCCTTATTCCCATGCTGTGGCAGATGGGTGCATACCCAACAGTTCGTCTTATTAGTTACTCGAGAAATTGTTTGTATTAAGGTCAGATGTAAGTTCTCATCCCAAGTTGCCCACCCCGAATCCGAGAACCGCACCCCTGCAATCATTAGGATCTGGAAAACCGTAATTTTGTTGGTCCAATTGGAGTGGTGGTCTATATCCTCGCCGGGACCTTCTTCACCCTTGAATTGTGGATCCAAGCTGCTTGCTTCTTAATCTTAATGGCGGTGTGTGGTGTCAGTAATACTTGGTATGGTCCCATCCACTTTCCTTCCATTTTTCCTGTAGGGGTTGTCCTGAAAAAGTCTTTATATATATATAATTCCCGAGCTTAAAGGGGTGGATTGGTTGATCCAGCCCTCTAGCCCTGGTCCCTAAAACAAATTTATGTACTTTATTTAATTGTTTCTGAAGTTCAGTTATATAAGCATATAAATATTCTGATCCTAACCGCGTTAGGTCCTCTCCACTAAATAGAAATTGCTATGGCCTTCCATATAAGATTTTGAAGGGACTCAAATTCCCTTTTATTCTAGGTTTAACTCTAATTCCAAGTAATGCTAAAGGGAGGGATTGAGGCCATGACAAATTAGCTTCTTATCCAATTTTAGCTATTTATTGTTTAATTAAATGGTTCATTTTTTCTACCTGTCCACTTGCCTGTGGTCTATAAGGAGTATGCAGTTGCCAATCTATCTTTAGAATCTTACTTATCTGTTCTACCACTTGTGCACAAAAATGTGAAACTCTATCAGAAGACATTGCTCCTAGAATCCCAAAGCATGGTATTATTTCATTTAACAAGACTTTAACCACTTCTCTTGCTTTGTTTGTTCGACAGGGAAAGGCTTCAGGCCTTCCTGAAAACGTGTCAGTCAGAACCAGTAATAATGATACCCCCCTTTTCTAGGGAGTTCTGAAAAATCAATTTGCCACTGTTGCCCCGAATAATTTCCTTTACCGATTATTCCAAATTTTATTCTATCCTTGGTATTGGGGTTATTGTGTAAGCAAATGCTACATTGTTGAGTTACTTGTTTTATCATATCGTCCCACTAATGTCTGACTCAGGCTCTTATGCAGTGTGCCAGCTCCCCAATGCGTTTTATTGTGTTCTGTAAGAACTATGGGCCATGTTTTCATTTTACCTTTCAAATCTTCAATTAATTTTAAGTCTTCTTTTGTATAATTTGGATATAGTTTGGATTTTACCGTCTGGTATCAAAGACAATGCCTTCACCTCAGTTATTTCAGCTGCCTGCTTAGCCTCTGCCAATCGATTTCCAATTTCAAAATCGGTGTTCCCCTTTTGGTGTCCCTGACAATGCATGATAGCTACCTTTTCTGGTTGTTTTACAGCCTCTAACAATTTTAAAATTTCTTCAGCATACTTTGTGTTTTCACTGAGCGGTCAGCAATCCATGTTCTTTCCAAATTGCTCCATGAGCATGTACCACGCCGAATGTATATTTAGAATCTGTCCAAATATTTACCCTTTTTCCCGCTGCCAGTTCCAATGCTCCCGTGAGAGCAACTATCTCCGCCTTTTGAGCTGATGTTCCAGGGGGTAAAGGCTTAGACTCGATTACCTGCTGAGTAGTTGTTATAGCATATCCATCTTTACGTTGTCTTTGCATAACAAAACTGCTCCCATCCGTGAACCAAGTTTCTTCTGCATCTTCCATGGGCTCCTCCTTAAGATCTGGTCGGCTGGAATACACAGTCTCTATAGTTTCTAAACAATCGTGAATCACAGGTTGTACCGGAGCATCACTAAGAAAAGAGGCTAGATTCACAATATTAGTTATCACAATTTCCACATCGTCCTGTTCTACCAATATTGCTTGATATTTCAAAATCATCAATTCTTGTTTAAGTTGTTTAAAGACTTTTTGTGCTTCTCCAGTCCAGACTAACTTTGACTGGTTAATCTTTATCAATTCACATAGAGGCTTTACCAATAGTCCATAATTATAAATCCAAAGGCGACACCAACCTGTCATTCCTAAAAAGGTTTGTAGCTCCTTTACCATTTGAGGTTCTGGAGTCCGGCAAATGACTTCCTTATGTTCAGTTCCTAGTTCTCGTTGTCCTTCCGAAATTTCAAATCCCAGATAGGTCACACTTTGTTGAGCCAGCTGGACTTTCTGTCAAGAGACTTGATATCCATTTAAACCCAGAAAATGAAGACGACTTATAGTCCATTGAATACAACTCCCTTTAGTCTCGGTAGCTATTAAGAGATCATCTACATATTGTAACAAAGCACCTTCAGTGTCCGGAGGCATCCATGTTTCGAGTTTCCTTGCTAATTGGTTTCCAAAAATAGTGGGGCTATTCTTGAATCCTTGAGGTAGTAATGTCCACGTAAGCTGCGTCTTTCTGCCTGAATCGGGATTTTCCCATTCAAAGGCAAATAGGTTTTGGCTTTCTGTGGCTAAGCCTAGGCAGAAGAAGGCATCTTTTAAATCCAGTACGGTAAACCAGACTTGACTATTCTTTAATTTAGTCAGCAAAGTATAAGGGTTTGCCACTACTGGATATATTTCCTCAGTGATTTTATTTATGGCCCTCAAATCCTGAACTAGCCTATAGCTTTTTCATCTGCCTTTTTAATTGGCAATATGGGTGCATTGTATTCTGATTCGCATTCAATCAATAATCTATACTGTAAAAATTTATTAATTATCTCTTTAATTCCTTTCCTATCTTCTATCCTCAAAGGATATTACTTAACCTTAATGGGTTTCTCTCCTGGCTTTAATTTAATAATTATTAAGGTCACATTTTTACCTCTTTCAGGGGTTTCAGTAGCCCAAACTCCTGGACATACTTGATCTGTGATCTCTAAAGGTATTTCACTTTTAGGGTCAGTTTGTATTAGTGCCAAACTTAACACATTTGTTAGTTGTTCTTCTCCTATTCTTAATTCCATTTTCCCTTTTTCAAAGACAATTTCTGCTCCTACTTGCTCTAATAAATCTCAACCTAAGAGTGCCCATGAGGAGCTAGGCATATATAAAAATCTGTGTATGCCCCATTGTTTCCCTAACTTGTACTTCAAAGGTTCACAAAAATAAGCCTTTTCGGTTACACCTTGTCCTGGTTTCAGTTAGAACAGAGTTAATTTTCTTCCTAGTAGCTGGTGGAATGCTGTGTTTTGGCTTAGGATGAGAAGAGTGCTGATAACACCCCGATGTTTTAATTGTTAAAGAGCAGTGCCCATACCAAGCCAAGGACACCTCAGCCCCCCCCCGCCCCGTCCTGCCAACAGGCAGGCTGGGGGCGCAGCAAGAGCCGGGAGGGGACAGACCCAGGACAGGCGACCCAAACCAGCCAGAGGGGCATTCCATACCATCCGACGCCAGGCCAAACAATACATAGGGGTGGCTAGCCGGGGGGAGGGGGCCGGACCGCTCGGGGCCAGGCCGGGCATCGGTCAGCGGGCGGCGAGCAACCGCACCGTGCATCACTTGTTTGTACACATTATTAGTAGTGGTACTATTATCATCATTGTATTATTATTATTATTATTATTATTATTATTATTATTATTATTATTATTATTATTATTATTTTGTCTTATTAAACTGTCTTTATCTCAACTCACGGGTTTCACTTTCCATTTCTCTCCCCCGTCCCAGAGAGGGAGGGGGAGGGTGAGCAAACGGCTGTGTGGTGTTTAGCTGCCGGCCGGGTTAAACCACGACACATCTTTTACCCTAACATAATAATTCTGTGAAGGCATTAATGCTTGATTTAGAACTGAATATGTTGCCCCATATCAATAAGAAATTTCACTTCCATTCCTCCCCTAGCTTCATTATAACCAGTGGAGGATCCGCTAGGGTAGATTCCCCAGGTCCCCGTTATTCCTGTTGAAATCAGGGGTTGATTACCCTAGGAAAAGGCTAGTCAATTTGTCCTCCGAAGCCAGGTCCAAACCGTTTTGTTTTATCTATCTATTTATTTATTTATTTATTTTCATTACATTTCAGAGTTGGTCTAAAAATTCCATAGGGGTTTCTTTTAGACCTTGTTGGAAGCATATTCTCAATTCCCAATTCATCCAGGTTTTAGTATTTACTTAACCGTTCATAATTTTCAGGATGATTCGGGTCTTAGTGGGGGTCGGTCAGGGGAATGCAATTGTCCACAGTTCCCTGAGCGGTCCCATCGGCAATCTGAGCTCGCACATGAACTCAGGTTGTTTTAAGAATTAACTGCTTTTCTGTTTCTGTGACAACTCTCTCGGACCCATCATGGTCCCTTTGCCCTAAAGGGCTAACACCCATGATTTTAAGATCTCTGCCTCGGGCAGAGGCAGAACTATTAACATTCCTACATCCTCTTTCCCTGCTCATTCAACTTCAAACACCTTTAACACTTTCAACAACCCTTTTAACACTTCCTTTATCTTTCTCCAGCCTGTACTTCTCTAATGCCAACATCAAAGGCTCAGTCAGGGGCCAACTTAATTCCGTACCTTTTCCCACCAAGATGCTAAAACATCAGTATACAACATTTCATCCTGTTCTGCTTCTCAAAAAACAACATTAACTGTAGCAAAATATTATAGTTTAAAGTTCCATTTAGGGGCCACTTTTCTCCACATTCCAGCTTATAAAGCGGCCACCACTGATTACGATATTTTATCAATGTTTTCCTGTTCACACTTCCACCGGCAGATCCTCCAATATCCTTCCAGTGACTTAAAACACATCCTAACACACTTTTCTTTAAAATTTCACTGCTTGTTTGCCCCCCCATTTTCCAGTTTACACTTTCAGAATACACATGTTACTTACAAAAGCATATCACAAAATGTATCACTCACAAAAATACGGGCACGCAATATCTTTCAGTAGAGATGTCACAAAACTACTATTACCAGCAATATTGCCAAAATCACAATAACAATAGTCAGAGTCAAATTCCACATGCAATAAGTCAGAAAACCAAACTGTGTAACACCGTAACGATATCTTTCTTACAACAATGCCACGAACCTACTATTACCACCAGGAAAATAGCCAAAATCGCAGTAACAATAACCAGAGTTAAATACCATACTCCATGAGTCAGAAAACCGAAATAGACAACACAATTCCAGATGGACCTTAAAGCGAGCTCTTTCCTTAAGGTCCCCAAATATACTTATGGTGCTTACCACAAAGTATATACCAAACACTGCCTCGCAGAAGATCACCTTCTGACTTACAGACAGTTCCAGATACAGATGGACCCCAAGGTCCCCAGATATACTTGTGGTACTAACCACAAAGTATATACCAAATACTGTCCTGCAGAAGTCACCTTCCGACTTACTGGACAGTCCCAGATGACTGGTCTACCAGAAAACCAAACCAGAATAAAGAATATACTCACTTACAATGATGGGGTCCTTGTCTGCCTCCGCAGTGATCCGGTGAGTCGAGGAGTCCCTCCGGGAAATCCCGGGGGTACCCTAGGGAGTCCTGTTCCCAGCGGGTCCTGCGGTCCGGCAGAGAGGTTGTCCCATCTGGGGTGCCAGATTGATTAAAAGATCGAAGCCGAAATTCCTTTAAGTGGTATATTCTTTATTGCAGCGCTGGATGCACGGGGGATCTCTCCACCTATCGTGCATACCTAAAGCGGAAAGCAGTCTTGAATTTATACAATCAATCTATCAATATTCTACAAGCACCTATACATATGCATTACCTATCCCCGCCTTCCCTCGCTTCTCATGCTAATTAGCCTTTTGGCACCTTGCGCCTGCGTAGAGCCTTCCAAGAATTGTGGGCAGGGGTCTTTGGGACGTGGGCAGGGGTCTTTGGGAGGAAGACCCCGAGTCTTCCTCACAGTGTACTTTTCACCTTTGGTCAGGAATCTGCTGAATTGGCATGTTTCTTAATTGCGAGAGCTGGTTGTTGCCAATTCTTCCGTTTGTTGTATCTTTATAATGAATTCCAATGTCCAGTTTTGAGATTTATAGTCCTTACGTTTGTTTCTCTGTCCGTCTGCCGCTTCCTTATCATGAGTTTCAGTGTCTTGTTTCGAGATATACAGTCCATGTCTGGGGATTGTCCTTGCCTCCCCAATGCCTCCCCAATACCTCCTTAATCACCACCAGGAAAATAGCCAAAATCGCAGTAACAATAACCAGAGTTAAATACCATACTCCATGAGTCAGAAAACCAAAATAGACAACATAATTCCAGATGGACCTTAAAGCGAGCTCTTTCCTTAAGGTCCCCAAACATATACTTATGGTGCTAACCACAAAGTATATACCAAACACTGCCTCGCAGAAGATCACCTTCTGACTTACAGACAGTTCCAGATGACCGGTCTACCAGAAAACCAAACCAGAATAAAGAATATACTCACTTACAATGATGGGGTCCTTGTCTGCCTCCGCAGTGATCCAGTGAGTCGAGGAATCCCTCCGGGAAATCCCGGGGGTACCCTAGGGAGTCCTGTCCCCAGCGGGTCCTGCGGTCTGGCAGAGAGGTTGTCCCATCGGGGGTGCCAGATTGATTCAAAGATCAAAGCCGAAATTCCTTTAAGTGGTATATTCTTTATTGCAGCGCTGGATGCACGGGGGATCTCTCCACCTATCGTGCATACCTAAAGCGGAAAGCAGTCTTGAATTTATACAATCAATCTATCAATATTCTACAAGCACCTATACATATGCATTACCTATCCCCGCCTTCCCTCGCTTCTCATGCTAATTAGCCTTTTGGCACCTTGCGCCTGCGTAGAGCCTCCCAAGAATTGTGGGCAGGGGTCTTTGGGACGTGGGCAGGGGTCTCTGGGAGGAAGACCCCGAGTCTTCCTCACAGTGTACTTTTCACCTTTGGTCAGGAATCTACTGAATTGGCAGGTTTCTTAATTGCAAGAGCTGGTTGTTGCTAATTCTTCCGTTTGTTGTATCTTTATAATGAATTCCAATGTCCAGTTTTGAGATTTATAGTCCTTACGTTTGTTTCTCTGTCCGTCTGCCGCTTCCTTATCATGAGTTCCAGTGTCTTGTTTCGAGATATACAGTCCATGTCTGGGGATTGTCCTTGCCTCCCCAATGCCTCCCCAATACCTCCTTAATCACAGGTCCGAGAAGGGCAGTTAATTTCATCTCTTCCATCCTTGCAATCAGGATCTCTGTCACAGTCTTTTTCACCATCACATTTCCAGGACACTGGGATACACTGGGTTGACTGAGGACCACAGCTGATTTCATTTACCCGGCATGTTCTCATATGACACAGCTCAGCACTCTCATCAGACCCATTTTCACAGTCCGGATCCCCATCACACGGCCATCTGTTTGGCACACACTGACCACTGTTGCACACAAAGTCAGATTCAGCACACGTCTTCTTCACACAAGCACTCTCATCACTGCCATCTGAGCAGTCTTCACATTTTGCTCTAGCACCGTCGGCAGCAGTGCACAGGCTGGCGAGGGCGAGCAGCAGGCAGAGTGCCCCGCACCTGTGTCACTTATACTACTCCTATTACCCATGCTGTTAGTGTCAGTGGCATCCTCCTGGTACCGTTTCTGTCTTTGTCGCCCCTTACTCTCCCTCTTTTCTTTTTGCCACTGACCATTCACCACAAATGGATGAGACACATGATTACTAGTTAGGAAAGAGAGTGTAACGTCTGCTATACAGCTGCAAGCAGTGCCGGCTGCAACCTTAGAAGCTGTTTGTGAAAGAGCCTGCCGGTGGTCATTTGGCAGTGTAATCAGCGTCTCTGCACTCCTGCCCCGCAATAGAGCTAAATCGTCATTAGTAATAGTTATAACACCGATCTGGGGACGAATAGTCTTTTTTGCATTGCAAGATAAACCTCTTATAAAAAGAATGCCAGAGAGAAGCAGCACAGCTCAGCACAGCTGCCGCTGCCTCCATGGTTACGTCAGACAGACTGCAGGGTCCTGATGTCCGCCCCTCTGCTCTGTGCCGACTCGCCACACGGTGAGGGTCGGCTGCCGTTGTCCACTGACGCCTCTGGTCTCCCGTAGCAACTCGATCTCGGATGTCCCGCATCGCACCGCGATTACTTCAATTTCCCGCGATTACTTCAATTTCCCGCGTTTTCCGCGGCTCCGTTTCCCGCGTCCCTCCGCGATTCCTTTTCCCGCGTCCCCCCGCGGTTCCTTTTCCCGCGTCCCTGCGCGGCTCCGTTGTTCAGGTCGGTGTGTAGAGTGTTTCAACGTCTCTCAGGTGTTCCGGCGTCCGCCAGGTCTGTCCTTGTCTCTCGTAGTTGGCCGTAGCCCTGCAGCGTCAGTCAGTGCTCTCTCCGTGCGGTGGTAGGCTTGCCGCGTGCCTCGGGTCTCCCGCGCCGCTCCGATGTCCCGGCCTCAGCCTGTTCGGGCGCCATATGTTGCAGAAAGCACGACAGACACCAGCAGAGTCAGATCATGCTCCATTTTATTGCCCGAATAGCCTAAATTTTATAGTGAACTTAACAGGGGCGGACAGTGTTTCACACAAGATTATTGGTCAAAAGCACTCAGACAAACAACTAGAAGAAAACAACCCCACCTGCAAGAAAACAACCCCCTTGTGATTAGCAGTCATATAGACCTTGTCCTTGAAGCCAGCTGCTGGTAACAATATTTTTCTGAATTCCTCAATTGGGTGATGTGGGAACACTGTCATGGGAACTTCTCATAGTTGCCCTGGTAGCTTGGTTTGCTCAGCTACAGCAAGCCATGGGATTTTTGCTGTTTCAAAAATCCCTCAACAAGAGTATCCCATCCCAAGCATAGCTGGGCTGTGCAGTGGTGGAGAGTCTCTGCACCATGGAAGGGAAAAGCACAAAGCACCTTACTCACTGTAGCCTGGGGAAGGGATATCAGGAGGCGCAAAACAAGGAGTTTTAACCCCAACTGTCCTTCCCCAGTTTTCTGGGAACAGGGGACAACAGGTAATGCAGCCAGGCCATTCTCATCAATAGGGAGCATTTGGGGCTGGCTTAATGCCTAGCTAGATGGGCCATGCTTGTAGGCATCACCAAGGCATAGACCTGTTACACTGGGGTCCTTGTGCTCTCCTTGAAGCTAGGTTAACAGTATTTACCAGTGTGATTGACCTAAGTCAGCTTTTTCAGCCTTTTTCTTTTGAGGCTAGATGGTATTTTTTCAGGGATCTCCCGAGCCTCTAGAGTATACACATCAGTTGCTACCAAACTCTATGGACTCCCTGTTCTTTGTCACTGGTGGCATCCAGAGGTCACTGATGTGAGCTGTATGCCTGTCTGGCATCAGGCATACTGAAAATAGGCTGTGCCCACTTAGGTATGCACCCTGAAACAGTTCCTTCGCAGCCTCTTGCTGAGGTCTTTCAGTGCTAGTTTAGTGGGTGGTAGTTGAAACCTGCTGAACCCCTCTACTGCTGGTTCCATCTGTGGGGACAAAAAAGAAAAGCCCCAAAACCCTTTGACACGTTGCTTCTTTGCTGAGCTAATTCCTATCCTTCCCATCTTTCTTATCTGGTCCAAGTTTCAATCCAGTTGATAAATTACCCTGAAATGGAAGGGAAAAGAAGAATCCTAGCAGGAGGTGCCAGAGGCAGTGAAATGGAGAAAGATGGTAAATCCCAGTGACTGGGGAGCCCCTGTGTATGGGGAGATGGACAGTGAGGGTGGACTGCTGCCCCATGAGCTGGTCTCACACACACAGTGGAGCAATGCTTTTCTTCCCAGCTGTGATGTGCTGCTGGAGCAGCATGCATCAGAGGAGGTGTGGGGATGGAGTATCTAATGTTGGGCACAGGGTGGAAAACCGCATAGGTCTGCATTCCTGCTAGCAGTTGCTGTGCCTGGAGTTGTAGGAGTTGCAAGGGAGCATGGAGCTGGGTGTCCCCATGGCTGGCAGCTGCCCTCCCACTCCACTGTGGGAGTGGGCAGGCGGTGGAGTCAGCAGCACAGTCCCATCACACTGGCTTCTTTCTGAGCTTGCTCTAAATAGCTCTCTGTAACATGAGCCACATTTCTGCCATAGTCTTCTCCAGAGTGCATCTGTATTTATACTGGGGCTTTCATTAGCAATCTGGCTCTTGCACTGCTAGCAGCCCACAGCCCTCACTAGTCTCTCCTGCCCACATGCTCAGGGAGCGAGACGAGCACCCTGGCACCACTGTCCCTGAGGATAGGCAGGTGATTGGCAGCTGGAGGAATCCCTGAGCCAGCTCCTGTCGGGAAGAAGCGCCTTGTCATCATGTCCCACCATCCTGCAGCAACAGGGGGGACTGCCTGCAGACACCCCCCCCCCAGCCAGGCTCACTGATCCCCAAGACAGCATGGGGACAAGCTGGGTTTGTTTTGGATTATTGCTGGCTCTACGTGCTGTGTTCCTCCTGCTGCTCTCATGCAGTTGCTGCTGTACCTGACTCCCAGCCAGAGCGAGCTGAGCCCACCATCTGGGGAGATTGTATCTGGCACGGTAGGAGCTGATCCCTTTCAGTTTTTCTCCTAAAAGTGGTGTGACCAATCCTGTCCCAGCTGGAGAGAGTGCTTCAATTAATAGTGCATATCTGGTTTGATTATGTATTCTGCTGTGGCTCTGATGACCAAACAGTATACTGCTACACGGGAAGAAAATGCATTTATCCATCATGTTTTTACCTATACACTGCAAAATCAAGCCCTGTCTCCCTTTCTGCTCCAGCATGGTGCTCTGATACTCCAGAGCCCAGGTTGCCCAGGTAGGCATCCAGACAGGCCTTGAATATCTCCAGAGAAGGAGACTCCACAACCTCCCTGGGCAGCCTGTTCCAGTGCTCCGTCACCCTCACTGTGGAGAAGTTCTTTCGCATGTTGGTGCAGAACTTCCTGGGCTCCATTTTGTGGCCATTGCCCCTTGTCCTGTCCCCACAAACCACTGAAAAGAGGTTGGCCAAATCCCTCTGTCTCCCACACCTCAGGTATTTGTACACATTGATGAGATCCCCTCTCAGTCTTCTCTTCTCCAGGCTGAACAGACCCAGGTCTCTCAGCCTTTCTTCATAAGGAAGATGCTCCAGGCCCCGTATCATCTTTGTGGCCCTACCCTGGACTCTTTCCAGGAGATCCCTGTCTTTTTTGTACTGGGGAGCCCAGAACTGGACACAGTACTCCAGGTGACGCCTACCCAGGGCAGAGTAGAGGGGGAGGATCACCTCCCTTGACCTGCTGGCCATGCTCCTTTTAATGCACGCCAGGATCCCATTAGCCCTCTTGGCCACAAAGGCACACTGCTGGCTCATGGTCAACCTGTTGTCCACCAGGACCCCCAGGTCCTTCTCCTCAGAGCTCCTCTCCAGCAGGTCGTCCCCCAGCCTGCACTGATAGATGCGGTTGTTCCTTCCCAGGTGCAGGACTGTACACTTGCTCTTGTTAAACCTCATTTGGTTTCTTCCTGCCCAGCTCTCCAGCCTCTCCAGGTCTCGCTGAATGGCAGCACAGCCTTCTGGCGTGTCAGCCAGTCCTTTCAGCTTTGTGTCATCGGCATACTTGCTGAGGGCAGACACTATTCCCTCATCAAGGTCGTCGATGAAGATGTTGAACAAGACCAGACCCAGCACCGACCCCTGGGGAACACTGCTAGTCACAGGCCTCCAGCCAGACTCCACGCTGCCGATCACTACCCTCTGAGTTTGGCCAATCAGCCAGTTCTCAACCCACCTCACTGTCCACTCCTCTAATCCCACACTTTCTCATCTTTGCTATCAGGATGTCATGGGAGACAGTATCGAAAGCCTTGCTAAAGTCAAGGTAGATGACATCCACTGCTCACCGATCTACCCAGCTGGTGATGCCATCATAGAAGGCAATGAGGTTGGTCGAGCACGACTTCCCCTTGGTGAATCCATGCTGACTACTCCTCATAACCTTCTTCTCTTCCAATTGCTTGGAGATGGCATCCAGAACAAGCTGTTCCAACACCTTTCCAGGGACAGAGGTGAGACTGACTGGCCTGTAGTTTCCCAGATACTCCTTCTTGCCCTTTTTGAAGACCAGAGTGACATTGGCTATCCTCCAGTCTTCAGGCACCCTTCTCCCAAGACTGAAGTCTTGGGAGAAGGGCAGAGGGAGAAGAGAATCACAAAAGACAAAAACCAAGGAAGTTCAGTAGGCATGGAAGTGGCATGACAAAAGTGATTCTTCTAGAATAACCCTATAACATTAGACAAAGTGTCCTGGTTTCAGTTAGGAGAGAGTTAATTTTCGTACTAGTAGCTGGTAGAATGCTATGTTCTGGATTAGGATGAGAAGAGTGCTGATAACACACTGATGTTTTAATTGTTGCAGAGCAGTGCTTACACCAAGCCAAGGACGTCTCAGCTTCTTGCTCTGTCCTGCCAACGGGCAGGCTGGGGGTGCAGCAGGAGCTGGGAGGGGACAGACCCAGGACAGGTGACCCAAAGTGGCCAAAGGGGTATTCCATACCATCTGACGTCATGCTGAACAATATATAGGGGTGGCTAGCCGGGGGAGGGAGGCTGGGCTGCTCGGGGTTAGGCTGGGCATCGGTCAGCGGGTGGTGAGCACTTGCATTGTGCATCACTTATTTTGTACACATTAGTAGTAGTAGTACTATTAACGGCTGGGTTAAACTACAACAGTCTTTTTGGCGCCAAATAAAGGGTCCAAAGGGTTGAGATAATGACAGAACTGACCAGAGTGTGTTAAACTAAAATTGGTATAAGTATTAGACCTGCTTAATAGTTGCTTGTCATAATGCTGATTGCTTTAATCTCAAGTCTGCTGCGCCTGATTTCCAAATTGAGTATTATAGCACATTATTTTCCGTATGTTCTCTCTCTGTCATGTTGTTTATTCTCTCCGGGCCCTGGTTTAAGTTCATTATGGTACTGTGCGGTGTAACAGCGGCTTATGATACAATGAAATTTCTGGTCATGACTCTAACTTGGTATTTGTACTCAGCAATGTTGTCGACTCTATACTTTGGAAACCGTATCTCGGAAACTATTAGCAATTACACCTATTGCCTTTTTTCATCAGGGAGCCAATCTGTGGTGGGGAAAGGGGAAGATATTTTTTCTTACTCGATCACTCTTCCTTTCTCCTTCACCACCCTCTTATCCTCCGAGCTTGTTACAATCGTTAGCCAAAATATTGAATATCCTTGGGATACTCAGACCAGCATGTTCTTGTTGTTATGTCTCCTGAATGCGCTTCAGGTTTTGTTTAAAGTTAAACAGCTACTTAGGAATCTCATCCAGAGATCTGTCCTGAGGCAGGATAGTTGTGAGTGGTAGGGAGTATGGGAGGATATGGGCAGGTTTCTAGAGCAGTGGGCACCTCCAGTGTTTTGGAAATTCACCCCTGAACAACTGCAAAATCCTAAAAAACTGGTAGAACGCTTGAAAAAAGGGTGTCATGACTCTGGTAGTTCCAAAGTGACGTAATGTGCTGGGGTCTAGCCCTTGCCTATTGAACTGCAATTGATACTACTACCAACTTAGTGACAGACCCTGTGGCCACTCTAGGTCCTGTGACAGACCCAACGGCCACTCTGAACCCTATGATGGACCCTGCAGCCGCTCCAGTTCCTGTAGCCGCTCCAGTTCCAGCTCCTGCAGCCGATCCAACTCCTGTAGCTGGGTCAGAGAAACGAGCTGTAGCAGTGCAAGTTGCCCCTGTAGAGAAGGGGAAAAAATGGTATAGAGATTCAGGTTGTTTAGAACGCAGAGAGCCTTCTGCCAAATCTAGGTATAGAGACGATGCTGGGCCATCACGGATTCAGGAGGAGGAAGATGAGGATGCCGAAAAATCAACAGTAACTACCCGAAACCTATACCAGCGTGAGCTACAAGATGTGCGAAAAGATTTTGGTCACTGTATAGGTGAGCAGCTTGTCACCTGGCTGCTCCAGTGCTGGGACACCGGAGCCAATTGTGTGGAATTAGACGGCAGGGAAGCCAGGCGGCTGGGATCCCTTGCTAGAGACGCTGGCAATGACAAAGCAATTGCAGATGGAGCACAATCTCACAGCCTCTGGAGGTGTCTCCTCTCAGCTGTGAGGGAAAGGTATCCCTTCAAGGAAGAACTTGTATGTCTACCAGGCAAGTGGACCACTATGGAGAAGGGAATCCAGTACCTGAGGGAATTAGCCATATGGGAAGTGATTTATGAGGATCCAGACCTCAGACAAACATCCACAGATCCAGATGAAGTCAGGTGTACACGACCCATGTGGCAGAAGTTTGTACGGAATGCACCATCATCATATGCCAGCTCATTGGCAATAATGGCCTGGAAAGATGATGAGGAATCCACAGTGGATGAAGTGGCTAAACAACTTCAGCAGTACGAAGAAAGTCTCCTCTTCCTTACAGGCCTGTGTCTCAGCTGTGGAGAAGCTTTCTGAAGAGTTCCACCAACTTAAAGAGAATCTATCTTCCTCCTCACCTGAACAAACCAGTGTCCACCGACCAAAAGAGAACACTTTGGAGAAACTTTCTGAAAAGGTTCACCAACTTGAAGAGAGATTATTTTCATCCCCACCTGTACAAACCAATGTCTCAGCTATCAGGGGTAGGTGTTCATCCACACAAGGAAGACGATATGGTGGGTACACACCCCGTGCCACCCTGTGGTTTTACTTACGAGACCATGGAGAGGACATGAGAAAATGGGATGGAAAATCTACCGCGACCCTAGACTCACGGGTACGTGCGTTGCAAAATAAAACAATCGGGAAAAAGGGATTCTGTGAAAAGTTTGCTGCTTCAGCCTCCAGCAGACAGTCCTTCAAACACAGAAACGAAGAAGATTCTGACCAGGGTTAGGGGGGCCCTGCCTCCAGCCAGGGGGAGGAAAGGGACAATCGAGTTTATTGGACTGTGTGGATTCGATGGCCTGGCACGTCAGATGCACAGAAGTATAAGGCTTTAGTAGACACTGGTGCACAATGTACTGTAATGCCATCAAGCTAGGTACTAGGCTGGATGTTCAAAGGAAGGGTCCCCTCTACATATCATGCAACTGATGCTACATGGAGCAAGTGGGTTGCACTGATTACTCAGCAGGCTCGAATAGGAAACCCCAGTCGGCCAGGAATATTGGAAGTGATTATGGACCAGCCAGAAGGCAAGTACTTTGGGATATCATCAGAGGAGGAGGTGGTCTGTGCTGAAGAAGCCCCACTGTACACCAAGCTACCAGAAAATGAGAATAAATACATGTATGCCCTGTCCACTGATGAGTCGTGTCGTATTGTGGGGAAGCATCGGAGATGGAAAGCTGCTGTATGGAGTCCTACACGGTGAGTTGCAGAAGCTGCTGAGGGAGAAGGTGAATCGAGTCAGTTTGCAGAAGTGAAAGCCATTCAGCTGGCTTTAGACATTGCTGAACGAGAAAAATGGCCAGTTCTCTATCTCTACACCGATTCATGGATGGTAGCAAATGCCCTGTGGGGATGGTTACAGCAATGGAAGCAAAACAACTGGCAGCGTAGGGGCAAACCCATCTGGGCTGCTGCATTGTGGCAAGATATTGCTGCTCGGGTAGAGAACCTGGCTGTGAAAGTACGTCACGTAGATGCTCATGTGCCCAAGAATCGGGCTACTGAAGAACATCAAAACAACCAGCAGGTGGATCAGGCTGCTAAGATTGAAGTAGCTCAGGTGGACCTGGATTGGCAGCATAAAGGTGAATTATTTATAGCCCGATGTGCCCATGACACCTCAGGCCATCAAGGTAGAGATGCAACATACAGATGGGCTCGTGATCGAGGGGTGGACCTGACCATGGACACTATAGCACAGGTTATTCATGATTGTGAAACATGTGCTGCAATCAAGCAAGCCAAAAGGTCAAAGCCTCTTTGGTATGGAGGACGATGGCTGAAATATAAATATGGAGAGGCCTGGCAGACTGAGTACATCACACTCCCTCAAACCCTCAAAACGGCAAGCGCCATGTACTTACAATGGGGGAAGCAACCACCGGATGGCTGGAAACATATCCTGTGCCTCATGCCACCGCCTGGAACACTATCCTGGGCCTTGAAAAACAAGTCCTATGGCGACATGGCACCCCAGAAAGAATTGAGTCAGACAATGGGACTCATTTCTGAAACAACCTTATAGACACTTGGGCCAAAGAGCATGGCATCGAGTGGGTGTATCACATCCCCTATCATGCACCAGCCTCCGGGAAAGTTGAGTGATACAGTGGACTGTTAAAGACTACACTGAAAGCAACAGGCGCTGGGACATTCAAACATTGGGATATGCATTTGGCAAAGGCCACCTGGTTAGTCAATACTAGGGGAACTGCCAACCGAGCTGGACCTGCCCAATCAAACCTGTTATGTACCGTAGAAGGGGATAAAGTTCCTGTAGTGCATGTAAGAAACATGCTGGGGAAGACAGTCTGGGCTACTCCTGCTTCAGGAAAAGGCAAACCCATTCATGGGATTGCTTTTGCTCAGGGATCTCGATGCACTTGGTGGGTAATGCCAAAGAAGGGAGAGGTCCGATGTGTACCTCAAGGGTATTTAATACTGGGTGAGAATAGCCCATGAATTGAATTGTATCATGTTAATTATTATATAATACTGTATGTTATCACTACCATGATTACTATATACCCTAGATGAAAATGGTGATTAATTAGAATGTATGGAAAAGAGTGTAACCTGAGCATGACATAAATGGTATGAAATAAGGGCTGGATAGACAAAAAGGACTGTCGTGGTTTAACCCAGCTGGCAGCTAAACACCACACAGCCGTTTCCTCACCCTCCCCCCCTCCCTCTCTGGGATGGGGGACAGAAATGGGAAAGTGAGGCCCATGAGTTGAGATAAAGACAGTTTATTAAGACAGGAAAATAATAATAATAACAATAATAATAATAACAATAATAATAATAACAATAATGATGATAATAGTACTACTACTAATAATGTGTACAAAACAAGTGATGCACAATGCAAATGCTCACCACCTGCTGACTGATGCCCAGCCTAACCCCGAGCAGTCCGGCCCCCCTCCCCCGGCTAGCCACCCCTATATATTGTTCAGCATGACGTCAGATGGTATGGAATACCCCTTTGGCTAGTTTGGGTCACCTGTCCTGGGTCTGTCCCCTCCCAGCTCCTGCTGCACCCCCAGCCTGCCCGTTGGCAGGACAGAGCAAGAAGCTGAGACGTCCTTGGCTTGGTGTAAGCATTGCTCTGCAACAATTAAAACATCGGGGTGTTATCAGCACTCTTCTCATCCTAATCCAGAACATAGCATTCTATCAGCTACTAGTACGAAAATTAACTCTCTCCTAACTGAAACCAGGACACAAAGGAAGAGCCTTCTTTCTCTGAATAGTCTCAAAAGGGTATCTTCTTTTTTCCTTCAGTCCCTCAAGGCAACGTGTTTTGCTATGGAAAAGCCTGAGGCTGCTGTTGTCCCTGGGGATGGTGGCCAGTCAGTATTTTTGGTCTGGTGCAGTGTTTTCCAGCCAGCCTCACTGGCGTTTAATGCCTACCAATATATGCCTTCACTGGGGCTCACCAAGAAACCCCTGCTGGGTTTGCCTGTTTTAGCCCAGGATAGGTAAAATGAGAGGGCAGCAGCATTTTATTCCAACCTCGATGGTGTTTCGGCACAGCTGATCCTTTTTTGTTTGTTTTTCTCTTTTCTACAGCAGCTGCGGTGTGCCTGCCCCTGCATGCATACAGCATTCATCTTTCCCTGCCTCTTGTACCTGGTCTTCCCTCCTATATGGGGGATAGTCTCCTAAACAGGACAGACAAGGGTATCAGGCCTTCTGCAGGTGATGCTTTCCTTGAGGACTGACCCAAGTAACAAAACCTGTTTTAGGGCCCCCTGCATCCCCAGCTCCGAAGTGTTGAGGAGGGAAGGGGGAGTCTTACAGATTTCCCTCCTTAGTGCACCCTGCTCTGCTGCCAGTGGGCGTATAAATAATACCCACAGCATACCATTTTGGTAACAAGCTTTTCCCAGGATTTATCCAAAGAAGTACATGAACAAGTGTTAAAAATAACGCCAAGCCCTGCCCAAATGCTGGCATCGGTTCAGGGATAGTGTTTTGGGGTTCTTCATAGAAAGCCCTGGCTCTTGGGTTGGTACAGCAGAAGGGGGCCAGCAGGGCTCCTACTGCTTCCCTGTCCTCACTGCCTTGCTGACCACAGAGGATGCTGACCTTCAGCAGATCTGCTGTTCCCCAGGAGGATGTGAGACTTGCACTTCTAATTAGGTTATTTGCTACTGAGCTTTCCCTGCATGTCCTGTGCATTATTTCTGTGTCTAATGGGAGGCACAATGCCAGGAGGAAATGCCAGGAGGGGTTAACCTGGGCTTTGTCTAGTCTGCTACCAGCTCCCTGCCACTGGCCAGATTTAGCTGCTCCTCCAATGTCTCATGCCATAGCAATGGCATATGTAGACATTCTGGCCCTATGTTATGTTTATCCTGATCTGGAAATTGGTTTAGTTGTGGAAGGCACATTACCTTTGTATGTTGAATTAACATCTATATCTCTGGACATCCTTGTTATCCATATAACCACAAAATATAATTGCAAAATTCTGCCCTTTTAATGGGCTGGTTGGTGCCTGTAACTGAAAACCAGACCACCCTGCAGAGACTGCAGGGATGCTGGGGAGCCATACTCCTGGGGCCTATGCAGGCTGCCCCATCCCACTGGGGAGATGAGAGCTGCAGTTTGTTACCCTCAGGCTGGGTTTTACTTGTTGATGCTCAAATCCTGTGCTAGGTATGTAATTTTCCTGCTCTCAGGCTGCTGGAGCATCAGCCTCTCTCCTGTTTTCAGGCTACGTGGGCCAGAGCAGCAGATCCCACTGCTTCCTTGTGTATGGAGCCTAGAGCTCATATAAATGCATCTCTGCTGGTCTAATATGGGATGTAGGAGAAGTTACACCTGTGGAACTGCAGCGTCCACTGCTGTGATGTGGTTTAATATGTGGAGCCTTCTGCATGGAAGAGGAAAAGAGCTGAGATGTCTCCTGGCTGCAAGCCTGGGGCAGTGCTTGGGCTCGCCTATCTGCTCTGATTTGAAGGCACCAGTGTCATGGGTGGGGGAGACCACACTTCTGTTTCAGTGTCTGAAACAGAACTGTGTCATTAATCCCTCCCGATAGCACCTTGGCCTCCATATTTGCATCTCTAGATACATCTGTGCTAGTTTTGGCTTTGAAGAGGAAGGGCCAGATACTTCTGCAGTCTCTAAATACATTACTTTCTGAAGGGCTGGGTTTATTTTAAGCCAATACAGAAAATTGCTGTGAAAGCAGCAGGTGTGCAAAAATTGCTGAAAAGGTCACAACTGCTGCTTGTCACTCCATGCTTCACCTCTTCTGATGTGGGAATACTAATCCTGGAAGATGTTCCTAGTGATGGAGGAAAGGTTCTGTTAGAACATGGTGACCCAGAGTTTTCTCCAGCCATTGCACTGAGAATTAATGAGAGCACAGCAGCTGCTTGTGGTTTGGCTTTGGCCGTCTTATCTAGTGTGCCCAGCTCTCACTTGCTCTCTTCCCCTTCTGGACATTTAGCTGGGCTTCTCTTTTCCTTGCTGTGTGTTGAAACGCTCTTACTGAGTTTGTGCACAGGTTGGAGTGCTTTCTTAAGGGTTGCATTCAATGGAGTGCATTGAAAATACAGACTTCAGAATTGTCCAGAGGTGGAAAGACATCAGAGATGAAAAGCATCTTTTTTTTTTTTTTTTTTTTTCCCCAGATATTGTGAGTATTGTGAGGCAGAATAACCTGCTCTGGGCAACCAGTCCTTCATCAGGGGCATCCTGCTCTTCTGTTCTTCTGATCCTTCCTGTTCCTCTCCCATGTCCAGCCAACATATGAGGTCTCTGAGTCATCATTACTGCTGTTTATTATTAGGTCTGAACCAAGGCCCTGTGTATTATCATTACGGAGCTCCATTTTCAGTGCTCTTTCCACCCTGATATGCTCTTGTTCCCATGGCTGGAATGCATCTGGGATGCATGGGGACACATGACCTTGTTTGCCATCTTTAAGCACCTCTTTGCTGTCTGTTTTTTGACAGAGTTCTGTGAGGTGCCAGAGCACCACACCACAGTTTCCAGCAATTCCCGAAGTGCTGAGATAGCTACACGGGGAGCATCACAGAGCATCATGCACCATCTCTTTAGTCTATCTCACCTGAGGGTTGAGCCCTATTTTGGTCTGTCCAATGAAGTCTAAAGTCGATGAGTTTGTCAGGAGTCTCCTGTGACCTGCTTTGTCACTGGCATCAGGTCACAGGTACTGTGTGAGCCCAGGCTTTCCCTCTACCATCTTTACTTTCTATTTTAAAGAGCATGTCAGGATTTCCTCCCACACATGGATCCCCTTTATCTCTAGCATTTCCTTCACTGTGGGTCTTTTTCCATCCTGAGCAAAACTGCTGCTCACAGTGTATGGACACATACTGGTATTGAACAGATTCCATTCAGAAAAAAACAAACTTGAGTATGTTTTTAATAGCCAGGTGGATTAGCTACTGGATCAGCTGGCATGGGATGCTTTTCCACTCTCAGTCCACCTGTAGGCTTACTGTGTCTTTCCAGAAGCGTATTTCTGTTTCTTCAGGTATTCTACCTAAATAAATTGCACTAGGTTTTTAATCCTGCATTAGAGGCTTTCTGGTCCTCTGAGTCAAACAGAAATCATATGAGAATAAGACCTCCGGAAGTCATGCAATTACATCTCCCTAACCCAGACATAGTTTACTTAGACTATGCCATTCCTCATGTTTCTTCATCTTATCTCTCTCAAGAAAGTCCCAGGGACTGGGACATCATTGCTGCATCCCGTGTCTTTGCAGTCCAGTCCCTTCCCTTCTTCAGTTTCCCCTGATGCTATGGCACACAGAGTTGGACGAAATCCTGAGTTGGGCATTTCTTTGTCAGCAAACCCAGACAAAAAAAACTTTCCAATTTCTCACACTAAGGGCCTATGAAAACCAACAGGAATGTGGACTTGAGCTTAGGAGAAAAAAGAGGGTTTATAATCTTTGGAAAAGAGAGCAGGCCACTCAGGAAAACTATAAGGATGTTGCGAGGCTGTGCAGGGACAAAATTAGAAAGGCAAAAGCTCATCTGGAGCTCAATCTGGCTACTGCCATTAAAGACAACAAAAAATCTTTTTACAAATACATCAACGCAAAATGGAGGACTAAGGAGAATCTCCAGCCTTTACTGGATGCGGGGGGAAACGTTGTTACAAAAGATGAGGAAAAGGCGGAGGTGCTTAATGCCTTCTTTGCCTCAGTCTTTAGCGGCAATACCGGTTGTTCTCTGGATACCCAGTACCCTGAGCTGGCGGAAGGGGATGGGGAGCAGGATGTGGCCCTCACTATCCACGAAGAAATGGTTGGCGACCTGCTACATCACTTGGATGTGCGCAAGTCGATGGGGCCGGATGGGATCCACCCGAGGGTACTGAGAGAACTGGCAGAGGAGCTGGCCAAGCCGCTTACCATCATTTATCAACAGTCCTGGCTCTCAGGGGAGGTCCCAGTCAACTGACGGCTAGCAAACGTGACGCCCATCTACAAGAAGGACCGGAGGGCAGACCCAAGGAACTACAGGTCTGTCAGTTTGACCTCAGTGCCAGGGAAGCACATGGACCAGATTGTCTTGAGAGTCACCACGCGGCACTTGCAGGGCAAGCAGGTGATCAGGCCCAGTCAGCATGGGTTTATGAAAGGCAGGTCCTGCTTGACGAACCTGATCTCCTTCTATGACAAAATGACGCGCTTGGTGGTGTGGTGGTTTTACTCAGGTGGGCAGCTGAGCACCACCACAACCGCTCTCTCACTCCCCCTCTCCTCAAAGAGGAAGGGGGAGAAAATACAACACAGAGAACTCAAGGTTTGAGATGAGAAAGGTTTAATTAAAGGGAAAGGGAATGGGGAGGGAAAAAAGAAACAAAAGAAACAATAAGTCCGCGCGGAAGCACAGAGAGAGAGAAAAAAAAAATTATTCTCTACTTCCCATCAACGAGCGATGTTTGGCCACGTCCTGGGAAGCAGGGCCTCAAAATGTGTAGTGGTTGTTCAGGAGGAACAGCCCCCTCCCCCACAAGAGCCCCCCCCCTTTTATTGCTGAGTGTGACATCAGGTGTTATGGAATATCCCTTTGGTTGGTTTAGGTCAGCTGCCCCGGCAATGTCCCCTCCCCATCACTTGCCCACCCCCAGCCTGCTGGCTCTTGGGGGCTTGGAAGGAGTCCTGATGCTGTGCCAGCACTACGCAGCAATAGACACAACACTGGAGCGTTATCAGTGCTGTTCCAGCTACGAGTGCAGAGCACAGCACTGTGTGGGCTGCTGCAGGGAAAAGGTGACTCCAGCTCAGACAGACCCAACACAACTTCCACCCCTTATTCCATAACATTTGTGTCACAGTCAGGTACAGTTTAATATATAGATGTTCTCATCACCATTGTTTTCTGTCCATTGAAGCATTTATATGTCTGTACTTCTCTTTATTCCATAGGTCTTTTCCCAAAATGTTCATAAAAACTGTTGATGGTTTCAGCTTCATCTGTCAAAGTGGTCACTCAGGGCAGGCGAAGTTGGTTTTCTTGACAC
This sequence comes from Aythya ferina, assembly GCF_964211825.1. Taxonomy (NCBI): domain Eukaryota; kingdom Metazoa; phylum Chordata; class Aves; order Anseriformes; family Anatidae; genus Aythya; species Aythya ferina. The sequence goes on along the minus strand of NC_140313.1, from coordinate 2,715,966 downwards.
CAGTACCAGCTTAGCTCACATCACTGTTGCACTTGCCCGTTGCCTTGCGAAGTTGACCTGTCGTTGGTTCTGCAGTGTCCTCCTACAACACATAACTTGGATGACCGATTAATTTTCTCCCAGTGTTAAATCTCCTTGAGGCACACACTTGATATCCCCATTCTTTCTGCATTACCCACCAGGTATACCCTGGTCCTTGGGCAAAGACAATCCCACGAGTGGGTTTGCCTTTTCCCAAGGCAGGAGCAACCCACACCATCTTCCCCATCCACTTTCCCACATGCACTACAGGGACTTTAGCTTTTCCCACAGTATGTAGGGGTTTTGTTTCAGCAGGACCAGGACGGCTTTCAGACCCCCTGTTGTTAACTAGCCAAGTGGCCTCTGGTAGATTTATGTCCCATTGTTTCCATGTCCCAGCACCCAATGCTCGCAGCATAGTTTTTAACAGTCCATTGTACCTCTCAACCTTCCCAGAGGCTTGTGGGTGATAAGGGATGTGGTACACCCATTCAATGCCATGTCTCTTGGCCCAGGAAGTGACCAAATTGTTTCGGAAGTGACTCCCATTGTCAGACTCAATTCTTTCTGGTGTACCATGTCGCCACAGCACTTGTCTTTCCAGGCCCAAGATAGTGTTTCGGGCGGTGGCATGGTTTACTGGATATGTTTCCAGCCACCCAGTAGTTGCTTCTACCATGGTCAGTATGTAATGTTTACCTTGGCGGGTTTGTGGAAGTGGTCCGATGTAGTCAATTTGCCAGGCCTCACCATATCGAAATCCAAGCCATCTCCCCCTGTTCCAGGGAGACTTTAGCCTCATGGCTTTCTTGATTGCAGCACAGGTCTCACACTCATGGGTAACCTGTGTGATGGCCTCAATGGTCAAGTCCACCCCTCGATCATGAGCCCATCTGTATGTGGCATCCCTCCCCAGATGTCCCGATGTTTCATGGGCCCATCGAGCTACAAACAGCTCACCCTTACATCCCCAGTCCAGGTCCACCTGAGCTACTTCAATTTTCGAAGCTCGATCTACTTCTTTGTTGTTCTGATGTTCTTCGGTAACACGATTCTTAGGCATGTGGGCATCTACATGACTTACCTTTACATCCAGGTTTTCTACCCGGGCAGCAATATCTTGCCACAGGGTAGCAGGCCATAGAGGTTTACCTCTGCGCTGCCAGTTGTTCTGTTTCCATTGTCACAGCCACCCCCACAGCACATTTGCCACCATCCATGAATCAGTGTAGAGATACAGTACCGGCCAGTTTTCTCTTTCAGCAATTTTTAGGGCCAGTTGTATAGCTTTCACTTCTGCATACTGACTCGACTTGCCTTCCCCTTCCATGGCCTCCACAACTTGTCGTGTGGGACTCCACACAGCAGCTTTCCACTTCCGATGGCTCCCTACCACACGGCAGGATCCGTCAGTGAACAACACATACTGCTTTCTGTCTTCTGGCAACTCATTGTATGGTGGTGCCTCTTCAGCACAAGTTACTTCTTCTGTCGGTGCTCCGAAATGCCTGCCCTCTAGCCAGCCCATAATCTCTTCCAGGATTCCCGGGCGGTTGGGTTTCCCCATTCGAGCCCGCTGTGTAATTAACGCTACCCATTTACTCCACGTAGCGTCGGTTGCATGATGTGTAGTGGAGATTTTCCCTTTGAACATCCAATGTAACACAGGTAGCCGTGGGGCCAAGAGAAGTTGTGCTTCTGTACCAACAACTTCTGAAGCGGCTCGAATCCCCTCATATGCTGTTAATATTTCCTTTTCAGTTGGGGTGTAATTGGCTTCTGATCCTCGATAGCCCCGGCTCCAGAACCCCAGAGGTCGGCCTCGAGTTTCTCCTGGGGTCTTCTGCCAGATGCTCCAGGTGAGCCCATGCTCCCCAGCTGCAGTGTAAAGTATGTTTTGCACAGCTGGTCCAGTACGGACAGGCCTAAGGGCTACTGCACGAGCTATTTCTTGTTTGAGTTGTTCAAAGGCCTGTTGTTGCTCAGGGCCCCACTCGAAAGAGTTCCTCCTTCGAGTCACTCGATATAGAGGACTCACAAGCTGACTATAGCCTGGCACATGCATTCTTCCTAACTCATGGATAGGAATCAGGGAGTCTCGGTTGGTGCGATATTGCCGCCGGTGCACAGTTAGTTGTAGTCGCAATTGGCACTTGCTGTTCTTCAGTCCTCAGCAATCCTACAACGGAAGGGTCTTCTGAAAGGCCAGGCAGGGTAGACAGCTGCCTAATCTTCTCTGTACTCAAAGAAGCTAATCCAAAAGCCCACCGGAGCCCTTTTGGATCCTTGAAGTACCCTTTCTTGAGGTAGTCTATGCCAAGGATGCACCGAGCCTCTGGGCCATTCACGATGGGATGCTTTTGCCACTCATTCCCAGTTAGACTCACTTCAGCTTCCAATACAGTTAGCTCTTGGGATCCCCCCGTCATTCCGGAGACAGAGATGGGTTCTGCCCCTTGCTGGCCTGACAGCATTAGGGTACACTGTGCACCTGTGTCCACTAAAGCTTTATATTTCTGTGGTTACGGTGTGCCAGGCCATCGAATCCACACAGTCCAGTAAATCCGGTTGTCCCTCTCCTCTGCCTGGCCAGAGGCAGGGCCCCACTAGTCCTGGTCGGAGTATCTATCAATTAATTCTTCCAAATGTGAAGCAGAAGTCTCTTCGTCAGGGTCAGGAGTAATACTATCCCTTCTACTGCCTCTGGGATTCTCCCTTGTTTGATCTGGAGACTGCTGGACACGTTGTCCACAGTTGGCCCCATCCCCTCCTCCCAACCCATTGCTGCCAGTGTGCTGGCATGTGTTGGGGGTGCAGCCCGTACAAACTTCTGCCACATGGACGTTGTGCATTGGACTTCATCAGGGTCTTTATGTACCTGGGCATTGTTTAAATCACTCTAAAGCATCTCCAGCACAGCTAATTTCTGCAGCTGCTGAAGGCCCTTATCCATAGTGGTCCATTTGCTTACTTTGTATACAATATCTTCTTTGTGGGGGAAAGACTGTGGATGTGGTCTACCTTGACTTCAGCAAGGCTTTTGACACCATTTCCCACAGCATTCTCCTCAAGAAACTGGCTGCTCTTGGCTTGGACTGGCATACACTTCGTTGGGTTAGAAACTGGCCAGATAGCCAGGCCCAAAGAGTTGTGGTGAATGGAGTTAAATCCAGTTGGAGGCCAGTCACTAGTGGAGTCCCCCAGGGCTCAGTACTGGGGCCAATTCTCTATAATATCTTTATCGATGATTTGGATGAGGGGATCGAGTGCACCCTCAGTAAGTTTGCAGATGACACCAAGTTAGGTGCGTGTGTCGATCTGCTCGAGGGTAGGAAGGCTCTGCAGGAGGATCTGGATAGGCTGGACCGATGGGCTGAGGTCAACTGCATGAAGTTCAACAAGGCCAAGTGCCGGGTCCTCTACCCAGGGTGCAATAACCCCAAGCAGAGCTACAGGCTGGGAGATGAGTGGTTGGAAAGCTGCCTGGTGGAGAAGGACCTGGGAGTATTGGTTTAAAGTCGGCTGAATATGAGCCAGCAGTGTGCTCAGGTGGCCAAGAAGGCCAACAACATCCTGGCTTGCATAAGAAACAGTGTGGCCAGCAGGGCTAGGGAAGTGATTGTCCCCCGTACTGGGCTCTGGTGAGGCCGCACCTCGAGTACTGTGTTCAGTTTTGGGCCCCTCGCTACAAGAAGGACATCAAGGTGCTTGAGCGAGTCCAGAGAAGGGCGACGAAGCTGGTGAGGGGCCTGGAGAACAAGTCCTACGAGGAGCGGCTAAGGGAGCTGGGTTTGTTCAGCCTGGAGAAGAGGAGGCTCAGGGGCGACCTTATTGCTCTTTACAGATACCTTAAAGGAGGCTGTAGTGAGGTGGGGGTTGGTCTGTTCTCCCACATGCCTGGTGACAGGACGAGGGGGAATGGGCTTAAGTTGTGCCAGGGGAGTTTTAGGTTAGATGTTAGGAAGAACTTCTTTACCGAGAGGGTTGTTAGGCATTGGAACGGGCTGCCCAGGGAAGTGGTGGAGTCACCATCCCTGGAAGTCTTTAAAAGACGTTTAGATGTAGAGCTTAGGGATATGGTTTAGTGGAGGACTGTTAGTGTTAGGTCAGAGGTTGGACTCGATGATCTTGAGGTCTCTTCCAACCTAGAAATTCTGTGATTCTGTGATTCTGTGATTCTGTGTTCTCCCTGGGTTTCATGGTAAAGGTGGGAGTGTTTGAGAGCTAGGAGATCTGCTGGAACACTTTGTGGAGAGCTGACAGATCTCAGTGCTTGGCTTTTATTGTTGCTCTGAGCAGCGATGGCAGAGAAGTGCCCAGGCATGCACAGAGGGAGGCAAGCGTGTGTTTTCTGCATGAAATCCAGAAATCTTCATACTTGCTGTTGCCTTGGAAAACTGGAATATTTATGACTCAGTACTAAAACAGGAGTCTTTTTCCATTCTTGGATGTGGCCTCTCTTGTGTCTAGTTTTGGCTTGAGATTCCTCATGACTGCTTGAATTTCAGACATCCTGTCACTGCAAGGTATTTGACACTGGTCAAAGTGCTTGTGGCTGCATCTCACTCTGGGGTTGACTGCGTTTCAGGGACACTGTGTAGATGCTGTTGACGAAGCTCTCCAGGACAATGCACCACAGAAATTTAAAAGAAGCTTCAAGAAGCTTCTTGTATTTTTCCTGATCTTTCAGTTTTAAGTCTTCCCATCCTCCTTCTCCCATGCATTACTTTGCAGACGAGTGTTTTATCTCCACAGGCTCTGGCTGCCATTATCAGTTGTAGAAACACAGCAGTCTGGTTCCTTTTGCTTTCATTTACAAAGCCAAAAGAGATCAGACAGCTTGCAGTCACGCAGCATCTGAAACCCAAGCTCATCACCTAATAAGATACTTCAGCTCTGTCCTATGACATAGGCTTTGATTTTATGCTTCTCCTCATGCTACCTTCCTGATTTCCCAGTTCCTGTAAGAATCAATCCTCCATCTTCCAGCCTGATTTGTTCTCTCCCTTTCTCTTCTTCTCTGCTCCCTCCCATGCCCTCCCTTGTCTGAGGTCCCACAGGGGCTGATTGCAAGCTGGAGTGACTGTGCTGTGGGCATGCTTGCTCCTTCATATGAAGCAACGTCACAGCAGCAGGAGCATTGGAGATGTGATTGCGCAGACCCTCTGCATTGCCAGGGATGCAGCTGTGACCAAAAAAAATAATAATAATTGACTCTGTGTTTCCCACAGCATCCTGGTGAGAGAGCACGGAGCCCACTGGAATCAGAGTGCTCAGCGCTGCCAGAGCGGAGCATGTGCAGGGAGAGGAGACAGGAAGCAGAGGATCTGTGGAAAGGTGAGATGGAGAAATGAGTGGGGTGGGCGTTTGCCTTACTGATGGTTTTCAGACTGTTCATTGTCCTGTGAAATGGCTGGCTTGCTTGTTTATGCAGAGATTGCCAGCTACCCAATGAAGCGTAAAGATTTTAGGATTGCTTTGTCTGTTCAGAGGCTGCATTGTTTTGGAGCTGTCATGATTATAATTGATGCAAGAGAGTGAAGAGGCTGGTATTGCTGTGCAGAATGCATGTTTTTCCATTGTGGCCATGAAATAGTGGTTGTTATGTCCGGGGCTGGTTGTGCAGAGGCAATCTGCATTTCGCCCCAACAGTACTCTCTTGGTGCAGTCGCACAGCTCTCTATTGTGTCTACCATGACAGCTGAGCCCACACGGATTGTTGTGATCCCATGAGCTGTCACGATCTCTGTACATCCCCAGCGGTGATGCTGCTGTGCAGCTCAAGAGCTGTTTTGACAGACAGAACTTCCATGAAAAGACAGAAACAAAGGATGCGGGAACAAGAAGGTCTGCTTTTTTTTTTAATGTCTTTTTAAAAAATATATATATATATTAATCCTAGTAAATCAATTGCTCAAAGGGCATTAGGATAAAATAGTGTGGCAGGTAAAAACTTGCTCTTCTGCAAAATGATACACTGGGATCTGTGCAGGCTGGAATCCTTTGTGTTGCCCAGGGTGTGTCTGTTCTGGCTGTGTAAATGAATACTTTCTCCCTGCCTCTTTTCGCCAATCAGATGAGAAAGGTTATCTCAGAATGGAGGAATTGCTATTTTTAATTACTGAGATGAGTGGTCTGGGCTGGGTACCAGTTACTAGAGCTTAATTACATGGTCCTCTTATAACCAAATCCATCTTTTCCCTTCTCCCTGCCTTCCTCCTTCTTTTCCCTTCCCTACACCCTGCACAAAACCTTCCCTCAAATTGCTGCTGCACATGCAAAAGGCCAAGGGCTTGAACAAAGAGAATGATAAATGTGGGAAAGGGATATAAATTGATCAGGATGATGGTTAGTGAGAACAATATGGAGGAATGATTTGGGTATCTGTGATGCAGTGACATGGCCATAGGAGGATGTATACATGAGGACATAGTAATGTAAGTAAATAAGCAAACAGAAGATGCAATCTTTTGGGGTTATAGAAAATGCTGACCATGTGGAGATGCAATTGTAGGTGTTTGGGAGGAATGTGGTGTTAATGGAAGTTAACATAGCATTGGCTATTGAGAAACAGATCATACAGGGACTGGATTGATGGGCATTGCAAAGGTGTGTGGAGTATAGGGGAGTATAGCGATCTTCTGCATTTATTGTTTTTAACCTCCAAATGTTGCAGGAAGCATGGCCGAAAGCACGACAGACACCAGTAGAGTCAGATCATGCTCCATTTTATTGCCCGAATAGCCTAACTTTTATAGAGAACTTAACAGGGGTGGACAGTGTTTCACACAAGATTATTGGTCAAAAGCACTCAGACAAACAGCTACAAGAAAACAACCCCACCTGCAAGAAAACAACCCCCTTGTGATTAGCAGTCACATAGACCTTGTCCTTGAGGCCAGCTACTGGTAACAATATTTTCCTGAATTCCTCAATTGGGCGATGTGGGAACACTGTCATGGGAACTTCTCATAGTTGCCCTGGTAGCTTGGTTTGCTCAGCTACAGCAAGCCATGGGATTTTTGCTGTTTCAAGAAATCCCTCAACAATTCCCCCTTCTTCTTTTGAGCAAACCAAGCCTGACACAGCAGTTTTACAAGTAACTCTTTAGCTATACTTACAACACACAACGATGATTACCACCACCATAAACCAAATCCTTAATCCCCTTGTGATTAAACCCAGCAACCATCTACACTTTGTTTCAAACAAGTCAGTGAACCATTGATTGAAAGGATTGATACCATATTGAATCTTTCTCATGTGCTCTTTCAGGAAAGTAATGGATTTGTGAATTGACTCATTATGATCAGAAAGGTTTAAACAGTACATTCCCTTAAAGTCCTCACACCCATTCCTTTGAGCCAAAAGCAAGATGTCAATAGCAGCTTGATCCTGTAAAAGCAGATGTCGCAGACTATTTTGATCTGGTAACATCTCCTCAAGTATCTCTGTCGTGGCATAGGCTTGCCTCTCGGCCCAGCATACCAATTTTTCTAAGTTGTTACATGCGGCCGCAGATGCCACTCCAGGCACTGAAATTGCTAATGCCGCTCTAGCTGCAACCCCACACAATTCAACATTATCATTGCAATCCGGTGCAAGCAATGCCCATTTATGTCTGGTGATCTCATGCAACTGTAACAAGCTAGAAGCAAATACAATGAGTTTATCTAAGTAACATGGACATCTGATAGCATTTGCAGGGATACCTTGCCAGGCCCCATCCCCACAAATCAGAAGCACTTCAGGAGGTAAGGCCAAAGCTGTACAATTGTTCCAAACACTGTAGTTGTTACCCCTTGTCTCCATGCTATAAACCCCTAAACCCTGCTTAGCAGCGTCATTGCAATCACAGGTGTTATTTGTGTCTTTATACCAGTATGGCCTTTTCCAGGTTCCTGTAGCAGGAATCATCTGATAGCCACGGCTACGTTCACTTTTGTAGCCACCTTTCAGGTTGATACACATTTGACTACAGATACCAAGGTTTTGACATTCATCAATGTCTCCACAGTTTCTCTTGTCTATAAACTCAAACCCAGCTGGACAGTCACATTCATTTATGATGCATTCCTCCAAGGGCTCATCACCCCAGTCCTTGCAGTCTCTCTGCTGGTTACACACTTTATTGATATCTATGCATTCTCCACTTCTGCACTTGAATTTGCCAGGTCCAGAGCACTGAATAACATTGTTACAGTTTGCTTCATCAGTGTCATACAGACAGTCTCTCACACCACTGCACTGCCTACTCCCATGGACACAGTTCCCATCTTCACATCTGAACTGGTCTGGCCTGCAGGTCCGAGAAGGGCAGTTAATTTCATCACTTCCATCCTTGCAATCAGGATCTCCATCACATCACCACTTCTTGTGGATACATTCACCTGAGCCGCACTGCACCTCACTTGTAGAACACTTCACTGGAGGTGCAGGCTGGCGGCCACACTGCTCCAAAGATTCATCCGAGTGGTCGGAGCAGTCAGCATCATCATCACACACCCAGCTGATAGGGATGCAGGTAGAACTCTTGCACTGAAACTCATGAACACCACAGGTAGGAGGTGCACACTCCAGCTCATCGCTACCATCACTGCAGTCATCTTGAACATTGCAGACAAAGCTTTTGGAAATACATTGCCCACTACTGCATGTGAATTCTGCTGCACTACAAGTCACAATGCCACAATTCTCTTCATCTTCTCCACTGTCGCAGTCCTTTTCACCATCACATTTCCAGGACACTGGGATACACTGGGTTGACTGAGGACCACAGCTGATTTCATTTACCCGGCATGTTCTCATATGACACAGCTCAGCACTCTCATCAGACCCATTTTCACAGTCCGGATCCCCATCACACTGCCATCTATTTGGCACACACTGACCACTGTTGCACACAAAGTCAGATTCAGCACACGTCTTCTTCACACAAGCACTCTCATCACTGCCATCTGAGCAGTCTTCACATTTTGCTCTAGCACCGTCGGCAGCAGTGCACAGGCCGGCGAGGGCGAGCAGCAGGCAGAGTGCCCCGCAGTGCGGCAGCACCCACCGCCGCCCTGCACCTGTGTCACTTATACTGCTCCTATTACCCATGCCGTTAGTGTCAGTGGCATCCTCCTGGTACCGTTTCTGTCTTTGTCGCCCCTTACTCTCCCCCTTTTCTTTTTGCCACTGACCATTCACCACAAATGGGTGAGACACATGATTACTAGTTAGGAAAGAGAGTGTAACGTCTGCTATACGGCTGCAGGCCGTGCCAGCTGCAACCCTAGAAGCTGTTTGTGAACGAGCCTGACTGACGGTGGTCATTTGGCGGTGTAATCTGTGTCTCTGCTCTCCTGCCCCGCAATAGAGCTAAATCGTCATTAATAGTCTGTAGAATGTGGCAACCCCACGGAATGTTATCCAGAAACATAGTTATAACACCGATCTGGGGACGAATAGTCTTTTTTGCATTGCAAGATAAACCTCTTATAAAAAGAATGCCAGAGAGAAGCAGCACAGCCGCTGCTGCCGCTGTCTCCATGGTTACGTCAGACAGGCTGCAGGGTCCTGATCTCCGCCCCTCTGCTCTGTGCCGACTCGCCACACGGTGAGGGTCGGCCGCCATTGTCCACTGACGCCTCTGGTCTCCCGTAGCAACTCGATCTCGGATGGCCCATATCGCACCGCGATTACTTCAATTTCATGCGATTACTTCAAATTTTCCGCGTCCCCCCGCGATTCCGCGTCTCTCCGCGATTCCCTTTTCCGCGTCTCTCCACGATTCCGCGTCTCACCGCGATTCCGCGTCTCTCCGCGATTCCCTTTTCCGCGTCTCTCCACGATTCCGCGTCTCACCGCGATTCCTTTTTCCGCGTCTCTCCACGATTCCTTTTCTCACCCCGAGGCCGTTGCCCAGGTCGGTTAGTAGGGTGTTTCAATGCTTCTCTCTGTGCGGTGGTCGGCTTGCCGTGTGCCTCGGATCTCTGTCCCGGCGCCGCTCCGATGTCCCGGCGCCGCTCCGATGTCCCGGCGCCGCTCCGATGTCCCGGCCTCAGCCTGTTCGGGTCTCAGCCTGTTCGGGCGCCATATGTTGCAGGAAGCACGGCCGAAAGCACGACAGACACCAGTAGAGTCAGATCATGCTCCATTTTATTGCCCGAATAGCCTAACTTTTATAGAGAACTTAACAGGGGTGGACAGTGTTTCACACAAGATTATTGGTCAAAAGCACTCAGACAAACAGCTACAAGAAAACAACCCCACCTGCAAGAAAACAACCCCCTTGTGATTAGCAGTCACATAGACCTTGTCCTTGAGGCCAGCTACTGGTAACAATATTTTCCTGAATTCCTCAATTGGGCGATGTGGGAACACTGTCATGGGAACTTCTCATAGTTGCCCTGGTAGCTTGGTTTGCTCAGCTACAGCAAGCCATGGGATTTTTGCTGTTTCAAGAAATCCCTCAACACTCCAAACACCTAGAGCCTTGTCTACCAGTGCTGCTAATGAGTGAGCTTGGCACGTCTAACCTCTTCACAAAACCCTTCTGCAGTGTGCCAGCTTGACAGAGTGCTTGGGGCAGCTTAGCATTGAAGTGATCTGAAAATAGCTCAGATATATCATAGAATCATAGAATATCCCATGTTGGAAGGGACCCATAAGGATCACCAAGTCCAACTCCTGGCACCACACAGGTCTACCCAAAAGTTTAGACCATGTTACTAAGTGCACAGTCCAAATGCTTCTTAAATTCAGACAGGCTTGCTGCAGTGACTACTTCCCTGGGGAGCCTGTTCCAGTGTGCAACCACCCTCTCGGTGAAGAACCTCTTCCTGATATCCAGCCTAAACTTCCCCTGCCTCAGCTTGACACCATTCCCGTGGGTCCTATCACTGGTGTTTACAGAGAATAGGTCACCTGTCACTCCCCTCCCCCTCGCGAGGAAGTTGTAGACCACGATGAGGTCCCCCCTCAGCCTCCTCTTCTCCAGGCTGAACAGGCCCAGTGACCTCAGCCGCTCCTCATATGTCTTCCCCTCTAGGCCCTTCACCATCTTCGTCACCCTCCTCTGGACGCTCTCCAACAGTTTAATGTCCTTTTTGTACTGTGGTGCCCAGAAGTGCACACAGTACTCGAGGTGAGGCCGCACCAGCGCAGAGTAGAGCAGGACAATCACCTCCCTCGACCGACTAGCCATGCCGTGCTTGATGCATCCCAGGGTACGGTTGGCCCTCCTGGCTGCCTGGGCACACTGCTGGCTCATATTCATCTTCCTGTCAACCACAACCCCCAGATCCCTCTCTGTGGGGCTGCTCTCCAGCATCTCGTCGCCCAGTCTGTATGTATAGCCAGGGTTGCCCCGTCCCAGGTGCAGGACCCAGCACTTGCTTTTGTTAAACTTCATGCAGTTGGTGATTGCCCAGCTCTCCAATCTGTCCAGATCTCTCTGCAAGGCCTTTCCACCCTCATCCGAGTCCACAACTCCTCCAAGTTCTGTGTCAACAGCAAATTTGCTCAGAACACCTTCTAGTCCTACATCCAAATCATTTATAAAGACATTGAAGAGGACTGGCCCTAAAATGGAGCCTTGAGGGACCCCACTAGTGACCGTCCGCAAGCCAGATGTGGCCCCATTTACCACAACCCTTTGAGCCCTGCCAATTGCTCACCCATCGTATGATGTTTTTGTTAAGTTGTACACTGGACATTTTGTCCAGTAGGATCCTATGTGAAACCGTGTCAAAAGCCTTGCTGAAATCCAAAAAGATCACATCAGCTGGTTTCCCTTGATCGACTAGATGGGTGATCTTATCATAAAAGGAAATCAAATTTGTTAGGAAGGACCTACCCCTCATGAAATTTACCATGTTGGCTGGGACCAATGACAGCATTGTCCCCCAGTGTTGTGGTTTAACCCAGCCAGCAGCTAAACACCACACAGCCGTTCGCTCACCCTCCCCCCTCCCTCTCTGGGACAGGGGAGAGAAATGGGAAAGTGAAGCCTGTGAGTTGAGATCAACACAGTTTAATAAGACAGGAAAATAATAATAACAATAATAATAATAACAATAATGATAATAACAATAATGATGTTAATAGCACTACAAATAATAATGTGTACGAAACAAGTGATGCACAATGCAATTACTCACCACCTGCTGACCGATGCCCAGTCTATCCCCGAGCAGCGAGTCCCCCCACCCCAGCTAGGCACCCCTATATATTGTTCAGCATGACGTCAGATGGTATGGAATACCCCTTTGGCCAGTTTGGGTCACCTGTCCTGGGTCTGTCCCCTCCCAGCTCTTGCTGCACCCCCAGCCTGCCCACTGTCAGGACAGAGCGAGAAGCTGAAAAGTCCTTGTCTTAGTGTAAGCACTGCTCTGCAACAATTAAAACATCAGCATGTTATCAGCACTCTTCTCATCCTAATCTAAAACATAGCAGTCTACCAGCTACTAGGAGGAAAATTAATTCTGTCCTAACTGAAACCAGGACATCCAGGTACACTTCAATAACTTGAAGAATCATCTTCTCCATAATTTTACCAGGCACTGACGTGAGACTGACAGGCCTGTAATTGCTAGGGTCTTCTTTCTTACCGTTCTTGAAAATTGGCACAACATTTGCCAGCTTCCTGTCTACTTGTACCTCTCCAGATTCCCAAGATCATTGAAAAATAATTGAGAGCGATAAAAAATAAATAAATAAATAAAGCATCTTTAGGCCTGTCTAGAGCCACAGGATGGTAGGGATCATGTAGGTAAAGTCATGAGTGTTTGGCAGATCTATAGAGTAACCTTGGAGCTGAAAAGGCAGGTGTGAGGAGCATTGCAGATCTAGAGGAACAAAGTTGCGGGTCAGAGACCAGCAGTAGAGGGCCCAGGGGAGGAAATTTAGGTTCATGTTCAGGGAATGTAAATATGTTGTTTATAGTGTCATTCTCAAGCCTCTCTCACTGTGTTCCCTGAGATGGTCAGTGTTGTGTGCATCCGTACCGGTTTTGTAGAAATAGGCACGATCCTCAGCACAGCCTTTTCTGCATCAGTTGTCTGAAGAAACCATTTCACTGCTGCGTATTCTCAGACAGTCACTTCCTCTCCATCCTTCTGGAGCAGCAAGGATCTGCAGCCTTGACATTCAGTAGAGAAGATGTACCCCAGGTTTCAGTTCAGGCTGCCAGGTGGGAAGTGCAAGGCTTCACAGAGCAGAATGAATTCTGCTCACAGCTCTTTGACGATGTCCTGGCAGTGCCATAGGTCTTCCTGAACTGCAACTCCTTCTCCCCCCAGCCTGAAACCTCGCCCTGGGACACTGTGTCATAGAATCATAGAAACATAGAATCATAGAATGGCCTGGGTTGAAAAGGACCTTAAAGATCATCTAGTTTCAACCCCCCTGCTCTGGGCAGGGTTGCCAACCACTAGAGCAGGCTGCCCAGACCCTCATCCAGCCTGGGATCCCCAGGCCTTTGTCCCACACAGCCTGATGGAAGTCAGTAGTGGGATGTGCTTCTGTGGTGGTTTTACCGTGCTGGGCAGCTAAACCCCACAACCGCTCTCTCACTCCCCCTCCTTTAGATAACTCTAAAAATAGAATAATAAGTAAGTGGCAAAGAATAACTCACGGGTTGAGATAAGGATAATTTAATTAAAGGGAAATAATTATAATAATTAAATAAAGACTACCATGAACTAAACAATTTAACTAAGGGGAAATAAAAGGGAAAGGGGAAAAAGGGAGGAAAACAAACAAACAAAATAAATGAAAGCTATATGGAAGTGCAGAGGAAAGAAATTACTCTCTACTTCCCACAAATGAGCGATGATTGACCACGTCCTTGAAGCAAGGCCTCAATGCACGCAGCCGGTGTTCGAGAGGAGGACCGACGTCTTCTCAACGAGAGCCCACCCCCCCCCCTCTTCTTCCTGTTTCCACCTTTTATTGCTGAGTGTGACACCACATGGTATGGAATATCCCTTTGATTGGTTTAGGTCAGCTGCCCTAGTGATGTTTCTCTCCTCACTTTTTTGCCCAACCCCTAGGAGGGTTAGAGAAAGGCCCAATGCTGTGCCACTGCTGCTCAGCAGTAGACACAACACTGGTGTGATAACACTGCTGTTCCAGCTACAAGTACAGAGTACGGCACTGTATGGGCTGCTGCCGGGAAAGTTAACATTCCAGCCAGACCCAGTACAACCTCCACCCCTTATTCCATAACATTTGTGTCACACTCAGATCCCCATACTTTAGCATACAAGCATTCTCATCATTATCCCTTGTCCTTTAACAGGACAAGGATTTAACAGGACAGGATTAATAGGCAGGTGTATCTTTTCATTCAGTAGGTCTTTCTTGGAAAATGTTCATAAGAACTGTTGATGATTAGGTCTTCATCTGCCAAAGTGGCCACTCAAGGCAGGCGGAGTTGGATGTCTGGACACCAGCACCAGCTTAGCTCAAGTCCTTGTTGCACTGCCCGGCTCCTTGCAAAGTTGACCTGTCGTTGATCCTACAGCATCTTCCTACAACATATAACTTAGATTATAGATTAGTTTTCTCTCAATGTCAAATCTCCTTGAGGCACACACTTGATATCCCCATTCTTTTGCATGACCCACCAGGTATACCCTGGTCCTTGGGCGAAGACAATCCCATGAGTGGGTTTGCCTTTTCCCGAGGCAGGAGCAACCCACACTGCCTTCCCCATCAACCTTCATATATGCACTACGGGAACCTTAGCTCCTTTCACAGTGTGTAGGGGTTTTGTTTCGGCAGGACCAGCACAGCTGTCAGACCCCCTATTGTTAACTAGCCAAGTGGCTTCTGGTAGATTTGTGTCCCATTGTTTCCACATCCCAGCACCTAATGCTCGTAACATAGTCTTTAACAGTCCATTGTACCTCTCAACCTTCCCAGAGGCTTGTGGGTGATAAGGGATGTGGTACACCCACTCAATATCATGCCTCTTTGCCCAGGAGGTAACAAGATTGTTTCGGAAATGACTCCCATTGTCAGACTCAATTCTCTCTGGTGTACCATGACGCCACAATACTTGTCTTTCCAGGCCCAAGATAGTGTTTCGGGCGGTGGCATGGTTTACAGGGTATGTTTCCAGCCACCCAGTAGTTGCTTCTACCATGGTGAGTATGTACTGTTTGCCTTGGCGAGTTTTTGGGAGTGGTCCGATATAGTCAATTTGCCAGGCCTCACCATATTGAAACCCTAACCATCTCCCCCTGTTCCAGGGAGATTTTACCTTCATGGCTTTCTTGATTGCAGCACAGGTCTCACACTCATGGGTAACCTGTGTGATGGCCTCAATGGTCAAGTCCACCCCTCGATCACGAGCCCATCTGTAAGTGGCATCTCTCCATAGATGTCCTGATGTTTCATGGGCCCATCGAGCTACAAACAGCTCACCCTTACGTTCCCAGTCTAGGTCCACCTGAGCCACTTCAATTTTCGAAGCTCGATCCACTTCTTTGTTGTTCTGATGTTCTTCAGTAGTGCGACTCTTGGGCATGTGGGCATCTACATGACGTACTTTAACATCCAGGTTTTCTACCTGGGCAGCAATATCTTGCCACAGGGTAGCAGCCCAGATAGGCTTACCTCTGCGCTGCCAGTTGCTCTCTTTCCATTGCTGCAGCCACCCCCACAGAGCATTTGCCACCATCCATGAGTCAGTATAAAGATACAATACTGGCCAATTTTCTCTTTCGGCGATATCTAGGGCTAGTTGTATGGCTTTTACTTCTGCATACTGACTCGACTCACCTTCCCCTTCCATGGCTTCCACAACTCGTCGTATGGGATTCCACACAGCAGCTTTCCATTTCCGATGGCTCCCTATCACACGGCAGGATCCGTCAGTAAACAACGCATACTGCTTTCTGTCTTCTGGCAACTCATTGTATGGTGGTGCCTCTTCAGCACGGGTTACCTCTTCTGTTGGCACTCCGAAATCTCTGCCTTCCGGCCAGTCCATAATCTCTTCCAGGATTCCTGGGCGATTGGGTTTTCCCATTCGAGCCCGCTGTGTAATTAATGCTATCCACTTACTCCAAGTAGCATCAGTCGCATGGTGTGTAGTGGGAATTTTCTCTTTGAACATCCAATGTAACACAGGTAGCCGCGGTGCCAAGAGGAGCTGTGCCTCTGTACCCACAACTTCTGAAGCAGCTCGAACACCCTCATATGCTGTGAGTATTTCCTTTTCAGTTGGGGTGTAATTGGCTTCTGATCCTCGATAGCCCCGACTCCAGAAGCCCAAAGGTCGACCTCGAGTTTCTTCTGGGGTTTTCTGCCAAAGGCTCCAGGTGAGCCCATGCTCCCCAGCTGCAGTGTAAAGTATATTTTGCACAGCTGGTCCGGTACGGACAGGCCCAAGGGCTACTGCACGAGCTATTTCTTGTTTGATTTGTTCAAATGCCTGTTGTTGCTCAGGGCCCCACTCAAAATAGTTTCTCTTTCGAGTCACTCGATATAGAGGACTCACAAGCTGACTATAGCCTGGCACATGCATTCTCCAGAATCCCACGAGGCCTAGGAAAGCTTGCGTTTCCTTTTTGCTAGTTGGCGGAGACATTGCTGTTATTTTATTGATCACATCCATTGGAATATGGCGACGTTCATCCTGCCATTTTACCCCCAAGAACTGGATTTCCTGTGTAGGCCCCTTGACCTTGCTCTGTTTAATGGCAAAACCAGCTTTCAGGAGAATTTGGATTATTTTCTTCCCTTTCTCAAAAACTTCTTCTGCTGTGTTGCCCCACACGAGGATGTCGTCAATGTACTGAAGGTGCTCAGGAGCTCCCCCTTGTTCCAATGCAGACTGGATCAGTCCATGGCAAATGGTAGGGCTGTGTTTCCACCCCTGGGGCAGCCGATTCCAGGTGTATTGGATGCCCCTCCAAGTGAAAGCAAACTGCGGCCTGCATGCTGCTGCTAAAGGGATGGAGAAAAATGCATTAGCAATATCAATTGTGGCATACCACTTGGCTGCCTTTGACTCTAGTTCGTACTGAAGTTCTAGCATGTCCGGCACTGCAGCACTCAGTGGTGGCGTGACTTCATTCAGGCCTCGATAGTCCACTGTTAGCCTCCACTCGCCATTAGACTTTCGTACTGGCCATATAGGACTATTAAAGGGTGAGCGAGTCTTGCTGATTACTCCCTGACTCTCCAGTCGGTGAACCAACTCATGGATGGGAATCAGGGAGTCTCGGTTGGTGCGATATTGCCGTCGGTGCACCGTTGTGGTAGCAATTGGTACCTGTTGTTCTTCAACCTTCAGCAATCCTACAACAGAAGGGTCTTCTGAAAGGCCAGGCAGGGTAGACAGCTGCCTAATCTTCTCTGTGCTCAAAGCAGCTATGCCAAAAGCCCACTGGTATCCTTTTGGATCCTTGAAGTACCCTCTCTTGAGATAGTCTATGCCAAGGATGCACGGAGCCTCTGGGCCAGTCACAATGGGATGCTTTTGCCACTCATTCCCAGTTAGACTCACTTCAGCTTCCAGTACAGATAGTTGTTGGGATCCCCCTGTCACTCCAGAGATACAGGTGAGTTCTGTCCCTTGGTAGCCTGATGGCATTAAGGTACATTGTGCGCCAGTGTCCACTAAAGCTTTGTATTCCTGTGGTTCTGATGTTCCAGGCCATCGGATCCACACAGTCCAATAAATCCGGTTATCCCTTTCCTCTACCTGGCCAGAGGCAGGGCCCCTCTAGTCCTGGCTGGAGCGTCTGCCACTTAATTCTTGCAAATGCACAAATTCTGGCAAATGAGAGGTAGAGGTCCCTTCATCGTGGTCAAGAATAACATCAGCTCTTCTACTGCCTCTGGGGTACTGCCCAATAGAAACTGGAGCAGCATTTCTCTTAGGAGCCCCTCTTCTTGCTGCTGTATTTCCTTTCATTTCACGTACCCGAGCAGCTAGGGTTGAAGTAGGTACACCATCCCATTTCCTCATATCTTCCCCATGGTCACGCAGATAAAACCACAAGGTGCCACGTGGTGTACGTCTTGGGTACTCTCTCTCTTGAGTAGGCGAATGCTGATTCTTAGTGGCTGAAGTATCACTCTGTCTAGATGAGGGGGAATATACTTTCTCCACAAGCTTGTCAAGTCCTTTAGACAATTTCTCCACAGCTGAGACACAGGACTGTAGCGGAGCAGAGAGATTGTCTTCATATTTTTGAAGCTGGCAGGAGACATCATACATTGTTGGTCCCATCCCCTCATCCCAGTGAATTGCTGCCAGGGTACTGGCATGTGCTGATGGTGCACTCCGCACAAATTTACGCCACATGGATGTTGTGCACTGGACTTCATCGGGGTCTTGAGGTGTCTGGGCATTGTCCAAATCACTATAAATCATCTCCCGCACAGCTAATTCCCGCAGATGCTGGAGACCTTTATCCACAGTGGTCCACTTGCCTATGCGATATACAATATCTTCCTTATGGGGATATCTTTCTTTGATAGCTGCCAGGAGTCATCTCCAGAGGCTGAGGGTCTGTGCTCCTCTCCCGATTACTTTGTCCATTACCCTTTCTCTAGAGAGGGATCCCAGCTGCTTGGCTTCATTGCCTTCTAATTGTAGGCTACTGGCCCCAGCATCCCAGCATCGGAGCAGCCAAGTGAGGATGTGTTCACCTGGGCGTCGACCATAATCCTTTCATATTTCTCGCATCTCACTCAGGGATAAGGATCGAGTGATTTCTGATTCCTTTATGATTTCCGTCTCGTCTTCCTGCTGTTTTTGTGATGGCTCTGCTTTAGAGGTGCCTGCCAATTCCCCTTCTCCCTCCTTCTTAGGAGAGCCTTCTTCCCTTACTAAACGAGCTGACCTCCGTTTCCATTGTTTTGACTTGACTATGGGGGCGACCGATACCATAGTTGGTTGGTCCTCTGGGTCAGCCACAGCATGTGTTACTTGGTCATCAGATTCAGAGACTTCCTCCCGCTCTTCAAGTTGCTGGATGATGTTAAACAGTGTTTGATAGGAATAAACCAGGACCCAGCACAATGCTGCAAGCTGTTGTTCTCCGGCATTATCAGGATCAGGACATACAACTCTCAAACATTCTACCAAGTTTTTAGGATTTAGCACTTGCTCAGGGGTGAAGTTCAAAACTATTGGAGGAGACACTCGTGACAGGTATCTGCTAACATCATCCCACACACTGTGCCACTCACCACGAGACTGTTTCGGGACAGATTCCCAAATAAGTTTTCTAAACAATCGACTAATCTTAGAGAGAAAATGAAACCTGTTATTCAGAATTAGAAATAGCAATACATGGGTTACAGATGGATCTTCAAAATACTCCCAAACTGTTGTAATTAGCCCACTGTGAAAGAAGGGAAAGGTACCATTCCTGATATTATTAATAAACTGGTGTCCAGATGAGAAAAGGAAGGCAGTGTAGTTCTGAATATTCTCTGAAAGATAGTTTCCATGGGACCCAAATGATAACAGCGCAGAGCCTGAATTCCAGAGTAAAACCAAGGTCAGTGCTTGGCAGCACAACGAATTAAAAAAAGTGAACACAGATTGTAGCACTTTGTCGGATCGGATATATAGGAGAAAGGAGAATATGACACGAATTGCATGACATATGAACAAAGCCATTATTATTAACAGGGCAAGGAACATGGTTACTAGCAAGCAAGTGTGTTAGTTGTATGCGTTTAATCAATTCTATTGTTATCTCAACCCTTCGAGCCCCACGTTGGGCGCCAAAAAGGACTGTGGTGGTTTTACCGTGCTGGGCAGCTAAACCCCACAACTGCTCTCTCACTCCCCCTCCTTTAGATGAGGAGGGGGAGAAGTAAAGCAAAGAACAACTCACGGGTTGAGATAAGGATAATTTAATTAAAGGGAAATAATTATAATAATTAAATAAAGACTACCATGAACTAAACAATTTAACTAAGGGGAAATAAAAGGGAAAGGGGAAAAAGGGAGGAAAACAAACAAACAAAATAAATGAAAGCTATATGGAAGTGCAGAGGAAAGAAATTACTCTCTACTTCCCACAAATGAGCGATGATTGACCACGTCCTTGAAGCAAGGCCTCAATGCACGCAGCCGGTGTTCGAGAGGAGGACCGACGTCTTCTCAACGAGAGCCCACCCCCCCCCCTCTTCTTCCTGTTTCCACCTTTTATTGCTGAGTGTGACACCACATGGTATGGAATATCCCTTTGATTGGTTTAGGTCAGCTGCCCTAGTGATGTTTCTCTCCTCACTTTTTTGCCCACCCCCTAGGAGGGTTAGAGAAAGGCCCAATGCTGTGCCACTGCTGCTCAGCAGTAGACACAACACTGGTGTGATAACACTGCTGTTCCAGCTACAAGTACAGAGTACGGCACTGAATGGGCTGCTGCCGGGAAAGTTAACATTCCAGCCAGACCCAGTACAGCTTCTGGTGGTGTGAGAAGAGGGAGACATGCTCTTGGACCATGTTTGTGCTATGGAAAGGTGGTGCTGCAGAGCAGCCTCTTTCAGGAGGGTGCCAAGGGCAAGAACAGCACGTGTGCATTCATAGGTGCATCATGGGCCAGAGGACAGGTCATGCAATGAGATAGATCACTGCAGGATACATGCACTTCTGTTGTGCTGTGGAAGAAAATATGTGTACTGTCTGTTTACCATATTTGCGTAGCAGAATAAAAAGAAGGTGGTGCAGCCTGCTTTGCTGCATGGGAGGGAACACTCCTCAGGACGTGCAGGCTGTGCCTAGCTGGTAGGTGCTACTCTTACAGGAACATCTGTTAAGCTGTGAGAGTGCACAGATAATCTCTGCCCTGAGATGCTTGAACCTAAAAGATGGACAAGAGCCTCTGGTGACTGGAGCTGGCTGAACTGATTCACAGCAGGGAGATAAAATCATTGCTGTGTGTCTTCTTCACTGTCCTGATGCAAAATGGAGGTTCCCAGGGTCCAAGGGCCTGGACCTGCATTGCATAAAGTGCAGGTGCCTGAGAGAGTATGCAGTCGTCTCAGAAATGGCCTTCCCATGGTTCTATTGCCGCCTGTCAGGGTTTCTGAGGCTCTGATAGCAAGCAAGGAACAATTTCTCTGTCCCAGAGATGTTAATTTTCTTGCAGTCTGATGCTCCTGGTGAGACAAGATCTCACTCTGGTGTTATTCCTGATAGCCAGACAGTAACCCACCTTTAGCAACCCCATGCCATGTTTTGCCCCATTTTAAGTTTATTACTGTCTCATTATTCTTTGCCAATGTTTTCTGAAAGCCTTATGTAGTATTAAGGGCAGGTCGAAAGATCTATGGTGGGTCACTTCCCTTCCTCTTTCAGAACAGGTATAGGCTTTACCTTTATTATTTGTCAGCCACATGACTTCAGCTCCTTCCTCTCTTTTTCCTCATAGGTATTTTTATTGAAAGCTCTGTTGTTAGCTGTGAACATGCAATGATTCTTTAAATGTCCTGGGATCAAGAATATCTTGTCCTTTCTGACTGGAGTGCATTAATCTCCTTGGATTTGTTTCCACTTCAAATGCTCATTTCCTTCTCTGCACTCTCTTTTCTCTGTATTGTCTAACCCATCATTGATGTATCTTCCATGTTCTTCTTTATGCCAAAACAGTATCAAAGATGCAGTCTCTACTTGACTGTAATATCCTTCTTGGTGTGGTTATTCATTCAGTTTGGTCAGGAGCCCTGTTCTAATTTCCTCAACTTTCTTGGTGATTCCAGATGTTTTTTTTTACTTACAATGTACATTCAAAGTTTTTTCTGAACTAATTCCTTGAGCTCCTTGTTCTTGTTGGCTTTATAACTGTTTTGCCTGGTATGCCAAAGATCTGCTCTTTAAAAATTGAAAAGGTTTCATTACAGAGCTGTTTGCTTTTTACCCTTCTATTTAATGTAAACTGGATCAGCTTGAGATAGCTCTTTAAATTGATAAACAGACCAATAGGTAGAGCTGCTAGGTGGGGAGAGCTTAAAGAAACACAAAGATGAAGACCTGGATAGGAAAAAAAAAAGACTGCAGCTGTTAACTCTTGCAAACGAGCTACCCTGAGCTGCAAGGTGGGTAGGAGAACCAGATTAGAATGTGCTGTGTTCTTGGGAAGGGGTGGGACACATGGACAAGGAATGGGTACTGGACTGGGAAAGTCTGCCTTCCCGCTGGTTCCCAGATGCATGAGACTCACCTGTGCATATGTGGCTCTCTTTGCTCGGGAACATTCCTGCATATTTGTGCAAGGAAATTGAAAAGCATGCTGTTTCAGGATTTTTATTTTTGGGGGGAGGAGTGGGAGGAGAGAAACAAAGTTGTGTTTTTGCAATAGAAGGTGTTTTTACAGTGGAAAATTCCACTAACCTTGCATATTCAAAAGTGATTGTACAGCATAGCAGTGGGGAGTATGTTAAGCAGATAAGGGAAGGTCCCACTGTCCCAAAATAAGGAGGATAGCTAAGAAAAACAGGATGAGCAGTACAAAATCAGTAAAAACGATAATCACAGGCCCTCTAGTTAGGAGAGAAGAAGGGGAAAAAAAAAAAAAAAAAAAAGGAAAAGGAGAAATTAATGGTTGGTCAATTCAAATTGTGTATATATATGGTACAGAAGAGTGTTGAGTAGCTTGTGAACCTGTAGTACTCAGCCAATGAGGAAACGGGAGAAATCAGGTGTCAGGTAATAGGGAATATAAGGTTATGATAAATTTTTACTGTATGCTCCTGCTTGCAGGACACCCGCCATTGCAATCGTGAATAAAATAGCTTCACAGAAGATCCTGTCTGAAGAAAAATACTGAGATTTTTTCTCACAGGGGGGCGAGAACTCAAGTTATCTATTTGATCTTTGAATCAAAGAGTTGCTTAACCATGATGCAGTCAACACTGGGAAAATCTTGTGCTCCTGAGTGTTGGCTAACACAGACATGATTTGACACCAATTAGATCATTGCTAAGCTCCTTCTGGCCCCCAGGGAATGGGCTCTTCAGGTGCTACTCTTGAAGGGAGAAGGGAGTCCGTGCTCCCTACATAGTTAGGCTAATCTCACTGGTTTGTTTTAATACCAGAACCACGCCTGATTATGGGTAAACTGGCACCAACTGCAATTACTTCTGGAGAAGTGTGACCTAAATGCTTTCAATGGGCAGGCTTTTCTCCATTCTGCTCTGCATACATTGGTGCAGGAGCAACCACATACCTACTTAGCCTCCTTTTACCTGGTACTTCAGTAAGGCTTTTGACACTGTTTCCAACAACATTCTCCTCAAGAAACTGGCTGCTTGTGGCTTGGACTGGCGTATACTTCATTGGGTTAGAAACTGGCTGGATAGCTGGGCCCAAAGAGTTGTGGTGAATGGAGTCAAATCCAGTTGGAGGCCAGTCACTAGTGGCATTCCCCAGGGCTCGGTACTGGGGCCAGTCCTCTTTAAAATCTTTATCGATGATCTGGATGAGGGGATCGAGTGCACCCTCAGTAACTTTGCAGATGACACCAAGTTAGGTGCGTGTGTCGATCTCCTCAACGGTAGGAATGTTGAGGGATTTTTGAAAAAGCAAGGAGGCCATGACTTGCTGCAGCTGAGCAAACCAAGCTACCAGGATGACTATGAGAATTTCCCATGACGTTGCCCAACTGAGGAATTTTAAAAATATTGTTGCCAGCAGCTGGCTTCAAGGACGAGATCTATGTGACTGCTAATCACAAGGGGGTTGTTTTCTTGCAGGTGGGGTTGTTTACTTGCAGTTGTTTGTCTGACTGCTTTTGACCAATAATCTTGTGTGAGACACTATCTGCCCCTGTTAAGTTTGCTATAAAAGTCAGGCTATTCGGGTAATAAAGGGAGAGCATGATCTGACCATACTGGTGTCTGTCGTGTTTTCGGCCGTCCTTCCTGCAACATAGGAAGGCTCTTCAGGAGGATCTGGATAGGCTGGACCGATGGGCTGAGGTCAACTGCATGAAGTTCAACAAGGCCAAGTGCCAGGTCCTGCACCTGGGGTGCAATAACCCCAAGCAGAGCTACAGGCTGGGAGATGAGTGGTTGGAAAGCTGCCTGGCGGAGAAGGACCTGGGAGTATTGGTTTAAAGTCGGCTGAATATGAGCCAGCAGTGTGCTCAGGTGGCCAAGAAGGCCAACAGCATCCTGTCTTGTATAAGAAGCAATGTGGCCAGCAGGGCTAGGGAAGTGATTGTCCCCCTGTACTCGACTCTGGTGAGGCCATACCTTGAGTACTGTGTTCAGTTTTGGGCCCCTCGCTACAAGAAGGACATCGAGGTACTCGAGAGAGTCCAGAGAAGGGCGACGAAGCTGGTGAGGGATCTGGAGAACAAGTCTTATGAGGAGCGGCTGAGGGAGCTGGGTTTGTTCAGCCTGGAGAAGAGGAGGCTCAGGGGCGACCTTATTGCTCTCTACAGGTACCTTAAAGGAGGCTGTAGCGAGGTGGGGGTTAGTCTATTCTCCCACGTGCCTGGTGCCAGGACGAGGGGGAATGGGCTAATTTTGTGCCAGGGGTGTTTTAGGTTAGATGTTAGGAAGAACTTCTTTACTGAGAGGGTTGTGAGGCATTGGAATGGGCTGCCCAGGGAAGTGGTTGAGTCACCATCCCTAGAGGTATTTAAAAGATGTTTAGATTTCACAGAACTGTAGGGGTTGGAAGGGACCTTGAATGATCATTGGGTCCAACCCCCCTGCCAAAGCAGGTTCCTTAAAGCAGGCTGCCCATGTAGGCATCCAGACAGGCCTTGAATATCTCCAGAGAAGGAGACTCCACAACCTCCCTAGGCAGCCTGTTCCAATGCTCCATCACCCTCACTGTGAAGAAGTTCTTTCGCATGTCAGTGCGGAACTTCCTGTACTCCATTGCCCCTTCCTGTGCAGCCATTGCCCCTTGTCCTATCCCCACAAACCACTGAGAAGAGGTTGGCTACATCCTTCTGTCCCCCACCCCTCAGATATTTATATACACTGAGGAGATCCCCTCTCAGTCTTCTCTTCTCCAGGCTGAACAGACCCAGGTCTCTCAGCCTTTCCTCATAAGGAAGATGCTCCAGGCCCCGTATCATCTTTGTGGCCCTCCCCTGGACTCTTTCCAGGAGATCCCTGTCTTTTTTGTACTGGGGAGCCCAGAACTGGACACAGTACTCCAGGTGAGGCCTACCCAGGGCAGAGTAGAGTGGTAGGATCACCTCCCTTGACCTGCTGGCCATGCTCCTTTTAATGCACGCCAGGATCCCATTAGCCCTCTTGGCCACAAGGGCACAGTTCTGGCTCATGGTCAACCTGTTGTCCACCAGGACCCCCAGGTCCTTCTCCGCAGAGGTCCTCTCCAGCAGGTCGTCCCCCAACCTGTACTGATACATGCGGTTGTTCCTTCCCAGGTGCAGGACTGTACACTTGCTCTTGTTAAACCTCATTTGGTTTCTTCCTGCCCAGCTCTCCAGCCTCTCCAGGTCTCGCTGAATGGCAGCACAGCCTTCTGGCATGTCAGCCACTCCTCCCAGCTTTGTGTCATTGGCGTACTTGCTGAGGGCAGACACTATTCCCTCATCAAGGTCGTCGATGAAGATGTTGAACAAGACCGGACCCAGCACCGACCCCTGGGGAACACCGCTAGTCACAGGCCTCCAGCCAGACTCCACGCTGCCGATCACTACCCTCTGAGTTCGGCCAGTCAGCCAGTTCTCAACCCACCTCACTGTCCACTCCTCTATCCCACACTTTCTCAGCTTTGCTATCAGGATGTCATGGAAGACAGTATCAAAAGCCTTGCTAAAGTCAAGGTAGATGACATCCACCACTCTCCCCCCATCTACCCAGCTGGTGATGCCATCATAGAAGGCAATGAGGTTGGTCGAGCACGACTTCCCCTTGGTGAATCCAAGGGAATAGATGTTGAACTTAGTGATATGTTTTAGTGGAGGACTTGTTATTGTTAGGTCAGAGGTTGGACTCGATGATCTTGAAGTCTCTTCCATCCTAGACAATTCTGTGATTCCAATTTACTTAAATTATTTATTAATTGTTAGAAATGGCTCAGGATTCAAATTAGGATTAAATAAAAAATAGGATTTATTAAAAGAATATAAAGGAATAGAGGTAAGCAAACAGCGCTGGGTGCACCGGGAGTCTCTGCTCCACCAGGACGCACACCAAGTACATCAAGCAGCTGATTTTTATGCTCCTAGACTAATACATATTCATTACTACTTCTAAAAAAAATAGATTATTATAATTAGCTTCCGGGGTCCAGTCCCTCCTACTGGAGCATGCGCATCAGTCTCCTCTGGGGGTCTCTAGGGGTCTTTCATGCTGAAGGCTCGTAGTCTTCCTCTCCAAGCTTTTTTCTCGTCTTTCCCCTTTGTACTCCTTTGGCACCGTATCAAGTTTATAGAACATTTCCTGCAGGTCTTGTCTCCCAGCTGTCCTTCAGCTTCTTTTTTCTTCTTCTTAATCTCTTGGCCACCTGGCCAGATATCAGAGGCCTGCATAGTATCCCATAACAGTCACTAGTTGTTATCAGTTGTTCTGAAACCCCCAGACATCAAAGACTTCATACAAACACAAATAGCTTTCTTATTGACACTTCACCAGTAATTAAAACATTCTTCACCAGCCATTCACAGGGACAGTCACACCTATTGCAGTGTTAAATTAATCTCGAAGAAGACAGAAAAAAGGCTGTAACTGTTAGAAATAGAAGTCCGGAATAACAAAGGCAAACAGGTTCATAAATTTGAGGAGTATTTTCTGAAGACTTGATAAATTGACTAGAATGAGGGGGAGACTGGGACACACTGCATCTGTGGTTCAAGAATTAAATTGCCAGTGCAGGGCCCAGAGGCAGACAGGACTGTTCTTTATGGACACGAATTGTTAAAACATTCCTAACATTAAGGCACCTTCTTTTGGTCCCCCTCTGGGGCTCCCATGGCAAAGAGCAGGGACACAGGCATTGTACTTCTTACCACATGTGTTCTGTGTAGCTCAGATAGCATAGCTGTTCTCACAGATGTCCTTCTCGGCAGGGAAAATGACCCATCTGGACCATTGTGCTAGGGAAATTTGTTGTTCTTTGTAGTGAGGCTATTTCCAGTGCCTGCTTGCACTGTATTTTTCCCCACGTAGACTAGCTTTCAGACCTTTCCCAGTAACTCAACTGATAAAGTCGTAAGCCCACATATAGGAAGATCCAGTGGAGGTGTAAATAATTCATGTCTCTGGTCCCAAGATATTGCTGGCCCACCCTGAGTATTTTCCCTGGCTTTGCCTAGTTTCTTCTTATGATCCATGGCAGGAGCAACACATCTGCCCTGAGGTTTGGCTTGCTGTGGCTGCCGTCTCCATCAACGCTTGTTAGCATGTGAACAGTTGTAGTCACTTTTAAAGTTTTCTTGCCTGAATATGGCTTATCACGAGCAGTGATTGTAGCTTGACCCTTCAGAAGAACAGCAAGTGGATTTCAGCAGACATCTGCACTTAGTCATTTTCTACTGCCAACAAAATGTTCTCTCTAGTCCACATTCAGTGGCATCTTACTTAATCTACTGCTAAGAGATATCCTCCAGCTGCAGGTCATAGTGCTTGAAATGGCCACTGAGGGGAGCATCTTCCTTACTCAGATGTCTTGCCTCAGCTCCATGTCATATGCCTCATTTTCATTTCTGCAGACACCTGCTATTTATAATTATTGGATGTATAAAGCACTCTGAAGGTGGTGACTACTCCTTGTTTCTGTAAACCTGACAGCCTTCTTGGTCCCACTTGCTTTCCTTCTATTTTTCCTCTTTTCCCTGACTTTTAGGGAGGACTTGAGAGAGGAAAGGTGAAGCTGCAGGGAGCACAGAGAGACCTCAGACATTCCTAGAGGTCTCTATCCCTTAGGACAGTAGGCCTAGACAGTTCATGGCACAATAACAGGGGAGGAGAGGAGGAACTGTCAGAAACAGGTATGTCCCAACACTGACAAGCAGTGGGCATGACAGTGGTTATCACACAAAGGTGGCAACACTCATCACAGGTCATTCAGCATACTTTTGACCATATCTTTTTGAGACACCGATAGCAGTCATTGATCCGTTGAGATATCTATTCTCTGAGCTTCTGCTGATGACTGTGCAAGCTTTACAGACCCCCAAAAAAGCCTCCATCTCTGTAACTGACCCCTCAAAGACTTTGTGCTGCTGACAAGGTTTGGTACTGCAGGGTAGTAGAAATACTTTTAACTGAAGCAACATGTTTGTATTTGTCCTGGAGGTACAGAGGGGTGATTTCTCTCTTTACCAGAGGATGTTCCACAGACAGTATTTTGGTCTCCTATCTTGTTGCCTGCTTTCCCCTTGGCACGAGTTGAGGTTAAAAAAAAGAAAACCCACAAAAACCTCTTGGCCTGCTGATAAAAGCAGAAGGAGAATCTTCTTTCATGGAGGCAGGCCACCAGACCTCGCTGATTAAATAAGCAAATTTCACCAGACAAAATTTCTTTCAGTCCAGACCTTAGTCTGTGATTGAGAACCCTGTTATCTCTTGAGGACCCACAAAGAGAATTTGCATGAAGACAGGTAAAACTCCACACACACCTACCCCAAGTATTTGTGGAAGTTGAGGATGCAAAACCCCCACAAACCAACCTCCAGATGCAGGGAAAAGAAACTCCTTTCCTCAGAGAATGTATATTTGAAAAAAAAAAAAATCCCTTGGTTTCTTCTATGCTAGTCTTTTTGTAAGCCTGGATTTTTTTGAACTTAATGCTGACTTAGATAAATGGTATAAGAGTGTTACAAGGACAGCTACAACAGTGTACTTTGCCAGGTTCCAAATTATCTGGCTTTGAACTACCAAAAGCCATGCTTTTGATGTCATGCTGGCCATTGAGGAACTTTACTGATGAACATCTATATTTAAATGTTAAGGTACATAAGAAAAGGAATGGAAAAATATTGCAGAGTTTTTTAATGTTGATACATAAAGCAGAGGGCATCCCACCATCGATTGGGAAAGCATGTGCAATTAATTAGTCACCCCAGATCAGAAGGATGACTAAAGACTTGGTGGGAACTGAGGAACTGCCCAGGAATCTGCACAAAGTCCTGGAAAACTTTCATAACTGGAGAGACTGAAGAAACTGAGATTATTTCTGTGAAATGGGAAACTGTAGGATTCATGATATGAAATAATGAATGGTCTAGAGAAAGAAGATAGTGATTGATGTGCTGCCCAGCTTGTAACGTCAAAGTATTCCAGAGAATTAAGGAGGATTATTTGAAAATAATAATAAGAATAATTTTCACATACTGTGATTAATTAGTCCATGAATCTTACTGTTAAACTCAAAGCCCAGCAATATTCCCAAATGGCTTGGCATTTGTGTGAATAACAAGACTACCCAGTGTATTTATAGCACATGTTCAGAACTGAAGTTGCAGAGTTTTGAAACCTCCTGGCTGAGTTGAGGCCTATCTCAGTGTAAGGGCTTAGTAGGGACAAATTCTTCCTCACAACATGATGTAGATACTTCTTCTTTGAGACTTCTTGTACAGAAAGGACACAACTTCAAGAAAGAAGATTTCCAAATCTGTGCATGTCCTATATAGGAAGACCTGGGAGCCTACTGTCTTGAGGGGTCTCCTCTACCCTCTTGAACGTGCTTGAAGTGATTTAAAGCAGAGTAGTCATCCCTCTGGTGCATCCTCAGGAATGTTGATCTGCTCCTCCAGTACAGAGCCAAGGATCATCTCTGCTCTCCCTTTTTCTTCAGTATAATAGGTCTATGCATCCTCTGCAACCCAGAAAGACTTTCCTTAGCAGACCTTGGTTAATCCAGATTTATCAGATTTAGTTAGATAGACCCTTAATGCTCTGTTGAGCCCAGTCATTCTGAGCCTAATTAGCAAATGAGCTGTCTTCTGGAGCATTATCCTAAAATAAATGTCTCACTCAGGGCAGCTGATCACTGTCCCAGCTGGAGCTTTACAAGCCGAGTTTGGTTTGAGTTGTCGGCCCCTGTTGAGGGATAAGTTTCTCCTCTCAGAAGAAAAGTATTCGTAATCATTACTAGAGCCTGGTCTGCTTCATAAGTATTTTATTAAGGTTCTGGCTTGCCTTTTGTTAGTTATGTTGCATGGAAAATATTCTGTTATGTAAATTAATGCTGCAGTTTCATCCAGATCTTCTGAGTTCTGCCTTGCCACTGTGCAAACACACAAGTGGAGAGAGACGGGTGTCGGGATGGGGGAAAGCTCTTGTATGTGAGCAGGATGAAAAGCTTGGGACTGCTCAGAGGGGTGGCAAATGCAATAAGAAATATAATGCTCTTCCTGTCCTAACACAAGGACAAATAATGAAGGTAAATGTTGGTAAATTCTAAAGGACTGACTGACAGCTACTACTGTGTCATGTAATTATCTATGAAGCTCAACGATTCAGGATGTTATAGGGTTCAAAGGTTCAGAAAAAATGGACACTATCAAGGATGTCAAGAAAATGTAGTATTATGATTATAAGGGCACCTAGCTGTTTATGGAGGGGTTATGAAACCTGCTTCTGGCATAAAGCATTCTCAAGTGGAGGCTGCCCATGCCAGGAGGGGGAAAATGGAACAGCCAGTCACTTGTTCGCCCATTTTGGGATTATTACACCTCATTCTGAGCCTCTGAACTCTGCTGGCAAAGGCGAAGGACTGGGCTGTACTGGCCATCTGATTCAGTCCACAGACTTATGTGTTCCCATGCTGAAATTAAAAATTCCCTGAGGCTGGTGATCCATGAAGGCTAAATATGTTCATCTGTCCATTGCTTCTTTCTCCTCCCTCTGTTTCTGAGCTAGTGGCAACAGTTGGCTTAGAATTTGTAATTCCTGGAAAAAAACAGCATTCTTGGTAGACTTGTTTTGGGCAGGGAGGTCACATCAAGACCTGCTGTGTGGGGCAAAGAGCAGTTTCTAATCTCACACAGTCTCACTGTGCGCTGAGAGCTGGGAAGGGTTAAAG
Organism: Aythya ferina; assembly: GCF_964211825.1. Lineage (NCBI taxonomy): Eukaryota > Metazoa > Chordata > Aves > Anseriformes > Anatidae > Aythya > Aythya ferina. Next base: position 2,684,966 of record NC_140313.1, on the reverse strand, counting down.
TTTTCTGCAGTCTTGGCAGGAGTCAGCTGTTGGACATAGCTACTGTTTGAAAAAACATTTAGATTTGCAGTGTGTGGAGGAACATCTAATAAAAACAGCCTGCTGCTGGGATGTTTTTCTGTTTGTGTTTGCTTTTGGGGTTTCTGATCCAGTTGCACACAGTATGTACTAAATTCCTTGTACAACTGAATCATTTAAAAGTAATAAAGCTCTGCAAATGCAGGTATTCTGGACAGCTGGCAGAACTGATGCCCATCGCTGTGAGGTAACACCATACCTGCATTGCTTCTGGCTACTGTAACAAACCATTGGCTACTGTAACAAACATGGCTACTGTAACAAATCATTATACCACCACTGTGTTCAAGTCTGAAAATTATTCTGTAAGGGCTTTTTGACGTCTGTCTGTTTTATTTATGGTGAGTTGTGGGAGTAATACTTTAGTTGTTTCAAGACCCATGTTACCCATGTTTTTTTCTTCAATTTCAACTGAATACCATATCCACGTTTGCTGCCCATTCTGCTATTGCTGTGTTGCTATATTTATAACATAATGTTAATACATCTAGGTTGTACATCTATAATCTGCTGTCCCAGAAATGGTTGTTTTTCACTTGATACTGACTGATTCGTATATATGTGGAGCTCTGGGCTGAGCAGACAGTAAACATAATTTCACAGCCTCTTTAACTCAGCTGTCATGACTGAGTTCCTTATTTCTCACACTTTCATCCATGGTCATTGATACTTTTGCCTTGCAGTAAGGATTCAGGCTTGCTTTGCAGCTGTGATTCCTGCCAGGCATGGTCTTGACAGAAAAGCAATGCCGTCTTAATCTGGATAGAGAGCAAGTAATAATGAAGTCATGCAGCCATGGAGTGGCTTGTATGTATGTATGTTCTGACCTGTGCTGCAGTAAGAACTTATTTCCTGTGAAGACAGACCTTTTTTGTCCCTTTTAGGGCTTAGCTCATCTCTTTTCCCCAAGTCATGAAGGTGACAGGGGATCTAGAGATCCATCTTGAGATGGAGCTGTCTTCATTTGCTTTCTTTGTGCATATGAAACTTCTGAAATTATCCTCCCATAACCTTTGGATAAGCAGGACCTCTCTTTTGCCACAGCCTGAGCAAAGTTGAGCTGTCTGAAGCCATCTTCCAGGAAATGTTAGGAAAGTCCTGAGGGCCTAGTGGGAGAGATTTGTGACCTATTAATTCTAGGGATGCTTCACATCCCCAGCAACCCCTGAAATCTCCAATACTGAGAACATTCCCACACATATGAAGCATCTGTGCCCTCTGCCTCTTGCTGTGATCTTGGGAGCCTTCACCCCTGCAGTGCACACCTGAGCAAAAATGGCTGCTTGTTAACAGTTGCATGTAGCTATATAACATAATATCATATGATGGGAACAGCCTTGCCATCTTGTGTGCCTCCAGGCAAAAGTCAGGGAACCAGCTTTGATCCATGAAGCCGAAGACATGGTCCTCAGCTGCTCATGTCTGCACAAAGAGCATATTCATGAAGTAGCCAGCTGATAGTCACAGCCCTACTTTGTGTCTAAGCCCTGGAGAAACTGCAGCCAAGGAGGAGTTCAGCCTGACATCTGAGCTACTGATTCTGCCCAGTAATTTAATTTGCTTACACATGTAGGATTTTTTTCTTTTCAGCGTGGGTTCTTGAAGACTTTGGAAATCATCACAGAATCACAGAATCATCTAGGTTGGAAGAGACGTCCAAGATCACCTAGTTCAACCTCTGCCCTAACACTAACAAGTCCTCCACTAAACCATATCACTAAGTTCAACATCTAAACGTCTTTTAAAGACCTCCAGGGATGGTGACTCCACCACTTCCTTGGGCAGCCCATTCCAATGCCTCACAACCCTCTCAGTAAAGAAGTTCTTCCTAATATCCAACCTAAAACACCCCTGGCACAAAATTAGCCCATTCCCCCTCGTCCTGGCACCAGGCACGTGGGAGAACAGACCAATCCCCACCTCTCTACAGCCTCCTTTAAGGTACTCGTAGCGAGCAATAAGGTCTCCCCTGAGCCTCCTCTTCTCCAGGCTGAACAAACCCAGCTCCCTCAGCCGCTCCTCGTAAGACTTGTTCTCCAGACCCCTCACCAGCTTTGTTGACCTTCTCTGGACTCTCTCAAGCACATCGATGTCCTTCTTGTAGCGAGGGGCCCAAAACTGAACACAGTACTCAAGGTATGGCCTCACCAGAGCTGAGTACGGGGGACAATCACTTCCCTAGCCCTGCTGGCCACACTGCTTCTTATACAAGACAGGATGTTGTTGGCCTTCTTGGCCACCTGATCACGCTGCTGGCTCATATTCAGCCGACTATAAACCAATACTCCCAGGTCCTTCTCCACCAGGCAGCTTTCCAACCACTCATCTCCCAGCCTGTAGCTCTGCTTGGGGTTATTGCGCCCCAGGTTCAGGACCCGGCACTTGGCCTTGTTGAACTTCATACAGTTGGCCTAAGCCCATCGGTCCAGCCTACCCAGATCCTCCTGCAGATCCTTCTTACCCTCAAGCAGATCAACACGCACCTAACTTGGTGTCGTCTGCAAACTTACTGAGGGTGCACTCGATCCCTTCATCCAGATTATCAATAAAGATATTAAAGAGGACTGGCCCTAGTACTGAGCCCTGGGGGACTCCACTAGTGACCGGCCTCCAACTGGATTTGTTCCATTCACCAAAACTCTTTGGGCCCAGCTATCTGGCCAGTTTCTAACCCAACAAAGCATACGCCAGTCTAAGCCATGAGCAGCCTGTTTCTTGAGGAGAATGCTGTGGGAGACGGTGTCAAAAGCCTTGCTGAAGTCAAGGTAGACCACATCCACAGCCTTTCCCTCATCCACCAAGCGCGTCACTTTGTCATAGAAGGAGATCAGGTTCATCAAGCAGGACCTGCCTTTCATAAACCCATGCTGACTGGGCCTGATCATCTGGTTGCCCTGTAAGTACCACGTGATGACACTCAAGGCAATCTGCTCCATGAGCTTCCCTGGCACTGAGGTCAAACTGACAGGCCTATAGTTTCCCGGGCCTACCCTCTGGCCCTTCTTGTAGATGGGCATCACGTTTGCTAGCCACCAGTTGACTGGGACCTCCCCTGATAGCCAGGACTACCGATAAATGATGGTAAGTGGCTTGGCCAGCTCTTCCGCCAGTTCTCTCAGTACCCTCGGGTGGATCCCATCCGGCCCCATCAACTTGCTTATATCCAAGTGCTGTAGCAGGTCACCAACCATTTCCTGGTGGATTATGAGGGCGACATTCTGCTCCCCATCCCCTTCCACTAGCTCAGGGTACTGGGTATCCAGAAAACAAACCATGTAGCAGCCAGGCACCAGAACCCAGCTGGATCCATGGTTCAGGAAGGAACTGTGTAATTTCTGCTCTTGTAAAATCTTAGATATGCTTTCAATATGCTCAGGCTGGAAGACACTATGGAAATGTGGTCCCTCCTCCTGCTGCTGCCACTACAGTGTCTGCAATAAGAAAGGATTTACTGTGCTTGGAGTTTAATTCCGCAGCAATTTCAGTGAGATATTAACAGCTAGCAACATCAAAGTCTCTTTCTCCTCTGTAGATTTGAATATGGTAATTAGGAGCATATGTGGTGGGGGCTGGGGCAGAGGACAGCTGGAGGAGGAGGAGGAGCAGATTCCAACCCAGATCACCTGGGCCATGTCCCTGAGTCACAGCCTGCAAGTGGCTCCTGCTGAGTGCCAGCTGGTGAGTCACAGAGCAAGGGAGCACAGACATGGGAGAAACTGTTTCAGTCACTGTCCAGTGGTGGCTGGTATAGAGCTGCTGTTTGAGCTATTGTTAATGCCTTCTGTAACTCAAAATGCCCCAAACAGCTGAGATTTCTTTTCCTCTGACTAGGAGGCAGTACCTGCTGATCCTAGTTATGTCATCATTAGGCATGCACGTACTACTTATTATTACTTTCATCTCACTTGCCTTGTCATCTCTGCTGGCAAGCTTCTCATCTCTGACCTGAGCAGCTCCTTGCTGTCATGTGCACAAGGCTGTGATTGACCGTCACATGCTGCAGTTTCCATTTTGAACACATCATAATCCTATATAGTTCTGGGATGTAATGATACATTAATAATGGACTTAGGCTGTCCTGGAAACCTCTGCAAAAATCTCTGGCCCAGGCAGCACCTTGCTGTGGAAAAGAAAGTGGCCTTTTCAGGAATTTGCTCAAGACCACAAGAGGAACCAGCCTGACCTGAGGCAGAAATTTAAGAATTGTCTAGTCCTTCGATCTTGCGGCAGTCCCCTGTAAACACTGGGTGCTGGAATATTCACCCTGGAACCAGGCAGACCACCCTCACTCTGCTCCCTGTTCCCTGAGGGAGGTAAGGGCAGCAGGAGGCTTAGGATGAGTCAAACAACTGCTATTTCATCTTGCACCTTTTCTTTCATTAAACATGCAGGATGATTTATTATATTATTTAATGAAGGTGTGAATTTGGCAGAATTGTATTAATTGGCAATAAATGAACATATGCCCAAACAAATACCATTAGGTAGTCCCACCCTACAACAGTTTATGGGCTTCCCAAGTTGTGGTGGTTTTACCGTGCTGGGCAGCTAAACCCCACAACCGCTCTCTCACTCCCCCTCCTTTAGATGAGGAGGGGGAGAAGTAAAGCAAAGAACAACTCACGGGTTGAGGTAAGGATAATTTAATTAAAGGGAAATAATTATAATAATTAAATAAAGACTACCATGAACTAAACAATTTAACTAAGGGGAAGTAAAAGGGAAAAGGGGAAAAAGGGAGGAAAACAAACAAACAAAATAAATGAAAGCTATATGGAAGTGCAGAGGAAAGAAATTACTCTCTACTTCCCACAAATGAGCGATGATTGACCACGTCCTTGAAGCAAGGCCTCAATGCACGCAGCCGGTGTTCGAGAGGAGGACCGACGTCTTCTCAACAAGAGCCCACCCCTCCCCTCTTCTTCCTGTTTCCACCTTTTATTGCTGAGTGTGACACCACATGGTATGGAATATCCCTTTGATTGGTTTAGGTCAGCTGCCCTAGTGATGTTTCTCTCCTCACTTTTTGCCCACCCCCTAGGAGGGTTAGAGAAAGGCCCAATGCTGTGCCACTGCTGCTCAGCAGTAGACACAACACTGGTGTGATAACACTGCTGTTCCAGCTACAAGTACAGAGTACGGCACTGAATGGGCTGCTGCCGGGAAAGTTAACATTCCAGCCAGACCCAGTACACAAGTCCTCAAATCTATTCTCTTTTAACTCACTTGGATAGATCAGTTCTGTCCCCAGGCTATTCACCCTGTGCCCCTTGTTTTATCTTCATCATGCTGTTCTCTGAATGCCCTCCAGATTGCTGGAATTTTCCTATTGAGATTTAAAAAAAAAAAAAACAACAGAAAACATTCAGTGCTTTCAACCAGTGCTTTCTGGCAGCTTTTGGTTTGACAAAGACAGGGCAGGGATGAGCTGCATTACTGGGATCCTGGAAACTGGTGGCAGAAGCAGTGAGTAGCAGCCCCAAGCCCTGAGAATCCCCACGCTACCTGTCCTGCGAAGTGGCTGGAGGGTGACTTTTGGTTTGGGGTCTTCTCCCAGCCCTTTTGCCCAGAGTTGTGAACTGGAGCCCTCTCTCCGCATGGAGCAATGAAATGTCTGTATTGTGCCCATCTGCAAGCTCACACAAAGTGCTGCTTTTTGCAGCATTTCTACTCATGCTTGTTGTGTAGAGCTGTATGGCTTCTTCAGCTGTGTTAGTGCAAATGTTCTGCAGGAGTCAGGGATTCACATGGAACAATGCTGAAATAACAAGCAGCTCCAATACAAAAGGATTTTTGCCAGTTCATCTATGGAACTAAATGCCCAGCTTTTAACCCTGTTTTTCCATCTTTCACCCTTGCTTAATCTTGGTTCATGTGAGGAAGATGATGATGACTGAAACCATATCCATTCAGAAAGAGGCAGCAAGAACCATCACAGGTAAAAGATTTATATTGGGCATTTGATTTCACAGATGAAGTGGCTGAGATTTGTAGAAACAGTAATATGTTCAGAAGACCCAGCCTCCAAAAAGCCAACATCTCCTCCAACTGACAGTTCTCATGATCTTGCTCCTGCCCCTACTTCCTCCATTCTCTATACACAGTCTTTTTGTATTTAAATCACATTTATTTCTTAAATCTCTGCATGCCTCCCCTGCTATTGCTTTACATTCTGTGAGAAAAGCTGGATCACTGACTTCTGGACCCAGCCATGCTTTGTGTGCAGCTGCCAGCGTTGAGCAGAGCAGGCTATTAAGCAATCAGTTATGGAACTCTGAAAGCGTGCCCAGAGTGGTAACAGATAGCGAGATATGCCTGGAGGTCTGTGACCACCACACCTCGCCATCAGCACTTAGAGGCAAGGCCCAGATGGCTTCTGCACCTTCCCAGAAGTGTTATAGTGGCAGGAAGCTGTGCTTCAGAGGCCAAGGAGCTGCACTGACAACCCTCAACTTAGCACAGCGTCCTCAGCGGTTGAAGGTGGAGCAGAGGAGGAAGGTGGAGGCCTCTATGTAGTGCTTGGCAAGGCCTGACAAGGAGTGGCTGCATCCTTTCTAGAACACGACGTGGCTTGGCCAGCAGCTCTCAGGTCAGTGCTGAACCACCCTTTGGTGCTCAACACTCCTCCCCCTCGACTTACCTAGAGCTTTGCTGCAGCTCAGAGCTTTTGCCATATGGATATGTGGGGTAGGCACTGATAAGCAATTCTTCACCACACCATAGGTATCTCGTTGCGGTTTAACCCAGCTGGCAGATAAGCACCACACAGACATTCGCTCACCCTCCCCCCTCCCTCTCTGGGATGGGGGGGAGAGTTAGAAAGAAATGAAAGCCTGTGGGTTGAGATGTGTAAGACAGTTTATTAGGACAGAAAAGAAAGGAAAATAATAATAATAATGATAATAGTACTACTAATCATAATGTGTACAAAATAAGTGATGCACAATGCAATTTCTCACCACCCACTGACCGATGCCCAGCCTATCCTCGAGCAGCTGGTCACCCCACCCCGGCCAGCCCCCCCATATTAATTGTTTAGCATGACATCAGATGGTATGGAATACCCCTTTGGCCAGTTTGGGTCAGCTGTCCTGGGTCTGTCCCCTCCCAGCTCCTGCTGCACCCCCAGCCTGCCCGCTGGCAGGGCAGAGCGAGAAGCTGAAAAGTCCTTGTCTTAGTGTAAGCACTGCTCTGCAACAATTAAAACATCAGTATGTTATCAATGTTCTTCTCATCCTAAATCCCAAACATAGCACCCTACCAGCTACTAGGAGGAAAAAGAACTCTATCCTAGCTGAAACCAGGACACTCATGAAAAGCCATTCTTCTCTGCTTTGTGTTACCTTGACTGGCCTGAGGCATCCCCAGGTAATGAGGTGTCTGGCCCTCGCCTTCTACAGATAACCAATAAGCACCTCAAGAAAGAGCTGACTGAATAAACAACCCATGTTTCCCCCTTTAGCAGCAGATAGTGTCAGTATGGAGCAGGTAAAGAATTTTGACATTTTGACATTCTAGACGCTGAAGTGTCTAGAGTCACAGTGCTCCTTGCTTCCCTCCCAGCCTTGTACTACTGTGACACTTTTCAATTTTCCATTGCTGGGTGATGCTGTGTTTGCTGTTGTGTGTATAGGACTGAGAAAGCTTCAGCACTCTGTGGGCTTGTGCTATTGCAAGTGATAAATAAGAAGAACTAACCTATTTGGCTAAAAGTTTCTGGGTACAGACTGCCTATCCCTACTTCTGGAATCTCTCCTTGCAAAGGGGTGTGATGGCTTTACAAAGAGCTGATCAAAACCAGCAGAATCTGAAACTACTCTGGTTGCTGGATTTTACACCCCAGTGTAGATCTCAACCTACCATACCCTAAACAGAGGAGGGAAGATCCTTCTACAGTCTTCCAGAATGAGGGAGGAAGAGCCAAGAGATGATACAGCCAGGGAGAATGGGTTGGGAAATGAGCAATCCCTATGCTGCTAGTGCCACTGCCTAACCTCCCCGCATCCCTGAGACAGGAGGATGTCCCAAGGGAGAGAGTGGTGTCTAGAGCACAAACAAAAATCATGCATAACACAGAATCACAGAATCACAAAACTGAAGGGGTTGGAAGGGACCTCAAAAGATCATCAGGTCCAACCCCCCTGCCAAAGCAGGTTCCTTAAAGCAGGCTGCCCAGGTAGGCATCCAGACAGGCCTTGAATATCTCCAGAGAAGGAGACTCCACAACCTCCCTGGGCAGCCTGTTCCAGTGCTCCGTCACCCTCACTGCGAAGAAGTTCTTTCGCATGTTGGTGCAGAACTTCCTGGGCTCTATCTTGTGGCCATTACCCCTTGTCCTGTCCCCACAAACCACTGAAAAGAGGTTGGCCAAATCCCTCTGTCTCCCACACCTCAGGTATTTATACACATTGATGAGATCCCCTCTCAGTCTTCTTTTCTCCAGGCTGAACAGACCCAGGTCTCTCAGCCTTTCCTCATAAGGAAGATGCTCCAGGCCCCGTATCATCTTTGTGACCCTCCGCTGGACTCTTTCCAGGAGATCCCTGTCTTTTTTATACCGGGGAGCCCAGAACTGGACACAGTACCCCAGGTGAGGCCTGCCCAGGGCAGAGTAGAGTGGTAGGATCACCTCCCTTGACCTGCTGGCCATGCTCCTTTTAATGCACGCCAGGATCCCATTAGCCCTCTTGGACATCAGGGCACAGTTCTGGCTCATGGTCAACCTGTTCTCCACCAGGACCCTGTGGTGGTTTTACCATGCTAGGCAGCTAAACACCACAACTGCTCTCTCACTCCCTCTCCTTAGATAAGGAAGGGAAGAAGTAAAGAACAAATCATGGGTTGAGATAAGGATAATTTAATTAAAGGGAAATAATAATAATAATAATAATATTAATAACAGTAAAGGAAAGATTATTACGAACTAAACAATTTAACTAAAGGGGGGAAAAAAAAAAGGAAGGGGAAAAGGGAGGGGGAAAGGAAAAAAATGGAGGAAAACAAACAAAACAAATAAAGGCTATGTGGAAGTGCAGAGGAAAGAAATTACTCTCTACTTCCCACAAATGAGCGATGCTTGAGCACATCCTTGAAGCAGGGCCTCAACGAATGTAGCCGGTGTTCGGGAGGAGGACCGTCGTTTTCACAACGAGAGCCCACGGGTTGGGTTGGTTTACGGGGTATGTTTCCAGCCACCCAGTAGTTACTTCTACCATGGTGAGTATGTACCGTTTGCCTTGGCGGATTTGTGGTAATGGTCCGATGTAGTCAATTTGCCAGGCCTCACCATAGTGAAACCCTAGCCACCTCCCCCTGTTCCAGGGAGATTTTACCCTCATGGCTCTTTTGATTACAGCACAGGTCTCACACTCATGGGTAACCTGTGTGATGGCCTCAATGGTCAAGTCCACCCCTCGATCACGAGCCCATCTGTATGTGGCATCCCTCCCCAAATGTCCTGATGTTTCATGGGCCCATCGAGCTACAAACAGCTCACCCTTACATCCCCAGTCCAGGTCCACCTGAGACACTTCAATTTTCGAAGCTCGATCCACTTCTTCGTTGTTCTGATGTTCTTCAGTAGCGTGACTCTTGGGCATGTGGGCATCTACATGATGTACTTTTACATCCAGGTTTTCTACCTGGGCAGCAACATCTTGCCACAGGGTAGCAGGCCATAGAGGTTTACCTCTGCGCTGCCAGTTGGTCTGTTTCCGTTGCTGCAGCCACCCCCACAGAGCATTTGCCACCATCCATGAGTCAGTGTAGAGATACAGTACTGGCCATTTTTCTCTTTCGGCAATCTCTAGGGCTAGTTGTATAGCTTTTACTTCTGCATACTGATTCGACTCACCTTCCCCTTCCATGGCCTCCACAACTCGTTGTGTGGGACCCCACGCAGCAGCTTTCCATTTTCGATGGCTCCCTACCACGTGGCAACATCCATCAGTGAACAACACATACTGCTTTCTGTCTTCTGGCAACTCATTATATGGTGGTGCCTCTTCCGCACAGGTTACCTCTTCTGTCGGCACTCCGAAATCTCTGCCTTCCGGCCAGTCCATAATCTCTTCCAAGATTCCTGGGGGATTAGGTTTTCGCATTCGAGCCCGCTGTGTAATTAACGCTACCCACTTACTCCACGTAGCGTCAGTCGCATGGTGTGTAGTATGGATTTTCTCTTTGAACATCCAATGTAACACAGGTAGCTGTGGTGCCAAGAGGAGCTGTGCTTCTGTATCAACAACTTCTGAAGCAGCTCGAACACCCTCATACACTGTTAATATTTCCTTTTCAGTTGGGGTGTAATTGGCTTCTGATGCTTGATAGCCCCGGCTAGAGAAAACCAGAGGTCGACCTCGAGTTTCTTCTGGGGTTTTCTGCCAGAGGCTCCAGGTGAGGCAATGCTCCCCAGCTGCAGTGTACAGTATATTTTGCACAGCTGGTCCGGTACGGACAGGCCTAAGGGCTACTGCACGAGCTATTTCTTGTTTGATTTGTTCAAAGGCCTGTTGTTGCTCGGGGCCCCACTCAAAATAGTTTCTCTTTCGAGTCACTCGATATAGAGGAGTCACAAGCTGACTCTAGCCTGGCACATGCATTCTCCAGAATCTCACAAGGCCTAGGAAAGCTTGCGTTTCCTTTTTGCTAGTTGGCGGTTATTTTGTTGATCACATCCATCAGAATATGGCCACATCCATTTTGCCATTTTACCCCCAAGAACTGGATTTCCTGTGCAGGCCCCTTGACCTTACTCTGTTTAATGGCAAAAACAGCTTTCATGAGAATTTGGATTACTTTCTTCCCTTTCTCAAAAACTTCTTCTGCTGTGTTGCCCCACACGAGGATGTCATCAACGTACTGCAGGTGCTCAGGAGCTCCCCCTTGTTCCAGTGCAGACTGGATCAGTCCATGGCAAATAGTAGGGCTGTGTTTCCACCCCTGGGGCAGCCGATTCCAGGTGTATTGGATGCCCCTCCAAGTGAAAGCAAACTGCGGCCTGCATGCTGCTGCTAAAGGGATGGAGAAAAATGCATTAGCAATATCAGTTGTGGCATACCACTTGGCTGCCTTTGACTCTAGTTCGTACTGAAGTTCTAGCATGTCTGGCACTGCAGCACTCAGCGGTGGCGTGACTTAGTTCAGGCCGCGATACTCCACCATTAGCGTCCACTCGCCATTAGACTTTCGCACTGGCCACATGGGACTATTAAAAGGTGAGCGAGTCTTGCTGATCACTCCTTGACTCTCCAGCCAGTGAACCAACTCATGGGTGGGTATCAGGGAGTCTCGGTTGGTGCGATATTGCCGTCGGTGCACCATTGTGGTAGCAATTGGTACCTGCTGTTCTTCAAGCTTCAGCAATCCTACAACAGAAGGGTCTTCTGAAAGGCCAGGCAGGGTAGACAGCTGCCTAATCTTCTCTGTGCTCAAAGCAGCTATGCCAAAAGCCCACTGGTACCCTTTTGGATCCTTGAAGTACCCTCTCTTGAGGTAGTCTATGCCAAGGATGCACGGAGCCTCTGGGCCAGTCACAATGGGATGCTTTTGCCACTCATTCCCAGTTAGACTCACTTCAGCTTCCAGTACAGTTAATTGTTGGGATCCCCCTGTCACTCCAGAGATACAGATGAGTTCTGTCCCTTGGTAGCCTCATGGCATTAAGGTACATTGTGCGCCTGTGTCCACTAGAGCTTTGTATTCTTGTGGTTCCAACGTTCCAGGCCATTGGATCCACACAGTCCAATAAATCCGGTTATCCCTCTCCTCTACCTGGCCAGAGGCAGGGCCCCTCTAGTCCTGGTTGGAGTGTCTGCCACTTAATTCTTGCAAATGAGAAGCAGAGGTCCCTTCATCAGGGTCAAGAATTACATCAGCTGTTCTACTGCCTCTGGGGTACTGCCCAATAGAAACTGGAGCAGCATTTTTCTTAGGAGCCCCTCTTTTTTCTGCTGTATTTCCTTTCAGTTCATGTACCCGAGCAGCCAAGTGTGAAGTGGGTACACCATCCCATTTCCTCATATCTTCCCCGTGGTCATGCAGATAAAACCACAAGGTGCCACGTGGTGTGCGCCTTGGGTACTCTCTCTCTTGAGCAGGCAAATGCTGATTCTTAGTGGCTGAAGTATCACTCCGTCTAGATGAGGGGGAATATGCTCATTCTACAAGGTTGTCAAGTCTTTCGGACAGTTTCTCCACAGCTGAGACACAGGCCCGTAGCATAGCAGAGAGATTGTCTTCATATTTTTGAAGCTGTCAGGACAGATTATACACTGTTGGTCCCATCCCCTCATCCCAGTTAATTACTGCCAGCGTACTGGCATGTGCTGACGGTGCACTCTGCACAAATTTACGCCACATGGATGTTGTGCACTGGACTTCATCGGGATCTCGAGGTATCTGGGCATTGTCCAAATCACTATAAATCATCTCCCGCACAGCTAATTCCCGCAGGTGCTGGAGACCTTTATCCATAGCGGCCCACTTGCCTACTTGATATACAATATCTACCTTATGGGGATATCTTTCACAGCTGCCAGGAGTCGCCTCCAGAGGCTGAGAACCTTTGCTCCTCTCCCAATTCGTTTGTCAATTACCATTTCTCTAGAGAGGGATCCCAGCTGCTTGGCTTCATTGCCTTGTAATTGTTGGCTATTGGCCCCAGCATCCCAGCATTGAAGCAGCCAGGTGAAGATGTGTTCACCTGGACATCGACCATAATCCTTTCGTATTTCTCACAACTCACTCAGGGATAGGGATCGAGTGATTTCTGATTCCTTTATGATTTCCGTCTCTTCTTCCTGCTGTTTTTGTGATGGCTCTGCTTTAGAGGTGCCTGCCTTTTCCCCTTCTCCCTCCTTCTTAGGAGAGGCCTCTTCCCTTACTAAACGAGCTGACTTCCATTTCCATTGTTTCAACTTGACTATGGGGGCAACTGATACCATAGTCAGTTGGTCTTCTGGGTCAGCCACAGCATGTGTTATCTGGTCATCAGACTCAGAGACTTCCTCCCTCTCTTCAAGATGCTGGATGAGGTTAAACAGTGTTTGATAGGAGTAAGCCAGGATCCAGCACAACGCTGCAAGCTGTCGTTCTCTGGCATTATCAGGGTCAGGACATACAACTCTCAAACGTTCTACCAGGTTTTTAGGATTTTGCACTTGCTCAGGGGTGAAGTTCAAAACTATTGGAGGAGACACCTGTGACAGGTACCTGCCTATATCCTCCCACACACCTTGCCACCCACCACAAGACTGTTTTGGGACAGATTCCCAGGTAAACTTTCTAAACAATCGACTAATCTTAGAGAGAAGAGGAAACACGTTATACAGAATTAGAAATAGCAATACATGGGTTACAGATGGATCTTCAAAATACTCCCAAACTGTTGTAATTAGCCCACTGTGAAAGAAGGAGGAGGTACCCTTCCTAATATTATTCATAAACTGACATCCAGATGAGGAAAGGAAGGCAGTGTAGTTCTGAATATTCTCTAAAAGATAGTTTCCATGAGACCCAAACGATAACAGCGCAGAGCCTGAATGCCAGATTAAACTCAAGGCCAGTGCCTGGTAGCACAACGAATCCAAAAAAAAGAACATAGATTGTAGCACATTCTCGGACTGGATATAGAGGAGAAATGAGAACATGACACGGATTGCATGACATACGATCAAACAAGCCATTATTAACAGGACACTGAACATGGTTACTAGCGAGTAAGTGTGTTAGTTATAAACGTTTTAATCAATTCTATTGTTATCTCAACCTTTCGTGCCCCACGTTGGGCGCCAAAAAGGACTGTGGTGGTTTTACCGGGCTAGGCAGCTAAACACCACAACCGCTCTCTCACTCCCCCTCCTTAGATGAGGAGGGGAAGAAGTAAAGCAAAGAACAACTCACGGGTTGAGATAAGGATAATTTAATTAAAGGGAAATAATAATAATAATAAAGGAAAGATTATTATGAACTAAAAAATTTAACTAAAGGGGAAAAACAAAAGGAAAGGGAAAAAGGGAGGGGGAAAGGAAAAAAAGGGAGGAAAACAAACAAAACAAATAAAGGCTATGTGGAAGTGCAGAGGAAAGAAATTACTCTCTAATTCCCACAAATGAGTGATGCTTGACCACGTCCTTGAAGCAGGGCCTCAACGCACGTAGCCGGTGTTCGGGAGGAGGACCGACGTTTTCACGAGAGCCCACCCCTCCCTTCTTCTTCCTGTTTCCACCTTTTATTGCTGAGTGTGACATCACATGGTATGGAATATCCCTTTGGTTGGTTTAGGTCAGCTGCCCTGGTGATGTTTCTCTTCTCACTTTTTGCCCACCCCCTAGGAGGGTTAGAGAGAGTCCTGATGCTGTGCCAGCACTGCTCAGCAGTAGACACAATGCTGGTGTGATAACACTGCTGTTGTAGCTACAAGCGCAGAGCACAGCACTGTATGGGCTGCTGCAGGGAAAGTTAACATCCCAGCCAGACCCAGTGCAGACCCCCAGGTCCTTCTCCTCAGAGCTCCTCTTCAGCAGGTCATCCCCCACCCTGTACTGATACATGCAGTTGTTCCTTCCCAGGTGCAGGACTCTATACTTGCTCTTGTTAAACCTCATTTGGTTTCTTCCTGCCCATCTTTCCAGCCTCTCCAGGTCTCGCTGAATGGCAGCACAGCCTTCCGGCGTGTCAGCCACTCCTCCCAGCTTTGTGTCATCAGCGTACCTACTGAGGGCAGACACTATTCCCTCATCAAGGTCATCGATGAAGATGTTGAACAAGACCAGACCCAGCACCGACCCCTGGGGAACACTGCTAGTCACAGGCCTCCAGCCGGACTCTGCACCACCGATCACTACCCTCTGAGCTCGGCCAGTCAGCCAGTTCTCAACCCACCTCACTGTCCACTCCTCTATCCCACACTTTCTCAGCTTTGCTATCAGGATGTCATGGGAGACAGTATCGAAAGCCTTGCTAAAGGTTTATCCCTAGGGAATATCCCTAGGGAAGCTGTCAGAATGGCTCCCAGCAGGATCTGGCAGTATGCCCCATTTGATGTTGGACCTCAGAGCCTTGTGCTGGGAACAGGCTGTAGGTGCAGGCAGCGATGCTGCAGTATCTGTGACAGTGAATCACAGTCCACCCAGATAGCCTGCGCTGCCACTGAAAACAAATAGCTGGGCAGCGCTGCATGTTGCAGCCAGAGCTGCAGAGGGACAGTTGGGAGTGTGCGAGCTCCCTTGATATTTTTACTGTGAAATGTCAAAGTGTGCCTCTGCAATCCTTGTCCTCCCACAGCAGTATCTGCACCAACATGAAGCACGTGTTGCTTGGCAGGGCTTGTCAGCAGATGGGTGCTTGTGCTCCAAGCAGCTATTTTCTAGAAGCAGCAGTGGCCCCATGCTTCAGCAGTGAAGTGTTCATTTGTCACGGTCTGGATCCTCAAAATTATGCTTTTCAAGCTGTTGCATTGTGGCAACACTCAGAATACAGCAAAGCCTTACAGAGAGGTGCAATCTAAGTGTTATATCCAGCTACAAGGATAGTAATGAGGGAAGGGGAGGTCTGAATGAGCAAGAAGGTACTGGGAGACCAGGGCTGGCTTTTTCCCACAGTGCTGGGGGAGAGACAGGATAAATAGGGACTCCCACTGCTACAAGTACCATCAATGGTGCACAAGGTTCAAAACAGGGTGAGAACACTGCCCGAGCTGTTGAACATCACTTTCAGCATGTGTGTGCTAGACACAGAGCCAGGAGCTGCTGTTGCTAATGGTGGTTCTTGTACAGTGTGGTCGTGGGAATCCGTGAGGTACAAGATCTCCCAGGAACCAGACTGAGAACGGACTCATGCCTTTCAGTCACTGCAGGGCTGTGGGACAGGAGCCAGAGGCTTGTAAGAGGAGTTGCTGAAAGGGCAGTGAAGGGTGATATAAGTATTAGGAGACTATAAGTGGGGGGAATTTAGGGTCTCACAACAAGCCACTGGATGTGGTCCAGGTGACCTCTCTACTTCAGAACCTAATCCTGGGTGAAGCATACCAGTAAAAGCAGGTGTGAGGGTGTGTGTGCCCCTCATGTATGTCTCTGGTAGAGTCTAGCCTGACCCACAAGGCTTGTCTGCTCACTAACACTAGTGTTAGTATTAACTTTTACATCATTGGGTTTTACATCATTGGGTTTTTACTGTAAACACCAGGTCCATTTGCATCTTTCTTCAGATGGAAAGATTCTATTTTTTTTCAGATTTCTATTTTTCTGCCAACACTTCCTGTCTCTGTAAGAATCAGTATTATGTGTGGGAGGAAAGTCCTTCTTTTGATCAGCTTTATCTTAGCATGTTTTAATTGCTATTCTTATGCTGTGAAGTTGGAAGAACTGAAGCTCCTGATTGTCTTTCTGTAGAGCTTTTTCATTGCTTACACTGTTGCTCTGACTTCACTTATCCTACATTTCTCAATTTCTTTTCTGGGCTCCCATGTGCCTGTGCAGCTCTGGTCCAAATCCATTATCAACCCATAGTCACACACACTGGGTTAATGTAGATAAAGACAGATACTGTAAAAGTCACTTTTTGGAGTCTGATGGTCACAGGTGGCAGCAGACCCAGGGCCCTGGTGTCCAGAGATCACAGTATGTGGTGACAGGGTGCTGTGAGCACTGGGGATGCCTGGATGAGATATGGGATGTGGATTGCTGACCAAGGGTGTTTGAACTGGGGTTTTCAGAACTAGGGGTTGATATATGAGAGCCCTAATTCCCCTCAGTATCACCCTGGGTCAAAGTTTTTTTCTGGTTTCTCCATCTCCTTGATGCCTTAGCTGACCCCCCCCCCCCCCACACACACACACACTTCTCTGCATTGGTTTATCTGAAATGCAGAAGTGCTTGCAGGTTGGTCCTCTGGGGCAGTTGGGGAAGGGGGAATGAATATGTTCCCTGCTTTCTCATGTCATGTACAGGTGAACGTGCTTCCTCTAGTGTTATAACAACCTGCTATTTACTGAACACTGAAAGAGTCGGGCTCTTAATGTTCTGGTTGAATGGCTCCAGGGACTGTGGGCTGTTGCAGCAGTACTGTTGCAAAATACAGTAAATAAGTAGATAAGCAGATAAGTGTCACACATAGAGTGACAGAGCAGTAGGGGACTGTGAACCAAGCACCCAGGACCATAAGAGGAACCAGCCTGAGATGAGGCTTAGCCATCAGCAAAAGGTTAGCAGAAGACAGCATGCTGCATGGCACCTATTTAACCATCAGCAGTTCAGGACCTCATGGGGCCTCCTGGATTTTGGAGAAGAATGGTTGTTGCTGCTTTCCTGTTCCAGTCTGTTCCTGCTTTCCTGTTTGTGCTCAGACCTCTGTCTCTATAGTGCTGCAGTGCAGTGAAGGGTCTTGTTTGTAAAGGAAAGTTGAGGATACCTAAAGGCATGTAAAGATATCAAATCCAATGTGAGAAGATGGATTACTCTCATCAGAGTACAGCTCCTCATTTCAGAACCTGTTCTGTCTGCCTGTTTTCCTGTGAGTCTGCAATGCCATCAGCAGTAAGGTCTTCATTTGACCCAAAGCCTGTGATGCCCTTCGACCACTTGAGTGAAATCAGTTACCCTAGGTAAGTTTGAGAGGGGTCATCTGGAAGCACAAACATTGTTCCTGGAGTCCAGGGAGAGAGAGACATGTTTGTCTTCCATTGTAATGCTTTCCCTGAAGAAAGATCAGTCAGGTACTTGTACTGACAAGGACCACTCTGTTTAGCTCATGAAGTCTTCAGCCAAACCAAGGATGCTTTAAATATTCACTGCCTTTCCTGAGAAGTGACTTTCTTTGTGTTTTTGTCTCTCTCTAGGTATCTGAATTCCCCCATGAGAAGTGTCCTACCAGCCTCTTATGCACAGCCCTACCTGTCCATGGGTAGCACCAACTTAACTGATGTCCTGAAGAACATTCCTCACCATGGATAGTCCACCAAAGCTGACTGGTGAAACGCTGATTGTCCATCACATTCCCCTGGTGTATTGCCAGGTCCCAGATAGACAGTGCTACTCCGTGAACAAAAGGACCAACCCCTTCTGTCAGCCAGATCTCAGCATTACACGGACCTCTGCCCTTCCAGAAAGAGACCTCTCACAGACCAACTCCTTGGTGTACAGCAGCTTTTTCCGGACCTCCAAAAGTTCAGCAGAGGCCTCAGACAACAAAGAAGGAAAAGCGAGGGACTTGATCGTCCCTAGTGCCAGCAAGCGACACAACCCTTTCTTACTGAACAAGGCTGAAGACCTCAGCCTCTTTGGGGATGACTTGGGTCCAAAATCTGTCCACCTTCACAACTCCCTTGTCGCTGGCAAACCTCCCTTTCATCTGCATGAGCTAGCCTTGCCTCCTTTCCACCTCCACAACTCCAACCACATTGTGAAATCCTGGAACATGGCCAGCTGGTCCAGTGTGGTAGATGGGCAAGAGGAAAAATTCAGCAGTGATGACATCCAGAAGAGGAACAATGCGAAATGGTGCCACCAGGCCACAGAATTCATGGAGCTGGATGAATGCAGCTGCCATTGCGGCAGCTCTTCCAGCTTCTCCTTTGATGGTGGCGACCAGGAGTGGAACCAAAACACAGGTGAATCACTGAGGAATCAGGATGCACTGTACAGCCGGACATGCAGCTGTTCCAGCTCCGAGCTCCATCACTGTCACTGCTACAGTTCGTCAAGTCAGTCTGAAGTGATTGACCAGCAGATGGGCTACATCAGTGACTCTTCCTGCAACAGCTCTGATGGGGTGCTGGTGAACTTCAGTGCTCTCTACAACAAAATGAATGGCCATTCTCAATCTAACCTGAATTTAGCCAACCTGTCCTGTGACTCTTCCTTCTGCAGCCACTCAGACATGGGAGCATTTTACCTGGATTTGCATTCATCACCCACAGAATCCAAGATATTATGTGAGTCGCATCACCCAGAGAGTTCAGGGAAGTCATGTGAGTGTCACCACTCCTCCTCACCTGTCCTTGATGCTAACTGCAACTCCTACCACCTCCACTGTGAGCCTTGTACTTCAGAGAGCTCAGACTTCACTGCCTGCTTCCAGAGCCAAGCACGGCTTGTTGTGGCTACTCAGAATTATTATAAGTTAGTCACATGTGACTTGTCTTCCCAGTCATCCCCCAGCCCAGCAGGATCTTCCATAACTAGCTGCTCGGAAGACCACACCAAAAGTAGCCCAGCCCAGCCCACTGAATACTATCTTTTTAGAAGGCCTGACCTGAGACAAGAAGAAAGCAATGTGGAGTGCAGTGAAGAGGAGACAAAGGGAGAAACCACACAGAACATGATTGAGGGTCAGGTCTATGTGAATGTGTCACCACCTAACCTCAACACAAGCCAGCAGCGCTCCAGGAGCTATGATCAGAAACTGGACAGGAGTCCTAACAGCAGGCTGGGCTCTCTGGAGCGCATAGTGAGCTGTCCAGTCAAGTTGAGTGAAAGTCCAGTGATACCCATCCAGAGTTCCCCCCCGAAGCGAGTGACATCTTTTGCTGAACTTGCTAAAGGCAGGAAAAAGAATGGCACCTCCCCACTGCTCCGTTCCAGTGGCGATTCCTCCTTGGAGTTCTCCCCTATCCCTGAGACACAGCAGGATTGTCCAACCTTCCTTGAAGAAAGAGTTCGCCACAGCCAGAGTCTTCCACCCATGCCCTTCATCCATGGCCTGAACCAGAGCTGCGAGGGCTTCTATTTGAATCACCCTTTTGGGGACAGACAGGCTTTGTGTTCCACCAAAGACTTGGTCTCCACTGAGACCATCCCCAGTGGGCATGGGGCAGGTGAGCAAGCCTCTCTCTCCCTGCTGACGGAGGCAGATACCAACTTCTCAGGTAGCTCTGCCAGTGGCTGCGGACAAAGAGACGTTAGAGCCCGAGTAGACGGTAAGGAGCCAAACTAGGCAGAGTAGAGAAATAACAAGAAAAGCTTTTTGGAATTAGAGGGGAGTAGCAGAGGAATGTGCATGGCAATGAGACACCAAAGCCTGCACAGTTTCCTGGTCTACTGGTCTCTGGAACAAAGCCCTGCTGTGCTTATTTCAGACCCAGATCAGTGCAAGTGGCTTGTCCTTCTATTTCTTTAGAAAACTGAGGTTTTGTGCAAACCTCCCATATCATGTAAGGGAGGATAAGCACTTAGGGTCTGTGCAGCTTTGAGGATTGTCTCATTCTGACTCCCTTTCAGGGCACTGTACTCCCCCAGCCTGTGACCTGCCCTTAGCTCCCAAGACAGATTTACAGATGCTCCGTAGAGCCATGTTCCCAGCAGACAAAGGGAAGGGAACCATTGGGTAGTTTTTAGACTTTCTTTTTTTGGATCTATATAGAGCAGAGGTGGGGAGGGAAGTGGCATAGCCAACAGTCCCCTCTTGATGCAGGGCTCACAGAGATCTGTCTCTGCCAACATTTACAGTATGAGCCGTACAGAGATTAGAGGAGCTCTGTGTGTTTGCTGTAATATCCTGTCCATTTCTTCCACAGTGCATAGGCAGAGGTTCCTCTGGAGGAGGGCATGGACATTACCAGGGTAATTGTCCCAGCTGCCTCTGTGGGAAAGCCTGTAGCACCTGAATTGCTTTCCACACTGACATTGGCATTACATGTCTCCAACCGAGAGCAACATGCAAGCCTAGAGGGTCTGATAAGGGACCAGAGGGAAAGCAACCTCTGCTAAAGGCTATCTATAGGGAAAGAGGGCTGGCATACCCCATAGGGAGCAGGTAACACTGGGGGGGTCTGCTTGTGACAGGTCCTACAGTCCCTCAGCATCTTTGTCCCAGAATTTGCTGTGGGCTGGAGGAGTGGCAGGGATGAAAGCCAGGACCTTCCAGGCCATGCTGGCGTGCTGTGTGGGTGGAAATCAAGGAACCTGGTCAGCCTGGCCAGGCATGTTGTGCCTTTCAGCTGTGTCCCTTGAGATGTGACCCCATCAGGAGCAGCAGGCATGCACTCAGAGGAGATCAGGAGGTGGTGCACACCCTTAGGAAATTCTTGTCCATCATTTGCTGGGGCAGACTAACTTTTTCCAGGGTTGGAAGCTTCTAACTCTACTGTGGGCCTGATTTCACTGAGAATATTTGGGGCTGGTACAGGGAGAGGGAGGAAGGGAGCTGCATGCTTGGGGGGGAACAGGTACAGGAGTTACATGTCCTTACCCTGCCAGCTCATGTGTGTAACTGGTTCAGACTTGAACCACTCTGCTTTTGTCACTGCTATATATCTCATCCTCTTCCTCCCACAGCTGAGATCATGTTCCCTTTTGCCTGTGATCCACCAAGCTCACGATGATTGTCCCTTTGCCCATTCTCATGCTGTCCCCCTTTCTCTCCCAAAAGGTGGCGGCACAGACAGCAAGTCTGTGGTGCGCTACAGCAAGGACCAGCGTCCCACGACTCTGCCCATCCAGCCCTTTGTTTTCCAGCACTATTTCAGCAAGCCACCCAAGGCCCGTGCTCTGCACAGCCATTTTGCCTCCAGCTTTTCTCAACTCTACAGCTTCTCCAGCAACCGGCCTGCCAGCCAGCAGATCTCCTCCAATTCCCAGACCTCTGCTACCTTGGCAGAGCAGGCAGCATCAGGGAGCCAAGCCCACAGCACGCTGCTGACCCAGCGCTCAGCGGATGGAGCTGCCTCCCTCAACGATGGCTGCATCAAAAAGATGGCCCCTGAAACAACCCGGCCATCCCCCCTGGGCAGTTATTCTCCCGTGCGATGCAATGTGCCTTTCTTTCAGAGCGTGGACTCCTCTTCCTCACCCACTGTGGAGAGAGCTGGAGAAAGCCAGCCTTTCAGGAGCAGGTCCTGCCCCATCTCTGCCAACCTGCTTCCTACCAGGTCTTCCCCTGCTGTCAGTGCCATGCAACCCTCCCAAGTCACCAAAGCTGATGCCCTGAGGCAAAAGGAGAACCCCAGGCTGGTTCCCAAGAAGGAGGCATCATTGGAGCCAAGCCCACTGCTCTCCAAGTACCAACTCCACAGTGGGTCTCTCCTGCCCCTTTCATTGAGCAGTGTGCCCATGAGCCAAGGTGGAGCCCATACAGATCCCCACTGGAGGAGTGGCAGTGAGACGAGCAGCTCTGGTCCCCTGAGCAGCATGGGAGTACGGCACCTCAATGGTAGGTACCTATCTACCAGGATGTGCTGGCGGGGAACATCTCCAGCTCCCTGTCTGTGGCTGCCCTCTATAGCACCACCTTTCCCACAGCAACAACCTGAGCCAAAATTGCATCTGTGTGCTGCAGCATCCAGCAGCCCTTGTGATCACTGCCTGCAAAAGAAAGTCATTTGTTAAGAGCATGTCCCTCCAGTCCTGACTCCTACACAGTGTCTCCTGAGAGGGATGCTGATCTTACATCTCCCCATGCTGGGTTCTGGCACCCTGAACCTTCTCCTCCTGTGCCTGCAGCCACCAGGCCTCTTGGGCTCCTGCCCTGCAGTGCCAGGCTATGGCCTCCACCTCCCCCTGTGTATATGTGCTAATGCCCTGAAATGCTGCTGGCCTTAAATAACTTGCTGGCTCTCTTTCTCTGTTCTTCCTCCTTCTCATCCTTCTCTCCCCATTTGCCCTCCACATCCTCCTGTCTGCTCACATCCTCTCATCTGTTGCACGCTGCCTGCGGAATTGTAGCGAACCACCTCTCCCCTCAAGTGCTGAAGTGGCGAGAGTACAGGCAGAGGAACCCCCTGGGCCTGGACTGTGCTTCAGGGCTGCCTGGCTTAGCCAGCAGCGTAGACAGGAGGCAGCAGGAGCCCCAGCTGAACCAGGGGAACCCCATCTTTGAGTTCCCTGGCACCCTCAACACCAACAATTTCCACTGCAAGCTGAACGGTATGCACCGCCCTTCTGCTGGGGGGTCTGGGGGTGACCTTGGGGCTCAGGTACAATGTCTCAGCTATGCCTGGCCTCATCACTGCTCTGCCGGCTCTGAGCAGGAGGGTCGATGCATCTGCTCACAGTGGGGCTGAGGGGTGCAAGAGGAAGGTGAAAATTGCCTTACTGGTTGGTAAGGCAATAGAAATGGAAAGGAGGCTATGTGGAGCCTCCTTTCTTCTCCATGAGCTGAGAACAGTCAGGTCTGGCTCTGGGCCAGATTGAAGGGCCAGCTCAAACCTCAGCAAATGCTCCAGGCCTGTGTCCAGTTTGTAGTTCATGTCTTACATGAACATGTCTTACAAGGGATTGTGCCCGTTGGAGACCTCATGTCTGTGTTCCAGTGGCTGCCCATCTGCCCCAGCATCTCTCAGCATGCTAGATGTTGGGCTGTAGCTCAAGACTCCTGGAGAAGTCGCCCCTTGGAAACAGAGCCCATCCCAGGGGCCAGGCAGAAGGCATGTTGTTTATTGCCTATCGATGCCTGTGAGTGACAAGTAAGGATTCTGGTCTGCTCTTCTTCTGACCCACTTGCATCTCTGCTGGGGCTACCTGCACAGCAGCCCTGAGAATCTGCTGCAGTTAGTTTTTCTTTAGCACTAGCCCATGCAGGTGAACCTCCCACAGCATGTTCCAGTGCCCATGGGTCCTCAGCCAAGCTAGAGCTGGATGTTGGGTGAGCTGTGGGGTTGAACATGTTGCAAACCACTGCTGGTAGAGTAGCAAGCCTATAGTCTTGCTGCCCCAGTCTTGGACAGAGAGATGGGAAGACTCCTGCTGGTGCAGCCTGCTTCTGGGAAAAACAATGTGGGAGAGGCTTTGGGGCTGACCTTTCTCCCTCCTGTCTTGGCCCTGCAGGACAGTCTATGAGGCAACTCCAGCTTACCTACACTGACTTCTTCCCTGACTACTTCTCACTAGCTGAGAAGCCCCCAGCTGAATTCTGCCTCTCCCCGGATGGCAACACAGAGTCCATTTCTATCGACTTGCTGCAGAAGAAGGGTGAGTCTGTGTGTCTCTTGTGGCAGTGGAGGAGAATGTGGCATAGCACAGCATAAGGCAAACAGTGCTTCTCTTTCTCACCTCATCTCTGTAGACATAATGGTTTCTTTGCCTGCTCATCTCTGCTGTAGCATCATAACTAGACATTCCCCCTTGACTGCCAGCTGTTTCCATGACATGTTCATGTGTTCTCTGCACCTCGCCACATGCTACAAAGTATATATGAGCTGCTTGTCCCAGGAAGTATGATGATAAAAGGCCTTAAATCCACAAGAATGTATGAAGAGAGAAGGCAGGTATGGGAGCATGACCCTAAGGCAGGGCATGCTGCCACCCCATCTCAGTATAAAGGATAGACCTCTGAATCTGTGTGGTGTTGCAGGTGTGCTAGCCTGAGTGTGTGATTTAGTTAAAAAGTCTGTTGGGTCCTATATGGTGAAGCCTTTATAGGGTGGGAGCCTTTTAAGGGTGGGAGAAAAGATTCCAAAGCAGGACAAGATACGACTGTGATAGGACCCATACTAGAGGCAGACTTGAGGGCAGGATTCTGGCAGCTGCCTCTGTGTCATGTTGGAGGCAAGTGATGTGCAGAAAGGTTCCCGTGCCCTTACCAGTTATGTGTTTGTGATTCCTAGATGGCAGCCTTCCCCTCTGTTCCACTTCTATTCTTGCATTGTGCTGGAGCAGATGTCAGATTAACCACCACTGGCTTGTTAGTGTCATTACACAGCTTGCCAAATGCATGGTTTCTGCCCTGTCATTGCCTCAGATCCCATTTCTGCTCCCACAGGGGATGCAATGGAGGTGATATTCCATGTCCCTTGGGAATATTTGACAGGATGTCTTATCAGTCACTTAAGTCTTCAGCCACTTCTAGAGTTTGTCTTACTCCCAGGCTGATGCTTGAGTGTTAGAACCAACAGGGATAGATTTGCTGAGGAGTTAGGACAGACTTTGCATGCTTTTGGCAGAGATGAGGCATGAGCCGATTATGTCCCCAGAGAGACTACATGTGCTGATGCGGCCTGGAAATACCCCTGCCCATTTCTTCATGAAATATTTGGTCTGGGTCTGTCCTAGAAGCCCCTTGGGCAGCTATGATTCTCTTTCCCTCTAGATCTGGTGAAGGCAATCAACACTGCTGTTGACCTGATTGTGGCTCACTTTGGAACCAGCAGGGATCCAGGGGTGAAGGTAAGTCTTGCTTTCAGTATGGCTGCTCAACATCATGAGCAACGTAGAGAGGATGGAGAAAGATTGCCTCTCCATTCTTTTCCAGTTCAAAAACTAAGAGGCATCAAGTAAAGCTAGTAGTACCAAGAACAAAACAAAAAAACCTGATGTTATGTCATGCAGCAGACAGTAAATGTGTGACAGTTCTTGCTGCATGATATTGGGGATGCTAAAGATTACATGTGTTTAAGGGAAGATTGGAACAATACAGGGAAGGGAAATTCATTGATGTCTACTACACACAAAGGAATCATGTCCACCTTAGGTAGTCCTAGTTGTAGGCTGGGACAGCATTATTAAATTGAAGTATTATATATTTTTGCTCCAGTTTGACTGTTTCTTATGTACTTGCATGATATACTCTACCTGGTAGAGAATACCAGGCCAGCTGGACCTCTGGTCTGATGCAGTACAATGGCTCTTTATTCTCATATA
The DNA here is from genome assembly GCF_964211825.1 of Aythya ferina. Classification (NCBI taxonomy): domain Eukaryota; kingdom Metazoa; phylum Chordata; class Aves; order Anseriformes; family Anatidae; genus Aythya; species Aythya ferina. The sequence goes on along the minus strand of NC_140313.1, from coordinate 2,659,317 downwards.
GTAGAGAGTTCTGTCTTCTTTCTCCATCTGTCTTGTGATTGTGCTCTGGCACTGGTGGCAGGGCACAGTGCAGTTCTTTGATGTATGACAGGACTCCATAATGATAAAAAATGTGTTAGTCATTGTACATCTGGGGCAGGTGGTCTTTCCCTATGGCCTTTACCACATACCCACTGGCTTCGGAGTACATCTTGATTGCCCATGGCTGTCTTTGGCTTGTGCTCCTCTCACCTCCCATTTCTGGACTAACACAAGCAGAGCAAGCTTGTTTGATTGACCCAGACAGTGTTTTCAGTCCTGTGATGCTTAGCGTGTTTGTGGTTCTTTCTCTCAAACCTGAATAATATCCTTCAGCTGCAGGGACTTTGGGGCAGCAATGTAACACTGTCTGGAAATGACAACTGCCCCTGGAGTGCCATCCCCAAGGAGAAATTTGACTAGGACAGATTCCAAGCCAATTCAGTCTTATCTCACAGCCCAGGGTAATTTGACCCTAATTACAATTGTTGCTGAGGCAAAGATAGTTATGCAGTGTAACTTGAGCTGTTTGGATTTCCACAGCTTTTTGAAAACTTCACTGTGAATTTCCTATGCTTGCTGTCTTGGTTTGGGAAATAATTGCAACATTCACCCATTACTTTACTTGCCAGACAATGCTATGGTTTTGATCCAGGGTTTCTTTATGTGTCAGAGTGACAAGGACTGAACATTCACCTGTCAAAAGGAAGCACCGGTACATGATGCTCCCATGCTTGATGGATCTGGCAGGATTATTCCTGACCCAGAAGTTCAGTCCTGAGTTCAGGACTTTGTGGACCCATGCCAACTGGCCAGTGTAATTCCAGCTCAGCTGGTAAAATCTGTGTCCCGAATACAGCTGCCTTGGACCACCAACATGATGTGTAAGGTCCAGGGATGACCCCTTTGGATTGACCCTTGGCATCTCAAGGACTGCATGCAGCAGAATGTGTCCTTCTCTGCTGATGCTGGGCTCTTACATGCCTCCTCACTTCAGCCTGGGCTCTGTCCAGCCATTTTCCCCTCATCCTGTTTATTTATAGGAATCCCTAGGAATTATAGCTCAGTTTGTCACTGACTTAAGTTTTCCTTAACCCCTCTGTGCTGGAAGTTTCTAGGTCACTTTCTGCTTCCTGCTTCTAAAATAGCAATGTGAAAATCTTCTACGGCAGCAGAAAAAGTCCCATCTCTTTTCTTCCTCCAGCAAGACAGCCTTGGTATACCTGTGAGCAGAACTGGGTATCCCTTCTAACTTGAATATCCACTTTCCAAGCTGGGATATTCTCTTACCAAGCTGTCGCCTTATCTCAGCCTGGGTCAGACCTTGCAGAGAGCAACCCAGAATTGTTTTATGAGGCAGCAAGGGTGAAGAGGAAGAGCCTGCCTGTTCCAGGAGCTGCTGAGCTTCATCATAGCCTGAGTATTGCCAGCTAGGTGACTGTAGTAAGCAAGTGGTACTGGAATGTTTGCATGTGTTTGTACCATGTAGAGTAATTGCCAACCCTCTCCCTGTTGCCTCTTCTTCCTTAGGCCAAACTTGGGAACAGCTCCGTGAGCCCCAATGTGGGACATCTCATCCTAAAATACCTGTGCCCAGCTGTCCGGGACATCCTGAGTGATGGGCTCAAGGCCTACATCCTAGACATGATCATTGGCCAGAGGAGAAACATCCCCTGGAGCGTGGTGGAGGCATCAACCCAACTAGGTATGGAGGATATGTGGTGATGCTTGTCACTCTGTGGTACTGCTGTGCTGTGGCTGGGAAGTGCTGGGGAAGGTCCAAATTCTCCTATAACAGGCCCTAGCAATACAAAAAAGCCCAGACAAAAAACAAAAATAATTCCCTTTTTCCCCCCTCTGAGTTTCTGGGTTGTTTCTAAACCTTCATCTTTAGCCTTGCACAGCTGCAGGTGTAAGGCAGAGCTCTGATCTATAAGAAAATTTGCACACACAGCTTACTGCTCTCAAGTATGCCCACGTTGCCTGCACCCTCTGCTAGTACCAGTCTGCACCCCAGATTGGGGCAGTGGCTACCATCCAGCAGAACTCCTTTCTGAGGTTACAGATGGCAGGTCCACGCTGATTTCTGCATTATGAAGAGCTTACAGCCAGGGCTGGGGAGCCTTCTAGCCTGTTTGTGGCAAATCTCCTGCTCTGGGTTTCTCTCTGTGATTGCAAACACCCCAAATTATAACTAACAACTTCAATGTTATTTTTGCCTGGTGATTCTGAACCGAGGGACATGATTGTCCCTGAATTGTGGGAGGCAGGTCCCTGGGGCACCTTCATGTATTGAAACTCTCCCAAAGTTTTGGACTGACAGCCTGAGAAAGACTGCAACCCATCTCTTCTGTGGAGTCTAACTGTTGGAACGGAGTGAACTCATCTAGTGGAGGGTCATGTAGACATGGGAGCTGGACACATTATCATAGAATCATAGAATATCCCGAGTTGGAAGGGACCCATAGGGATCATCGAGTCCAACTCCTGGCACCACACAGGTCTACACAAAATTTTAGACCATGTGACTGTAATAAGCGGCTAAGTCCCAAATAGGGTTACAATCAAAGTTTACAATTTATTAAACGAATAGAGGTAAGCAAACAGCGCTGGGTGTGCCGAGAGTCTCTGCTCCACCAAGACGCACACAAGTTACATCAGGTGGCTTGTTTTTATGCTCCTAGGCTCCTACATATTCATTATTACTTCTAGAAAAGGCAGGGTTATTATAATTAGTTTCCGGAATCCAAACCCTCCTACTGGAGCATGCGTATCAGTCTCCAGTGGTCCCTCTGGGGGTCTCTTGTGCTGTAGGCTCGTAGTCTTCCTCCTAGGCTTTTTTTCTTGTCCTTCTCCTTTGTCCAACTTGGCTGTATGTCAGAGACTTGTGCAGCGTCCTCTGCAAGCTTTTTCTTTTAGTCGTTCTTCAACTTTCCCATTCTCCTTAATCTCTTGGCCAGATATCAGAGACTTTCATAGTGTCCCATGCAATAGTCATAATAGTTAGCAGTTATTCTGAAACCCCTTTGTTCTCTTATCTGTTATTGACACAAATTGCTGGACTATTCCTTTGCAAGATACAAGAAGTATATACATTAACCACTCTGTTTTTCTTAGACTTGTGGTTATACAAGGGTATGTAAGACAGAAGGTCACATTCATCATACCACGTGGCCCTAGCATTGTTCCATATTGACAGGAATTAGATGAATCACATTTCACAATCCCCCATCTCCTTTTTCATGGTATTGATTCGTGTTTTCCTTTCCAATCGAGTCAATACTTGCCGAATTGATATCAATTTTTGATCTTTGTTTGTTTTTATTATCATCAGGGAATGGGTTTTCACTTTCCCTGGTTCTGGGTCAACAGGTACCGCAGATATTTGCATTCCTTGTATAACCGAGTGTATTAGTCTGGTAATGCAAGGTATTAAACATGGAATTATTAACAATCCTCCACATATCCCCAATACAACCATCCTTATTTTAGCAAACCAATCACTGCCTATAAAACTCCCTCCCATAATCCTCTTAGATCGATTCCATTCCAAGTCTGAACTGGGACATGTGCAATTTTCTTCATTTCTTTTACAAGTTCATTTACAGCTTTTCTTTCTATTGTGGTTTAACCAAGCTGGCAGCTAAACACCACACAGCCATTTGCTCACCTCCCCCCCTCCCTCTCTGGGATGGGGGAGAGAAACGGGAAAGTGAAGCCTGTGAGTTGAGATAAAGACAGGAAAATAATAACGATGACATTAATGATGATAATAGTACTACTAGTAATAACGTGTGCGAAACAAGTGATGCACAATGCAATTGCTCACCACCCGCTGACCGATGCCCAGCCTAACCCCGAGCAGTCCGGCCCTCCTCCCAGCTCTTGCTGCACCCCCAGCCTGCCCTTTGGCAGGACAGAGTGAGAAGCTGAAACGTCCTTGGCTTGGTGTAAGCACTGCTCTGCAACAATTAAAACATCAGCATGTTATCAGCACTCTTCTCATCCTAAGCCAGAACATAGCATTCTACCAGCTACTAGGAAGAAACACCCTCATCATCAATCTCTAAACAGCAATTACTAAGGTTAAATTTTCCTCCTTCTTGTGCTAGTAAATAATCCAAAGCTAAGCGATACAAAGCAGTTCTCATCTTGGTATTTTGCTTTGCAATTATTCCAAGTGCATCTCCAGTTTCATTTACAGCTATTTCTATTGCAGCTTGTAACCTAACTATTCCATTAAGCATATATATTGGGGTCCTATAGCCCCAGGATCCGTCTTCTGCCCACGTAGCTGGATCGTAATAGGCAAACGCCTTCAATCAAGGGGTTGGGCCTGCTTTCAGGGTCGATTTGGGCTTGTGTTACTATTCAGCCTGTCGGGGTGATCCAGCTCCTGGAAAACAAATCACAGTTTTATATGGGTTTAAAAAAATGTTCTTATGTTATTTTCTCGGGACAACCCAACCTTAGTGCGAGAGAAGTCCAGTTGAGGCCCTCTCACTCGGCAGTCAATACCCATAGGGGTTGCCTCCCTCAGTAGACCATACACACCGCAGTGGAGGGTCCTGCCCAAGTCTTGCCTTCTCCCTTTCCTCCCTTTAGGCTTGCCCCCTTCATTTGGCATCCTGAATTCATGCAGAGCCTCATTACCAGAATATGAGTTCTTCTTTAGCTTTAGTTTCAGTTCCCCAGGAGTGGAATCAACCATCCAAGCTTCGTTAATTATTGGTCCCTTTACTCTGGATGTGTGGGTCCAACCCCTTTCTGCTATTCTCACAGCCATTTCAGTAGTAAGCAAAACAAGGTACAGTCCCTCCCATCAGGGATTCAATGATTCTTCCCTCCAGGTGTTTATTAAGACCTTGTCTCCTGGTTGTATCTTAAGAATAGCAAATCCTAAATGTGGTGTTTGAGCCATCATTCCAATTTCACATGACTAAGCACACAGTCCAAATGCTTCTTAAATTCAGACAGGCTTGGTGCAGTGACTACTTCCCTTGGGAGCCTGTTCCAGTGTGCTGTCGTGGTTTAACCCGGCCGGCAGCTAAACACCACGCAGCCGTTCGCTCACCCTCCCCCCTCCCTCTCTGGGACGGGGGAGAGAAATGGAAAGTGAAGCCCGTGAGTTGAGATAAAAACAGTTTAATAAGACAGGAAAAAAAAAAAATAATAATACAATGATGATAATAGTACTACTACTAATAATGTGTACAAACAAGTGATGTACAATGCAATTGCTCACCACCCGCTGACCGATGCCCAGCCTAACCCTTAGCAGTCCGGCCCTCCTCCCCCGGAGGAGGTCATTCCCAGACTCACTTCAGCCTCCAATACAGTCAACTGCTGAGATCCCCCTGTCACTCCATAAATACAGATGGGCTCTGGCCCTTTATAGCTCGATGGCATTACAGTACATTGTGCACCGGTGTCTACTTAAGCCTTATACTTCTGTGCGTCTGACATGCCAGGCCATCGAATCCACACAGTCCAATAAACTCGATTATCCCTTTCCTCCCCCTGGCTGGAGGCAGGGCCCCCCTAATCCTGGTCAGAATCTTCTTCGTTTCTGTGTTTGAAGGACTGTCTGCTGGAGGCTGAAGCAGCAAACTTTTCAGAGAATCTCTTTTTCCTGATAGTTTTCTTTTGTAACTCACGTACCTGTGCCTCTAGGGTCGCAGTAGATTTTCCATCCCATTTTCTCATGTCCTCTCCATGGTCTCATAAGTAAAACCACAGAGTGGCACGGGGTGAGTACCCACCATATCGTCTTCCTTGTGTGGATGAACGCCTACCCTTGATAGCTGAGACACTGCTTTGTAGAGGTGCGGAGGAGAATAATCTCTCTTCAAGTTGGTGAACCTGTTCAGAAAGTTTCTCCCAAGTGTTCTGTTTTGGTCAGTGGACACTGGTTGGTTCAGGTGGGGAGGAAGATAGATTCTCTTTAAGTTGGTGGAACTCTTCAGAAAGTTTCTCCACAGCTGAGACGCAGGCCTGTAAGGAAGAGGAGAGACTTTCTTCGTACTGCTGGAGTTGTTTAGCCATTTCATCCACTGTGGGTTCCTCATCCCAGCACCGGAGCAGCCAGGTGACAAGCTGCTCACCTATACAGTGACCAAAATCTTTTCGCACATCTTGTAGCTCACGTTGGTATAGGTTTCGGGTAGTCACTGCTGATTTTTCGTCATCCTCATCTTCCTCCTCCTGAATCCCTGATGGCCCAGCGTCATCGTCGTCTCTATACCTAGATTTGGCAGAAGACTCTCTGCGTTCTAAACGACCTGAATCTCTATACCATTTTTTCCCCTTCTCTACAGGGGCAACTTGCGCTGCTACAGCTCGTTTCTCTGACCCCGTTACAGGGTCTGCTACAGGGGTTGGAATACCCTCTGCAGGGTCAACTTGAACTGCTGCAGCTCGTTTCTCTGACCCAGCCACAGGATCTGGAGTGGCTGCAGGAGCTGGAGCTGAAGCAGCTGCAGGAACTGGGACTGGAGCGGCTGCAGGAACTGGAACTGGAGCGGCTGAAGGAGCTGGGACTGGAGTGGCTGCAGGAGCTGGGACTGGAGCGGCTGCAGAGTCCACCATAGGGATCGCAGTGGCCGTTGGATCTGTCACAGGACTTGGAGTGGCCGCAGGGTCTGTCACTAAGTTGGTAGTAGTATCAATTGCAGCTCGATAGGCATGAGCCAGGCCCCAGTATGTTACAATGATTTGTGTTACTTTGGAACTGCCAGAATCCTGACACCTTTTTTTCAAGCATTCTGCCAGGTTTTTAGGATTTTGCAGTTGTTCAGGGGTGAATTTCCAAAACACTGGGAGTGCCAACTGCTCTAGATGCCTGCCCATATCCTCCCATACTCCCTGCCACTCACAACTATACTGCCTCCGGGCAGATCTCTGGATGAGCTTCCTAAGTAGTTGTTTAACTTTAAGCAGAATCTGAAGCGCATTCAGGAGACATAACAACAAGACCATGCTGGTCTGAGTATCCCAAGGATATTCAATATCTTGGAGAGCTATTGTAATAAGCTCGGAGGATAAGAGGGTGATGAAGGAGGAAGGGAGAGTGATCAAGGAGGATAAGGGGGTGGTGAAGGAGAAAGGAAGAGTGATCGAGTAAGAAAAAATATCTTCCCCTTTCCCCTCCACAGATTGACTCCCTAATGAAAAAAGGCAACAGGTATAATTGCTAATAGTTTCTGAGATATGGTTTCCAAAGTATAAAGTTGACTATGTTAATGAGTACAAATACCAAGTTAGAGTCATGACCAGAAATTTCATCCTCTCATAAGCCACTGTTACAACACACAGTACCATAATGATCTTAAACCAGGGCCCGGAGAGAATAAACAACATGACAGAGAGCACATATGGAAAATAACGTGCTATAATACTCAATTTGGAAAACAGGCGCAGCACAGTTGAGATTAAAGCAATCTGCTTTATGACAAGTGACTATTAAGCAGGTCTAATACTTATACCAATTTTAGTTTAACACACTCTGGTCAGATCTGCCGTTATCTCAACCTTTCGGGCCCCATGTTGGGCGCCAAAAAGACTGTCGTGGTTTAACCCGGCCGGCAGCTAAACACCACGCAGCCGTTCGCTCACCCTCCCCCCTCCCTCTCTGGGACGGGGGAGAGAAATGGAAAGTGAAGCCCGTGAGTTGAGATAAAGACAGTTTAATAAGACAGGAAAAAAAAAAAAAAAATAATAATAATAATAACAATAATAATAATAAAATGGTGATAATAGTACTACTACTAATAATGTGTACAAACGAGTGATGCACAATGCAATTGCTCATCACCCACATACCGATGCCCAGCCAAACACCGAGCAGTCCGGCCCCCCTCCCCCGGCTAGCCACCCCTATATATTGTTTAGCATGACGTCAGATGGTATGGAATACCCCTTTGGCCAGTTTGGGTCAGCTGTCCTGGGTCTGTCCCCTCCCAGCTCCTGCTGCACCCCCAGCCTGCCAGTTGGCAGGACAGAGCAAGAAGCTGAGACGTCCTTGGCTTAGTATAAGCACTGCTCTGCAGCAATTAAAACATCAGCATGTTATCAGCACTCTTCTCATCCTAAGCCAAAACACAGCATTCCACCAGCTACTAGGAAGAAAATTAACTCTGTTCTAACTGAAACCAGGACATGTGCGAACACCCTCTCAGTGAAGAACCTCTTCCTGATGTCTAGCCTAAACCTCCCCTGCCTCAGCTTGACACCATTCCTGCGGGTCCTGTCACTGGTGACTTAAGAGAATAGATCGGTGCCTTCCCCTCCACTCCCTCTTGTGACGAAGCTGTAGACTGCGATGAGGTCCCCCTCAGCCTCCTCTTCTCCATGCTGAACAGGCCCAGTGACCTCAGCCACTCGTCATATGTCTTCCCCTCTAGGCCCTTCACCATCTTCATCGTCCTCCTCTGGACACTTTCCAACAGTTTTACATCCTTTTTGTACTGTGGTGCCCCGAATTGCACACAGTACTCGAGGTGAGGCTGCACCAGTGCAGAGTAGAGAGGAAGGCATGGGAGCTCAGACATCTTCTGGCTTTGCCTGAAGGCTGCTTCCTGTGGTGCTGTTTTGACTTTGCTGACCACAACTAATCCCAGCATTTCACTTCTCTTGACAGGTCCGTCTACCAAGCTGCTGCACAGCCTCTATAGCAAGATCAGCCAGTACACAGAGCTCACCAACCACGACATGAGGTTCAATGCATTCATCTTCGGCCTTCTCAAGTAAGCAGGCTCCCTGGGCTGACTGCATGTCGTTGTCCAGGGCTGGCAGAAGGTGTTGCTCCTTGAGTGCAAGCAGGCACAGTTGCCAATGAAAAGACTTAAGAAACCTGGGAAGCAGCTTCCCAGTTGTAGGTGAGAGAAGGAAGAAGCTGAGAGCCTCAGGTAACACCAGAGGGATCAAAACCTACCCCTACTAGGCCAGGACTGAGAATGGTTGGCTGTAGCCCACTGAAGAACACTGTCAGCTTATCCTGACAAAATGCTAGGTGGGAAGAGTCTGTCTGCCAGGACTCATATAGGGATCAACACAACATATGCATATATTACTCCTGAAAATCCCTGTGACACTGCTTCCTAGGGCTGCAGTGAATCCCAGCACATGAGTCTCTGAAAGGGAAATTGCCCTGGTCCAGGACTCAAGGCTGACCCTTCTAGTTTGGATAAAGAGTGTAAACACTATGCACAGCGTTAAACAGAAAAAGTCAGTGGTGTTCTGTCTGCCTGTGACAGGATGAGTGCTGTTAGAATGGTACTTCCCTGTTCCTCTGCAGATGTGAGCAAGACCTTTGAGACTGGCAATGAAGTCCCCAAGGTCTCCAAATGTTGTGGGACCCTTAGGAGCAAGCTATGCCCTGCTCTCCTGACCCAGGCTGGCCCAGCTCTCTTCTTCTGGCACAGGATGCCGGCATACTTTGGGCCAAGCTTGATGCAGTGATTTCATGTTTGTAGTTGATTTGCCACTTCCATGTGAGCACTTCTCAGCAAAGCTAAGCTTTTTATATAGAAGCTAAGTGGTGTGGAAACTTCCTGGGAGCATGGCTGTTAGGGATTACAGTTACACAATGCCACATTGCAAAGCTAACAGGTTTGCTCCTTCACAGGCTGGGTGGCTGTGATCAGTGCATGCTGATGGGAGTGATGAAGGGGGCAAATTGATTTTTGCTTTTTCTCTTATTCCCTGCCCGTGTTCCCTTCTTACAGTATCCAGTCCTTGGAGTTCTGGTTCAACCACTTCTACAACCATGAAGGTAAGAGGCTGTGCGCTAGAGAGGACCAAATTCTGCATATTGTGCAGCACAGATCTAAGCTCTGGGACATATTTGTCTCTTGGTGGTCTCTCAGCCTGTTCTGCTCCCCTCTGCTCTGAGCTGAAGGGCTAGACTGTATTGCACTCCTGGTGTAGATGTTGCTGGATGGCTGTTCAGCTAAAGGAAGGGAGGTGGAAGTCAAAGCTCCATGCAGTTCCCTCCACCTGAGCTGTGGAGAGCCTGCCCACCTGTGTCCTTCCCAGATGCAGCTGGTAGCCAAGGCTATATCCTACAGTACAAATCCCTCAGTCTACCCTCAGGAGACCAGATCTAACCCTCCCCAAATGTCTGTGTCCCCTGTCCAGTGCCTGAGAGCTTCTTAGAACTGGAAGTGTGAACACTTATCTGAAACCCTTGAGGCATGTGAAATAGAAAGGAAAGCCTTACGGCAAACAAACAGCAGATTTTCCTGGATGTATCTGTTATTTTTCTTTTCAACCAGAAATGTTTCTGGAGTGTGTAGATAACCTAGCAGCAACAACCAAGCTGCCTGATGCCTAGAAGCTTCATGACTAAGTGCTAAGTGCACAGTGAGGCAGACACCCTTGACCTGCTGGATTCCCTGAGAGTGCTGCTGGCTTAGTGCATGCTCAGCCTAGGGCCCCATGCACTGCAAGAAGTCCAGCCCAATATCTTCTAGCAGGTTTGGGGGCTGACAGCAGACATTGTTTGGGTCCATGTGTGCTGTCAGCACTTTGGAGCAGATTGCCTTTGTACTGAGCAGTGTAACAAGAGGATGCACCCTGTTTTTCTGGAGCAGGACAACCGTTGCAAATCTTCTGTTTCAGTTTGTTTCAAGCCATCATTAAGAACTGAAAGTGTGATATGGGATATGGTTTAGTGGGGACTGTTAGCTGTGAGGTTGGACTCGATGATCTTGAGGTCTCTTCCAACCTAGAAATTCTGTGATTCTGTGATTCTGTGAGGTGGAGCTGCCAGGTGGCTGAAGGCTAGGCATAGGGTTTGCAGATAAAGTGAAAATCCTGTCTGCAGTGTAAGTTTGTTAACTCACTGTAGACAAATGGGCACAGAGCCTATGCCAAACTCTGTACCTGTGAGTGACACCTGAAAATAAAGCTAGTGGCGGGGCAGTGTAGAAGTGGCCAAAGGAAGTGTAGGATGAATACTGCAGGTAGAAATACTATTCTATTTTCTGTTAGGATCCATGGTACAGCCCAGACAGATCCCTGGAAAGGCTGCATTCCACTGTCCCTGACACCTCTCCCTGTAGGGCACTGGTATTGGCCCAGATCTGCAGCTCCTTGTTCATATCCAGGGGGCTGGAAAAGAGAATCTTAATGTGTGCCAACCCGCTCTGATGCTTTTTGTTTGCACCCTGCTCCCATGGCATTTGCGACAGAGGTTGTTCCAGTGGGTAAGCTGACAGGCGGGTGGTGGCTGCAGGAAGCAGGATCTGGGCCAGTTTGCCTAGTGTTGAGCCTCACACTGCAGCCACAGAAGTGACCAGAAACCAGTGCTCAACTCCTTTCCCCAGTAGCTTCTTGGTGACTTGGAAAAGGTGGCAAGGGCCTCTCATCTAACCAATGCCTCTTGCCCTACAGATATCATCCTGGCACACTACCAGCCAGTGAGCTTCTTGTGCCTGTCTCATAGTGTGTGCCAGCCTCTTTTTGAGGAGCTCCTGCTCCTTCTCCAGCCTCTGTCCCTGCTGCCCTTCAACCTAGACCTCCTTTTTGAGCACCACCTGACACAGATGGGCAAAGAGCAGCAGCAGCAAAAGGAGCTGCTGCGTGTGAAGCAGGACCTGCTGCTTTCCGCACAATCTACCCTGCAGCTGATGCGGACGCGAGGCAGCAGCGAGGATCCCGATGGCTGCAGCACTGCCCCTGAAGCATGCAAAGTGGGTGGCAGAGATGGTGGCGTGTCACCAGGCCACAGCCCTGAACGAGCTGCAAGTGAGAGGGTCAAGGGAGTGGGGGCCTCCTCTGGAGATGGGGACAGGGAGGAAGAGCGGAGGAAGGTGCGAGAGAGCACGTGTGAGGGGAAGAAAGATAAGCAGGCGGGCTGGTGGTACCAGCTCATGCAAAGCTCTCAGATTTACATCGAGGGCTCGACTGAAGGCTCGAAGCTCATCCGTTATGAAAAGAAGAAGGCGGCCTTGAGTGCTGTCCCCAGGCCAGATGAAACCCACAGGACACCACCTCCACGTGAAGGCGTGGTGGAGGGTGCAGAAGCCTGCCCCATTGCTGAAGGCACCTTGGAGGAGAAGCCCAAGGCCACCAGCAGGCCAAGTCCTGGAGCTGTGGAAGAGCCCCTGGAAAAGCCCCAGCAGGTACCAGCTGGTGAAGAGGTCAAGGAGCAGAGCTGGCTCTTCTGGATGGGCAGCCCCCCAGACTCAGTGGTTACAGAGCTGAAGCACAGCAAGGTGAAGGAGACTGGGACTCAGCAAAGTTTGGGAGCAGCAGCAGCCCCCCAAGAGGAAAGCAGCACCAGTGTGTCAGAGAGCAGCCAGCCCATCAAGTGGGGACACTTATTTGGGTCCAGGAAGGTGCAAAAAGAGCCCAGGCAACCTAACAGGTAGGGACATGGGTGGCTTAGGGCTGGAGGGGCTGGTTAAGCTGGAGCTGCATCAGTGTGGGCAAGAGTCAGGCCAATAGCCTACCTCTGGACTACACTGTGGTGGTACGGCAGAGGTGAATAGGGAGGTCTGTATGTCTGGAGAATGCTGGCTCCCTTGGAAAGGAAACAGTCTGGGGATTGCAGTGCATGTTGTGCGTGATCTAGACCTCTAAGGCATGACCTTGCCATGAGAGGTTGCCTTCCCCACCACAACCTGCTTCTCTCTCCTTCTTGCAGGTTGCCCTCCAGCTGGCTGAGCCTGGACAAGTCTGTGTTCCAGCTGGTGGCCCAGACGGTTGGAGCAAGCATGTGGCGAGAAGCAGCCCCTGAGCCAGAGCCCCCCCAGACAGAGCCACCTGAAGTGTCACCCGTGCCACAGCCAGCCCGGGAGCTGTGTCCCAACCCTCCCTGGTGAGCAGTGGCATGTGACTGTCCCACAGGGGCTGGGGACATGGTGGGATAGAGTTTACATGGGTCTGGCTGTTGTGGCAGGAGGGGTTTCTTCCTCCCTGGTGGTCCCTAGGCTTCAGTGGCGTGAGCATCCTGTGGTGATCTAACTCTTTCTCCCCTTCTTCTGCCCGCAGCGAGGTGAAAGCTCTTTGCCATCACATTGCCACCGAGGCAGGACAGCTGAGCTTCAACAAAGGGGACATCCTGTAGGTCATCTCCAAGGTGGATGGTGACTGGCTGCAGTGCAGCCTCGGCTCCGAGAAGGGACTGGTGCCCATCATGTACATCACCCACCTGGAGGATGAAGACTATTGATGTGGCTGGGAGGCCAAGCACAGTACTGTGGGCTGCTGAGGCTCCTCTGGGGATGCCCACCCTGCCGGAGGAACAGACACAGATTCTTGCTAGTTTCTTACCTTTCTTGCCATTACAGAATACAGTAACCATAGGTGGTTCTTTCTTGCTCTTCCTCATGCAGCTGCCAAAGGCCAAACCGGCCATGGGGCCTTCTGCGAGCTGCACCTCGTATTGTCAGGCATCGCCGTGCATGCAGCCACACCAGGGACCATCTGAGCCCCCTCCACCCCATGCCACCTCCAGCACCCGTAGGTGGTGGGCTTGTACATAGCAGGGATCCAAGCAGTCCCTGCCAGCACAGGTCTGGCTCAGTTTCACACTAGAAGGTGCAGGATGCTGGCCATGCCCTGCCGGGGGTGGCAGTACGGCCTCCAGCACCCGCGGTGTCATCAGCTACAGGGTGGGAGCACCGTGCACTGCTGCACTGCCTGGCCACAGCTATGGGGGGGAAGGGGTGCATGTGTGTGCAGAGCGAGGGTGTGTGGGGTCATGAGGAAGGCGCGTGGATGTTCAGTGTGATGTAGGTCAAAATTGGGTAGTGCCACCCTGTGCGGAGCTGGGTGCTGCGGGGGTGCCCCCGCGCCCTCCACACTAAGCAGGGAGCCAGTGCCTTGGATGCCCTGGGATGCTTGGTGGAGTGGGGTGGGAGGGGAGGGGGCTGAGGGCAGGGTCCCTGACAGGGCTAGGGATGGGATGCTATTTGGAGATGGAGGCCGTGCTCCCGGCAGGGAGAGCAGGGGATGCTCCCAGAGGGAGCAGGGGAGATGGGGATGGGGGGGGGGGGGGGGGGGGAATGCTCCCTGTGGCGTGGGGTTGAGGGCAAGTGTTGTGCACAAGCACAAGGGGCTGCTGGGGTTCCTGGGCTCCTTGGCAGAGGCAATACCAGCCCTGCCTTGCCATATTCTTGGGGTGGGGTGGGGGTCCTTGCCTGCCCACTGGGTGGGGGACAGTGTTAATTAAAGGCCATGATAGTATTTGGTGCCTTGGCCAAGTGGATGCTGCTCACGGCATTGTGCCTGGGCTGGCTTCCCCATGGCATGGGGCCCTGGTCTTGCACGGTTACCTCCTGCTTGTACATTGCTTAGTGGATGTCGCACCATATTTAATTTGTATTTCCCCATTAGAACAAGGTGTCTCACCTTTATTTATTTCTTTATTTGTGATGCATATTAATAAAAAAGGTGCTGATTGAAGTCCCTTGCTCTACAGCCTTATGATTTCAGCCTGACCCTGAGAAGGGCCTGGGAGATACCTGTGCTTTGTCCTGCCTCCAGCCATAGCCAGAAGCAGACCTTCAGAGCAAGATAGGTTGTCCCTTGCTATGCTTGGCTCATGGCAGACCATGGCACAGGGAGGAGATGGTCGCCACCTGGTCAAGAGTGGTAGATCCAGTCCCTGTATCATCCAGAGGTCCTTTCTTCACCCCTCCAAAGAATCCCCAGACCCAGGTTGGATGTGGCTGCCCCTGCCCCTGTGTTTCCTTTCTCCGCTGTCCTGGGTGAGCCCATGTTCTTTTGTCCCTTTTCAGCTCTGGCAATGCCAGAGTGCCTTGTCTTTATTCCCTGTGCATGCTTGCAGGGGCAAAGCAGGCTTCGGACAGCAGTTCACACCAGTTCAGTCTGGGATCTTCTTTGCCAGGGTGCTCAGGCCCAGGGCGTTGTGAGTCAGGCATCTGTAGGTACGGCCAAACTGGAACCGCGGACAGCAGAAGGAGGTCCTGAGCAGTGCAGAAAGGAGGTGGTGAGGATGGGTTTTGGGGCTGGGGACCCAGGGCCTGGGACAACCTGTCCATGAGGCTGAGTGGCTGTGGGTCATTTCACAGGGAACGGCTCTGGGGCATTTGCACTTTGCATATGTGGGTCTATCCTCACCCTTGAAGGATGACCCTAAATGATGCTGAAGCTGCCAGGAAGATCCTTGTTTGGGAGTACAGGCAAATCCCAGTGGGGCTCTGCAAGATGTAGCTATTAATGGAGTGTTTAGGGACCCTGCTTGTCCCCTCTCATCCCAGCCCTATCCCTCTCCTTGCAGCCTCACGTGAGATAAAATATTTTTGGGGATCATCACCCTCCATGGAGTAGGGGGATCCTTGTGGCTGGAATGCATATGACAATGTGCACGGGGCAGTGGCAGCTGCTGCTGCTCCTGTGGCTGGGTGTCCTTGGTGGTTACCTGGCTCATGAGGGTCATCTGCAGGGTCCTGGTGGGGATATGGGGGTGTGAGTACTGCCAGGGGTAGGCTGAGCAGGGACAGGAGCCTCCAGTGCTCCTGTGCCCTGGAGCTGGTCCCAGTCTGGGGAGGGAGACTCAACCAGTCCTCAGCACAGGGAGCTCAGCATCCCCCCGGCACCCCTTTGGCTGGGACACGGTGGCAGAAAGGTGGATGCGGTGGGGTGCTGGTGGTGATGCAGCGTAGCTGCAAGAGGTTGGACTCGATGATCTTGAGGTCTCTTCCAACCTAGAAATTCTGTGATTCTGTGAAGAGCAAAGTGAGGGCAGGTGGGAAGCCACAGGTGACAGCCCCTCTAAACTCTTTACATTCCTGATGGCCTCATCGTTAAGTCTGATGTTATCACCAACCATGGGGCTTGTCAACCCCCATGGCCACACTCCCACATCTCCACCTTCTTTATTAACATCAACCATCTTCTTGACACAAATTATTACTCCATATATCACAATCCCTCCTCTTCTTTTGAATGTCATTAATTCATGTCTTGGCTTCGAATTTGGCCAAGGCTAATTGAACCATAACTATGTCTTCTTGAGGACTTTCCACTGGGATTGTGGTAAACTGCATTCCTTGGATTATTCTCCGTACTATTCTCTGTACAAGGAATGTAATACAAGGAATTAAGCACGGGATTGTTAGTAGTCCCAGGAACAACCCTCCAATTATAATTCCCAGTCTCTCTCCTCAAGCAATGGGTAATAGGAAGAAACTGGGCCTAATTATTCCCAATACACGATTCCGTCCAACTTTTAGATAATGTAGTATATGATAGTTTACCACATATCCAATAATACTCATCGGGCGCTGGCCACCCATTCGGTATTTGGTTACTATCTGTCCAATTTTTCAGGTTTTCCGGCATTTCTTGAGGGCTTCCCAAGGAGGTCCAATTTAATATTGTCTTATTCCATTCATATCCTCCTTCACAGACTAAATCCCCTACTGATTGTTTCCCATTCTGGTTTTGCCAACAGGTTTGCCCAATTATGCTTGTTTGTAATACCCATTGTGTCATTCTATTACCCTTTGCCGGTTTCCAAATTTCTGGGTCTGAAATGTTTGCTTCCATCGACTCCCAAAGCCAGTGTTCCCCTTGATTTGCTCCTCCACAGACAAAACAGTTTGTTACATGTAATGCCTTCACAATATTCTCTGCAAGATTTATAAACAAGTTTTTAGCAATGGTTGGAATCTCATATTTAGCTCCCGTTCAAATTTCATGGTAAAATGACTGGAATAATAATCGCTTTGTGGCAGATTCCCTAGCTCTTTCGATAACCCTTATATCTATGATAGCCCCAGGATCTTTTCCCTTTCCTCCAATTGCAATTCCATATTGGGTTTCTTTCCTCTGCTTTAACTCACCCGGATTATAAATAGTAAGGTTTACTGGATTACAGTCTCTTGAACTACATTCTTTCTTTCTTTATTTCTCCCTTTTTAAGATAGGCCTTTAATCCAGTGCACAAAGTAGGTTCCTTCTGCCATGTACCCCAACATACACAGCTCCAGTCCCTGGGTGCACGCCCACAGAAATAATGACTTTTGTTGACCTCTCCGCCACTACTGATACCTGGAAAACACCATGTCAACCTCATTCTATTTTTTGGACATATATATTTTTCTTGTTCACTGTAATATTTCACCCAAGTCATTGTTTCATGGGGTGTATAATAATCATCACTAGCAGCATCATTCGATTGATAATGGCTTACTAAGATTTGTGGTGATGCGACTTTTCCCAATTAACCTTCCTCCTTCGTTATTAGTTCTTACCTCTATCCACCATTGATAGGGGACCTCTTTGGGATCATATCAGGTTATCTTATTGCTTTCATTACATTGAGCATACTCCGTTTGGTTCACATAGCATGGGTTTAATTCTTCCCCTTTACAGGCATAGATAGTATGATATACTAATGCTCATTCCTGAATTCTTCCTCTCCGGGTGTTACCAATACAATCATTACAATTCTGAGAATGTCCCTGGACCAATAGAATTATGCATGTAATTAGGAGAGGTCCAGTAAAGGCCATGTTACCCGGCGGTTATTACCCTGAGGGGTTGCAGCCCTTTGTAAACCTTCTTGAGCCGCGGTACTGGTCCCTTCTCTGGTCTTGCCCTCTCCCTGATGCTTCTTAGGAAATGGTACAGGCTTACACACCCGATGGCTCTCCTACCTGCATTCAACTTTTACATGAGTTAGCGGGGCCTCAATTCAAAGTAGATAACCAATCCTCTAGGTATATTTCCCACCTATTATTTTAAATTTTCTGGACCGGGGTAATTCAAGATGTTTTGGGTATAACATATATTATCTTATCTCTACCGGAGGTGGCACTCCCTCTATGGGGTTTTGGGGTCTCCAAATCCTTCTATTAGGGCCTTTATATGAGTTTCCAATGATCACTACAATTAGCATCCAAAGGGTAGCTATGCCCCGATATACATGTACTTCAAGTTCTTTTAAGCTTAACTTTCATCTCCAGGAGTAGACTCAACCTTCCAGGTTCCTGTTATGGGGCCCTTTTCTCCTGACCCATCCTGGAACCCTCAAAGAAGTTCTGAATCCCTGGAACCCTCAAAGAGGTTCCAAATCCCTGGAACCCTTAAAGAGGTTCCAAATCCCTGACTGTGCCTGTGTCTAGAGGTGTCTTGTAAGTGATTAACCCACCCACGAATTCTTAAAGAAATTGCTTCGGTCCTTCACCTGCCGAGTCCCTCGTGGGAGATCGGAACCACGGTTAGAAGACCTCCACACTCGCTTCGGAACTAAGTTCTGTCTCAGTTACACCCTTACACACAGTAACACAACCGAATCCCACCCCAACCTAACGGTATACTCACAAATCCTCTTCATTCGGGTATTCACATGCAGAATTACAGGTCATGGAGGGAGAGCTCTTGGTTCTTTACTTGCCTCTTATGTTCAAAATCTTGTTGGACTCTAGCACCACTATCGGCAAGGGCCACTATGTGGGGCACCTCCTTTTATTGGTCACAGATCCAAAGTCCAAGAAGATCACGTCGGGATCACCAATTTGTTATAAATGAAGATAAAACTCAATCTGAATTTAGTAATATTTATAAAAGGCAAGTAAACAGCGCTGGGTGCACGGGCAGCCTACACTCTACCAACACACACACAACAGCGCTGGGTGCACGGGGAGTCTACGCCCCACCAACACGCACACACAACCGTCAAACTTTCTAAATATATAGAACATTGCTTTTACATGCTAAACCCTAGTACGCCTATACATATGTACAATCAGAAAAGGTATCAATTGAAACATAAACATGGCAAAGTTTTCCGAATTCTGGCTATTACTATTAATGTCCATGTCTGGGGGAGCATAGTTGGAGTTGGTAATCCTGGTTGAAGTGCTCCCATATCTTCCATGACTTCATTAATTTCTCTCAGATCATATAACAGTCTCCGTTTTCCATTTGTTTTCTTGATTACAAACACCGGAGAATTCCAGGGCTAGTCGTGGGAACAATATGTCTCGCTTTAAGTTGTTAAGCAACTTGGCCTTCAGGCCTTATGTATCCCATTCTTCCCGGATCGAAGGAAAGCATATCCATCTCCTTTTCCAGGCCAATAGGGCCTGGGTCAAAAGGCATGTCCAGGTCAGCAGGGGGAGTAACAGCGAAGGCCTGCGATGGCAGTAGCAGCAGAGGGGCCGATGGCGTAGCAGTCAGATCAGTAAATGAGCCTGCAGTTCCTTCACTGTCTGGCAAACCACACATTTCTGACTGTGGCTCCACATGGCTCTTTAAGGCCTCAGAGATTGCTCGCCAGGTGCTGAGCAATCCCGCCGCTACCTTGTAATTTTTAGTTGCAGAGTCCCACACCTTGACCTCAGTTTGGTCCCATATTTCAGGATCATAAACTGTCTGTTTGTTAATAAAGAGAATAAGCTGTAAGGTTACCAGGACAGTCTTTGTTCCTAAGGACGCATGATTCCCCATAATGCGCAACTGCTTACCAGCCAGGGGCAGTTGTGTGCGCAGGTCCGCTTCTCTCAGCTTGAGCTTCTTTCCAGCTCTGGTGCGCCCATTTCCAGCGACTTTCTGTACGAGCTTCTCTGAGCAGTTTGCTGAGTTTGGCCGAACCTATCTTCATGAGGCGATCAGTGTGCCTGTTCCCATCCTGGTCTCCGTTCTGCTAGCCTGCTCCTCTTCATTCCTTCTTTCTGCCTCTCCATTGACGACATACATGTAACTTCATTACATCATGTTGCCTTTTTTTTTTTAATCTTGAGGGCAGGCTCCCCTCTTATACCCTTCTCCCCACAGCAGTTCTTTTCAAAACAACTTTTCATTGGTCAAACAACTTTGAATATAACAACATCAGCAAACACCCAGCAACTTCCATGCCTTAACAGCTGGAGAACAAGAAACCGGAGACTGCATGGAGTCTCCTGAATCACCCTTCTTTGTTCCCTCTAAACTCTTTTACATTCCTGATGGCCTCATTGTTAAGAGTCTAATGTTATCTCAACTACGGGGCTTTCCAACCCCCATGGCCACACTCCCAAATCTCCCCCTCCTTTATTAATATCAACCATTTTCTCGACACAAATTACCACTCCATATATAACATGTAGGATCATGGAAAGAAAGCCCATTTTGGCTGTCACTGGTGGGCAGTTCTTGGCTGAGAACTGGCTCAGCCCAACCCTGCACAGAGTTCGGTACCCCATCTTCCTCCCTGGATCCCGTGCCTGGCTGCAGGCTCCTGCTTCAGCACCTCAGGGTTCTGCCACCAGCGGGATCACACCAACAGGGACCCAGGAACTGGCTTCTGTGAACCCGGGCTGAGCTGGCCACCCTGCGGGGCTCAGCGTGTCCCCAGGCTGTGCTGCTGGATGTTCATCTGTATTCAGCAGGCACAGAACTCTCAGGGGTTACCGACCTGCAGGTCTGTCTACAGACACTGTCCACGCTCAGCTGTAGGGTTCCCCCCTCTGAAGGCAACTCTCCATCACCTGGCAGACCCCTAGGGCCTTGTGCTCAACCCTGTGACATGCAGAAAACAGACTCCACAACCTGTAAAGATGTAAAGTAGGTATGTTTATTCAGCACTGGGCAGCACGGGGGGGGGAGGTCGCCCCACCACAATCGTGCGCACCCACCACAGTAGTTCATTTTGTATTTATACAAAAGGGGTTACACAGGTAAGGAAACGCCTACACATATTCATAACCTCTCCCCAAAAGGGCGGTCAGTCTTTAAGCACTGCCTCCTAAAAGCACAAGATCAGGCAACTCCAAAATATCGGAAGTCAGGCAGGCAGGGCAGAAGGCCGGCCTGGCTGACCAGGGATCTTCTACTGGAGCTTAGGGGAAAAAAGAAAGTGTACGGCTGCTAGAAGGAGGGTCAGGCGACGAGGAAGGAATACAGGGATGCTGTTCATGTTTGTAGGGAGAAAATTCGTGTGGCCAAAGCCCAACTAGAGTTGAAGCTGGCCATGTCTGTGGGAGACAATAAAAAAGGCTTTTTTAGATATGTGAACAGAAAAAGGAGGACCAAAGAAAACATAGGTCCACTACTTGATGGGGAAGGTCTCCTCACAGACAATGACATAGGCAAAGCAGAGACATTTAATGCCTTCTTCACCTCTGTCTTCAACACTGGTGATGGGCTTGGGGACCCTGGGTGCCCTGAGCTGGAGGACTATGACGGTGGGAATGACAAAGTCCCAACCGCACCTGAACGTGTGTGGGATTTGCTGTTCTGCCTGGCTACAAGAAATCCGGATGGGATCCATCCAAGGGTGCTTAAAGAGCAGGCTGATGTCATCGCGGGACCTCTCTCAATCATTTTTCAACGATCTTGGGAATCTGGAGGGGTCCCAGTAGACTGGAAGCTGGCAAATGTTGTGCCAATTTTCAAGAAGGGTAAGAAAGAAGACCGTAGCAATTACAGGCCTGTCAGTCTCACATCAGTGCCTGGTAAAATTATGGAGATGATTCTTGAAGTTATTGAAGCACACCTGGGGGACAATGCTGTCATTGGTCCCAGCCAACATGGGTTCATGAGGGGTAGGTCCTGCCTAACAAATTTGATTTCCTTTTATGATAAGATCACCCATCTAGTTGACCAAGGGAAACCAGCTGATGTGATCTTTTTGGACTTCAGCAAAGCTTTTGACATGGTTTCCCATAGGATCCTACTGGACAAAATGTCCAGTGTACAACTTAACAAAAACATCATACGATGGGTGAGCAATTGGCTGACGGGCAGGGCTCAAAGGGTTGTGGTAAATGGGGCCACATCTGGCTGGCAGATGGTCACTAGTGGGGTCCCTCAAGGCTCCATTTTAGGGCCAGTCCTCTTCAATGTCTTTATAAATGATTTGGATGTAGGACTAGAAGGTGTCCTGAGCAAATTTGCTGACTACACCAAACTTGGAGGAGTTGTGGACTCGGATGAGGGTGGAAAGGCCTTGCAGAGAGATCTGGACAGATTGGAGAGCTGGGCGATCACCAACCACATGAAGTTTAATAAGAGCAAGTGCCGGGTCCTGCACCTGGGACGGGGCAACCCTGGCTATACATACAGACTGGGCGACGAGATGCTGGAGAGCAGCCCCACAGAGAGGGATCTGGGGGTTGTGGTTGAATATGAGCCAGCAGTGTGCCCTGGCAGCCAGGAGGGCCAACCGTACCCTGGGATGCATCAAGCACGGCATGGCTAGTCGGTCGAGGGAGGTGATTGTCCTGCTCTACTCTGCGCTGGTGCGGCCTCACCTCGAGTACTGTGTGCACTTCTGGGCACCACAGTACAAAAAGGACATTAAACTGTTGGAGAGTGTCCAGAGGAGGGTGACGAAGATGGTGAAGGGCCTAGAGGGGAAGACATATGAGGAGCAGCTGAGGTCACTGGGCCTGTTCAGCCTGGAGAAGAGGAGGCTGAGGGGGGACCTCATCGCGGTCTACAACTTCCTCGCGAGGGGGAGGGGAGTAACAGGTGACCTATTCTCTGTAAACACCAGTGATAGGACCCACGGGAATGGTGTCAAGCTGAGGCAGGGGAAGTTTAGGCTGGACATCAGGAAGAGGTTCTTCACTGAGAGGGTGGTTGCACACTGGAACAGGCTCCCCAGGGAAGTAGTCACTGCAGCAAGCCTGTCTGAATTTAAAAAGTGATTGGCCTGTGCACTTAGTCACATGGTCTAAACTTTTGGGTAGACCTGTGCGGTGCCAGGAGTTGGACTTGATGATCCTTATGGTTCCTTTCCAACTCGGGATATTCTATGATTCTATGATGCTATGATTCTTTCCACGTCCGAATCAGGACCCAGTTTCCTGGTTGATGGTGGTGAATGGGGAATTCCAAAGGTTTGAGCCAACAACCCATGGGTCCTGAGAGATGACAAAGAAGAGGACAACCCCAGAATACAGTTCTTAAGAAAACTCTCTCTTGTTTCGAATTGTGGTATCTCATCCCTTCTGCCCAGATAGGGTAATCCGAACAGCATCTCATATGGTGAAATTCCTATATCCTTTCTTGGTGCTGCTTGAACCTGTAGGAGTGCTAAAGGTAAGCATTTTAAAGGTAAGCAGGCTGCCCCCTCCCCCCAATACTTGGGAAACTGACCAAACAGCACAGCAAATATACCAAAACTTCTTGACTGTTACTTAGATAATGCCTACACCCTCTTTCCCTGCTCATTCAACTTCAAACAGCTCTGTCAAACACTACATACCACACCTTTAAAACCTTCAATAACCCTTTTAACACTTCTTTTTATCTTTCTCCAGCCTGTACTTTCACCAAAGGCTCAGTCACTGGCCAACTTAATTCCATACCTTTCTCCCTCCAGGATGCTGAAACAACATATCAGTATACCATATTTCATCCCATTTTCCTTCTTTCCTCCTTCTTCCACTCCAGATATTCCTATTTGAAGTGGACAGCCTGGCCACACTTAAAACATATTATCAAAGCCTGTCCCTGCTAGGATTCAGGCTGCAACACAGTTAGGGTAGCTTTCCTTGCCTGCCATTCCTTCATCTCTCTTCCTCTCCTTTTGTCGTGTTAAGGGGTGTAGCCGATTAACCGTTAGGGGTCTGGTCGGATTCACCAATAATGTATAACCACCCTTACTCTAGTTGCATTTAATGAGAACTGTCACGACTAGGAAAAATGCAATCAAGTGCAATTTATTACAGCAACAGGTACACAGGTTCTTTGGATTGCCAGCGATAGTTACTGTCTGCAAAAGCAAGCTAGCATGCATGAAACACACAGGTGACACAGGTGTGCAGCCTGGAAATTAACGTATTAAAAGGCACAAAGACTCTAGAGAGATTTCTAAGTTTCTGTGCTGACACACAGTATAACCAAGTGTTCAAATCTCACCCAAAGGCATCCCAATGGGGGGGGGGGGGAAGAGAGGCTCAGCCAGTCGACTGATCCCAGAAGTCAGGAGGTCCTCAGGATGGTGTATTCCCTTGGGATGGTATCTGACGGTGGTATCTCCCCTGACATCCCCTCTCTTAGGCCAATTTATATTATTGTCTATCTTTTAGGTGGCGCTTGAGTGACTCTAGTAAAGCATATCTTAGTTATGATTGGTGAAAAGTTCTCCTGTCTCCGTTTAAAGTAAAGGGCTCCAAGAAATTCAGAGTGCATGCTCGGTGAGGGGTGGTCACACCTTGGAGGAGGGTAGCTTTTGGGATGGAGGTGTGTTTTGGTATTATAATTGTGAGAAACACTCCGTAGCCAATAACTTAGGCTCAGGCGAGGATCTCAGTGAAGTAGTAATTTATTCGCGATTGCAATGGTGGGCACCCCACAAGCAGGAGAGAGCGCATCTACTAGTTCCAAAACACAGTTTATATACCTTTTGATGACAGGACCTCCCCTGTTTCCCCACTGAGTGGGTAATCCAGGTTCACAATCTATCTGATGCTTCACAAACAATGCATGGCCTTCAGTTGCCGGCCTGTTAAATTTCAAATTTCTTTTGACATTTTTACTGCTTGAAGTGGTAATGTTTCTTCACTTATCTGACTTGACTTGACACCGTGATTTTCAACTAATTGTCCTAAGGAGTCTGGTTGTCTGCATTTTACAAGGTCGCCTGCTAAGCTTTCTTATCACTGTAAGCATATCTCAGTACCGCATTCCCTCCTTCTAAACAATGTAACTCTGCAAAAACAACATTTCTATTCCCACATAATGATATTATAATGAGCAAAAGTACACTAGGGTACAGCATTTGTCAAAACATGACAGGTCCTTGGCTCAGGATAGCAAAAAGTGTAGCTTATCAGTCTTGGTGTGCACAAGGACAATCTGGTCCCCACCTGGTCACAGAGCCTAGCCATGGTGTCTCCACTCCACTCTACGCTCCGTACTGTTCCTTAGAGCTAGCATACCAGGTTCCCTCAGTGTGATAGCATCTAAGGTTGGAAGACTAGGGAACACTCAGGTAATGCAGCTACGCCCTACCCTGAAAGCCTCTTCAGTGCTGTACATTTTCTTTAAAATGTGAATAGTATTTTTATTTTCCTAGTTACTTTAGGCAATTGCACCACACCTTTCCATCCTGAACATGACTCCCCCTGAAGATTTTCTTCCTCTTTCTCCAACCCTCTGCCTCACTACCTGCTGCACTGTGAATACCATTAGTTTCACTCTCTGCTTTTCCTTCTCATCTCCCCTCCTGACATACACATTCTGGGCCTCCCACAGGAGGGTCCCCCAGTGACTGTTCACTACATCCCCCCACCTTCTGGAGCTTTTTCTGTGTATCTGGCCAGGCTTTAATCACAAAATGAACTTTCAAGAGCCCTTGGGATACCAGGTCCTCGGGATTCATCCCCAATTACTTTCTCATTCTGACCCCAAGTCTCTCATATGATTTCTGTGTTGCACACTATTATTATTCCAGCCAGGATTGGCAAGTGGGTATTTCTGCCCTGCCGGTATTACCCCTGGTCCTGGAGGATGAGTTCTTTCCCATTCTTGTATAGCAGCTCTCCTCCTGATCATTCCCCTTTCTTCCCCTGTAAACAACATACTTATAATTCCCCCCAAGAATATAAGTTAGGTCCTAGGAACTGGTCTAATAGTTCAGCTCTCCTTCTTAAAAGTCCTAACCTCTCTGCTGGTAAGGACGGGGGGGAGTTCACCTAAGAGGATACACAGTTAGTGTTAGTACTGTTAGTATTAGGGAAGGCAAAATTCTCAATCTCTCTTCTACCTTGTTCTAATTCTTACCAAAGCCTAGAGTACGCTCTTCTCTAGGGTCAGTGTTATTTGCAGTCCCTGTCTCCCTTCCTGGAGTGACTGTTGCTGCCACCTGTGCAATATTAAGATTATAGGGAGCATAACTTGGCTCCTTCTCCAAAAAAAGGAATCTTATTGTTTACACATAAATTTAAAGCCTGAATTTTCATCAGACCCGTATTTTGGCCAAAATACTGCTGTTTCCTCAATTGGTTCTTTTGTCCAGACTGATACACAATATTTAACCTTTTTTTTTTTCTTTCTTTTATCATCTCCTCTAATTTTGGGATTATTTTTCCAATTTCTTATCATTCTTCAGGAAGAACTGTCGGTAGGCACTCCCCCAGGGATATCTCCCTGTCCCCTGGAACCCATATTTTCCGATTTCTCCTAGCCCTTGTCACTGTGCTGCTACAGAAATTTACCTCCTGCAGGGTACCACACACTAACGTTCCAATTCTGGAAAAATGGTAGTGTGCTTTACCGTGCAAGGGGTACCGTACACCAAATTTCAAATAGATGCTAAAGGGTTAATTGTAGAACTATAGCAGGTCTGGAGAGGTCACCCCATGCTGATTTTGCAAGTTTTAGCTAACACAGAGGTATATTGTAAACTAATCACAAGGACAGTACTGAGACAGTATAGCCCTGGAGGATAAGGGATTTCTATAGGTATTGTAAACTAATCACAAGGACAGGATTGAGACAGGATAGCTCTGGAAGATAAGGGATTTCTATAGCCCAGGCCATTGTGAACACTAGTTATCAAGAAAAGAAAAGCGATAAAATAGCAGGTTCCCTGTTAAGCAAGAACTGGTTTAGACAAGTTTTGTGGCTGAGGTGAAAAGTCCGTAGTGAGGAAGACATACAGCCTTCATCCTGAAGACCCCAGCCCATGACCACCATAAGGCACTGCGCGTGCATAGTTGGGAGGAGTTAAAGGCGGAGACAACAGAAATGGTTTATTGGAACTCATTGTAATAAAGACCGCCCTTTTGGGGAGAGGTTATGAATATGTGTAGGCGTTTCCTTACCTGTGTAACCCCTTTTGTATAAATACAAGGTGAACTACTGTGGTGGGTGCGCACGATTGTGGTGGGGTGACCCCCCCCCATCCCGTACTGCCAAGCACTTCACCGTGCAAGGGGTACCATACACCAAATTTCCCAAGACTCTTCCTTTCTCTCCCTTATCTCACGCTTCCTCTGTCTCCGGCCACGCCCCTTGTGGAGCTACGGAACCCCAGATCAGGTCTCCACACTCGCTTCCTGTAGAAAGTACATCTCAATCACACATCACACAGAGTCTCACCTGACCCCCAAGGCAATACTTAATATTTCTTACCTTGGTCTGTGCACAGAGTTACTGGATCAATTCTCAAACCCGGAGTGCCTACCTTCTTCCCTTCCCCACATTTCCTTCTTTAATCAGTCTCGGGCCCTCTATCAGCACTCCGCAGAACTGCCAGCATTGATGCACAGGACCACTGAAATCAGCGGGGCATGCCTTCCTGCTGCTGTGGCGGCGGGGCTCCCCAGTAGGTGACTGGATCCCAGACGAGCCCCCAAATTGTGAGAAACACTCTGTAGCCAATAACTTAGGCTCAGGCGAGGATCTCAGTGAAGTAGTAATTTATTCGCGATTGCAATGGCAGGCATCCCACAAGCAGGACCGTGCCTACTAGTCACACAGTATGGTTTATATACTTTTTTTTTCTCGATGACTGGGACCTTCCCATTTCCCCATTGACTGGGTAATCCAGGTTCACAATCTATCCGATGCTTCACAGACAATGCATGGCCTTCAGTTGCCGGCCTTTTAAATTTCAAATTTCTTTTGATTTTTTTTACTGTTTAAAGTAGTAATGTTTCTTCACTTGTCTGAGTTGACTTGATACCGTGATATTCACCTAATTGTTCTAAGGAGTATGGTTGTCTGCATTTTACAAGGTCATCTGTTAAGCTTTCTTATAACTGCAACCATAATCTCAATACCACATTCCTTCCCTTTAAACAATGTAACTCTGTGCAAAAACAACATTTTTGTTCCCACAGCAAGGTGTCCCAGGCCTTGGAGGTGTTTCTAAAGGATGATTAAGTGAGGAACTCCTTATCATGAAGACCATTATATTGATATTCTTGACATATTGACAATCCTGACGTATTTCCTTGAATATATCACCAATCAATGTAACATGAATATTTGGCTGAAAAACAAAAAATAGGAGTATTCCAATATGGACTATCCTTATTACAATAGTAAAAAATCACACCCCTAGGCTGGGAGACTGACTCAACAAGGGACCCTTCCTCTTTGAGGATGCACAGAATCATTCTGTCATGTCAGCAGTGTGATAATTATGTAACCAATTGGAGGGGAGGGGATTGTACAAACATGTACAAAGGGACTGTATAAAGAGTGGTGTGGAAAACCCTTAGGTGTATCAGCTTTGTGGGAAACCACCTGGTATCCAGACTTGTGCAACTCTGAAATAAACACTATCTCGACCTAATGTTTAGATGGGTTTATTGCACACCAGGTAACGAACCCGAACTATTTTATCAGATAACTGGGACTGACTGAGGAAGTATGGCGCTCACGCATCCACAGCCCCAAGACCGCCACGAGAGAGGGAACAAGGCCCATCTGGGGCAGACTGGATCCCCCTCGGCGAGGCAGCAGCTTCTCAACTCCACCTCATCTCGCTTCAGCCGCCCCTGTGCTCCTCCTGCTGGCGAGGTGGAGGGAGGGAGGCAAGGCCATATGGAGTGGGGAGGGGGGTGCTGGCTGCGGCAGCGGTTCCGCAGGCTTCTCGCGAGAGCTGGCGAGGTTTCCGGTGTTGTGGTTGTGGGGCCATAAACATGGCGGTGAGCCTCCGCTCACGCTCTTTGAGGCACCTCCCTAGCCGAGGTAAGGGGCCCGAGAAGGCTGCGGGGGTAGGCTCCTTCTGCCTTGCTGCCGACTTTCACTTCCCTTTCCTTCCCATAGCGGTCCCCGTTCCCTGTCGATACCCAACCGTCCCCTCCGCTCCCTTGTTCTCCCCCCGCCGCCAGCCTAACGCGCTCTCAACTTCTGTCCCCCGTTCCTGCAGGTCGGAACGACAGCGGTGAGGAGAACGTCCCTCTCGATCTCAACCGAGGTATGGGGTGGTGGTGGGGAGGTTCATTGCCTGCCCCCTCGCTGCGTGATAGCCGAGGGGGAACCGTCGGCAGCCAGCGGCCTGGTGCCGGTTGTGAGGGCTTGGCACTACTGGGCCGAGGGACTTGGGGAGCGGGCTGGGGAGAGAAGGGCTCGGGGGCTGTGGATGTTCGGGGCCGGTAGGTTGCTCGGCAGCCTCTGGTGAACAGGCTTGCCCGTAGGTGGAAGCCTTTCCCCAGCCCCTGCTGCTAGAGGAGTGAGCAGGGCAGTGCGGGCACCCCTGGGACCCTGCGATATTGAGCGAGGCTGGGGCAGGGGGCGCCTCGGTTGTGTCTGGGGCTGGTTTTAGGTTGTTCGCTGGCGGCGTGTTCGCAGACGGGGCTGCCTGGGCCGCACCGCGGTGGGTTGGGCCGAATGCCTCTGAGGAGCGCCTCTGCAGTCGCGTCTGGTCCCGCGTGCATCCCTGGTCCTATGTGTTGCAGGAAGCACGGCCGAAAGCACAACAGACACCAGTAGAGTCAGATCATGCTCCATTTTATTGCCTGAATAGCCTAACTTTTATAGTGAACTTAACAGGGGTGGACAGTGTTTCACACAAGATTATTGGTCAAAAGCACTCAGACAAACAACTTCAAGAAAACAACCCCCTTGTGATTAGCAGTCATATAGACCTTGTCCTTGAAGCCAGCTACTGGTAACAATATTTTCCTGAATTCCTCAATTGGGCGATGTGGGAACACTGTCATGGGAACTTCTCATAGTTGCCCTGGTAGCTTGGTTTGCTCAGCTACAGCAAGCCATGGGATTTTTGCTGTTTCAAAAAATCCCTCAACAATTCCCCCTTTTTTTTTTTTCTTTTTTGAGCAAACCACGCCCAATATAACATTTTTGCAAGTAACCCTTTAACCACATTTATCACAATACCACATGCAATGATGATTGACACCACAGCAAACAGAATCCTTAATCCCTCTTTGACTAATCCCAGTAACCATCTATGCATTGTTTCAAACAAATCAGTGAACCATTGATTGAAAGGATTGATACCATATTGAATCTTTCTCATGTGCTCTTTCAGGAAAGTAATGGATTTGTGAATTGAATCATTATGATCAGAAAGGTTTAAACAGTACATTCCCTTAAAGTCCTCACACCCATTCCTTTGAGCCAAAAGCAAGATGTCAGTAGCAGCTTGATCCTGTAAAAGCAGATGTTGCAGACTATTTTGATCTGGTAACATCTCCTCAAGTATCTCTGTCGTGGCATAGGCTTGCCTCTTGGCCCAGCATACCAATTTTTCTAAGTTGTTACGTGCGGCCGGAGGTGCCACTCCAGGCACTAAAATTGCCAATGCCGCTCTAGCTGCAACTCAACATTATCATTGCAATCCGGTGCAAGCAATGCCCATTTATGTCTGGTGATCTCACACAACTGTAACAAGCTAGGAGCAAATACAATGAGTTTATCTAAGTAACATGGACATCTGATAGCATTTGCAGGGATACCTTGCCAGGCCCTATCCCCACAAATCAGAAAAACATCAGGAGGTAAGGCCAAAGCTGTACAATTGTTCCAAACACTGTAGTTGTTACCCCTTGTCTCCGTGCCATAAACCCCTAAACCCTGCTTAGCAGCGTCATTGTAATCACAGGTGTTATTTGTATTTCTGTACTCGTATGGCCCTTTCCAGGTTCCTGTAGCAGGATTCATCTGATAGCCACGGCTACATTCACATTTGCAGCCACCTTTCAGGTTGATACAGATTTGACTACAGATACCAGGGTTTTGGCATTCATCAATATCTCCACAGTTTCTCTTGTCTACAAACTCAAACCCAGCTGGACAGTCACATTCATTTTTGTTGCATTCCTTCAGGGGCTCATCACCCCAGTCCTTGCAGTCTCTCTGCTGGTTACACACTTTATTGATATCTATGCATTCTCCACTTCTGCACTTGAATTTGCCAGGTCCAGAGCACTGAATAACATTGTTACAGTTGGCTTCATCAGTGCCATCCAGACAGTCTCTCACACCACTGCACTGCCTACTCCCATGGACACAGTTCCCATCTTCACATCTGAACTGGTCTGGCCTGCAGGTCCGAGAAGGGCAGTTAATTTCATCACTTCCATCCTTGCAATCAGGATCTCTGTCACAGTCTTTTTCACCATCACATTTCCAGGACACTGGGATACACTGGGTTGACTGAGGACCACAGCTGATTTCATTTACCTGGCATGTTCTCATATGACACAGCTCAGCACTCTCATCAGACCCATTTTCACAGTCCGGATCCCCATCACACGGCCATCTGTTTGGCACACACTGACCACTGTTGCACACAAAGTCAGATTCAGCACACGTCTTCTTCACACAAGCACTCTCATCACTGCCATCTGAGCAGTCTTCACATTTTGCTCTAGCACCGTCGGCAGCAGTGCACAGGCTGGCGAGGGCGAGCAGCAGGCAGAGTGCCCCGCAGCGCGGCAGCGCCCGCCGCTGACCCGCACCTGTGTCACCTATACTACTCCTATTACCCGTGCTGTTAGTGTCAGTGGCATCCTCCTGGTACCGTTTCTGTCTTTGTCGCCCCTTACTCTCCCCCTTTTCTTTTTGCCACTGACCATTCACCACAAATGGATGAGACACATGTTTACTAGTTAGGAAAGAGAGTGTAACGTCTGCTATACGGCTGCAGGCAGTGCCAGCTGCAACCTTAGAAGCTGTTTGTGAAAGAGCCTGCCGGTGGTCATTTGGCAGTGTAATCAGCGTCTCTGCACTCCTGCCCCGCAATAGAGCTAAGTCGTCATTAGTAATCCGTAGAATGTGGCAACCCCACGGAATGTTATCCAGAAACATAGTTATAACACCGATCTGGGGACGAATAGTCTTTTTTGCATTGCAAGATAAACCTCTTATAAAAAGAATGCCAGAGAGAAGCAGCACAGCTGCTGCTGCCTCCATGGTTACGTCAGACAGACTGCAGGGTCCTGATGTCCGCCCCTCTGCTCTGTGCCGACTCGCCACACGATGAGGGTCGGCTGCCGTTGTCCACTGACGCCTCTGGTCTCCCGTAGTAACTCGATCTCGGATGCCCTGCATCGCACCGCGATTACTTCAATTTCCTGCGATTACTTCAATTTCCCGCATTTTCCGCGACTCCATTTCCCGCGTCCCTCCGCGATTCCTTTTCCCGCGTCCTCCCGCGGTTCCTTTTCCCGCGTCCCTGCGCGGCTCCGTTGTTCAGGTCGGTGTGTAGAGTGTTTCAACGTCTCTCAGGTGTTCCGGCATCCGCCAGGTCTGTCCTTGTCTCTCGTAGTTGGCCGTAGCCCTGCAGCGTCAGTCAGTGCTCTCTCCGTGCGGTGGTAGGCTTGCCGCGTGCCTCGGGTCTCCCGCGCCGCTCCGATGTCCCGGCCTCAGCCTGTTCGGGTCTCAGCCTGTTCGGGCGCCATATGTTGCAGGAAGCACGGCCGAAAGCACAACAGACACCAGTAGAGTCAGATCATGCTCCATCTTATTGCCCGAATAGCCTAACTTTTATAGAGAACTTAACAGGGGCGGACAGTGTTTCACACAAGAATATTGGTCAAAAGCACTCAGACAAACAACTAGAAGAAAACAACCCCACCTGCAAGAAAACAACCCCCTTGTGATTAGCAGTCACATAGACCTTGTCCTTGAAGCCAGCTGCTGGTAACAATATTTTTCTGAATTCCTCAATTGGGTGATGTGGGAACACTGTCATGGGAACTTCTCATAGTTGCCCTGGTAGCTTGGTTTGCTCAGCTGCAGCAAGCCATGGGATTTTTGCTGTTTCAAAAATCCCTCAACACCTACGTACCTGTATGCATATATTACTTACAAGTGTAATTTAGTTCTTAAGAGAATCTCAGAGTTTTTTCAATTTAAAGCAACAACCTCTTATGTCTTCTCCATCTCACTCCATCTCCAAACGGATATGATTGCTTGAAAATAAATTAAAACTGACTTGAAAATGAAAACCAGTGAAACTTTTGTCAATGAAGTGCAGGATAAAGGCCTTAACAGTTGAAACGCATGACATTTACTACCGTAAGTAGTGTTCTCTCTATGAAATTTACAGAATCAGAATTTTAATTAATGCGTTCAGTAACTTTTTCACATTGTGTAATTGAATTATTCAATGCAAAAGAAAAATGGACAAAGTTTAAATGCCGGAGTGGTAATTTTTAGATGTTGTCTATTTGAAATCTTTACTGAGAATTCAAAAAGCAACTGTCATTATGACTTTTTTTTTTTTTTTTTTTGCCATGAGGTGTTTTAAGCCACCTACTGATCCCATGAGACCTGTAGTGGTAGCAGTGTAATTACCTCATTTGTATCATCTTGTAAAAAAAGGCTCTCAATTAAGATGCAAAGTAATATTAATACAATGAATGTACAGTCATCCTCCTGCTGGGTGACCGGGACACAGAAAGAAGGAGGAGAACGGGACAGGAGAATGACTGGCTGAGGGGGTGGTGTCTGGACCAGGGCTTTGGGATTTTGATCTTGGGCAGTCCTTTGAGAAGCTGGGTATGTGGGCTGCTGACTGACTCCAACTCAGCAAGTGGGGCACAAGTGTGTTGGGGAGCAAGCTCTCCGGGCTGATTACCAGGGCTTTAAACTAGGTTTGACGGGGGAAGGGAGGGGAGCTAAAAGTGACAGAGAAGGGCTGGGGGAAGTTGTCACTGCTGTCACTGTTGACGATAGTAGGGAAAAACCTCTGAGTTGTCCCATAGGATTGTCTGAGGGCTCCTCAGAGAAGGTAATGATCCTGATACCCCATCCAGAATCTTCTTCTTGCATCCCTCCAGGGGTAACTGCGCCTGCTGCTTCCCTAAAGTGCCTGTATACCAACGCATGGAGCATGGGAAATGAACAGGATGAGCTTGAGATCTGTTTGGTCACAGGGCCACGATCTCATGGCAATCACAGAGACATGGTGGGACAGCCCACATGACTGGAACGCTGTCATGGAGGTCTGTGTCCTTCTTAGGAAAGACAGGCTGGGGAAGCAAGGGGGTGGGGTTGCCCTTTATGTGAGGGAGCAATTAGAGTGTACCCAGCTCCACCTGGGGGAGGGTGATGGACAAGTGGAGAGCTTGTGGGTAAGAATTAAGGGGTGGGCTGGTATGGGGGACACTGTTGTGGGGGTGTACTACCCCCACACCAGATCACCAGATCAAGAGGAGGAGGTCGATGAGGCCTTCTACAGGCAGCTGGTAGTAGCCTCACAATCCCGGGCACTGGTTCTCATGGGGGACTTCAATTATCCAGGCATCTGTTGGGTAAGCAACTTGGCCAGGTACGCGCAGTCCAAATGGTTCCTATGATGTGTTGAAGACAATTTTCTGATGCAGGTGGTGGAGGAACTGATGAGGTGGGGGGGTGCTCTTGGACCTCGTTCTTACCAACAGGGATGGGCTTGTTAGGGATGTGAAGGTTGGGGGCAGCTTGGGATGCAGTGACCATGAGATGGTGGAGTTCAAGATGGAACTTGGTGGAAGAAGTAAGGCTAAAAGCAGGGTTGCAACCCTGGACTTTCGGAGAGCCAACTTCGACCTCTTCCGGGACCTGCTTGGGAGTATCTCATGGGCTAGGTTGCTAGAAGGCAAGGGTGCATGTGAGAGCTGGACTACATTTAAGCAGCACTTCTTCAAGCTCAGGATCGGTGCATCCCGAAGAGTAGTAAATCGGGGAAGGGGGCAGGAAACCTGTGTGGATGAGCAAGGAGCTCATCAACAAGGAGGAGTGGCCGACACGCCAGAAGCCATTCAGTAAGACCTGGAGAGGCTGGAAAGATGGGTAGTAAGAAACCAAATTAGGTTTAACAAGAGCAAGTATAGAGTCCTGCACCTGGGAAGGAACAACCGCACATGTCAGTACAGGCTGGGGGATGACCTGCCGGAGAGGAGCTCTGAGGAGAAGGACCTGGGGGTCTGTACTGGGTCTGGCTGGGATGTTAACTTTCCCTATGTAAATAACAAAATGTGTGCTTTCCCTGCAGCAGCCCATACAGTGCTGTGCTCTGCGCTTGTAGCTAGAACAGCAGTGGTATCACACCAGTGTTGTGTCTACTGCTGAGCAGTGCTGGCACAGCATCAGGACTCTCTCTAACCTTTTCCTTATGAGGAAAGGCTGAGAGACCTGGGTCTGTTCAGCCTGGAGAAGAGAAGACTGAGAGGGGATCTCATCAATGTGAATAAATACCTGAGGTGTGGGAGACAAGGATTTGGCCAACCTCTTTTCAGTGGTTTGTGGGGACAGGACAAGGGGCAATGGCCACAAAATGGAGCCCAGGAAGTTCTGTACCAATATGCGAAAGAACTTCTTCACAGTGAGGGTGACGGAGCACTGGAACAGGCTGCCCAGGGAGGTTGTGGAGTCTCCTTCTCTGGAGATATTCAAGGCCTGTCTGGATGCCTACCTGGGCAGCCTGCTTTAAGGAACCTGCTTTGGCAGGGGGGTTGGACCTGATGATCTTTTGAGGTCCCTTCCAACCCCTTCAATTCTGTGATTCTGTGAAGAAAAAAAACACAGGCATTTTGCATTGTGTGTATAGCTCTGTTAAAAAAAAAAAAAATCATTAATGTGATGGTTGTGGTTGAATAAGGAACAGCTCTGCATTTAGTTGTGTACCCTTTGTCGAAAATGTATTTCTTTTATTTGTTGGAGAAACTACAGCTGACTGATCAGTAATCGTGTAGGTATTACTTTTTTTTTTTAACTTCATTGTAAAGACAAAATTAATGTCTTAGCACACCATTAACTAAGCTGGTTGATAACTTGATTTCCCCACTGAACACATTGTTTATTTTTTTCCAACTGTTAGAATAGTTTCATAAGTGTTTAGTTCAAATATTTTAAATTAATACAGTTTTAATTCACTGTGTTGACCTGATTGTGTGTTTTTCAAGGCTCATATTTTCAGTGATTTAAAATATTTTTTTTTGCTTTCTCAGTCAACGTAAACAATGCCTCAGCCATGTGCTTCTAGCTGCAGTGGTCTTTACTATGAATATGTGAAATTAGATTAGTATTGCCTTGTTTTAAACAGTTGACTTGACATAAATGATTTAACATACAGGTCAAACTTTTGATAGACTGTAGCTGTGGACTGTGTAAGAAGCTAGTGCTATTATTAAGTATTTCAGAACTAATAATAGATGCTAGCTTTTTTTGTGCTGCTTTTGGTCCTGCTTCTTCCTGTCTTTTTGTGCAGTAAGACTCTGGGCATGTCTTGCTGCATGTAGAGTTGATCTACCTTTCTCTGCCCTTTTTTCCTCTTCTCTGCTGCTGTAGTTTGAGGGTTGCCCATGTTTTCCCAGAACACACCTTGCTGTTCTCTTATGTATTTTTAATATGCATGGTGTAGTATGATTTTACTCTTAAGAGCATTTTAGTGTTCTGCATTTTCAAAATGATGTAATAATACATGTATTTATGAAGGGTATTTTATATTATGGTGCAGTGTGTGTGAAAACTCTATGTACGAGATTAGCTTGGTTTAAGGTATTAATGTAACATTTGTGTTGTTTGTTTTTTTTGTTGTTGTTGTTGTTTTTGAAACCTTTGGGTTACACAGCCCAGGCTGTACCCCATATTTTAAGACAATTCTGATAAGTCTTATTTTGGGATAGCAAGTTTTTTCATAGAAAATCAGTTTGTTGTAAATATGATGAGCTTGAAAAATTGTCTCCAGCACAACCAAGGTTGGGCATAATGTCTGTCTAATACCAAGAGCTCAAGTAGTTGTGTGTGTGTGTGTGTGTGTGTGGAGGGGGGAAGCCTTTGGAGTCCTTGCAACAAGACAGTAAGGAAGATGTAGAGATGCTAGCTGGTGTATGCTTTCTTGGTGGCTCAAAAGCAGTCTTCCATACTAACAGCAAGACTGTAACAGAAAGACTTCTTTGCACACTTCGTTGGGTTAGAAACTGACTGGGTAGCTGGGCCCAAAAAGTCATGGTGAATGGAGTCAAATCCAGTTGGAGGCCGGTCACTAATGGAGTCCCCCAGGGCTCGGTACTGGGGCCAGTCCTCTTTAATATCTTTATCGATGATCTGGATGAGGGGATCGAGTGCATCCTCAGTAAGTTTGCAGATGACACCAAGTTAGGTGCGTGTGTGTTGATCTGCTCAAGGGTAGGAAGGCTCTGCAGGAGGATCTGGGTAGGCTGGACCGATGGGCTTAGGTCAACTGTATGAAGTTCAACAAGGCCGAGTGCCGGATCCTGCACCTGGGGCATAATAACCCAAAGCAGAGCTACAGGCTGGGAGATGAGTGGTCGGAAAGCTGCCTGGCAGAGAAGGACCTGGGAGTATTGGTTGATAGTCGGCTGAATATGAGCTAGCAGTGTGCTCAGGTGGCCAAGAAGGCCAACAGCATCCTGGCTTGTATAAGAAGCAGTGTGGCCAGCAGGGCTAGGGAAGTGATTGTCCCCCTGTACTCAGCTCTGCTGAGGCTGCATCTCGAGTACTGTGTTCGGTTTTGGGCCACTCGCTACAAGAAGGACATGGAGGTACTGATCCTCAGATTAGGAGATCATCTGGTCCAACCAGATGTGGATGTGGTCTACCTAGACTTCGGTAAGGCTTTTGACACTGTTTCCCAGAGCACTCTCCTGGAGAAGCTGGCTGCTCAAGGTTTGTGTGGGTGTACGCTCTGCTGGGTTAAAAACTGTATGCATGGCTGGGCCCAAAGAGTCGTGGTGAATGGAGTTAAATCCAGTTGGAGGCCGGTCACTAGTGGTGTCCCCCAGGGCTCAGTATTGGGGCCAGTTCTCTTCAATATCTATCAGCAGACTGGATGAGTCCTTGTCTTAGTGTAAGCACTGCTCTGCAACAATTAAAACATCAGTGTGTTATCAACACTCTTCTCATCCTAAATCCCAAACACAGCACCCTACCATCTACTAGGAGGAAAATTAGCTCTATCCTAGCTGAAACCAGGACAACTGATAAAAAAGAAATCTGGAAGAACTAACAAAGGATGGAACTAGAAAGAATATTCATTATCTATTGTGGGTTCATTCTTATACTTTTCTTCCAAAGCACGTGTTGCGGTTTAACCCAGCAGACAGCTAAACACCACACAGCCATCTGCTCGCTCACCCTCCAAGCTGGATGGGGGAGAAATTTGAAAAGAAAAGAACAAAAACTCATGGGTTGAGAAAAGGACAGTTTAAACAGAAAACAACAAAACGAAAAAAAAAATAAACAAAAAAAAAAAGAGCGACACAGTCGCTCACTGCCAGCTGACCGATGCTCAGCCAATCCCCAAGCAACAACAGCCTCCCTGGCCAACCCCCCAGTTTAATTGTTTGGCATAATATCACATCGTATGGAATATCCCTTTGGCCAGTTTGGGTCAGCTGTCCTGGGTCTGTCCCCTCCCAGCTCTTGCTGCACCCCCAGCCTGCCCGCTGGCAGGGCAGGGCGAGAAGCTGAAAAGTCCTTGTCTTAGTGTAAGCACTGCTCTGCAACAATTAAAACATCAGCGTGGTTTCAACACTCTTCTCATCCTAAATCCCAAACACAGCACCCTACCATCTACTAGGAGGAAAATTAACACTATCCTAGCTGAAACCATGACAAGCATCTAAAGCATCCCCTTTCAGAAGGGATAGGCTAGGAAGGAGAGGCAGTGGGGTAGTCCTGTATGTTAGTATTTTGATTGTCTCGACCTTAATAATGGTGACAACAAGGTTGAGTGATTATGGATAAGAATCAGGGGGAAGGCCAGTGAGGCAAATGTCCTGGTCGGCGTCTGTTATAGACCACCCAACCAGGATGAAGAGGCAGATGAAACGTTCTATAAGCAGCTGGAAGAAGTCTCACAACCGCTAGCCTTTGTTCTCGTGGGGGACTTCACCTTACCAGATGTCTGCTGGAAATACAATGCAGGAGAGAAGAAACAGTCTAGGAGGCTTCTGGGGTGTGTGGAATATATCATCCTGACACAGCTGGTGAGTGAGCCAACTAGGGAAGGAGCCCTGCTGGACCTTTTGCTTGTGAACAGAGAAGGACTTGTGGGCAATGTGAAGGTTGGAGGTCATCTTGGGCATATTCTGAATTAATAGAGTTTTCGATTCTTGGAAAAGTGTGGGTGGGGGGGGTAGTAGAACTGCTACCCTGGACTTCTGGAGGACAGTCTTTAGTCTGTTAAAGGAGACTGGTTGCCAGAGTCCCTTGGGGGGCAGTCCTGAAGGGCAAAGGAGTCCTTCCAAGAAGGAAATCCTAAAGGCACAGGAGCAGGCAGTCTCCATGTGCCAAAAGATGAGCTGGCAGGGAAGAAGACCAGCCTGGCTGAACAGGGAGTTTTGATTAGAGCTCAGGAAGGAAAAGTTTATGTACTTTGGAAGAAGGGGCTGGCCACTCAGGAGGACTACAAAGGTGTTGTGAGGCTGTGCAGGGAGAAAATTAGAAGGGCCAAAGCCCAACTGGAGCTCAACCTGGCTACTGCTGTTAAAGACAATAAAGAATGTTTTTATAAATACATGAAGAACAAAAGGAGGACTAAAGAGAATCTCCATCCTGTGCTGGATGTGGGGAGGAAACAGTGACAAGAGATGAGGAAAAGGCTGAGGTACTTAATGCCTTCTTTGCCTCAGTCTTGAGTAGTTGGATCGGTTGTTCTTCATATACCCAGCCCCCTGAGCTGGTAGATAGGGACGGGGAGCAGAATGAAGCCCTTGTAATCCAGAAGGAAACAATTGGTGACCTGCTGCACCACTTAGACGTATGCAGATCTATGGGGCCAGATGGGATCCACCCGAGGGTACTGAGGGAG
This sequence comes from Aythya ferina, assembly GCF_964211825.1. Lineage (NCBI taxonomy): Eukaryota > Metazoa > Chordata > Aves > Anseriformes > Anatidae > Aythya > Aythya ferina. The sequence goes on along the minus strand of NC_140313.1, from coordinate 2,619,650 downwards.
TTGGCCGAAGCGCTCACCAAGTCAATTTCCATTATTTATCAGCAATCCTGGTTTTCAGGGGAGGTCCCAGTTGACTGGTGGCTAGCAAATATGACGCCCATGTACAAGAAAGGCCAGAAGGAGGACCCAGGGAGCTACAGGCCTGTCGGTCTGACTTCGGTGCTGGGGAAGCTCATGGAGCAGATCATCCTGAGTGCCATCACGCGGCACTTAGAGGACAACCAGGCGATCAGGCCCAGTCAGCATGGGTTTATGAAAAGCAGGTCCTGCTTGACGAACCTGATCTCCTTCTGCGACAAGGTGACGGGTTCAGTGGATGAGGGAGAGGTTGTGGATGTGGTCTACCTAGACTTCGGTAAGGCTTTTGACACTGTTTCCCAGAGCACTCTCCTGGAGAAGCTGGCTGCTCAAGGCTTGTGTGGGTGTACGCTTTGCTGGGTTAAAAACTGTATGCATGGCTGGGCCCAAAGAGTCGTGGTGAATGGAGTTAAATCCAGTTGGAGGCCGGTCACTAGTGGTGTCCCCCAGGGCTCAGTATTGGGGCCAGTTCTCTTCAATATCTATCAGCAGTCTGGATGAGGGGCTTGAGTGTACCCTCAGATCAGGAGATCATCTGGTCCAACCCCCCTACCAAGCAGGGTCACCTAGCGAAGGTTGCACAGGATTGCATCTGGGTGGGTTTTGAATATCTCCAAAGATGGGGACTCCACAACCTCTCTGGGTAACCTGTTCCAGTGCTCTATGTGGTGGTTTTACCTTGCTAGGCAGCTGAACTCCACCATAACCGCTCTCTCGCTCCCCCTCCTCTTCTGAGGAGGGGAAGAAGAAAAGGAAAGAAGCTACTCACAGGTTGGGATAAAGATAATTAATCAAAGGAAAAAATAATGATTAAGGGAAAATTATTATTAATTAAATAATTTAGCTAAAAGGAAAAGGGGAAAAGGGAAAACAAATAAACAAAAAAATCAAAACAAACAAAAAAACAACAACAAAACAAAACAAAATAAAAGCAAAAGCCGTGTGGAAATTGTGAGAAAAATCTCAATTTTCTTCAGACAGGATCTTCTGTGAAGCTATTTTATTTGTGATTGCAGTGGTGGGCGTCCTGCAAGCAGGAGTGCACAGTAAAAGTTTATCATAACCCTATATTCCCTATTACCTGACACCTGATTTCTCCCCTGTTTCCTCATTGGCTGAGTACTACAGGTTCGCAAGCTACTCGACACACTTCTATACCATATATGTCCAATTTTATTTGACGAAGCGTTAATTTCTTCTTTTCCTTTTTTTCCTTCTTCTCTTGTGACTAGAGGGCCTGCGATTTGTGATTTTACTGATTTTGTACTGCTCATCCTGTTTTTCTTAGCTATCCTCCTTATTTCGGGACAGTGGGACCTTCCCCTTATCTGCTTAACATACTCCCCACTGCTATGCTGCACAATCACTTTTGAATATGCAAGGTTAGTGGAATTTTTCACTGCAAAAACACCTTCTATTGCAAAAACACAACTTTGTTTCTGACAAAGTGCAGAGTAAAGAAATTACTCTCTACTTCCCACCCACAAGCGATGCTTGACCATGTCCTTGAAGCAGGGCCTCAACACACGTAGCCATTGTTTGGGAGGACAGACGTTTTCCCAACGAGAGTCCACCCCTCCCCTCTCCTTCCTTTTTCCACCTTTTATTGCTGAGTGTGACACCATATGGCATGGAATATCCCTTTGATTGGTTTAGGTCAGCTGCCCTGGTGATGTTCCTTCCTCACCTCTTGCCCACCCCCAGCCTGCTGGCTCTGGGGGGAGGGGTTAGAGGGAGTCCTGATGCTGTGCTAGTATTGCTCAGCAGTAGACACCACACTGTTGTGATACCAGTGCTGTTCTAGCTACGAGTGCAGAGCACAGCGCTCTATGGGCTGCTGCAGGGAAAGTTAACTCCATCCCAGCCAGACCCAGTGCAACATCCACGCCTTATTCCATGACATTTGTGTCACACTCAGGTCCCACATACTTTAGCATGTAAGTATTTTCATCGCCATTGTTCCTTGTCCTTTAACAGATTGATAGGTAGGTACTTCTTTTCATTCTATAGGCCTTTCTCAAAAAACGTTCATAAGAAGTGGTGATAATTTAGTCTTCATCTGCCAAAGTGGTCACTCAGGGCAGGCAGAGATGGATGTCTGGACGCCAGCACCAGTTTAGCTCGAGTCGTTGCTGCACTTGCCCGTTTCCTTGCAAAGTTGACTTGTCATTGGTTCTGCAGTGTCTTCCTACAACACACAGTTTAGATTAAAGATTATTTTTCTCCCAAGGTTAAATGTCCTTGAGGCATGCACCCAATATCCCCATTCTTTTGCATGACCCACCAGGTATGGCATGACCATACTCCGGTCCTTGGGCGAAGACAATCCCACGAGTGGGTTTGCCTTTTCCCAAGGCAGGAGCAACCCAAACCGCCTTCCCCATCCACTTCCCTACGTGCACTACGGGGACTTTAGCTCCTCCCACCGCGTGTAGGGGTTTTGTTTCAGCAGGACCAGGATGGTTGTCGGACCCTCTGTTGTTAACTAGCCAAGTGGCCTCTGGTAGATTTATGTCCCATTGTTTCCACATCCCAGCACCCAATGCTCGCAGCATAGTCTTTAACAGTCCATTGTACCTCTCAACCTTCCCAGAGGCTTGTGGGTGATAGGGGATGTGATACACCCCACTAAATGCCATGCCTCTTGGCCCAGGAGATGACAAGATTGTTTTGGAAAATGACTCCCATTGTCGGACTCAATTCTCTCTGGTGTGCCACAGCACTCGTCTTTCCAGGCCCAAGATAGTGTTTTGGGCAGTGGCCTGGTTTACGGGGTATGTTTCCAGCCACCCAGTAGTTGCTTCTACCATGGTGAGTATGTACTGTTTGCCTTGGCGGGTTTGTGGGAGTGGTCCGATATAGTCAATTTGCCAGGCCTCACCATATCAAAACCCTAGCCACCTCCCCCTGTTTCAGGGAGATTTTACCCTCATGGCTTTCTTGATTGTAGCACAGGTCTCACACTCATGGGTAACCTGTGTGATGGCCTCAATGGTCAGGTCCACCCCTCGATCACGAGCCCTCGATTCACGAGTATGTGGCATCCCTCCCCAAATGTCCTGATGTTTCGTGGGCCCATCGAGCTACAAACAGCTCACCCTTATGTCCCCAGTCCAGGTCCACCTGAGCCACTTCAATTTTCAAAGCTCGGTCCACCTCTTCGTTGTTCTGATGTTCTTCAGTAGCGTGACTCTTGGGCATGTGGGCATCCACGTGACGTTCCTTTACAGCCAGGTTTTCTACCCGGGCAGCAATATCTTGCCACAGTGTAGCAGCCCAGATAGGTTTACTTCTGTGCTGCCAGTTGTTCTGTTTCCTTTGCTGTAACCACCCCCACAGGGCATTTGCCACCATCCATGAGTCAGTGTAGAGACACAGTACTGGCCATTTTATTCATTGAGAAATCTCTAGGGCTAGTTGTATGGCTTTTACTTCTGCATACTGACTCGACTCGCCTTCCCCTTCCATGGCCTCCACAACTCGTTGTGTGGGACTCCACACAGCAGCTTTCCACTTCCGATGGCTCCCTACCATGTGGCAGGATCCATCAGTGAACGACACATACTGCTTTCTGTCTTCTGGCAATTGATTATCCTTCCGGCCAGTCCAGGATTCCAGGTTTTCCCATTCGAGCCCGCTGTGTAATTAACGCTACCCACTTACTCCACGTAGCGTCAGTCACGTGGTGTGTAGTGGGAATTTTCCCTTTGAACATCCAATGTAACACAGGTAGCTGTGGGGCCAAGAGAGCTGTGCTTCTGTACCCTCAACTTCTGAAGCAGCTCAAACCCCCTCATATGCTGTTAGTATCCCCTTTTCAGTTTGGGTGTAATTAGCTTCTGATCCTCGATAGCCCTGGCTCCAGAACCCCAGAGGTCGACCTCGAGTTTCTCCTGGGGTTTTCTGCCACACCCTCCAGGTGAATCCATGCTCCCCAGCTGCAGTGTGAAGCATGTTTTGCACAGCTGGTCCTGTCGGACAGGCCCAAGGGCTACTGCACGAGCTATTTCTTGTTTGATTTGTTCAAAACCCTTTTGTTGCTCAGGGCCCTACTCAAAATAGTTCCTCTTTCGAGTCACTCGATATAGAGGAGTCACAAGCTGACTCTAGCCTGGAACATGCATTCTTCAGAATCCCACAAGGCCTAGGAAAGCTTGCGTTTCTTTTTTGGTAGTTGGTGGAGACCTTGCTGTTATTTTGTTGATCACATCCATCGAAATGTGGAGACATCCATCCTGCCATTTTACCCCCAAGAACTGGATTTCCTGTGCGGGTCCCTTCACCTTACTCTGTTTAATGGCAAAACCAGCTTTCATGAGAATTTGGATTATTTTCTTCCCTTTCTCAAAAGCTTCTTCTGCTGTGTTGCCCCACACGAGGATGCCATCCATGTACTGCAGGTGTTCAGGAACTTCCCCCCCCCAGTTCCAGTGTGTCCCGATCAGTCTATGGAAAATGGTAGGGCTGTGTTTCCACCCCTGCTGGGGCAGTCGATTCCAAGTGTAATTCTCCACGCTCCATTAGACCTTTGCACTGGCCATATGAGACTATTAAAGGGTGAGTGAGTCTTGCTGATCACTCCTTGGTGCTCTAGTTGATGAATTAGCTTATGGATGGGAATCGGGGAGTGTCGGTTGGTGCGATGTTGCTGCCAGTACACTGCTGTGGTAGCGATTGGCACCTGCTGTTCTTCAACCCTCAGCAATCCTACAAAAGAAGGCTTACAACAGCTGCTTAATCTTCTGTGTGCTCAAAGCAGCTATGCCAAAAGCCCACCGGTACCCTTTTGGATTCTTGAAGTACCCTCTCTTGAGGTAGTCTATTCCAAGGATGCACGGAGCCTCCGGGCCAGTCACGATGGGGTGCTTTTGCCACTCATTCCCAGTTGGACTCACTTCAGCTTCCAATACAGTTAGCTTTTGGGATCCCCCTGTCACTCCAGAGATACAGATGAGTTCTGTCCCTTGGTAGCCTGATGGCTTAGGGTACACTGTGTGCCGGTGTCCACTAGAAATTGGGAGGGACAATTTCTCACAAGAAACTGGGAGGGACAGACCCAGGACAGCTGACCCAAACTGGCCAAAGGGGTATTCCATACCATCTGACGTCATGCTGAACAGTTAATATGGGGGGGCTGGCTGGGGTGGGGGGGCCGGCTGCTCGGGGATAGGCTGGGCATCGGTCAGCGGGTGGTGAGCAATTGCATTGTGAACCACTTGTTTGTACATATTATTATTATCCTTTCTTTCCTGTCCTAATCAACTGTCTTTATCTGAAACCACAGGCCTTCATTTCTTTCTAATTCTCTCCCCCCATCCCAGAGAGGGAGGGGAGAGGGTGAATGAACAGCTGTGTGGTGCTGAGCTGCTGGCCGGGTTAAACCTTAACATCAGTATTAAAGTTTATTGGCTTTAATGCTGTCTTAGGAGGCTTTTCATTTCTGTAGTGACACTTAAAATTAGTATAGTGCTTAGTTTTTTTCTTGCACCGTCATAATGTCTTTTCAGCTTTTTGCCGCAGATGCACGTGGAGCGTGCAGAGAAAAATTTTCTTGATCCGATTGCTTCATTAGAATCCTGTAGTATGGCCTTATAACGTTTTTTGGCTTTATGTGCATTAAACCAAATTTAACAATCTTTAGTTTGGTTAGTTATGCATACAGATTATTTTTAAGTTCCCTTCAAGTTTCTAACCCATCCTATTTCATTAACATAAATAACATCTGTTGTACCCTCCCGGTTATTTATTTATTTTTTTTTTTTCAAATTATCAATTATATGTTGAATACTACGTACTGAAGGAGATTGTGAACCTGGTACTTAACTGGATAAAAATCAGGATACGTTTTTTTAAGGATAAAAGTCTTCCATTCATTCATCTCTACTCTTTGCATTTATCTTTTCAGATTTTGATTTGTGTAACTTGATTTGTATAACTGTTTTATATCTCTTGATACAATCTTTAGCAATACCTTATGTGAAAGTTTTGGTTTGCTAAGTTGGGAAAGTGTTGCTGTTTTTTTTTATATACTATTCTAATAACTCCTTTCAAGTCTTGTAAAAGATTACCATAATACAGTTTGTGTAAACTATTTTGCTTGCTTTATGGGGTTAGCCAGTTTTATTTTAAATATATCTGATGAACAGTCATCTGGATGGGCTTTGGAATCCTTTTTGTGTAGACCTACCTGTTTATTAGCTTTTCTCCACTGTGGCCACTACTGTTTTATAACAGTGCTAGCAAACATATGTAGATCGTGTTAATGTTCTTTTTTCTTAGTTGTGAAGCTTGATGGGCCAGTGGTAATACTTACTAATGAATTTCCTCCAGTTCTTCCATCATTTTTACTTTTTTGTCTAACTAATGTTTAGTATAATTAAAATGACTTTAGGATGCTTTGTTCCTTCTCCCCTTCCTTTTTGGTTATTCAGTAGATCTGATTTATTTTTTCAAGTTTTCTGCTTGTAGTATGCCTGAGAAGTCAGAGCACACAGAGCACGCGATCGGCTCTGGGGCAGACGTGTTCTGCAGCGGAGCAGGGGATCGAGGCAGGCAGGGCTTTTTTTCTGGCATGGAGGCCACTTGAGCCAGCGGAGAGAGCCGCCGGGACCGACAGCCTTCTCGAGGGAGGCTGACGAGGCACGGGCAGATCTGGCAGCACCCCTTCCCCGGCCGTACAAAGGCAGCCCCTAGGGAGCACAGTGACCAGGACGGGCAAACAGGGCATGGCGCGGCAGTCAGGTCGTGGTGGCAGTTTGCACGGCAGTGCGCATGGGCAGGGCGAGCAGGGAGGGTGCCCTCACTGCTCTTTTCCAACGGTCTTTTCCAATGGCAGTAGTAACCTGCTTGTGAAGAGCCCAGCCATGGTATCCACCAGGCAGAAAAACATGACCTCTGCATCTCTTGTGGGCTGAGACCAAAACCCAGATGGAGGGGCCACAACCCCCCATGGCAGATGTCTACATGCAGACGGAGCCCCTGAGGACCAAAAGAGCTTCCCAGACCCCCAGTTGTGGGGAACTCCAGAATCCTGAAGTCCCCCTAGGGCCCAATGGCAGAATTGGGTGTCGTGGGTGCAAGTGTGCCCAGCTGGATGAGCTTTTTGAGCAAGTTGCTGTCTTGCGAGAGGAGCTCAACAGGCTGCAAAGCATCCGGGAATCAGAGCGAAAGATTGATGTATGGTATCAAGCACTGGCACAGGCTGAGCAACAGCCCTGCCTCACAAGTCCTCACGAGGGACTGGTAAAGGAGCCTCCAACCCTGAATTAGCACAACTGATGGACTTGCAAGACAAGGGAAGCTGGATCCTCGTCTCTGCTCGGAGCAGAAGAAGGGATCTCCCCCTTGCCCCTGAAGTGCCCCTACGCAATAGATATGATGCTCTGGAACTCAGAAAAGGAGAGGATAATAAAAACAACAATGGTAATGGTCAAGCCCCAGGAAAGGGCAACAGTATAAACGTGGACCAGCAAACCATGTGTATAAGAACCGGTGCCACAAAAAAAGCACAAAGGGTGTTGGTAATCAGAGATTCCTCTCTGAGAGGCACTGAAGCGCCCATTTGCTGCCCAGGCAATCTCTCTCGAGAGGTTTGCTGCCTGCCTGGGGCCTGCATCCGCGACATCACAAAGAGGCTACCAAGCTTGGTTAAGCCACATGACTATCACCCATTCCTACTCTTTCATGTAGGGACAAATGATGTCGCAATAAGGAAACTACGAAACATCAAAAGGGACTTTATGTCCCTTGGAGAGATGTTGAAGGGCTCGGGAGTGCAAGTAGTGTTCTCAGTCCTCCCAGTTGTTGGCTGGGACCCAAGGAGGAGGCAACATGAATGATTGGCTATGTAGCTGGTGCCATGCTCAGGGTTTTGGGTTCTACGATCTCAGACATTTTTCTGAGAGACCAGGAATGCTGACACCAGATGGAGCATGCCTGACGAAGTGGGGCAAGAGCGTCCTGGGCAGCAAGCTGGCTAGACTCATTAGTAGGGCTTTAAACTAGACTTGGTTGGCGAAGGGGATGTACCTGTAAGAGACGCAAAAGAACCAGTGGATGCCAATACACTAGAAAACAACGGGGAGACACCTGTGAATCATCCCATAGGAATTGGGAATGGCTCCTCTAAAAAGGTAATGCAGCCCATAGCCCGGCTGAAGTGCCTCTACACCAATGCACGCAGCATGGGGAATAAGCAGGAGGAGTTGGAAGCCATGGTGCAATTAGAAAACTGTTATCTAATTGCTATCACGGAAACATGGTGAGACAAATCACACAACTGGAACGCTGGAATGGAGGGCTACAAGCTTTACAGGAGAGATAGGCAGGGAAGGAAGGGTGGGGGTGTTGCCCTCTATGTTAAGAAGTGGATAGATTGTGCAGAGTTGCCGCTAAGAAACAGCCATGAGCAGGTTGAGAGCCTGTGGGTAAAAATTAAGCATCAGACCAATAAAGGGCACCTTGTGGTTGGGGTCTACTACAGGCCGCCCGATCAAGGGGAGCCTTTTGATGAAGCCTTCTTGCTCCAACTACAAGAAGCACTGTGCTCACGGGCTCTCATCCTGATGGGGGATTTCAATCACCCAGATGTCTGCTGGGAAAGCTACACGGCAGGCAGTAAGCAATCCAGGAGACTCCTGGAGTGCGTTGAGGACAACTTCCTCGTCCAGGTGTTAGACAAACCAACCAGAGGAGAAGCATTTCTGGACCTGGTGCTCACCAGTGTGGATGACCTCATTAAAGAGGTTAAGATTGGAGGCAGTCTGGGTTGCAGTGACCACGGCCTGGTTGAGTTTGTGATCTCGAGGGATGTGGGCCTGGCTAAGAGCAAAGTAAGGACCCTCGACCTCAGAAGAGCAAACTTACAGTTACTCAAAGAATTAGTGGAAGAGAGCCTGTGGGATACTGTCCTTAGGGAAAGAGGATCTGATCAGATCTGGCAACTATTTAAGGATATTTTTCTTAGCGTGCAAGAGCTCTCCATCCCCATGTGCAATAAATCAAGCAGGGAAGGCAGGAAACCAGTATGGCTGAGCAATGACCTTCTGGTCAAACTTAGGCAAAAGAAGGAACTGCACAGGCAGTGGAAACGGGGCCGTGTGCTCTGGGAAGAGTACAGAAACGCTGTCTGGACGTGCAGGGATGGGATCAGGAAAGCCAAGGCACTGACAGAGCTAAACTTGGCAAGGGATGCAAAAAATAACAAGAAGGGATTCTACAAGTACATTGGCCAGAAAAGAAAGACTAAGGAGAGTGTACCCCCTCTGAAAAATGTAGATGGAGGACTGGTAACAACAGACATGGAGAAGGCTGAAGTACGTAACAACTTCTTTGCCTCAGTCTTCACTGGCCGTCAGGCTTCCCACATCTCTTGAGTCTCCGAACCTCTAGGCGGGGACTGGGGGAGCAGAGTCCCTCCCACTGTAAGCGAAGAGCGGGTTTGGGACCTCCTGATGCAACTCAACAGCTACAAGTCCACGGGGCCTGATGACATCCATCCCAGGGTTCTGAGGGAATTGGCTGCCAAGCCACTCTCTATCATATTTGAAAAGTCATGGCAGTCAGGTAAAGTCCTCCGTGACTGGAAAAAAGGAAACATCACTCCCATTTTTAAAAAGGGTAGAAAGGAAGACCCGGAGAACTACAGACCAGTGAGCCTCACCTCTGTGACTGGCAAGATCATGGAACAGATCCTCCTGGAAGCAACGTTACGGCACATGCAAGACCAGGAGGTGATCCGAGACAGCCAGCACAGCTTCACCAAGGGCAAATCATGCCTGACCAATCTGGTGGCCTTCTATGATGGAGTGACAGCATCAGTTGGCAAAGGAAGACCGACATGTCATTTACTTGGCCTTCTGTAAGGCTTTTGTCATGGTCCCACATGACATCCTGATTTCTAAATTGGAGAGAGATGGATTTGAAGGGTGGACCATTTGGTGGATAAGGAATTGGCTTGATGGCTGCACCTAGAGAGTAGTGGTCAATGGCTCTATGTCCAGGTAGAGGCCAGTGACAAGCGATGTCCCTCAGGGGTCTGTCTTGGGACTGATGCTTTTCAATATCTTCATCAGTGACCTAGATGATGGGATTGAGTGTACCCTTAGCAAGTTTGCAGATGACACCAAGCTGAGTGATGCAGTTGATACAACAGAAGGAAGAGATGCCATCCAAAGGGACCTGGATAAGCTTGAGAAGTGGGCCCACGTGAACCAAATGAGGTTCAACAAGTCCAAGTGCAGGGTGCTGCACCTGGGATGGGGCAATCCCAGGCATGAGTACAGACTGGGAGAAGAACCTATTGAGAGCAACCTTGTGGAGAGGGATTTGGGGGTTCTGGTAGATGAGAAGCTCGACGTGAGCCAGCAGTGTGTGCTTGCAGCCCAGAAGGCCAAACGTATCCTGAGCTGCATCAAGAAAGGTGTGGCCAGCAGGTCAAGGGAGGTGATTGTCCCTATCTACTCTGCCCTCGTGAGGCCCCACCTGGAGTACTGCGTCCAGGTCTGGGGCCCCCAGTACAAGAAAGATGTGGACCTGTTAGAACGGGTCCAGAGGAGGGTCACAAAGATGATCAGAGGGCTGGAGCACCTCTCCTATGAAGAAAGACTGAGAGAGCTGGAGATGTTCAGCCTGGAGAAGAGAAGGCTCCGGGGAGACCTCGTTGCGGCCTTTCAATACTTAAAGGGTTCTTATAAAAAAGGATGGAGAGGGACTCTTTACTTGTGTAGATAATGATGGGACAAGGGGGAATGGTTTTAAACTGAAAGAGGGGAGATTTAGATTGGATGTTAGGAAGAAGTTCTTTACTCAGAGGGTGGTGAGACACTGGAACAGGTTGCCCAGAGAAGTTGTGGATGCCCCATCCCTGGAGGTGTTCAAGACCAGGCTGGATGGGGCCCTGGCAAACCTGATCTAGTGGGTGGCATCCTTGCCTATGTCAAGGGGTTGGAACTAGATGATCTTTAAGGTCCCTTCCAACCCAAGCCATTCTTTGATTCTATGAGTCTATGATAACCTTTCAGGATGAACAGGAAAGTAAAAAACTCTTATTTATACTCCACAGCTTCAGATGTAGCTGTTTGTACCACAGTAGGAAGCAAGTTTCTCTGACTGAAAGTTAGTATGGGCACTACATACACAGCCCTTCCTTTTGCAGCTTTCCAGATGTCCACTGTTTGGACTCTTCTACTAGCTTTTTCTAAAGATTTTATTTTATGCAATGCTTTTTTTTTTTTTTTTTTTCTTTTTTTTGGTAACAATACTTTTCATCCATTTATGTCTCCAATGTAGCCTTAGCATTTTATTTCAAACTACAGTTCTGTTGACAGTGTTGTTGTAGCGCGTAACACATAATAATGTCTAATAGAAGACTCCACAACAATCCTGGCAATCAAACATCTCTTTGAAAACTGTTCTACTGCAATACCAGTGTGTACAGAGCTTACTGCAGTTTCTGTTACAGTAGGTCTGCATGCATCTCTGTGCCCAGCCCTACTTTGTGTTGCTTTTGTACTCTGCCTGTATTGTACCAGCCTTATTCCCAGAGATAGGATGATATTGTCTTCTCTATTTGGTAGTCCTTTTCCATTTCCCAGCAAAATGTAGGTTCATAAACTGGTATCTGAATCCTGTGGGGCTGCTTTATTGTGTTGGTTGGGGAGAGAGGACATGGACACGTTGAATTGTGTGTATCCTTAGGAAGAAGGTGAGGATAAAAAGTTCCCAGTCACCTTGCTTACCTTGTAGTTCACTTCTCATATCACTGGAAATTCCCAGTCCTCTAGTAAATTTAGAGTGATTGTGGACAGAGGTTAGTATGGAAAGCAGAACTCCTACTGACCCTTTGTTTGGGGAGGAGAAAAAAATAATCATGTAGTATGGTAGGAAAGTGCTGTCTTTTTACTTCTGTCTTTGTTTACTATTTGTCTTTAAATTAAAGGGGAATTAAGAATAAGGCTGTTCAGTTATGAGATGCTAGGACTGGAATTTGAATAATTAAATCAATATTTTTGTCAATTGTAAATTAATATATTGGGTAAAATCTCCTTTAAAATAGAAATCTCTCTCCTCCATGTGATTTAGCACTTGAGAGAACTCAGGTATACCTGGCTTTGGTTATAGATGTAAATCCAATTGATATTTCTTGAAGAAAAATTATCTGCATCCTTAATTAAGATAAGCAAAATACCTGTTATGCTTTGGAAGCTTCATGTTGAATGCATGTTTAGATTTCTAATTTTTTAATTGTCTACTAATAACTTTTTTTTTTCAGAACCCTGTGATAATATGAGAGAGATTCTCCAAAATGTGGCCAAATTACAAGGCATTTCAAATATGAGAAAACTAGGTCACTTGAATAATTTTACTAAGGTAGGTACTCAAATGGTGTCAGAACAAGTGATCATATGGATAAAATATTTTATATATACTATATCAGATGTACAGGAGATTCATAAAACAGTCTAGTATCATGGAACAGTGCATGGAAATCTATATACTGTCAGAGAGGAAAGGAGCAAATAAGGACAAGCACATATGTGAATGCAAAATTATGCTGAAACTTGTTTGTGTCCCTTACTGGCTGAATTTTTGTAGTGTTGTAGTGTTTAGAAGTCTGAATTATCTTCTAATTCAGGGGTTAAGTTGTACAAATAGAGCTAAAGGATTGGTTCCTGTTCCACAAGGCTGAATCAAAAATGTGAAATGACAGACTTTCTGGATGTAAACTGGCAAAGTATGATGAGGTGGAGGACTATGTCAATGAGCATGATAGGCAGTGGCTTGGGCACTGATAGACTAGAAACTGTCAACATTCATTGTGGGTTTGATAGTGAAAATGAATTAAAGGGTCAGTTTCTAAAAATGGTCTGTATTGCTGATTTTTGAGGTGCTTTTACCAATTGTAAGATTCCAAATCATTGGAATGTGAAAGATACTTGCCTGAAAGTTGGATAGATATGTTGGGAGCTGGCAGAAGGCAAGAATTAATAACTTATTGCAGAATAAGAGATGATAGGCTGAGGAAAGAGACCATGAAAGGCCCTTCAGAATGAGAGCAAGTACCATTTTTTGGTAGATGAAGAACTGGTGGAGAGGAGTAGAGAGGACTGATGAGAGGTGAGTAGTGAGTTAGAAAAAGGGTGTTTGTTGTAGCATAGTGAATAGTTGTGAGCTGGACCAGTGTTCCAGCTGGGCAAGGGAAAAGTACATTGCATTAAGTGAGGTAGGATACATAAGAGCTTCAGTGTACCTGTTACCTCAACAGATGTACTGATACACAGAAGGAGTTGGTAAATTCTACACCTTTCTAATAGGGTTACAGATAGGGCTACATGCCTGAAGATGAAACACAAGTTTCAGTGACACAGGATGGATTTTGCAATCAGCAATAGCCAGGAAAGAAGGTAGCAGTGGAAACTTTGGTGGGAAAAGTATGGTTTAAATTATTGTTGTTGTACATGAAAATAAAAAATTGAGTAATATGAGCAGGAGGCTGCTTATACACTTCTGAGACAATCTCAAGTGAAAGAAAAAATGCTCAAGGGCAGATTTAGGGGACCAAAATGAGAAGGACATGAGAAGGACAAACACACATCATAATCTTTGAAGTAGGTGTGTGTGGAGAATAGTCAGACTTCTTAGTGTCACTGATAAGCACTGGCCTTGGTCAAAGGGAATTAAGCAGCATGTTCCTGCTTCTCTCTTATACAACCTTTTTGTGGATGGAGGTCTGTAGGCTTAATATGAGAGGTTGGTGAAGGCGGGAGTCTTGTCGTGGGGGGGGACAGCCCTGTTTTGGCAGCAGAACAGAATCTTGAAGGCCATGGTGCCTGGAGTAAAACCTTTAGCTTCATTATGTGTAAAATAAATATTGAAGTTAACACCCCCGAATATGATAATGACCTTAATGAAGTACATGCTAAACACATGACTATAGTACTCAAATCTCCACCCAAATCATAATAAAAGACACCCAAGGGGGTGGAACAGATAAGGAGGTTAGGATATGAAAGAGTTAGTGTTAGGGGAAAAAAAAAGTTAGAAAAAAAAAAGAGCGATGGGGGGGGTGGTGGTGGTGGGGAGAAGAAATTGGAGACCTAGAAGAGGCAATCGATGAGCTGTGCTCCTTTCTCCTCCTCCAAGACAGGGACACCCTCTTGATAAGCTCTGTGTCTGCTCTTTGGTGAGGAATATCTAGGATAGCATTTTAGTGCCAGTGCACTAATATCATTTATTAGCACTATTGCAGTAAGTGTATTTATCAGTGGCAATTCTGAATCTGTTATATCTGTCACCTTATTAAATATGTTCAGCTAACCTCCTAATTCTTCCAACCCAACATGAGTTGCACTAGCCAGTGCTTCATTTTGTCCAGTGAGGTTATACAACATCCTTCGGTTCTGGAATGTTGTAACTTAAGGCGTGACAATTTATTCCAGGGTCCATTCAACTACAGTCCCTGTGTTGAGGTATTGCCAATGATCTTTCAATTCCATTTTGGTCCATCTCCATGCAGTTGGTGAAAGAGGTTCTCTCCAGAGGGGGCAAAGTGTTAACAGTCCCAATGTGTGTTGGCATTGCTGACCTTCCTTAGAGGATATGCCTCCTGAATCGGAAATGGTTGGCTTGGTGGAGTTTGGAATAGTAAAGTAATGTTTATATCTTTCAGTAATTTAGATACTTTAATGTTGCCTTCCTTAATAGGCATAATTTCATTGATACTGTCCAGATAGGTATACCATTTACAGACTGTGGGTTTCTGGGCAATTCCTGCAGGTGGTACCATACCCTTGTAAACTATATCTAGGAGGTGGAAAGAACCCTAGATAATCACACTCTGTTCTCTCCTTATCTGTTCCACCCACTTCACCACTTGCACTAGAGACAGTAAGCCTTTTTCAAGATCCTAATACCTCGTTACGGTGTCATTGAAGAGTGGGAGCTAAACTTTAGTGGTCTCTCTGGTCCTTCTGGTCCCTTTTGCCAGAGATTACAGTGGGAACCGTGTTCACTGAATCCCCATTCTACACAAATAGGTTTGGTTGTGTGTAAGGAACCTAGCTGTTGAAATAACCTCAGTTGTTTTATTAATAATTCTAACGCATCCTTGTGCTGTTTAGTCCAGTCCCATGATTTCCCTTTTCTAAGAAGATTGTATAAGGGACAGGTAATGATAGAATGTTGCGTTAAGGGGTGTAGCCAATTAACCATTACGGGTCCGGTCGGATTCAGAGCACTGAACTACCACGGTCACGGATTCACCAATAACGTATAACCACCCTTACTCTAGTCTCGTTCAATGAGAATTATCATGGCTAGGAACAATGCACAATTTATTACACAAACAGGTACACAGGTTCTTTGGATTGCCGGAGATAGTTACTTTCTGCAAAAGCAAGTTAGCATGCATGAAATATGCAGGTGCGCAGCCTGGAAATTAACGTGTTAAAAGGCACAAAGACTCTAGAGAGATTTCTAAGTTTCCGTGCTGACACACAGTATAACCAAGTGTTCAAATATCAACCAAAGGTGTCCCAATGCGGGGGGCGGGGGGGGAAGAGAGGCTCAGCCCATTGACTGATCCCAGGAGTCAGGACGTGTGCAGGATGGTGTATTCCCTCGGGATGGTATCTCCCCTGACATCCCCTCTCTCTTAGGCCGATTTCACAGAATCACAAAATCACAGAATTTCTAGGTTGGAAGAGACCTCAAGATCATCGAGTCCAGCCTCTGACCTAACACTAACAGTCCCCACTAAACCATATCCCTAAGCTCTACATCTAAATGTCTTTTGAAGACTTCCAGGGATGCTGACTCCACCACTTCCCTGGGCAGCCTGTTCCAATGTCTAACAACCCTTTCGGTAAAGAAATTCTTCCTAACAGCCAACCTAAAACTCCCCTGGTGCAACTTAAGCCCATTCCCCTCATCCTGTCACCAGGCACGTGGGAGAACAGACCAACCCCCACCTCACTACAGCCTCCTTTAAGGTACCTGTAGAGAGCAATAAGGTCGCCCCTGAGCCTCCTCTTCTCCAGGCTGAACAAGCCCAGCTCCCTCAGCCGCTCCTCGTAGGACTTGTTCTCCAGGCCCCTCACCAGCTTCGTCGCCCTTCTCTGCACCCGCTCAAGCACCTCGATGTCCTTCTTGTAGCGAGGGGCCCAAAACCGAACACAGTACTCGAGGTGTGGCCTCACCAGAGCCGAGTACAGGGGGACAATCACCTCCCTAGCCCTGCTGGTCACACTGTTTCTTATGCAAGCCCGGATGCTGTTGGCCTTCTTGGCCACCTGATCACACTGCTGGCTCATATTCAGCCGACTATCAACCAATACTCCCAGGTCCTTCTCTGCCTGGCAGCTCTCCAACCACTCATCTCCCAGCCTGTAGCTCTGCTTGGGGTTATTGCATCCCAGGTGGAGGACCTGGCACTTGGCCTTGTGTCGTGGTTTAACCCGGCCGGCAGCTAAACACCACGCAGCCGTTCGCTCACCCTCCCCCCTCCCTCTCTGGGACGGGGGAGAGAAATGGAAAGTGAAGCCCGTGAGTTGAGATAAAGACAGTTTAATAAGACAGGAAAATAATAATAATAATACAATGATGATAATAGTACTACTACTACTAATATGTACAAACAAGTGATGCACAATGCAATTGCTCACCACCCGCTGACCGATGCCCAGCCTAACCCCGAGCAGTCTGGCCCCCTCCCCCGGCTAGCCACCCCTATATATTGTTTAGCATGACGTCAGATGGTATGGAATACCCCTTTGGCTAGTTTGGGTCAGCTGTCCTGGGTCTGTCCCCTCCCAGCTCTTGCTGCACCCCCAGCCTGCCTGTTGGCAGGACAGAGCGAAAGGCTGAGATGTCCTTGGCTTGGTATAAGCACTGCTCTGCAACAATTAAAACATCGGGGTGTTATCAGCACTCTTCTCATCCTAAGCCAAAACACAGCATTCTACCAGCTACTAGGAAGAAAATTAACTCTGTTCTAGCTGAAACCAGGACATCTATCCACCCCTTATTCCATACCATTTATGTCATGCTCAGGTTTGTACTGGGTCTGGCTGGAATGTTAACTTTCCCTGCAGCAGCCCATTCAGTGCCGTACTCTGTACTTGTAGCTGGAACAGCAGTGTTATCACACCAGTGTTGTGTCTACTGCTGAGCAGCAGTGGCACAGCATTGGGCCTTTCTCTAACCCTCCTAGGGGGTGGGCAAAAAGTGAGGAGAGAAACATCACTAGGGCAGCTGACCTAAACCAATCAAAGGGATATTCCATACCATGTGGTGTCACACTCAGCAATAAAAGGTGGAAACAGGAAGAAGAGGGGAGGGGTGGGCTCTTGTTGAGAAGACGTCGGTCCTCCTCTCGAACACCGGCTGCGTGCATTGAGGCCTTGCTTCAAGGACGTGGTCAATCATCGCTCATTTGTGGGAAGTAGAGAGTAATTTCTTTCCTCTGCACTTCCATATAGCTTTCATTTATTTTGTTTGTTTGTTTTCCTCCCTTTTTCCCCTTTTCCCTTTTACTTCCCCTTAATTAAATTGTTTAGTTCATGGTAGTCTTTATTTAATTATTATAATTATTTCCCTTTAATTAAATTATCCTTACCTCAACCCGTGAGTTGTTCTTTGCTTTACTTCTCCCCCTCCTCATCTAAAGGAGGGGGAGTGAGAGAGCGGTTGTGGGGTTTAGCTGCCCAGCACGGTAAAACCACCACAAGGTTACACTCTTTTCCATACATTCTAATTAGTCACCTATAGTAGTCATGGTAGTGATAACATACAGTATTATATAGTAATTAACATGGTACATTTCAATTCATGGGCTATTCTCACCCAGTATTAAATCCCCTTGAGGTACACACCGGACCTCTCCGTTCTTTTGCATCACCCACCAAGTATATCCAGGTCCCTGAGCGAAAACAATTCCACGAATAGGTTTGCTTTTTCCTGAGGCAGGAGTAGCCCAGACTGTTTTACCCAGCATATTTTTTACATGCACTACAGGAACTTTATCCCCATCTACAGTACGTAACAGGTTTGATTGGGCAGGTCCAGCTCGGTTGGTAGATCCCCTAGTATTGACTAACCAGGTGGCCTTTGCCAAATGCGTATCCCAATTTTTGAACGTCTCAGCGCCCATTGCTTTCAATGTAGTCTTTAACAGTCCACTGTATCACTCAACTTTCCCGGAGGCTGGTGCATGATAGGGGATGTGATACACCCACTCAATGCCATGTTCTTTGGCCCAAGTGTCTATAAGGTTGTTTCGGAAATGAGTTCCATTGTCTGACTCTATTCTTTCTGGGGTGCCATGTCGCCATAGGACTTGCTTTTCAAGGCCCAGGATAGTGTTCCGGGCGGTAGCATGAGGCACAGGATATGTTTCCAGCCATCCGGTGGTTGCTTCCACCATTGTAAGTACATGGCGCTTGCCATTGCGAGTTTGAGGGAGTGTGATGTAATCAATCTGCCAGGCCTCTCCATATTTATATTTCAGCCATCGTCCTCCATACCAAAGAGGCTTTGACCGTTTGGCTTGCTTGATTGCAGCACGTTTCACAGTCATGAATAACCTGTGCTATAGCGTCCATGGTCAGGTCCACCCCTCGATCACGAGCCCATCTGTATGTTGCATCTCTACCTGAGGTGTCATGGGCCCATCGGGCTATAAATAATTCACCTTTATGCTGCCAATCCAGGTCCACCTGAGCTACTTCAATCTTAGCAGCCTGATCCACCTGCTGGTTGTTTTGATGTTCTTCAGTAGCCCGATTCTTGGGCACGTGAGCATCTACGTGGCGTGCTTTTACAGCCAGGTTCTCCACCTGAGCAGCAATATCTTGCCACAATGCAGCAGCCCAGATGGGTTTGCCCCTGCGCTGCCAGTTGCTTTGCTTCCATTGCTGTAACCATCCCCACAGGGCATTTGCTACCATCCATGAATCGGTGTAGAGATAGAGAACTGGCCATTTTTCTCGTTCAGCAATGTCTAAAGCCAGCTGAATGGCTTTCACTTCTGCAAACTGACTCGGTTCACCTTCTCCCTCAGCAGCTTCTGCAACTCGTCGTGTAGGACTCCATACAGCAGCCTTCCATCTCCGATGCTTCCCCACAATACGACAGGACCCATCAGTGAACAGGGCATATTTCTTCTCATTCTCTGGTAACTGGTTGTACAGTGGGGCTTCTTCAGCACGACCCACCTACTCCTCTGATGATATCCCAAAGTATGTGCCTTCTGGCCAGTCCATAATCACTTCCAATATTCCTGGGCAACTGGGGTTCCCTATTCGAGCCCGCTGAGTAATCAGTGCAACCCACTTGCTCCATGTATCATCAGTTGCATGATGTGTAGAGGAGACCCTTCCTTTGAATATCCAGCCTAGTACCGGCAGTCGGGGTGCTAGGAGGAGCTGCGCTTCAGTACCAACCACCTCCGAAGCAGATCAAACTCCTTCATATGCTGCCAATATCTCCTTTTCAGTTGGAGTATAGCGGGCCTCAGATCCTCTGTATCCCCGACTCCAAAACCCCAGGGGCCGACCTCGAGTTTCCCCATGTTCTTTCTGCCAGAGGCTCCAGGTGGGGCCGTTCTCCCCGGCTGCAGTGTAGAGCACATTCTTTACATCTGGTCCTGTTCGAACTGGCCCAAGGGCTACTGCATGGACTATTTCCTGCTTGATTTGTTCAAAGGCTTGTCGTTGCTCAGGGCCCCATTCAAACTCATTCTTCTTACGGGTTACTTGGTAGAGCGGGTTTACAATCAGACTGTAATTTGGGATGTGCATTCTCCAAAACCCCACAACACCTAGGAAAGTCTGTGTTTCTTTTTTGCTAGTTGGTGGAGACATAGCTGTTATTTTGTTGATCACATCCATTGGGATTTGACGATGTCCATCTTGCCATTTTATTCCTAAAAACTGGATCTCTCGTGCAGGTCCTTTGACTTTATTTTGTTTTATGGCAAAACCGCCCTTCAGAAGGATTTGGACTATTTTCTTCCCTTTCTCAAAAACTTCCTCTGCTGTGTCACCCCACACAATGATGTCATCGATGTACTGCAGGTGTTCAGGAGCTTCCCCTTGTTCCAGCGCAGACTGGATCAGTCCATGGCAAATGGTAGGGCTGTGTTTCCACCCCTGGGGCAGCCGATTCCAAGGATATTGGACACCCCTCCAAGTGAAAGCAAACTGTGGCCTGCACTCTGCTGCTAAAGGGATGCAGAAAAATGCATTAGCGATATCAGTTGTGGCATACCACTTGGCTTCCTTTGACTCTAGTTTGTTTTGGAGTTCTAGCATGTCCGGCAATGCATCACTCAGTGGTGGCATGACTTCGTTCAGGCCACGATAGTCCACTGTTAGTCTCCACTCGCCATTAGACTTTCGCACTGGCCATATGGGACTATTGAAAGGTGAATGAGTCTTGCTGATCACTCCTTGGCTCTCTAATTGAAGAATTAGCTTATGGATGGGAATCAGGGAGTCTCGGTTAGTGCGATACTGCTGCCGGTGCACAGTTGTGGTAGCGATTGGCACTTGCTGTTCTTCGACCCTCAGCAACCCCACAACAGAGGGGTCCTCTGAGAGACCAGGCAAGGTAGATAATTGTTTAATGCCCTCTGTCTCTAAGGCAGCTATACCAAAAGCCCACCGGAACCCTTTTGGGTCCTTGCAATATCCTCTTCTAAGATAGTCTATGCCAAGGATACATGGGGCATCTGGGCCAGTCACAATACGGTGCTTTTCCCACTCATTCCCAGTCAGACTCACTTTAGTAGCCTCCAATACAGTCAACTGCTGAGATCCCCCTGTCACTCCACAAATACAGATGGGCTCTGGTCCTTTATAGCTCGATGGCATTACAGTACATTGTGCACCGGTGTCTACTTAAGCCTTATACTTCTGTGCGTCTGACGTGCCAGGCCATCAAATCCACACAGTCCAATAAACTCGATTGTCCCTTTCCTCCCCCTGGCTGGAGGCAGGGCCCCCCTAACCCTGGTCAGAATCTTCTTCGTTTCTGTGTTTGAAGGACTGTCTGCTGGAGGCTGAAGCAGCAAACTTTTCAGAGAATCCCTCTTTCCTGATTGTTTTCTTTTGCAACTCACGTACCTGTGACTCTAGGGTCGCGGTAGATTTTCCATCCCATTTTCTCATGTCCTCTCCATGGTCTCGTAAGTAAAACCACAGGGTGGCACGGGGTGAGTACCCACCATATCGTCTTCCTTGTGTGGATGAACGCCTACCCCTGATAGCTGAGACACTGCTTTGTAGAGGTGCGGAGGAGAATAATCCCTCTTCGAGTTGGTGAACCTTTTCAGAAAGTTTCTCCCAAGTGTTCTCTTTTGGTCGGTGGACACTGGTTGGTTCAGGTGGGGAGGAAGATAGATTCTCTTTAAGTTGGTGGAACTCTTCAGAAAGCTTCTCCACAGCTGAGACGCAGGCCTGCAAAGAAGAGGAGAGACTTTCTTCGTACTGCCGGAGTTGTTTAGCCATTTCATCCACTGTGGGTTCCTCATCCTCTTTCCAGGCCATTATTGCCAATGAGCTGGCATATGATGATGGTGCACTCCGTACAAACTTCCGCCACATGGGTCGTGTACACCTGACTTCATCTGGATCTTTGGATGTTTGTCTGAGGTCTGGATCCTCATAAATCACTTCCCGTATGGCTAATTCCCTCAGGTACTGGATTCCCTTCTCCATAGTGGTCCACTTGCCTGGTAGACATAAAAGTTCTTCCTTGAAGGGATACCTTTCCCTCACAGCTGAGAGGAGACGCCTCCAGAGGCTGTGAGATTGTGCTCCATCTGCAATTGCTTTGTCAATGCCTGCGTCTCTAGCAAGGGATCCCAGTCGCTTGGCTTCCCTGCCGTCTAATTCCACACAATTTGCTCCAGTGTCCCAGCACCGGAGCAGCCAGGTGACAAGCTGCTCACCTATACAGCGACCAAAATCTTTTCGCACATCTCGTAACTCACGCTTGTTTAGGCTTCGGGTAGTTACTGTTGATTTTTCGGCATCCTCATCTTCCTCCTCCTGAATCCGTGATGGCCCAGCGTCATCGTCGTCTCTATACCTAGATTTGGCAGAAGACTCTCTGCGTTCTAAACGACCTGAATCTCTATACCATTTTTTCCCCTTCTCTACAGGGGCAACTTGCACTGCTATAGCTCGTTTCTCTGACCCCGTTACAGGGTCTGCTACAGGGGTTGGAATACCCTCTGCAGGGTCAACTTGCACTGCTACAGCTCGTTTCTCTGACCCAGCCACAGGAGCTGGAGCGGCTGCAGCAGCTGGGACTGGAGCGGCTGCAGCAGCTGGGACTGGAGCGGCTGCAGAGTCCACCGTAGGGGTCACAGTGGCCGTTGGATCTGTCACAGGACTTGGAGTGGCCACAAGGTCTGTCACTAAGTTGATAGCAGTATCAATGGCAGCTCGATAGGCATGAGCCAGGCCCCAGCACGTTACAATGATTTGTGTTACTTTGGAACTGCCAGAATCGTAGCACCTTTTTTTTCAAGCATTCTGCCAGTTTTTTAGGATTTTGCAGTTGTTCAGGGGTGAATTTCCAAAACACTGGGGGTGCCAACTGCTCTAGATGCCTGCCCATATCCTCCCATACTCCCTGCCACCCACAACTATACTGCCTCCGGGCAGATCTCCGGATGAGCTTCCTAAGTAGTTGTTTAACTTTAAGCAAAACCTGAAGCACATTCAGGAGGCAGAACAAGAAGACTACGCTGGTCTGAGTATCCCAAGGATATTCAATATCTTGGAGAGCTATTGTACCAAGCTTGGAGGATAAGAGGGTGGTGAAGGAGAAAGGGAGAGTTATCAAGTAAGAAAAAATATCTTCCCCTTTCCCCTCCACAGATTGACTCCCTAATGAAAAAAGGCAACAGATATAATTGCTAATAGTTTCCAAAATACAGTTTCCAAAGTATAGAGTCGACGATGTTACTGAGCACAAATACCAAGTTAGAGTCATGGCCAGATATTTCATCATCTCATAAGCCACCGATACAACACACAGTACGATAATGGTCTGAAACCAGGGCCCGGAGAGGATAAACATACAGAAAATAACGTGCTATAATACTCAATTTGGAAAACAGGCGCAGCAGAGTTGAGATTAAAGCAATCTGCTTTATGACAAGTGACTATTAAGCAGGTCTAATACTTATACCAATTTTAGTTTACCACACTCTGGTCAGATCTGCCATTATCTCAACCTTTCGTACCCCACGTTGGGTGCCAAAAAGACTGTCGTGGATTAACCCGGTCGGCAGCTAAACACCACGCAGCCGTTCGCTCACCCTCCCCCCTCCCTCTCTGGGACGGGGGAGAAAAATGGAAAGTGAAGCCCATGAGTTGACATAAAGACAGTTTAATACGACAGGAAAATAATAACAATAATAATAATAATAATAATAATACAATGATGATAATAGTACTACTACTACTAATATGTACAAACAAGTGATGCACAATGCAATTGCTCACCACCCGCTGACCGATGCCCAGCCTAACCCCGAGCAGTCCAGCCCCCTCCCCCGGCTAGCCACCCCTATATATTGTTTAGCATGATGTCAGATGGTATGGAATACCCCTTTGGCTAGTTTGGGTCACCTGTCCTGGGTCTGTCCCCTCCCAGCTCTTACTGCACCCCCAGCCTGCCAGTTGGCAGGACAGAGCAAGAAGCTGACATGTCCTTGGAGCAGTATAAGCACTGCTCTGCAACAATTAAAACATCGGGGTGTTATCAGCACTCTTCTCATCCTAAGCCAAAACACAGCATTCTACCAGCTACTAGGAAGAAAATTAACTCTGTTCTAACTGAAACCGGGACACCTTGTTAAACTTCATGCAGTTGACCTCAGCTCATCGGTGTAGCCTATCCAGATCCTCCTGCAGAGCCTTCCTACCCTCAAGCAGATGGACACACGCTCCTAGCTTGGTGTCATCTGCAAACTTTCTGAGGGTGCACTCAATCCCCTCATCCAGATCATCGATGAAGATATTAAAGAGGACCGGCCCCAGCACCGAGCCCTGGGGAACGCCACTAGTGACTGGCCTCCAACTGGACTTGACTCCATTCACCACGACTCTTTGGGCCCGGCTATCCAGCTAGTTTCTAACCCAACGAAGCGTGTGCCAGTCCAAGCCACGAGCAGCCAGTTTCTTGAGGAGAATGCTGTGGGAGACAGTGTCAAAATCCTTACTGAAGTCAAAGTAGACCACATCCAAAGCCTTTCCCTCATCCACCCAGCGCATCACTTTGTCATAGAAGGAGATCAGGTTTGTCAAGCAGGACCTGCCTTTCATAAACCCATGCTGACTGGGCCTGGTCGCCTGCTTGCCCTGCAAGTGCTGCATGATGACTCTCAAGAGGATCTGCTCCATGAGCTTCCCTGGCACTGAGGTCAAACTGACAGGCCTGTAGTTTCCCGGGTCTGCCCTCCGGCCCTTCTTGTAGATGGGTGTCACGTTTGCTAGCCGCCAGTCAACTGGGACCTCCCCCGATAGCCAGGACTGTTGATAAATGATGGACAGTGGCTTGGCCAGCTCCTCTGCCAGTTCTCTCAGTACCCTCAGGTGGATCCCATCCGGCCCCATCGACTTGTGCACATCCAAGTGCCATACCAGGTCACCAACCAGTTCTTCGTGGATAGTGAGGGCCACATCCTGCTCCCCATCCCCTTCCACCAGCTCAGGGTACTGGGTATCCAGAGAGCAACCGGTATTGCCGCTAAAGACTGAGGCAAAGAAGGCATTAAGCACCTCCGCCTTTTCCTCATCTCTTGTAACTAAGTTTCCCCCCGCATCCAGTAAAGGATGGAGATTCTCCTTAGTCCTCCTTTTTGTGTTGATGTATTTATAAAAACGTTTTTTGTTGTCTTTAACGGCAGTAGCCAGATTGAGCTCCAGATGAGCTTTTGCCTTTCTAATTTTGTCCCTGCACAGCCTCGCAACATCCTTATAGTTTTCCTGAGTGGCCTGTCCACTTTTCCAAAGATTATAAACCCTCTTTTTTCTCCTAAGCTAAAGTCACAATTCTCTGTTGAGCCAGGCTGGTCTTCTTCCCCGCCAGCTCGTCTTTGGGCACGTGGGGACAGACCGTTCCTGCGCCATTAAGATTTCCTTCTTGAAGAGTGCCCAGCCTTCCTGGACTCCTCTGCCCTTCAGAACCGCCTCCCAAGGGACTCTACCAACCAGTGTCCTCAGCAGCACAAAGTCAGCCCTCCGAAAGTCCAATACAGCGGTTTTACTGGTCCCCTTCCTGGCCTCGCCAAGAATAGAGAACTCCACCATTTCGTGGTCACTCTGCCCAAGACAGCTCCCGACAATCACATCCCCCACCAGTCCTTCTCTGTGAAGAGAAGGTCTAGTGGGGCGCCACCCCTGGTAGGTTCACTAACCAGCTGCATCAGGAAGGTATCTTCCACGCTCTCCAGAAACCTCCTAGACTGCTTTCTCAGGGCTGTGTTGTGCTTCCAGGATATGTCAGGGAAGTTGAAGTCCCCCACGAGAACAAGCGCTGACGATTTTGCAACTTCTGTCAGCTGCCTGTAGAGTTCCTCATCCGTCTCCTCATCCTGGTTTGGC
This sequence comes from Aythya ferina, assembly GCF_964211825.1. Taxonomy (NCBI): domain Eukaryota; kingdom Metazoa; phylum Chordata; class Aves; order Anseriformes; family Anatidae; genus Aythya; species Aythya ferina. The sequence continues at coordinate 2,593,953 of NC_140313.1, read as the reverse complement.
GGTCCATAACAGACCCCGACCAGGACACTAGCCTTGTTGTCCCTGCCGATCCTAACCCAAAGGGACTCGACCTTGTCATTCCCAGCCTCGAGTTCTACAACCTCGAAAGACTCTCTAATATAGAGAGCCACACCACCACCCCTTCTGTGCTGCCTGTCCCTTCTGAAGAGCCTATAGCCAGGCATTGCAGCACTCCAGTCATGAGACTGGTCCCACCACATCTCCATGATGGCAACCAAGTCGTAGCCTTCCTGCCGCACGATGGCTTCCAGCTCCTCCTGTTTGTTACCCATGCTGCGTGCATTGGTGTAGATGCACTTCAGCTGGGCCATTGCCTTATCTCCCAGCCTTGCCATTGTTCCCCCTGGCACAGCTCCAACAATCCTTGCTTCAGCCCCATCCCCCTTCTTACCTAGTTTAAAGCCCTCTCAATGAGCCCTGCCAGTTCCTGGCCCAGGATCCTTTTTCCCCTAAAAGATAGGGACCCGTCTGTGGCCATCAGGCCGGGTGCCGAGTAAAGTGCCCCATGGTCGAAAAACCCAAGATTTCTGCGTTGGCACCAGCCCCGGAGGCACGTGTTTAACAGGTGGGCTTTCCGTGTCCTCTCTGTACCCCTCCCTGCCACTGTAGGGATGGACGAAAACACCACCTGTATTCCCGCTCCATCCACTAACCGTCCCAGCCCCCTAAAGTCTCTTTTGATAGCCTTCAGGCTTCTCTTTTCAATGTCGTCACTACCTGCCTGGACTATCAAAAGAGGATAATAGTCAGAGGGGCGTACCAGGTTGGGAAGCTTCCTGGCAACATCCCTGACCCTGGCCCCAGGGAGGCAGCAGACTTCCCTACAGGTAGGGTCAGGCCGACAAATAGGGTCCTCTGCTCCCCTAAGAAGAGAGTCGCCCACAACGATCACCCTTCTGTCTTTCTTGGTGGAGGCAGTCCTGAGGCGTGGAGTTGACTTCCTCGCCCTAGGCATCCTCCTGGGAACACTTGCTACCTCTTCCTCACCCACCAGTCTCTCGAGCTCCAGGGCCTCAAACCTGTTGCGTAAGGGCACCTGGGAAGGTGGGGCCGGAAGGGGAGGGTATCGCCTGCGATGTCGAGCAGGGACCTGTTTCCATTCCTCCTCAACTCCCAGATCCCCTCCCTCTGCCCGACGGCGACAGGGGAGGGGGTCCACCCCCATTTGGGGTGTCTCACCTCAATACCTCTCCTTGAGGCCCTGCAGGGAGTAGCTCCACCAGTCTATCTACCGCTCACACTCCCTGATAGCCTTCAACCTCTCCACCTCCTCCTTGAGTTCTGCCACCCTGCGGACCAGGTCATCCACCTGCTCGCACCTCACGCACGCAGTTTCTCTGCCTCCCGCCGATGGCAGCAACAGGCTCAGACACTCCCTGCATCCGGTGACCTGAACTGCTGCACTTTTTAACGGGTAGTCGGTCTGGGTGTGTACCGACTTCCTGGAGAGTGCACTGTGCCTGGTGGAGACCATTATCACCTAGCTAAAGGCTGTCGTTAAGGAGGTGTTCGTATGGGCGGGGGGGAGCTCCGCCCTTCCTGCTCGCCCCGCCTGTGCGAACTGCCGCGCGAACTGCCGCGCCCCGCCCTTCTGACGCGCCACACCCTGTTTGCCCGTCCTGGTCGCCGTGCTCCCTAGAGGCAGCTTTTGAACGGCCAGGGAGGGGGCGCAGCTGGCTCCGCCTACGCCTCGCCAGCCTCCCTCACAAGGGCTGCCGTGTCCTGGCGGCTCCCTCAAGTAGGCTCGATGCCGGAAAAATTAGCCCTGCCTGTTCCGATCCCCCGCTCCGCTGCAGAACGGGTCTGCCCCGGAGCCGATCGCCTCCACAATTATATTATTGTCTATAATATTTTTTATATTTATTTTAATTTTTTATTTTTTTTTATTTATATTATTGTCTATCTTTTAGGTGGCGCTTGAGTGACTCTAGTAAAGCATATCTTAGTTATGAATGTTGAAAAGTTCTCCCGTCTCCGTTTAAAGTAAAGGGTTCCGAGAAATTCAGAGTGCATGCTCAGGGAGGGGTGGTCGCACCTTGGAGGCGGGTAGCTTTTGGGATGGAGGTGTGTTTTGGTATTATAATGATATTATAATGAGTAGAAGTACACTAGGGTACAGCATTTGTCAAAAAATGACAGGTCCTTGGCTCGGGGTAGCAAAAGTTTGGCTTTTCAGTCTCAGTGTGCACAAGAACAATCTGGTCCCCACCAGGTCACAGAGCCTAGCCATGGTGTCTCCACTCCACTCTACGCTCTGTACTGTTCCTTAGAGTCAGCACACCAGGTTCCCCCATTGTGATAGCATCTAAGGTTGGAAGCCTAGGGAACGCTCAGGTAGAATCATAGAATCACAGAATCATAGAATATCCCGAGTTGGAAGGGAACCATAAGGATCATCAAGTCCAACTCCTGGCACCGCACAGGTCTACCCAAAAGTTTAGACCATGTGACTAAGTGCACAGGCCAATCACTTTTTAAATTCAGACAGGCTTGGTGCAGTGACTATGTCCCTGGGGAGCCTGTTCCAGTGTGCAACCACCCTCGTGGTGAAGGACCTCTTCCTGATGTCCAGCCTAAATTTCCCCTACCTCAGCTTAACATCATTTCCGAGGGTCCTATCACTGGTATTTATGGAGAATAGGTCACCTGCCTCTCCACTCCCCCTCGCGAGGAAGTTGTAGACCGCGATGAGGTCCCCCCCTCAGCCTCCTCTTCTCCAGGCTGAACAGGCCCAGTGACCTCAGCCGCTCCTCATATGTCTTCCCCTCTAGGCCCTTCACCATCTTCGTCACCCTCCTCTGGACACTCTCCAACAGTTTAATGTCCTTTTTGTATTGTGGTGCCCAGAAGTGCACACAGTACTCGAGGTGAGGCCGCACCAGCGCAGAGTAGAGCAGGACAATCACCTCCCTCGACCGACTAGCCATGCCGTGCTTGATGCATCCCAGGGTACGGTTGGCCCTCCTGGCTGCCTGGGCACACTGCTGGCTCATATTCATCTTCCTGTCAACCACAACCCCCAGATCCCTCTCTTCTAGGCTGCTCTCCAGCATCTCGTCGCCCAGTCTGTATGTATAGCCAGGGTTGCCCCGTCCCAGGTGCAGGACCCAGCACTTGCTTTTGTTAAACTTCATGCAGTTGGTGATCGCCCAGCTCTCCAATCTGTCCAGATCTCTCTGCAAGGCCTTTCCACCCTCATCCGAGTCCACAACTCCTCCAAGTTCTGTGTCATCAGCAAATTTGCTCAGAACACCTTCTAGTCCTACATCCAAATCATTTATAAAGACATTGAAGAGGACTGGCCCTAAAATGGAGCCTTGGGGGACCCCACTAGTGACCATCTGCCAGCCAGATGTGGCCCCATTTACCACAACCCTTTGAGCCCTGCCAATTGCTCACCCATCGTATGATGTTTTTGTTAAGTTGTACACTGGACATTTTGTCCAGTAGGATCCTATGGGAAACCATGTCAAAAGCTTTGCTGAAGTCCAAAAAGATCACATCAGCTGGTTTCCCTTGGTCAACTAGATGGGTGATCTTATCATAAAAGGAAATCAAATTTGTTAGGCAGGACCTACCCCTCATGAACCCATGTTGGCTGGGACCAATGACAGCATTGTCCCCCAGGTGTTAGTCCGCGGCCGAAGGAACAAATGCAGCCGACTCCATATGAATGGTAAAGCATAGTTCTACTTTATTGACCGGATAGTGCATATTTATACAGATTGTTATAATTATGCCTATTAGTCACTTACTGATTGGCTAAGCCTAAAGGTTATTTTAGTTTATGTTCCCCCTACTTGCGGTTACATACGGACATAGCTTCCTCACATTTCTGGCAGTTGTTTTCCCCTTAGAAACCTCCTCTTCGAGATAAGGACATTTTTCCTTGCCACGTAGGCACCTTTTTTGCCAACCTCGGAATTTTCCATTCCCCAGTCATGCTAACTGAGGTCTATTCTTAAAACAAACTCTGGTCAACCAATTGCTCTGTGGATATATGTCCATGCCCCATAGACCAATTCCCAACAATTCCCCCTTTTTCTTTTAGTACGAGCAGTACTTGGCCGAAAGTGTTTTCCATCAGACGTCGAATACATGACATAATACAACTACAATTACATGATATAGCACAACTTAAACCTAATAACACTACAATTACTATGATCACTTAATGGTAACACAACTTAAACCTAATAACACTACAATTACTATAATCACTTAATGGTACAAGGTATGTAACAAAAGGTGCGCTAGGGCTGGCTAGACTTGCACAGAAGGTGGTGGTATTCAGTTTCCTAGCCAGGGATACCCAGACATTCTCCTTAGGATCGAAGGCTGTCCTTAGCAGTCCTTGAAGTGTCGCAGCCCACATCATTGTCAGAATGATTATCAGGAACCTCTTCATGGTCGTCTACGGCGTGTGCAGATTCTATGGCTGCTTTAGTCCACTTTGCAGGGATCCACTGGGTACCTGTTTCCGGCACCGCTTCAAAATCCCTATAACATTTTTGCAAGTAACCCTTTAACCACATTTATCACAGTACCACATACAATGATGATTGACACCACAGCAAACAGAATCCTTAATCCCTCTTTGACTAATCCCAGTAACCATCTATGCATTGTTTCAAACAAATCAGTGAACCATTGATTGAAAGGATTGATACCATATTGAATCTTTCTCATGTGCTCTTTCAGGAAAGTAATGAATTTGTGAATTGACTCATTATGATCAAAAAGTTTTAAACAGTACATTCCCTTAAATTTCTCCAAGCGGCTACTTCAAACAATGACTCCGTACTTGTGAAACATGATTTTGCTCAACCGATCGCAACTAGTCCCGCTAGTTGTTTGCAGTCTACTCCCCGTTTTTCTAAAAAGCGCTGCAATAAATCTAGGGCTACTTCATTTTCCATTATGTATATCTTTCCTGCGCTACGGCAAAATTATGTATATCTTTCCTGTGCTATGGCAAAATAATCTCAACCTGCGCTATGGCAAAATAACCGCGCTCTCACTCACACAGTACACAGCACAATCGCACACCCAGAGGCCTCTGGCACATCTCACTCTCAATCATACCACAACCTCAATCATACCACAAGAATATAATTTAGAATGATAAGCAAACAAACAAGTATTGTCTCTCATTGTGTTCCTCGTGAGGTGACTTGTAACACTTTGTTTTAAAACCTTACCCTTACACAAATACTTTCAACACAAAATACCTGGACATTTAAGAATAACACATACAATTATTAACACTCCAGTTAGTATCCCTCCAGCAGCCGAAAACATACTGTTTGTCTGCAGCTTCAGGAGATCTTTGTCTGCTCCTGCGGTGAGCAGCTGAGAGTGGAGTCCCCTCCGAGCCAGACGCTCAGGGTGCACCTAGGGGCGTCCATACCGCAGCCGATCCCCGCAGCCGAGCAGAGTGTCTGCTCAAGTATCTCTGTTGTGGCATAGACTTGCTTCTCGGCCCAGCATACCAATTTTTCTAAGTTGTTACGTGCGGCCAGAGGTGCCACTCCAGGCACTACAATTGCCAATGCCGCTCTAGCTGCAACCCCACACAATTCAACATTATCATTGCAATCCGGTGCAAGCAATGCCCACTTATGTCTGGTGATCTCATGCAACTGTAACAAGCTAGAAGCAAATACAATGAGTTTATCTAAGTTACATGGACATCTGATAGCATTTGCAGGGATACCTTGCCAGGCCCTATCCCCACAAATCAGAAAAACATCAGGAGGTAAGGCCAAAGCTGTACAATTGTTCCAAACACTGTAGTTGTTACCCCTTATCTCCGTGCCATAAACCCCTAAACCCTGCTTAGCAGCGTCATTGTAATCACAGGTGTTATTTGTATTTCTGTACTCGTATGGCCCTTTCCAGGTTCCTGTAGCAGGATTCATCTGATAGCCACGGCTACATTCACATTTGCAGCCACCTTTCAGGTTGATACAGATTTGACTACAGATACCAGGGTTTTGGCATTCATCAATATCTCCACAGTTTCTCTTGTCTACAAACTCAAACCCAGCTGGACAGTCACATTCATTTTTGTTGCATTCCTTCAGGGGCTCATCACCCCAGTCCTTGCAGTCTCTCTGCTGGTTACATACTTTACTGATATCTATGCATTCTCCACTTCTGCACTTGAATTTGCCAGGTCCAGAGCACTGAATAACATTGTTACAGTTGGCTTCATCAGTGCCATCCAGACAGTCTCTCACACCACTGCACTGCCTACTCCCATGGACACAGTTCCCATCTTCACATCTGAACTGGTCTGGCCTGCAGGTCCGAGAAGGGCAGTTAATTTCATCTCTTCCATCCTTGCAATCAGGATCTCTGTCACAGTCTTTTTCACCATCACATTTCCAGGACACTGGGATACACTGGGTTGACTGAGGACCACAGCTGATTTCATTTACCTGGCATGTTCTCATATGACACAGCTCAGCAGCAGTGCCCAGGCAGGCGAGGGCGAACAGCAGGCAGAGTGCCCCGCAGCGCAGCAGCACCCACCACTGCCCCGCACCGTCACCTGTGTCACTTATACCACTCCTATTACCCGTGCTGTTAGTGTCAGTGGCATCCTCCTGGTACCGTTTCTGTCTTTGTCGCCCCTTACTCTCCCCCTTTTCTTTTTGCCACTGACCATTTACCACAAATGGATGAGACACATGTTTACTAGTTAGGAAAGAGAGTGTAACGTCTGCTATACGGCTGCAGGCAGTGCCAGCTGCAACCTTAGAAGCTGTTTGTGAAAGAGCCTGCTGGTGGTCATTTGGCAGTGTAATCTGCGTCTCTGCACTCCTGCCCCACAATAAAGGTAAATCGTCATTAGTAATTCGAAGAATGTGGCAACCCCACAGAATGTTATCCAGAAACATAGTTATAACACCGATCTGGGGACGAATAGTCTTTTTTGCAGTGCAAGATAAACGTCTTATAAAAGGAATGCGAATGCTAGAGTGACGCAGCACAGCCAGATTATAAAATGAATGCTGGAGTAAAGCAGCACAGCCAGCGCTGCCCACACCTGTCGTGCTCGACAGTTACGGCGAGTCTGCAGCAAGGCTACAGCTGCGAAGGCTTGCTGGTGTGCCTGTATAAGATCTTTCCGTAAATCGCGTACTGCTTCGGCTGCCGTTGTCCACCAACGCCCCTGGTCTCCCGCAGCAACTCGATCTCGGATGTGCCTCATCGCACCGCGATTATTTCAATGTCCCGCGTTTTCCGCGGCTCCTTTTCCCGCATCCCTGCGCGGTTCCATTTCCCGCGTTTCCCCGCGGATCTTTTCCTACGCTCCCCGCGGTTTCTTTTCCCCGTGTCTCACCGTGAGTCCTTTGTCCGGGTCGTGAGTCCTTTGTCCGGGTCGGTGCTTGGAGTTTCTCAATGTCTCTCAGGTGTTCCGGCCTCCGCCAGGTCTGTCCTTGTCTCTCGCAGTTGGCCGCAGCCCTGCAGCATAAGTCAGTGCTCTCTCCATGCGGTGGTAGGCATTCTGTGTGCCTCGGGTCTCCCAGCGCCGCTCCGGTCCCTTGCCGCCGCTCCGGGCTCTCGGCACCGCTCCGATGTCCCGGCGCCGCTCCGATGTCCCAGCGCCACTGCGATGTCCCGGCGCCGCTGGTGTCAGCCTGTTCGGGTCTCTCCTGTTCAGGTCTCAGCCCTGCAATCAGCATGCAGCCTTTGCCCTGTAGCCCACGCAGATGGCGAACTGTTTAGTTCAGGCCTTCGGAGGCGACACACCAACTGTCGTAACAGTGTTTAGCAGTGTTCGATCGCTCTGGACCCCCTGGTCACTGCTGTCCGGTGCCCCTCTGCTTCAGCCGCCTTTTGTCTGTCCCTGTTCGGGCGCCATTTGTTAGTCCGCGGCCGAAGGAACAAATGCAGCCGACTCCATATGAGTGGTAAAGCATAGTTCTACTTTATTGACCGGATAGTGCATATTTATACAGATTGTTATAATTATGCCTATTAGTCACTTACTGATTGGCTAAGCCTAAAGGTTATTTTAGTTTATGTTCCCCCTACTTGCGGTTACATACGGACATAGCTTCCTCACATTTCTGGCAGTTGTTTTCCCCTTAGAAACCTCCTCTTCGAGATAAGGACATTTTTCCTTGCCACGTAGGCACCTTTTTTGCCAACCTCGAAATTTTCCATTCCATAAGCTACTCCCTCATCTTCCCAGGCCTCAGATCCACCTGTTTATCTCTCTCTCAAGGACAGACTACTCCTTGCATATTTTCACAAGAATGCTTCTCATCCGGCCTACTCCATGGCTATAAACTCTGCATTTTCTTTGCCTTGCTTGTACAATTCCTCTAGGGACCCGTGCCCTTGCTCTTTGAGCCATTCTTCAACAATTCCCCCTTTTTCTTTTTGTCCAGGCAAGACCCCATTTGTCATCTTTGTTACCCCTTTCATAATACAATGATAAACTATCTTGACAACAATGATTAACAGCAGTATAATAAGCAGCAATCTCAAACCCTCCTTAATAAGGGATACAAGCCAAGGGGAAAGGTCACCAAACAGGGATTTCAACCAGGTATCAAACGGGTTAACATTCACTCATATTCTATTCACATGTTCTTTTAGCCAATCCAACCTTTTATAGATTGACTCACTATGATCTGACAAATTAAAACAGCACATTCCTTCAAAGTCCTCGCAACCGTGTCCTTGGGCCAGCAGCAAGAAATCAATGGCTGTCCAATTCTGCAGCACTGAGTGTCATAGACTGTCCATATCATCCATCATTTGAGAGAGGATGTCAGTAGTTGCACTGAACTGTTTCACTGTCCAGCATGCCAACTTTTCTATTTGTGTCAGCACCCGCGCGGCTGCCACCCCTGGAGTGAAAAAGGAGGCAAATATTCGTGCGGTTGCTGACCATAATTCAACATCATCTTTACAGTCAGGTGTTAGACCGTGAGTGTATCTTTTCGCTCTACTGGACATCGTCTTGGAGATATTCAGCCAGTCCTGGTGGCAAGGTGCAAATAATCGCAATCGACCAAGGTAGCAGGGACCTCCGTACGCATTTGCTGGTATCCCCTGCCATGCTCGGTCTCCACAAATTGTCATCCATTCCATGAAGGCCCACACAATGGCCGATAGTTCCAGTGTTTGTAGAGTATCTCCCAATGTGGCTGGCTGTAGTTGTTGTGATCTGGCGGCGTCTGACTCCAGATGGGCTGCATCGCAGGCGGGACAGGTGTTGGGATCGTGGGTGGCGGTGCCGTCTCGTGGTGGGCTGGTAGAGTGGGGTTGGAATATTGCACGGGCTGCCCTCATGCTCTCTAGGCATATCTCCGGCCCTAACTGAACCTGCATATCCACCGATGCAAATCTCCTAACCCCCATTAATTGCTCGGTAGTTACGTATTCTAAATGATCTCCCGGTGGTCGGGGTGTGTGAGCACCGATATCACATATGCGTTGCCAATGAGCCTGCCATAGCAGCTGGCCAGATTGTGTCATAATCATTCTTACAATAGTTTTGATGTCCTTGGGACATAAAATACTGCTGCCCCAAATATAATTAAGCGGCTGCTTGGTCGGCTCACTATGCAACCCACTCTCGTTTACTGTGGCTCTCAGCTGGGATAGTAGTTTCCAGTCAAGCAGGGTGTGAGCTCCCTGCAGACCCGCAGACCCCTGCCCATAAGTTACTGGGAAAGCCTGATCAGTGAGCGGGCTCAGCAATTCAAAGTCCTGAGCGTCTGCCGCCTCTCTGGCTATCGCCTGCCAATTAACCCTTTCTATCCCCTGTGGGGAAGGCTTTGGCAGTGGCTTAGTGGGAGCCTTACGGCTCTCCTTGGGTGTATCCTCTTTCGGTTTAAAAATGAGTCGCACCACCACCTCCTCCTCGCTGTCAGAGACCCCGTTTTCTGCTCCTGAGACTTGTATCCCAATTTCAACCGTGGTCGGAAGGGGTGGCACCGTAGGCCATGTCTCCTGATCTGACCATTTATGTCATGCTCAGGTTACACCCTTTCCAATACATTCCAATTAATCACTGTTTTCATCTATGGTATATAGAATGTCCACTGAGTTTGCATAGTCCGTGACTGACTTCAGGCTCCATCTGTCACAGCAGTCTTTCAGGGCAGAAGAGATGGTGTGTGATATTGGATTGCCACATGCTGAAGCCCGTTCTCGTTCAATCACATCTCTGTGCTCGTCCATTTCTATCAAAATTCATTCGCTATTATCTGCATGGCTGTTACTGTAATACCATTAATAAGACATTGACATATAGCAATCATGGTAGTGATGACATCTAGTATTATATAATAATTAATATAATACAATTCAACTCATGGGCCCAGTACTGAATCCCCTTGAGGTACACAAGGTACACTTTGCATTACCCACCAAGTGCATCCAGGTCCTTGAGCAAAAGCAATCCCATGAATGGGTTTGCCTTTTCCTGAGGCAGGAGTAGCCCAGACTGTCTTCCCCAGCATGTTTCTTACATGCACTACAGGAACTTTATCCCCTTCTACGGTACATAACAGGTTTGATTGGGCAGGTCTAAATCGGTTGGTAGATCCCCTAGTATTGACTAACCAGGTGGCCTTTGCTAAATGTGTATCCCAATGGTTGAATACCCCAGCACACATTGCATTCAGTGTAGTCTTTAACAGTCCACTGTATCGCTCAGCTTTCCCAGAGGCTTCTGCATGATAGGGAATGTGATACACCCACTTAATACCATGCTCTTTGGCCCAAGTGTCTATAAGGTTGTTTCGGAAATGAGTTCCATTGTCTGACTCTATTCTTTCTGGGGTGCCATGTCGCCATAGGACTTGCTTTTCAAGGCCCAGGATAGTGTTCTGGGCGGTGGCATAGGGCACAGGATATGTTTCGAGCCATCCAGTGGTTGCTTCCACCATTGTAAGTACATGGTGCTTGCCGTTGTGGGTTTGAGGGAGTGTGATGTAATCAATCTGCCAGGCCTCTCCATATTTATATTTCAGCCATCGTCCTCCATACCAAAGAGGCTTTGACCGTTTGGCTTGCTTGATTGCAGCGCATGTTTCACAGTCATGAATAACCTGTGCTATAGTGTCCATGGTCAGGTCCACCCCTCGATCACAAATCCCATCTGACGGCCCGAGGTGTCATGGGCGCATCAGGCTATAAATAATTCACCTTTATGTTGCCAGTCCAGGTCCACCTGGGCCACTTCAATCTTAGCAGCCTGATCCACCTGCTGGTTGTTTTGATGTTCTTCAGTAGCCCCATTCTTGGGCACATGAGCATCTACGTGGTGTACCTTTACAACCAGGTTCTCCACCTGAGCAGCAATATCTTGCCACAATGCAGCAGTCCAGATGGGTTTGCCCCTGCGCTGCCAGTTGCTTTGCTTCCATTGCTGTAACCACCCCCACAGGGCATTTGCTACCATCCATGAATCAGTACAGAGATAGAGAATTGGCCACTTTTCTCGTTCAGCAATGTCTAAAGCCAGCTGAATGGCTTTCACTTCTGCAAACTGACTCGGTTCACCTTTTCCCTCAGCAGCTTCTGCAACTCGTTGTGTAGGACTCCATACAGCAGCCTTCCACCTCCAATGCTTTCCCACAATACGACAGGACCCATCAGTGAACAGTGCATATTTTTTCTCATTTTCTGGTAGACTGTTGTACAGTGGGGCTTCTTCAGCACGGGCCACTTCCTCAGCCTGGAGAAGAGGAGGCTGATGGGAGACCTCATCGCGGTCTACAGCTTCATCACATGGGGGAGTGGAGAGGAAGGCACCTATCTATTCTCCTTAATCACCACTGATAGGACCCGCGGGAATGGTGTCAAGCTGAGGAAGGAGAAGTTTAGGCTAGACATCAGGAAGAGGTTCTTCACCAAGAGGGTGGTCGCACACTGGAACAGGCTCCCCAGGGAAGTAGTCACTGCACCAAGCCTGTCTGATTTTAAGAAGCATTTGGACTCTGCACTTAATCATATGGTCTAAACTTTTGGGTAGACCTTTGTGGTGCCAGGAGTTGGACTCGATGATCCTTATGGGTCCCATCCAACTCGGGATATTCTATGATTCTCTGATCTTCCTCTGGTGATATCCCCAAATATTTGCCTTCTGGCCAGTCCATAATAACTTCCAAGATTCCTGGGCAACTGGCGTTTCCTATTCGAATCCGCTGTGTGATCAGTGCAACCCACTTACTCGACATAGCATCAGTTGCATGATGTGTAGAGGGGACCCTTTCTTTGAACACCCAGCCTAGTACCAGCAGTCAGGGTGCTAGGAGAAGCTGTGGTGCAGTACCGATCACTTCTGAAGCAGATCAAACTCCTTCATATGCGGCCAATATCTCTTTTTTGGTTGGAGTATAGCGGGCCTCATATCCTCTGTATCCGCAGCTCCAAAACCCTAGGAGTCGACCTCAAGTTTCCCAAGGCCCTTTCTGCCAGAAGCTACAAGTTGGGCCATTCTCCCCGGCTGCGGTGTAGAGCACATTCTTTACATCTGGTCCTGTTCAAACTGGCCCAAGTGATACTGTATGAACTATTTCCCGCTTAATTTGTTCAAAGTTGTCGTTGCTCAGGGCCCCATTTGAAATTATTCTTCTTACGGGTCACTTGATAGAGCGGGCTGACAAACAGACTGTAATTTGGGATGTGCATTCTCCAAAACCCCATGACGCCTGGGAAAGTTTGTTTCCTTTTTGCTAGTCAGTGGAGACAGCAGTTATTTTGTTGATCACATCCATTGGGATTTGACGACGTCCATCTTGCCATTTTATTCCTAAAAACTGGATCTCTCGTGCAGGTCCTTTGACTTTATTTTGTTTTATGGCAAAACCGCCCTTCAGAAGGATTTGGACTATTTTCTTCCCTTTCTCAAAAACTTCCTCTGCTGTGTCACCCCACACAATGATGTCATCGATGTACTGCAGGTGTTCAGGAGCTTCCCCTTGTTCCAGCGCAGACTGGATCAGTCCATGGCAAATGCTAGGGCTGTGTTTCCACCCCTGGGGCAGCCGATTCCAAGGATATTGGACACCCCTCCAAGTGAAAGCAAACTGTGGCCTGCACTCTGCTGCTAAAGGGATGCAGAAAAATGCATTAGCGATATCAGTTGTGGCATACCACTTGGCTTCATTTGACTCTAGTTTGTTTTGGAGTTCTAGCATGTCCGGCAATGCATCACTCAGTGGTGGCGTGACTTCGTTCAAGCCACGATAGTCCACTGTTAGTCTCCACTCACCATTAGACTTTTGCACTGGCCATATGGGACTATTGAAAGGTGAGTGAGTCTTGCTGATCACTCGGTTCTCCAGGTGATGAATTAGATTATGGATGGGAATCAGGGAGTCTCGGTTGGTGCGATACTGCTGCCGGTGCACAGTTGTGGTAGTGATTGGTACCTGCTGTTCTTCAACCTTCAGCAACCCCACAACAGAAGGGTCCTCTGAGAGACCGGGCAAGGTAGACAATTTTGCTTAATGTCCTCTGTCTCTAAGGCAGCTATGCTGAAAGCCCACCGGAACCCTTTTGGGTCCTTGCAATATCCTCTTCTAAGATAGTCTATGCCAAGGATACATGGAGCATCCGGGCCAGTCACAATACGGTGCTTTTCCCACTCATTCCCAGTCAGACTCACTTTAGTAGCCTCCAATACAGTCAACTGCTGGGATCCCCCCATCACCCCATAAATACAGATGGGTTCTGGCCCTTTATAGCTTGATGGCATTACAGTACACTGTTCACAGGTGTCTACTTAAGCCTTATACATCTGTGCGTCTGACGTGCCAGGCCATTGAATCCACACAGTCCCGTAAACCCGATTGTCCCTTTCCTCACCCTGTCTGGTGGCAGGGCCTCTCTAATCCTGGTCAGAATCTTCATTTCTGTGTCTGGAGGTCTGTCCGCTGGAAGTTGGAACAGCAAGCTTCTCAGAGAACCCCTTTTTTACAATTGCTTTTATTTGCAACTCACGTACCTATGTGTGTAGTGTTGAGGTAGATTTTCCATACCATTTTCTCCTGTCCTCTCCATGGTAACGTAGGTAAAACCACAGAGTGGCACAGGGTGTGTACCCACCATATCGTCTTCCTTGCATAGATGGATGCTTACCCCTGATAACTGAGACACTGGTTTGTACAGGTGGGGAGGAAGATAAATTCTCTTCAAGTTGGTGGACGTCCAGAAAGTTTCTCCAAAGTATTCTCATTTAGTGGTCGGAAGGGGTGGCACCGTAGGCCATGTCTCCTGATCTGCGTCTGGGCTTTTATTAGGAGGGGGAGAGTGGTGACGCCCCGGGGGGCCCTGGCGACGGGTGCCGTGGCTTAACAGTTATCGGTCTCCCAGACGGTGGTATAGCACCAGAGTGTGAAAACTCGTATAAGTATTAGACCTGTTAATAGTTGCTAATCACAATATTGATCGCTTTGATCTCAGGTCTGCTGTGCCTGTTTTACAAATTGAGTTACATAGCACATTACTTACTGTATGTGTTCCCTGTCATGCTGTTTATCCTTTCTGGGGGCTGGTTTAAGAACATTAGTTTACTGTACGGTGTAACACTGGCTTATGACATGATAAAATTGCTGGTCATGAGACTAACTTGGTATTTGTACTCAGCAATGTCGTCGACTCCATACTTTGGAAACCGTATCTCGGAAACTATTAGCAATTACACCTATTGCCTTTTTTCATCAGGGAGCCAATCTGTGGAGGGGAAATGGGAAGATATTTTTTCTTACTCGATCACTCTTCCTTTCTCCTTCACCACCCCCTTATCCTCCTTGATCACTCTCCCTTCCTCCTTCACCACCCTCTTATCCTCCGAGCTTGTTACAATAGCTCTCCAAGATATTGAATATCCTTGGGATACTCAGACCAGCATGGTCTTGTTGTTATGTCTCCTGAATGTGCTTCAGGTTTTGTTTAAAGTTAAACAGCTACTGAGGAATCTCATCCAGAGATCTGCCCTGAGGCAGGATAGTTATGAGTAACAGGGAGTATGAGAGGATATGGGCATGTATCTAGAGCAGCGGGCACCTCCAGTGTTCTGGAAATTCACCCCGAACAACTGCAAAATCCTAAAAAACTTCTAGAATACTTGAAAAAGGTGTGTCATCACTCAGGCAGTTCAAAAGAGACACAAATCACTGCAATGTGCTGGGGTCTAGCCTATGCCTATCGAGCTGCAATCAATGCCACTAGTGACAGACCCTGCAGCCACTCCAAGTCCTGTGACAGGCCCAAAGGCCACTCCAACCCATGCAGCCACTCCAACCCCTACGATGGACCCTATGGCCACTGCAGCCGCTGAAGCCACTCCAGCCCCTGCGGCTGCTCCAGCCCCTGCAGCCTCTCCAACCCCTGTGACAGGGTCAGTGGTTTTTCCAACCCCTGTGGCGGGCCCTGTTTGTACCAACCCCTGTGGCAGACACTGAGACACTATGACTGGATCAGAGAAACGAGCTGTATAAGTGCAAGTTGCCCTGGAGCCAAGTTGAAAAAATGGTTTAGAGACTCAGATCGTTTAGAACGCAGAGAAACTCCTGCTAAGACTAGGTATGGAGAAGACTAGGCCAGGCCATCAGAGGAACAGGAGGATGAAGATGAAGATGTCGCAAAAACAACAGTAACTACCCAAACCCTATACCAGTGTGAGCTACAAGATGTGCAAAAAGATTTTGGTCACTGCATAGGTGAGCATCTTGTCACCTGGCTGTTCCGGTGCTGGGACACCAGAGCCAATAGTCTAGAATTAGAGGGCAAGGAAGGCAGGTGGCTGGGATCCCTTCCTGGAGATGCAGGCATTGACAAAGCAATTGCAGATGGAGCACCAGGCTACAGCCTCTGGAGGCATCTCCTGTCAGGTGTGAAGGAAAGGTATCCCTTCAAGGAAGAACTTTTATGTCTACCAGGCAAGTGGACCACTATGGAGAAGGGAATCCAGTACCTGAGGGAATTAGCAGTACGGGAGGTGATTTATAGAGACCTAGACAACGAACAAATATCCACAGATCCAGATGAAGTCAAGTGTACACGACCCATGTGGCGGAAGTTTGTACGGAGTGCACCATCATCATATGCCAGCTCATTGGCAATAATGGCCTGGAAAGAGGATGAGGAACCCACAGTGGATGAAGTGGCTAAGCAACTCCGGCAGTACAAAGAAATTTAACCTCTTCCCTACAGGCCTGTGTCTCAGCTGTGGAGAACCTTTCTCAAGAGTTCCACCAACTAAATGAGAATACTTTGGAGAAACTTTCTGGACGTCCACCAACTTGAAGAGAATTTATCTTCCTCCCCACCTGTACAAACCAGTGTCTCAGTTATCAGGGGTAAGCATCCATCTATGCAAGGAAGACGATATGGTGGGTACACACCCTGTGCCACTCTGTGGTTTTACCTACGTTACCATGGAGAGGACAGGAGAAAATGGTATGGAAAATCTACCTCAACACTACACACATAGGTACGTGAGTTGCAAATAAAAGCAATTGTAAAAAAGGGGTTCTCTGAGAAGCTTGCTGTTCCAACTTCCAGCGGACAGACCTCCAGACACAGAAATGAAGATTCTGACCAGGATTAGAGAGGCCCTGCCACCAGACAGGGTGAGGAAAGGGACAATCGGGTTTACGGGACTGTGTGGATTCAATGGCCTGGCACGTCAGACGCACAGATGTATAAGGCTTAAGTAGACACCTGTGAACAGTGTACTGTAATGCCATCAAGCTATAAAGGGCCAGAACCCATCTGTATTTATGGGGTGATGGGGGGATCCCAGCAGTTGACTGTATTGGAGGCTACTAAAGTGAGTCTGACTGGGAATGAGTGGGAAAAGCACCGTATTGTGACTGGCCCGGATGCTCCATGTATCCTTGGCATAGACTATCTTAGAAGAGGATATTGCAAGGACCCAAAAGGGTTCCGGTGGGCTTTCAGCATAGCTGCCTTAGAGACAGAGGACATTAAGCAAAATTGTCTACCTTGCCCGGTCTCTCAGAGGACCCTTCTGTTGTGGGGTTGCTGAAGGTTGAAGAACAGCAGGTACCAATCACTACCACAACTGTGCACCGGCAGCAGTATCGCACCAACCGAGACTCCCTGATTCCCATCCATAATCTAATTCATCACCTGGAGAACCGAGTGATCAGCAAGACTCACTCACCTTTCAATAGTCCCATATGGCCAGTGCAAAAGTCTAATGGTGAGTGGAGACTAACAGTGGACTATCGTGGCTTGAACGAAGTCACGCCACCACTGAGTGATGCATTGCCGGACATGCTAGAACTCCAAAACAAACTAGAGTCAAATGAAGCCAAGTGGTATGCCACAACTGATATCGCTAATGCATTTTTCTGCATCCCTTTAGCAGCAGAGTGCAGGCCACAGTTTGCTTTCACTTGGAGGGGTGTCCAATATCCTTGGAATCGGCTGCCCCAGGGGTGGAAACACAGCCCTAGCATTTGCCATGGACTGATCCAGTCTGCGCTGGAACAAGGGGAAGCTCCTGAACACCTGCAGTACATCGATGACATCATTGTGTGGGGTGACACAGCAGAGGAAGTTTTTGAGAAAGGGAAGAAAATAGTCCAAATCCTTCTGAAGGGCGGTTTTGCCATAAAACAAAATAAAGTCAAAGGACCTGCACGAGAGATCCAGTTTTTAGGAATAAAATGGCAAGATGGACGTCGTCAAATCCCAATGGATGTGATCAACAAAATAACTGCTGTCTCCACTGACTAGCAAAAAGGAAACAAACTTTCCCAGGCGTCATGGGGTTTTGGAGAATGCACATCCCAAATTACAGTCTGTTTGTCAGCCCGCTCTATCAAGTGACCCGTAAGAAGAATAATTTCAAATGGGGCCCTGAGCAACGACAACTTTGAACAAATTAAGCGGGAAATAGTTCATACAGTATCACTTGGGCCAGTTTGAACAGGACCAGATGTAAAGAATGTGCTCTACACCGCAGCCGGGGAGAATGGCCCAACTTGTAGCTTCTGGCAGAAAGGGCCTTGGGAAACTTGAGGTCGACTCCTAGGGTTTTGGAGCTGCGGATACAGAGGATATGAGGCCCGCTATACTCCAACCAAAAAAGAGATATTGGCCGCATATGAAGGAGTTTGATCTGCTTCAGAAGTGATCGGTACTGCACCACAGCTTCTCCTAGCACCCTGACTGCTGGTACTAGGCTGGGTGTTCAAAGAAAGGGTCCCCTCTACACATCATGCAACTGATGCTATGTCGAGTAAGTGGGTTGCACTGATCACACAGCGGATTCGAATAGGAAACGCCAGTTGCCCAGGAATCTTGGAAGTTATTATGGACTGGCCAGAAGGCAAATATTTGGGGATATCACCAGAGGAAGATCAGAGAATCATAGAATATCCCGAGTTGGATGGGACCCATAAGGATCATCGAGTCCAACTCCTGGCACCACAAAGGTCTACCCAAAAGTTTAGACCATATGATTAAGTGCAGAGTCCAAATGCTTCTTAAAATCAGACAGGCTTGGTGCAGTGACTACTTCCCTGGGGAGCCTGTTCCAGTGTGCGACCACCCTCTTGGTGAAGAACCTCTTCCTGATGTCTAGCCTAAACTTCTCCTTCCTCAGCTTGACACCATTCCCGCGGGTCCTATCAGTGGTGATTAAGGAGAATAGATCGGTGCCTTCCTCTCCACTCCCCCATGTGATGAAGCTGTAGACCGCGATGAGGTCTCCCATCAGCCTCCTCTTCTCCAGGCTGAGGAAGTGGCCCGTGCTGAAGAAGCCCCACTGTACAACAGTCTACCAGAAAATGAGAAAAAATATGCACTGTTCACTGATGGGTCCTGTCGTATTGTGGGAAAGCATTGGAGGTGGAAGGCTGCTGTATGGAGTCCTACACAACGAGTTGCAGAAGCTGCTGAGGGAAAAGGTGAACCGAGTCAGTTTGCAGAAGTGAAAGCCATTCAGCTGGCTTTAGACATTGCTGAACGAGAAAAGTGGCCAATTCTCTATCTCTGTACTGATTCATGGATGGTAGCAAATGCCCTGTGGGGGTGGTTACAGCAATGGAAGCAAAGCAACTGGCAGCGCAGGGGCAAACCCATCTGGACTGCTGCATTGTGGCAAGATATTGCTGCTCAGGTGGAGAACCTGGTTGTAAAGGTACACCACGTAGATGCTCATGTGCCCAAGAATGGGGCTACTGAAGAACATCAAAACAACCAGCAGGTGGATCAGGCTGCTAAGATTGAAGTGGCCCAGGTGGACCTGGACTGGCAACATAAAGGTGAATTATTTATAGCCTGATGCGCCCATGACACCTCGGGCCGTCAGATGGGATTTGTGATCGAGGGGTGGACCTGACCATGGACACTATAGCACAGGTTATTCATGACTGTGAAACATGCGCTGCAATCAAGCAAGCCAAACGGTCAAAGCCTCTTTGGTATGGAGGACGATGGCTGAAATATAAATATGGAGAGGCCTGGCAGATTGATTACATCACACTCCCTCAAACCCACAACGGCAAGCACCATGTACTTACAATGGTGGAAGCAACCACTGGATGGCTCGAAACATATCCTGTGCCCTATGCCACCGCCCAGAACACTATCCTGGGCCTTGAAAAGCAAGTCCTATGGCGACATGGCACCCCAGAAAGAATAGAGTCAGACAATGGAACTCATTTCCGAAACAACCTTATAGACACTTGGGCCAAAGAGCATGGTATTAAGTGGGTGTATCACATTCCCTATCATGCAGAAGCCTCTGGGAAAGCTGAGCGATACAGTGGACTGTTAAAGACTACACTGAATGCAATGTGTGCTGGGGTATTCAACCATTGGGATACACATTTAGCAAAGGCCACCTGGTTAGTCAATACTAGGGGATCTACCAACCGATTTAGACCTGCCCAATCAAACCTGTTATGTACCGTAGAAGGGGATAAAGTTCCTGTAGTGCATGTAAGAAACATGCTGGGGAAGACAGTCTGGGCTACTCCTGCCTCAGGAAAAGGCAAACCCATTCATGGGATTGCTTTTGCTCAAGGACCTGGATGCACTTGGTGGGTAATGCAAAGTGTACCTTGTGTACCTCAAGGGGATTCAGTACTGGGCCCATGAGTTGAATTGTATTATATTAATTATTATATAATACTAGATGTCATCACTACCATGATTGCTATATGTCAATGTCTTATTAATGGTATTACAGTAACAGCCATGCAGATAATAGCGAATGAATTTTGATAGAAATGGACGAGCACAGAGATGTGATTGAACGAGAATGGGCTTCAGCATGTGGCAATCCAATATCACACACCATCTCTTCTGCCCTGAAAGACTGCTGTGACAGATGGAGCCTGAAGTCAGTCACGGACTATGCAAACTCAGTGGACATTCTATATACCATAGATGAAAACAGTGATTAATTGGAATGTATTGGAAAGGGTGTAACCTGAGCATGACATAAATGGTCAGATCAGGAGACATGGCCTACGGTGCCACCCCTTCCGACCACGGTTGAAATTGGGATACAAGTCTCAGGAGCAGAAAACGGGGTCTCTGACAGCGAGGAGGAGGTGGTGGTGCGACTCATTTTTAAACCGAAAGAGGATACACCCAAGGAGAGCCGTAAGGCTCCCACTAAGCCACTGCCAAAGCCTTCCCCACAGGGGATAGAAAGGGTTAATTGGCAGGCGATAGCCAGAGAGGCGGCAGACGCTCAGGACTTTGAATTGCTGAGCCCGCTCACTGATCAGGCTTTCCCAGTAACTTATGGGCAGGGGTCTGCGGGTCTGCAGGGAGCTCACACCCTGCTTGACTGGAAACTACTATCCCAGCTGAGAGCCACAGTAAACGAGAGTGGGTTGCATAGTGAGCCGACCAAGCAGCCGCTTAATTATATTTGGGGCAGCAGTATTTTATGTCCCAAGGACATCAAAACTATTGTAAGAATGATTATGACACAATCTGGCCAGCTGCTATGGCAGGCTCATTGGCAACGCATATGTGATATCGGTGCTCACACACCCCGACCACCGGGAGATCATTTAGAATACGTAACTACCGAGCAATTAATGGGGGTTAGGAGATTTGCATCGGTGGATATGCAGGTTCAGTTAGGGCCGGAGATATGCCTAGAGAGCATGAGGGCAGCCCGTGCAATATTCCAACCCCACTCTACCGGCCCACCACGAGACGGCACCGCCACCCACGATCCCAACACCTGTCCCGCCTGCGATGCAGCCCATCTGGAGTCAGACGCCGCCAGATCACAACAACTACAGCCAGCCACATTGGGAGATACTCTACAAACACTGGAACTATCGGCCATTGTGTGGGCCTTCATGGAATGGATGACAATTTGTGGAGACCGAGCATGGCAGGGGATACCAGCAAATGCGTACGGAGGTCCCTGCTACCTTGGTCGATTGCGATTATTTGCACCTTGCCACCAGGACTGGCTGAATATCTCCAAGACGATGTCCAGTAGAGCGAAAAGATACACTCACGGTCTAACACCTGACTGTAAAGATGATGTTGAATTATGGTCAGCAACCGCACGAATATTTGCCTCCTTTTTCACTCCAGGGGTGGCAGCCGTGCGGGTGCTGACACAAATAGAAAAGTTGGCATGCTGGACAGTGAAACAGTTCAGTGCAACTACTGACATCCTCTCTCAAATGATGGATGATATGGACAGTCTATGACACTCAGTGCTGCAGAATTGGACAGCCATTGATTTCTTGCTGCTGGCCCAAGGACACGGTTGCGAGGACTTTGAAGGAATGTGCTGTTTTAATTTGTCAGATCATAGTGAGTCAATCTATAAAAGGTTGGATTGGCTAAAAGAACATGTGAATAGAATATGAGTGAATGTTAACCCGTTTGATACCTGGTTGAAATCCCTGTTTGGTGACCTTTCCCCTTGGCTTGTATCCCTTATTAAGGAGGGTTTGAGATTGCTGCTTATTATACTGCTGTTAATCATTGTTGTCAAGATAGTTTATCATTGTATTATGAAAGGGGTAACAAAGATGACAAATGGGGTCTTGCCTGGACAAAAAGAAAAAGGGGGAATTGTTGAAGAATGGCTCAAAGAGCAAGGGCACGGGTCCCTAGAGGAATTGTACAAGCAAGGCAAAGAAAATGCAGAGTTTATAGCCATGGAGTAGGCCGGATGAGAAGCATTCTTGTGAAAATATGCAAGGAGTAGTCTGTCCTTGAGAGAGAGATAAACAGGTGGATCTGAGGCCTGGGAAGATGAGGGAGTAGCTTATGTGCTGTAACCACAAGTAGGAGGAACAGTATCTTTTCAACACCTCTAGGCTTAGCCAATAGGATAGTGACCAGTAGGCATAATTATCGCTGTGTGTATAAATATACGGATATCTGCGCAATAAAGTTGAAGCTTGTATTACCACTCATATTGAGTCGATCACTTGCTTCCCCGCGCCGTTAATCGGAGGGTCTCGCACCCGCACATCTTCTGCTTTAGTTTCATCTCAGGAGCACTGAAACAAAACAAAGTGTGGTAAGTGCAATGATGGGATTCTTGCTTCAGAAGTGCGCTTGTATTCCAGATGATACGGGAAATGTAGTGGCACTTCTGGATCTGACCTTTATCCACAGGCTACTGTTGTATGCATGGCAGCTGCACCTGTTCTAATTTATGGAATTAAAAAACGAAATCTCATCCCTTTGAAAGGTATGAGAGTACCTGAAATGACAGTCCTTTATCAGGACCAGTAATTTGCCATGTTTCATCTTGTCAACTGCTTTCTGAATAAAATCTCTGCATTTGTAATTATAGTTTCCTTTGCACGTTAAACAAGACTGCATGTCAGTAAGGACATACATGTATTATGAGACTGTGATCCATGAAACCATTAGAAAATTAGCATTAAGTGCAGTTATTTTCATGCCAGTGTTTTGGACTTAGTGGGACAGAACCATTAGCAGGTACAAAAAGAGAGATAACTTTGGCATGTTGAACACACGGCGGGGGGGGGGGGGGGGGGAAAGCCTGATAGGTGCAGTAAGCAAGTTGCGTAAGTTACATGAGGTTTTTATCTATTTATGTGTTGTTGGAGTTAGCAAAGTTAGTGAAGAATTAATGGTGGAAAAACATTGCAGTAAGGAAAATAAATAAAATTGGATGTTCTTGGAAGGGCTAAACTAAAATGAGAAAATAAGCATGTTTTTATGTAAGAGTTTTGCATAATATACCTTTTAAATGAATCTAGTTATGAATGTCACTTGAATAAGGATAGGAGACATTGTCAACTTACTTCCTTTCCTGTGTAAACTTTTTCTCTCTTAAACAGAATTTACCTTATTGTTCCATTTGCTTATAATTTATTTTGTAAAAGCAAGGTTTTGATTTTCATCAATTTTGAGCAATGATGACAAGCAGTGCTAAAAATTCTTCCCAGTACAAAGTATATGGATGAGTGTTTGTAAGGGTTAATTTTTAGTTCAATTTTTAGTTCACTTCTACTTAGGTGGTCGTTTACCACCTGTAAATATACACACAAATATCAGAAAAGAGTTTCAGACCATTGCTCACAAAACTGAATGAGCTCTTCTCTACTCTTCACCCCTTCAATATGTTGGTGACTGGAGGGGGGGCAAGTTGCTCTGAAAAGCTTCCAAGTTCTTGGTAAACAGTCTTCTAACATCTCTTAATTAGAGGATACATCTCTAATCTATGTACAACTAAGTTAATGCAAAAATGTTTGTCAGTTATATAGTTTAAAAGTATAATATTAGACTTGATTTTCTGCTTTGGGCTTGAAATATTTGCACATGATGTCAGCTGTTGCTGAACTGCAGCTACTTTGTAAACCTTTATTGTTTATCTTTTACTTTCTCAGAAATATTTTTTCATGTGTCAGAATTCTTTTTTAAGTAGGAAAAAGGCTGTTGAAGATGGTCTGATGTATGTTAAATTAGGATTTCTCATTTGTATCTGGGGTAGAATAATGGGGAGAGGTTTAGATGTATAAATGATGAGCCTAAGCAGCTATTGATGAACAGTTAGTCTGAAACTGAACACTGAGCTGTTTTTACTCACTGTCTTCTCACACTGTTTTGCTTACACTATGCCAGCCAATTTAACAGTTCATAAAATGTCAATAGAAATGCTAAAGCAGCAGTGGTGGCCTTAGGCAGTGCAACAACATGTTGTAAAAATAGATTGATAGTAGGATTCAACATGCTGTCATAATCAGTTAATGCATGTGATTGCCTAGTTTTATTATCACTTAAAATTGAAATTTATGGGGAAATATTGTATAATATTTCCTTATGTTTTGTAGTCATATTTGCTTATAGCCACTGCTAAGAAAAATAGAAAATCCAAAATATTTCAAGGAAATTATTAAATTGACTTAGATCAACTCCATATTTGGGCTCAAATAATTTATCTCACTAACAACTTTGGATTTCAACCTTATCACTGCGTGTTTTTCTCGCAGTTTAAAAAATAATTTCTTAAAATGTAATGTGATCCTTGGAATAATTTGTACTTGTTGAACATAAACCTAAATATAGTTTGAATTTGAACCATCATGCTAATAAAATGAGTTTAATAATAAATGGGTATAGTGTTTGATATATTTAAATAATTTCAGAACAGTGGTATTCACTAGTTGTACACCTGCTGAGCTTATCCTCACTGAGGATAAACTGCTAATTCTGCATTGGCTTAGAATTGAATGCACACCTCTTTCGAAAGAAGAGGAAAAAGGGCAAATCTATTGCAGTCAGTATAAGTCACTTGAGTTTTTGGAAGTGCTTGAAAAAGTTCTCTGGGACTTGGACCTAATAATTAAGTATTTATTATTTTAGGTGGGGATAGTAAATGAGATGACTAGGAACTTCTTTGGCATTCTTGCAAAAGAGAACAGCATTAGCTCTTCTTAAAGAAGATTCTATTTTCCTTTTCTTAAGAGATTAAAACATTTGCATGCACTAGACTGTTCTTTTTGAGATTGGTTTTGGACTTAAAAACTGTACTTTAAATCTTCAGTCTTGTGCTCAAAACTGACAGATGAGGTTGAAATGTTCAGAAGTTGCTACAGTTTATGGGTGTAAATTCAACCTTTGCACTGATTTTCTGTGGTACAATAAAAACACAAATCCCACTGAATCAATGGCAGGTCAGGCTGAATGTCAGCCATGGGTCACTTACCATTTGCAATTCCTTCTCATTTTTTTCTGTGCCTCAGCTGTCGTGGTGAAACGTGACAGTGGACCACTAGTGGACCTTTGCTTCAAAACTTTTATACAAGCTGTCTTTTTGAATGCACATGTTTTACATGCATTGACTTGAGTCTTTTTCATCTCTGCTCAGGTACTGGTTGCCCAACTAGTGCTTCTTCCAACAAGATCCTAAAGGCAGCAAGAAGAGCAATCTGAAGTATAGCTTTTGAAAATAGACTTGAAAAATCAGTCACTAGGCAGCTTAAACAGTTGTGTAAGCTTTTCTCTACTAAGAGAGGCCAAAGGCTTGTGTGTCTGGTGTATATGAGAATGGAATATCAGCAGCAAACATTTTCAGGAAAGTCTGAAGTTCGCACACTTCCCCTTTCAATGAATGAAATTCCTTGTGTTACTTTGAAAGCATTACCAAGTATCTTGTTTTAAATAGTCATTTTTAAAGAGTTATAAGTAATAGATGCTGTTATTTTCTTATTTTTTTTTTAATTTTCAGCTTCTTTGTAATACTGGCCATGCTGAAGAAATCCTAGGTTTTACGTATGACAGCATCATAATATGGTAAGTAGTAAGGAACATTAATACTACGGTACTTTCATTGTTCTAGGTGCAATTAAATCAACTTTATTTGTACTTTTGGAACTAGTATTTTGTAGTTGCAATGTGTTTAAAATGTCATAATGCAAATGTATACCTTACTAATATTTTAATGAATAAAATCAGGAATACATTATACACTTTCATGGAAAGGGGGTAAAAACTCCAAGTTAGTGTGGATTTCTTCATTATATTTTCTCAGAAATGTAAAAATACCTCTAAATATCTCAGTACTTGCAGAAAGGACTTGTACAAAAAATGTACTCTTAAAGAATTTGGAACGTTCTCTTAACGTAGAACTAAGATTTAAAGATGAACTTATGTTCATTTGTTATGTTTATACATATACTTTGTAGTGCCACTTTCCTTGCTGCTAAAATTAAAACACTGTTTATATTTTCAAATCACCCATCTAGTCGATCAGGGGAAGCCAGTTGATGTAATCTTTTTGGATTTCAGCAAAGCTTTCAATACAGTTTCTCATAGGATAATACTGGACAAAATGTCCAGTGTACAGCTAGATAAAAACATCATACAATGGGTGAACAATTGGCTGACAGGCAGGGCTCAAAGGGTTATAGTAAATGGAGCTACATCAGGCTGGTGGCCAGTCACCAGTGGGGTCCCCCAAGGCTCCATTTTAGGGCCAGTCCTCTTCAGTGTTTTCATAAACGATTTGGATGTAGGACTAGGAGGTGTTTTGAGTAAATTTGCTGACAACACTAAACTGGGAGGAGTTGTTGACCCTGATGAGGGTGGAAAGGCCTTGCAGAGAGATCTGGACAGATTGGAGAGCTGGGCGATCACCAACCACATGAAGTTTAATAAGAGCAAGTGCCGGGTCCTGCACCTGGGACGGGGCAACCCTGGCTATACATACAGACTGGGTGACGAGATGCTGGAGAGCAGCCTAGAAGAGAGGGATCTGGGGGTTGTGGTTGACAGCAAGTTGAATATGAGCCAGCAGTGTGCCCAGGCAGCCAGGAGGGCCAACCGTACCCTGGGATGCATCAAGCACGGCATGGCTAGTCGGTCGAGGGAGGTGATTGTCCTGCTCTACTCTGCGCTGGTGCGGCCTCACCTCGAGTACTGTGTGCACTTCTGGGCACCACAGTACAAAAAGGACATTAAACTGTTGGAGAGTGTCCAGAGGAGGGCTACAAAGATGGTGAAGGACCTAGAGGGGAAGACATATGAGGAGCGACTGAGGCCTGTTCAGCCTTGAGAAGAGGAGGCTGAGAGGAGACCTCATCACGGTCTACAGCTTCCTTGCCAGGGGGAGTGGAGGGGCAGGCGCCAATCTATTTTCTCTGGTGATGAGCGATAGGACATGAGGGAATGGAATCAAGCTGCAACAGGGGAGGTTCAGGTTGGATATCAGGAAAAGGTTCTTCACTGAGAGTGGTCGCACACTGGAACAGGCTCCCCAGGGAAGTAGTCACTGCACCAAGCCTGTCAGAATTTAAGAAGCGTTTGGACTATGCTCTCAAACACATGGTCTGAATTTTTGGGTAGACCATTGTGGAGCCAGGATTTGGACTTGATGATCCTAATGGGTCCCTTCCAACTCAGGATATTCTATGATTCTATGAAATTGAAGTTTATTTTGTCTCCATTTCTGACAGTCAAAAGTTACTACATGCCTGTTTCCTGAAGTCCTGTGTTTTTTGCACAGACATTGGTGAATTGGTCCTGAGGCTCAGTATTGCTGGTAGAAAAAAATAAGATCTATTATTTAATATGATTTTCTGTTCTTTCAATTTAATCTTCTGATTTAGGAAAGCAAGCTTAGAAAATCTAATTACTTTACACAAATTTTACTTGAAATTTTCGTTTTGTTTTCTTAAATAGAACTGACTTTCAGTGATAGAGCCAAACATTTTTTTAAGTAGTATATTTTTGTGAGTAGTATATTATTGTGAATGCATATTTTGCTGTAATTTATCATCTGATCTCTATCTAAACTATTGTAGTGTTTTATGATAATAGATATCACTTAAGAGTTCTTTATATTTTAAAATGCAAGTCTTAAAAGGCTATACAAATACTAGTGTTCCTTTTTATAGTAAAAAGCTTGCAGAAAGATCTGCTAATCCAAACACAATTAGATATTGATAAGAAAAATAAAAATGTTATTCTTACCAAACAAGTAAAGAAAAATAGCACCATAAGAAGCAAAATGCCAGAAAAGGCTTCTCAATAATAATAGAAAGATAGCTAACAGGTAAATGATCTTGGTTAGTGATGTTACTTGGGTCAGTCCAATGATCCCTCTGTATATGTAAATGGGAAACAATTTTTATATGCATATATGCACACATACAAACACGTACAAAGGCAGCCCCTAGGGAGTGCGGTGAACAGGGCAAGCAAACGGTGTGGCATGTCAGTCAGGGTGTGGTGTTGCAGTTTGTGCATCAGTTTGTGTGAGAGGGTGCAGGGAGGGCGCTGAAGCTTGGCTACCTTGACCAGGGAACAATGGTATCCACCCAGCAGTAGATCACAGCCTTTTGGAGTTTGTCACCCACTATAACTGATGCAGCTTCCCAGACAGAGCTCGGGGGGTGTGTGGACGATGGACAGATGAACATGCTGCTACCTACAGAGTGTGCCCTACTCTTATACCAGCACAGGATGCCAGTAGTGAGCACACCTGTGAGAGGTGCGCTCCAGTAGAGGGACTCCTCTGCTTAGTGACAGAACTCTGGGAAGAGGTGAGTAGGTTGAGGAGTATCAGGGAGTCAGAGATGGAGATAGACTACTGGAATCACTCCCTGACTTCCCTGAGACAGGTCCAGCAGGCAGAAGGGATACACAAGATGGAGGATTCCCTATCCTCTCTCCACCTGGCTGCACACAGTGACCTAATGGGTAAGGGGCAATGTCAACAAGTTCCTGCCCAGCGCAGCAGGCCCATCTCCTCAGTGACTACCCCACCTTCCCAGGTGCCTTTGTGCAATAGGTATGAGGCTCTGCAAGTGGAAGCAAACAATACTGAGAAATATGGTTCGTCTGGCTTGGAGATGTCACCAAGGTCAAGTCGGCCTATGCCCTGCATCAAAACAATTCCCAACAAAAAAAAAAAAAAAAAACAAACAGACAAATTGCTGTCATTGGAGACTCCCTTCTGAAGGGAACAGAAGGCCCAATATACAGACTGGACCCACTTCATAGGGAAGTTTGCTGCCTCCCTGGGGCCCAGGTTAGAAATGTGAAGAGAAAGCTTCCTTCACTGGTGCGTCCCTCAGATTATTAGCCATTATTGATTTTTCAGGTAGGCAGCAATGAAGTTTCAACAAGAAGTCCAAGGGCAATCAGGAGAGACTTCAGGGCCTTGAGACAACTGGTTAAGGGATCAGGAGCACAGGTGGTGTTTTCCTCTAACCCTCCAGTTACAGAGAATGATGACAGCAGAAACAGAAAGAGGGGGGAGGAGGTGGAAAAGAGAGGATCGGGGGAAGGCGTTTTTCGTTTCTTTCCTTTGTTTCTTACTTCTCTAGCTTGTTAGTAATAGGCAATAAATCTTACTATCTCCCTATGCTGAGTGTGTTTTGCCCGTCAGGATATTTGTTGAGCGATCTCCCCGTCCTTATCTCAACCCTTGAGCCCTTTGCATCATATTTTCTTCCCCTTCGAGGAGGGGGAGTCAGAGAGCAGCCGTGGTGGAACTTGGCTGCCCACTTGAGTAAAACCACCACACCTTTACAACCAGGTTCTCTATGCAGGTGGCAATATCTTGCCACAGTGCAGCAGCCCAGATGGGTTTCCCTCTGTTGCCAGTTCTGCTTCCATTCCTTTAACCACCCCAACGGGGGGGTGGGGGGTGGGGGGGCTGGGGGTGTATAGAGAATGAATAGTGTGAGTACAGTATAGAGATAGAGAACTGGCCACTTTTCTCATTCAGCAATATCTAAAGCCAGATGGATGGCTTTTACTACTGTAAACTGACCCGATTCACCTTCTCCTTGTAGTGGGTTTATGTGGCAAGGTTTTGGTAGCAAGGGGCCATAGGGGTGGTTTCTGTGAGAAGGATCGAGAAGCTGCCCCATGTTTGGTAAGGGCCCCACTGCTGACGAGAGCCGAGCCAATAAGCAATGTTGTTTTGCGCCTCTGTGAGAGCATATTTAAGACAGGGAAAAAAAATGCTGCACCACACAGCAGCTGGGAGAGTGAGAGGAGTGAGGAAAAGCCTCGCAGGTGCCAAGGTCAGTGAAGGAGGACGGGGAGAGGTGCTCCAGGCGCCGGAGCAGAAGTCCCCTGCGGCCTGTGGTGAGGACCATGGTGAAGCAGGATGTCCCCCTGCAGCCCATGGAGTACCACGGTGGAGCGGGGTTCCACGCTGAAGCCCGTGGAGGAGACCACGATGGAGCAGGTGGCCCTGCACCGATGGAGGCTGCCGCCTGTGAAAGACCCCTGCCGGAGCAGATTCCGGGCTGGACCTGTAGCCTGTGGAGAGGAGACCATGCAGAAGCAGGTGACCTGGCAGGAGCTGCTGCCCATGGGGGACCCAGGTTGGAGCAGTTTTCTCCTGAGGGATGGACCCCGTCGTACGGACCCATATCTGGAGCAGTTCTGGAAGAGCTTCTGCCTGTGGGAAGCCCATGCCGGATCAGTTCATCAAGGACTGTATCCCGTGGGTGGGACCCCACAGCACAGGGGACGAGAGTGACCGAGAAGGAGTGGCAGAGAAGTGCTGTAGACTGACCATAACCCCCATTCCCCCGTTCCCCTGCGCCACTCGGGAGGAGGAGGTGGAAGAGGGTGGATGGGGGAGGGAAGGTGCTTTTGGTTTCTTTCCTTTGTTTCTCACTTCTCTAGCTTGTTAGTAATAAGCAATAAATCTTACTATCTCCCTATGCCGAGTCTGTTTGGCCTGTTACAATAATTACTGCGTGATCTTCTTGTCCTTATCTTAACCTTTGAGCCCCTTTCATCATATTTTCTCCCCATTCCTCTTTGAGGAGGGGGAGTGAGAGAGCGGCTGTGGTGGAGCTCGGTTTCCCACTCGAGTGGAACCACGACACTCCTTCAGCATCTTCTGCAACTTGTCGCGTAGGACTCCATACAGCAGCCTTCCACTTCCAATGCTTTCCCACAATACGACAGGACCCATCAGTGAACAGGGCATATTGCTTCTCATTTTCTGGTACAGCTGGGCTTCTTCAGAATACATCACCTCCTCCTCTGGTGATATTCTGAAATCCCTGCCCTCTGGCAAGTCCATGATCATTCCAAGATTCCTGGGCGACTGGCATTTCCTATTCGAATCCGCTGTGTGATCAGTGCAACCCACTTACTCGACATAGCATCAGTTGCATGATGTGTAGAGGGGACCCTTTCTTTGAACACCCAGCCTAGTACCAGCAGTCAGGGTGCTAGGAGAAGCTGTGGTGCAGTACCGATCACTTCTGAAGCAGATCGAACTCCTTCATATGCAGCCAATATCTCTTTTTTGGTTGGAGTATAGCGGGCCTCATATCCTCTGTATCCGCAGCTCCAAAACCCTAGGAGTCGACCTCGAGTTTCCCAAGGCCCTTTCTGCCAGAAGCTACAAGTTGGGCCATTCTCCCCGGCTGCGGTGTAGAGCACATTCTTTACATCTGGTCCTGTTCAAACTGGCCCAAGTGATACTGTATGAACTATTTCCCGCTTAATTTGTTCAAAGTTGTCGTTGCTCAGGGCCCCATTTGAAATTATTCTTCTTACGGGTCACTTGATAGAGCGGGCTGACAAACAGACTGTAATTTGGAATGTGTATTCTCCAAAACCCCATGACGCCTGGGAAAGTTTGTTTCCTTTTTGCTAGTCAGTGGAGACAGCAGTTATTTTGTTGATCACATCCATTGGGACTTGATGACGTCCATCCTGCCATTTTATTCCTAAAAACTGGATCTCTCATGCAGGTCACAGAATCACAGAATCACAGAATTTCTAGGTTGGAAGAGACCTCAAGATCATCGAGTCCAACCTCTGACCTAACGCTAACAGTCCCCACTAAACCATATCCCTAAGCTCTACATCTAAACGTTTTCTAAAGACCTCTGGGGATGGTGACTCCACCACTTCCCTGGGCAGCCCATTCCAATGCCTCACAATCATCTCAGTAAAGAAGTTCTTCCTAATATCCAACCTAAAACACCCCTGGCGCAACGTTAGCCCCTTCCCCCTCGTCCTGTCACCAGGTACGTGGGAAAATGGACCAACCCCCACCTCGCTACAGCCTCCTTTAAGGTACCTGTAGAGAGCAATAAGGTCGCCCCTGAGCCTCCTCTTCTCCAGGCTGAACAAACCCAGTTCCCTCAGACGCTCCTCATAAGACTTGTTCTCTGGACTCCCTCGAGCACCTTGATGCCCTTCTTGTAGTGAGAGGCCCAAAACTGAACACAGTACTCGAGATGCGGCCTCAGCAGAGCCGAGTACAGGGGGACAATCACTTCCCTAGCCCTGCTGGCCACACTGCTTCTTATACAAGCCAGGATGCTGTTGGCCTTCTTGGCCACCTGAGCACACTGCTGGCTCATATTCAGCCGACTATCCACCAATACTCCCAGGTCCTTCTCTGCCAGGCAGCTTTCTAACCACTCATCTCCCAGCCTGTAGCTCTGCTTGGGGTTATTCCGCCCCAGGTGCAGGACCCGGCACTTGGCCTTGTTGAACTTCATGCAGTTGACCTAAGCCCATCGGTCCAGCCTACCCAGATCCTCCTGCAGAGCCTTCCTACCCTCAAGCAGATCGACACACATGCACCTAACTTGGTGTCATCTGCAAACTTACTGAGGGTGCACTCAATCCCCTCATCCAGATCATCGATAAAGATATTAAAGAGGACTGGCCCCAGTACCGAACCCTGGGGGACTCCATTAGTGACCGGCCTCCAACTGGACTTGACTCCATTCACTGCAACTCTTTGGGCCTGGCTATCCAGCCATTTTTTAACCCAACAAAGCGTACGCCAGTCCAAGCCACGAGCAGCCAGTTTCTTGAGGAGAATGCTGTGGGAAACAGTGTCAAAAGCCTTACTGAAGTCAAGGTAGACCACATCCACAGCCTTTCCCTCATCCACCCAGTGCGTCACTTTGTCATAGAAGGAGATCAGGTTCGTCAAGCAGGACCTGCCTTTCATAAACCCATGCTGACTGGGCCTGATCACCTGCTTGCCCTGCAAGTGCCGCGTGGTGACTCTCAGGAGGATCTGCTCCATGAGCTTCCCTGGCACTGAGGTCAAACTGATAGGCCTATAGTTCCCCGGGTCTACCCTCTAACACTTCTTGTAGATGGGCGTCACGTTTGCCAGCCGCCAGTCGACTGGGACATCCCCCGATCGCCAGGACTGTTGATAAATGATGGTAAGCAGCGTGGCCAGCTCCTCCGCCAGTTCTCTCAGCATTCTCAGGTGGATCCCATCTGGCCCCATCGACTTGCATACATCCAAGTGCCATAGCTTGTCACCAACCATTTCCTCATGGATAGTAAGGGCCACATTCTGCTCCCCATCCCCTTACACCAGTTCAGGCTACTGGGTATCCAGAGAACAACCGGTTTTGCCGCTAAAGACTGAGGCAAAGAAGGCATTAAGCACCTCTGCCTTTTCCTCATCTCTTGTAACTAAGTTTCCCCTCACATCTAAAAAAAGAATGGAGATTTTCCTTAGTCCTCCGTTATGCATTGATGTATTTGTAAAAACATTTTTTGTTGTCTTTGATGGCAGTAGCCAGTTTGAGCTCCAGATGAGCTTTGGCCTTTCTAATTTTGTCCCTGCACAGCCTCGCAACATCCTTATAGTCCTCCCTAGTGGCCTGTCCACTTTTCCAAAGATTATAAACCCTCTTTTTTCTCCTAAGCTCAAGTCACAATTCTCTGTTCAGCCAGGCCGGTCTTCTTCCATGCCGGCTCGTCTTTGGGCACGTGGGGACAGACCGCTCCTGTGCCATTAAGATTTCCTTCTTGAAGAGCGCCCAGCCTTCCTGGACTCCTCTGCCCTTCAGAACTGCCTCCCAAGGGACTCTGCCAACCAGTGTACTGAACAGCTCAAAGTCGGCCCACTGGAAGTCCAATACATGCTTGCCTTGTTGGCAAGCATGTATTGCCAACCGATCATAACCCATAGGGACTTCCCGCCGATCGTAACCCATAGGGACTCAACCTTCTCATTCCCAGCCTCAAGTTCCACAACATCAAAACACTCTCTAATATAGAGAGCCACACCACCACCCCTTCTGTGCTGCCTGTCCCTTCTGAAGAGCCTATAGCCAGGCATTGCAGCACTCCAGTCATGAGAGTGGTCCCACCACGTTTCCGTGATGGCAACCAAGTCGTAGCCTGCCTGCTGCACAATGGCTTCCAGCTCCTCCCATTTGTTACCCATGCTGCGTGCATTGGTGTAGATGCACTTCAGCTGGGCCATTGCCTTATCTCCCGGCCTTGCCATTGTTCCCCCTGGCACAGCTCCAACAAGCCTTGTTTCAGCCCCGTCCTCCTTCTTACTTAGTTTAAAGCCCTCTCAATGAGCCCCGCCAGCTCCTGGGCTAGGATCTGTTTTCCCCTTAGAGATAGGGACCCATCTGCGGCCATCAGGCCGGGTGCCGAGTAAAGTGCCCCACTGTCAAAAAAAAACACCACAAAATGTCTGTGTTGGCACCAGCCTCTGAGCCATGTGTTTATCAGGTGGGCTTTCCGTGTCCTCTCTGTACCCCTACCTGCCACCGTAGGGATAGACAAAAACACCACCTGTATTCCCGCTCCATCCACTAACCGTGCCAGTCCCCTAAAGTCCTGTTTGATAGCCTTCAGGCTTCTCTCTTCAGTGTCATCACTGCCAGCCTGGACTATCAAAAGAGGATAATAGTCAGAGGGACAAACCAGGTTGGGAAGCTTTCTGGCAATGTCCCTGACCCTGGCCCCAGGGAGGCAGCAGACTTCCCTACGGGTAGGGTCAGGCCGACAAATAGGGCCCTCTGTTCCCCTGAGAAGGGATTCGCCTACAACAATCACCCTCCTTTCTTTCTTGGTGGAGGCAGTCCTAAGGCATGGAGTTGACTTCCTCGCCCTAGGCATCCTCCTGGGTACACTTTCTACCTCATACTCACCTACCGGTCTGTCAAGCTCCAGGGCCTCAAATCTGTTGTGTAAGGGCACCTGGGAAGGTGGGGCCGGTAGGGGGGGCATCGCCTGCGATGTCGAGCAGAGACCTGTCTCCATTCCTCCTCAACTCCTAGGTCCCTTGCCTCTGCCCGACAGCGACAGGGGAGGGGGTCCACCCCCATTTGGGGTGTCTCACCCCCGTAGCTCTCCTTCAGGCCCTGCAGGGAGTTGCTCTACCAGTCTGTCTCCCGCTCACACTCCCTGATAGCCCTCAACCTCTCCACCTCCTCCTTGAGTTCTGGCACCAGGCGGACCAGGTCATCCACCTGCTTGCACCTCACACACACAGTCTCTCTGCCTCCCACAGATGGCAGCAAAAGGCTCAGACACTCCCTGCATCCAGAGACCTGAACTGCTGCATTTTTGAGCGGACAGTCAGTCTGGGTGTGTACAGACTTTCTAGAGAGAGCACTGTGCCTGGTGGAGACCATTGCAGCCTAGCTAGCGGTAGACCGCCCTTAGAGGAGTTGTTCGTATGGGCAGGGGGTAACGCTCTGCCCTCCCTGCCTGTGCGAACTGCCGCGCCACTCCCTTCTGATGCTGCATGCCCTCTTTGCCCACCCTGTTCACCGCGCTCCTGGTCGCTTGCGCTCCCTAGTGGCAGCTTTTGAACGGCCAGGGAGGGGGCGCAGCTGGCTCCGCCTACGCCTCGCCAGCCTCCCTCGCAAGGACTGCCGTGTCCTGGCGGCTCCCTCAAGTGGGCTCGATGCCGGAAAAAAAAGCCCTGCCTGTTCCGATCCCCCGCTCCGCTGCAGAACGGGTCTGCCCCGGAGCCGATTGCCTCGGCAAGGTTCATTCTGACAACAGACAAGATACTTAATTTTTTCTTTAAACCTTGAAATCTTGGTAACTTATGTAGTCCTAACTTGAAAATTATTTTCAGGATTGGTATTTGAGGAAACTTACGCAGGGCGGTACCTTGTATGCTACTATAATGTTGTGGTTTAACCTGGCCAGCAGGTAAGCACCACACAGCCGTTCGCTCCTCCTCCCCCCTCCCTCTCTGTGATGGGGAAGAGAATCAGGAAAATGAAGCCTGTGGGTAGAGATATAGACAGTTTATTAGTGTAGGAAAGAAAGGAAAATAATAATGATAATACTACTACTAATAATGATGTGTACGAAACAAGTGATGCACAGTGCAATTACTCACCACCCGCTGACTGAGGCCCAGCCTATCCTCGAGCAGCCGGTCCCCCCACCCCGGCCAGTCCCCCCATATTAATTGTTCAGCATGACATCAGATGGTATGGAATACCCCTTTGGCCCGTTTGGGTCAGCTGTCCTGGGTCTGTCCCCTCCCAGCTCCTGCTGCACCCCCAGCCTGCCCGCTGGCAGGACAGAGCGAGAAGCTGAAAAGTCCTTGTCTTAGTGTAAGCACTGGTCTGCAACAATTAAAACATCAGTGTGTTATCAACACTCTTCTCATCCTAAATCCCAAACACAGCACCATACTAGCTACTAGGAGGAAAATTAGCTCTATCCTAGCTGAAACCAGGACAACTGATAAAAAAGAAATCTGGAAGAACTAACAAAGGATGGAACTAGAAAGAATATTCATTATCTATTGTGGGTTCATTCTTATACTTTTCTTCCAAAGCACGTGTTGCGGTTTAACCCAGCAGACAGCTAAACACCACACAGCCATCTGCTCGCTCACCCTCCAAGCTGGATGGGGGAGAAATTTGAAAAGAAAAGAACAAAAACTCATGGGTTGAGAAAAGGACAGTTTAAACAGAAAACAACAAAACGAAAAAAAAAAATAAACAAAAAAAAAAAAAGAGCGACACAGTCGCTCACTGCCAGCTGACCGATGCTCAGCCAATCCCCAAGCAACAACAGCCTCCCTGGCCAACCCCCCAGTTTAATTGTTTGGCATAATATCACATCGTATGGAATATCCCTTTGGCCAGTTTGGGTCAGCTGTCCTGGGTCTGTCCCCTCCCAGCTCTTGCTGCACCCCCAGCCTGCCCGCTGGCAGGGCAGGGCGAGAAGCTGAAAAGTCCTTGTCTTAGTGTAAGCACTGCTCTGCAACAATTAAAACATCAGCGTGGTTTCAACACTTTTCTCATCCTAAATCCCAAACACAGCACCCTACCATCTACTAGGAGGAAAATTAACACTATCCTAGCTGAAACCATGACAAGCATCTAAAGCATCCCCTTTCAGAAGGGATAGGCTAGGAAGGAGAGGCAGTGAGGTAGTCCTGTATGTTAGTATTTTGATTGTCTCGACCTTAATAATGGTGACAACAAGGTTGAGTGATTATGGATAAGAATCAGGGGGAAGGCCAGTGAGGCAAATGTCCTGGTCGGCGTCTGTTATAGACCACCCAACCAGGATGAAGAGGCAGATGAAACGTTCTATAAGCAGCTGGAAGAAGTCTCACAACCGCTAGCCTTTGTTCTCGTGGGGGACTTCACCTTACCAGATGTCTGCTGGAAATACAATGCAGGAGAGAAGAAACAGTCTAGGAGGCTTCTGGGGTGTGTGGAATATATCATCCTGACACAGCTGGTGAGTGAGCCAACTAGGGAAGGAGCCCTGCTGGACCTTTTGCTTGTGAACAGAGAAGGACTTGTGGGCAATGTGAAGGTTGGAGGTCATCTTGGGCATATTCTGAATTAATAGAGTTTTCGATTCTTGGAAAAGTGTGTGTGTGGGGGGTAGTAGAACTGCTACCCTGGACTTCTGGAGGACAGTCTTTAGTCTGTTAAAGGAGACTGGTTGCCAGAGTCCCTTGGGGGGCAGTCCTGAAGGGCAAAGGAGTCCTTCCAAGAAGGAAATCCTAAAGGCACAGGAGCAGGCAGTCTCCATGTGCCAAAAGATGAGCTGGCAGGGAAGAAGACCAGCCTGGCTGAACAGGGAGTTTTGATTAGAGCTCAGGAAGGAAAAGTTTATGTACTTTGGAAGAAGGGGCTGGCCACTCAGGAGGACTACAAAGGTGTTGTGAGGCTGTGCAGGGAGAAAATTAGAAGGGCCAAAGCCCAACTGGAGCTCAACCTGGCTACTGCTGTTAAAGACAATAAAGAATGTTTTTATAAATACATGAAGAACAAAAGGAGGACTAAAGAGAATCTCCATCCTGTGCTGGATGTGGGGAGGAAACAGTGACAAGAGATGAGGAAAAGGCTGAGGTACTTAATGCCTTCTTTGCCTCAGTCTTGAGTAGTTGGATCGGTTGTTCTTCATATACCCAGCCCCCTGAGCTGGTAGATAGGGACGGGGAGCAGAATGAAGCCCTTGTAATCCAGAAGGAAACAATTGGTGACCTGCTGCACCACTTAGACGTATGCAGATCTATGGGGCCAGATGGGATCCACCCGAGGGTACTGAGGGAGTTGGCCGAAGCGCTCACCAAGTCAATTTCCATTATTTATCAGCAATCCTGGTTTTCAGGGGAGGTCCCAGTTGACTGGTGGCTAGCAAATATGACGCCCATGTACAAGAAAGGCCAGAAGGAGGACCCAGGGAGCTACAGGCCTGTCGGTCTGACTTCGGTGCTGGGGAAGCTCATGGAGCAGATCATCCTGAGTGCCATCACGCGGCACTTAGAGGACAACCAGGCGATCAGGCCCAGTCAGCATGGGTTTATGAAAAGCAGGTCCTGCTTGACGAACCTGATCTCCTTCTGCGACAAGGTGACGGGTTCAGTGGATGAGGGAGAGGTTGTGGATGTGGTCTACCTAGACTTCGGTAAGGCTTTTGACACTGTTTCCCAGAGCACTCTCCTGGAGAAGCTGGCTGCTCAAGGCTTGTGTGGGTGTACGCTTTGCTGGGTTAAAAACTGTATGCATGGCTGGGCCCAAAGAGTCGTGGTGAATGGAGTTAAATCCAGTTGGAGGCCGGTCACTAGTGGTGTCCCCCAGGGCTCAGTATTGGGGCCAGTTCTCTTCAATATCTATCAGCAGTCTGGATGAGGGGCTTGAGTGTACCCTCAGATCATCTGGTCCAACCCCCCTACCAAGCAGGGTCACCTAGCGAAGGTTGCACAGGATTGCATCTGGGTGGGTTTTGAATATCTCCAAAGATGGGGACTCCACAACCTCTCTGGGTAACCTGTTCCAGTGCTCTATGTGGTGGTTTTACCTTGCTAGGCAGCTGAACTCCACCATAACCGCTCTCTCGCTCCCCCTCCTCTTCTGAGGAGGGGAAGAAGAAAAGGAAAGAAGCTACTCACAGGTTGGGATAAAGATAATTAATCAAAGGAAAAAATAATGATTAAGGGAAAATTATTATTAATTAAATAATTTAGCTAAAAGGAAAAGGGGAAAAGGGAAAACAAATAAACAAAAAAATCAAAACAAACAAAAAAACAACAACAAAACAAAACAAAATAAAAGCAAAAGCCGTGTGGAAATTGTGAGAAAAATCTCAATTTTCTTCAGACAGGATCTTCTGTGAAGCTATTTTATTTGTGATTGCAGTGGTGGGCGTCCTGCAAGCAGGAGTGCACAGTAAAAGTTTATCATAACCCTATATTCCCTATTACCTGACACCTGATTTCTCCCCTGTTTCCTCATTGGCTGAGTACTACAGGTTCGCAAGCTACTCGACACACTTCTATACCATATATGTCCAATTTTATTTGACGAAGCGTTAATTTCTTCTTTTCCTTTTTTTCCTTCTTCTCTTGTGACTAGAGGGCCTGCGATTTGTGATTTTACTGATTTTGTACTGCTCATCCTGTTTTTCTTAGCTATCCTCCTTATTTCGGGACAGTGGGACCTTCCCCTTATCTGCTTAACATACTCCCCACTGCTATGCTGCACAATCACTTTTGAATATGCAAGGTTAGTGGAATTTTTCACTGCAAAAACACCTTCTATTGCAAAAACACAACTTTGTTTCTGACAAAGTGCAGAGTAAAGAAATTACTCTCTACTTCCCACCCACAAGCGATGCTTGACCATGTCCTTGAAGCAGGGCCTCAACACACGTAGCCATTGTTTGGGAGGACAGACGTTTTCCCAACGAGAGTCCACCCCTCCCCTCTCCTTCCTTTTTCCACCTTTTATTGCTGAGTGTGACACCATATGGCATGGAATATCCCTTTGATTGGTTTAGGTCAGCTGCCCTGGTGATGTTCCTTCCTCACCTCTTGCCCACCCCCAGCCTGCTGGCTCTGGGGGGAGGGGTTAGAGGGAGTCCTGATGCTGTGCTAGTATTGCTCAGCAGTAGACACCACACTGTTGTGATACCAGTGCTGTTCTAGCTACGAGTGCAGAGCACAGCGCTCTATGGGCTGCTGCAGGGAAAGTTAACTCCATCCCAGCCAGACCCAGTGCAACATCCACGCCTTATTCCATGACATTTGTGTCACACTCAGGTCCCACATACTTTAGCATGTAAGTATTTTCATCGCCATTGTTCCTTGTCCTTTAACAGATTGATAGGTAGGTACTTCTTTTCATTCTATAGGCCTTTCTCAAAAAACGTTCATAAGAAGTGGTGATAATTTAGTCTTCATCTGCCAAAGTGGTCACTCAGGGCAGGCAGAGATGGATGTCTGGACGCCAGCACCAGTTTAGCTCGAGTCGTTGCTGCACTTGCCCGTTTCCTTGCAAAGTTGACTTGTCATTGGTTCTGCAGTGTCTTCCTACAACACACAGTTTAGATTAAAGATTATTTTTCTCCCAAGGTTAAATGTCCTTGAGGCATGCACCCAATATCCCCATTCTTTTGCATGACCCACCAGGTATGGCATGACCATACTCCGGTCCTTGGGCGAAGACAATCCCACGAGTGGGTTTGCCTTTTCCCAAGGCAGGAGCAACCCAAACCGCCTTCCCCATCCACTTCCCTACGTGCACTACGGGGACTTTAGCTCCTCCCACCGCGTGTAGGGGTTTTGTTTCAGCAGGACCAGGATGGTTGTCGGACCCTCTGTTGTTAACTAGCCAAGTGGCCTCTGGTAGATTTATGTCCCATTGTTTCCACATCCCAGCACCCAATGCTCGCAGCATAGTCTTTAACAGTCCATTGTACCTCTCAACCTTCCCAGAGGCTTGTGGGTGATAGGGGATGTGATACACCCCACTAAATGCCATGCCTCTTGGCCCAGGAGATGACAAGATTGTTTTGGAAAATGACTCCCATTGTCGGACTCAATTCTCTCTGGTGTGCCACAGCACTCGTCTTTCCAGGCCCAAGATAGTGTTTTGGGCAGTGGCCTGGTTTACGGGGTATGTTTCCAGCCACCCAGTAGTTGCTTCTACCATGGTGAGTATGTACTGTTTGCCTTGGCGGGTTTGTGGGAGTGGTCCGATATAGTCAATTTGCCAGGCCTCACCATATCAAAACCCTAGCCACCTCCCCCTGTTTCAGGGAGATTTTACCCTCATGGCTTTCTTGATTGTAGCACAGGTCTCACACTCATGGGTAACCTGTGTGATGGCCTCAATGGTCAGGTCCACCCCTCGATCACGAGCCCTCGATTCACGAGTATGTGGCATCCCTCCCCAAATGTCCTGATGTTTCGTGGGCCCATCGAGCTACAAACAGCTCACCCTTATGTCCCCAGTCCAGGTCCACCTGAGCCACTTCAATTTTCAAAGCTCGGTCCACCTCTTCGTTGTTCTGATGTTCTTCAGTAGCGTGACTCTTGGGCATGTGGGCATCCACGTGACGTTCCTTTACAGCCAGGTTTTCTACCCGGGCAGCAATATCTTGCCACAGTGTAGCAGCCCAGATAGGTTTACTTCTGTGCTGCCAGTTGTTCTGTTTCCTTTGCTGTAACCACCCCCACAGGGCATTTGCCACCATCCATGAGTCAGTGTAGAGACACAGTACTGGCCATTTTATTCATTGAGAAATCTCTAGGGCTAGTTGTATGGCTTTTACTTCTGCATACTGACTCGACTCGCCTTCCCCTTCCATGGCCTCCACAACTCGTTGTGTGGGACTCCACACAGCAGCTTTCCACTTCCGATGGCTCCCTACCATGTGGCAGGATCCATCAGTGAACGACACATACTGCTTTCTGTCTTCTGGCAATTGATTATCCTTCCGGCCAGTCCAGGATTCCAGGTTTTCCCATTCGAGCCCGCTGTGTAATTAACGCTACCCACTTACTCCACGTAGCGTCAGTCACGTGGTGTGTAGTGGGAATTTTCCCTTTGAACATCCAATGTAACACAGGTAGCTGTGGGGCCAAGAGAGCTGTGCTTCTGTACCCTCAACTTCTGAAGCAGCTCAAACCCCCTCATATGCTGTTAGTATCCCCTTTTCAGTTTGGGTGTAATTAGCTTCTGATCCTCGATAGCCCTGGCTCCAGAACCCCAGAGGTCGACCTCGAGTTTCTCCTGGGGTTTTCTGCCACACCCTCCAGGTGAATCCATGCTCCCCAGCTGCAGTGTGAAGCATGTTTTGCACAGCTGGTCCTGTCGGACAGGCCCAAGGGCTACTGCACGAGCTATTTCTTGTTTGATTTGTTCAAAACCCTTTTGTTGCTCAGGGCCCTACTCAAAATAGTTCCTCTTTCGAGTCACTCGATATAGAGGAGTCACAAGCTGACTCTAGCCTGGAACATGCATTCTTCAGAATCCCACAAGGCCTAGGAAAGCTTGCGTTTCTTTTTTGGTAGTTGGTGGAGACCTTGCTGTTATTTTGTTGATCACATCCATCGAAATGTGGAGACATCCATCCTGCCATTTTACCCCCAAGAACTGGATTTCCTGTGCGGGTCCCTTCACCTTACTCTGTTTAATGGCAAAACCAGCTTTCATGAGAATTTGGATTATTTTCTTCCCTTTCTCAAAAGCTTCTTCTGCTGTGTTGCCCCACACGAGGATGCCATCCATGTACTGCAGGTGTTCAGGAACTTCCCCCCCCCAGTTCCAGTGTGTCCCGATCAGTCTATGGAAAATGGTAGGGCTGTGTTTCCACCCCTGCTGGGGCAGTCGATTCCAAGTGTAATTCTCCACGCTCCATTAGACCTTTGCACTGGCCATATGAGACTATTAAAGGGTGAGTGAGTCTTGCTGATCACTCCTTGGTGCTCTAGTTGATGAATTAGCTTATGGATGGGAATCGGGGAGTGTCGGTTGGTGCGATGTTGCTGCCAGTACACTGCTGTGGTAGCGATTGGCACC
Organism: Aythya ferina; assembly: GCF_964211825.1. Taxonomy (NCBI): domain Eukaryota; kingdom Metazoa; phylum Chordata; class Aves; order Anseriformes; family Anatidae; genus Aythya; species Aythya ferina. The sequence continues at coordinate 2,550,883 of NC_140313.1, read as the reverse complement.
TGCTGTTCTTCAACCCTCAGCAATCCTACAAAAGAAGGCTTACAACAGCTGCTTAATCTTCTGTGTGCTCAAAGCAGCTATGCCAAAAGCCCACCGGTACCCTTTTGGATTCTTGAAGTACCCTCTCTTGAGGTAGTCTATTCCAAGGATGCACGGAGCCTCCGGGCCAGTCACGATGGGGTGCTTTTGCCACTCATTCCCAGTTGGACTCACTTCAGCTTCCAATACAGTTAGCTTTTGGGATCCCCCTGTCACTCCAGAGATACAGATGAGTTCTGTCCCTTGGTAGCCTGATGGCTTAGGGTACACTGTGTGCCGGTGTCCACTAGAAATTGGGAGGGACAATTTCTCACAAGAAACTGGGAGGGACAGACCCAGGACAGCTGACCCAAACTGGCCAAAGGGGTATTCCATACCATCTGACGTCATGCTGAACAGTTAATATGGGGGGGCTGGCTGGGGTGGGGGGGCCGGCTGCTCGGGGATAGGCTGGGCATCGGTCAGCGGGTGGTGAGCAATTGCATTGTGAACCACTTGTTTGTACATATTATTATTATCCTTTCTTTCCTGTCCTAATCAACTGTCTTTATCTGAAACCACAGGCCTTCATTTCTTTCTAATTCTCTCCCCCCATCCCAGAGAGGGAGGGGAGAGGGTGAATGAACAGCTGTGTGGTGCTGAGCTGCTGGCCGGGTTAAACCTTAACATCAGTATTAAAGTTTATTGGCTTTAATGCTGTCTTAGGAGGCTTTTCATTTCTGTAGTGACACTTAAAATTAGTATAGTGCTTAGTTTTTTTCTTGCACCGTCATAATGTCTTTTCAGCTTTTTGCCGCAGATGCACGTGGAGCGTGCAGAGAAAAATTTTCTTGATCCGATTGCTTCATTAGAATCCTGTAGTATGGCCTTATAACGTTTTTTGGCTTTATGTGCATTAAACCAAATTTAACAATCTTTAGTTTGGTTAGTTATGCATACAGATTATTTTTAAGTTCCCTTCAAGTTTCTAACCCATCCTATTTCATTAACATAAATAACATCTGTTGTACCCTCCCGGTTATTTATTTATTTTTTTTTTTTCAAATTATCAATTATATGTTGAATACTACGTACTGAAGGAGATTGTGAACCTGGTACTTAACTGGATAAAAATCAGGATACGTTTTTTTAAGGATAAAAGTCTTCCATTCATTCATCTCTACTCTTTGCATTTATCTTTTCAGATTTTGATTTGTGTAACTTGATTTGTATAACTGTTTTATATCTCTTGATACAATCTTTAGCAATACCTTATGTGAAAGTTTTGGTTTGCTAAGTTGGGAAAGTGTTGCTGTTTTTTTTTATATACTATTCTAATAACTCCTTTCAAGTCTTGTAAAAGATTACCATAATACAGTTTGTGTAAACTATTTTGCTTGCTTTATGGGGTTAGCCAGTTTTATTTTAAATATATCTGATGAACAGTCATCTGGATGGGCTTTGGAATCCTTTTTGTGTAGACCTACCTGTTTATTAGCTTTTCTCCACTGTGGCCACTACTGTTTTATAACAGTGCTAGCAAACATATGTAGATCGTGTTAATGTTCTTTTTTCTTAGTTGTGAAGCTTGATGGGCCAGTGGTAATACTTACTAATGAATTTCCTCCAGTTCTTCCATCATTTTTACTTTTTTGTCTAACTAATGTTTAGTATAATTAAAATGACTTTAGGATGCTTTGTTCCTTCTCCCCTTCCTTTTTGGTTATTCAGTAGATCTGATTTATTTTTTCAAGTTTTCTGCTTGTAGTATGCCTGAGAAGTCAGAGCACACAGAGCACGCGATCGGCTCTGGGGCAGACGTGTTCTGCAGCGGAGCAGGGGATCGAGGCAGGCAGGGCTTTTTTTCTGGCATGGAGGCCACTTGAGCCAGCGGAGAGAGCCGCCGGGACCGACAGCCTTCTCGAGGGAGGCTGACGAGGCGCGGGCAGATCTGGCAGCACCCCTTCCCCGGCCGTACAAAGGCAGCCCCTAGGGAGCACAGTGACCAGGACGGGCAAACAGGGCATGGCGCGGCAGTCAGGTCGTGGTGGCAGTTTGCACGGCAGTGCGCATGGGCAGGGCGAGCAGGGAGGGTGCCCTCACTGCTCTTTTCCAACGGTCTTTTCCAATGGCAGTAGTAACCTGCTTGTGAAGAGCCCAGCCATGGTATCCACCAGGCAGAAAAACATGACCTCTGCATCTCTTGTGGGCTGAGACCAAAACCCAGATGGAGGGGCCACAACCCCCCATGGCAGATGTCTACATGCAGACGGAGCCCCTGAGGACCAAAAGAGCTTCCCAGACCCCCAGTTGTGGGGAACTCCAGAATCCTGAAGTCCCCCTAGGGCCCAATGGCAGAATTGGGTGTCGTGGGTGCAAGTGTGCCCAGCTGGATGAGCTTTTTGAGCAAGTTGCTGTCTTGCGAGAGGAGCTCAACAGGCTGCAAAGCATCCGGGAATCAGAGCGAAAGATTGATGTATGGTATCAAGCACTGGCACAGGCTGAGCAACAGCCCTGCCTCACAAGTCCTCACGAGGGACTGGTAAAGGAGCCTCCAACCCTGAATTAGCACAACTGATGGACTTGCAAGACAAGGGAAGCTGGATCCTCGTCTCTGCTCGGAGCAGAAGAAGGGATCTCCCCCTTGCCCCTGAAGTGCCCCTACGCAATAGATATGATGCTCTGGAACTCAGAAAAGGAGAGGATAATAAAAACAACAATGGTAATGGTCAAGCCCCAGGAAAGGGCAACAGTATAAACGTGGACCAGCAAACCATGTGTATAAGAACCGGTGCCACAAAAAAAGCACAAAGGGTGTTGGTAATCGGAGATTCCTCTCTGAGAGGCACTGAAGCGCCCATTTGCTGCCCAGGCAATCTCTCTCGAGAGGTTTGCTGCCTGCCTGGGGCCTGCATCCGCGACATCACAAAGAGGCTACCAAGCTTGGTTAAGCCACATGACTATCACCCATTCCTACTCTTTCATGTAGGGACAAATGATGTCGCAATAAGGAAACTACGAAACATCAAAAGGGACTTTATGTCCCTTGGAGAGATGTTGAAGGGCTCGGGAGTGCAAGTAGTGTTCTCAGTCCTCCCAGTTGTTGGCTGGGACCCAAGGAGGAGGCAACATGAATGATTGGCTATGTAGCTGGTGCCATGCTCAGGGTTTTGGGTTCTACGATCTCAGACATTTTTCTGAGAGACCAGGAATGCTGACACCAGATGGAGCATGCCTGACGAAGTGGGGCAAGAGCGTCCTGGGCAGCAAGCTGGCTAGACTCATTAGTAGGGCTTTAAACTAGACTTGGTTGGCGAAGGGGATGTACCTGTAAGAGACGCAAAAGAACCAGTGGATGCCAATACACTAGAAAACAACGGGGAGACACCTGTGAATCATCCCATAGGAATTGGGAATGGCTCCTCTAAAAAGGTAATGCAGCCCATAGCCCGGCTGAAGTGCCTCTACACCAATGCACGCAGCATGGGGAATAAGCAGGAGGAGTTGGAAGCCATGGTGCAATTAGAAAACTGTTATCTAATTGCTATCACGGAAACATGGTGAGACAAATCACACAACTGGAACGCTGGAATGGAGGGCTACAAGCTTTACAGGAGAGATAGGCAGGGAAGGAAGGGTGGGGGTGTTGCCCTCTATGTTAAGAAGTGGATAGATTGTGCAGAGTTGCCGCTAAGAAACAGCCATGAGCAGGTTGAGAGCCTGTGGGTAAAAATTAAGCATCAGACCAATAAAGGGCACCTTGTGGTTGGGGTCTACTACAGGCCGCCCGATCAAGGGGAGCCTTTTGATGAAGCCTTCTTGCTCCAACTACAAGAAGCACTGTGCTCACGGGCTCTCATCCTGATGGGGGATTTCAATCACCCAGATGTCTGCTGGGAAAGCTACACGGCAGGCAGTAAGCAATCCAGGAGACTCCTGGAGTGCGTTGAGGACAACTTCCTCGTCCAGGTGTTAGACAAACCAACCAGAGGAGAAGCATTTCTGGACCTGGTGCTCACCAGTGTGGATGACCTCATTAAAGAGGTTAAGATTGGAGGCAGTCTGGGTTGCAGTGACCACGGCCTGGTTGAGTTTGTGATCTCGAGGGATGTGGGCCTGGCTAAGAGCAAAGTAAGGACCCTCGACCTCAGAAGAGCAAACTTACAGTTACTCAAAGAATTAGTGGAAGAGAGCCTGTGGGATACTGTCCTTAGGGAAAGAGGATCTGATCAGATCTGGCAACTCTTTAAGGATATTTTTCTTAGCGTGCAAGAGCTCTCCATCCCCATGTGCAATAAATCAAGCAGGGAAGGCAGGAAACCAGTATGGCTGAGCAATGACCTTCTGGTCAAACTTAGGCAAAAGAAGGAACTGCACAGGCAGTGGAAACGGGGCCGTGTGCTCTGGGAAGAGTACAGAAACGCTGTCTGGACGTGCAGGGATGGGATCAGGAAAGCCAAGGCACTGACAGAGCTAAACTTGGCAAGGGATGCAAAAAATAACAAGAAGGGATTCTACAAGTACATTGGCCAGAAAAGAAAGACTAAGGAGAGTGTACCCCCTCTGAAAAATGTAGATGGAGGACTGGTAACAACAGACATGGAGAAGGCTGAAGTACGTAACAACTTCTTTGCCTCAGTCTTCACTGGCCGTCAGGCTTCCCACATCTCTTGAGTCTCCGAACCTCTAGGCGGGGACTGGGGGAGCAGAGTCCCTCCCACTGTAAGCGAAGAGCGGGTTTGGGACCTCCTGATGCAACTCAACAGCTACAAGTCCACGGGGCCTGATGACATCCATCCCAGGGTTCTGAGGGAATTGGCTGCCAAGCCACTCTCTATCATATTTGAAAAGTCATGGCAGTCAGGTAAAGTCCTCCGTGACTGGAAAAAAGGAAACATCACTCCCATTTTTAAAAAGGGTAGAAAGGAAGACCCGGAGAACTACAGACCAGTGAGCCTCACCTCTGTGACTGGCAAGATCATGGAACAGATCCTCCTGGAAGCAACGTTACGGCACATGCAAGACCAGGAGGTGATCCGAGACAGCCAGCACAGCTTCACCAAGGGCAAATCATGCCTGACCAATCTGGTGGCCTTCTATGATGGAGTGACAGCATCAGTTGGCAAAGGAAGACCGACATGTCATTTACTTGGCCTTCTGTAAGGCTTTTGTCATGGTCCCACATGACATCCTGATTTCTAAATTGGAGAGAGATGGATTTGAAGGGTGGACCATTTGGTGGATAAGGAATTGGCTTGATGGCTGCACCTAGAGAGTAGTGGTCAATGGCTCTATGTCCAGGTAGAGGCCAGTGACAAGCGATGTCCCTCAGGGGTCTGTCTTGGGACTGATGCTTTTCAATATCTTCATCAGTGACCTAGATGATGGGATTGAGTGTACCCTTAGCAAGTTTGCAGATGACACCAAGCTGAGTGATGCAGTTGATACAACAGAAGGAAGAGATGCCATCCAAAGGGACCTGGATAAGCTTGAGAAGTGGGCCCACGTGAACCAAATGAGGTTCAACAAGTCCAAGTGCAGGGTGCTGCACCTGGGATGGGGCAATCCCAGGCATGAGTACAGACTGGGAGAAGAACCTATTGAGAGCAACCTTGTGGAGAGGGATTTGGGGGTTCTGGTAGATGAGAAGCTCGACGTGAGCCAGCAGTGTGTGCTTGCAGCCCAGAAGGCCAAACGTATCCTGAGCTGCATCAAGAAAGGTATGGCCAGCAGGTCAAGGGAGGTGATTGTCCCTATCTACTCTGCCCTCGTGAGGCCCCACCTGGAGTACTGCGTCCAGGTCTGGGGCCCCCAGTACAAGAAAGATGTGGACCTGTTAGAACGGGTCCAGAGGAGGGTCACAAAGATGATCAGAGGGCTGGAGCACCTCTCCTATGAAGAAAGACTGAGAGAGCTGGAGATGTTCAGCCTGGAGAAGAGAAGGCTCCGGGGAGACCTCGTTGCGGCCTTTCAATACTTAAAGGGTTCTTATAAAAAAGGATGGAGAGGGACTCTTTACTTGTGTAGATAATGATGGGACAAGGGGGAATGGTTTTAAACTGAAAGAGGGGAGATTTAGATTGGATGTTAGGAAGAAGTTCTTTACTCAGAGGGTGGTGAGACACTGGAACAGGTTGCCCAGAGAAGTTGTGGATGCCCCATCCCTGGAGGTGTTCAAGACCAGGCTGGATGGGGCCCTGGCAAACCTGATCTAGTGGTATAGTATTTTCTCTCAGATTTTTTATTTCAGTTGTTGATTGATTTTTTTTTGTTTTGTTTTTGTTTTCAGTTGGGAGGGTTTTTTTTTTCAGTCTTGTAGTTTTCTATGTCATTGCTTTCATTGGACCTTTATGGATTTTTATGGTCTTTACTTTAGAGGTATGTGTTTCTAGCTAGCAATATATTTTTATTACATTCTCATTGTTTAAAAACAGTGACACATCCCTGTTTGGTAGTTTGGGATATTGGTTCTCATGCTATTGTCCTTTTTAGTGGTTTCACAGTTGCCGATTTTTAAATTGACTCTGTTCTTCAAATTAAGAATATCCTTCTCTTGTGAGTTGTTGAACAAAGTTTCAGAGTATTATTGCTTTTGAGAAACTATTTGTCTTATGATTTTTTTATTCTGCAGTTCAATACATTTTTTTTCCTCTCAAATATAAAAGTAAAGATACTTCTCTTAATGGAGGGGAAAAAAAATCCAAATTCAGTATTTGGCTGTCCTAATAAGAAATGCAATAGATAGCAACAGCATTGTTTTCATGAGAAATGAGTACTTTCTGTTTTAGAAGGAAACTCCTCTGAGGTATCTTAATCTGGAATATCCAAAACAAATAGAAAAATATCATGTAGAAGAAGTGAGTCTCATGTGCTCATTGCTCAGACTTCTTTCTCTACAAATCTGCAACACTAGAAACAAAGTATGATTCATGATGTAAAGAATACCTATTATCTGCTCAACACAGTTGATAGTTGCTTGTCTTTCCTTCTGTCTGCTCTTCTTGAATGACTTGGAAATAACTTCAGTTAACTTCTAGTTCAGCTTTTGTACAGAAAGAATTTATCTTAACCTCACAGTATGAAAAATCTATTTCTTATTTTCTACTAGCTCAGCTTAAAGTCAATAAAGACTATTAGTGGCACTCATTTTTATTTGAATTATCATATTTGATATTACAGCAGTGATGGTCTTTCAGAAGTAGAATCAGAGAATCATTAAGGTTGGAAAAGACCTCTGAGATCATCTGGTCCAACCATCCCCTTACCACCAATATCACCCGCTAAACCCTATCCCTAAGCACCACGTCCAACCTTTCCTTAAACACCCCCAGGGACGGTGACACCACCCCCACCCTGGGCAACCCATTCCAATGCCTGACTACCCTTTCTGAGAATAAATTTCTCCTAATTTCCAAACTAAACCTCCCCTGACACAACTTGAGGCCATTCTCTCTAGTCCTATTGCCAGTTATCTGTGAGAAGAGGCCAACCCCCAGCTCCCCACAACTCCCTTTCAGGTAGTTGTAGAGAGCAATAAGGTCTCCCCTGAGCCTTCGCTTCTCCAGACTAAACAATCCCAGGTCCCTCAGCCGCTCCTCATAGGACTTATGTTCCAGACCCATCACCAGCTTCGTAGCCCTTCTCTGGACGTGCTCCAGGGCCTCAGTGTCCTTCTTGTACTGAGGGGCCCAAAACTGAACACAGTACTCGAGGTGCAGCCTCACCAGAGCTGAGTACAGGGGGACAATCACCTCCCTGGTCCTGCTGGCTACACTATCCTGATACAAGCCAGGATGTCATTGCCTTCTTGGCCACCTGGGCATGCTGCCAGCTCATGTTCACTCCCTGATCCTTTTCCTCAGCACAGCTTTTGAGCCACTCTGCTTCAACCCTGTAGCGTTGCGTGGGGTTTTTGTGGCCAAAGTGCAGGACCTGGCACTTAGCTGTGTTGAACCTCATCCCATTGGCTTCTGCCCATCGATCCAACCTGTCTGGCTCTCTCTGAAAGGCCTTCCTACCCTCCAGCAGATTGACAATTCCCCCCAACTTACTGTCTTCTGTAAGCTTATTGGGGGTGCACAAATCAAAGATTGTATGGGTATAAGGGAACCCAGGGAATGTTTTAAGCTGGATCCCTCCTTAGAAAAGAAGTCTTATGAGGAGATGTTGAGGGATGTTTGCGGTGGGTGTCATCTACCTTGACTTTAGCAAGGCTTTCGATACTGTCTCCCATGACATCCTACTAGCAAAGCTGAGAAAGTGTGGGATAGAGGAGTGGACGGCAAGGTGGGTTGAGGATTGGCTGACTGGCTGAGCTCAGAGGGTGGTGATCGGCAGAGCAGAGTCTGGCTGGAGACCTGTGACTAGCGGTGTTCCCCAGGGGTCGGTGCTGGGTCCGGTCTCATTCAACATCTTCATCGACGACCTTGATGAGGGAATAGTGTCTGCCCTCAGCAAGTACGCTGATGACACAAAGCTGGGAGGAGTGACCAATGCGCCAGAAGGCTGTGCTGCCATTCAGCGAGACCTGGACCAGCTGGAGAGCTGGGCAGGAAGAAACCAAATGAGGTTTAACAAGAGCAAGTGTAGAGTCCTGCACCTGGGAAGGAACAACCCGAAGTATCAGTACAGGCTGGGGGATGACCTGCTGGAGAGGAGCTCTGAGGAGAAGGACCTGGGGGTCCTGGTGGACGACAGGTTGACCATGAGCCAGCAGTGTGCCCTTGTGGCCAAGAGGGCTAATGGGATCCTGGCGTACATTAAAAGGAGCGTGGCCAGCAGGTCAAGGGAGGTGATCCTCCCCCTCTACTCTGCCCTGGGAGGGTTGTGGAGTCTCCTTCTCTGGAGATATTCAAGGTCTGTCTGGACGCCTATCTGGGCAGCCTGTTCTGAGGAACCTGCTTTGGCGGGGGGTTGGACCCGATGATGTTTCGAGGTCCCTTCCAACCCCTACAGTTCTGTGATTCTGTGATTCTGTGAACTGGGGTTGTTTAGCTTAGAGAAAAGGAGGCTCAGGGGAGACCTTATTGCACTCTACAATTACCTTAAAGGTAATTGTGTGATGGGGATTGGTCTCTTCTCTCAAGCAACAGGCAATAAGAGAAGAGGAAATGGCCTCAAGTTGCACAGGGGAGTTTTACGTTGGGTATTTGGAAAAAATATTCACTGAAAGGGTTGTGAGGCATTGGAACAGGCTGCCTAGGGAAGTGGTTGAGTCACCATCCCAGGAGGTATTCAAAAGATGTGTAGATGTGGTGCTTAGTGGCATGGTGCAGTGGTAGACTTGGCAGTGCTAGGTTAATGGTTGGATTTGATGATCTTGGAGGTCTTTTCCAACCTGTGTGTCCTGGTTTCAGTTAGAACAGAATTAATTTTCTTCCTAGTAGCTGGTGGAATGCTGTGTTTTGGCTTAGGATGAGAAGAGTGCTGATAACACCCCGATGTTTTAATTGTTGCAGAGCAGTGCTTATACCAAGCCAAGGACACTTCAGCCTTTTGCTCTGTCCTGCCAACAGGCAGGCTGGGGGTGCAGTAAGAGCTGGGAGGGGACAGACCCAGGACAGGTGACCCAAACTAGCCAAAGGGGTATTCCATACCATCTGACGTCATGCTAAACAATATATAGGGGTGGCTAGCCGGGGGGAGGGGGCCGGACTGCTCGGGGTTAAGCTGGGCATCGGTCAGCGGGTGGTGAGCAATTGCATTGTGCATCACTTGTTTGTACATATTATTATTAGTAGTACTATTATCATCATTGTATTATTATTATTATTATTATTATTATTATTATTATTATTATTATTATTTTCCTGTCTTATTAAACTGTCTTTATCTCAACTCACGGGCTTCACTTTCCATTTCTCTCCCCCGTCCCAGAGAGGGAGGGGGGAGGGTGAGCGAACGGCTGCGTGGTGTTTAGCTGCCAACAAGGTTAAACCACGACAGTCTTTTTGGCGCCCAACGTGGGGCTCGAAAGGTTGAGATAACGGCAGATCTGACCAGAGTGTGTTAAACTAAAATTGGTATAAGTATTAGACCTGCTTAATAGTCACTTGTCATAATGCTGATTGCTTTAATCTCAACTCTGCTGCGCCTGTTTTCCAAATTGAGTATTATAGCACGTTATTTTCCGTATGTGCTCTCTGTCATGTTGTTTATCCTCTCCGGGCCCTGGTTTCAGACCATTATGGTACTGTGTGTTGTATCAGTGGCTTATGAGATGATGAAATATCTGGCCATGACTCTAACCTGGTATTTGTACTCAGTAACATCTTCGATTCTATACTTTGGAAACTGTATTTTGGAAACTATTAGCAATTATATCTGTTGCCTTTTTTCATTAGGGAGTCAATCTGTGGAGGGGAAAGGGGAAGATATTTTTTCTTACTTGATCACTCTCCCTTTCTCCTTCACCACCCCTGTATCCTCCTTGATCACTCTCCCTTCCTCCTTCACCACCCTCTTATCCTCTGAGCTTATTACAATAGCTCTCCAAGATATTGAATATCCTTGGGATACTCAGACCAGCATAGTCTTGTTGTTCTGCCTCCTGAATGCGCTTCAGGTTCTGCTTAAAGTTAAACAACTACTTAGGAAGCTCATCCGGAGATCTGCCCGGAGGCAGTATAGTTGTGGGTGGCAGGGAGTATGGGAGGATATGGGCAGGCATCTAGAGCAGTTGGCACCCCCAGTGTTTTGGAAATTCACCCCTGAACAACTGCAAAATCCTAAAAAACTGGCAGAATGCTTGAAAAAAAGGTGTCGCGATTCGGGAAGTTCCAAAGTAACACAAATCATTGTAACATGCTGGGGCCTGGCTCATGCCTATCGAGCTGCCATGGATACTGCTATCAACTTAGTGACAGACCCTGCGGCCACTCCAAGTCCTGTGACAGATCCAACGGCCACTATGACCCCTACGGTGGACTCTGCAGCCGCTCCAGTCCCAGCTTCTGCAGATGCTCCAATCCCAGCTCCTGCAGCCACTACAGTCCCAGTTCCTGAAGCTGCTCCAGTCCCAGTTCCTGAAGCCGCTCCAGTCCCAGTTCCTGAAGCCGCTCCAGTCCCAGCTCCTGCAGCCTCTCCAGTCCCAGTTCCTGCAGCCGCTCCAGTCCCAGCTCCTGAAGCTGCTCCAGTCCCAGTTCCTGAAGCCGCTCCAGTCCCAGCTCCTGCAGCCGCTCCAGTCCCAGTTCCTGAAGCCGCTCCAGTCCCAGCTCCTGCAGCCGCTCCAGCTCCGGTTCCTGCAGCCGCTCCAGTCCCAGCTCCTGCAGCCGCTCCAGCTCCGGTTCCTGCAGCCGCTCCAGTCCCAGCTCCTGCAGCCGCTCCAGCTCCGGTTCCTGCAGCTGCTCCAGTCCCAGCTCCTGCAGCCGCTCCAGTTCCAGCTCCTGCAGCCGCTCCAGCTCCGGTTCCTGCAGCCGCTCCAGCTCCAGTTCCTGCAGCCGCTTCAGCTCCGGTTCCTGCAGCTGCTCCAGTTCAAGCTCCTGCAGACGCACCAGTTCCAGCTCCTGCAGCTGCTCCAGCTCCTGCAGCCGCTCCAGCTCCTGTGGCTGGGTCAGAGAAACGAGCTGTAGCAGTGCAAGTTGACCCTGCAGAGGGTATTCCAACCTCTGTGGCAGACCCTATAACAAGGTCAGAGAAACGAGCTGTAGCAGTGCAAGTTGACCCTGCGGAGGGTATTCCAACCTCTGTGGCAGACCCTGTAACAAGGTCAGAGAAACGAGCTGTAGCAGTGCAAGCTGCCCCTGTAGAGAAGGTGAAAAAATGGTATAGAGATTCAGGTCGTTTAGAATGCAGAGAATCTTCTGCCAAATCTAGGTATAGAGACAACGGAGACGACGACGACGCTGGGCCATCAAGGGTTCAGGAGGAGGAAGATGAGGATGCCGAAAAATCAACAGTAACTACCCGAAGCCTAAACGAGCGTGAGTTACGAGATGTGCGAAAAGATTTTGGTCGCTGTATAGGTGAGCAGCTTGTCACCTGGCTGCTCCGGTGCTGGGACACTGGAGCAAATTGTGTGGAATTAGATGGCAGGGAAGCCAAGCGACTGGGATCCCTTGCTAGAGACGCAGGCATTGACAAAGCAATTGCAGATGGAGCACAATCTCACAGCCTCTGGAGGCGTCTCCTCTCAGCTGTGAGGGAAAGGTATCCCTTCAAGGAAGAACTTTTATGTCTACCAGGCAAGTGGACCACTATGGAGAAGGGAATCCAGTACCTGAGGGAATTAGCCGTACGGGAAGTGATTTATGAGGATCCAGACCTCAGACAAACATCCAAAGATCCAGATGAAGTCAGGTGTACACGACCCATGTGGCGGAAGTTTGTACGGAGTGCACCATCATCATATGCCAGCTCATTGGCAATAATGGCCTGGAAAGAGGATGAGGAACCCACAGTGGATGAAGTGGCTAAACAACTCCGGCAGTACGAAGAAAGTATCTCCTCTTCCTTACAGGCCGGTGTCTCAGCTGTGGAGAAACTTTCTGAAGAGTTCCACCAACTAACAAAAAAGAAACACAGACTTTCCTAGGTGTTGTGGGGTTTTGGAGAATGCACATCCCAAATGGCAGTCTGATTGTAAACCCGCTCTACCAAGTAACCCGTAAGAAGAATGAGTTTGAATGGGGCCCTGAACAACGACAAGCCTTTGAACAAATCAAGCAGGAAATAGTCCATGCAGTAGCCCTTGGGCCAGTTCGAACAGGACCAGATGTAAAGAATGTGCTCTACACTGCAGCCGGGGAGAACGGCCCCACCTGGAGCCTCTGGCAGAAAGAACCTGGGGAAACTCGAGGTCGGCCCCTGGGGTTTTGGAGTCGGGGATACAGAGGATCTGAGGCCCGCTATACTCCAACTGAAAAGGAGATATTGGCAGCATATGAAGGAGTTTGATCTGCTTCGGAGGTGGTCGGTACTGAAGCGCAGCTCCTCCTAGCACCCCGACTGCCGGTACTAGGCTGGATGTTCAAGGGAAGGGTCTCTTCTACGCATCATGCAACTGATGCTACATGGAGCAAGTGGGTTGCACTGATTACTCAGCGGGCTCGAATAGGAAACCCCAGTCGCCCAGGAATATTGGAAGTGATTATGGACTGGCCAGAAGGCAAATACTTTGGGATATCATCAGAGGAGGAGGTGGGTCGTGCTGAAGAAGCCCCACTGTACAACCAGTTGCCAGAGAATGAAAAGAAATATGCCCTGTTCACTGATGGGTCCTGTCGTATTGTGGGGAAGCATCGGAGATGGAAGGCTGCTGTATGGAGTCCTACGCGACGAGTTGCAGAAGCTGCTGAGGGAGAAGGTGAACCGAGTCAGTTTGCAGAAGTGAAGGCCATTCAGCTGGCTTTAGACATTGCTGAACGAGAAAAATGGCCAGTTCTCTATCTCTACACCGATTCATGGATGGTAGCAAATGCCCTGTGGGGATGGTTACAGCAATGGAAGCAAAACAACTGGCAGCGCAGGGGCAAAACCATCTGGGCTGCTGCACTGTGGCAAGATATTGCTGCTCGGGTAGAGAACCTGGCTGTGAAAGTACGCCACGTAGATGCTCATGTGCCCAAGAATCGGGCTACTGAAGAACATCAAAACAACCATGTCCTGGTTTCAGTTAGCACAGAATTAATTTTCTTCCTAGTAGCTGGTGGAATGCTGTGTTTTGGCTTAGAATGAGAAGAGTGCTGATAACACCCCGATGCTTTAATTGTTGCAGAGCAGTGCTTATACTAAGCCAAGGACATCTCAGCCTTTGCTCTGTCCTGCCAACGGGCAGGCTGGGGGGTGCAGTAAGAGCTGGGAGGGGACAGACCCAGGACAGGTGACCCAAACTAGCCAAAGGGGTATTCCATACCATCTGACGTCATGCTAAACAATATATAGGGGTGGCTAGCCGGGGGGAGGGGGCCGGACTGCTCGGGGTTAGGCTGGGCATCGGTCAGCGGGTGGTGAGCAATTGCATTGTGCATCACTTGTTTGTACATACTATTATTACTTTCGTATTATCACCATTGTATCATCATTATTATTATTGTTATTATTATTTTGTTATTTTTTTTCCTGTCTTATTAAACTGTCTTTATCTCAACTCACGGGCTTCACTTTCCATTTCTCTCCCCCGTCCCAGAGAGGGAGGGGGGAGGGTGAGCGAACGGCTGCGTGGTGTTTAGCTGCCGGTCGGGTTAAACCACGACAGTCTTTTTGGCGCCCAACGTGGGGCCCGAAAGGTTGAGATAACGGCAGATCTGATCAGAGTGTGTTAAACTAAAATTGGTGTAAGGATTAGACCTGCTTAATAGTCACTTGTCATGATGCTGATTGCTTTAATCACAACTCTGCTGCGCCTGTTTTCCAAATTGAGTATTATAGTACATTATTTTCCGTATTTGCTCTCTGTAGTGTTGTTTCTCCTCTCCGGGCCCTGGTTTCAGACCATTATGGTACTAAGTGTTATAGCAATGGCTTATGAGACGATAAGATATCTGGTCATGACTCTAACTTGGTATTTATACTCAGTAACATCGTGGACTCTGTACTTTGGAAACAGCATCTTGGGAACTATTAGCAATTATACCTATTGTTTTTCTCCATTAGAGAGTCAATCTGTGGAGGGGAAAGGGGAGGATATTTTTCCTTACTTGCTTACTCTCCCTTTCTCCTTCACCACCCCTGTATCCTCCTGGGTCACTCTGCCTTCTTCCTTCACCACCCTCTTATCCCCTGAGCTTGTCACAATAGCTCTCCAAGATATTGAATATTTCTGGAATACTCAGAATACCATAGTCTTGTTGTTCTGCCTCATGAATGCACTTCAGATTCTGCTTAAAGTTAAACAACTACTTATGAAGCTCATCCGGAGATCTGCCCGGAGGCAGTATAGTTGTGGGTGGCAGGGAGTATGGGTGGATATGGGCAGGCATCTAGAGCAGTTGGCACCCCCAGTGTGTTGGAAATTCACCCCTGAACAATGGCAAAATCCTCAAAAACTGGCAGAATGCTTGAAAAAAAGGTGTAATGATTCTGGCAGTTCCAAAGTAACACAAATCATTGTAACGTGCTGGGGCCTGGCTCATGCCTATCGAGCTGCCATTGATACTGCTGTCAACTTAGTGACAGACCCTGCGGCCACTCCAAACCCTGTGACAGATCCAACGGCCACTGTGACCCCTACGGTGGATTCTGCAGCCGCTCCAGTCCCAGCTCCTGCAGCCGCTCCAGTCCCAGCTCCTGCAGCCGCTCCAGTCCCAGCTCCTGCAGCCGCTCCAGTCCCAGCTCCTGCAGCCGCTCCAGCTCCAGCTCCTGCAACTGCTCCAGTCCCAGCTCCTGAAGCTGCTCCAGCTCCAGCTCCTGCAGCTGCTCCAGTCCCAGTTCCTGCAGTCGCTCCAGTTCCAGCTCCGGCCGCTACTCCAGTCCCAGTTCCTGCAACTGCTCCAGTCCCAGCTCCTGAAGCCGCTCCAGCTCCAGCTCCTGAAGCCGCTCCAGCTCCAGCTCCTACTGCTGCTCCAGTCCCAGCTCCTGCAACTGCTCCAGCTCCAACTCCAGCTCCTGTAGCCGCTCCAGCTCCTGTGGCCGTGTCAGAGAAACGAGCTGTAGCAGTGCAAGTTGACCCTGCAGAGGGCATTCCAACCCCTGTGGCAGACCCTGTAACAAAGTCAGAGAAACGAGCAGTAGCAGTGCAAGCTGCCCCTGTAGAGAAGGTGAAAATATGGTATAGAAATTCAAGTCGTTTAGAACGCAGAGAGTCTTCTGCCAATCCAGGTAAGGCTTCTGCCAAAACTAAGTATAGAGATGACGAAGATGATGACGACGCTGGGCCGTCAAGGATTCAGGAGGAGGAAGATGAGGATGCCGAAAGAGCAACAGTAACTACCCGAAGCCTAAACGAGCGCGAGCTACGAGATGTGCGAAAAGATTTTGGTCGCTGTATAGGTGAGCAGCTTGTCACCTGGCTGCTCCGGTGCTGGGACTCTGGAGCCAATTGTGTGGAATTAGACGGCAGGGAAGCCAAGCGGCTGGGATCCCTTGCTCGAGACGCCGGCATTGACAAAGCAATTGCAGATGAAGCACGACCCACCAGCCTCTGGAGGCGTCTCCTCTCAGCTGTGAGGGAAAGGTATCCCTTCAAGGAAGATATTTTATGTCTACCAGGCAAGTGGACCACTATGGAGAAGGGAATCCAGTACCTGAGGGAATTAGCCGTATGGGAAGTGATTTATGAGGATCCAGACCTCAAACAAACATCCAAAGATCCAGATGAAGTCAAGTGTACACGACCCATGTGGCGGAAGTTTGTACGGAGTGCACCATCATCATATGCCAGCTCATTGGCAATAATGGCCTGGAAAGAGGATGAGGAACCCACAGTGGGTGAAGCGGCTAAACAACTCCGGCAGTACGAAGAAAGTCTCTCCTCTTCCTTACAGGCCTGCGTCTCAGCTGTGGAGAAACTTTCTGAAAAGGTTCACCAACTTGAAGAGAATCTATTGTCCTCCCCACCTGAACCAACCAGTGCCCACCGACCAAAGGAGAACACTTGGGAGAAACTTTCTGAAAAGGTTCACCAACTTGAAGAGAGATTATTCTCCTTCGCACCTGTACAAAGCAGTGTCTCAGCTGTCAGGGGTAGGCGTTCACCCACACAAGGAAGACGATATGGTGGGTACTCACCCCGTGCCACCCTGTGGTTTTACTTACGAGACCATGGAGAGGACATGAGAAAGTGGGATGGAAAATCTACCGCGACCCTAGAGGCACGGGTACGTGAGTTGCAAAAGAAAACAATCAGGAAAAAGGGATTCTCCGAAAAGTTTGCTGCTCCAACTTCCAGCAGACAGTCCTTCAAACACAGAAACGAGGAAGATTCTGACCAGGATTAGGGGGGCCCTGCCTCCAGCCAGGGGGAGGAAAGGGACAATCGAGTTTATTGGACTGTGTGGATTCGATGGCCTGGCACATCACGCGCACAGAAGTATAAGGCTTTAGTAGACACCGGTGCACAATGTACTATAATGCCATCGAGCTATAAAGGACCAGAGCCCATCTATATTTGTGGAGTGACAGGGGGATCTCAGCAGTTGACTGTATTGGAGGCTGAAGTGAGTCTGACTGGGAATGAGTGGGAAAAGCACCGCATTGTGACTGGTCCGGATGCTCCATGTATCCTTGGCATAGACTATCTTAGAAGAGGATACTGCAAGGACCCAAAAGGGTTCCGGTGGGCTTTTGGTATTGCTGCCTTAGAGACAGAGGGCATTAAACAATTATCTACCTTGCCTGGTCTCTCAGAGGACCCCTCTGTTGTGGGGTTGCTGAGGGTCGAAGAACAGCAAGTGCCAATTGCTACCACAACTGTGCACCGGCGGCAATATCGCACCAACCGAGACTCCCTGATTCCCATCCATAAGCTAATTCGTCAATTGGAGAGCCAAGGAGTGATCAGCAAGACTCATTCACCTTTCAATAGTCCCATATGGCCAGTGCGAAAGTCTAATGGCGAGTGGAGACTAACAGTGGACTATCGCGGCCTGAACGAAGTCACGCCACCACTGAGTGCTGCAGTGCCGGACATGCTGGAACTTCAGTATGAACTTGAATCGAAGGCAGCCAAGTGGTACGCCACAATTGATATCGCTAATGCATTTTTCTCCATCCCTCTAGCAGCAGAGTGCAGGCCACAATTTGCCTTCACTTGGAGGGGAGTCCAATATACTTGGAATAGGCTGCCCCAGGGGTGGAAACACAGCCCTACCATTTGCCATGGGCTGATCCAGTCTGCACTAGAGCAGAGGGAAGCTCCTGAACACCTGCAGTACATCGATGACATTATTGTGTGGGGTGACACAGCAGAGGAAGTTTTCGAGAAAGGGAAGAAAATAGTCCAAATCCTTCTGAAAGCCGGTTTTGCCATAAAACAAAATAAAGTCAAAGGACCTGCACGGGAGATCCAGTTTTTAGGAATAAAATGGCAAGATGGACGTCGTCAAATCCCAATGGATGTGATCAACAAAATAACAGCTATGTCTCCACCAACTAACAAAAAAGAAACACAGACTTTCCTAGGTGTTGTGGGGTTTTGGAGAATGCACATCCCAAATTACAGTCTGATTGTAAACCCACTCTACCAAGTAACTCGTAAGAAGAATGAGTTTGAATGGGGCCCTGAACAACGACAAGCCTTTGAACAAATCAAGCAGGAAATAGTCCATGCAGTAGCCCTTGGGCCAGTTCGAACAGGACCAGATGTAAAGAATGTGCTCTACACTGCAGCCGGGGAGAACGGCCCCACCTGGAGCCTCTGGCAGAAAGAACCTGGGGAAACTCGAGGTCGGCCTCTGGGGTTTTGGAGTCGGGGATACAGAGGATCTGAGGCCCGCTATACTCCAACTGAAAAGGAGATATTGGCAGCATATGAAGGAGTTCGATCTGCTTCGGAGGTGGTCGGTACTGAAGCGCAGCTCCTCCTAGCACCCCGATTACCGGTACTAGGCTGGATGTTCAAGGGAAGGGTCCCCTCTACGCATCATGCAACTGATGCTACATGGAGCAAGTGGGTTGCACTGATTACTCAGCGGGCTCGAATAGGAAACCCCAGTCGCCCAGGAATATTGGAAGTGATCATGGACTGGCCAGAAGGCAAATACTTTGGGATATCATCAGAGGAGGAGGTGGGTCGTGCTGAAGAAGCCCCACTGTACAACCAGTTGCCAGAGAATGAAAAGAAATATGCCCTGTTCACTGATGGGTCCTGTCGTATTGTGGGGAAGCATCGGAGATGGAAGGCTGCTGTATGGAGTCCTACGCGACGAGTTGCAGAAGCTGCTGAGGGAGAAGGTGAATCGAGTCAGTTTGCAGAAGTGAAAGCCATTCAGCTGGCTTTAGACATTGCTGAACGAGAAAAATGGCCAGTTCTCTATCTCTACACCGATTCATGGATGGTAGCAAATGCCCTGTGGGGATGGTTACAGCAATGGAAGCAAAACAACTGGCAGCGTAGGGGCAAACCTATCTGGGCTGCTGCATTGTGGCAAGATATTGCTGCTCGGGTAGAGAACCTGGCTGTGAAAGTACGCCACGTAGATGCTCATGTGCCCAAGAATCGGGCTACTGAAGAACATCAAAACAACCAGCAGGTGGATCAGGCTGCTAAGATTGAAGTAGCTCAGGTGGACCTGGATTGGCAGCATAAAGGTGAATTATTTATAGCCCGATGGGCCCATGACACCTCAGGCCATCAAGGTAGAGATGCAACATACAGATGGGCTCGTGATCGAGGGGTGGACTTGACCATGGACGCTATAGCACAGGTTATTCATGACTGTGAAACATGTGCTGCAATCAAGCAAGCCAAACGGTCAAAGCCTCTTTGGTATGGAGGACGATGGCTGAAATATAAATATGGAGAGGCCTGGCAGATTGATTACATCACACTCCCTCAAACTCGCAATGGCAAGCGCCACGTACTTACAATGGTGGAAGCAACCACCGGATGGCTGGAAACATATCCTGTGCCTCATGCTACCGCCCGGAACACCATCCTGGGCCTTGAAAAGCAAGTCCTATGGCGACATGGCACCCCAGAAAGAATAGAATCAGACAATGGGACTCACTTCCGAAACAACCTTATAGACACTTGGGCCAAAGAACATGGTATTGAATGGGTGTATCACATCCCCTATCATGCACCAGCCTCCGGGAAAGTTGAACGATACAATGGCCTGTTAAAGACTACCTTGAAAGCAATGGGCGCTGGGACGTTCAAAAACTGGGATACGCATTTGGCAAAGGCCACCTGGTTAGTCAATACTAGGGGATCTACCAACCGAGCTGGACCTGCCCAATCAAACCTGTTACGTACTGTAGATGGGGATAAAGTTCCTGTAGTGCATGTAAAAAATATGCTGGGTAAAACAGTCTGGGCTACTCCTGCCTCAGGAAAAAGCAAACCTATTCGTGGAATTGTTTTCGCTCAGGGACCTGGATATACTTGGTGGGTGATGCAAAAGAACGGAGAGGTCCGGTGTGTACCTCAAGGAGATTTAATACTGGGTGAGAATAGCCCATGAACTGAATTGCACCATGTTAAATAGTATATTATACTGTATGTTATCACTACCATGATTACTATAGGTGACTAATTAGAATGTATGGAAAAGAGTGTAACCTGAGCATGACATAAATGGTATGGAATAAGGGGTGGATAGATGTCCTGGTTTCAGTTAGCACAGAATTAATTTTCTTCCTAGTAGCTGGTAGAATGCTGTGTTTTGGCTTAGAATGAGAAGAGTGCTGATAACACCCCGATGCTTTAATTGTTGCAGAGCAGTGCTTATACTAAGCCAAGGACATCTCAGCCTTTGCTCTGTCCTGCCAACGGGCAGGCTGGGGGGTGCCGTAAGAGCTGGGAGGGGACAGACCCAGGACAGGTGACCCAAACTAGCCAAAGGGGTATTCCATACCATCTGACGTCATGCTAAACAATATATAGGGGTGGCTAGCCGGGGGGAGGGGGCCGGACTGCTCGGGGTTAGGCTGGGCATCGGTCAGCGGGTGGTGAGCAATTGCATTGTGCATCACTTGTTTGTACATACTATTATTACTTTCGTATTATCACCATTGTATCATCATTATTATTATTGTTATTATTATTTTGTTATTTTTTTTTCCTGTCTTATTAAACTGTCTTTATCTCAACTCACGGGCTTCACTTTCCATTTCTCTCCCCCGTCCCAGAGAGGGAGGGGGGAGGGTGAGCGAACGGCTGCGTGGTGTTTAGCTGCCGGTCGGGTTAAACCACGACAAACCAGCAGGTGGATCAGGCTGCTAAGATTGAAGTAGCTCAGGTGGACCTGGATTGGCAGCATAAAGGTGAATTATTTATAGCCCGATGGGCCCATGACACCTCAGGCCATCAAGGTAGAGATGCAACATACAGATGGGCTCGTGATCGAGGGGTGGACCTGACCATGGACGCTATAGCACAGGTTATTCATGACTGTGAAACATGCGCTGCAATCAAGCAAGCCAAACAGTCAAAGCCTCTTTGGTATGGAGGACGATGGCTGAAATATAAATATGGAGAGGCCTGGCAGATTGATTACATCACACTCCCTCAAACTCGCAATGGCAAGCGCCACGTACTTACAATGGTGGAAGCAACCACCGGATGGCTGGAAACATATCCTGTGCCTCATGCCACTGCCAGGAACACTATCCTGGGCCTTGAAAAGCAAGTCCTATGGCGACATGGCACCCCAGAAAGAATAGAGTCAGACAATGGAACTCATTTCCGAAACAACCTTATAGACACTTGGGCCAAAGAGCATGGTATTGAGTGGGTGTATCACATCCCCTATCATGCACCAGCCTCTGGGAAAGTTGAACGATACAATGGACTGTTAAAGACTGCATTGAAAGCAATGGGCGCTGGGACATTCAAAAACTGGGATACGCATTTGGCAAAGGCCACCTGGCTAGTCAATACTAGGGGATCTGCCAACCGAGCTGGACCTGCTCAATCAAACCTGTTATGTACTGTAGATGGGGATAAAGTTCCTGTAGTGCATGTAAAAAATATGCTGGGTAAAACAGTCTGGGCTACTCCTGCCTCAGGAAAAGGCAAACCCATTCGTGGAATTGTTTTCGCTCAGGGACCTGGATACACTTGGTGGATGATGCAAAAGAACGGAGAGG
Organism: Aythya ferina; assembly: GCF_964211825.1. Classification (NCBI taxonomy): domain Eukaryota; kingdom Metazoa; phylum Chordata; class Aves; order Anseriformes; family Anatidae; genus Aythya; species Aythya ferina. The sequence goes on along the minus strand of NC_140313.1, from coordinate 2,529,178 downwards.
TCCGGTGTGTACCTCAAGGAGATTTAATACTGGGTGAGAATAGCCCATGAACTGAATTGACTGAATTGTACCATATTAATTACTATATAATACTGTATGTTATCACTACCATGACTACTATAGGTGACTAATTAGAATGTATGGAAAAGAGTGTAACCTGAGCATGACATAAATGGTATGGAATAAGGGGTGGATAGATGTCCTGGTTTCAGTTAGAACAGAATTAATTTTCTTCCTAGTAGCTGGTGGAATGCTGTGTTTTGGCTTAGGATGAGAAGAGTGCTGATAACACCCCGATGTTTTAATTGTTGCAGAGCAGTGCTTATACCAAGCCAAGGACACTTCAGCCTTTTGCTCTGTCCTGCCAACAGGCAGGCTGGGGGTGCAGTAAGAGCTGGGAGGGGACAGACCCAGGACAGGTGACCCAAACTAGCCAAAGGGGTATTCCATACCATCTGACGTCATGCTGAACAATATATAGGGGTGGCTAGCCGGGGGGAGGGGGCCGGACTGCTCGGGGTTAAGCTGGGCATCGGTCAGCGGGTGGTGAGCAATTGCATTGTGCATCACTTGTTTGTACATATTATTATTAGTAGTACTATTATCATCATTGTATTATTATTATTATTATTATTATTATTATTATTATTATTATCCTGTCTTATTAAACTGTCTTTATCTCAACTCACGGGCTTCACTTTCCATTTCTCTCCCCCGTCCCAGAGAGGGAGGGGGGAGGGTGAGCGAACGGCTGCGTGGTGTTTAGCTGCCAGCCGGGTTAAACCACGACACTGTGATTCTATGATATGTCTCCCCTCCCATTTGAGGAGGCAGAAGTGAGAGAGTGGTGTAGCCGTGTGATGGTGTTTAGCTTGCCATCACTGTGAAAACACCACATATGTAAGAAAAAAATAAATTAAATGAGTATTAACACCATACTTTTATTTAATGTGACCTTTTTGTATTCTTAGAAGTTTTTTAATTTTTTAAAATTATTTTCAGTAGTTTTATACATCTGTAAAAGAGAAGTTTTAATGATTGTATGATTCTAAGTTTATACAGTCACAATAGGTTTTTAAGCTTGCATGTTTACTTTACAGAAGGATGTATGTGCAAGTCTAGATATACAGAGTTAAATATGAAGATTCATAAATGTAATCCTAATATAATACTTCTTTCATTCTCTGAGATTCTAGGGATTCGTGGATCCTACCTTATATGTGCTGTCTAAATAAATAGCTTATGTTGCTTAATTTTTAAATTAATTTCAATTAATAAATGACTTGTATTGCTATAATAAAATAGCTTATATTGCTTTCTATCTAGTTAGACTTTATTGTAAATATGAAGCACAATTTCTGCCTGTGTGATGTGTAGGTTGAGGAACAGTTCTTACTTTCTTTGCTAACTACCGTGAAAGTAATGTGTGTTTTTCCTTTATTATTGATCCACTTTCATTTATTCATAGCTTTCTGAAACAGCAAGATTGAAAATAGAGTTCTTTGTTTTTATTTTCTATTTTCATGAACATGGGTTACTGGATCTTCTCTGTTGTATTCACAGTACAGCGCTTCATGTGTTGTTCACCTGTGGAAGATATAGTAACCAACCTCAATAAATTTCTCCTTACGTTCTGCTGGAATCACTGTTTTTAGTCACCTGTACTTTTCAAGGGGATGTTCTTAAGTGTTAAACTTGAGATTTATAATACATTTGTATTTCTTTTTTTTTTTTTTTTTTTTTTTACCTAAAAATTGTGGTAGTAATTTGGCAAAACTTACACATCATCCTGTTGTGTTGGGTCTGTAGTAAAACCACCACGCCTATACTAATGCAAAGCATATTGCACCTTACCAATTCAAGTGTAACAGTAGTTTTAATCCTGAAGATAGAGGGTGTCTATCTGGCTTAGTATTCTGTACATTTTTCAACATAATAGTAATTATGCAATTTTGATATAGAGATGATTGTTTCTCTGTTATGTTTTTACCTTAAATTGAGGTATGCCTTCAGTCTAAACATAAATTACTGTGTTTTTGAAAGTCATAGACTGAATGTGAACTGTTCATGCACTAGTTTTTGTTGTTGTTGTTTTAACCTGGCAAAGTAAAGTTTAGTCCTTGGTGTGTCTATATCCATAATTCAGGAGTGATCTCTGTCGTGCAGTTTGCTTTCTTATGTAGCTGTCTTCTTTCATTGTTCTCAGGACTTGGTTGTCTTCTGTGCAGCTTCTACATTTTGAATTAGATGTAAATTAAGAATACTTCATGTTATGAGAGATTATATAATTGTCCTGACTTTTTTCAGCAAGTTCATAATGGAAGGATATGCATTCTCATTGGTGTTTCATTTCATTATTTAAGGTGTTGATAAGTGTTTTAGCAGACTGATTACTTGTCATCTAGACTTACATGGCACATTTAGGTGACAGATTCTTAATGTTTCATTGCTTTCAATAACTGATGATAACTCACAACTATTTTAGTGGGGATGGAGAATAATGCGTTAATATTCCTAGTTGTTTCCTTTGTCTTGGCAGCATGTAGTTTAACAAGTCACTAAAAGTTAACCTTGCAATGTATGACTGTGTAACAGACCAAAAAAAAACAACAAAACAACCCTGTATTAAATGTAGAGGTGCGAGTTAACCAAGATCATCCATTTATGTTGTGATTATTCCCTTTGGTAAGAGAAGGATATCTTGTGGCATTGTTCTTAGTCAATTATTAAATGGTAAACTGTAGTGAAGTACAACTTCCTTTTCTAAGAGAAGTCTAACCAAATTTAGTCTCTTATCTCGCTTTTTGGCACTGTGATTCTATTACATGTTATAGCAGCAGCTGCTAGTAAGTAGTCACAATTGAGAGATTGATCGTGAATTGGCATGCTGATAGCCTACTGAATGTGGTCAACAATGCTGATAAATCTGTGGGGGTAGGGGGGAAAGGAGTCATCACTTGTGCTAATATAGCTACTGCCGGTCCTGTTTCATCCCTGCATTAGATGGAGCACTGGTCGTTTTGTGTAGCTAGAACTCTGTGGTGATATTACTTTTTCTCTGGAGAACGGGATCTGTCAGAATGCATCATGATTCTCACTGGGGAAAAACAGCATCACAGTCCTGAATGGGTGAAAAGATTATTCAAGCCCTAAAAGGTCATGAGAGTTTAGAAACAAATGATAATAAAACAAATGGAAGATTTTTTTATATATATACATGTATATGCATCTATTGTGAGAAACACTCTGTAGCCAGTAACATAGGTTCAGGCGAGGATCTCAGTGAAGTAGTAATTTTATTCGCGATTGCAAAGGCGGGCGTCCCACAAGCAGGAGCATACCTACTAGTCACATAGTACAGTTTGTATACTTTATTTCTCAATGACTGGGATCCTCCCGTTTCCCCATTGACTGGGTAATCCAGGTTCACAACCTATCCAATGCTTCATAGATAATACATGGCTTTCAGTTGCCAGCCTGTTATTTTTCAAATTTCTTTTGACTTTTTTTACTCTGTGAGGTGGTAATATTTCTCCCCTTTCTCATCTGACTTGACTTGATACCATGAATTTCACCTAATTTGCACTAAGGAGTCTGGTTGTCTGCATTTTATAGGGTTGTCTGTTAAGCTTTCTTATCACACTGCAAGCATATCTCAATACCACATTCCTTCCCTCTAAACAATGTAACTGTGCAAAAACATTTTTGTTCCCACACTATGAATTACTTTAAGGCATAGGGAATGACTGAATTCTCAAGACTACAATTTTAAAAACATAAATATCACTATGTGCTAAAGATTATTATTATACATACTGGGTGTTCTTCAATGCAAACAGCTGTGAATGAAGAACTGTGTTTGGCATAATAGAAATACACAAAACAGAGAGATCTGCTACTTCAAAGTGTTTGCTGTCCAAAAAGGAGGACAGATAAATAGAAAACAACATGGTAATGATCGGCAAGCTAAGCTGTTGTTGCAGAGTGTCGCGTTAAGGGGTGTAGCTGATTAACCGTTATGGGCCCGGTCAGATTCAGGGTACTGAACCAGTCGGACAATGCGTTAACTGTCTGGGGGTCCAGTCAGACATTCACCAACAACGCGTTAACCATTTGTGGGGTCCGTTCAGACTTTCACCAACAACGCATTAACCGTCTGGGGGTCTGGTTGGATTCAGAACACTGAACTATCATGGATAACCACCCTTACCCTAGTTGCACTTAATGAGAGCTATCACAATGCAATCAAGTATGGTTTATTACAGCAACAGATAATCAGGTTCTTTTGGATTGCCGGTGATAGTGACTGCAAAAGCAAGCTATCATGCATGAAATATTCAGGTGTTACAGGTGTTACAGGTGTGCAGCCTAGAAATAAACACGTTAAAAGGATCAAAGACTCTATAGAGATTTATAAGCAAGTATTCAGATCTCACCCAAAGGCATCCCAATGGGGGGGGAAGAGAGGCTCAGCCCGTCGACTGATCCCAGGAGTCAGGAGGTCCTCAGGATGGTGTATTTCCTCGGGATGGTATCTCCCCTGACATCCCCTCTCTCTTGGGCCAATTTATATTATTTTCTATCTTTTAGGTGGAGCTTGAGTGGCTCTAGTCAAGCATATCTTACTTATGATTGGTGTAAAGTTTTCCCGTCTCCGTTTAAAGTAATAGGCTCCGAGAAATTCAGGGCGCATGCTCAGTGAGGGGTGGTCGCACCTTGGAGGCGGGTAGCTTTTGGGATGGAGGTGTGTTTTGGTATTATAATGATATTATAATGAGCAAAAGTACTCTAGGGTACAGCATTTGTCAAAACATGACAGGTCTTTGGCTCAGGGTCGCAAAAAGTGCAGCTTTGTGCACAAAAACAATTGAGTCCCCACCTGGTTACAGAGCCTAGCCGTGGTGTCTCCACTCCACTCTACGCTCCGTGCTGTTCCTTAGGGCTAGCACACCAAGTTTCCCCAGTGCGATAGCATCTAAGGTTGGGAGCCTAGGGAACGCTCAGGTAATGCAGTTATGCCCTACCCTGAAAGCCTCTTCAATGCTGTACCTTTTCCTTAAAAATGTGAATGTTAGTTTTATTTTCCTAGTTACTTCAGGCAATTACACCACACAGAGCACAAGTGACCTGCTGGTGCACACCAAGTGACCTGGTGCCCTTGCAGACAGCTAAGTGCTACACAGCTGCTTGCTCACTCTCCACAGGGGAGATGGGGGAGAGAATTGGAAAGGTAAAAGTGTAAAAACTCATGGGTTGAGATAAGGACATTTTACTATGCAAAGCAAAAGCTACGTGCACAAGTAAAGCAAAACAGGTAATTAATTCACTACTTCCCATCAGCAGGCAGGTGTTCAGCTACTTCCAGGAAAGCAGGGCTCATCATGCAGTTTCTTAGGAAGACAAACCACCATCACTTTGAATGTCCTCCCACGCCCCCTTTCCTCCTTCTTTCCCCCAGCTTTTATTGTTCAGCATGACATCATATGGTATGGAATATCCCTTTGGTTGGTCTGGGTCAGCTGTCCTGGCTGTGTCCTCTCCCAGCTTGTGGTGCACCCACAACCTCCTTGCTGGCAGGGCAGCGTAAGAAGCAAAAAGGTCCTTGGCTCTGTGTAAGTACTGTTCTGCAACAACTAAAACGTCTGTGTGTTATCACCATTCTTTTCATCCCCAAATCCAAAACACAGCATTGCATAAGCCTCTACAAAGAAAATTAGCTCTGTCACAGCCAAAACCATGACAGCTGGCTTAAAAGTTTTGTACATATCAAGTTTCTTAATTAAATTTGAGACAAAGTGGCTTTGCATACATTAATCAGGTCAACTTGCCAAGTATAGAAGCACAGGTTTAAAAAAAAAAAGAGTCTCTTCCACTGAAAAGGGTATGTCCTGATTCTACCAATTTGCCTGTGAATGTCTCAATGGCAGAGATGCTTGTACAGATTTTTGTATGACTTCAGGATTCAGTTTGACTCAGTAACCCAGCAGAAAACTAACAGCCAAAAGAATGAAAAGCATTCTGCAAAGTTAGTAAGCATAATTATTTTAATGTGAAGTTGATGGGTGCCAGAGTAGTATAAAGTGTAGGGTGTACTGTATAGTGTAGGACAGGGTAGAGGGGAAAGAAAGTAAGGGAAGGAGCTGTGTGTCTTTTGGCAGAGGAAAGATGTACATGTAAGAACAGCTCAGTCATTTTGCACAACTCCACCCTCAGAATCACCATGGGAAAGTGTGAAGATATTTTGTTGTTGTGATGGGTCAACTTGAGATGAGTTGGCATCTCGGTGATAAATGAGATATAGGGTCCCCAGCACAAGAAGGATGTTGATCTGTGAATGGTGTCAAATCCAGTTGGAGGCCGGTCACTAATGGAGTCCCCCAGGGCTCGGTACTGGGGCCAGTCCTCTTTAATATCTTTATCGATGATCTGGATGAGGGGATCGAGTGCACCCTCAGTAAGTTTGCAGATGACACCAAGTTAGGTGTGTGTGTCGATCTGCTCGAGGGTAGGAAGGTTCTGCAGGAGGATCTGGGTAGGCTGCACCAATGGGCTGAGGCCAACTGTATGAAGTTTAACAAGGCCAAGTGCCGGGTCCTGCACCTGGGGTGCAATAACCCCAAGCAGAGCTACAGGCTGGGAGATGAGTGGTTGGAAATCTGCCATGCAGAGAAGGACCTGGGAGTATTGGTGGATAGTCGGCTGAATATGAGCCAGCAGTGTGCTCAGGTGGCCAAGAAGGCCAACAGCATCCTGTCTTGTATAAGAAACAGTGTGGCCAGCAGGTCTAGGGAAGTGATTATCCCCCTGTACTCGGCTTTGGTGAGGGGTTCACAGAATCACAGAATCACAGAATTTCTAGGTTGGAAGAGACCTCAAGGTCATCGAGTCCAACCTCCAACCTAACGCCAACAGCCCTCCACTAAACCATATCCCTAAGCTCTACATCTAAGCGTCTTTTGAAGACTTCCAGGGATGGTGACTCCACCACTTCCCTGGGCAGCCTGTTCCAATGCCTCACAACCCTTTCTGTAAAGAAGTTCTTCCTAACATCTAACCTAAAACTCCCCTGGCTCAACTTAAGCCCATTCCCCCTTGTCCTGTCACCAGGCACGTGGGAGAACAGGCCAACCCCCACCTCGCTACAACCTCCCTTGAGGTACCTAAAAAGAGCGATAAGGTCACCCCTGAGCCTCCTCTTCTCCAGGCTGAACAAGCCCAGCTCCCTCAGCCGCTCCTCGTAGGACTTGTTCTCCAGGCCCCTCACCAGCTTCGTCGCCCTTCTCTGCACCCGCTCAAGCACCTCGATGTCCTTCTTGTAGCGAGGGGCCCAAAACTGAACACAGTACTCGAGGTGCGGCCTCACCAGAGCTGAGTACAGGGGGACGATCACCTCCCTAGCCCTGCTGGTCACGCTGTTCCTAATACAAGCCAGGATGCCGTTGGCCTTCTTGGCCACCTGAGCACACTGCTGGCTCATATTCAGCCGACTGTCCACCATCACTCCCAGGTCCTTCTCTGCCTGGCAGCTTTCCAACCATTCCTCTCCCAGCCTGTAGCTCTCCTTGGGGTTATTGCGCCCCAGGTGCAGGACCCGGCACTTGGCCTTGTTAAACTTCATGCAGTTGACCTCAGCCCATCGGTCCAGCCTATCCAGATCCTCCTGCAGAGCTTTCCTACCCTCAAGCAGATCGACACACGCACCTAACTTAGTGTCATCTGCGAACTTACTGAGGGTGCACTCGATGCCCTCGTCCAGATCATCAATGAAGATATTAAAGAGGACCGGCCCCAGCACCGAGCCCTGGGGGACGCCACTAGTGACTGGCCTCCAACTGGACTTGGCTCCATTCACCACGACTCTTTGGGCCCGGCTATCCAGCCAGTTTCTAACCCAACGAAGCGTGCGCCAGTCCAAGCCAAGAGCAGCCAGTTTCTTGAGGAGAATGCTGTGGGAAACAGTGTCAAAAGCCTTGCTGAAGTCAAGGTAGACCACATCCACAGCCTTTCCCTCATCCACCCAGCGCGTCACTCTGTCATAGAAGGAGATCAGGTTCGTCAGGCATGACCTGCCTTTCATAAAGCCATGCTGACTGGGCCTGATCGCCTGCTTCCCCTTCAAGTGCTGCATGATGACTCTCAGGAGGATCTGCTCCATGAGCTTTCCTGGCACTGAGGTCAAACTGACAGGCCTGTAGTTTCCTGGGTCTGCCCTCCGGCCCTTCTTGTAGATGGGCGTCACGTTTGCTAGCCGCCAGTCGATTGGGACCTCCCCCGATAGCCAGGACTGTTGATAAATGATGGACAGCGGCTTGGCCAGCTCCTCTGCCAGTTCCCTCAGTACCCTTGGGTGGATCCCGTCTGGCCCCATCGACTTGTGCACATCTAAGTGCCGTAGTAGGTCACCAACCAGTTCTTCATGGATAATGAGGGCCACATCCTGCTCCCCATCCCCTTCCACCAGCTCAGGGTACTGGGTATCCAGAGAACATCCGGTATTGCCGCTAAAGACTGAGGTTAAAGAAGGCATTGAGCACCTCCGCCTTTTCCTCATCTCTTGTAACTAAGTTTCCCCCCGCATCCAGTAAAGGATGGAGATTCTCCTTAGTCCTCCTTTTTGTGTTGATGTATTTATAGAAACGTTTTTTGTTATCTTTAACGGCAGTAGCCAGATTGAGCTCCAGATGAGCTTTGGCCTTCCTAATTTTGTCCCTGCACAGCCTCGCTACTTCTTTAAAGTCCTCCTTAGTGGCCTGCCCACTTTTCCAAAGCTTATAAACCCTCTTTTTCCTCCTAAGATCAAGCCACAATTCTCTGTTGAGCCAGGCCGGTCTTCTTCCCCGCCAGCTCGTCTTTGGGCACGTGGGAACAGACCGTTCCTGCGCCATTAAGACTTCCCTCTTGAAGAGCGCCCAGCCTTCCTGGACCCCTCTGCCCTTCAGAACCGCCTCCCAAGGGACTCCACCAACCAGTGTCCTGAGCAGCTCAAAGTCAGCCCTCCGAAAGTCCAATACAGCGGTTTTACTGGTCCCCTTCCTGGCCTCGCCAAGAATAGTGAACTCCACCATTGCGTGGTCACTCTGCCCTAGACAGCTCCCGACGATCACATCCTCCACCAGTCCTTCTCTGTTTGTGAAGAGAAGGTCTAGCGGGGCACCTCCCCTGGTAGGCTCACTAACCAGCTGCGTCAGGAAGCTATCTTCCACGCTCTCCAGAAACCTCCTAGACTGCTTTCTCAGGGCTGTGTTGTGCTTCCAGGATATGTCAGGGAAGTTGAAGTCCCCCACGAGTACAAGAGCTGATGATTTTGCAACCTCTGTCAGCTGCCTGTAGAATTCCTCATCCGTCTCCTCATCCTGGTTCGGCGGTCTATAGCAGACCCCGACCAGGACACTAGCCTTGTTGTCCCTGCCGATCCTAACCCAAAGGGACTCGACCTTGTCATTCCCAACCTCGAGTTCTACAACCTCGAAAGACTCTCTAATATAGAGAGCCACACCACCACCCCTTCTATGCTGCCTGTCCCTTCTATAGAGCTTATAGCCAGGCATTGCAGCACTCCAGTCATGAGACTGGTCCCACCACATCTCCGTGATGGCAACCAAGTCGTAGCCTGCCTGCCGCACGATGGCTTCCAGCTCCTCCTGTTTGTTACCCATGCTGCGTGCATTGGTGTAGATGCACTTCAGCTGGGCCATTGCCTTATCCTCCGGCCTTGCCATTGTTCCCCCTGGCACAGCCCCAACAATCCTAGCCTCAGCCCCATCCCCCTTCCTACCTAGTTTAAAGCCCTCTCAATGAGCCCTGCCAGTTCCTGGCCCAGGATCCTTTTTCCCCTAAAAGATAGGGACCCGTCTGCGGCCATCAGGCCAGGTGCTGAGTAAAGTGCCCCATGATCAAAAAACCCAAGATTTCTGCGTTGGCACCAGCCCCGGAGCCACGTGTTTAACAGGTGGGCTTTCCGTGTCCTCTCTGAACTCCTCCCTGCCACCATAGGGATGGACGAAAACACCACCTGCACTCCCGCTCCATCCACTAACCGACCCAGCCCCCTAAAGTCCCTTTTGATAGCCTTGAGGCTTCTCTCTTCGATGTTATCACTGCCCGCCTGGACTATCAAAAGGGGGTAATAGTCAGAGGGGCGTACCAGGTTAGGAAGCTTCCTGGCAACGTCCCTGACCCTGGCCCCAGGGAGACAGCAGACTTCCCTACGGGTAGGGTCCGGCCGACAAATAGGGCCCTCTGTTCCCCTAAGAATCGAGTCACCAACAACAATAACCCTCCTGTCTTTTTTGGTGGAGGCAGTCCTGAGGCGCGGAGTCGACCTCCTCGCTCCAGGCATCCTCCTGGGAACATTTGCTACCTCTTCCTCACACACCGACCTCTCAATCTCTAGGGCCTCAAACCTGTTGTGTAAGGGCACCTGGGAAGGTGGGGCCGGAAGGGGAGAGCATCGCCTGCGATGTCGAGCAGGGACCTGTTTCCATTCCTCCTCAGCTCCCAGATCCCCTCCCTCTGCCCGACGGGGACAGGACAGGGGGTCCGCCCCCATTTGGGGAGTCTCACCTCGGCACCTCCCCTTGAGGCCCTGCAGGGAGTTACTCCAGAAGTCTATCTCCCGCTCACACTCCCTGATGGCCCTCAACCTCTCCACCTCCTCCTTGAGCTCCGCCACCATGCGGACCAGATCATCCACCTGCTCGCACCTCACGCACGCAGTTTCTCTGCCTCCCGCCGATGGCAGCAACAGGCTCAGACACTCCTTGCATCCGGTGACCTGAACTGCGGCATTTTTTAACGGGTAGTCGGTCTGCGTGTGTACCGACTTTCTGGAGAGCGCGCCGTGCCTGGTGGCGACCATTATCGCCTAGTTACGGCTGTTGTTAACGAGGTGTTGTTTGTGTGTAGGGGGAGCGCTCTGCCCTGCCTGCACGCCCTGCCTGCACGCCCTGCCTGCGCGAACTGCCGCGCTAACTGCCGCGCCACTCCCTCTGACGCGCCACGCCCTGTTTGCCCGCCCTGGTCGCTCGCGCTCCCTAGGGGCTGCTTTTGAAGGGCTGGGGAGGGGGCGCTGCTGGCTCCGCCTTCGCCTCGTCAGCCTCCCTCACGAGGGCTGCCGGGTCCTGGCGGCTCCCTCTAGTAGGCTCGATGCCAGACAAAATTAGCCCTGCCTGGCCCGATCCCCCGCTCCGCTGCAGAACGCGTCTGCCCCGGAGCCGATCGCCTCGGCAAATGGCAGTGAAATGGCGGTGGGTCCCGATTTAAATAGCCCGCCGCTGACGCTGCTGGCTCCGCCTTCGCCTCGTCAGCCTCCCTCACGAGGGCTGCCGGGTCCTGGCGGCTCCCTCTAGTAGGCTCGATGCCGGACAAAATTAGCCCTGCCTGGCCCGATCCCCCGCTCCGCTGCAGAACGCGTCTGCCCCGGAGCCGATCGCCTCGGCAAAATGCTGGTTGGTCTATTCTCCCACGTGCCTGGTGACAGGACGAGGGGGAACAGGCTAAAGTTGCGCCAGGGGTGTTTTAGGTTGGATATTAGGAAGAACTTCTTTACTGAGATGATTGTGAGGCATTAGAATGGGCTGCCCAGGGAAGTAGTGGAGTCACCATCCCCAGAGGTCTTTAAAAGACGTTTAGATGTTGAACTTAGTGATATGGTTTAGTGGAGGACTTGTTAGTGTTAGGTCAGAGGTTGGACTTGATGATCTTGATATCTCTTCCAACCTAGACAATTCTGTGATTCTGTGATTCTGTGGTCTGTTAGAACAGGTCCAGAGGAGGGCCACAAAGATGATCAAGGGGTTGGAGCACCTCTCCTACAAAGAAAGGCTGAGAGAGCTGGGTCTGTTTAGCCTAAAGAAGAGAAGACTCTAGTGTGACCTCATTGTGGCTTTTCAGTAGTTAAAGGGGGCTTATAAAAAAGATGGAGAGAGACTCTTTGCTCAATCAGATAATGATAGGACAAGGGGGGGTGGTTTTAAACTAAAACAGGGGAGATTTAGATTAGAGGTTAGGAGGAAATTCTTCACTCAGAGGGTGGTGAGGCCTCAGGTTACCCAGAGAGGTTTTGGATGTTCCATCGCTGGAGGTGTTCAAGACCAAGTGAGATGACGCCCTGAGTAACCTGATCTAGTGGGTGGCATCCCTGCCTATGGCAGGGGGTTGGAGCTAGATGGTCTTTAAGGTCCCTTCCAACCCGAGCCATTCTATGATTCTATGAAGTCAGGAAATAATAGATTATTGTGGGGTCTTAAAATTATGATGAGTAGTTTCTCTATCTTCTTTCTCAGATAGAAAAGCAAGAACCACTAAAGGGGTAAAGAATAAGGGCTAGTTAATCAGAGCTAAGAGATCTCTGCAGCACTGGTCTGACCGAAGGTGATACAAAAAAAATAAAATAAAAAATGTCCTTGTCAGCACCAACATTCGCTGTTAAGCTTGATAATGAAATTTAAGGCCATGATATTTCTTCTTTGCAGAGATCAATCTCAGATTGTGTGCCACGTTTTCTTGCATTTCTGAGCTAATCCATGTTCTTCAATGCTGTTGAATGAGACTTTGTGACAAGAAGATAAGCAGTGGTGGATCTGGTCTTTGATTAACGGAAAGCCATGTTGCTTATTTTTGAGAATCCAGAATCTAGTCTATTTTCAAGCCATTTTGATGTAAGGGACAAAATGGCAAGAGACTACATCTCCATCCGTGAAGTCACATTGTTTTAATTTCTTTTGCATTTGCAACTCATGAAGTTCTATTAGACCTTCTTACCTTCCCTATTGAATTTACTTTTAATAAAAATGAGTTATGTTAGTGGATCTGAATAAATTTTCTACTTTTTTCTAATATATGATGCATTTCCAGAAGAGGAAAAACAGGATAATCTTTCCTTGAAGTTAAAACGTCACAATTTTTTGTTAGAACCTTCTTGAAAAAAATCTCTTCCCAAGTTTAAACCAAGATTTGAACTGACAAGGTTTTGTGGTATAACCTGGTGTGGTGGTTTTATCATGCTAGGCAGCTAAACACCACAACCGCTCTCTTACTCCCCCTCCTTAGATGAGGAGAGGAAGAAGTAAAGCAAAGAACAACTCATGGGTTGAGATAAGGATAATTTAATTAAAGGGAAATAATAATAATAATAATAATTAAGGAAAGATTATTATGAACTAAACAATTTAACTAAAGGGAAAAAAAAGGGAAAGGGGAAAAGGGAGGGGGAAAGGGAAAAAAGGAAGGAAAACAAACAAAACAAATGAAGGCTATGTGGAAGTGCAGAGGAAAGAAATTACTCTCTACTTCCCACAAATGAGTGATGCTTGACCATGTTCCTTGAAGCAGGGCCTCAACGAATGTAGCCGGTGTTCGGGAGGAGGACCGACGTTTTCACAATGAGAGCCCACCCCTCCCTTCTTCTTCCTGTTTCCACCTTTTATTGCTGAGTGCGACATCACATGGTATGGAATATCCCTTTGGTTGGTTTAGGTCAGCTGCCCTGGTGATGTTTCTCTTCTCACTTTTTTGCCCACCCCCTAGGAGGGTTAGAGAGAGTCCTGATGCTGTGCCAGCACTGCTCAGCAGTAGACACAATGCTGGTGTGATAACACTGCTGTTGTAGCTACAAGTGCAGAGCACAGCACTGTATGGGCTGTTGCAGGGAAAGTTAACATCCCAGCCAGATCCAGTACAATTATCCACCCCTTATTCCGTAACATTTGTGTCACACTTAGATCCCCCATACTTTAGCATACAAGTATTCTCATCACCATTATTCCTTGTCCTTTAACAGGACACGGATTTAACAGGACAGGATTAATAGGCAGGTATATCTTTTCATTCTATAGGTCTTTCTTGGAAAATGTTCATAAGAACTGTTGATAATTAGGTCTTCATCTGCCGAAGTGGTCACTCAGGACAGGCAGAGTTGGATGTCTGGACACCAGCACCAGCTTAGCTCAAGTCCTTGTTGCACTGCCCGGTTCCTTGCATAGTTGACCTGTCATTGATCCTGCAGTCTCGTCCTACAACATATAACTTGGATGACAGATTAGTTTTCTCCCCAAGTTAAATCTCCTTGAGGCACACACTTGATATCCCCATTCTTTTGCATGACCCACCAGGTATACCCTGGTCCTTGGGCGAAGACAATCCCATGAGTGGGTTTGCCTTTTCCCGAGGCAGGAGCAACCCACACTGCCTTCCCCATCCACTTCCCTACATGCGCTACAGGGACTTTAGCTTCTCCCACAGTATGTAGGGGTTTTGATTCAGCAAGACCAGCACAGCTGTCAGACCCCCTATTGTTAACTAGCCAAGTGGCTTCTGGTAGATTTATGTCCCATTGTTTCCATGTCCCAGCACCCAATGCTTGCAACATAGTCTTTAACAGTCCATTGTACCTTTCAACCTTCTCAGGGGCTTGTGGGTGATAAACGATGTGATACACCCACTAAATGCCATGCCTCTTTGCCCAGGAGGTGACAAGATTGTTTCGGAAATGACTCCCATTGTCGGACTCAATTCTCTCTGGTTACCATGACGACACAGCACTTGCCTTTCTAGGCCCAAGATAGTGTTTTGGGCAGTGGCCTGGTTTTCGGGGTATGTTTCCAGCCACCCAGTAGTTGCTTCTACCATGGTGAGTATGTACTGTTTGCCTTGACGTCTTTGTGGGAGGGGTCCAATATAGTCAATTTGCCAGGACTCACCATATTGAAACCCTAGCCACCTCCCCCTGTTCCAGGGAGATTTTACCTTCATGGCTTTCTTGATTGTAGCACAGGTCTCACAATCATGGGTAACCTGTGTGATGGCCTCAATGGTCAAGTCCACCCCTCGATCACGAGCCCATCTGTATGTGGCATCCCTCCCCAAATGTCCTGATGTTTCGTGGGCCCATCGAGCTACAAACAGCTCACCCTTATGTCCCCAGTCCAGGTCCACCTGAGCCACTTCAATTTTCAAAGCTCGGTCCACCTCTTCGTTGTTCTGATGTTCTTCAGTAGCGTGACTCTTGGGCATGTGGGCATCTACATAACGTACTTTTACATCCAGGTTTTCTACCCGGGCAGCAATATCTTGCCACAGGGTAGCAGGCCATATAGGTTTACCACTCCGCTGCCAGTTGGTCTGTTTCCATTGCTGCAGCCACCCCCACAGAGCATTTGCCAACCATCCATGAGTCAGTGTAGAGACACAGTACTGGCCATTTTATTCATTCCGAAATCTCTAGGGCTAGTTGTATGGCTTTTACTTCTGCATACTGACTCGACTCGCCTTCCCCTTCCATGGCCTCCACAACTCGTTGTGTGGGACTCCACACAGCAGCTTTCCATTTCCGATGGCTCCCTACCATGTGGCAGGATCCATCAGTGAACAACACATACTGCTTTCTGTCTTCTGGCAATTCATTATATGGTGGTGCCTCTTCCGCACGGGTTACCTCTTCTATCGGCACTCTGAAATCTCTGCCTTCCGGCCAGTCCATAATCTCTTCCAAGATTCCTGGGGGATTAGGTTTTCCCATTCAAGCCCGCTGTGTAATTAACGCTACCCACTTACTCCACGTAGCGTCAGTCGCGTGGTGTTTAGTGGGAAATTTCCCTTTGTACCTCCAATGTAACACAGGTAGCCGTGGTGCCAAGAGGAGCTGTGCTTCTGTACCAACAACTTCTGAAGCAGCTCAAACACCCTCATATGCTGTGAGTATCTCCTTTTCAGTTGGAGTGTAATTGGCTTCTGATCCTCGATAGCTCCGGCTCCAGAACCTCAGAGGTTGACCTCGAGTTTCTTCTGGGGTTTTCTGCCAGAGGCTCCAGGTGAGGCCATGCTCCCCAGCTGCAGTGTAAAGTATGTTTTGCACAGCTGGTCTGGTACGGACAGGCCCAAGGGCTACTGCACGAGCTATTTCTTGTTTGATTTGTTCATAGGCCTGTTGTTGCTCGGGGCCCCACTCAAAATATTTTCTTTTTCAAGTCACTCGATAAAGAGGATTCACAAGCTGACTCTAGCCTGGAACATGCATTCTTCAGAATCCCACAAGGCCTAGGAAAGCCTGTGTTTCTTTTTTGGTAGTTGGCGGAGACATTGCTGTTATTTTATTGATCACATCCATCGGAATACGGTGACGCCCATCCTGCCATTTTATCCCCAAGAACTGGATTTATTGTGCAGTCCCCTTGACCTTACTCTGTTTAATGGCAAAACCAGCTTTCAGGAGAATTTGGATTATTTTCTTTCCTTTCTCAAAAGCTTCTTCTGCTGTGTTGCCCCACACGAGGATGTCATCAACGTACTGCAGGTGTTCAGGAGCTCCCCCTTGTTCCAGTGCAGACTGGATCAGTCCATGGCAAATAGTAGGGCTGTGTTTCCACCCCTGGGGCAGCCGATTCCAAGGATATTGGACACCCCTCCAAGTGAAAGCAAACTGTGGCCTGCACTCTGCTGCCAAAGGGATGGAGAAAAATGCATTAGCGATATCAGTTCTGGCCTACCACTTGGCTGCCTTCAATTCCAGTTCGTACTGGAGTTCTAGTATGTCCAGCACTGCAGCACTCAGTGGTGGCGTGACTTCGTTCAGGCCACGATAGTCCACTGTTAGTCTCCACTTTAGCACTGGACATTTAGGACTGTTAAAAGGTGAATGAGTCTTGCTGATCACTCCTTGGCTCTCCAATTGAAGAATTAGCTTATGGATGGGAATCAGGGAGTCTCGGTTGGTGCGATATTGCCGCCGGTGCACAGTTGTGGTAGCGATTGGCACTTGCTGTTCTTCGACCCTCAGCAACCCCACAACAGAGGGGTCCTCTGAGAGACCAGGCAAGGTAGATAATTGTTTAATGCCCTCTGTCTCTAAGGCAGCTATGCCAAAAGCCCACCGGAACCCTTTTGGGTCCTTGAAGTATCCTCTTGTAAGGTAGTCTATGCCAAGGATGCATGGAGCATCTGGGCCAGTCACAATACGGTGCTTTTCCCACTCATTCCCAGTCAGACTCACTTCAGCCTCCTATACAGTTAACTGCTGGGATCCCTCGTCACTCCACAAATACAGATGGGCTCTGGCCCTTTATAGCTTGATGGCATTACAGTACATTGTGCACCAGTGTCTACTAAAGCCTTATACTTCTGTGCGTCTGACGTGCCAGGCCATCGAATCCACACAGTCCAATAAACTCAATTGTCCCTTTCCTCCCCCTGGCTGGAGGCAGGGGCCCTCTAATCCTGGTCAGAATCTTCTTCGTTTCTGTGTTTGAAGGACTGTCTGCTGGAAGTTGGAGCAGCAAACTTTTCAGAGAATCCCTTTTTCCGGATTGTTTTCTTTTGCAACTCACGTACCCGTGACTCTAGGGTCGCGGTAGATTTTCTCATGTCCTCTCCATGGTCTCGTAGGTAAAACCACAGAGTGGCAGGGGGTGTGTACTCACCATATCGTTTTCCTTGCATGGATGAACGCTTATCCCTGATAGCTGAGACACTACTTTGTACAGGTGCGGAGGAGAATAATCTCTCTTCAAGTTGGTGAACCTTTTCAGAAAGTTTTTCCCAAGTGTTCTCTTTTGGTCGGTGGACACTGGTTTGTTCAGGTGGGGAGGAAGATAGATTCTCTTTAAGTTGGTGGAACTCTTCAGAAAGTTTCTCCACAGCTGAGACGCAGGCCTGTAAGGAAGAGGAGAGACTTTCTTCGTACTGCCGGAGTTGTTTAGCCATTTCATCCACTGTGGGTTCCTCATCCTCTTTCCAGGCCATTATTGCCAATGAGCTGGCATATGATGATGGTGCACTCCATACAAACTTCCGCCACATGGATCGTGTACACCTGACTTCATCTGGATCTTTGGATGTTTGTCTGAGGTCTGGATCCTCATAAATCACTTCCCGTACGGCTAATTCCCTCAGGTACTGGATTCCCTTCTCCATAGTGGTCCACTTGCCTGGTAGACATAAAAGTTCTTCCTTGAAGGGATACCTTTCCCTCTCAGCTGAGAGGAGATGCCTCCAGAGGCTGTGAGATTGTGCTCCATCTGCAATTGCTTTGTCAATGCCTGCATCTCCAGGAAGGGATCGCAGCCGCCTGGCTTCCTTGCCCTCTAATTCCACACAATTTGCTCCAGTGTCCCAGCACTGGAGCTGCCAGGTGACAAGCTGCTCTCCTATGCAGTGACCAAAATCTTTTCGCACATCTCGTAGCTCACGTTGGTATAGGTTTTGGGTAGTTACTGTTGATTTTTCGGCATCCTCATCTTCCTCCTCCTGAATCCCTGATGGCCCAGCATCATCGTCTCTATACCTAGATTTGGCAGAAGACTCTCTGCGTTCTAAATGACCTGAATCTCTACACCATTTTTCTACAGGGGCAACTTGCACTGCTACAGCTCGTTTCTCTGATGCAGCTACAGGGTCTGCCACAGGAGTTAGAATGCCCTCTGCAAGGGCAACTTGCACTGCTACAGCTCGTTTCTCTGACCCAGCTACAGGAGCTGGAGCGGCTGCAGGAACTGGAGCGACTGCAGGAAATGAAACTGGAGCAGCTGCAGGAACTGGAGCTGGAGCGGCTGCAGGGTCCATCATAGGGGTTGGAGTGGCCGTTGGGTCTGTCACAGGACCTAGAGAGGCCACAGGGTCTGTCACTAAGTTGATAGTAGTATCAATTGCAGCTCGATAGGCATGGGCCAGACCCCAGCACGTTACGTCACTTTGGAACTGACAGAGTCATTACACCCTTTTTTCAAGCATTCTACCAGTTTTTTAGGATTTTGCAGTTGTTCAGGGGTGAATTTCCAAAACGCTGGAGTTGCCCACTGCTCTAGAAACCTGCCCATATCCTCCCATACTCCCTGCCACTCACAACTATCCTGCCTCAGGACAGATCTCTGGATGAGATTCCTAAGTAGCTTTTTTACTTTAAACAAAACCTGAAGCACATTCAGGAGACATAACAACAAGACCATGCTGGTCTGAGTATCCCAAGGATATTCAATATTTTGGCGAACGATTGTAACAAGCTTGGAGGATAAGAGGGTGGTGAAGGAGAAAGGGAGAGTGATCGAGTAAGAAAAAATATCTTCCCCTTTCCCCTCCACAGATTGACTCCCTAATGAAAAAAGGCAATAGGTGTAATAGTTTCTGAGATACGTTTTCCAAAGTATAGAGTCGACTATGTTACTGAGTACAAATACCAAGTTAGAGTCATGACCAGAAATTTCATCCTCTCATAAGCCACTGTTACAACACACAGTACCATAACGATCTTAAACCTGGGCCCAGAGAGAATAAACAACATGACAGAGCACATACGGAAAATAATGTGCTATAATACTCAATTTGGAAAACAGGCGCAGCAGAGTTGAGATTAAAGCAATCAGCATTATGACAAGTGACTATTAAGCAGGTCTAATACTTATACCAATATTAGTTTACCACACTCTGGTCAGATCTGCCATTATCTCAACCCTTCGGACCCCACGTTGGGCGCCAAAAAGACTGTTGTGGTTTAACCTTGTTGGCAGCTAAACACCACACAGCCATTTGCTCACCCTCTCCCCTCCCTCTCTGGGATGGGGGAGAGAAATGGGAAAGTGTAGTGTTTCCACTTGAGTGGGCAGCTGAGCTCCACCACAGCCGCTCTCTCACTCCCCCTCCTCAAAGAGGAATGGGGAGAAAATACGATGAAAGGGGCTCAAAGGTTGAGATAAGGACAAGAAGATCACTCAGTAATTATTGTCCAAACAGACTCGGCATAGGGAGATAGTAAGATTTATTGCTTATTACTAACAAGCTAGAGAAGTGAGAAACAAAGGAAAGAAATCAAAAGCACCTTCCCCCCCCCATCCACCCTCTTCCACCTCCTCCCCCTGAGCGGCGCAGGGGAATGGGGGAATGGGGGTTATGGTCAGTCTACAGCGCTTCTCTGCTGCTCCTTCTCGGTCACTCTCATCCCCTGTGCTGTGGGGTCCCACCCACGGGATACAGTCCTTGATGAACTGATCTGGAGTGGGCTTCCCACAGGCAGCAGCTCTTCCAGAGCTGCTCCAGATATGGGTCCGTACCACGGGGTCCATCCCTCAGGAGCAAACTGCTCCAACCTGGGTCCCTCACGGGCAGCAGTTCCTGCCAGGTCACCTGCTCCTGCGTGGGCTCCTCTCCACAGGCTACAGGTCCGGCCCGGAATCTGCTCAGGCAGGGGTCTTTCACAGGCGGCAGCCTCCATCGGTGCAGGGCCACCTGCTCCACCGTGGTCTCCTCCACGGGCTTCAGCGTGGAAACCTGCTCCACAGTGGTACTCCATGGGCTGCAGGGGGACTGTGGTGGTTTTACTCAGGTGGGCAGCCGAGCTCCACCACAACCGCTCTCTCACTCCCCCTCTCCTCAAAGAGGAAGGGGGAGAAAATACGACACAAAGAGCTCAAGGTTTGAGATCAGGATGATTTAATTAAAGGGAAAGGGAATGGGGAGGAAAAACAGAAACAAAAGAAACAATCAGTCCGCGCGGAAGCACAGAGAGAGGAAAAATTATTCTCTACTTCCCATCAGCGAGCGATGTTCGGCCACGTCCTAGGAAGCAGGGCCTCAAACGCGTAGTGGTTGTTCAGGAGGAACAGCCCCCTCCCCCACGAGAGCCCCCCCTTTTATTGCTGAGTGTGACATCAGGTGTTATGGAATATCCCTTTGGTTGGTTTAGATCAGCTGCCCCAGCAATGTCCCCTCCCCATCATTTCCCAACCCCAGCCTGCTGTCTCTTGGGGGCTTGGAAGGAGTCCTGGTGCTGTGCCAGCACTATGCAGCAATAGACACAACACTGGAGTGATATCAGTGCTGTTCCAGCTACGAGTGCAGAGTACAGCACTGTGCGGGCTGCTGCAGGGAAAAGGTGACTCCAGCTCAGACAGACCCAACACAGGGACATCCTGCTTCACCATGGTCCTCACCACAGGCCGCAGGGGACTTCTGCTCTGGCGTCTGCAGCACCTCTCCCCATCCTTCTTCACTGACCTTGACGCCTGCAAGACTGTTCCTCACTCTCACTCTCCCAGCTGCTGTGTGGCGCAGCGTTTTTTTTCCCCTGTCTTTAATATGTTCTCACAGAGGCACAAAAAATCATCACTTATTGGCTCGGCTCTGGTCAGCAGTGGGGCCCTGTAGTGGGTTTACGTGGCAAGGTTTTGGTAGCAGGGGGCCATAGGGGTGGTTTCTGTGAGAAAGATATAGAAGCTGCCCCATGTTTGGGAAGGGCCCCATTGTTTTCCAGAGCTGAGCCAATAAGCGATGTTTCCTTTCCAACTGAAAAGGAAATATTAACAGCATATAAGGGGATTCGAGCTGCTTCAGAAGTTGTGGGTACAGAAGCACAGCTCCTCTTGGCCCCATGGCTACCTGTGTTACATTGGAGGTTCAAAGGGAAATTTCCCACTATACACCATGCAACCAACGCTACGTGGAGTAAGTGGGTAGCATTACTTACACAGTGGGTTTGAATGGGGAAAACCTAATTGCCCAGGAATCCTGGAAGAGATCATGGACTGGCCGGAGGGCAGGGATTTCGGAGTACCAACAGAAGAGGTAATTCGTGCCAAAGAGGCACCACCATATACTGAATTGCCAGAAGACAGAAAGCAGTATGTGTTGTTCACTGACAGATCCTGCCACATGGTAAGGAGCCATAGGAAATGGAAAGCTGCTGTGTGGAGTCCCACACAACTAGTTGTGGAGGCCATGGAAGGGGAAGGCAAGTCGAGTCAGTATGCAGAAGTAAAAGCCATCCAGCTGGCCCTAGAAATTGCTGAATGAATAAAATGGCCAATACTGTGTCTCTACACTGACTCATGGATGGTGGCAAATCCCCTGTGGGGGTGGCTGCAGCAATGGAAACAGAACAACTGGTAGCGGAGAGGTAAACCTGTCTGGGCTGCTACACTGTGGCAAGATATTGCTGCCTGGGTAGAAAACCTGACTGTAAAGGAACATCACGTAAATGCCCACATGCCCAAGAGTTGCGCTACTGAAGAACATCAGAACAACGAAGAGGTGGACCGAGTGGGTTGCTCCTGCCTTGGGAAATAGCAAACCCACTCGTAGGATTGTCTTCGCCCAAGGTACACCTGGTGGGTGATGCAAAAGGTTGGGGTATCAGGTGTGTGCCTCAAGGAGATTTAACCTTGGGAGAAAAACAATCTGTAATCTAAGTTGTGTGTTGTAGGAGGACACTGCAGAACCAACCACAAGTCAACTTTGCAAGACAACGGGCAAGTGCAACAGTGATGTGAGCTAAGCTGGTACTGGCATCCAGAAAACCAACTCCGCCTGCCCTGAGTGACCACTTTGACAGACGAAGCTGAAACCATCAACAGTTTTTATGAACATTTTGGGTAAAGGCCTATGGAATGAAAAGAAGTACAGATCTATCGTTATTTTAATGGACAGGGAACAATGGTGATGAGAATATCTACATACTAAACTATGTGGGACCTGAGTGTGACACAAATGTCATGGAATAAGGGGTGGAGGTTGTGCTGGGTCTGTCTGGGATAGAATTGCTTTCCCTGCAGCAGCCCACACAGTGCTGTACTCGGCACTCGTAGCTGGAACAGCACTGGTATCACTCCAGTGTTGTGTTTATTGCTGCATAGTACTGGCACAGCATCAGGACTCCCTCCAAGCCCCCAAGAGCCAGCAGGTTGCGGGTGGGCAAGTGATGGGGAGGGGACATCGCCAGGGCAGCTGACCTAAACCAACCAAAGGGATATTCCATAACAAATTATGTAATGATGTCACACTCAGCAATAAAAGGGGGCCTCTCATGGGGGAGGGGGCTGTCCTCTTGAACAACTGTTATGTGTTTTGAGGTCCTGCTTCCCAGGACGTGGCCGAACATCGCTCGTTGATGGGAAGTAGAGAATAACTTTTTTTTTTTTCCTTTCCCTCTCTGCTTACGCGTGGCCTTGTTGTTGTTGTTTTTTCTTTTTCTTTTTTTTTTTTTCTTTTTCCCATTCCCTTTCCCTTTAATTAAATCATCCTGATCTCAAACCTTGAGCTCTTTGTGTCGTATTTTCTCCCCCCTCCTCAAAGAGGAGGGGGGAGTGAGAGAGCGGCCGTGGTGGAACTTGGCTGCCCACCTAAGTAAAATCACCACAAGCCCCCAGCACAAGAAAGATGTTTATCTGTTAGAGCGAGTCCAGAGGAGGGCCACAAAAATGATCAAGGGGCTGGAGCACGTCTTCTGTGATGAAAGGCTGAGAGAGTTGGGGCTGTTCAGCCTGGTGAAGAGAAGGCTCCAGGGAGACCTGCTTGCAGCTTTTCAATACTTAAAGGGGTCTTATAAAATAGATGGAAGAGGACTCCATCCATTATCAGGTAGATAATGATAGGACAAGGGGGAATGGTCTTAAACTAAAATAAGATAGATTTGGACTAGACATTGGGAGGAAATTCTTCACTGTAAGGGTAGTGAGGCACTGCAACATGTTGCCCAGAAAGGTTGTGGATGCTCCATCCCTGGAGGTGTTCAAGACCAGGTTGGACAAGTCCATGGGCAACTTGATCTAGTGGGTGGCATCCCTGCCTATGGCAGGGGGGTTGGATTTATATTGCTTCACTCATGTTTTTGTTGTATATAATCATCCAAAAATGTTACTCACCTTCTAATGCTAAGCTGACTACTGAAATGATTTCCTTGTTCAGAGACACTCATTACAAAATGGCTACCAAATGGCTTCACGGCTCTGGGTAGCTGTTAAAGGTATATGAGGGCAACAAAACTGGTAAAAGTGTTGGAAGGCGTGTCCTGTGAGGAGAGGCTAAGGACAGTTGGGTTGTCTAGTCTGGAGAAAAGAAGGATAAGAGAGAACCTTGTTGCTCTCTACAACTCCCTGAGAAGGGGAAGCACAGAGGACTGTTGATATCATCCAACTGTGAGCGAGATAGCTTGTTGTATTCATATGATCGATTTGATAGTAGAAATGTCTGTTGTGTTCTCCTTGTGTTGTAGATCTGTTGCTAGATTCCCCGCTGTACTAGCAAATGAGTAATTTGAAGCAAAGCTTCTGGGAAACACCTGGCTGCTCTGCTAAGCACTACAAAGATGGTTTTCCTTAAACTTTTCTGGCTCTAGAAACAAGGGTTTTTCCCTGCAGAAGGAAGACAATGTTAGAAAAGTTGCTCTAACTACAGTTTTTCATACGTGTGTAGAATAAAATGTTTTTGATGCACATTCTAACTGGGCAGCCTCATTATGTCATTGCTACAGAAGTGTTAAAATGGGACATGGTAGCATTTCTGCAGAGTACACGTTACTCTGTTCCAAGTTACTACCCACAATATCAGGCAACCAAATAGAAATAAATGTTCATTTTAGAATCATAGAATCATAGAATCATAGAATATCCTGAGTTGGAAGGGACCCTTAAGGATCATCAAGTCCAACTCTTGACACCGCACAGGTCTACCCAAAAGTTCAGACCATGTGCCTAAGTTCACAGTCCAATCTCTTCTTAAATTCAGACAGGCTCGGTGCAGTGACCACTTCCCTGGGGAGCCTGTTCCAGTGTGCAACCCCCCTCTCTGTGAAGAACCCCCTCCTGACGTCCAGCCTAAATTTCCCCTGCCTCAGCTTAACCCCGTTCCCGTGGGTCCTGTCACTAGTGTTAATGGAGAAAAGGTCTCCTGCCTCTTGACAACCCCTTACGAGGAAGTTGTAGACTGTGATGAGGTCTCCCCTCAGCCTCCTCTTCTCCAGGCTGAACAGGCCCAGTGACCTCAGCCGTTCCTCGTACGTCTTCCATTTTCAGTGGCATGCCAGAGACTGACTGGGTGATCTTGTGTCTTTCCTGTCCATATAGCGAGCATAGTTTTTGTAGAGGATTACCTTGGGTGTGTAACCATCTGCACTTTTAAAATTAAAACTTAGAAGCATGTTTTTAGTCATTTTGGAAAGTTATAGTTGCTGCTTTGCTCTTCAGAGAATAGAGGTTGAACATTCTGGAGAGCTCTGACTGCTTACTTCTGATCTTTCTTGTAAGTGTGGATATGCTACAGGTCCAAGAGTGTTGTGAGCCAGGGAAATTCCTACCCTTAACCCGCAACAGGCCAAGGAGTAGAAATTGGCCAAACTGTATTTTCAGAGAAACCAAATTATGAAGATGTTATTTTGTTATAGTATGAACTATTTGTAGCATTGCATGGGGTTGTTATGGCCAAAGTGCAGGACCCAGCACTTAGCCATGTTGAACCTCATCCCACTGGTTTCTGCCCATCGACCCAACCTGTCCAGGTCCCTCAACACTTCCCCCCAACTTGGTGTCTGCAAACGTATTGAGGGTGCACTCAATTCCCTCATCCAAATCATCAATAAAAATATTAAAGAGGATGGGCCTTTTCCCCAACAGCCTTTCTCTCCTCCACCAGGTGGGTTACCTGGTCATAGAAGATGTGGTTGGTCAGGCAGGACCCGCCTTTCATAAACACATGCTGGCTGGGCCTCATCCCCTGCTTGTCCTGCACACGTTGTGTGATTGCACTCAAGATAATTTCTTCCATCACCTTTCCTGGCACCAAGGTCAGGCTGACAGGCCTGCAGTTCCCTGGGTCCTCCTTACAACCCTTCTTATAGATGAGCATCACATTAGCAAGTCTCCAGTCATCTGGGACCTCTCCTAATGACCACGACCACTGATAGATGATGGAAAGCAGCCCAGCAATCACATTCGCCAGCTCCCTCAGCACCCTCGGCTCTTGGGTGTATTCCATCTGGCCCTGTGGACTTGTGACAGTCCAGGTGGAGCAGCAGGTCTCTGTTTCCACCTGAATCGGGGGGGGGGGGGGGGGGGGGCAGGTGTCTTCTGCTCCCTGTCCCAGACTTCCAGGTTGGGAGGCTGAGTACCTCGAGAATAAGTGGTGTGACTAGTAAAGACAGATGTTATGAAGGCATTGAGAACCTCAGTCTTTTCCTTATCCTTAGTAGTCACATTCCCCCCTGCGTCCAGTAAAGGATGGAGACTCTCCTTCTCTTACCGTTAATGTATTCATAAAAACATTTTTGGTTATCCTTTACCACTGTGGCCAGGCTGAGCTCATGCCTTTCTGATTTACTCCATGTATGCTGTCAACTTCCTTGTACTGTCCCTGAGTTGCCTGTCCCTATTTCCAATGGACATAAAGTCTTTTTCTCCCGGACACTCAGCAAAAGTTCCCTGTTCAGCCATGCCAGTCTTCTTCCACGCCGGCTTGTCTTAAGGCACACAGTAACAGTCTGCTCCTGCGCCTTTAAGACTTCCTTCTTCAGGAGCGTTCAGCCTTTCTGGACCCCTCTGCCCTTCAGGACTGACTCCCAAGGGACCCTCCCTACCAGCATCCTGAACAGTTCCAAGTCTGCCCTCCGGAAGTCCAAGGTAGCAGTTTTACGTAATTCCCTACTTGGTGCTGGATGTAATAATCAGTTCCTTTTTATTTGGATGTGGTATTGCAGCCTTTCTATTTTGTCTGGCCATTGCCTGGAAGTAGATTGCTGTTACAGTGACTTTTTCATGGACTGACTAATTGATCTCCAGAAAGATTCAGAAGATTTTGTCCTTAGAATAGCTGATTACAATTTCTGACCATCTTAGAATAAGAAATTAAAAAAAAAAATCAATTTGTATGGGTTGAAATTGTCTCACTCTCCAAAGTGTTTACATTCTCAGATATCTATTGAAACTTTTTTTTTTTAACCTTGTGTAATGGGTTTACGTGCCAAGATTTTGTCAGCAGGGGGGCCATAGGGGTGGCTTCTGTGAGAAGAATCCAGAAGCTGCCCCATGTTAGATAAGGGTCCCACTGCTGGCCAGAGCCAAGCCAATAAGCAATATTGTTTGCGCCTCTGTGAGAGCATATTTAAGAAAGTGTGTGTGTGGGGGGGGGGACAAACAAACAGCTGGGGAACAGCAGCTGGGAGAGAGAAAAGTGAGAAACAGCCTTGCAGGCGCCAAGGTCAGTGTAGAACGAGGGGGAGAGGTGCTCCAGGCTCAGAGCTGAAGTTCCCCTGCAGCCTGTGGTGAGGACCATGGTGAAGCAGGCTGTCCCCCTGCAGCCCATGGTGTACCATGGTGGAGCAGGTTTCCACGCTGCAGCCCGTGGAGGAGACCACGGTGGTGCAGGTGGACCTGCACTGATGGAGCCCACAGCCTGTGGAGAACCCCTGGCTGAGCAGATTCCAGGCTGGACCTGTAGCCCGTGGAGAGGAGCCCACGCAGGAGCAGGGGATCTGGGGGGAGCTGCTGCTGCCCGTGGGGGCCCCAGGTTGGAGCAGTGTGCTCCTGATGGATGGACCCCGTAGTACGGACCCATATTTGGAGCAGTTCTTGAAGAGCTGCTGCCTGTGGGAAGCCCACGCAGGATCAGTTCAGCGAGGACTGCATCCTGTGGGAGCGACCCCACGCTGGAGCAGGGAAAGAGAGTGACCGAGAAGGAGTGGCGGAGATGAAGTACTATAGACTGACCGCAACCCCCATTCCCCCATTCCCCTGTGCCGCTTGGGGGAGGAGGTGGAAGAGGGCGGATGGGGGGAAGGTGCTTTTGGTTTCTTTCCTTTGTTTCTCATTTCTCTAGCCTGTTAGGCAATAAATCTTACTATCTCCCTACTCTGAGTCTGTTTTGTCCGTCACGATAATTGTTGAGCGATCTCCCTGTCCTTATCTCAACCCTTGAGCCCTTTACATCATGTTTTCTCCCCCTTTCCCTTTGGGGAGGAGGAGTGAGAGAGCGGTTGTCTCTCTCTTCAGGAGCATTAAGCCTTCTTGGACCCCTCTGTCCTTCAGGAGTGACTCCCAAGGGACCCTCCCTACCAGTGTCCTGAACAGCTCAAAGTCTGCCCTCCGGAAGTCCAAGACAGCAGTTTTACTGATCCTCTTCCTGACTTCACCGAGAATAGAGTACTCTACCATTTCTTGGTCACTCTGCCCAAGACAGTTCCCGATAACCACATCTCCCACAAGTCCTTCTCTTTTTTAAGCTTTGAGATTACTATGGTTACAGACTTGCTTCAACTGACTGCACAACTAATTCTGATATTAAGGATTATTGACCCAAAGCAGTGCACATACAGGAAAGGTTGCACTTTTACTTAAAGAATCTGTCAATGGTAGGCAGTTGAGAAGAGATATCCTGATCATTTCTATTCACTATATTTCAAAAGACTGCCAAAAAATAGTTGATCTCTGATCCATTTGCCGAGGCGATCGGCTCCGGGGCAGACACGTTCTGCAGCGGAGCGGGGGATCGGGCCAGGCAGGGCTAATTTTTTCCGGCATCGAGCCTACTTGAGGGAGCCGCCAGGACCCGGCAGCCCTCGTGAGGGAGGCTGACGAGGCGAAGGCGGAGCCAGCAGCGCCCCCTCCCCAGCCATTCAAAAGCAGCCCTTAGGGAGCGCGAGCGACCAGGAGCGCGGCGACCAGGGCGGGCAAACAGGGCGTGGCGCGTCAGAAGGGAGTGGCGCGGCAGTTAGCGCGGCAGTTCGCGCAGGAAGGGCAGAGCGCTCCCCCTACACACAAACAACACCTCGTTAACAACAGCCGTAACTAGGCGATAATGGTCGCCACCAGGCACGGCGCGCTCTCCAGAAAGTCGGTACACACGCAGACCGACTACCCGTTAAAAAATGCCGCAGTTCAGGTCACCGGATGCATGGAGTGTCTGAGCCTGTTGCTGCCATCGGCGGGAGGCAGAGAAACTGCGTGCGTGAGGTGCGAGCAGGTGGATGATCTGGTCCGCATGGTGGCGGAGCTCAAGGAGGAGGTGGAGAGGTTGAGGGCCATCAGGGAGTGTGAGCGGGAGATAGACTTCTGGAGTAACTCCCTGCAGGGCCTCAAGGGGAGGTGCCGAGGTGAGACTCCCCAAATGGAGGCGGACCCCCTGCCCTGTCCCCGTCGGGCAGAGGGAGGGGATCTGGGAGCTGAGGAGGAATGGAAACAGGTCCCTGCTCGACATCGCAGGCGATGCTCTCCCCTTCCGGCCCCACCTTCCCAGGTGCCCTTACACAACAGGTTTGAGGCCCTAGAGATTGAGAGGTCGGTGTGTGAGGAAGAGGTAGCAAATGTTCCCAGGAGGATGCCTGGGGCGAGGAGGTCCACTCCGCGCCTCAGGACTGCCTCCACCAAGAAAGACAGGAGGGTTATTGTTGTTGGTGACTCGATTCTTAGGGGAACAGAGGGCCCTATTTGTCGGCCTGACCCTACCCGTAGGGAAGTCTGCTGTCTCCCTGGGGCCAGGGTCAGGGACGTTGCCAGGAAGCTTCCTAACCTGGTACGCCCCTCTGACTACTACCCCCTTTTGATAGTCCAGGCGGGCAGTGATAACATCGAAGAGAGAAGCCTCAAGGCTATCAAAAGGGACTTTAGGGGAATGGGTCGGTTAGTGGATGGAGCGGAAGTGCAGGTGGTGTTTTCGTCCATCCCTATGGTGGCAGGGAGGGGTTCAGAGAGGACACGGAAAGCCCACCTGTTAAACACGTGGCTCCGGGGCTGGTGCCAACGCAGAAATCTTGGGTTTTTTGATCATGGGGCACTTTACTCAGCACCTGGCCTGATGGCCGCAGACGGGTCCCTATCTTTTAGGGGAAAAAGGATCCTGGGCCAGGAACTGGCAGGGCTCATTGAGAGGGCTTTAAACTAGGTAGGAAGGGGGATGGGGCTGAGGCTAGGATTGTTGGAGCTGTGCCAGGGGGAACAATGGCAAGGCCGGAGGATAAGGCAATGGCCCAGCTGAAGTGCATCTACACCAATGCACGCAGCATGGGTAACAAACAGGAGGAGCTGGAAGCCATCGTGCGGCAGGCAGGCTACGACTTGGTTGCCATCACGGAGACGTGGTGGGACCAGTCTCATGACTGGAGTGCTGCAATGCCTGGCTATAAGCTCTATAGAAGGGACAGGCAGCATAGAAGGGGTGGTGGTGTGGCTCTCTATATTAGAGAGTCTTTCGAGGTTGTAGAACTCGAGGTTGGGAATGACAAGGTCGAGTCCCTTTGGGTTAGGATCGGCAGGGACAACAAGGCTAGTGTCCTGGTCGGGGTCTGCTATAGACCGCCGAACCAGGATGAGGAGACGGATGAGGAATTCTACAGGCAGCTGACAGAGGTTGCAAAATCATCAGCTCTTGTACTCGTGGGGGACTTCAACTTCCCTGACATATCCTGGAAGCACAACACAGCCCTGAGAAAGCAGTCTAGGAGGTTTCTGGAGAGCGTGGAAGATACCTTCCTGACACAGCTGGTTAGTGAGCCTACCAGGGGAGGTGCCCCGCTAGACCTTCTCTTCACAAACAGAGAAGGACTGGTGGAGGATGTGATTGTCGGGAGCTGTCTCGGGCAGAGTGACCACGCAATGGTGGAGTTCACTATTCTTGGCGAGGCCAGGAAGGGGACCAGTAAAACCGCTGTATTGGACTTTCGGAGGGCTGACTTTGAACTGCTCAGGACACTGGTTGGTGGAGTCCCTTGGGAGGCGGTTCTGAAGGGCAGAGGGGTCCAGGAAGGCTGGGCGCTCTTCAAGAGGGAAGTCTTCATGGCGCAGGAACGGTCTGTACCCACGTGCCCAAAGACGAGCTGGCGGGGAAGAAGACCGGCCTGGCTCAACAGAGAATTGTGGCTTGATCTTAGGAGGAAAAAGAGGGTTTATAAGCTTTGGAAAAGTGGGCAGGCCACTAAGGAGGACTTTAAAGAAGTAGCGAGGCTGTGCAGGGACAAAATTAGGAAGGCCAAAGCTCATCTGGAGCTCAATCTGGCTACTGCCGTTAAAGATAACAAAAAATGTTTCTATAAATACATCAACACAAAAAGGAGGACTAAGGAGAATCTCCATCCTTTACTGGATGCGGGGGGAAACTTAGTTACAAGAGATGAGGAAAAGGCGGAGGTGCTCAATGCCTTCTTTGCCTCAGTCTTTAGCGGCAATACCGGATGTTCTCTGGATACCCAGTACCCTGAGCTGGTGGAAGGGGATGGGGAACAGGATGTGGCCCTCATTATCCATGAAGAACTGGTTGGTGACCTGCTACGGCACTTAGATGTGCACAAGTCGATGGGGCCGGATGGGATCCACCCAAGGGTACTGAGGGAACTGGCAGAGGAGCTGGCCAAGCCACTGTCCATCATTTATCAACAGTCCTGGCTATCGGGGGAGGTCCCAATCGACTGGCGGCTAGCAAACGTGACGCCCATCTACAAGAAGGGCCGGAGGGCAGACCCGGGAAACTACAGGCCTGTCAGTTTGACCTCAGTGCCAGGAAAGCTCATGGAGCAGATCCTCCTGAGAGTCATCATGCAGCACTTGCAGGGGAAGCAGGCGATCAGGCCCAGTCAGCATGGATTTATGAAAGGCAGGTCATGCCTGACGAACCTGATCTCCTTCTATGACAGAGTGACGCGCTGGGTGGATGAGGGAAAGGCTGTGGATGTGGTCTACCTTGACTTCAGCAAGGCTTTTGACACTGTTTCCCACAGCATTCTCCTCAAGAAACTGGCTGCTCTTGGCTTGGACTGGCGCACGCTTCGTTGGGTTAGAAACTGGCTGGATAGCCGGGCCCAAAGTGTCGTGGTGAATGGAGCCAAGTCCAGTTGGAGGCCAGTCACTAGTGGCGTCCCCCAGGGCTCGGTGCTGGGGCCGGTCCTCTTTAATATCTTCATCGATGATCTGGACGAGGGCATCAAGTGCACCCTCAGTAAGTTCGCAGATGACACCAAGTTAGGTGCGTGTGTCGATCTGCTTGAGGGTAGGAAAGCTCTGCAGGAGGATCTGGATAGGCTGGACCGATGGGCTGAGGTCAACTGCATGAAGTTTAACAAGGCCAAGTGCCGGGTCCTGCACCTGGGGCGCAATAACCCCAAGCAGAGCTACAGACTGGGAGAGGAATGGTTGGAAATCTGCCAGGCAGAGAAGGACCTGGGAGTGATGGTTGATAGTCGGCTGAATATGAGCCAGCAGTGTGCTCAGGTGGCCAAGAAGGCCAACGGCATCCTGGCTTGTATTAGGAACAGTGTGACCAGCAGGGCTAGGGAGGTGATCGTCCCCCTGTACTCAGCTCTGGTGAGGCAGCACCTCGAGTACTGTGTTCAGTTTTGGGCCCCTCGCTACAAGAAGGACATCGAGGTGCTTGAGCGGGTGCAGAGAAGGGCGACGAAGCTGGTGAGGGGCCTGGAGAACAAGTCCTACGAGGAGCGGCTGAGGGAGCTGGGCTTGTTCAGCCTGGAGAAGAGGAGGCTCAGGGGTGACCTTATCGCTCTTTTTAGGTACCTCAAGGGAGGCTGTAGCGAGGTGGGGGTTGGCCTGTTCTCCCACGTGCCTGGTGACAGGACGAGGGGGAATGGGTTTAAGTTGAGCCAGGGGAGTTTTAGGTTAGATGTTAGGAAGAACTTCTTCACTGAAAGGGTTGTGAGGCACTGGAACAGGCTGCCCAGGGAAGTGGTGGAGTCACCATCCCTGGAAGTCTTCAAAAGACGTTTAGATGTAGAGCTTAGGGATATGGTTTAGTGGAGGGCTGTTAGCGTTAGGTTGGAGGTTGGACTCGATGACCTTGAGGTCTCTTCCAACCTAGGAAATTCTGTGATTCTGTGATTCTTTCCCTAGACATTGCTATATCCACATATAGATGAGAGACCAGGAATTTAAAGTATTAGAACTCAGCAGTCATAATTCAGGCTGAGACCATATGTAGTGGGTTTACGAGTGGAACCACCACACCATAAAACATCACTGACATGAGAAGGCATCAGTGTATCTGTATGGGGTTTACATGGCAATGTTTTGGTAGGAGTGGGGCTGCAGGGTTCACTTCTGTGAGAAGAATCCAGAAGCTGCCCCACCTCAGGAAAGAGCTCCAGAAGGGACCTGCTGCTGTCCACAGCTGAGCTGATGAGTGATGCTGGAAGAGCATATTTAAGAAATGGAAAAAACTGCTGCACAACAGCAGCTGGGAGAGCGAGGAGTGAAAAACAGCCCTGCAGACACCAAGGTCAGTGAAAAAGGAGGGGGAGGAGGTGCTCCAGGTACCAGAGCAGAACTTCCCCTGCAGTCTGTGGAGAGGACTATGGTGAAGTAAGCTGTCCCCCTCCAGCCCATGTTGTACCACAGCGGAGCAGATCTCCACGCTGCAGCCCATGGAGGTGCCCATGGTGGTGCAGGTGGACCTGCTGTGATGGAGGATGTGGCCCATGAAGAGCCTTCACAGGAACTCCGGGCCCATGGAGAGGAGCCCATGCAGGAGCAGGTGATCTGGCAGGAACTGCTGACCATGGGGGACCCATGTTGGAGCAGTTTACTCCTGACAGATGGACCCTGTGGTATAGACCCATATTGAAGCAACTCTCAAAGAGCTGCTGCCTGTGAGAAACCCATGTAGGATCAGCTTGAGAAGGACAGCATCCCATGGGAGGGACCCCATGTTGGAGCAGGGGAAGAGAGTGACCAGGAAGGGGTGGCGGAGATGAAGCATTAGGGACTGACTAAAGCCCCCATTTCCAATTCCCCTGCCACACGGGAGGAAGAGGTAGAAGAGGATGGATGAGGGGGAAGAAGTTTTTAGTTTGCTTTTAGTTTCTCACTGCTCTAGTTTGCAATAGGCAATAAATTATATTAATCTCCCTGTGTTGAGTCTGCTTTACCCATAATGGTAATTGGTGAGTGATCTCCCTGTCCTTATCTCAAGCCTTGAGCCCTTTATCATTATATTTTCTTCTCCTCTTCCTTTGAGGAGGGGTAGTGTGAAATATGTTCATCTGATTCGTGTCAGTATGGAACAATGCTAGGGCCGCATGGTATGATGAATGTGACCTTCTGTCTTACATACCCTTGTATAACCACAAGTCTAAGAAAAACAGAGTGGTTAATGTATATAGTTCTTGTATCTTGCAAAGGAATGTTTTAGCAATTCGTGTCAACAGAGAGCTTGAAGGGAAATGTATTTGTAGGCTTTCCTTGAAGTCTCTGATATCTAGGGGGTTTCAGAATAACTGCTAACTATTATGACTATTGCATGGGACACTATGCAAGTCTCTGATATCTGGCCAGGAGATTAAAGAGACGGGGAGAGCTGAAGAACAGCTAAAAGACAAAGCTTGCAGGGGACGCTGCACAAGTCTCTGACATACAGCCAAGTTGGACAAAGGAGAAGGACAAGAGGGAGGAAGACTATGAGCCTTCAGCACGAGAGACCCCCAGAGTTTTTTTTTAGATAGCAAAGCAAATTACACAACGTTGCTTAACTTGTCAGAAGATAAATAAGAAAGTGTTTCGACAAGCAGCCACGAGAGGGAGAAAAAAACAACAACAAAAAAAACAAACACACAAAAAAAAAAAAAAACACAAAAAAACAACCAACCAACCAAACAAAAAAAAAACAGCTTATAGGCCTTTTGAGAAAGTTCAAGTTGATTTCACTGAATTGCCCAAAGTAGAGAGGATAAAATATCTATTGGTAATAGTAGATCATTTAACACAATGGGTAGAAGCTTATCCCGTAGCACGAGCTACAGCACAAATGGTGGTTAAAAATTCTATTAGAACACCTGATACCTAGATATGGGATAATCCAGTACATTGATTCTGATCAGGACACACACTTTACTTCTAAAATAATAAAGTTATTATGTCAATCATTAGGTATTCAGTGGGAATACCATACTCTGTGGCACCCACAAAGCTCAGGGAAAGTAGAAAGACTGAATCAAACAGTAAAACAACAATTGGCTAAATTAATGATTGAGACACAAATGCCCTGGACGAAATGCTTACCATTGGCACTTTTAAACATAAGAACTAAACCACACAGTGAGACTGGATTATCTCCATATGAAATGTTATATGGTATGCCTTATTCTCAAGGGATGCCTCCAGGGAACAATTTAGTTGAGGATCGTAGCATCCAGAAATATATAATTACTCTTGGAAGGAGATTACAAGAGCTAAGAGAAATTGGAATGATGGCTCAAACACCACGTTTAGGATTTGCTATTCATAAGATACAACCAGGAGACAAGGTCTTAATAAAAACCTGGAGGGAAGAATCATTGAACCCCCGATGGGAGGGACCATACCTTGTTTTACTTACTACTGAAGCAGCTGTGAGAACAGCAGAAAGGGGTTGGACCCACACATCCAGAATAAAAGGACCAGTAACTACCGAAACTTGGAGGGTTGAGTCTGCTCCTGGGGAACTGAAACTCAAGCTAAAGAAGAACTCATATTCTGGCAACGAGGCTCTGCATGAATTAAGGATGCCAAATAAAGGGGACAAGCCTGAAGGGAGGAAAGGGAGAAGGCAAGACCGGGGCAGGACCCTCCACTGCGGTGCGTATGGTCTACCGAGGGAAGCAACCCCTATGGGTATTGACCGCCGAGTGAGAGGGCCTTGACCGGACTTCTCCCACACTAAGGTCAGGTTGTCCTGAGAAAATAACATAAGAACCTTTTTTTTAAACCCATATAAAATTGTGATTCGTTTTCCAGGAGCTGGATCACCTTGACAAGCTGAACGGTAACACAAGCCCGAATCAACCCTGAAAGCAGGCCCAACCCCTTGATTGAAGGCGTTTGCCTATTATGATTCAGCTACGTGGGCAGAAGACAGATCCTGGGGCTATAGGACCCCAATATATATGCTTAATAGAATAATTAGGTTACAAGCTGTAATAGAAATAGTTGTAAATAAAACCGGAGATGCACTTGGAATAATTGCAAAGCAAAATACCAAGATGAGAACTGCTTTGTATCAAAATTGCCTACCTTTGGATTATTTACTAGCACAAGAAGGAGGAAAATTTAACCTTAGTAATTGCTGTTTAGAGATTGATGATGAGGGTGTTTCTTCCTAGTAGCTGGTAGAATGCTATGTTCTGGCTTAGGATGAGAAGAGTGCTGATAATATGCTGATGTTTTAATTGTTGCCAAGCAGTGCTTACACCACGCCAAGGACGTTTCAGCTTCTTATGCTGCCCTGCCAGCGGGCAGGCTGGGGGTGCAAGAGCCAGGAGGAGGGCCAGACTGATCGGGGTTAGGCTGGGCATCGGACAGCGGGTGGTGAGCAATTCCATTGTGCATCACTTGTTTCGTACACATTATTACTAGAAGTACTATTATCATCATTATTGTCATCATTATTATTGTTATTATTTTCTTGTCTTTATCTCAACTCACAGGCTTCACTTTCCCGTTTCTCTCCCCCATCCCAGAGAAGGAGGAGGGGAGGTGAGCGAATGGCCATGTGTTGTTTAGCAGCCCGCTGGGTTAAATCACAACAGAAAGAAAAGCTGTAAATGAACTTGTAAAAGAAATGAAGAAAATTGCACATGTCCCAGTTCAAATTTGGAATGGAATCGATCTAAAAGGATTATGAAAGGGGGCTTTATGGGTGGTGATTGGTTTGCTAAAATAAGGGTGGTTGTATTGGGGATATGTGGAGGATTGTTAATAATTCCATGATTGTATTACCAGACTAATACACTCAGTTATACAAGGAATGCAAATATTTGCGGTACCCGTTGACCCAGAACCAGGGAAAGAGAAAACCCATTCCCTGATGATAATAAAAACAAAGATCCAAAATTGGTATCAATTTGGCAAGTATTGACATGGATTAGAAAGGAAAACACGAATCAATACCATGAAAAAGGAGATGGGGGATTGTGAAATGTGTTCATCTGATTCGTGTCAGTATGGAACAATGCTAGGGCTGCATGGTATGATGAATGTGACCTTCTGTCTTACATACCCTTGTATAACCACAAGTCTAAGAAAAACAGTGGTTAATGTATATAGTTCTTGTATCTTGCAAAGGAATGTTTTAGCAATTCGTGTCAATAGAGAGCTTGAAGGGAAATGTATTTGTAGTCTCCTTGAAGTCTCTGATATCTAGGGGGTTTCAGAATAACTGCTAACTATTATGACTATTGCATGGGACACTATGCAAGTCTCTGATATCTGGCCAGGAGATTAAAGAGACAGGGAGAGCT
This sequence comes from Aythya ferina, assembly GCF_964211825.1. Lineage (NCBI taxonomy): Eukaryota > Metazoa > Chordata > Aves > Anseriformes > Anatidae > Aythya > Aythya ferina. The sequence continues at coordinate 2,492,223 of NC_140313.1, read as the reverse complement.
GAAGAACAGCTAAAAGACAAAGCTTGCAGGGGACGCTGCACAAGTCTCTGACATACAGCCAAGTTGGACAAAGGAGAAGGACAAGAGGGAGGAAGACTATGAGCCTTCAGCACGAGAGACCCCCAGAGACCCCCAGAGGGACCACCGGAAACTGATACGCATGCTCCAGTAGGAGGGTTTGGATTCCGGAAACTAATTATAATAACCCTGTTTTTTTTAGAAGTAGTAATGAACATATATTAGCCTAGGAGCATAAAAATCAGCTGCTTGACGTAACTGGTGTGCGTCTTGGTGGAGCAGAGACTCCCAGCGCACCCAGCGCTGTTTGCTTACCTCTATTCCTTTAATAAATCGTAAACTTTGTTTATAGTCCTATTTTGAAGACTGAGCCATTTATTACAAATGGGGGCTCATCCGGGATGGCTTTGGTTCCTGAATTCTGATTCAGAAGAAGAGGCACCCCACCATTTGGTGGCTCCTGTTCGAGTCAGGTCGGGATTAATGCCATCTTGAACCTGAATAAAGGTAAGCAAAGATTTTGATTTTTTTATGAGCTCCCTTGCCGGCTGCAGCACTGTATTTTGCCCGTAATTCTGCGCGCGAAGATCCGAACAAAGACGACGGAGTCTTAAGTGTTTAAGGAGTATACTGTTCGGTTGGGTGGGATTCGGTTGCCTGTGTGTGTAAGAGTGTGACTGAGACGGAACTTAGTTCCGAAGCGAGTGTGGAGGTCTTCTAACCGCGGTTCCAGTCTCCCGTGAGGGACTTGGCCGGTGAAGGACCGAAGCGATTCCTATAGGATTCGTGGGTGGGTGATAGGTCCTAAACCCCCTGCAAGACACTCTTACTAAGGTAACCAAGGGCTGTGGGAATTGCCATAGTAAAATTCCTAGATGGGTCAGACAGAATTGAAGACCAAGGATCAGAAGAAAGGGAGCAAATTACCAGACATACCACCAGAAAGTCCATTAGGAATAACGATTAGAAACTGGAACAATAGGGGCCCCAGAAAATGAAGGAGTGAAATTAAAAATGGTCCAGTATTATATGATAGAATGACCAAAAGAACCTTTAAGACCCCATGTATTTTGGCCGATATTTGGGTCCATGGAGGACTGGGTCTGTCAGGCTTTGAACATTAATGTTAATAGTAGAATACCCGTGGATCCGGAAGAGAGCAAGTATGCTGCAGCTGAAACATGGAATTAGAAATTAGAGAGCGATTGATTAAGAATGAATATGTGCTACATTTGCAATGTACTGTGCCTGTGCTGCGCTTAGACCTCCAGATAACAGGAACCCCTCGGACCCCGAGAACCAGGTCAAAACAACCTCATGGTTCGGACTTTAACCAAGGGGTCTGAGATAAGGAGGACTGTTCACAAAGGGACAGGTTATGCATATGTATAAGTGTATTGGGAAACTTCATGTATATGTAACTCTTTACTGGATATAACCAAAGCAAGTTGCCACGTCAGGCATGCACGACTTTGGTGGGGCTACTCTCCCCCCCCCCCCCCCCCCCCCGCCCAGTGCTGAGTAAACATACCTACTTTACAATCTTACTGATTGTGGAGTCAGCTTTCTGTGAGTCATTTTGGTGAGCCAGGCAGGAGACACTCTGCTCGGCTGCGGGATCAGCTGCGGAGCGGACGCCCCTAGGTGCACCCTGAGTGTTTTGCTCAGAGGGGACTCCACTCTCAGCCGCTCACTGCAGGAGCAGACAAAGACCTCCTGAAGCTGTGGACAAACTGTATGTTTTCAGCTGCTGGAGGGATACTAACCGGAGTGTTAATAATTGTATGTCTTATTCTTAAATGTCCATGTATTTTGTATTGAAAGTATTTGTGTAAGTGTAAGGGTTTGAAACAAAGTGGAATAAGTCACTCCACGAAGAACACAGTCAGAGACGATACTTGTTTTGTTGGTTATCATTCTAAATTATATTCTTGTGGTATGAATGAGATGTGCTAGAGGCCTCTCTGTGTGATTGCGCGATTGTGCTGTGTGAGTGAGACGCAGCATTGCTGCGACGCGAGTGCGGAGTTCTGATCTGCAGTTCCGTATTCTTCGTGAGGGGAGTGGGCGGAGACGAACGAAGTGCGTGACAGACCGAAAAGAAGGGCTGTTTTATCCAAGTTTTGATTGGTGGTGCCTAATATATGGGCCTGGTGGTGTATTCCCCTGTGCCGCTTGGGGGAGGAGGTGGAAGAGGGCGGATGGGGGGAAGGTGCTTTTGGTTTCTTTCCTTTGTTTCTCATTTCTCTAGCCTGTTAGGCAATAAATCTTACTATCTCCCTACTCTGAGTCTGTTTTGTCCGTCACGATAATTGTTGAGCGATCTCCCTGCCCTTATCTCAACCCTTGAGCCCTTTGCATCATGTTTTCTCCCCCCTTTCCCTTTGAGGAATGGGAGTTAGAGAGCAGTTGTGGTGGAGCTCGGCTGCCCACCCGAGTAAAACCACTACACCTCGCCGGTGTATTTAGGAATTCCATTATCATGACAGTTAGGAGAGGTCATCTTGATGAAAGCAAAGCACTTTCAAAATCTGTAAAGAGAAATACATTTTGATTGTATTCTGAAATGAAATGTGTAGAAATTTATGCTATGTAAGGCTGCTTAAATTACATATTTTCTTTTGATTTTTATTTGTCATGTAAACATACTTGTACTGTAATATCTTTAGAGAGTGGTTCATCTTTAGAAAGTCGTGCATATAATTAGTTAAGATGCAAATTTGTCTCAATTAGGTGTTAAGACATGTTTTGAAGATCTATGTCTATGGATTAACAGTGTAGCAGTGGAAGAAATACTGTCTACCTGTTTATCTTCTAGAAAATTTTAACTAAATTAGGTTACTTTTTTAGGACTCTGTAGTGGATTTACGTGGCAAGGTTTTGGTAGCAGGGGGCTATAGGGGTGGTTTCTGTGAGAAAGATCTAGAAGCTGCCCCATGTTTGGGAAGGGCCCCATTGTTTTCCAGATCTGAGCCAATAAGTGATGTTGTTTGCGCCTCTGTGAGAGCATATTTAAGACAGGGAAAAAAACACTGCGCCAGACAGCAGCCGGGAGTGAGAGAACAGCTTTGCAGGTGCCAAGGTCAGTGTAGGGGGGTGGGAGAGGTGCTCCAGGCGCCGGAGCAGAAGTCCCCTGCGGCCTGTGGTGAGGACCATGGTGAAGCAGGATGTCCCCCTGCAGCCCATGGAGTACCACGGTGGAGCAGGGTTCCATGCTGCAGCCCGTGGAGGAGACCACGGTGGAGCAGGTGGCCCTGCACCAACGGAGGCTGCCGCCTGTGGAAGACCCCTGCCGGAGCAGATTCCGGGCCGGACCTGTAGCCTGTGGAGAGGAGACCACGCAGGAGCAGGTGACCTGGCAGGAGCTGCTGCCCATAGGGGACCCAGGTTGGAGCAGTTTTCTCCTGAGGGATGGACCCCGTGGTACGGACCCATATCTGGAGCAGTTCTGAAAGAGCTGCTGCCTGTGGGAAGCCCACGCCGGATCAGTTCATCAAGGACTGCATCCCGTGGGTGGGACCCCACAGCACAGGGGACAAGAGTGACCGAGAAGGAGCGGCAGAGAAGAAGTGCTGTAGACTGACCATAACCCCCATTCCCCCGTTCCCCTGCGCCGCTCAGGGGGAGGAGGTGGAAGAGGGTGGATGGGGGGAAGGTGCTTTTGTTTTTTTTTTCCTTTGTTTTCTCACTTCTCTCGCTTGTTAGTTGTAGGCAATAAATCTTACTATCTCCTTATGCCGAGTCTGTTTTGCCCGTTACAATAATTATTGCGTGATTTTCTCGTCCTTATCTCAATCCTTGAGCCCTTTTCACATATTTTCTCCCCATTCCTCTTTGAGGAGGGGGAGTGAGAAAGCGGCTGTGGTGGAGCTCGGCTGCCCACTCGAGCGGAATCACGACAGACTCATATTTTGGTCAGCTGTTTTGTAAAATAGCAAGTCATATACCATTTAGTCATATATAATTTCAGGGGTGTACAAACTATTTATATATATATATATATATTTTAAGGGGGGAAAACGATCTGTGTCTTTCTACAGATTAATATATTGTCTAGATCTGTTAGCAAGGTGAGGGTTTGCCTTCTAGGCTGCACAGGTAAGTATCTCAGAAACAGAAAATTAATGCAGAATATTTCTCTTTAAAAATCAGACTTTTATTTTAAATGAGTATGTAGTAGTTTCATGTCTGATGGTGAAGTCTATCTGCTGCTATATAATTGTTTACCTCCTTTGTTTCCTTCATTGTAGTCTGCGGTTAGCTTTACTAAATGAAGCAAAAGAGGTGCGAGCAGCAGGATTGCGAGCCCTTCGCTATCTCATTCGAGACTCCAGTATTCTCCAGAAGGTGCTGAAGTTGAAAGTGGATTACTTGATAGCAAGGTAATTTTCCCTTCTTGTTGTAAATTGTAAAATTGTAAATCACTTATTTTTCATGGTTGAGACAGGTTTGAAAAGATGGTTTCATATCCTCTTATATTCTTGATATGCAGCTTTATAATAGCCTGTTTTATTCAGTATGAATAATATAATTCTTTAAAATGTTGGATTCATAATACATCACACCTTCTAATCCAAATAAAGTGATATCCTAATACATGATCTACTATGAATAATCTAAAAAATTAGATGCACAAAATATGTTTCTGAATCATAAATGTCATTAATTATAAATTACTTTATGGTATTATTAGAAGGTCGGGACTTTAGTAATTTTCATGTCTTAAATTGTTTTGTGGGGTTTGTTTCGATTCTTTGTATCATCACCATAGTGTAGAGCCTCTAGTACAATGTCAGGATGAAAATGTTGTTCATGCCCAAGAATTTATCTAACCCATACCACAACAGAAAGATACCAAAGGGCAAACTAACAATGAGATAATAAGGTCAGTATGGTGACTAGATCTAATTATCATCATTTCTAGTGCTTCCTTTGTTAAAATAATTTTGCATTTAATATACTGATATATGTGTGTGTGTGTGTTTATTTTTTTTTTTTACATGTATATGTACACACACACACACAGTTTTAGTGTGCTGTTAAATTTTGTTAGGGCAAATGGACTTTTCTGATCTGAGAATGCATAGAATGTTGATTTGAAATATGAATGCTTTTATTTAGGCTTATTTGAAATGACAGGTGTAGCTAGCTCAGAATTGTTGGAGGTGTTATGCCTTGTCATTGTATATTTGAGAGCATTTTAGTGATTTACTTATAATGAAAATAACTGTAAATAATATAAATATAATATAATATAAATTGAAACTAATTAACTAATCATGAATATATTTGCTGAAAAGCATTTTTTAAAACAATAATTCATAATATTTTTATTCTCTTTATTTAGTTGCATGAATATTAATGAGAGATGTTAACAGTTAAGGTGAAAGTTAATGTTGTTATAAACAAAACATGTTTTTAACTTATTTTAGGTGCATTGACATACAACAGAGTAATGAAGTAGAAAGAACACAAGCACTTCGATTAGTCAGAAAGGTAAAATCTAACTATATATGGTCTAACTAGCTATATCAGTCAGCTGTACTGATTCCAGGTTTTCTCCATCAGCAGTTCTTTTTCACACAGTCTTATTTTATCATATGAGAAGAAATTATAGCTGTTAATTCAAAAAAAAAAAAGAGAGAGAAAGAAAGCTAGTGCTGAGACTTATTTTGATTTTAATCTCTTATGACTGAGAATCTTGAGTAATCTAGAAAAATCCAGGTAATTTTGTTTTGATAGAGGTAAAACTGAACAAGATTTGGGAACAGCTCATCAAATGATGAGTGCAAGGGTATAAGAACCACATTATTAAGTATCATCTAATGATTTAACTTCATTGTATAGTGTCATTAAACACCTGTGAATGAAGGACTGGAGATTTTCTGCCACTTAGAAGTAAAATTGCCATTGCAATTAAAGGAATGCTTTCAGCCTTATTGCTTTATCTGTGGAGGCTGGTGTTATCCATCTTCCCTTTCCCTTTCCCCTTTTTTCTGTTATGCAATAAGTTAGTCTTTGCTGATTACTGTACCATGTACCCATGGACATGAGATGTTTGAAGTTGTGGTAGCTGCATTTTCAAGTTGATCCTAGAGAAAATAGTGTATTACAGCTACTGAAGCTATTTTCTTAGGTGATTATAGTAGTCTGCCTTTGTATTGGATTTTGCTGTTTTTTATCTTGCTTGTACTCTTTACTGAGCATCTTAAAAACTCAGGTAAAGTTTGAAGTAGTTGGAAGAATTGTTTCACAGGAGCACAGTGTTTAATCTGTTTGTGTTTTGTGTTTTTTTTGGTGCGTGTACATATGTATATATTTAGGTTGAAAATATGGAGGTTTGATATGCAATTTCTTTTCTTAAAATGAGCTCACTTCATTTCTATTTTACAGAAGAAACAATGTGTTTGATTGGCACAATTGTTAAAAACAGTTTTAAAGCTAAAAAAGAAAAAAATAAAAGAACAACAACAACAAAAAAGGATGGATCATCTGTATCAGTGGCACAGGTCCTTGAGGAAGTCACCATTTACAAATGTTATTTGTTAATCTGGTTTAAAGAAAACATCACTATAGGGCCAGAATAACTTAAATCTGAAGATGGAATGGAAACACATTTGTAATGATTTGGCTTTATTTGGCTCAGACTCAGTGGTTTTTAGGATTCCTAAAAAAAGTATATAAAGGTCTAGGAGAGGAGAATGGATGGCAAATATTACAATCAGGCAGAGTTAATTAATTCATTCAGAAGATGGTGTTTACTAGTGAGCTGTGGAAGAACTGAACTGGGTCCCATCAGCATATAAGAGCTGTTGATTTCTGTTCTAAAGTCCGGACAAAATTCTTTACCTCATTTTTGATAGTAAATATTCCTGTGTAAGAATAGTATAGATATAAAACTTTAAAATTAAAACATTCTCTCACTTTCTTCTCATCCTTTTCATAGAGGAGAAGAACAATATGTAAAATATTAGTCGTTTTCTGAATTTATAAAGGCACTTAGTGGTAAACTTTTTTTAAAAAAAATGTGCAGGTTAAAGTAGTAGAGGAAGAGAAAAGAAAAACAACTTTACACTTTTTAAACTTTTTTGAGGGCTTTGAGTGCTTGTATTCTCTTTTGACTGCTCTCTGTGGGGCAGTGTCTCCTAGTGAGAGCTTTGTAATTTAACAGTCTTCAGCCATGAGACCAATGGTATAAAGTTGCTTCAAAAAGCATTTCTCCATCTAATCAAAGTCAGTTTGTCCATTTTTTAATAATTTAAGAGGTAGAATGTTTTATTTTCAAAGCAGAAGTGGGGTGAAGTATATATATGAACTGCCTTCTTTTTTTAAAATTTTTTTTAAAGGAATCTTTAAAGGCTGACTTCATAGTCTTTGTTACTTCATCATAGTTGCTTATAAGTTATCTTGCATCACCTGTCCTTGGTCTTCAAAATTGCATTTAAGTTTATAGAGCAGAATGAAAACAAATGCAAAACTTGTATTTACTCTACTAAAATACTTGGAGTTGAATGTTAAAAGAAATCAGTCTTTCCTTGAGCATTTTTTCTCATCTCATTTTTTTCATTAGTAGAAAAAATGTGATATGTTATGAAATTATATTGTTCCCTTTTAAATCAGTCAGACAAAAACAAAACAAAACAAACAAAAAAAAAAAACACAACTGTTTCCCCTTAGTAATACATCTGTTTAACGCCAGCAATGTTCATATTCCATAGTATATAGGATATGCATATTTAATTTTAGCAAACTATGAAAAAATGTGAATAGATAGCTACTCAGCCTTTGTAGTCAAAGCCTTATTTGGGTATTTGGGGTGGTGGGTTTTTTTTTTTTGTTTGTTTGTTTGTTTTGTTTTGTTTTTCCTTTAATGTGTGCATGTGGTCTTGCTCCTTAATCTGGTTTAAATTCTTAAACTAGTAGCTGAGGATTTCCATGGCACAGGAGTTCTTCAGTAGTGTAAAGGAACATTGGCAGTTAAAAACTGTTCTATTTTGTGTCAAATTTGTTGTAAATGGGTTTTATCTCTTAATCACTAATGATTAATGAAAGTAGGTCTGGTTTCATCTTTTCACTCTTAAGATTTTTTTTGCGATGTAGCTATATAAGATGATAAAGCTGAATTACACTGCAGTTCTAAGAAGATTAGGTACTATACAAGAGGATTCAGAGCTGTTACTGGTAGTTGCCTTCCAAATTCTGTAGCAGTATCTTTTGTTGACTGTCCTTTTTTATAGTCTGCAACTTCTCTTGTGTGCAGAAGGAGGTTCCCTATAAATCATGAGAGGTCAGTCTTAGCTAATGAAACAGTTGAATAGGTATTGAAGAATCTAATGCATTATGAATTAATCTTCTAGAAGAGTTTGTAATCTGCTCTTTGTCAGTGGATAGTGTTCTCTGTTGCTAAAGAAATTATTGGAAATGATCTGAAAAAGGCAGCAATAGCTCTTTCTAAACAGTTGTCTTTTTTATTTTTATATTATGATGAGATAAAAATAAAAAGCAAGCAGGAAGAGAATGGTAAAGTAAGTTAAACAGAGTTTCAAGAACAATAGAAATAATTTTATTATTTGCAGGATATGAGTAAGTAATATATGGAATGGTTTGTCAAGTTTTATCTAGAAAACAGAATGCTGGTGAATTTGTGAGTACGTTTAAAGAAATATGAAGAAACCAGAGGGTTTTTTCTTTCATTTTTGGCAGATGATCACTGTGAATGCTTCATTGTTCCCCAGCTCTATTACTAATTCTTTGATAGCAGTTGGAAATGATGGTCTTCAAGAAAGAGACAGAATGGTTCGAGCATGTATAGCCATTATCTGTGAACTGGGTAAGATAACTGGAAGCTAATTAAGAAAACTTTACATGGTTGTCATCGGTTTTCTAAGGGATTCTCTTCTGTGAGTTCATATTAAATATATTTTATTCAAATAATAAAGAGGATTTGTTTAATAACTAAGGAATCAGATGTTTGATGTTCTTAATTTCCATTGATGATTAGAGGACTGGAGTACCTGTCATACAAGGACAGGCTGAGAGAACTGGGCCCGTTTAGCCTGGAAAAGAGAAGACTGAGGGGAGACCTCATCAATATGTATAAATATCTGAGGGGAGGGTGTCAAGAGGATAGAGCCGGTCTCTTTTCAGTTGTGCCCAGCGACAGGACAAGAGGCAATGGGCACAAACTGAAGCACAGGAAGTTCCGGCTGAATGTGAGAGGGCATTTCTTTACTGTGAGGGTGACAGAGCACTGGGACAGGTTGCCCAGAAAGGCTGTGGAATCTCCTTCTCTGGAGATATTCAAAACATGCCTGGATGCCATCCTGCACAATGTGCTCTAAGTGATCCTGCTTGGCAGGGGGGTTGGACTAGATGATCTTCAGAGGTCCCTTCCAACCTTGGCCATTCTGTGATTCTGTGTGATTTCATAGGTTTAGTCATTAGTTTAATATAAACCAAAATCACTTCAACTTAAAATGGAAATCTCTTAAGTGAAGTACTTGAAAATTTCAATTTTTGTGTTACCTTAAAAATGTTTCCTTGCTAAGGTTGATTTTTCTAAAATTAATGGATTGGAAATAGTGAGAAATCCATACATGAAGTGTTATCAAATGTAACAGTGCTCAGAGAACTACAAAATATTTTCCTTAATTTTTTTTTACGAGTACTGTAGTTAGCTGTCTTCTGGAAATCAGTATTTGTGTCTATGTAAAAGTTACTTGGACAGTGATCTATACTAAATCCCTATACATGTGTGTGGGTATTGATTTTTAAAGTATTTTCAGTTTTGTATCAATGTCTGAAATAACTTCAGCTTTTTCAAGATGCAGTCTTCCGTTTGTATCAGGCTTACATGACAAGGTTTTGGTAGCAGAGGGGCTGCAGGGGTGGCCTCTGTGATAAGAGTCCAGAAGCTGTTCCATGTTAGATAAGGGCCAGTTCCAGATGGCTCCAAAAGTGACCCGCTGCTGGCCAGAGCCAAGCCAGTGAATGACATTGGTTGTGCCTCTGGGAGAACATACTTAAGAAAGGGAAAAAACTGCTGCGCAACAGCAGCTGGGAGAGAGGAGTGATAAACAGCCCTGCAGACACCAAGGTCAGTGAAGAAGGAAGGGGAGGAGGCACTCCAGGTGCCAGAGCAGAAGTTCCCCTGCAGCCCACGGAGAGGAATCCCCACAGGGGCAGGTGATCAAGTAGGAGCTGCCACCCACAGGGGACCCATGTGAGAGCAGTCCATTCCTGAAGAATGGACCTCGTGGTATGGACCCATATTAGAGCAGTTCTTGAAGAGCTGCTGCCTGTGGGAAGCCCATGCAGGATCTTTTTGGGAAGGATGGCATCCCATGGGAAGGACCCCACGTTAGAGCAGGGGCAGAGAGTGACCGAGAAGGAGAGGAAGAGATGAAGGGTCCCTGTCCTTATCTTAATCCTTGATCCCTTTTCCATTGTATTTTCTCCCCCTCTTCCTTTGAGGAGGGGGAGTGAGAGAGCAGTGTGGTTGAGTTTAGCTAGTCAGCAGTGTGATACTACCACACTGTTTTAAAGAAATAAGTAATCTGTTAGTCTTTTATATTCTAGAATAAATATTTTTATCCATGGCAGTCCAGTGATGTACAAAATATTTTTGTGGGGAAATCTTGGCTCTACTGTATGAAAACTTGTTTGGAAATAAGCTGGGAAATCAGTGCACTACGGTGACTGCCTGTTCAGAATTTTATTTGATGATAAATTAATCCAAAATATCATTTCATTGCTAATGTCAGTTCCATTAAAAGTTTTATTTGTTCCTCAGCAGTGTTCAGGAAGAAAAAGATAAGACACTTGCTGTTTAGTACGTATATTGGAAGTCTTGAAATATTTTCTTTCCTATCACTCATTGAAGTCACTTATTTTTCTTCATTTAGCACTTCAGAATCCCGAGGTGGTGGCTCTTCAGGGTGGTTTAAATACCATCTTGAAAAATGTGATCGATTGTCAGCTTAGCCGAATAAATGAGGCTCTGGTAACTACAGTTTTGCACCTCATTAATCATCCAAAGACCAGACAGTATGTGCGAGCAGATGTAGAATTAGAGGTGGGTTCAACTTTACTTATTTAGTAACAGAAATTAAACACTGTATTAGTAATAAAAATGTTTAATTTTCACTTTGGGTTTCACTCTGTTCATGCAAAATGTTTAAAACGTTTTAGGCCAAGACAATAATGATTTATAAAGAAGGAATAACATGACAAATTGGAGTGGGACTGATGAAAGAACAAAACCCATTAACTGTATTCTCATCTGAAAGTAATGCATGTCTTTCTTTTTGTTTAGCGAATTCTAGCTCCTTACACAGATTTTCACTACAGACATAATCCAGACACAGCAGAAGGACAACTCAAGTAAGTGTAAGGGCTGGTACTTGTGCTGCCAGTTGTGTTCATGGTATTGTAATTAAACTGTTTTTCTTTCCAAATTGGCAAAATAAAAGCAGTGAGCTATTACTAAACTATTTGAAGTTGAATACGATAGCTGGTTAGAATGCAACTTCCTAAAACATTGTTAGGAATTAAGATTTCAAAAGGGAAAAACTAGGTTTACCCGTCTTTCCTTCCCCATTATATTTCTTTCACTTTAATAAAAAGTTTTCACAATCATTTCTTACTTCAGGTATGAGTTTCTTTTTATCTTGCTTTAAACATCCACAATAGGGAGTTTATATTTGAGCTGGTTTTATGTTTGATGGTTGTATGTTCAGGCTCAGAGGGTAGTAGTTAAGGCATTTTACTGTGCCTGGGGGCCGGTAACAAGTGGAGTACCACAGGGGTCTAGTTTGAAACCTGTCCTGAAACCACCTTCATCGGTAACCTGGAGGAGGGGATGGACTGCACTCTCATGAAGTTTACAGATGATAAACTGGGGAGAACAGTTGATAGAGTTAAGGACATCAATGACATCCAGAGAGACTTTAGTCTGGAAGAGTGGGCCAAAAGGAACCTGATGAAATTCAGCAAGGGCAGATGCAGAGTTCTGTGCCTGGGAGGAAGCACAACACAATGAAGTGGGCTGTGGGCCTGACTAGGCAGGGAGAAGTTCTGGTAAGACAGTGTGCCCAGGTGGCTAAAGTTGACAGTATGTTGAGCTATACATAGCCAGCAGGTTGAAGGATGTGATTATTCTCTTCTATTTTGTATTTGTTAAAATTCACGCAAACCACTGCATCCAGTTTTGAGCCTCCCAGCTCAAGATGGTCAGGGAGCTGGAGCACATCCTGTGAGGGGAAGCTTAGGGAACATCCTTTCTAATACCTATGAAGAGGTTATCAAGATGTAGTCAGACCCTTCATGGTGGTGCATGGTGTGAGGAAAAGAAACAGCAGAGAGAAATCGAAACGAGAAGTTCCAACCTGATATAAGGAAAAACAAATTTCTGTGAGGCTAGTCAAGTTGGAAAAGGCTGTCCCAGAGAAGTCCTGTAGCCTTCATCCTTGAAAGTTTTTGAGACTTGACTGGATGAAGCCCTGAGTATAACCTGGTCTGGTCTCATAGCTGACTCCTTCTTTGTGCAATAGTTTAGATTAGAGACCTCCTGAGGTAACTTCCAACTTGACTTACACAATGTGTGTGTATGTTTTTGTCATTTTTTGTTGTTGTTTGGTTGGTTTTGTTTTTTAAACCATCAAATGGCAGTAGATGCTTAGGTCTGGGTAACTGAATCAGTGTCCAATTCCTTAGGCCCCTGCTGTAGTCTTGCTTTCAGTGGGGGCATCAAAGTGATTAATCTGATAGACCAAATATAGATATTTAGTTTGTGATCCTTCTGCCATAGAAACTCCATTGGAAAATTAAAAGTAACAATGCTTAAAAATCCTAATCTTTGCATGTGTGTACATATTGCTTAAATAATATATACATACAAATATATACTTACATAAAAGATTTTTCTTAGTCTTGATTTTGTTCTCCATCCAAAATCTCAGTTAATTACTTATTACTTGCTATGTTAATAACACTGTTTTATAGTAATTAACTGTGTATTGTGACATTTGTTGTTATATGACAGAGAGGACAGAGAAGCACGGTTCTTAGCTAGTAAAATGGGAATAGTGGCAGCATTTCGATCATGGGCAGGTAAGATTTCTTTGTTAGTTTGTTTTAAGTTGGATAACTGGCAAGGACATTTCAGTGTAAAGGAATTGTTTATTTAAGCCCAGAATCTGTCTCTCTTGGTCTATCTTCTATCGGTGTTTTCCTATAATAGTACTAAAATGTGTTTTGATATTGTCAAATTTGAGGACTTGTACATAGGTTTTTTTTGACTAACTCTACTAACAAGATGCAGCTTTTTCAGTATAGAATACCTTGTATAGAATACAGTTGTACCTTGATGGTAGTGCTTGACATTTGATGGGTGAAAGGTTGTTGAAAATAGCTTCATATCATAAGAATTAGCCTTTGAGATTGTTCTGCCAATGTAAATAAGAAATCTATTTGTCTATATGAAGAATTTTCAACAGAACAGTTTCAGTAGCACCTGCTTTTATCAGGTGGTATAGTTGATAAATCCCAATATGGACATAGTTTTGGATTTTTCATGTAGAAGACATTTCTAAATCAAAAAAGTAGATTTTTGCATTTTTCTAAATCCCTTCTCTGTAATATTATAATACCTAACATGGAGTTACTGCCTCAAGGACTGCTTGTTCTTTTAGTCAAGTCAATGTCTTGCAAATAAACTAAATCAGTTGATATGACCACCTAACAAAATTTTGGATAGGATTTTTACAGGCTATGCTTAGGAAAGATTCAGATTGTATAGAAAGCATTTTGATTGCAAGACTATTTGCATTATTTTTAATGTTCTGAAAATATTCAGTAAGCTTAATTTAACATCCAGGTATCCTTTAAAAGTCACGTGTTCTTACTTGATTGGGGAGGAAACTTGGAGAGTTTGTGACAACTTTGGAGGTTCTAAAAAGCAGTTTCTACATTTTTCCCAATTCACACTTAGAACTACTAGCATAAGCCTGAAAAGTTCAAGTGACTGAACAAACAGTTGTCTTGGAATACATTACTTGCTGTGGTACTTTTGCTGTTACATGTTCTTTCTTTCTGTTTTGTTTTTTATATTATTTACGTCGGAAGCTAAGATCTTAAAAATGTTTTTTGGTACAAAAATGTCCTCACAATGTCAGTCTTCCAAAAGGGCATATAGCAAAAAAGTCTGAGGGTGTTTTGTTTTTGTTGGGTTTTTGTTTTGTCTTTTTGGGTGTTTTATTTATTTATTTACACCTGTCTGGACTTTCTGCTGTTGAAAAATTCTGGAGACAAGCGCTGTTTATCTGGGAAAAGATGATTAAAAACAGTGCACAGATGATATCGTTCCAAATATATTTAAACTTGTTATTTAGAATTCACCTGAGATTAGAAAGGAACTAAATAGTTTGTTAGGTTAAGATAGTGCTCACAGTTCTGCCTATATCTTTCAGGTTTAAGATTAATTCTTTATTTACAATTTTGTCTTTTCTTTCTGAAGTTTCTTTGATGCAAATATTTTTTTGCAGATAACTTGAAAAGACTGTTCACAGTGGAAAGGGCAAAAATATAGTTTTTATATAGTCTATAGTTTTTAGTGAGGGAACAAGGTTTTGCAGTTAAACATATTGATTAAAATTGGTTAGAAGACAACAATGTAAAGGTCAAAAATTTTAATCAGTAATTTTTATCATCTGTGCTTGCATACAAACTGGAAATCAAAATTAACATTGTCTAATATTTATTTTTTGGTGTTTGGTGAGGAAATATTACTATGTATTTAATGGTTTTTTAGGTATTATCAGTCTGTGCAAACCTGGGAATTCCGGGATTCAGTCTCTTATTGGGGTGCTCTGTATACCAAATATGGAAATACGGGTAGGTGGTAAATATTTAGTACTGAAATAGGAATAATATTGGATGTCTTAATTAACATATTCTTACAATTTTTTAATAATTTAGTGGTCTAAATACAGACCACTAGCCACCAATTACAAGACCACTAGCCTTGAGTTTTCTTGACCCCCAGCTTTGAGTCTATAATTCCATTATAAATTTCCTGTGTAATCTTAAGCAAGCTGCTTGCTTTTTCTGTGTCCATAAAGTGAGAATTGAGGCACATCCTGCATGTCTGATAGAAGGGAATGGAAGAGAAAAAAGGGAAAAAAGCATTAGACTACAGGAGGTAGTAGGTAGTACACATAAAATATTTATATGTGCTCTAATATTTATGGCAGTGAAATACATTATAGGCTATGAGAATAAATCAAGGTTTTTTTTTATTGTTGTTGTTTTATTTCATTTTAGTCTAAGTTCCTTTTTATCATTTTCTATAGATATTGAACTCTGTAGAATTCCATTGTGATTTAAGTGGAATAAAAAATATATTAAGGTACCGTGAAATTGGTACTGCCGAAAAAAATGCTTTCAGACATTGTTCTTGGTTTTAAGTTATTTTGTTTCTTGTTTATACATTGTATAGTGGAAGTCTCCAATCTGCTGATATTTAATTGCTACAAGTAGAAAGTAGGCATTAGGAAAGGTACATCACTTGCATGGACTCACACTAGATCAATAGTACATAAATTAATTTTTGCTCTGGCCGCAAGTAAAAGCAAATTCACAATAACTGTAGTTAAGAGTTTAAAGCATTAAATTTGAGTTGAATAAAAATGTTTCTTCCCGATTACTGCCTAAACTAATAAGTTGACAGTCACAGCAGTAACTGTTGTAAAAAACTGTAATCCAAGTAGCCTAAGATTCTATAGAATTCAAAGTGATAATATAGTTCTAAAGTGATCAATCACCTTTTCTTCTCCAGATTAACTTTAGATTATGAAAATAAGCATGTTATCAAAAAAAGAAACCCCCAAAGAGACACCAATTTTAGCACACTATAAAAATCTCAACTGCGGTGTTCTTTTTTTAATAGTGAAAAAAAAGGCCATTTTTTGTGAATCTATAAAATTGCTGCCTTTTTTTTTTTTTTTTTTTTTGTAGCAAGGTCTGCTTGAGGTTCTCTATGATATATTTCGCCTTCCTCTCCCTGTTGTCACAGAAGAATTTATTGAGGCACTTCTCAGTGTAGGTAAGTATTTGGAACCAGTCCACGCAATAATTCTGTGTATTATTCTCTTCTACAAATTTGAACCCTTTACTGTTTCCTCTGTGTTGCAAATTATGTCAATATCAACTGTTTCATCACAGAATTCATTGGGTATTCTGAAGTCTCCCATTTAAAATCCTTTATCATCAATTAAGTGTTGATCAAGCTACTAGAAGTCTAACTTTCTTCTAACATCCTTACTATATCAGTTGTAAGTTTGATAGAAGAGCAGTAGTGGAACATAATGGAACATTTACACAAAAGACTGTATAATACTAGAAATTAGACTTCTTTGAAGTGTTAAAAGCATTAGCAGTGTATAAGTGTTGGTGAATGTCACAGAAAAGTTATTAGAATCATAGAATCACTTAGGTTGGAAAAGACTTCCAAGATCATCATGTCCAGCCATTAACCAAGCACTGCCAAGTCCACCACTAAACCATGTCACTAAGCACCACATCTACATGCCTTTTGAATACCTCCTGGGATGGTGACTCAACCACTTCCCTGAGCAGCCTGTTCCAATGTCTCACAACCCTTTCAGTGAAGAATTTTTTCCTAATATCCAACCTAAACCTCAATGGAAATGGCAACTTGAGGCTATTTCCTCTTGTCCTATCACTTGTTGCTTGGGAGAAGAGACCAACCCCCACCCCACTATAGCCTCCTTTGAGTTGTAGGGAGTGATAAGGTCTCCCCTGAGCCTCCTTTTTTTCTAGGCTAAACAATCCCAGTTCCCTCAACTGCTTCTTAGAAGACTTCTAGACCCTTCACCAGTTTTGTTACCCTTCTTTGGGATACGCTTCAGCACCTCAATGTCCTTCTTGTAGTGAGGGGCCTAAAACTGAACACAGTATTGGAGGTACGGCCTCATCAGATACAAGTACAGAGGGACAATCACGTCCCTAGTCCTGCTGGCCACGCGATTTATGATACAAGCCAGGATGCTGTTGGCCTTCTTGGCACACTGCTGGCTCATATTCAGCTGGTTATCGACCAATACACCCAGGTATTTGGAACTTTCTACTGGGCAGCTTTCCAGCCACTATTCCCTCAAAAGTGGGAAAAGTGTCTTAAAAAAGTGTCTTTTTCTATATATTGTGTATGTGCTAATTATCCCCGCTGCACTTCAGCAGACTTACTTTTACTTGGGAAAATGCATGTGTTTTCATGTCTATATTTAGCAAAGTTAGTCTTTTATGTTTAAAATTATTCCTTTGTAAACCTTAAGAATATCCTCTGCTTTGTCTCACAAAAGTGTAAGTCTGAAAAGAGCAAGTCTCAGACTTTAATGTTCCGTCATTTTCCAAACTCTGGTTATAAATGTGTATCATGGCCTTGACTATAAAAGTTTAATCCTTGTTCTGCACTTATAAATACTTCATTCTTTGTTATAAACGTGTAACTTTGCTATATACAGATGTGCATTTTAAAATTTTAGGTCACAGAATCACAGAATTGTCTAGGTTGGAAGAGACCTCAAGATCATCGAGTCCAACCTCTGACCTAACACTAACAAGTCCTCCACTAAACCATATCACTAAGCTCTACATCTAAATGTCTTTTAAAGACCTCCAGGGATGGTGACTCCACCACTTCCTTGGACAGCCCATTCCAATGCCTAACAACCCTCTCGGTAACGAAGTTCTTCCTAATATCCAACCTAAAACACCCCTGGCGCAACTTTAGCCCGTTCCCCCTCGTCCTGTCACCAGGCACGTGGGAGAATAGGACAACCCTCACCTCACTACATACAGCCTCCTTTAATGTACTTATAAAGAGCAATAAGGTCGCCCCTGAGCCTCCTCTTCTCCAGGCTGAACAAACCCAGCTCCCTTAGCCGCTCCTCGTAGGACTTGTTCTCCAGACCCCTCACCAGCTTTCTCGCCCTTCTCTGGACTCTTTCAAGCACCTTGATGTCCTTCTTGTAGTGAGGGGCCCAAAACCAAACACAGTACTCGAGGTGTGGCCTCACCAGAGCCGAGTACAGGGGGACAATCACTTCCCTAGCCCTGCTGGCCACACTGCTTCTTATACAAGCCAGGATGCTGTTGGCCTTCTTGGCCACCTGAGCACACTGCTGGCTCATATTCATCCGACTATCCACCAATACTCCCAGGTCCTTCTCTGCATGGCAGCTTTCTAACCACTCATCTCCCAGCCTGTAGCTCTGCTTGAGGTTATTGCGCCCCAGGTGCAGGACCCGGCACTTGGCCTTGTTGAACTTCATGCAGTTGACCTCAGCCCATCAGTCCAGCTTATCCAGATCCTCCTGCAGAGCCTTCCTACCCTCAAGCAGATCGACACATGCACCTAACTTGGTGTCATCTGCAAACTTACTGAGGGTGCACTCGATCCCCTCATCCAGATCATCGATAAAAATATTAAAGAGGACTGGCCCCAGTACCGAGCCCTGGGGAATGCCACTAGTGACCGGCCTCCAACTGGATTTGACTCCATTCACCACGACTCTTTGGGCCCAGCTATCCAGCCAGTTTTTAACCCAACGAAGCGTACGCCAGTCCAAGCCACGAGCAGCAAGTTTCTTGAGGAGAATGCTGTGGGAAACGGTGTCAAGGTGTTACAAGGTTTACAAGGTGTTACAAGGTTTTCTGTTAAACAAGTTTCATGTGTTTTTGAATTGTAAATTTCATTATTTTGGTTGATGAAATCTTTGTTCTAGCTTCAAAGTTAGCATCACTTTGTGCAAGGGCATGGATTAGATGACTTATCGAAGATTCCTTCAGACATAAAATTTTCTATAATTTAAAACCTGTTGGAATAGCTGTTGATATAACTATTATTTACTCACAACCATTAAAATAACACTATGAAATCCAGTGTTATAATTAACATTTTTGGGTGTTGGTTTTTGTGTGTGTGAGATTTTGTTTGTTTGTTTGTTTTAGATCCAAGCAGGTTTCAGGACTGCTGGAGACTTTCTGATGGCTTTGTAGCCTCTGAAGCTAAAACTATATTACCCTATAGAGCCAGATCAAGGTGGGCATTTCATGAACTCAGTCTAAACTGTTGTTTTTTGTTATTGTTGACAAAATAATCATTTTTCTCTTGCAGAAATAGAAATGTAGAAATAGAAATGTACTTTCTAAACTGTTTGCTTTTTTTTCTCCTTAGACCTGATCTCATGGATAATTATTTGGCTTTAGTGCTTTCAGCTTTTATTAACAATGGACTTCTAGAGGTAACTGATGACTTCAAGTATAAATAGATGCTTGTTACTTTTCTCCTATAAATATTAAAAATAAAATACATTACATTGTATACATCCTACATTAAGTGTTGTATTTTTTTTAACTTTTTTGAAGGGTCTGGTTGAAGTAATTACAAGTAGTGATGACCATGTATCTGTTAGAGCAACTATTCTTTTAGGAGAACTTTTGCACATGGTAAGTAAGACTCATTGGAAATAGATATTTTCTAGTATAGCTTTGATTTTTTTAGGAACTTGGAGCATCTACTTTTCATCAAAATAATGAGTTGTTTTATATTATTCCATATGGCACTTTATATATGACAGGATGACTTGATAGGAAGACAGTTAATCCCCATCTCAAACTCTCACCAGTTCTACTCCTTGCCTCAGTAACCAGTTGTATTTTTAAGCTGGAGTCCTGCAAACACGCTCATCTGTCACTGTGTCTGCAAAAAGGATTACTTCTGTTTTTTGCTTTTCTTTGAGTGATGGGAGCAGTAGCAATGTAGAATCATAGAACGGTTTGGGTTAGAAGGGACCTTAAATATCATCTAGTTCCAACCCCCTAGCCATGGGCAGGGACACCTCCCACTAGACCAGGTTGCTCAAAGCCCCATCCAACCTGGCCTTAAAAACTTCCAGGGATGGGGCATCCACAACTTCTCTGGGCAAGCTGTTCCAGTGCCTCAC
Source organism: Aythya ferina (assembly GCF_964211825.1). NCBI lineage: Eukaryota > Metazoa > Chordata > Aves > Anseriformes > Anatidae > Aythya > Aythya ferina. Next base: position 2,472,181 of record NC_140313.1, on the reverse strand, counting down.
CACCCTTATAGTAAATAATTTCTTCCTTGTATATCATCGAAATCTACCCTCTTTTAGTTTAAAGCAATTACCCTTTGTTCTATCGCCACAATCCCTGTTAAAGAGTCCCTCCCCAGCTTTCCTCTAGGCCCCTTTAAAGTATTGGAAGGCTGCTATAAGGTCTCCTCAGAGCCTTCTCTTCTCCAGGCTGAAGAACCACAACTCTCTCAGCCATTCATAGACATTCATAGGAGAGGTGCTCCAGCCCCTTGATCATCTTTGTGGCCCTCCTCTGGACTCATTCTAATACTTCCATGTTCTTCTTGTGCTGGCGGCCTCAGAGCTGAACGCAGTACTCCAGGTGGGGCCTCACAAGAGCAGAACAGAGGAGTAGAATCACCTTCCTCGACCTGCTGGCCACACTGCTTTTGTTGCAGTCCAAGATACGTTTGGCTTTTTGGGCTGCAAGCACACCTAACCTGTATTTGTGCTTGGGATTGCTCTGGCCCAGGTGCAGGACCTTGCTCTTGTTGAACTTCATGAGGTTCTCACAGGCCCACCTCTCAAGCCTGTCAAGGTCCCTCTGGATGGCTTTCCTTCCCTCCAGTGTGTTGACTGTACCACACAACTTGCTTAGCTTTCTGTCTTGCAGACTAGGTAGATGAAGCTTTTGCATGTTCAGCTTGATGTGGCTGGAGCATTTCATATTACTCATTCAGGCAACTCACAACTTGGAGTGCACTTTCAGCATTGCTGAAGGTATCCCTTGCGTAGCACAGAGATGCTGAAGGCACCTTGCTTCTTGCCTCTTCACTCTCCTTAACTTATCTTTAGAGTAGCTTCTCTTTTTCCTTTATTCTGCACCCCGACAAGATTAAAGTCTTTACCATTCCACACTGACAGGATTTATACTTACTTAACAGGTGGAGAGGAGAGGGAATTGTAAATTTATCCTACTGTATTTTTCTTGCTCGGGTTGTGCTAGCCTACTCCAGATGAAAACCAAACAACCAAAAACACAAAACAAAACAAACAACAAACAAAAACACATCCATGCTTGAAGAACAGAACTTAACCTATTTTTTTTCAGGTATAGAATTGATTTTTTTTATTTTCATATATACTCAAGTGCTACCTCACAGCCTGCTGAGGAGCTTAGAATTCTTCAGATTTTTTTTTAATTTTATTTCCGATTTTATATATTTTAGTATTTATACACATGACATAAGGATGAGTGGTGCTTTGCATGCTTTTGCATTTTACCACTTCAAAAACCACCAATGCAAAAAATAAAAATTAGAAGGCTCTGAGTCCTAAGATTCTCTTTAATTGTATTTCAGATTGATTAATTAAATTATTCAAAATGGTATGTGTAATTATTGCTCTGACATTATGCAAAAGTTAGTTTTGTTTTCATGCATTTGTGAAAGTCTTATGAAAAGTGGTAGGTTCTTCAAAAGCTTATCCTTAAGAGATGTCTAAAAATGTTGTAATATGTTATTTTAACAAGTCGTCTTTTTTGTTGTTTAGGCAAACACAATCCTTCCTCATTCTCACAGCCATCACCTACACTGCTTACCAACTCTAATGAATATGGCAGCATCTTTTGACATAATGAAAGAGAAGAGACTGTAAGAATTCCAAGTTACACTTAAATGTTAAAATATGTCATTTTCCCCCTGTAGTTGAGTGAAAACCCACATTACAAATTTCCTGGTGGTTGAAACCACCTCTGTCTTTATTTAAAAGCAAACACTTGCATATATAAATACTCTGTGACACTTACTAGGGAAAAAGTTTCCAGTGCATGATTCCAGAAGTGTGATATATTACAGTAACAATTTAGAAATTGAGAAATCCAGAAAGAAAGCTTTGATAGTCGTTTTCAGGACAATTTTACATATATTGCAAGACTTTTTTAACATAATGTTTCTAAACAAGCTATAAGACACTGTTTGACCAAGCAATGTCTGAGTCATGTTCTGTGTTTTTAACCTCTCTATTGTCTCACATTTCTTTTTTTGGCATTTTGATGCAATTAAACTTTCCAACCTAAGAATGCTTGTGCCATTTTTTTCTTCTGTTTTTGTTTATCTATAGCTAATTAAATAGTAATTGACCAAATCAGTGAATCATTGGTGTGAGCAAAAGCAAAAATGTAACATTGGTATGGGACTGTTTCTTAAACCCATTTTCTTCTGAAGAAAATGGTCATTGTAACAATAGTGCCTATGTTAAAACTTTCTGTTGCTTTTGTTTGGAGTTTGCAATGTTAATTTTTTCAATTCTTTTAATTTCCATTTAAATAAAAGAATTCAATGAAAAAAAAGAATAATGTAGACTTGAAACAAATGTTTATAGAAGTTTTTTATTCCTCATTGAACTAGAAAATCCGAGCTCTGTATAGATATAAAGAGGAGGATAAGCCCTTGGGGTTGTGGGGGGCAAGGGGAAGAGACATTTTACAATAAATACTTTCTTAGACAAAGTTGAAGCTAGCTCCCTCAACTCTCTACTGCAGAATGTTGTTCTACTGTGACATCTTGCAATACTTTATCAAATTTAAACTTTGCAACATCTTCTGTGAAGTCTGAAAGAAACCAACAATTGCAGAGTAGAAGCAAAGGTGTCAATAAGGCTCATTCTTCGGTACTGATAATTCTTAAAGATAATTTTCTTTATAATTTCAAAATAAGACTGAAGTGTATGGATAATGTATGAAAACTTATACCAACTTATACCTTTTTTTTTTTTAATTTGGCTTCAGAATTCTTGGTAAACTCTTTCTTGAGCTATGCTTATTTAACTCAGTATATAGCACTGGAGTTCTTTAGTTAGATAACAGATGTCAATTATTGATTATAGTATTTTTTCTATTAGACGAGCAAGTGCTGCGCTGAACTGCTTAAAACGTTTTCATGAGATGAAGAAAAGAGGGCCAAAACCTTACAGCCTCCATTTAGATCATATTATTCAGAAAGCAATCTCAACCCACCAAAAACAGGATCAATACTGTGTGCAGAAAGATATCTTTATTTTAAAGGTATTACCATTATTGATCTTTCAAAACTTAATTTGACTTTGTATTTTGGAGACTTAAATCCCACCACCTCCACCCAGCTTTACTTTCTGATTTAATTCTGAGTCATTTATCTAATTTTTGTATTTTTTTAATTTAATGTCTTCTAACTACTTGTGGATACTATATTGTGTTTTCTAGAACTTGAGTGAAATTACAATAATTTTAATGCTTTTTAGGCCCCATTGTGATCTCCTGCTGTTAATTCTTAATACAGTACTGCAACTATGCAATTTACTCTCAGATGCAAATTACTGCAGAGCATAGCCCTTTAAATGCTTGTTACATGACCAGTAAGTGTATCATGTGACAACACTGACAACAGTAATGCAAAGAAACTTAATGTAACTTTTCATCTCTGTGTTCCAGGATACAGAAGAAGCACTTGTAATGAATCTGCGAGACAGCCAGGTTCTCAACCATAAAGAGAACCTTGAGTGGAATTGGAATTTGATAGGGACCATACTGAAGGTGAGCCTAAAAAGAGCATGACAGTATTCTTTTATGAAATTGTTTGAAAAAAACGTTTTTGTTTCACATGTGAGCTTTGACTTCTAATATTAATTCCATATTATATGCCATAATCTGTTCTATTTCAGAAAATTAGGATGTCATGGGTTTAATCAGTACTGATAGCCTCTTTGTATACAACCCTTAAACTGTATGCAAAAAAAACCCTACAGTTAAATTCACAAATTTCTGAATAAGCCCATATTAAATCTTATATAACTTTATTTGTATAGACTTTATAGAAGGTGATATAATGACGTTCAAGTTACTAATACTTTAGACTTCAGTCCAAACTACATAGGAATACTGCCTTGTTTCATAGCATTTTTTTTTCATATAACGTGAACTGAAGGTTAAGGTTGGAGGTGGGTTATTGATCAAATTTAAGATGCTTAGACCAAGGCACATCTTAAAACTTCAGTAATGCACAGTCTCGTTATATAATTTTTGAACTAATACCAATAGTCCCATAGCATCAAGTTTGTTACAAAATTAACACATCTTCGTAAAACACTTCATAACAGGAAATATCTCTAACAGGCAGGGCATTATCTTAAATGGTGCACAGCTTTTAAGGGTCTACTTCTTTTCTGAGCAGAAAACTTTCTTTAAGTAAGAAAACTTTGAGTAAGTACTCAGTATAGTTTTAGAGCCAAAATAACTCCTATCATTCTGTGTATCAAAGCCATCCTTCTAGTGTTATCCTCAAGTAATGTTTTCTTAAGGTCTTCTTTACTATGTTGTTATAAAGATGGTGAAAGTACAAAAAAGGATTCATAGTGACACACATAATCAAGATTATACTTTAAAAATATATATTTCTGTGTGTTTTTTCAGGGACTGATAAACTTGAGAAAGCAAGAATCTGTCTGATATAAAGACCTAAATAGGTACATGACAGTAACTTTGCTCCACTAAATTTTACTTGTTTACAGGCTTTTTACTGTAATATTGCTAAATTTATGTTAATCAGATATTTTTATCTTTGACTCAGTAATATATTATCAAGAAACTGTTTTTCAGAATCTCACGTTTAATTAGTCTGTGTAGTACTTTGATAATGGAAATTTTATGCAGATGACCAATGATATTTTTTCCCTGAAATTTAAAAGCAGAAAAGCTTCAGGTCAAGCTGTCAATTTCCCTGCTATCTCAGACCTGCACTGCAGTATATTTTATAGTGTCATGTCAAACAGTTTTAAATGTCACAAAATTAGTGACTTCTGTCTTTCATAATGAGAAGTTACTGTGTTATCTGGTTAATTTCTAACCACTTCTGTTCCTGTTTACATTGTTTTTGTATAGTTTAACAGAACTGTCCGTCTTTGGTCACTGAATGAGCATGATTCCAGTGTTTGGGCTTCATTATCTCATGTGGCTACACACCTCCCTCCTATCTCTGTAACAGCCTTATAGCTGTGGAGAGTATCAGAATTGCACAATGGTTAGGATTGGAAGGGACCTCTGGAGGTCATCTGGTCCAACCCCTCTGCTCAAGGAGGGCCATGTAGAGCAGGTTGCTCAGGACCATGTCCAGAAGGCTTTTAAAGATCTCAAAGGAAGGAGACTCCACTACTGCTCTGGGCAACCTATTCCAGTGCTCTGTCACCTGTACAATAAAGAAGTGCTTCCTGATGTTCAAAGGGAGCCTCCTGTGTTCCAGTTTGTGCCCATTGCCTGGACACCACTGAAAAGAGCCTGGCTTGGTGGTCTTTGTACCCTCCCTTCATGTATTTATATACATTGATGAGAATCCCCTCTGAGCCTCCTCTTCTCCAGGCTGAACAGTCCCAATTCTCTCATCCTCTACTCATAGGAGAGGTGCTCCAGTCCCTTGATCATCTTTATAGCCCTCCACTGGTCTCTTTCCAGTATGTTCATGTTTCTCTTATACTAGGGGGCCCAGAATTGGATGCAGTTGTTATAAATTCCGAGTCAATTTAGCTTTATAAGATTTATTTATGGGGTCAATAAAAGGCAAGTAAACAGCACTGGGTGTGCGGGGAGTCTGGGCTCCTCCAACACACACACACAAGTTACATCAGGCAGCTGGTTTTCATGCTCCTAGGCTAATACATATTCATTACTACTTCTAGAAAAGGCAGGGTTATTATAATTAGTTCCCAGAATCCAAACCCTTCCACTGGCGCATGTGTATTAGTCTCCGGTGGCCCCTCTGGGGGTCTCTCGTGCTGAAGGCTCGTAGTCTTCCTCCCAGGCTTTTTCCTTGTCCTTCTCCTTTGTCCATCTTGGCCGGATGTCAGAGACTTGTGCAGCGCCCCATGCAAGCTTTGTCTTTTAGTCATCCTTCAGCTTTCCCCTTCTCTTTAATCTCTTGGCCGGATATCAGAGACTTGCATAGTGTCCCATGCAATAGTCACAATAGTTAGCAGTTATTCTGAAACCCCCCAGATATCAGAGACTCAAGGTTTACCCTTCAAGCCCTCTATTGACATGAATTGCTGAAACATTCCTTACAATCCCTCATCTTCTTTTTAATATTCTCAATTCGTGTCTCTTCAACTTTTGCCAGTAACAACTGGATTTCATCATTTGGTTCTTGGGGGGTCCATTTCTTAAGCATCATTATTGACACATCACCTTTCTTCTCTACCGAAGTCATCACAAATTGGGTACTATTTATTATTCAGCCTATCAATAACGTAAAGCAAGGTATCACACAAGGTATAAATACTAACATCATTACACCACATAAAAATAAAAATAACATCCTTTTAACCCATGGTCCACTGGGCAGCCATGAAAACAAATCCCAATCCATACCCTTCCAAGATTGTACTGGGACATGAGCTAATTTCCTAATTTCCTTTGTTATCTGTTTAACCACTTTTCCATTATCATCAATTTGTAAACAACAATTAGAATCGTCTAGCTTTCCACACACTCCCCTTTCTTCTGCTAGTAAATAGTCTAAAACCATTCTATGTTGAAAGATAGCATTCCTCATCTGGGTGGATTAATCAACCAGAAGGTCCAAAGCCGTCGCTGTTTGATTGGTTACAATTTCAAGGACAGCTTGCAACCTAATTATTCGATTCAAATTATAAATAGGTTCTCGGGCTCCCGATACTACCTCATTCGGGTTCCAGGTAGCTGGTCCATAATGCTGTATGAGTCTTTCAGGAGGCCTTTCATTCTCTCTCCATTTTTGGGCACTACCCCCGGCTAAGGAAGCATCAATAGATTGTTTTACTCTATTCAGATCATCATATAATCTTATTCCTAAATGATTTCCTTGTATTTGTGACAATAAAAAGAACAAGGGTCTTATGTACCCCACATAGCATATTCCCGACCAGTTTTCGGGTAGCCTCTTGTAGGCATGTTTGCCATGTTTGCCACACACCCAATAATGTCCCTTTAGGGCCCATGTCCCGTTTGGAAAAGGACCATCCCATCCTTCTTTATTCTTTGGAGCGTGAAAATACAAAGTGTTCTTGTTACCAAGTGGTCCTGTTACAATGTCTGCCCCATTTGTACTTGTATATGCACACCTCCAAGCTCCCGCATTGGATTCCCACTTACAATTACAATCAAGTTTTCCTTGGCAGCCTGTCATATTACAAGCTGACCAGTAATGTTTAAAGAACACTCGCCTCCCATTCTCATCTTGTCATCTCCAGCAGTAGACCCTTACCACATGCTGTTCCCTGGTGGTGTTATCACGCTGACAGCTCAAGATTTGACCGTCAAATTGTCCCCCCACTTGTGCTCTTGCCACGGTTTCACATCCAGATCCAAAAAATTCCCTATATGAGTATTTCAGCCAAGTCCCGTTTCTCAGCTGGACATGTCTGGTGTTCCATTTCCCACTACATGCTGTACAGTTTATAGGTCTACATTCAGGATCAGTACAATCACATTCGGGAGACAGAGTCCAATTACAAATGCTTTTTCCTACCGCTATCATTCCTGTTCTGTTTAAACAGTATATACCCCGATCTGACGAGTGCAATTGCCACGGGCTTCCTTCCTATTTCCGAAATTGTGTCCCATTATGAACTTCACTCAAATTACTAGCTCACCACTTGGGTTAGACCGAGCCAGCTACCCAGGGCCAACTTTCAGTTCCCCCCTGGTCCTCCACAAACCCAGCAGTTACTAAGGTTAAAGGCCTTGGCCACTTCCTCCCCCAGAATGAAAAAGTTATTCCTCCATTCTTGCCCATGGCTCAATTGCCCCTGTAAAAACAATACCAGGAAGTATAGCATTTCTTATCTTTTGCATGGTCCAATCTTGAGGGTGTGAGAAACACCTTCAATCAAGGGGTTGGGCCCACTTTCAGGATTGATTTGAGCTTGTGTTACCGTTCAGCCTTTCAGGGTGATCCAGCTCCTGGAAAACTAATCACAATTTTATATGGGTTTAAAAAAAAAGGTTCTTATGTTATTTTCTCAGGACAACCTGACCTTAGTGTGGGAGAAGTTCAGTCGAGGCCCTCTCACTCGGCGGTCAATACCCATAGGGGTTGCCTCCCTCGGTAGACCATACGCACCGCAGTGGAGGGTCCTGCCCTGGTCTTGCCTTCTCCCTTTCCTCCCTTCAGGCTTGTCCCCTTTATTTGGCATCCTTAATTCATGCAGAGCCTCGTTGCCAGAATATGAGTTCTTCTTTAGCTTGAGTTTCAGTTCCCCAGGAGCGGACTCAACCCTCCAAGTTTCGGTAGTTACTGGTCCTTTTATTCTGGATGTGTGGGTCCAACCCCTTTCTGCTGTTCTCACAGCTGCTTCAGTAGTAAGTAAAACAAGGTATGGTCCCTCCCATCGGGGGTTCAATGATTCTTCCCTCCAGGTTTTTATTAAGACCTTGTCTCCTGGTTGTATCTTATGAATAGCAAACCCCAGTGGGGCATTTTGTGCTAAAATTCCCTTTTCCCTTAATTGTTGTAGTTGTTTCCCTGTCATGATCACATATTTCTGGCTTTCATAATTCTCTATCAAAGAATAATCTGATGGCATTCCTTGGGAATACGGCATTCCATATAACATCTCATAAGGTGAGATACCTGTTTCACTATGGGGCATAGTCCTAATATTCAATAATGCCAATGGCAAACATTTTATCCAAGACCGTTGGGTTTCAGTCATTAATTTAGCCAATTGTTGTTTAATCATTTGATTCATTCTCTCAACTTGTCCTGAACTTTGTGGATGCCATGGAGTATGGTATTCCCATTTAATGCCTAGGGCTGCGGTTAAGTCCCGTAACACCTTAGATGTGAAATGTGTCCCCTGGTCAGAGTCAATACTCCCTACCAACCCAAAACGCAGTATTATATTTTCCATCAACATTTTAGCTACCATAGCAGCAGTTGCCCTCGCCACAGGGTAGGCCTCTACCCAATGGATTAGTTGATCCACTATCACCAACAAATACTTATATCGTCCTATTTTCAGTAGCTCAGTGAAATCAACCTGTACTCTTTCAAATGGCTTATATGCGATCCTCCATCCCCCAGTAGGTGCTTGCCTCACACTTTTCTTATTTATCTTCTGACATGTTAGACACCCTTGAGTAATTTGCTGAGCAATCTCATATATCCCAATGCACCCGTAAAATTTTAAAAACTGATCGCTCAATGCTCGAGTTCCCCAATGGGTTTGCAAATGCATCCGAAATAGCAGCTTCTTTGCTCAACTCTTAGGCAGTATCTCTCTGCCATCCACCAGGATTCACTTTTCTCCCTCCTGCTCAAAAGATTGTAATAATTTTTCCGAAGTTTGTTCAAACAGGTTAGGAGACTCAGTAAACCCCTGTGGTAGTACTGTCCATTGTAACTGCTGTCTCCTTCCTGTTTCTGGGTCCTCCCATTCAAAAGCATGCAATAGTCACAATAGTTAGCAGTTATTCTGAAACCCCCCAGATATCAGAGACTCAAGGTTTACCCTCAAGCCCTCTATTGACACGAATTGCTGAAACATTCCTTACGCAGTACTCCAGGTATGGCCTCACCAATGCTGAGTAGAGGAGAAGGATCATCTTTCTTGACCATCAATACTTTGCCTAATTCAGCCAAGAATACCATTAGCCTTCTTAGCAGCATGGGCACATTGCTGACTCCTGTTTAAATTGGTGTCCACTAGGTCATTTTCCACAGAGCTGCTTTCCAGATGGGTAGTCCTCAATGTGTACTGGTGCCTGGGGTTGTTCCTCCCCAAGTGCAGGACTCTACACTACTCCTTGTTGAATTTCACGAGATTCTTGTCAGCTCACCTCTCCAGCATGTCAAGGTCCCTCCGGATGGCTGCACAGCCCTCTGGAGAGTGAGGCACTCCCTCCAGTTTTCACGTCACCCACAAATTTACTGAGGGTGCACTCTACCCCAACATCCAGATAATTAATGATGATGAACTAGACCCAGTTTTGACCCTTAGAGTACTCTGCTTGTTACTGGCCTCCAACTAGACTTTGCACCACTGACCATGACCCTCTGGGCCCAGCCGTTCAACCAATTTCTAATCCATCTCGCTTGCTGCTCATCCAACCCATACTTCAACAGCTTCTCTATGAGTATCTTATGGGAGATAGTGTCAAAGGCCTTACTGAAGTCCAGGAAGACAATATCCATTGCTCCCCCCTCATCCATCAGGCCAGTGATGTCATTATAGAAGCTTATCAGGTTGGTCAGGCATGACTTTCCCTTGATAAATCCATGCTGACTACTGATGGTTTTCTTGCTGACTACTCCTGATGATATTCTTGCATTCCTGGCAGTGGTTTCCAGAATGAGCTGTTCCATCACCTTCACAGGGATCGAGGTGAGGCTGACCAGCCTGTAGTTCCCTGAGTCCTCCTTCTTGAAATTAGGAGTGACATTTTCCTTTCTTCAGTCTTTGGAAACTTCTCCCAGTTGCGACGATCAAGCAAAGACAATCGAGAGCAACCTTGCAATCACATCTGCCAACTCCCTCAGCACTCATGGGTGCACCCCATCAGGGCCCATGGACTTATGAATCACAGAATCACCAAATCACAGAATTGTCTAGGTTGGAAGAGACCTCAAGATCATCAAGTCCAACCTCTGACCTAACACTAACAAGTCCTCCACTAAACCATATTGCTTAGTTCTACATCTAAACATCTTTTAAAGACCTCTGGGGATGGTGACTCCACCACTTCCCTGGCAGCCCATTCCAATGCCTAACAACCCTCTCGGTAAAGAAGTTCTTCCTAATATCCAACCTAAAACACCCCTGGCACAACTTTAGCCCGTACCTGTCATCCTGTCACCAGGCACATGGGAGAATAGACCAATCCCCACCTCGCTACAGCCTCCTTTAAGGTATCTGTAAAGAGCGATAAGGTCGCCCCTGAGCCTCCTTTTCTCCAGGCTGAACAAGCCCAGCTCCCTCAGCCACTCCTTGTAAGACTTGTTCTCCAGACCCCTCACCAGCTTTGTCGCCCTTCTCTGGACTCACTCGAACACCTTGATGCCCTTCTTGTAGCGAGGGGCCCAAAACTGAACACAGTACTCAAGGTGCGGCCTCACCAGAGCCGAGTACAGGGGGACAATCACTTCCCTAGCCCTGCTGGCCACACTGCTTCTGATACAAGCCAGGATGCTGTTGGCCTTCTTGGCCACCTGAGCACACTGCTGGCTCATATTCAGCCGACTATCAACCAATACTCCCAGGTCCTTCTCTGCATGGCAGCTTTCCAACCACTCATCTCCCAGCCTGTAGCTCTGCTTGAGGTTATTGCGCCCCAGGTGCAGGACCCGGCACTTGGCCTTGTTGAACTTCATACAGAATATCCATCAAAGATGCATCTTCCTTGATTCAGCCTTTCTGCCTGGCCTCTGGGGCCTGGAATTCCTGAAGGCCAGTCTAGCTGTTAAAGACAAAGGCAAGGACTGGATAGCCTTAGTGAAGACTGAGGTTCAGTACCTTGACCTTTCACTGTCCCGGCTAACCAGGTCTCCTGTTTCCTTCTGGAGAGTACCCGCATTTTCCCTAGACTTCACTTTTATCACTGAGATACTTGTAGAAGCCCTTCTTGTTGCCCTTAATGTTCTTAGTCAGATTCAATTCTATCTGGGCATTATCTTTCTTAACTCAATCCCTGGCTGCTCAGATAATCACAGAATGGTTGAGATTGGAAGGGACCTCCAGAGATCATCTAGTCCAATCCCCCTGCTCAAGCAGTGTCACCTAGAACATGTTACACAGGATTGCATTCCGGCAGGTTTTGAACATCTCCAAAGAAGGAGACTCTACAATCTCTCTGATAAGCCTGTTCCAGTGCTCTGTTACCCAAACTGTAAAGAATTTCTTCCTCATGTGGTGATGAAATGTGCTGTGGTTCAATTTATACCCATTACCCTTTGTCCTATCACTGGCCACCACTGAAAAGAGTTTGTCCCCATCCACTTTACGTTGTCCCCTCAGGTATTTGTAGAGGTTGATGAGATCCCCTCTCAATCTCCTCTTCTCTAGGCTAAACAGGCCCAGCTCGCTTAGTCTTTCCTTATAGAACAGGTGCTCCAATCCCTTAATCATCTTTGTGGCTCTATGCTAGACCCTTTCTAGAAGTTCTACAACCCTCTTGTACTGGGGAGCCCAGAACTGCACACAGTATTCCAGCTGTGGCCTCACCAGTGCTGAGTAGAGGGGGAGGATCACCTCTCTCGGCCTGCTGTCCACACTCCTCTTGATGCAAGCTAGGATCCTGTTGGCCTTCTTGGCCACAAGGGCACACTGCTGGCTCATGGTTAACTTGTTGTCCACCATGACCCCCAGGTCCCTATCTGCAGAGGTGTTCTCCATCAGGTCAGCCCCCAACCTATACCAGTGCCTGGGTTTGCACCTCACTAGGTACAGGACCCTGAACTTGCCCTTGTTGAACCTCATGAGGTTCCTCTCTGCCCAACTCTCCAGCCTGTCCAGGTCCCTCTGAATGGCTGTACAGGCCTCTGGTGTGTCAGCCACTCTGCCAAGCTTTGTATCGTCCACAAACTTGCTGAGGGTGCACTCTGTCCCTTCGTCTAGGTCATTGATGAGTAAGTTGAATATCACTGGACCCGGTATTGGCCCCTTGGGGACACCACTAGCCACAGGCCTCCAACTAGACTTGGCACAGTTGAGCACAACCCTCTGAGCTCTGCCATCCAGACAGTTCTCTATACACCCCACTGTCCACTCATGGATTCCACACTTCCGGAGCTTGCCCAGGAGGATGTTATAGGAGACAGTGTCAAAAGCCTTGCTGAAGTCAATGTAGACAACATCCACTGCTCTCCCCTCATACATCCAGCCAGTCATCTCATCGTAGAAGGCTATCAAGTTGGTTAAACATGACTTCCCCTTGATGAATCAGTGTTGACTGCTTCTGATCACTTTCTTTTCCTTCACGTGCTTAGAGATGGCCTCAAGGATGAGCTGCTTCATCACTTTTCCAGAGATGGAGGTGAGGCTGACTGGCCTGTAGTTTCTTGTATTTTCCTTCTTGCCCTTCTTGAAGACTAGATTAATGTTGGCTTCCTTACAGTGCTCAAGCACCTCTTCTGTTCTCCAAGACCTTTCAAAGATTATAATAGAGATAGGCTTAACAATAACACTCGCCAGTTCCCTCAGCACCCTCAGGTGCATCCCATCGGGGCCCATAGATTCATGCTTGACTAAATAACCTCTAACCCAATCCTCTTCAACCAGGGGAAAGTCTTCCTCTCTTCAGGTTTTCTTTCTTGTTTCCAGGCTCAGAAGTGTGTTGGGGATAGCCTTAGTGAAGACTGAAGCAAAGAAGGCATTCAGTAACTTCACCTTCTCTGTATCTGCCGTCACCAAGGCACCCGCCTCATTTAGCAGTGCACCCACATTTTCCTTAGTCTTCCTTTTGCTGCTGCTGTGATTGAAGAAGCCCTTCTTGTTATCCTTGATGTGTCTTGCTATATTTAATTCTAACCGGGCCTTGGCCTTCCTCCTTGCATCCCTGCATTCTCTGACAGTGTTCCTATATTCCACCCAAGTGGTCCGTCCCTTCTTCCACATCATGTACACTTTCTTCTTCTGTTTAAGTTTTCCTGAGAGCTCCTTGCCCATCCACGCAGGTCTCCTGCCCCCCTTGCTTGACTTCTTTAGGGATCCACCGATCCTGAGCTTGGAGGAAGTGGTGCTTGAATATTAGCCAATTCTCCTGGGCCCCCTTTCTCTCTAGAGCCCTGTCCCAGGGGATTCCTCTAATTAGAGCCCTGAAGAGGTCAAAGTTATCTCTCTTGAAATCCAGGGTTGTGGTCCTACTTATTGCCCTGCTTCCTCCTTGCAAGATCTTGAACTCCAACATCTTGTGATCACTGCAGCCGAGACTGCCCTCAGCTTCACGTTTCCAAATAGACCATCTCTGTTAGTACGAGGTCCAGCAGAGCCCCTCTCCTTGTTGGCTTGCTTACATCCTGCATCAAGAAGTTATCTGCAATGTTCTGCAGTAACTTACTGGACTTTTTGTTCTGAGGTGTGTTGTCTCCCCAGCATGTGTGCGTTTACATAGAGGCATTTGAGTTGGACTCCCAATGCATCTGCCTTTCTGGATGGGGCAACTATAATGCGTCCATGTGGGCCTACAGTAGCTCTCCTGTTAAGCTCTGGGCATCATTTGCCGGCTCTGGTGTTCAGCTGCTGTGAGTGGGATAATGTCTCTGTATTCTTCTCAGGTTACCTGTCCTTGCTTCCACCCTCTTTAGGCTTCCTTTTTGTGTTTGAGTTTGGTGAGGAGCTCCTTGTTCATCCATGGCCTGATACCCATGCAGGTAGTCAGACATTGGAACAGGTTGCCCAGGGAAGTGGTGGAGTCTCCATCCTTGGAGGTGTTTAAGGAAAGGTTGGACCTGGTGCTTAGGGATATGGTTTAGTGGGTGACATTGGTAGTAGGGTGATGGATGGACCAGATGATCTCAGAGGTCTTTTCCAACCTTAATGATTCTATGATCTTTCCTACCACCTCACTACTTACATCTCATATGGTCCATTACTGCCTTTTTACTTGCTTAGCTTGCTGTCTAAACTGCTAAAAGAACAGCAAAAGTGGTAGTGGTCAGGATGGAGGAGTTGAGACTTTAACAGTAGAGCTGCACACTTAATCTGGAAATGTGGGTTCAATGTTACTAGTGTAATCAGTTTTACTAATCATTAAATGTTGCACTGTCTGTCTTAATACTAGCATACCAATCGGAAATGTAGAATTAAATTGCTTAGGTAGGAAAGAAAGGAAATTAAAAAGCAACAACTGTTGATGGATTTTTGAAACAGCAAGGAGGCTATGACTTGCTGCAGCTGAGCAAACCAAGCTACCAGGACAACTATGAGAAGTTCCCATGACAGTGTTCCCACATCGTCCGACTGAGGAATTTAGAAAAATATTGTTGCCAGCAGCTGGCTTCAAGGACAGGATCTACGTGACTGCCAATCACAAGGGGGTTGTTTTCTTGCAGTTGTTTGTCTGAGTGCTTTTGACCAATAATCTTGTGTGAGACACTATCCACCCCTGTTAAGTTTGCTATAAAAGTCAGGCTATTCAGGTAATAAAGAGAGAGCATGATCTGACCATACTAGTGTCTGTCGTGTTTTCGGCCGTTCTTCCTGCAAGAAACAAACAAACAAACAAACAAACAAAAAACATTATTAAGAAAGAATAGGTCCAGCAAAGTGTATTGTGGCTTTATGTGATCCTTCTTGAAACATCTTTCAAAGTATCAAAAGAGGAGTTTAAATACCATTTTAATAAGAGGTATTTAAGTGTGAATGATAATTTTTAAAATAAATCAGAAGAATAGTGAAAACAACAAAAAAAGTCAGTTTGCTGTTTTCATTAGAATTGTGGACTTGTACACATAACATGCACCCAACAATCCCACTTCTCTAGAAAAAATAGAACAGTTACTGGAGCAAGAAGTGGAGGCTTTTCAATAAAATAACTTTTATAGGGAACATTAGAGGGAAGAAAACTTACACTTTCAAATATTAGGTGAATATAATAGAAATAAGCAAATTTTAATGACTAATCAAGGACTGATGTACAAGTTTCATATAATGCTATATTTGCTGTTTTTCTAGTGGCCAAATGTAAATCTAAGGAACTATAAAGATGAACAATTGCACAGGTATGTAAAAATTGCGTATACTTCCTTTGAAGAAAGAAATTTGAAAAAACTTTTTTTAATATTGCAATAAGCTGTTTCTTGGATATGTCACATTTCTAAAACTTAATCTAGAGAGAAGCAGCAAAAATGGAAAATCTAGATTGCAAAATTTGCTTTAAATAAACAGGTTTTTAAGATTTAGTGGTTTCTTTTCAGTGCACAGACATTTTATATATCTATTCACTAAACAAATATTATACAAGTTCTACAAACTCCCTATTTAATTTTAAATCTTAAACTATTACCTCTCTCATATTTAATACATTAGTGTTTGATGTTAACACTTGACAAATTTTGATGGAATAGGCCTATAGTTGTACAATACTATCATTATAGCTTTCATCAAAACCAAAGATAAAGTTGTTTCTAGTTACTATTAATGGGGAGGAAAGCATGTATGACTTGAAACAAAGAAAAATACCACAACAGTACAACTCTGGTTCCTTTCTTGTCTAATGGCCTTAAGGTATTTATATTACTTTTATGCATGTGGAGTAATCATGTTACTAGTTCTTGGATGTCACTTTTAACATGCATTTCAGAAACTGATTTGATTTAAATAAACTATTTTGAAGAGTAGTTCTGTATTGGTTAGGCATGTGCTCTGATTTCAGCTGGGACAGAGTTAATTTCCTTCCCAGTAGCGGTTACAGTGCTGTGTTTTGGATTTAGGAGAAGAATAATGCTGATAACACACTGATGTTTTAGTTGCTGCTGAGCAGTGCTTACACCAAGCCAAGGACTTTTCAGCTTCTTGCTCTGTCCTGCCAGTGGGCAGGCTGGGGGTGCAGCAGGAGCTGGGAGGGGACAGACCCAGGACAGCTTTTTTTTGGTATAGATTCCTTCATTTCAGAGATGATTAATGCAGTGTGTGTACATGTGTGTATATACTTACATACACACACTCATACATATAAAATGCAATCATATTTTGGCAGGGGGGTTGGACCCGATGATCTCTTGAGGTCCCTTCCAACCCCTGCAATTCTGTGATTCTGTGATTCTGTGATATATAAATGTGTGTGCTGCTAATAATATATATAATATGTATGTCACTAATAAAAGAATAAATTGTACTTCATTTGACAAGTTTAAAGAAGCTCTCAGATTTCCTTTATAATTGATTCTGTATTTGGACTTGGGATAGTGGTTTACTCTCACTTTAGCTAAAGGCAGTGCTTTAGTTAAGCTTTCTTAATACTTGACATATCTACCTTCAGATATAACATTGTGTTCTTTTAAAGCACAAATTTGTGTTTATTTTTTGACTAAGAATTGGTAGGGGTAAACTCTGCTGAAGATTTATTTCTGCAGTGAAGAATTCAAGCTATATTGCTCAGCATGTTTTCAAAAAGTCTATAAGTCTGCATTTGTTATCTCTGTGTTATGTTCCAGAAATGCTAAAGTGAGATGAATGAAAATGCTGTTGCCATATGGCCTTTTCCTGGCAGAATGTATTTTTCATAGTAGCATTAATTATTATAGCTGAATAAAAGTCATGTCACATAAGCATTAAGACACTTTTTTTAGCTCTTTATAAACTCTAGATAGTCTTTGAAATTCACCACAGGATAAGTTACAGCAAAATAAATTATAAACACAAGAGTAAGAAGGAAGCTATGACTTTTAAGAGCATAGAGATTTTGAGTTCCTTTGCTTATTTTAAGTCATGACAGAAAATCCTTTATAACACAGTACAGCTGCATCTCTGAAATCATGTCTGGATAGACTCATTACTAATACCTGCTACTCTCTTTTTATAGCTTCTGAAAATTTATTGCCAATAAGCTAATTTAGTGACAAAATATCTTTTATACTGGCATCATTTTATACTGTGAGGGATTCCTTGTCTTACTGAAAAAA
Organism: Aythya ferina; assembly: GCF_964211825.1. Classification (NCBI taxonomy): domain Eukaryota; kingdom Metazoa; phylum Chordata; class Aves; order Anseriformes; family Anatidae; genus Aythya; species Aythya ferina. The sequence goes on along the minus strand of NC_140313.1, from coordinate 2,454,599 downwards.
TAACAAATTATTTTTTACTTTCCATAGATTTGTAAGGAGATTGCTATATTTCTACAAGCCTAGCAGTAAACTGTATGCCAATCTGGATCTGGACTATGCAAAGGCTAAGCAGCTCACTACAGTGGGTTGTCAGTTTACTGAATTTCTTCTTGAATCACAAGAGGTAAGAAATTTTCAGCTACAAGATGAGATAATATTGCTGTATGCACTTAAATTAAAAACCTTAATTTTAATAAAAACTTCTGTAGGCTTTGGGTGTTAAACCTAAAATGTTCAGCATAATTAAGAAATATAACTTAAAATCCTGAATTGTCCAGATGAGACACTGGGGAGATAATTGTGTTTAAGTAGTTTTATTAAATGCAACTTAATGGTGTGGTGTTTTATATTTTTTTTTTCCTTATTTTTTTAGGTTTTGCTATGTATATTTGTCCTTTCTTTACCTTCTTTCTTCTTGTGTGCTAAAGACTTTTGTGCCTTTGGCTAGAGGACCGGGGAAAATGTCATTGAACAATCCTTTTCCTGGAAAGAATAGAATTGGTCCTAATATGTCTCCAAGCTAAACTCCTTTTATTTGCCTTGAAATCTATTTTAGTCTGAATTGTTTGCCAGTCAGAATTTCTATTTTGTGTCTGTATTGTACGTTTTAAGAAACTTAAAAAGACAGAGTTCAGTAAAGAGACTACCAGTTCTGTTGCTAATAAATGCTGTTACTCTTTGTTTTGTTAGGATGGACAAGGTTACCTGGAGGAATTGGTTAAAGATATTGTACATTGGCTCAATTCTTCATCAGGAATGAAACCTGAATGTAGTCTTCAAAATAATGGGTTACTAAATACCCTTAGTCAGCATTACTTTCTGTTTTTTGGTACTCTATCTTGTCACTCTCATGGAGTCAAAATGCTTGAAAAATGTAATGCGTTTCAGTGGTGAGTGTTTTTATTCTGTTTGAATTGTGCTTACAGGTATAATCATTACAAAACTTGTAAACTGTGCATGAGTACCATTGTCTATAAAGCCGGAAACTTCAAAATTCCTGTGATTGGTTCAAATAGAGACTCCACAATTGTGGGGTGTTGTTCTTTTTTGTTGTTGTTTGGGGGGGGGGGGGGGGGGCTGGGGGGGTGTTGGTTTCTTTTTTTCTTCCTTTTCTTCCTTTTCTTCTGAAGAAGATAAAATCCAGACAGTTTTACAGTGTTTTAGAATGAGGAATTGTTCACAAAGCTTCATGAATATTTTTGCACTCATAATCACTAATTCAAGTGTGCTGACACAACAGTTACAGAACAATTATAAAATTAAAGTGTTTTTTTTCCCCATGTAGTTTAATGCATTATTCTGTCCCCCTTTGACTCTAACAGCCGCAACAGTTTAAAGTCACTCCACTTGATATGGGAACTTACTTTGTATTCTTCTGCATTTATAGAAATGAAAGACTTATTCAGAGTACTTGTTTAAATTATTTGTTGAATAAATAAGTGAATTCAACTGGATTAAAATACTGATATTTTTTCCCCCTCCACCAGTCTTCTTAATTTTTGTTCTTTGAAGAACCAGGATCACTTGTTAAAACTGACTATTTCTAGTTTGGATTACAGCAGAGATGGTTTAGCAAGAGTCATCCTTTCTAAAATCCTGACAGCAGCAACTGATGTAAGTTTGATTCAATTTATGTACCATTGTTATTTGCCACTAGACATTTATTTTGTTATTCAAGATGTGTGACTTCATTTTTAAGATATTATATATACAGAAAGGTTTATGTATTTAGAGAAATGAAACTCCTATTTGTGTAGCTCTTGAATTCAATGTGGACTTCACACCTTTTACCGTATTTGTGCTCAAGATATTAAGTCGTTCAAACAGAGGTTTCTCTCATTTATGAAAGGGGTTAAAGTCTTTAAATGCATAAACCAAGTGTAAGCCAAGTATAACATTATTGTATAGTTTAGTGAAGACATTGTTTTCACAAACAGAAATGTATACGTATTTCTAGCAGTAATAAGCAGATTAATCTTCTAGTGATGGATGCTGTTTTGATAACTATTGAGATCACTGTGGTGGAACTGAGGAAAAGCTATAACTCCTGGAATGAAGGGGTGGTTCAGAAATAGGCAACGGGATTTGTACTTTTGAATCAAAGAAAGTGAGTAGAAATAGCACGCAGACTTGTGTAGACTTAGGAAAGGAAGCTCCTGAATTAAAAGCTCAGGAAACTAAAAGAAAAGAGAAATCAATCAGGTGTAACATAGTAGACAAGCAAGCACTGATGTCAAGGAAATGACGAGTTAGATTTAAGCTAACTAGAAAAAAAGCTTTCAGTAATTCATGGAGAGCTATTTTTCTGTCAACTGGACAAGGCAGAATATATTCTAGAGTGGAATAAGGTAGATTCTAGTTTTAAATGTCTCACTGTATTTAAGAAGAGGAAAAGAAAAGAAAGAAATCAAGGATGTTTCTCAGATGCTACCAAAGATGTTATGATTCTTATAAGTAAAGAGAGGGGTATGAAGGTAATGAAGAGGGTTGGGTTTGAAGGAATACCTCATTGAAAAAAGAGGATGAGACTCCCTACTGACGAATTTTTAAGTAATTTTTTAATGAAGTGATGACTTTGATATCCTTTTTCCAAAGGTGTTTTATGCCTAATCTGAACAAGGAAATAGGCATGAACAAGTTATGAGGACCGTGTCTTTATTTGATTTCTGAGCCCCTGTTAGATGGCTGCTAGTTAAGAGCAGTTTACTGTGGAACTTCATTGAGCTGTTTCTAATGAAATTTTGTGTCAGTAGGTACTGACCCCCCAACCCACATCCACCCCTCCACCAACCTCACAGGTATTTTTCCTTCATAAAAAAATAAAAAGACTAGACAAGAGGGAAGAGAACATCAATATTTCAGTCACTTCCAAATGCAGATGGTTAACAATTAGGAAAAAAGTCCAGGCATGCTGTCACAATCTCTTCAATAAGGTATATATTTATACAGATAATTTTATTAATTTTCTTATGAATTAATGTCTGTGTTTTAGATTTTGGGATATATTTCTTGATTCTGATATCTAAGATATAATGACTTAAAAATTCTAGGGAAAAAAAAACACAGCGTATTAAACTCTTGTCCTGGTTTTGGCTGGGATAGAGTTAATTTTCTTCATAGTGGCTGATATGTGCCATGTTTTGGATTTAGGAGAAAATGCTGATAACACAATGATGTTTTAGTTGTTGCTGATCGGTGCTTACACTAAGCCAAGGACTTCTCAGCTTCTCATACGGCTCTGCCACCAAGGAGGCTGAAAGTGCACAAGAAACTGGGAGGGGACAGAGCCAGGACAGCTGACCCAAACTGGCCAAAGGTATATTCCATACTATATGACATCATGCTGAACAATAAAACAGAGGAAAGTTGGTTCGGGGGGAGGGCATGGCTGCTGCTCAGGGGTCTGACTGGGCATCAGTCAGCTGGTGGTGATCAATTGCATTGTGCATCACTTGTTTTGTGTGTGTATATATATATTTATTATGATTTTCCCTTATTTTTCTGTCCTATTAAACTCTCTTTATCTCAACCCACGAGTTTTACCTTTTTTCCAATTGTCTTCCCCATCCCACTGTTGGGGTGTGAGCAAACGGCTGTGTGGTGCTTAGCTGCCTGCTGGGTTAAACACAACAGGTATCACTAGCTGGAAGCAGACTGGCTTGAAATGGGGTGCAGATACTGTCTGAACATACTATTCTGAGCATATAGATAGTCAGAAAGCAGTTGAGAGCTACTGCTGCTGTTAACAATGATAACTAAAAATACAAATTCCACTAATCTGTAGTTTGGTGTAGTGAACAATGGGTACTAAACACTTGTATTTTAAACATGAATAGAATAGTTGTCACTCTCCAGCACCATAGAAATTGATCATTTCTGGATATCCCAGGTTACACATTTCAGCTCTGGTCTGTTTGGGATTGTGTAAAGGAATACAGATCATGATCTGAAGTTTGATAAGCTTCTCTGGTATTACCTTGAGATTTTAATAGCAAACCTTGATGGATTTCGAGGTTGAACTCCTTGGAGAAAGCTAAGAAAAACTCTACATGTTCAGAAACTTAAGAAAACAAATTTTGGAGTTCAGACCTAAATAATTCATAGCATTGTAATAAATGGCTAACTCCCAAATAGGGTTACAATCAAATTTTACAATTTATTAAAGGGATAGAGGTAAGTAAACAATGCTGGGTGTGCTGGGAGTTTCTGCTCCACCAAGACGCACACCAGTTACATCAGGCAGCTGGTTTTTATGCTCCTAGGCTCCTACATATTCATTATTACTTCTAGAAAAGGCAGGGTTATTATAATTAGTTCCCGGAATCCGAACCCTACCGAGAGTAGCCCCACCAAAGTCGTGCATGCCTGACGTGGCAACTTGCTTTGGTTATATCCAGTAAAGAGTTACATATACATGAAGTTTCCCAATACACCTATACATATGCATAACCTGTCCCTTTGTGAACAGTCCTCCTTATCTCAGACCCCTTGGTTAAAGTCCGAACCATGAGGTTGTTTTGATCTGGTTCTCGGGGTCCGAGGGGTTCCTGTTATCTGGAGGTCTAAGCGCAGCACAGGCACAGTACATTGCAAATGTAGCACATATTCATTCTTAATCAATCGCTCTCTAATTTCTAATTCCATGTTTCAGCTGCAGCATACTTGCTCTCTTCCGGATCCACGGGTATTCTACTATTAACATTAATGTTCAAAGCCTGACAGACCCAGTCCTCCGTGGACCCAAATATCAGCCAAAATACATGGGGTCTTAAAGGTTCTTTTGGTCATTCTATCATATAATACTGGACCATTTTTAATTTTACTCCTTCATTTTCTGGGGCCCCTATTGTTCCAGTTTCTAATCGTTATTCCTAATGGACTTTCTGGTGGTATGTCTGGTAATTTGCTCCCTTTCTTCTGATCCTTGGTCTTCAATTCTGTCTGACCCATCTAGGAATTTTACTATGGCAATTCCCACAGCCCTTGGTTACCTTAGTAAGAGTGTCTTGCAGGGGGTTTAGGACCTATCACCCACCCACGAATCCTATAGGAATCGCTTCGGTCCTTCACCGGCCAAGTCCCTCACGGGAGACTGGAACCGCGGTTAGAAGACCTCCACACTCGCTTCGGAACTAAGTTCCGTCTCAGTCACACTCTTACACACACAGGCAACCGAATCCCACCCAACCGAACAGTATACTCCTTAAACACTTAAGACTCCGTCGTCTTTGTTCGGATCTTCGCGCGCAGAATTACGGGCAAAATACAGTGCTGCAGCCGGCAAGGGAGCTCATAAAAAAATCAAAATCTTTGCTTACCTTTATTCAGGTTCAAGATGGCATTAATCCCGACCTGACTCGAACAGGAGCCACCAAATGGTGGGGTGCCTCTTCTTCTGAATCAGAATTCAGGAACCAAAGCCATCCCGGATGAGCCCCCATTTGTAATAAATGGCTCAGTCTTCAAAATAGGACTATAAACAAAGTTTACGATTTATTAAAGGAATAGAGGTAAGCAAACAGCGCTGGGTGCGCTGGGAGTCTCTGCTCCACCAAGACGCACACCAGTTACGTCAAGCAGCTGATTTTTATGCTCCTAGGCTAATATATGTTCATTACTACTTCTAAAAAAAACAGGGTTATTATAATTAGTTTCCGGAATCCAAACCCTCCTACTGGAGCATGCGTATCAGTTTCCGGTGGTCCCTCTGGGGGTCTCTGGGGGTCTCTCGTGCTGAAGGCTCATAGTCTTCCTCCCTCTTGTCCTTCTCCTTTGTCCAACTTGGCTGTATGTCAGAGACTTGTGCAGCGTCCCCTGCAAGCTTTGTCTTTTAGCTGTTCTTCAGCTCTCCCTGTCTCTTTAATCTCCTGGCCAGATATCAGAGACTTGCATAGTGTCCCATGCAATAGTCATAATAGTTAGCAGTTATTCTGAAACCCCCTAGATATCAGAGACTTCAAGGAGACTACAAATACATTTCCCTTCAAGCTCTCTATTGACACGAATTGCTAAAACATTCCTTTGCAAGATACAAGAACTATATACATTAACCACTGTTTTTCTTAGACTTGTGGTTATACAAGGGTATGTAAGACAGAAGGTCACATTCATCATACCATGCAGCCCTAGCATTGTTCCATACTGACACGAATCAGATGAACACATTTCACAATCCCCCATCTCCTTTTTCATGGTATTGATTCGTGTTTTCCTTTCTAATCCATGTCAATACTTGCCAAATTGATACCAATTTTGGATCTTTGTTTTTATTATCATCAGGGAATGGGTTTTCTCTTTCCCTGGTTCTGGGTCAACGGGTACCGCAAATATTTGCATTCCTTGTATAACTGAGTGTATTAGTCTGGTAATACAATCATGGAATTATTAACAATCCTCCACATATCCCCAATACAACCACCCTTATTTTAGCAAACCAATCACCACCCATAAAGCCCCCTTTCATAATCCTTTTAGATCGATTCCATTCCAAATTTGAACTGGGACATGTGCAATTTTCTTCATTTCTTTTACAAGTTCATTTACAGCTTTTCTTTCTGTTGTGATTTAACCCAGCGGGCTGCTAAACAACACATGGCCATTCGCTCACCTCCCCTCCTCCTTCTCTGGGATGGGGGAGAGAAACGGGAAAGTGAAGCCTGTGAGTTGAGATAAAGACAAGAAAATAATAACAATAATAATGATGACAATAATGATGATAATAGTACTTCTAGTAATAATGTGTACGAAACAAGTGATGCACAATGGAATTGCTCACCACCCGCTGTCCGATGCCCAGCCTAACCCCGATCAGTCTGGCCCTCCTCCTGGCTCTTGCACCCCCAGCCTGCCCGCTGGCAGGGCAGCATAAGAAGCTGAAACGTCCTTGGCGTGGTGTAAGCACTGCTTGGCAACAATTAAAACATCAGCATATTATCAGCACTCTTCTCATCCTAAGCCAGAACATAGCATTCTACCAGCTACTAGGAAGAAACACCCTCATCATCAATCTCTAAACAGCAATTACTAAGGTTAAATTTTCCTCCTTCTTGTGCTAGTAAATAATCCAAAGGTAGGCAATTTTGATACAAAGCAGTTCTCATCTTGGTATTTTGCTTTGCAATTATTCCAAGTGCATCTCCGGTTTTATTTACAACTATTTCTATTACAGCTTGTAACCTAATTATTCTATTAAGCATATATATTGGGGTCCTATAGCCCCAGGATCTGTCTTCTGCCCACGTAGCTGAATCATAATAGGCAAACGCCTTCAATCAAGGGGTTGGGCCTGCTTTCAGGGTTGATTCGGGCTTGTGTTACCGTTCAGCTTGTCAAGGTGATCCAGCTCCTGGAAAACGAATCACAATTTTATATGGGTTTAAAAAAAAGGTTCTTATGTTATTTTCTCAGGACAACCTGACCTTAGTGTGGGAGAAGTCCGGTCAAGGCCCTCTCACTCGGCGGTCAATACCCATAGGGGTTGCTTCCCTCGGTAGACCATACGCACCGCAGTGGAGGGTCCTGCCCCGGTCTTGCCTTCTCCCTTTCCTCCCTTCAGGCTTGTCCCCTTTATTTGGCATCCTTAATTCATGCAGAGCCTCGTTGCCAGAATATGAGTTCTTCTTTAGCTTGAGTTTCAGTTCCCCAGGAGCAGACTCAACCCTCCAAGTTTCGGTAGTTACTGGTCCTTTTATTCTGGATGTGTGGGTCCAACCCCTTTCTGCTGTTCTCACAGCTGCTTCAGTAGTAAGTAAAACAAGGTATGGTCCCTCCCATCGGGGGTTCAATGATTCTTCCCTCCAGGTGTTTATTAAGACCTTGTCTCCTGGTTGTATCTTATGAACAGCAAATCCTAAAGGTGGTGTTTGAGCCATCATTCCAATTTCTCTTAGCTCTTGTAATCTCCTTCCAAGAGTAATTATATATTTCTGGATGCTACGATCCTCAACTAAATTGTTCCCTGGAGGCATCCCTTGAGAATAAGGCATACCATATAACATTTCATATGGAGATAATCCAGTCTCACTGTGTGGTTTAGTTCTTATGTTTAAAAGTGCCAATGGTAAGCATTTCGTCCAGGGCATTTGTGTCTCAATCATTAATTTAGCCAATTGTTGTTTTACTGTTTGATTCAGTCTTTCTACTTTCCCTGAGCTTTGTGGGTGCCACAGAGTATGGTATTCCCACTGAATACCTAATGATTGACATAATAACTTTATTATTTTAGAAGTAAAGTGTGTGTCCTGATCAGAATCAATGTACTGGATTATCCCATATCTAGGTATCAGGTGTTCTAATAGAATTTTTAACCACCATTTGTGCTGTAGCTCGTGCTACGGGATAAGCTTCTACCCATTGTGTTAAATGATCTACTATTACCAATAGATATTTTATCCTCTCTACTTTGGGCAATTCAGTGAAATCAACTTGAACTTTCTCAAAAGGCCTATAAGCTGTTTTTTTTTTGTTTGGTTGGTTGGTTGTTTTTTTGTGTTTTTTTTTTTTTTTGTGTGTTTGTTTTTTTTGTTGTTGTTTTTTTCTCCCTCTCGTGGCTGCTTGTCGAAACACTTTCTTATTTATCTTCTGACAAGTTAAGCAACGTTGTGTAATTTGCTTTGCTATCTAAAAAAAAACTCTGGGGGTCTCTCGTGCTGAAGGCTCATAGTCTTCCTCCCTCTTGTCCTTCTCCTTTGTCCAACTTGGCTGTATGTCAGAGACTTGTGCAGCGTCCCCTGCAAGCTTTGTCTTTTAGCTGTTCTTCAGCTCTCCCCGTCTCTTTAATCTCCTGGCCAGATATCAGAGACTTGCATAGTGTCCCATGCAATAGTCATAATAGTTAGCAGTTATTCTGAAACCCCCTAGATATCAGAGACTTCAAGGAAAGCCTACAAATACATTTCCCTTCAAGCTCTCTGTTGACACGAATTGCTAAAACATTCCTTTGCAAGATACAAGAACTATATACATTAACCACTCTGTTTTTCTTAGACTTGTGGTTATACAAGGGTATGTAAGACAGAAGGTCACATTCATCATACCATGCGGCCCTAGCATTGTTCCATACTGACACGAATCAGATGAACATATTTCACACTACCCCTCCTCAAAGGAAGAGGAGAAGAAAATATAATGATAAAGGGCTCAAGGCTTGAGATAAGGACAGGGAGATCACTCACCAATTACCATTATGGGTAAAGCAGACTCAACACAGGGAGATTAATATAATTTATTGCCTATTGCAAACTAGAGCAGTGAGAAACTAAAAGCAAACTAAAAACTTCTTCCCCCTCATCCATCCTCTTCTACCTCTTCCTCCCGTGTGGCAGGGGAATTGGAAATGGGGGCTTTAGTCAGTCCCTAATGCTTCATCTCCGCCACCCCTTCCTGGTCACTCTCTTCCCCTGCTCCAACATGGGGTCCCTCCCATGGGATGCTGTCCTTCTCAAGCTGATCCTACATGGGTTTCTCACAGGCAGCAGCTCTTTGAGAGTTGCTTCAATATGGGTCTATACCACAGGGTCCATCTGTCAGGAGTAAACTGCTCCAACATGGGTCCCCCATGGTCAGCAGTTCCTGCCAGATCACCTGCTCCTGCATGGGCTCCTCTCCATGGGCCCGGAGTTCCTGTGAAGGCTCTTCATGGGCCACATCCTCCATCACAGCAGGTCCACCTGCACCACCATGGGCACCTCCATGGGCTGCAGCGTGGAGATCTGCTCCGCTGTGGTACAACATGGGCTGGAGGGGGACAGCTTACTTCACCATAGTCCTCTCCACAGACTGCAGGGGAAGTTCTGCTCTGGTACCTGGAGCACCTCCTCCCCCTCCTTTTTCACTGACCTTGGTGTCTGCAGGGCTGTTTTTCACTCCTCGCTCTCCCAGCTGCTGTTGTGCAGCAGTTTTTTCCATTTCTTAAATATGCTCTTCCAGCATCACTCATCAGCTCAGCTGTGGACAGCAGCAGGTCCCTTCTGGAGCTCTTTCCTGAGGTGGGGCAGCTTCTGGATTCTTCTCACAGAAGTGAACCCTGCAGCCCCACTCCTACCAAAACATTGCCATGTAAACCCCATACAGATACACTGATGCCTTCTCATGTCAGTGATGTTTTATGGTGTGGTGGTTCCACTCGTAAACCCACTACATATGGTCTCAGCCTGAATTATGACTGCTGAGTTCTAATACTTTAAATTCCTGGTCTCTCATCTATATGTGGATATAGCAATGTCTAGGGAAAGAATCACAGAATCACAGAATTTCCTAGGTTGGAAGAGACCTCAAGGTCATCGAGTCCAACCTCCAACCTAACGCTAACAGCCCTCCACTAAACCATATCCCTAAGCTCTACATCTAAACGTCTTTTGAAGACTTCCAGGGATGGTGACTCCACCACTTCCCTGGGCAGCCTGTTCCAGTGCCTCACAACCCTTTCAGTGAAGAAGTTCTTCCTAACATCTAACCTAAAACTCCCCTGGCTCAACTTAAACCCATTCCCCCTCGTCCTGTCACCAGGCACGTGGGAGAACAGGCCAACCCCCACCTCGCTACAGCCTCCCTTGAGGTACCTAAAAAGAGCGATAAGGTCACCCCTGAGCCTCCTCTTCTCCAGGCTGAACAAGCCCAGCTCCCTCAGCCGCTCCTCGTAGGACTTGTTCTCCAGGCCCCTCACCAGCTTCGTCGCCCTTCTCTGCACCCGCTCAAGCACCTCGATGTCCTTCTTGTAGCGAGGGGCCCAAAACTGAACACAGTACTCGAGGTGCGGCCTCACCAGAGCTGAGTACAGGGGGACGATCACCTCCCTAGCCCTGCTGGTCACGCTGTTCCTAATACAAGCCAGGATGCCGTTGGCCTTCTTGGCCACCTGAGCACACTGCTGGCTCATATTCAGCCGACTATCAACCATCACTCCCAGGTCCTTCTCTGCCTGGCAGCTTTCCAACCATTCCTCTCCCAGTCTGTAGCTCTGCTTGGGGTTATTGCGCCCCAGGTGCAGGACCCGGCACTTGGCCTTGTTAAACTTCATGCAGTTGACCTCAGCCCATCGGTGCAGCCTATCCAGATCCTCCTGCAGAGCTTTCCTACCCTCAAGCAGATCGACACACGCACCTAACTTGGTGTCATCTGCAAACTTACTGAGGGTGCACTTGATGCCCTCGTCCAGATCATCGATGAAGATATTAAAGAGGACCGGCCCCAGCACCGAGCCCTGGGGGACGCCACTAGTGACTGGCCTCCAACTGGACTTGGCTCCATTCACCACGACTCTTTGGGCCCGGCTATCCAGCCAGTTTCTAACCCAACGAAGCGTGCGCCAGTCCAAGCCAAGAGCAGCCAGTTTCTTGAGGAGAATGCTGTGGGAAACAGTGTCAAAAGCCTTGCTGAAGTCAAGGTAGACCACATCCACAGCCTTTCCCTCATCCACCCAGCGCGTCACTCTGTCATAGAAGGAGATCAGGTTCGTCAGGCATGACCTGCCTTTCATAAATCCATGCTGACTGGGCCTGATCGCCTGCTTCCCCTTCAAGTGCTGCATGATGACTCTCAGGAGGATCTGCTCCATGAGCTTTCCTGGCACTGAGGTCAAACTGACAGGCCTGTAGTTTCCCGGGTCTGCCCTCTGGCCCTTCTTGTAGATGGGCGTCACGTTTGCTAGCCGCCAGTCGATTGGGACCTCCCCCGATAGCCAGGACTGTTGATAAATGATGGACAGTGGCTTGGCCAGCTCCTCTGCCAGTTCCCTCAGTACCCTTGGGTGGATCCCATCCGGCCCCATCGACTTGTGCACATCTAAGTGCCGTAGCAGGTCACCAACCAGTTCTTCATGGATAATGAGGGCCACATCCTGTTCCCCATCCCCTTCCACCAGCTCAGGGTACTGGGTATCCAGAGAACATCCGGTATTGCCGCTAAAGACTGAGGCAAAGAAGGCATTGAGCACCTCCGCCTTTTCCTCATCTCTTGTAACTAAGTTTCCCCCCGCATCCAGTAAAGGATGGAGATTCTCCTTAGTCCTCCTTTTTGTGTTGATGTATTTATAGAAACATTTTTTGTTATCTTTAACGGCAGTAGCCAGATTGAGCTCCAGATGAGCTTTGGCCTTCCTAATTTTGTCCCTGCACAGCCTCGCTACTTCTTTAAAGTCCTCCTTAGTGGCCTGCCCACTTTTCCAAAGCTTATAAACCCTCTTTTTCCTCCTAAGATCAAGCCACAATTCTCTGTTGAGCCAGGCCGGTCTTCTTCCCCGCCAGCTCGTCTTTGGGCACGTGGGTACAGACCGTTCCTGCGCCATGAAGACTTCCCTCTTGAAGATCGCCCAGCCTTCCTGGACCCCTCTGCCCTTCAGAACCGCCTCCCAAGGGACTCCACCAACCAGTGTCCTGAGCAGCTCAAAGTCAGCCCTCCGAAAGTCCAATACAGCGGTTTTACTGGTCCCCTTCCTGGCCTCGCCAAGAATAGTGAACTCCACCATTGCGTGGTCACTCTGCCCGAGACAGCTCCCGACAATCACATCCTCCACCAGTCCTTCTCTGTTTGTGAAGAGAAGGTCTAGCGGGGCACCTCCCCTGGTAGGCTCACTAACCAGCTGTGTCAGGAAGGTATCTTCCACGCTCTCCAGAAACCTCCTAGACTGCTTTCTCAGGGCTGTGTTGTGCTTCCAGGATATGTCAGGGAAGTTGAAGTCCCCCACGAGTACAAGAGCTGATGATTTTGCAACCTCTGTCAGCTGCCTGTAGAATTCCTCATCCGTCTCCTCATCCTGGTTCGGCGGTCTATAGCAGACCCCGACCAGGACACTAGCCTTGTTGTCCCTGCCGATCCTAACCCAAAGGGACTCGACCTTGTCATTCCCAACCTCGAGTTCTACAACCTCGAAAGACTCTCTAATATAGAGAGCCACACCACCACCCCTTCTATGCTGCCTGTCCCTTCTATAGAGCTTATAGCCAGGCATTGCAGCACTCCAGTCATGAGACTGGTCCCACCACGTCTCCGTGATGGCAACCAAGTCGTAGCCTGCCTGCCGCACGATGGCTTCCAGCTCCTCCTGTTTGTTACCCATGCTGCGTGCATTGGTGTAGATGCACTTCAGCTGGGCCATTGCCTTATCCTCCGGCCTTGCCATTGTTCCCCCTGGCACAGCCCCAACAATCCTAGCCTCAGCCCCATCCCCCTTCCTACCTAGTTTAAAGCCCTCTCAATGAGCCCTGCCAGTTCCTGGCCCAGGATCCTTTTTCCCCTAAAAGATAGGGACCCGTCTGCGGCCATCAGGCCAGGTGCTGAGTAAAGTGCCCCATGATCAAAAAACCCAAGATTTCTGCGTTGGCACCAGCCCCGGAGCCACGTGTTTAACAGGTGGGCTTTCCGTGTCCTCTCTGAACCCCTCCCTGCCACTGTAGGGATGGACGAAAACACCACCTGCACTCCCGCTCCATCCACTAACCGACCCATTCCCCTAAAGTCCCTTTTGATAGCCTTGAGGCTTCTCTCTTCGATGTTATCACTGCCCGCCTGGACTATCAAAAGGGGGTAGTAGTCAGAGGGGCGTACCAGGTTAGGAAGCTTCCTGGCAACGTCCCTGACCCTGGCCCCAGGGAGACAGCAGACTTCCCTACGGGTAGGGTCAGGCCGACAAATAGGGCCCTCTGTTCCCCTAAGAATCGAGTCACCAACAACAATAACCCTCCTGTCTTTCTTGGTGGAGGCAGTCCTGAGGCGCGGAGTGGACCTCCTCGCCCCAGGCATCCTCCTGGGAACATTTGCTACCTCTTCCTCACACACCGACCTCTCAATCTCTAGGGCCTCAAACCTGTTGTGTAAGGGCACCTGGGAAGGTGGGGCCGGAAGGGGAGAGCATCGCCTGCGATGTCGAGCAGGGACCTGTTTCCATTCCTCCTCAGCTCCCAGATCCCCTCCCTCTGCCCGACGGGGACAGGGCAGGGGGTCCGCCCCCATTTGGGGAGTCTCACCTCGGCACCTCCCCTTGAGGCCCTGCAGGGAGTTACTCCAGAAGTCTATCTCCCGCTCACACTCCCTGATGGCCCTCAACCTCTCCACCTCCTCCTTGAGCTCCGCCACCATGCGGACCAGATCATCCACCTGCTCGCACCTCACGCACGCAGTTTCTCTGCCTCCCGCCGATGGCAGCAACAGGCTCAGACACTCCATGCATCCGGTGACCTGAACTGCGGCATTTTTTAACGGGTAGTCGGTCTGCGTGTGTACCGACTTTCTGGAGAGCGCGCCGTGCCTGGTGGCGACCATTATCGCCTAGTTACGGCTGTTGTTAACGAGGTGTTGTTTGTGTGTAGGGGGAGCGCTCTGCCCTTCCTGCGCGAACTGCCGCGCGAACTGCCGCGCTAACTGCCGCGCCACTCCCTTCTGACGCGCCACGCCCTGTTTGCCCGCCCTGGTCGCCGCGCTCCTGGTCGCTCGCGCTCCCTAAGGGCTGCTTTTGAATGGCTGGGGAGGGGGCGCTGCTGGCTCCGCCTTCGCCTCGTCAGCCTCCCTCACGAGGGCTGCCGGGTCCTGGCGGCTCCCTCAAGTAGGCTCGATGCCGGACAAAATTAGCCCTGCCTGGCCCGATCCCCCGCTCCGCTGCAGAACGCGTCTGCCCCGGAGCCGATCGCCTCGGCAAATGGATCAGAGATCAACTATTTTTTGGCAGTCTTTTGAAATATAGTGAATAGAAATGATCAGGATATCTCTTCTCAACTGCCTACCATTGACAGATTCTTTAAGTAAAAGTGCAACCTTTCCTGTATGTGCACTGCTTTGGGTCAATAATCCTTAATATCAGAATTAGTTGTGCAGTCAGTTGGAGCAAGTCTGTAACCATAGTAATCTCAAAGCTTAAAAAAGAGAAGGACTTGTGGGAGATGTGGTTATCGGGAACTGTCTTGGGCAGAGTGACCAAGAAATGGTAGAGTACTCTATTCTCGGTGAAGTCAGGAAGAGGATCAGTAAAACTGCTGTCTTGGACTTCCGGAGGGCAGACTTTGAGCTGTTCAGGACACTGGTAGGGAGGGTCCCTTGGGAGTCACTCCTGAAGGACAGAGGGGTCCAAGAAGGCTTAATGCTCCTGAAGAGAGAGACAACCGCTCTCTCACTCCTCCTCCCCAAAGGGAAAGGGGGAGAAAACATGATGTAAAGGGCTCAAGGGTTGAGATAAGGACAGGGAGATCGCTCAACAATTATCGTGACGGACAAAACAGACTCAGAGTAGGGAGATAGTAAGATTTATTGCCTAACAGGCTAGAGAAATGAGAAACAAAGGAAAGAAACCAAAAGCACCTTCCCCCCATCCGCCCTCTTCCACCTCCTCCCCCAAGCGGCACAGGGGAATGGGGGAATGGGGGTTGCGGTCAGTCTATAGTACTTCATCTCCGCCACTCCTTCTCGGTCACTCTCTTTCCCTGCTCCAGCGTGGGGTCGCTCCCACAGGATGCAGTCCTCGCTGAACTGATCCTGCGTGGGCTTCCCACAGGCAGCAGCTCTTCAAGAACTGCTCCAAATATGGGTCCGTACTACGGGGTCCATCCATCAGGAGCACACTGCTCCAACCTGGGGCCCCCACGGGCAGCAGCAGCTCCCCCCAGATCCCCTGCTCCTGCGTGGGCTCCTCTCCACGGGCTACAGGTCCAGCCTGGAATCTGCTCAGCCAGGGGTTCTCCACAGGCTGTGGGCTCCATCAGTGCAGGTCCACCTGCACCACCGTGGTCTCCTCCACGGGCTGCAGCGTGGAAACCTGCTCCACCATGGTACACCATGGGCTGCAGGGGGACAGCCTGCTTCACCATGGTCCTCACCACAGGCTGCAGGGGAACTTCAGCTCTGAGCCTGGAGCACCTCTCCCCCTCGTTCTACACTGACCTTGGCGCCTGCAAGGCTGTTTCTCACTTTTCTCTCTCCCAGCTGCTGTTCCCCAGCTGTTTGTTTGTCCCCCCACACACACACACACTTTCTTAAATATGCTCTCACAGAGGCGCAAACAATATTGCTTATTGGCTTGGCTCTGGCCAGCAGTGGGACCCTTATCTAACATGGGGCAGCTTCTGGATTCTTCTCACAGAAGCCACCCCTATGGCCCCCCTGCTGACAAAATCTTGGCACGTAAACCCATTACACAAGGTTAAAAAAAAAAAGTTTCAATAGATATCTGAGAATGTAAACACTTTGGAGAGTGAGACAATTTCAACCCATACAAATTGATTTTTTTTTTTTTAATTTCTTATTCTAAGATGGTCAGAAATTGTAATCAGCTATTCTAAGGACAAAATCTTCTGAATCTTTCTGGAGATCAATTAGTCAGTCCATGAAAAAGTCACTGTAACAGCAATCTACTTCCAGGCAATGGCCAGACAAAATAGAAAGGCTGCAATACCACATCCAAATAAAAAGGAACTGATTATTACATCCAGCACCAAGTAGGGAATTACGTAAAACTGCTACCTTGGACTTCCGGAGGGCAGACTTGGAACTGTTCAGGATGCTGGTAGGGAGGGTCCCTTGGGAGTCAGTCCTGAAGGGCAGAGGGGTCCAGAAAGGCTGAACGCTCCTGAAGAAGGAAGTCTTAAAGGCGCAGGAGCAGACTGTTACTGTGTGCCTTAAGACAAGCCGGCGTGGAAGAAGACTGGCATGGCTGAACAGGGAACTTTTGCTGAGTGTCCGGGAGAAAAAGACTTTATGTCCATTGGAAATAGGGACAGGCAACTCAGGGACAGTACAAGGAAGTTGACAGCATACATGGAGTAAATCAGAAAGGCATGAGCTCAGCCTGGCCACAGTGGTAAAGGATAACCAAAAATGTTTTTATGAATACATTAACGGTAAGAGAAGGAGAGTCTCCATCCTTTACTGGACGCAGGGGGGAATGTGACTACTAAGGATAAGGAAAAGACTGAGGTTCTCAATGCCTTCATAACATCTGTCTTTACTAGTCACACCACTTATTCTCGAGGTACTCAGCCTCCCAACCTGGAAGTCTGGGACAGGGAGCAGAAGACACCTGCCCCCCCCCCCCCCCCCCCCCCGATTCAGGTGGAAACAGAGACCTGCTGCTCCACCTGGACTGTCACAAGTCCACAGGGCCAGATGGAATACACCCAAGAGCCGAGGGTGCTGAGGGAGCTGGCGAATGTGATTGCTGGGCTGCTTTCCATCATCTATCAGTGGTCGTGGTCATTAGGAGAGGTCCCAGATGACTGGAGACTTGCTAATGTGATGCTCATCTATAAGAAGGGTTGTAAGGAGGACCCAGGGAACTGCAGGCCTGTCAGCCTGACCTTGGTGCCAGGAAAGGTGATGGAAGAAATTATCTTGAGTGCAATCACACAACGTGTGCAGGACAAGCAGGGGATGAGGCCCAGCCAGCATGTGTTTATGAAAGGCGGGTCCTGCCTGACCAACCACATCTTCTATGACCAGGTAACCCACCTGGTGGAGGAGAGAAAGGCTGTTGGGGAAAAGGCCCATCCTCTTTAATATTTTTATTGATGATTTGGATGAGGGAATTGAGTGCACCCTCAATACGTTTGCAGACACCAAGTTGGGGGGAAGTGTTGAGGGACCTGGACAGGTTGGGTCGATGGGCAGAAACCAGTGGGATGAGGTTCAACATGGCTAAGTGCTGGGTCCTGCACTTTGGCCATAACAACCCCATGCAATGCTACAAATAGTTCATACTATAACAAAATAACATCTTCATAATTTGGTTTCTCTGAAAATACAGTTTGGCCAATTTCTACTCCTTGGCCTGTTGCGGGTTAAGGGTAGGAATTTCCCTGGCTCACAACACTCTTGGACCTGTAGCATATCCACACTTACAAGAAAGATCAGAAGTAAGCAGTCAGAGCTCTCCAGAATGTTCAACCTCTATTCTCTGAAGAGCAAAGCAGCAACTATAACTTTCCAAAATGACTAAAAACATGCTTCTAAGTTTTAATTTTAAAAGTGCAGATGGTTACACACCCAAGGTAATCCTCTACAAAAACTATGCTCGCTATATGGACAGGAAAGACACAAGATCACCCAGTCAGTCTCTGGCATGCCACTGAAAATGGAAGACGTACGAGGAACGGCTGAGGTCACTGGGCCTGTTCAGCCTGGAGAAGAGGAGGCTGAGGGGAGACCTCATCACAGTCTACAACTTCCTCGTAAGGGGTTGTCAAGAGGCAGGAGACCTTTTCTCCATTAACACTAGTGACAGGACCCACGGGAACGGGGTTAAGCTGAGGCAGGGGAAATTTAGGCTGGACGTCAGGAGGGGGTTCTTCACAGAGAGGGGGGTTGCACACTGGAACAGGCTCCCCAGGGAAGTGGTCACTGCACCGAGCCTGTCTGAATTTAAGAAGAGATTGGACTGTGAACTTAGGCACATGGTCTGAACTTTTGGGTAGACCTGTGCGGTGTCAAGAGTTGGACTTGATGATCCTTAAGGGTCCCTTCCAACTCAGGATATTCTATGATTCTATGATTCTATGATTCTAAAATGAACATTTATTTCTATTTGGTTGCCTGATATTGTGGGTAGTAACTTGGAACAGAGTAACGTGTACTCTGCAGAAATGCTACCATGTCCCATTTTAACACTTCTGTAGCAATGACATAATGAGGCTGCCCAGTTAGAATGTGCATCAAAAACATTTTATTCTACACACGTATGAAAAACTGTAGTTAGAGCAACTTTTCTAACATTGTCTTCCTTCTGCAGGGAAAAACTCTTGTTTCTAGAGCCAGAAAAGTTTAAGGAAAACCATCTTTGTAGTGCTTAGCAGAGCAGCCAGGTGTTTCCCAGAAGCTTTGCTTCAAATTACTCATTTGCTAGTACAGCGGGGAATCTAGCAACAGATCTACAACACAAGGAGAACACAACAGACATTTCTACTATCAAATCGATCATATGAATACAACAAGCTATCTCGCTCACAGTTGGATGATATCAACAGTCCTCTGTGCTTCCCCTTCTCAGGGAGTTGTAGAGAGCAACAAGGTTCTCTCTTATCCTTCTTTTCTCCAGACTAGACAACCCAACTGTCCTTAGCCTCTCCTCACAGGACACGCCTTCCAACACTTTTACCAGTTTTGTTGCCCTCATATACCTTTAACAGCTACCCAGAGCCGTGAAGCCATTTGGTAGCCATTTTGTAATGAGTGTCTCTGAACAAGGAAATCATTTCAGTAGTCAGCTTAGCATTAGAAGGTGAGTAACATTTTTGGATGATTATATACAACAAAAACATGAGTGAAGCAATATAAATCCAACCCCCCTGCCATAGGCAGGGATGCCACCCACTAGATCAAGTTGCCCATGGACTTGTCCAACCTGGTCTTGAACACCTCCAGGGATGGAGCATCCACAACCTTTCTGGGCAACATGTTGCAGTGCCTCACTACCCTTACAGTGAAGAATTTCCTCCCAATGTCTAGTCCAAATCTATCTTATTTTAGTTTAAGACCATTCCCCCTTGTCCTATCATTATCTACCTGATAATGGATGGAGTCCTCTTCCATCTATTTTATAAGACCCCTTTAAGTATTGAAAAGCTGCAAGCAGGTCTCCCTGGAGCCTTCTCTTCACCAGGCTGAACAGCCCCAACTCTCTCAGCCTTTCATCACAGAAGACGTGCTCCAGCCCCTTGATCATTTTTGTGGCCCTCCTCTGGACTCGCTCTAACAGATAAACATCCTTCTTGTGCTGGGGGCTTGTGGTGATTTTACTTAGGTGGGCAGCCAAGTTCCACCACGGCCGCTCTCTCACTCCCCCCTCCTCTTTGAGGAGGGGGGAGAAAATACGACACAAAGAGCTCAAGGTTTGAGATCAGGATGATTTAATTAAAGGGAAAGGGAATGGGAAAAAGAAAAAAAAAAAAAAAAAAAAAGAAAAAACAACAACAACAAGGCCACGCGTAAGCAGAGAGGGAAAGGAAAAAAAAAAAAAGTTATTCTCTACTTCCCATCAACGAGTGATGTTCGGCCACGTCCTGGGAAGCAGGACCTCAAAACACATAACAGTTGTTCAAGAGGACAGCCCCCTCCCCCATGAGAGGCCCCCTTTTATTGCTGAGTGTGACATCATTACATAATTTGTTATGGAATATCCCTTTGGTTGGTTTAGGTCAGCTGCCCTGGCGATGTCCCCTCCCCATCACTTGCCCACCCGCAACCTGCTGGCTCTTGGGGGCTTGGAGGGAGTCCTGATGCTGTGCCAGTACTATGCAGCAATAAACACAACACTGGAGTGATACCAGTGCTGTTCCAGCTACGAGTGCCGAGTACAGCACTGTGTGGGCTGCTTCAGGGAAAGCAATTCTATCCCAGACAGACCCAGCACAGGGCTCCAGACCTGGACGCAGTACTCTAAGTGGGGCCTCACAAGGGCTGAGTAGAGAGGGACAATCACCTCCCTCGACCTGCTAGACACTCCTCTTTTGATGCAGCCCAGGATGCGGTTGGCCTTCTGGGCTGCAAGCACGCACTGCTGGCTCATGTTGAGCTTTTCGTCCAACAGAACACCTAAGTCCTTCTCTGCAGGGCTGCTCTCCATGAGTTCTTCTCCCAGTCTGTACTCCTGGCTGGGATTGCCCTGACCCAGGTGCAGCACCATGCACTTGTTGAACCTCATTAGGTTCAATGGACATTGAGGGTTTTCTGAGAAGCTTTGAAGATCAGATACTTTTGGACAACACTTTGTCCAAAAGAGGTTCTCAGGGTTTGCTTATTGAAGTATTTTTTTCAAAGCATAATGTACATGAAAGTATATGCAATTGCACTGGCTGTTCACAAGGTATTTCTTTTACATACCCTGGACTGTGCGGTGTTATCACAGTGAATAAGTAATTGATAAAGGATTTCCAAGGAGACTGGCTGCAACCAGGTTAGTAGTAATCTCAGATTTAAATTTCCTGTTTGATAAGATATAGTTCTCTAATAGACTGCAGTTTTAACACATAAGATGGGCATCTCAGTTACTTGCCATAAAATATGGTAATTGAAAATGTATTTTCAAACATGATAAATCATCAATTACTTTATCTTTTTTTCTTCCATTAAAAAAAAAAAACAACTTGCTTTTTGCAGAGCTGCAGGTTGTATGCAACAAAACACTTACGAGTATTACTGAGAGCAAATGTAGAGTTCTTCAGCAACTGGGGGATTGAGTTACTGGTGACCCAGTTACATGATAAAAATAGAACTATTTCTTCTGAAGCACTTGATATTCTAGATGAGGCATGTGAAGACAAGGTGAGCATCCTTTTCCTTTTCAGTCTATTTGTGGTATGCTACTCTGTAAAGTGTTCCACAGCCTCCTCCAGTAACAAAGTAAAACAGTAGCAAGAAGCTACTGATGGTTTGCTTTCTTGATTGTCCTTCATGGACTTCATAATACTTTGTAGACCCTATGCTGAAAAAGCTGCACTGTTAATGACAAGAAAATGTAGATGTTTGGATTATGCTTACTTTTAAATATTAATTCAGACTAATTCAGCTATTTTGATCATTATGCTTTGTATAGGAATATGTATTTAATGACAGAAGGTACAAAAAGTGGATAATATTAGGATGAGGCTAGTGCTGTTTGATACTTCTTTGTGTGAAAAACTTGTTACATCATTGCTGGCAGATTGTTGTAATTGTTATAGTTTACAGAGTGTTATAGTGCTCAGATATTACTTATGTATTTTTAATTATTTTAGGCCAATCTTCATGCCCTTATCCAAATGAAACCAGTTCTTTCTCACCTTGGAGACAGGGGTTTGCTTCTACTCCTAAGGTAAATGTTGAATATGCTGTTTGACTTTCCACCATGGAAACAATAAGTTTTTGGCTTTTATTCAAATTATGTGATTTAAGTGGGATACTGACTAACTGGTGTTATTTTACAGGTTTCTGTCCGTTCCAAAAGGGTTTTTGTATCTAAATGAAAGAGGTTATGTAACAAAACAAATGGAAAAGTGGCAAAAGGTAATACTAAGAATAAAAAGTGTGTGTTTGCTTGAAATTAGGAGGAGGAAGGATGTGAATATACAGGTTTTAGAAGGTCAAAGATAATTTAAAATATTGCACATTCACATATGTGTATTGCTCATGCCAAAATATTCCTACAGTGACTTAGGAATTTGCTGGAAAAGTTTAACAAGGAGTTACAGTTTCATAGCTCCTCTGTACATGTGTGCTTTTGATTTACCCAGGCCTTTTGTATAATTTTGATATTCCAGCAAATATTTTAGGAGTACAGTGACTTACTGAATTTCCAAAATAGGTTGTCATAAGATCTTGTCTAGAGAAGTGTGGAAAGGAATACTACTTTTCAAGACATGTCAACTATAGCTAATTGAAGTTAAATCCAGATCTCATGAAGATAGAATTAGCCTATGCTGTTAGGAAGTAGATAGGAACACAAGACACATTAAGAGAAAACCATTGTTGTCAGAGTAAAATAAATCTTCATACGTTCATACGTTATTTTGTGGTTTTGTTTGTTTGTTTGTTTGTTTTTGTAATTGATTGTTGGTGCTTATTTTCCTGAGGTAGTAGTTAATCATTTTGTAATACTCTCAATCCTGTGGGCCATTAGGCATTTTTTTGACTAATTTATAAGCCGTCCCTTCTCCAGGAATACTGAAATGTATGTTGGACTATTCAGATTTTTCAGATTAAAGTCAGATGTGAAATATTTCCTTCTTTCCTTTCTTTTTAATGAAATGCTATGAAATAATTATGGAATCAGTTGTTGAATTTCTGCAAACTTATATGTATGAAGTGCAGTAATTTTGGTGAGCCCCATGTTCAGATCATAAAGAAATTCAGCCTTCGTTAAGAAGCACTTCAATTGGTCCTTCCTTATAAAGTATCATACTATAAAAACATAAACCACCTAAATGTTATTGTGTCAACCTTTGTCTATCTTCTTTTAGGAATATAACTTAAAGTATGTTGAGTTGATTGAAGAAAAACTTAATGAAGCACTTACAACATATCGCAAACCTGTTGATGGTGATAACTATGTTCGTCGAAGCAACCAAAGGTGAACACTCCACAAAAATCTTCTTCATCTGAAAAAACTCAAGAGTAACTCATTGCATTACACTACAGTGTAATTTATTTTAAAATAAAGTTTCTGAATTGCTGGGAAAGCATATGATTTTTTTTTCTACCAGATTACAGAGACCACATGTCTACTTGCCAGTTCACCTTTATGGCCAACTGGTGCACCATAAAACAGGCTGCCATTTATTGGAGTCTCAGGTGAGGATAATAACAATTTATAACTTGAAAGATATTAAAGACTATTGTAACCTGTTTTAAAGGAAAATATTTTAAGAAATGTCATTTAAACAGTCACTGCAAAATAACTAGATTATGAAAGTCTCAAGTGTTATGGGGCCAAAAATCTGTGTCTTTCCAAAGACAGTCTTTCCATCCAGTTTCATCTAAGATTCCTTCCTGACACTGAAATATCAGAAATACCTTGCACTATCTTTCTTAAAATGGCTAGAAAAAAAAATAGAATGGAAAGCAACTCTGCAGTAGAAATAGCTTTTTAGTCTGAGTGAATTGTATATTGATGACTAAAAATTGTGCCTATCCTTTTATGCATATAAAAACATGGAGATGAGGGAATAAAATATTTTTTCTAATATCTTGAAAATTTGAGAAAACAAACTCTAAGCCAGTTCATCATTGCTTAAATAAATTGACTTTTAATATGAGTTTGCAAGATAATGTATTGAATTTTATTTAATAGTTGAAAAATACAAGAGAAAGCTTATATATTGCAGTGTTAACCTGATGAATCTGTTACTTTTATAAAATCTCAATTAACCTTATACATTCAGTGTTTACAGTAAAATTTTCTACCCGCATTACTGTTGCTGTTAATTCATGCTTATTATGCCAAAACTACCACTATTTATTTTAGGGTGTGTAATTTAAATTAGTGCTTTACATTTGTTAAAAAATCAAGAGAACCTGTTTCACTGAGGTTTCCTTATCATTTTCAACTGTTTTTTTTTTTCCTTCTGTTTTTCTTCTTCAGAGTATTGTTACAGATCTGAGTTATACTGTTCGTTCCCCAATGCTGGATAAGTGGGAAGGAATTAAGCAGCTGAAAGCAGCCCTTTGGGCATTGGTTAGTAATAGATTTACAATGCTTTTGCAGCTGTTCAAGTTCCGTTACAACTTTTGATTCTGAAATAACTAAGCAAAATCCTTTAAAACTATCGTTTAGCTATTTTCTCATAAAATGTGTGAAATGTTCCGAACTAACTGAAATATCAGATGAAGAGTGTTCTCTGCATCTATATTTATTTTGAGCTTTTTCATCATCACTTTGTCTATTTTTTATTTTTATTTATTTTTTACAAATAAAACGAACATTGCCACATGTAAGAAACAGTGTTAGTACGGAACCAGTAATTACAACTTGCTATGTAATACATTTACTATGGCATTCCAAAATTCAGCCTTTCTGAGGGAAAGTTTGCTGCCACTGTTGACACTTGTGAATATATGGTCATGACATCACTGGTACTGGGGATAAAATGGGGAAAACCTAGTGTTTGTGTCTATCCAAGCTAAGCTTCTAAAGCTGCTTTGCCACCTTAACTTTTTATTTGCCTCTTTTCTGTCCTCCCCAAAGTTTGTTCTGGAACATTTGTTCAAGGTGACTATTACTGGAAGATATAGGTAAGTAATAAAATGCCTGTGTAAGAGAAATGCAAAATAAGTAAACTAAATTAATACTGGTGACTGTAGTAGAATTGGTAAATGTGAGGAATACATAGTAGTTAATTGTGACCAGTTTTAGGTAATATACTTAGTGTCCCAAGTCCTTCACTGGATTTGCACATCTAGGAAATACCAAAAAGGAGAGAGAAACTGCTCAATTTTCTAATACCTTTGACAGGATGTGGCTGGAAACTGTACCACGGACAAAAAACAGTGTTGAAGGTTTTACATTGATGGTGCTGCGGATCACATCAAAATCAAAACTTATTTGACAAACTATTTTATTCCAGGGCAATATTGGATCATCAAATTGGGGTCTTAACTTGCTTCAAGAGGAGAATGTAATTCCTGATATAACAGCACTTGCCCAACATTGTGAGGTTCTCTCCGTTAGAGGGTATGTGTATTCGATTTTTAAACAAAATTTTAAGATGTTAGTTCCAGTAGGATTTTTGATACCCTTGCTTTATTCACATGGATATAGTTTTGCCACTTATTTGGAAATTAATTATTAAGGATTATTGATGACAGATTTTGAGAGGATTCTCAGAATTTTATAGGAAGCTTAAAAGTACAAGAAGTAAGCAAAT
Organism: Aythya ferina; assembly: GCF_964211825.1. Taxonomy (NCBI): domain Eukaryota; kingdom Metazoa; phylum Chordata; class Aves; order Anseriformes; family Anatidae; genus Aythya; species Aythya ferina. Next base: position 2,429,250 of record NC_140313.1, on the reverse strand, counting down.
GAAACCTATGGAAAAATATATATTACTCTTTGCCTCTTTTAAAAAGCAATTAAAACATATGTAGCATGTATCTCTGTTGGAATCAACTTAATATTTCATCATTTTTATTCAGTAACTTTTTTGAATCTTTAAGAGAGCATAAATAGATTGTCTTTTGCCTAATAGTACTACTACATTAATGTTTTACTTTATGTATCGGGATTTTTGTAATAATTTGGTTTTATTTTTGAATAGTAGATATCTTTTAGTGTATTTCAGTTATTTTAGTGTATTTCTTAAGTTTCCATTGATTTACAAATAAAAATCAGGAATAAAAAGTTCCGTGGCAGTTTTGTGATGTTTTTGATGAATTGTTTTGTAACTGTTTCCTTTCAAATAAGAAATAAGTTTAGTTAAATTAGATGCTATTATTGCTCTTTTTTTCTATATATACATTAAATACAGAACCTGTGTCTACGTGCTTGGTCTAATAGCCAAAACTAAACAAGGATGTGACATTTTGAAGCATCACCACTGGGATGCAGTGAGACACAGTTACAGACAGCCTTGGCCAGTGGTCCCTGATGACATGGATCAGCTCTGCAATGAACTTTCTTCTATACCCAGCACTCTTAGCTTGAACTCTGAGTCCACCAGTTCTAGGCATAACAGTGAAAGTGAATCCATGCCTTCAAGTAAGTTTTAAAAACAATTCAAGACGGAAAATAAAACAGCTTTTTGTTTTGTTATCAAGCTTTTGTCAGGATGAGGTTCAGGCAAGTGTTTTAAAGGTGATATTAGCAAGAAAGAAGACTGCAGGCAGGGGGACAGTTATATATTCAGAAAGATGTAGACAAGTGAGAGTGAAGAAAATGTCTTAGATTTACATTTGGTGTAGAAGTAAGACATTTTAACATCAGGGTAAGTTATTAGCTTTTACGTCAAGTCATGGCAATTTACTGTAATACCCTACAAAAAATTCCATACTTAGGTATACATTATTTACTTGCTTGTCCTCAAAGGATTATCTAGAAAAAAATATATAAATATACATACAGTATTGCTATATTTAGTGTTAGTTATTTATATTTGGAATTTGAATCCAGAAATATACCATATTTAGCTATCATTAAAGGAGTATATCAGCTGCAATCCTAATAGCTACATATTTGCACTGAAATTTAGTGCAAATGAAATAGCTACAAATTTGCACTGCAGGAGGATCTGGATAGCCTGCACCGATGGGCTGAGGTCAACTGCATGAAGTTTAACAAGGCCAAGTGCTGGGTCCTCCACCTGGGGTGCAATAACCCCAAGCAGAGCTACAGGCTGGGAGATGAGTGGTTGGAAAGCTGCCAGGCAGAGAAGGACCTGGGAGTATTGGTTGATAGTCGGCTGAATATGAGCCAGCAGTGTGCTCAGGTGGCCAAGAAGGCCAACGGCATCCTGGCTTGTATAAGAAACAGTGTGACCAGCAGGGCTAGGGAGGTGATCGTCCCCCTGTACTCAGCTCTGGTGAGGCAGCACCTCGAGTACTGTGTTCAGTTTTGGGCCCCTTGCTACAAGAAGGACATCGAGGTGCTTGAGCGGGTGCAGAGAAGGGCGACGAAGCTGGTGAGGGGCCTGGAGAACACGTCCTACGAGGTGCGGCTGAGGGAGCTGGGCTTGTTCAGCCTGGAGAAAAGGAGGCTCAGGGGCGACCTTATCGCTCTTTACAGATACCTTAAAGGAGGCTGTAGCGAGGTGGGGGTTGGTCTGTTCTCCCACGTGCCTGGTGACAGGACGAGGGGGAATGGGCTTAAGTTGCGCCAGGGGAGTTTTAGGTTGGCTGTTAGGAAGAACTTCTTTACCGAAAGGGTTGTTAGACATTGGAACAGGCTGCCCAGGGAAGTGGTGGAGTCACCATCCCTGGAAGTCTTTAAAAGACGTTTAGATGTAGAGCTTAGGGATATGGTTTAGTGGGGACTGTTAGCGTTAGGTCAGAGGTTGGACTCGATGATCTTGAGGTCTCTTCCAACCTAGAAATTCTGTGATTCTGTGATTCTGTGAAATACGATAGTGTGGCTTTTCTTTTGAAGCAAGGAAACCTTCAACTCAGGTATTCCTGAAGTTACTTAATTTACTGTACTAAGTTGTGAAGAAAAAAATATTGCATTGAAAGTTACAATAAACCATATACTCTACAATTTTGGCTTTTATTGAACAGCTTGCTTTTTCATGACTTAGTTGATACGCTTTGAAGAAACGTTCTTTTTCATTGACAAAAGTCTTGTATAATTTCAGGTATGTTCATCATGGAGAATGACCGTTTTGGTAGCACTTCCACTAGTACATTCTTCCTAGATATTACTGAAGAAACAGAACAAATATTTTATGACAGACCTGGGCCTTCAAAGGACAAAGACCGTAGTTCCTTTCCTTTTTTTTCTTCTAGCAGACTTGTGAAAAATCGCATTCTAAACTCTCTTACTCTACCTAATAAAAAACACAGGAGCAGCAGTGATCTAAAAGGAGGAAAGCTGACATCATCTGACAGTAAACCAAGCCTGAGACGAAATCGTACTGTAACAGGACCTTCCAGTAACATAGATTTTTCTGCTGGGGAAGAATTCAACCCTGTTTTCAGAGTTCCTAAAATGCAGACTTTACGATTAGAAACTTCTTTTGTTGGAAGTAAGCACATGGAAGATACCAATAGTACCCCTAGTATTGGAGAAAATGATTTGAAGCTGCCAAAAGGTTTTGGAAATGAAATTCACCAGGAAAGTACAAACAGAGAAAGGCTAATAGGAGATGGTACTACACAAGCACATTTTAAGAGTCGTAGCTTAAGTTTTAATACAGATACCACGACAAGTGGCATAAGCTCAATGAGCTCTAGCCCTTCAAGGGAGATTATAGGTGTGGACACTACAAATGTAAACAGTGACTGTGGAAGTTTGAGTACTGTAGTAAGCACAAAAACAGTTAAACCAAGTCACTGTTCAACACCACAGTCTAACCACCTGTCTCTCTCAAAATCAAACTCTGTGTCCCTGGTACTGCCAGGGTCTTCTCATACACTTCCTCGAAGAGCCCAGTCTCTTAAAGCTCCTTCTCTTGCTACAATAAAAAGTCTTGCTGACTATAACTTTAGCTACACAAGTTCTCGAGATGCCTTTGGTTATGCTACACTAAAACGCTTACAACAGCAGAGGATGCATCCTTCACTGTCTCACTCAGAAGCCCTAGAATCTCCAGTAAAGGACCTGCTGTTTACTGACACTATTACCATGAAGTCTGGCAGCCTGGATTCTCGGCTAACCCTAAGCCAGTAAGAGATTATTTTGTGCTCGTTTCTTTCTTCAAAGCTAGAAGAGCAATTAAATAAGAAAAATATTGTTCTAATATTTTTTCCAAATTCATCTAAAAGTGACAGTTGTTGCAGGGTACTAGATAACTTCACTTAAAGAGGTACTGATATTAGTAGAATAATATGCTAATGAGAAGTCTGAACTTCTTAAGTGCTGTAAGAGAAGCCCAGCTTACATTGCTGTACTTAGCCCCTTTAATACTGTCAGTGACAAAAGAGTATGTTTCCTTCTATTGTATTTGCTTCCTGTTTAACTCTTCTATTATTTAAACATAGTTACGTGACTAATGTTGCTGAAGTTGCAATCACAGAAAATTGCTGGTGCAGTCAGAGCTGTATTTTCTTTATGTTACTTGGAGAAGTTTTAGGGACACCATGTCTTGCCAGTATACTATACTCAAGTTCACTGTGGCATCGAGGCCAGTGGTGAGATACTGGTACCACTGTTATGAATGTGCATTTGGCTTCTAGCTACAGCAGAGCAAAGATTTCACTCCTTGGGTTTATTTTTAGATTGTATGGTCACCTCCTTTATTTTTGAGTAATATTAGATGGTCTGGAAACTAATTTGATAGTTAACTAAGATATCTAGCTCATGACATTGACATTGTTCCAACAGCTACAGTCAATGCTCAAAAACTTTCTCTTAATAGCTTTCCTACTTCTCAAACTTTTCCTTTCAGATCAGCTTTTAACTAATGGTTTGGATTTTCATATTGCTATTGAAAGGGAAGAGACATTTTCTATCTCTGTTTTTTACCTAAACGTCCTTTCTCACGTGAGAGAAAGGGGAGGAATCACCAGTACATTAGTCACTTCCTGAGTGCATGGAACAGCAAGTGCCTTGTCCCTGAATTGCATTCCACATAGCCAGTTGTGTGTATATAGTACCTGTTTGTTATCGCTCGTTTTCCTACTGATTAAGAGCAACATTGTCTTGGTTTCAGTTAGGAGAGAGTTAATTTTCTTCCTAGTAGCTGGTAGAATGCTATGTTTTGGCTTAGGATGAGAAGAGTGCTGAAAACACGCTGATGTTTTAATTGTTGCAGAGCAGTGCTTACACCAAGCCAAGGACGTTTCAGCTTCTTATGCTGCCCTGCCAGCAAGGAGGCTGGGGGTGCACAAGGAGCTTCGCGGGGACAGAACCAGGACAGCTGACCCAAAATGGCCAAAGGGATATCCCATTCATATGTACTGTGCTAAACAATAAAAACAGTGGGGAATTGGCTGGGGGGACATCTGTTGCTTGTTGTCTGGTTGGGCATTATCAGGTATTGAGCAATTGCGTTGTTTATTAATCACTTGCTTTGTTTATTCTTTTTGTTGTTGTTTGCTGTTTTCCTTGTCCTTTTTTTCCCCTTTCTTGTTAAATTGTCCTTGTCTCGGTCCATGAGTTCTTGCAATTTTCTTTCAAATTTCTCCCCCATACCAGTTGTAGGTGGAGTGAGCAAACAGCTGTGTGGCATTTAGTTGCCTGCTGGGTTAAACCACAAGAAGTTTGCCATGCATAGTGTCCTGGTTTCAGTTAGCACAGAATTAATTTTCTTCCTAGTAGCTGGTGGAATGCTGTGTTTTGGCTTAGAATGAGAAGAGTGCTGATAACACCCCGATGCTTTAATTGTTGCAGAGCAGTGCTCATACTAAGCCAAGGACATCTCAGCCTTTGCTCTGTCCTGCCAACGGGCAGGCTGGGGGGTGCAGTAAGAGCTGGGAGGGGACAGACCCAGGACAGGTGACCCAAACTAGCCAAAGGGGTATTCCATACCATCTGACGTCATGCTAAACAATATATAGGGGTGGCTAGCCGGGGGGAGGGGGCCGGACTGCTCGGGGTTAGGCTGGGCATCGGTCAGCGGGTGGTGAGCAATTGCATTGTGCATCACTTGTTTGTACATACTATTATTACTTTCGTATTATCACCATTGTATCATCATTATTATTATTGTTATTATTATTTTGTTATTTTTTTTTCCTGTCTTATTAAACTGTCTTTATCTCAACTCACGGGCTTCACTTTCCATTTCTCTCCCCCGTCCCAGAGAGGGAGGGGGGAGGGTGAGCGAACGGCTGCGTGGTGTTTAGCTGCCGGTCGGGTTAAACCACGACACATAGTTAGCACTTTTAGCACGTTTGTCTTCTTATTCAATTTTATTTTATTTTTTAATATAACCTATAGTATGACTTTCTAGGTGTGTTTTTTTTTTCCTTTTGAAAGAAATTTGAGGAATAATGATGAAAATGATGGAGAAGTCTGTCATGTTATATTAGCACTTATCTGGTCATCTTTGAATAGGATGCTTTATTCACTGCATAGACAATCTAGTTTAGCTTGTTTAGTATAAAGTTTTCATAGGCTTTTATCTTCAATGAGAACTAAAATGAGAGGTGGCCAAATGAGATTTGCATCTGATCAGCAGATTGATCTGATCAGCTGACTCTGATCAGCATTGAAGATATGTTCTCGCCTCGCCGGGGCGATCGGCTCTGGGGCAGACGCGTTCTGCAGCGGAGCAGGGGATCGAGACGGGCAGGGCTTTTTTTCCGGCATCAAGGCCACTCGAGGCAGCTGAGGGAGCTGCCAGGACCCGGTAGCCCTCATGAGGGAGGCTGACGAGGCGTAGGCGGAGCCAGCAGCGCCCCCTCCCCTGACATTCAAAGGCAGCCCCTAGGGAGCACAGCGATTAGGATGGGCAGTCAGGGCGTGGCGCGGCAGTTCGCACGGGCAGGGCGATTTCGGAGATGGCAGAGCATCATTCCCCACTCAGAACAGCTCGTCTACCGGCTGTCTACCTATAGCTAGACCGCCATGGTCTGCGCTAGGCAGAAAGCTCTTTCTAGAAAGTCTGTGGTGACCCAGACAGAGTGCCTGCTCAAAAGTGTGGCAGTTCAGGTCTCTGGATGCACGGAGTGCCTGAGCCATCTGAGGGTGGCAGAGAGACTGTGTGTGTGAGGTGTGAGAAGTTGGATGACCTGGTCAGCCTGGTGGCAGAGCTCAAGGAGGAGGTGGAGAGATTAAGGACCATCAGAGAGTGTGAGCAGGAGATAGACTGGTGGAGCAACTCCCTGCTAGGCCTGAAGGAAAGGCGCTGGGGTGAGACACCCCAAACAATGGTAGACCCTCTGCCCTGTTGCTGTTGGACAGAGGGAGGGGACCTAGGAGATAAAGAGGAATAGAAACAGGTCCCCGCTTGGCATCACAGGCAACCCCCCCCTACCAGCCTTGCCTTCCCAGGTGCCCTTACACAACAGGTTTGAGACCTTGGAGCTTAAGAGACTGGTGGGTGAAGATGAGGTCAAAAGTCCATCCAGGAGGATGCCTAGGGCGAGGAAGTCAACTCCATGCCTTAGGACTGCCTCCACCAAGAAAGAAAGGAGGGTGATTGTTGTAGGTGAATCCCTTCTCAGGGGAACAGAGGGCCCTATTTGTCGGCCTGACCCTACCCGTAGGGAAGTCTGCTGCCTCCCTGGGGCCAGGGTCAGGGACATTGCCAGAAACCTTCCTAACCTGATTCACCCCTCTGATTGCTATTCTCTATTAGTAGTCCAGGCTGGTGGCAATGAAATTGCTGAGAGAAGCCTGAAGGCTATCAAACAGGACTTTAGAGGACTGGGACGATTAGTAGATGGAGCGGGAGTACAGGTGATGTTTTCTTCCATCCCTACAGTGGCAGGGAGGGGTACAGAAAGGATATGGAAAGCCCACCTGATAAACACGTGGCTCAGAGGCTGGTGCCAATGCAGAAATTTTGTGGCTTTTGACCACGGGACACTTTACTCAGCACCTGGCCTGATAGCTGCAGATGGGGTATGTTGCCAGGGGCCTTCCAGTCACTTCCAGTTCAGGGTCTGGCTAGATATCAGTCAGCTGGTGGTGAGAAATTGCATTGTGCATCACGTTCTTTGTTTATACTTTTTTTTTTCTTTAATTTGTTCCTTTCTTATTAAACTGTCTTTATCTTAGTCCATAAGTTCTTGCATTTTTCTTTTGAGTTTTCTACCCCATCCCACTGTTGGAGGGGAGGGGAGCACGGTGAATGAGCCAGGGGCTGTGTGGTGTTTAGATATCTGCTGGGTTAAACCACAATACAGTATAATTTAACACTCGTTCAAAATTCTATTCCTTGGTGTTTTCCAACCATGGAAGAACATGTCACGAAACTGTCTTAGGCTTCTTTCTTCATTCTTGAGTCTTTTTTTTTTTTTTTTTTGATGTTACAGGCACTAAGTCACTGATCTTAAAATTGTGTTTCTATTTTCATTTCTGCATCTGTCATTTATGATTCTATGATTCATACATTTTGTATATTGTGATAATATTGTTTGATACTAGGAAAACTCATGACATTGGTGTTACATGGGTATTACTGTTACTGTTGTTGACGTGTTGGAATTGACCACATAACTTCTTACAGTGTGTTTAGAAGTTGAATTCTATCCAGAGAAGGGCTACTAAGATGGTGAATGGGCCTAGAGGGGAAGATGTATGAGGAGTGGCTGAGGTCACTTGGCCTGTTCAGCCTTGAGAAGAGGAGGCTGAGGGGAGACCTCATTGCGGTCTACAACTTCCTCAAGAGTGGGAGTGAAGGGGAAAGTGCTGATCTGTTCTCTTTAGTCACCAGTGATAGGATCCACGGGAATGGTGTCAAGCTGCAACAGGGGAGGTTCAGGCTGGATATCGTGAAGAGGTTCTTCACTGAGAGGGTGGTCGCACACTGGAACAGGCTTCCCAGGGACGTAGTCATGGCACCAAGCCTGTCTGATATTAAGAAGTGTTTGGACTGTGCACTTAGTCATATGGTCTGAATTTTTGGGTAGACCTTTGTGGAGCCAGGAGTTGGACTCGATGATCATTAAGGGTCACTTCCAACTTGGGATATTCCATGATTCTATCCTACTGGACAAAATGTCCAGCATATAGCTAAACAAAAACATATGATGGATGAGCAATTGGCTGACGGGCAGGGCTTGGCATTCTACAAGCAGCTGACAGAAGTCGTGCAATCACCAGCACTTGTTCTCATGGGGGACTTCAACTTCCCAGACATATCCTGGAAATACAATACAGCTCAGAGGAAGCAGTCTAGGAGGTTTCTGGAGAGTGTGGAAGATAGCTTCCTGATGCATCTGGTTAGTGAGCCTACCCAGGGAGGTGCCCCGCTAGACCTTCTATTCACAGAGAAGGACTGGTGGGAGATGTGGTGGTTGGGGGCTTTCTTGGGCAGAGTGACCACAAAATGGTAGAGTTCTCTATTCTTGGCGAAGTCAGGAGGAGGATCAGTAAAACTGCTACCTTTGATTTCTGGAGGGCAGACTTTGAATTGTTCAGAACACTGGTTGACAGAGTCCCTTAGGAGGCGGTTCTGAAGGGCAGAGGAGTCCAGGAAGGCTGGGCATTCTTCAAGAAGGAAATCTTAAAGGCTCAGGAGCAGTCTGTCCCCATGTACCCAAAGACAAGCCAGCGCAGAAGAAGACTGGCCTGGCTGAACAGACAGCTGTGGCTAGAGCTTAGGAGAAAAGAGGGTTTATGAACTTTGGAAAAGAGGGCAGGCCACTTAGGAGGACTGTAATGATGTTGTAAGGCTGTGCAGGGACAAAATTAGAAAGGCCAAAGCTCATCCGGAGCTCAATCTGGCCACTGCTGTTAAAGATAACAAAAAATGTTTTTTATAAACACGAAAAGGAGGGCTAAGGAGAACCTCCATCCTTTACTGGATGCAGGGGGAAACTTAGTTACAAGAGATGAGGAAAAGGCTGAGGTGCTTAATGTTTTCCTTTCCTCAGTCTTTAGCGGCAAGACCAGTTGTTCTCCCAGTACCCTGAGCTGGTGGAAGGGGAGCAGGATGCGGCCCTCATAATCCTTGAGGAAATGGTTGTCAACCTGATACAGCACTTAAATGTACGGAAGTCAAGGAGGTCGGATGGGATTCACCCAAGGGTACTGAGAGAACTGGCAGAGGACCTGGCCAAGCCACTTTCCATCATTTATCAGCAGTCCTGGCTATCGGGGGAGGTCCCAGTTGACTGGCGGCTAGCAAACGTGACACCCATCTACAAGAAGGGCCGGAGGGCAGACCCGGGGAACTATAGGCCTGTCAGTTTGACCTCAGTGCCAGGGAAGCACATGGACCAGATTGTCTTGAGTGTCATCACGCGGCACTTGCAGGGCAACTAGGCAATCAGGCCCAGTCAGCATGGGTTTATGAAAGGCAGGTCCTGCTTGACAAACCTGATCTCCTTCTATGACAAAGTGACGCGCTGGGTGGATGAGGGAAAGGCTGTGGATGTGGTCTACCTTGACTTCAGTAAGGCTTTTGACACTGTTTCCCACAGCATTCTCCTCAAGAAACTGGCTGCTCGTGGCTTGGAATGGTATACACTTCGTTGGGTTAAAAACTGGCTGGGTAGCTAGGCCCAAAGAGTCGTGGTGAATGGAGTTAAATCCAGTTGGAGGCCAGTCACTAGTGGAGTCCCCCAGGGCTCAGTACTGGGGCCAGTTCTCTATAATATCTTTATCGATGATTTGGATGAGGGGATCGAGTGCACCCTCAGTAAGTTTGCAGATGACACCAAGTTAGGTGCATGTGTTGATCTGCTTGAGGGTAGGAAGGCTCTGCAGGAGGATCTGGATAAGCTGGACTGATGGGCTGAGGTCAACTGCATGAAGTTCAACAAGGCCAAGTGCCGGGTCCCGCACCTGGGGCGCAATAACCTCAAGCAGAGCTACAGGCTGGGAGATGAGTGGTCGGAAAGCTGCCATGCAGAGAAGGACCTGGGAGTATTGGTGGATAGTCGGCTGAATATGAGCCAGCAGTGTGCTCAGGTGGCCAAGAAGGCCAACAGCATCCTGGCTTGTATAAGAAGCAGTGTGGCCAGCAGGTCTAGATTGTCCCCCTGTACTCGGCTTTGGTGAGGCCACACCTCGAGTACTGTGTTCAGTTTTGGGCCCCTCGCTACAAGAAGGATATGGAGGTACTCGAGCGAGTCCAGAGAAGGGCGACGAAGCTGGTGAGGGGCCTGGAGAACAAGTCCTACGAGGAGCGGCTGAGGGAGCTGGGCTTGTTCAGCCTGGAGAAGAGGAGGCTCAGGGGCGACCTTATTGCTCTCTACAGGTACCTTAAAGGAGGCTGTAGCGAGATGGGGGTTGGTCTGTTCTCCCACATGCCTGGTGACAGGATGAGGGGGAACGGGCTAAAGTTGTGCCAGGGGTGTTTTAGGTTGGATATTAGGAAGAACTTCTTTACCGAGAGGGTTGTGAGGCATTGGAACGGGCTGCCCAGGGAAGTGGTGGAGTCACCATCCCTGGAGGTCTTTAAAAGACGTTTAGATGTAGAGCTTAGTGATATGGTTTAGTGGAGTACTTGTTAGTGTTAGGTCAGATGTTGGACTAGGTGATCTTGGAGGTCTCTTCCAGCCTAGATGATTCTGTGATTCTCCAACCTCTTTTGTTCTGTGTTATTTTCCCAACCTATTTCTTTTTTTGTTCCTCAGGTTGGTTGTCACAGTCAACACTGCTCACTGTGCATCTTCAAGTTGCTTTTTTAATCTTAAATTTACCAAATTTTTCCTCCACATTTAGGAGTCACACACTGGATCACCTTTAGAGTACAGGAAAAAAATGTTCCTTGCTTGTATCTCTGGTACTTAGCTTGCCCAAGCTTTGCATTTGCAGGAATGTGCCTGTTCAGGTCTGAATTTGTGAATAAAGGTGCATTCTGTGCATTGTTACAGTTAAAATCGTCATTTAGCAGTTTTAAAGCCTAAATCTTTTCTGATTCTGTCTGGGCTGTAAATTTTCAAGGACCATTAAGTTGGAAAAAACTTGTACTTTTACAAGGTTGGCAGCCTCTTAAGCAGAAATTTAATCTACCTGTCTTTTGAGTCTGTGTCCCAGGGCTTCCAAAGAGAAGATTACAAATTTTTACTATAGGAACTGTCAGACCATGCGGTACAACGTGAGACAGAAATAATGAAATACACCTATAGCTATAACTTAACAGAGTAACAAGCTCTGGATTCTACAATGGGAAGACAAGAATAGTCTTTGTGACAGTAGTCCTTCTTATATGTAATGTGCAGGAATGACAGATTTACCGAGATTGTGATTTATTATTTTAATGTTACAGGTTCATGAAAGCTTTAAGTTATGCTTCATTAGACAAAGAAGATCTATTAAGTCCTATTAACCAAAACACACTTCAGCGTTCCTCCTCTGTTTGTTCTATGGTTTCTAATGCTACATACGGTAGCTTTGATGATTACATTGGCCTTGCTCTCCCAGTGGATATCAATGAAATATTTCAGGTATGTATGAGTTAACTTAATGGGTTCGTTTGCACTTTCTTACTGAAAGGTAGTGAATTGTTGCATTTTCATCAGAATAGATTAGATCTACAGAAAGGAAGAAAACAGGATGTGGTACTTTCAAGGAATACATTTTGGAGAACAAGAATTTCTTTTCTAATTGTGTTAACAGAAAAGTGCTAGTCTGTTTTGTATTATTAGGCAAATAATGACACAGAGTAGGTTAAAGTGTTAAACAATGGCAGCATAAATATGCTGTTGTGATATTTTAGTTGACAGCTAGTTTTTATACTAAAATTAACATAGTCTATGGACATTAGTTAATATCTCTAGCCAACTTGTTGATCATTAGTCAACCATAAATGATGTGCATAATCCTACAGTAAACTTTCTGCTCCTGTGATCTTAATATTACTTTATTTGTATTTATATCATCATAGCATTACATTGTATTGTCTTTACTTAACTTCCCAGATACACCTTTTAATTTAGAACAGATTATCTCAGTTTCTTATCAGTTGCCTTCCTGTCTACTTAGTTAAAACACATGCCAGTCTAACAAACTGATACATCACAAGTTTTAATATTCTGTTATGTAATTATTAAAGACAGAAGGGCATGGTCTATGTCAAAGGTAAATCAGTGGCTTCCTTATCTTTAGTATACTTTGTCTTTGCCATTCAAACCTAAATTATTTTCTCACTAATCTCAAAAATTACTAAAGCTAGAATAAATGCAAGATCTTCCATCATACCAATTTCTGTTTTCCCTTTGTGAAATGACTACTTTCTTACTATCTTTCTTACTATCTTTCCTTCACAGTCTTTATGGTATATTTATGTTGTCTCATTTCTTCTCTCAGTTCTACATGTCTCAACTCTACAACATCTTACAGGCAACATTTTAGATGTCCTGGGTGTTTTTTATTCTGCTCTCCTGAGATCTCCAGTGTTACAGAGAGATCATGGACAGATCATTAATAGCCGCTTTTGGGTCACTGATTTTCTTACAGCCTGTCACCACTATGTTTTTACCATTTACTGTCTGTTTATAAGTCTTGTTTAATAAAAGTTCATTCACAACTGTATGTTGTTTTGTTGTTTGTTTTTTCCCCATTGGCTTTTCTTTAGTACTCAGGAGCCCATTCTTAATTTCCTCCTCCTCTAATTATATCTTTTTTCCTGAAGTTGTCCTCACAAAATCTGTTTTTCCTTTGGATATGATTATCACCTGTGTGCTAATTTTGATTTTTCACTTGAATGTTCCAGATAAAGGAGACTCCATATTTCCAGAAGAAAACCACACCTCCATTTGATGACTGTGGATCTAGGGCTTCTGCATCTGATGCAGGAGGTATTGTTCTTGTTTCTCTTCTGTACCTTTATGTTCTTTTATTTGTACATGTTGTTTGGGGTAGTGTGTTGGTTTATTTGTTTATTTTTCTTTACAGAAAATGTTATTTTTATATGTTAAGTTTTGAGAGCTGTTTTCTGGATTTTAGGATAGCAGACCATTGATTCCATTTTTTTATGTAGTTCAAGATAATGCAGTGCTGTTTCAACATAAACTTGATCCAGCTCTAATAACCTAAGGAAGAATGCCTACATATCTTTGATTGCAGTATGAGCTAATGCTAATTGAAGACTGGTAGTGATATTGCATTAAAGAAAGAAACAAAATTTAAGCTAAGATTAAAAAAAAAAAATAATGCCACATACAAATTGAGCTGTTATATTTTGACTCTTATTTGATTACATGTGAATTTATAAGAACCAATAAATGTGTTGGGTGTGTATTTCAGAAAGTAAATTATAACTTTATGTGATGTTTTCATGACAATTGATCAGAAGAGGTGATGGCACATGGTATGAGAGAATTGCAAGTGCTCTGTAATGCCTGGCTTGTTCTGGAATGATCTTCCTTTTTACAAAAGCAGAAACAGAAATCTGTAAGGCATTGATATGTGCCTCTTCAGTAGGGAAAACTAAAACTGAAACATTGATACTGGTCCTGAAATAGTACAGGATATCTGTTGTGTTACTTGTTAGTTAACTTGAATTTTATTATAAGCACTTAAACATTCAAATAGACACATCTTGCTTCTTTTTTTTTTTTTTTTTTCTTCTTTTGTGTTGTTAGTGTAATATATAAAACTGACTTTCCTGAAAGTGTCTGTCTGTATTTTGTGAAGTTTCAGTGTCCTGGGTTTGGCTGGAACAGAGTTAATTTCCTTCCTAGTATCTGGTATAGTGCTGTGTTTTGGATTTAGGATGAGAATAATGTTGATAACACACTGATATCTTAGTTATTGCAGAGCAGTGCTTACACTAAGCCAAGCACTTTTCAGCTTCTCATATTGCCCTGCCAATGAGGAGGCTGGGGGTACACAAGGAGCTGGGAGGGGACAGAACCAGGACAGCTGACCCAAACTAGCCAAAGGGATATTCCTTACCATATGATGTCATGCTGAGCAATAAAACTGGAGGGAGTTTGGTATCCTTTTGGTGTCCAACGCGGGGCACAATGGGTTGAGATAACAGTTCTGACCAGAGTGTTTAAAAAAAAAAAACAAAAAACACTTATAATCATTATACTTGTTTAATAGTTGTTGGACACAATATTGTTTTATTTGTCTAAGGTTAAACAACTATTTAAGAATACCACCCAGAGATCTGCCCTAAGGCAGGATCGTGATGGGTAGAAGGGAGTGTGGGGTGATATTGGCAGGTATCTGTTACGATTGTCACCTCTGATGGTTTTTGACTTCACCCCTGAACAAGTATGAAATCATTTAAAAAAAAAAAAAAAATTAAAAAAAGTATGCCCCAACCCTGGCAATGCCAGAGATTTACAGCTTGCCACACTGTGCTGGGGTCTGGATTGCACCTATCAAACAAGAGTCAACAGTATTCAGTACCCTCAAGAAGAGAATGCTTCTGGATCCAACTCCTGCAACAGACACTGCAGCTGAACCAGAGAACCAACCTGTGTTGGTATCAATCGCCCCTATAATCAAGAAAAAACTATGGTAGTGGAAGCCAGCTCATTCAGGAATAGAAGGAACTTATACTAGAAAAGGGAATAAGGAAGAAGTGGATGAGGCAGGCTACTCCAAAGTAGGGCCGTCACGAGATCAGGAGGAGGAAGAAGCAGAAGTCATAAATGACACGGTAACTGCCTGATCCATATCCCTCAGTGAACTGCAAGATATACAGAGGGATTTCAGCCATCATCCAGGCAAGTGCATTATGTAGCTGCTCCAATGCTGGGATAATGGGGCCAGTAGCATGGAATTCGAGGGCAAGGAAGCCAAGCAGCTGGAATCCCTCTATAGGGAAGGGGGCATTGACAAAGCAATTGGAAAAGGGATACAAGCCCTCAGCTTCTGGAGGCAACTCCTTTGAAGCATGAAGGAAAGGTGTCCCTTCAAGGAAGATGTATGTCATCCAGGCAAGAGGACCACAGTGGAAAAGGGTGTCCAGTACCTGAAGGAATTAGCTGTGCTGGAGGTAATTTATGATGACCTGGCCAACGAACAGGTATCCAAAGATATAGATGAAGTCAAGTGCATGCGACCCATGTGGCAGAAGTCTGTATGGAGTGCACCATCATATGACAACTTATTGGCAGCAATGACCTAGAAAAATGTAGAGGGACAAACAGTGGCTGCATTGGCTGGCATGCTCTATCACTATGAAGAAACACTCTATTCTTCCTTACCAGCCTGCATCTCAGATGTGGAGAAACTGGTTCAGAAGCTTGAAGAGAGAGAATGTCTTTTTCTCCACCTATACAGGCAAGTATCTCGGCTATTAGGAGTATGAGTTCTTCTGCTAAAGAGAGAGGATAGAGCGTGCATGCACAACATACCACCCTGTGGTTTTACCTGTGTGACCACGGGGAGGAAGTGGGATGGGAAATTTACTTCAACCTTTGAGGCAGAGAGAGGTACGTGAGTCGAAAGGAAAAACAATGAAAAAAGGGAGTTCTACCAAGAAAATAGCTGCTCCAGTTTCCAGTAGGGAGTTCCCCAGACAAAGTAGAAGGGTTGATCTTAACAACGGGACTTCTGATTTTTATTTACAAGAAGTGAGTAATGAATGCTATGACCAGGACTAGAGGGGCTCTTCCTCCAGTCAGACAGAGGAAAAGGACAACTGGGTTTATTGGACTGTGTGGATTTGATGGCCTGGCACATCAGACCCACAGGAGTATACAGCTCTAAGTGGACACTGGTGCAGAGTGTACTCTAATGCCATAAAACTATAAAGGGGCAGAACCCATCTGTATTTCTGGAGTGACAGGGGGATCACAACAAGTAACTGTATTGGAGGTCGAAGTGAGTCTAACTGGAAATGAGTGGCAAAAGCACCCCATGACTGCTGTCTAGAGGCTTCATGCATCCTTGACATAGACTACCTCAGGAGAGGGTACTTCAAGGACCCAAAAGGGTACCAGTGGGCTTTTAGCATAGCTGCCTTGGAAATGGAGGATATTTAAGTTGTCTACCTTGTCTGGTCTCTTCTCCAAGAACCCTGTTGTTATGGGGTTGCTGAGGGTCAAAGAACAACATGTGCCAATCACTACCACAACAGTGCACCAGCAGCAATATTGCACCAACAGAATCAACTGGTTGATTCTTATCCATAAGCTGGTTCCTCAACTGGAGAGCCAAGGAGTGATCAGCAAGGCTTGCTCACCCTTTAGTAGACCCATATGGCCAGTGCAGAAGACTAATTGATAGTGGAGTATCGTGTCCTGAATGAAGTCTCACCACCGCTGAGTGCTGCTGTGCTGGACATGCTAGAACTTGAATATGAACTGGAGTCAAAGGCAGCCAAGTGGCATTCCACAATTGAAATCGCTAATGCGTTGTTTCTCAGTCCCTTTGGCAGCAGAGTGCAGGACAGTTTGCTTTCACTTGGAGGGGCATCCAGTACACCTAGAATTGACAACCCGGGGGGAGGGGTCAGGGGGTGGGGAAACACAGCCCTACCCTTTGCTATGGACTGATCCGGACTGCCCTGGAACAGGGAGAAGCTCCTGAACACTAGCACTACGTTGATGACATCATTGTGTGGGGCAACACAGCAGAAGACATTTTTGAGAAAGGGAAGAAAATAGTCCAAATTTTTCTGAAAGATGGTTTTGCCATAAAACAAAGTAAGGTCAAGGGACCTGCACAGGAGATCCAGTTTTAGGAATAAAATGGCAAGATGGATGTCGTCAGATCCCAATGGATGTGATCAACAAAATAACAGCTATGTCTCCACCAAATACCAAAAAGGAAACAAACTTTCTCAGGCGTTGTGGCTTTTTGGAGAATGCACATTCCAAATCACAGTTTGACAGCAAGCACTCTCCACCAAGTGACCTGGAAGAAGAACAATTTCAAATGGGGCCCTGAGCAATGACGAGCCTTTGAACAAATTAAACGGGGAATATCTCATGCAGTAAGTAGCCCTTGGGCCAGTCCAGGATGGACAAGATGTAAAACATGTTCTACACTACAGCCAGGAGAATGGCCCCACTTGGAGCCTCTGGCAGAAAGCACTGGAGAGACCTGAGGTTGATATTGGCAGCATATGAAGGTGTTCGCACTGCTTTGGAAGTGGTTGGTACTGAAGCACAGCTCCTCCTGGCAACCCCAACTGCTGGTACTGGGCTGGATGTTCAAAGGAAGGATCCCCTCTACACATCATGCAACTGATGCTATGTTGAGTAAGTGGGTCGCACCGATCACACAGCAGGCTCAAATGGGAAACCCCAGTCACCCAGGAATCTTGGAATGATCATGGACTGGCCAGAGGGCAGGGATTTCAAATATCACCAGAGGAGGAGGTGACATGTGTTGAAGAGGCCCCACTGTATAACAAGCTACCAGAAAATGAGAAGAAATATGCCCTGTTCACTGATGGGTCCTGTCGTATTGTGGGAAAGCATTGGAGGTGGAAGGCTGCTGTATGGAGTCCTACACGACGAGTTGCAGAAGCTGCTGAGGGAGAAGGTGAATCGAGTCAGTTTGCAGAAGTGAAAGCCATCAATCTGGCTTTAGACATTGCTGAACGAGAAAAGCGTCCAGTTCTCTATCTCTATACTGATTCATGGATGGTATGCTGTGGTTACAGCACAGATTACAGATCAGCTTTTAACTAATGGTTTGGATTTTCATATTGCTATTGAAAGGGAAAAGACATTTTCTATCTCTGTTTTTTACCTAAACGTCCTTTCTCACGTGAGAGAAAGGGGAGGAATCACCAGTACATTAGTCACTTCCTGAGTGCATGGAACAGCAAGTGCCTTGTCCCTGAATTGCATTCCACATAGCCAGTTGTGTGTATATAGTACCTGTTTGTTATTGCTCGTTTTCCTACTGATTAAGAGCAACATTGTCTTGGTTTCAGTTAGGAGAGAGTTAATTTTCTTCCTAGTAGCTGGTAGAATGCTATGTTTTGGCTTAGGATGAGAAGAGTGCTGAAAACACGCTGATGTTTTAATTGTTGCAGAGCAGTGCTTACACCAAGCCAAGGACGTTTCAGCTTCTTATGCTGCCCTGCCAGCAAGGAGGCTGGGGGTGCACAAGGAGCTTCGCGGGGACAGAACCAGGACAGCTGACCCAAAATGGCCAAAGGGATATCCCATTCATATGTACTGTGCTAAACAATAAAAACAGTGGGGAATTGGCTGGGGGGACATCTGTTGCTTGTTGTCTGGTTGGGCATTATCAGGTATTGAGCAATTGCGTTGTTTATTAATCACTTGCTTTGTTTATTCTTTTTGTTGTTGTTTGCTGTTTTCCTTGTCCTTTTTTTCCCCTTTCTTGTTAAATTGTCCTTGTCTCGGTCCATGAGTTCTTGCAATTTTCTTTCAAATTTCTCCCCCATACCAGTTGTAGGTGGAGTGAGCAAACAGCTGTGTGGCATTTAGTTGCCTGCTGGGTTAAACCACAAGAATTTTGCCATGCATAGTTAGCACTTTTAGCACGTTTGTCTTCTTATTCAATTTTATTTTATTTTTTAATATAACCTATAGTATGACTTTCTAGGTGTGTTTTTTTTTCCTTTTGAAAGAAATTTGAGGAATAATGATGAAAATGATGGAGAAGTCTGTCATGTTATATTAGCACTTATCTGGTCATCTTTGAATAGGATGCTTTATTCACTGCATAGACAATCTAGTTTAGCTTGTTTAGTATAAAGTTTTCATAGGCTTTTATCTTCAATGAGAACTAAAATGAGAGGTGGCCAAATGAGATTTGCATCTGATCAGCAGATTGATCTGATCAGCTGACTCTGATCAGCATTGAAGATATGTTCTCGCCTCGCCGGGGCGATCGGCTCTGGGGCAGACGCGTTCTGCAGCGGAGCAGGGGATCGAGACGGGCAGGGCTTTTTTTCCGGCATCAAGGCCACTCGAGGCAGCTGAGGGAGCTGCCAGGACCCGGTAGCCCTCGTGAGGGAGGCTGACGAGGCGTAGGCGGAGCCAGCAGCGCCCCCTCCCCTGACATTCAAAGGCAGCCCCTAGGGAGCACAGCGATTAGGATGGGCAGTCAGGGCGTGGCGCGGCAGTTCGCACGGGCAGGGCGATTTCGGAGATGGCAGAGCATCATTCCCCACTCAGAACAGCTCGTCTACCGGCTGTCTACCTATAGCTAGACCGCCATGGTCTGCGCTAGGCAGAAAGCTCTTTCTAGAAAGTCTGTGGTGACCCAGACAGAGTGCCTGCTCAAAAGTGTGGCAGTTCAGGTCTCTGGATGCACGGAGTGCCTGAGCCATCTGAGGGGGCGTAGTCATGGCACCAAGCCTGTCTGATATTAAGAAGTGTTTGGACTGTGCACTTAGTCATATGGTCTGAATTTTTGGGTAGACCTTTGTGGAGCCAGGAGTTGGACTCGATGATCCTTGTGGGTCCCTTCCAACTCGGGATATTCTGTGTTTCTATGATTCTCTTTCTCTCTCTCTCTCTATATATATATATATATTATATATGACAAGATGTTGCAAAGGATAGAATCATGCGACCCCTCCTTTGGACGGTCTCCAACAGTTTTACATTTTCTACTGTGGTGCCCAGAACTGCACGCAGTACTCGAGGTGAGGCCCCATCAGTGCAGAGTAGAGTGGGACAATCACTTCCCTCAACCGACGAGCAAAGCTGTGCTTGACACATCCCAGGATATGGTTGGCCCTCCTGGCTGCCAGGGCACACTGCTGGCTCATATTCAACTTGCTGTCAACCACAACCCCCAGTTTCCTCTCTGCGGGGCTGCTCTCCAGCATCTCATTGCCTAGCCTGTATGTATAGCCAGGCTTGCCCCATCCCAGGTGCAGGACCCGGCACTTGCTCTTGTTAAACTTCATGTGGTTGGTGATCCCCCAGCTCTCCAATCTGTCCAGATCTCTCTGCAAGGCCTTTCCACCCTCATCCGAGTCCACAACTCCTCCAAGTTCTGTGTCATCAGCAAATTTGCTCAGAACACCTTCTAGTCCTACATACAAATCGATTATGAAAACATTGAAGAGAACTGTCCCTAAATAGGAGCCTTGGGGGACCCCACTGGTGACCGGTTACCAGCCTGATGTGGCCCCATTTACCACAACCCTTTGAGCCCTGCCCGTCAGCCAATTGCTCATCCATCGTATGATGTTTTTGTTTAGCTATATGCTGGACATTTTGTCCAGTAGGATAGAATCATAGAATCATGGAATATCCCAAGTTGGAAGTGACCCTTAATGATCATCGAGTCCAACTCCTGGCTCCACAAAGGTCTACCCAAAAATTCAGGCCATGTGACTAAGTGCACAGTCCAAATGCTTCTTAAACTCCAACAGGCTTGGTGCAGTGACTACTTCCCTGGGGACCCCGGGACCCCTTCAGACTCCCAAGACCGTTGAAAAGTAATTGAGAGAGGTCCTGCGATGACGTCAGCCAGCTCTCTCTCTATGTGTATATATTTATGGAACGGAGTGCACCCTCAGCAAGTTCACTAATGACACAAAGCTGGGAGGAGTGGCTGATACCCCAGAGGGCTGTGCTGCCATTCAGAGGGACCTTGATGGGTTGGAGGGTTGGGCCGAGAGGAACCTCATGAAGTTCAACAAGGGCAAGTGCAGGGTCCTGCACCTAGGGAGGAGTAACCCCAAGCAGCAGTACAGACTGAGGGCTGACCTGCTGGAGTGCAGCTCTGCAGAGAGAGACCTGGGAGTCCTAATGGACAGCAAGCTGACCATGAGTCAGCAATGTGCCCTTGTGGCCAAGAAGGCCAACAGTATCCTGGGCTGCATTTGGAAGAGTGTTGCCAGCAGGTCAAGGGAGGTGATCCTCCCCCTCTACTCAGCCCTGGTGAGGCCACACCTGGAGTATTGTGTCCAATTCTGGGCTCCCCAGTACAAGAGGGACATGGAGCTCCTGAAGCAAGTCCAGAGGAGGGCTATGAAGATGATCAGGGGACTGGAGCACCTGTTGTATGAGGACAGGCTGAGAGAACTGTGCCCGTTTAGCCTGGAAAAGAGAAGACTGAGGGAAGACCTCATGAATGTGTATAAATATTCGAGGGGAGGGTGTCAAGAGGATAGAGCCGGTCTCTTTTCAGTTGTGCCCAACAGCAAGAGGACGAGAGGCAACGGGCACAAACTGAAGCACAGGAAGTTCTGGCTGAATATGAGAGGGCATTTCTTTACTGTGAGGGTGACAGAGCACTGGAACAGGTTGCTCAGAGAGGTTGTGGAGTCTCCTTCTCTGGAGATATTCAAAACTTGCCTGGATGCCATCCTGTGTAATGTGCTCTAGGGGATCCTGTTGTCTTGTAGGTTCATGCCCAGTGCGCCGCACCAATAAGTACAGTCAGAATCCACACAAAGGTCTTTTAATTAAATAATTATATAACTCTGCAGAGTCAGGTGCTTGGCGTTCTTTCACAAAGCAAGCACACCTTTGACTCGAATCACTGTAATTTATACACAACCAACTTGTGAAAACTGTTTGGCTATTTTTGATTGGCTATTAGAGCTCATCTAACACATCTCTACTGAGTTTGCGCATTACAGAGGACCATGGGGGGGGGGGCATCAAATCCCAAATTAGCATACATTAGCATTTTCATGGGTGTGTTTTTTAATACATTAATGACCCTTAATGAACAAAAGGCTACTATAGGGCAGTCTGGAGCTGTTTTTCTCCTTGTTTTTTACCTTTTATTCCTTATCTTCCTTTCTTCTGCTAGTTCAAGGCTACCTGTCTCTTGCTTTCAGCTCTAAGACTACACAAGCTATAGACCTCCCAATTTTCTTCAAGGTTTTCTTATTTTTTCCCAGCTTTGGGACTACACTTTCCCCCCTCTGAGACTATGAACCTCACTTTTAGGCTTCATAGTTCTCACTGCATAGTTCTTACCTATTTTTATTAATTTGAAGAAATATTCTGTTATCTATATCTTGTTTCACTAACATTACCTGGTGAGGTTTGCACTTGCTGAATAAAGTACTATATAGAATCATAGAATCATAGAATATCCTGAGTTGGAAGGGACCCTTAAGGATCATCAAGTCCAACTCTTGACACCGCACAGGTCTACCCAAAAGTTCAGACCATGTGACTAAGTGCACAGTCCAATCTCTTCTTAAATTCAGACAGGCTCGGTGCAGTGACCACTTCCCTGGGGAGCCTGTTCCAGTGTGCAACCACCCTCTCTGTGAAGAACCCCCTCCTGATGTCAAGCCTAAATTTCCCCTGCCTCAGCTTAACCCCGTTCCCGTGGGTCCTGTCACTGGTGTTAATGGAGAAAAGGTCTCCTGCCTCTCGACACCCCCTTACGAGGAAGTTGTAGACTGTGATGAGGTCTCCCCTCAGCCTCCTCTTCTCCAGGCTGAACAGGCCCAGTGACCTCAGCCGTTCTTCGTACGTCTTCCCCTCCAGGCCTTTCACCATCTTCGTAGCCCTCCTCTGGACACTTTCCAACAGTTTCATGTCCTTTTTATACTGTGGTGCCCAGAACTGCACATAGTACTCGAGGTGAGGCCGCACCAGCGCAGAGTAGAGCGGGACAATCACCTCCCTTGACCTACTAGCGATGCCGTGCTTGATGCACCCCAGGACACGGTTGGCCCTCCTGGCTGCCAGGGCACACTGCTGGCTCATATTCAACTTGCTGTCTACCACGACCCCCAGATCCCTCTCTTCTAGGCTGCTCTCCAGCGTCTCATCGCCCAGTCTGTACGTGCAGCCAGGGTTTCCCCATCCCAGGTGCAGGACCCGGCACTTGCTCTTATTGAACTTCATGCGGTTGGTGATCGCCCAGCTCTCCAACCTATCCAGATCCCTCTGCAAGGCCTTTACACCCTCATTCGAGTCCACAACTCCTCCAAGTTTGGTGTCATCAGCAAACTTGCTCAAAATACCTTCTATTCCTACATCCAGATCGTTTATAAAAATATTGAAAAGTACCGGCCCTAAAATGGAGCCTCGAGGGACCCCACTGGTGACCGCCCGCCAGCCTGATGCAGCCCCATTTACCATAACCCTTTGGGCTCTGCCCGTTAGCCAATTGCTCACCCATCGTATGATGTTTTTATTTAGCTGTATGGTGGACATTTTGTCCAGTAGGATCCTATGGGAAACCGTGTCAAAAGCCTTGCTGAAGTCCAAAAAAATCACATCAGCTGGTTTCCCTTGGTCCACCATACGGGTGATCTTATCATAAAAGGAAATCAGGTTAGTTAGGCAGGACCTACCCTTCACAAACCCATGCTGGCTGGGACCAATGACTGCTTTGTCCCCCAGGTGCGCCTCAATAAGTTTGAGAACCATCTTCTCCATGATTTTACCAGGCACTGACGTGAGACTGACAGGCCTGTAATTGCTAGGGTCTTCTTTCTGACCCATCTTGAAAATCGGCACAACATTTGCCAGCTTCCAGTCTACCGGGACCTCTCCAAATTCCCAGGATCGTTGAAAAATAATTGAGAGAGGTTCCGCGATGACGTCCGCCAGCTCTTTCAGCACCCGGGGATGAATCCCATCCGGACCCATGGACTTGTAGGGATCCAGGTGGAGTAGCAAATCCCACACACGTTCAGGGTCGGTTGGGAGTTTGTCATCCCCACTGTCCCGGTCCTCCAGCTCAGGGCACCCTGGGTCCCGAAGCCCATCATTGGCATTGAAGACAGAGGCAAAGAAGGCGTTAAGCGTCTCTGCTTTGCCTATGTCATTGTCTGTGAGGAGACCTTCCCTATCAAGGAGCGGCCCTATGTATTCTTTAGTTCTCCTTTTTCTGTTCACATATCTAAAAAAAACCTTTTTATTTTCTCTCACAGACACAGCCAGCTTCAACTCTAGGTGTGCTTTGGCCACTCGAACTTTCTCCCTACAAACACGAACAGCATCCCTGTATTCTTTCCATGACACCTGGCCCTCCTTCCAGTAGCGAAACACTCTCTGTTTCCGCCTAATCTCCATTAGAATGTTCCTGGTCAGCCACGCCGGCCTCCTGCCCCGCCTGCCTGACTTGCGATATTTAGGAATTGCCCGTTCTTGTGCTTCTAGGAGGCATCGCTTAAAGAATGACCAGCACTGGTGGACATCGAGGCCTTCAAGAGCAGTTTCCCAGGGGACCTTGCTGACTAGTTCCCTGAGCAGCCTGAAGTCCGCTTTCCCCATATCTAGGGATGAGGTTTTGGTGGCACTTTTCCTTCTGTCACCGTAAATTTTGAACTCAACCACTTCATGGTCGCTATGACCAAGGCGGCCACCAATCACCACATCTCCCACCAGACCCTCTCTATTTTCTAGCAACAGGTCTAGGAAGGCACCTTTCCTAGTTGGCTCCGTTAGCACCTGCACCAAGAAGTTATCATCTAGGTGCTTCATGAACCTCCTGGACTTGCTCGTGTCAGCCGTGTGGCACTCCCAGTTAACGTCCGGCAAGTTGAAGTCCCCCATAAGGACAAGGGGAGTTAATCTCGAGGCCTCTCTTAGTTCTGTAAAGAATAATTTATCGGCGCTATCGTCCTGGCCAGGCGGTCTGTAATAGACTCCCACAACGACATCCCCTTTATTTGTTCGTCCCTTGATCCTTACCCAGAGGCTCTCAACTTTGCCATTGCCGACCTGAAGTTCCACACAGTCCAGCCCCTGCTTCACATACATCGCCACCCCACCACCTCGCCTACCCTGCCTGTCCCTCCTGAAGAGCCTGTAACCATCTATCGCAACACCCCAGTCACAGGACTCATCCCACCAGGTTTCGCTTATGCCGATGATGTCGTAGTTGCGGGACTGGGCCAGGACTTCTAGCTCATCCATTTTATTCCTCATACTGCGTGCGTTCGTGTAGAAGCACTTCAGGTGCGTCTCCTTACACTCAGCACCTTGTGGATCTGACCGAAGGACCTCACTGGCACACAGCCCCTCTGATTCTAGCGTACCATCCCTTAGGTCTTCACCGGCGCGCCTGGTTTTAGCCCCTTCCCCCTTGAATTCCCTATATGAATTCAAACAACTAGGCATGCATTGCAGAACACAACTACGTATCACTACTATTGATACAATTATTATAATAATTAAAATCAGTTGTCTTAATCATCCAAAATCTGGCAGCCATGACCACAGCCAGGAAAAATCTGGTCCACTACCAAGGGTTGCATCCTGAGATATTAGGTGAAACAGTTGAGATGCTTGCCAGATTTGGTTAATGTCTGTTTGAATTTGCTTCTTCTCATTTACATAGACACAGCAGCTGCGGTTTATCACAGCACAAACACCTCCCCGGGCTGCAAGTAGCCCATCTAAGGCAAGACGGTTTTCTAAGGTTATTTGGAATACTTGTTCTATTTCTGTTTGTATTCAACCAAGAGCATCAGTAGTGGCATTGATTATGATTTCTAAAGTTGCAGAAATATTTACTATTGCTCTCTCAAGTTCTATTACTCCCAGGGATTAATGCCCTCCACAAAGTATGAAACCAGGTATTTCTTTTTGCAAGAGGATTATAAATTTCTCATTTCTCCTGAGGTTTCATAAAGATGGCCTGTGATCTTAGCCAACCCCTTACGTCTGCAGACATAAGGTTCAAGGTTTTATTATTTTTTTCCCAACTTTGGGACTACAACCTACGGACGACAATCCTACTGGGCAAGGGGGTTGGACTAGATGATCTGCAGAGGTCCCTACCAACCTTGGCCATTCCGTGATTCTGTGATAAGCTGGGACTGAAATGCGATATTTATTTCTGGAATGGTAACAGATCTTTGGATTTTAAGCCTTCAAAAATGCTTAAAAACAGTTACTTTATATTTCTAGATCTTCCCACCCCCTCCAGCTGTAAAACAGGAAATTTAATTAGAATGTTGTTTTAATCATTGGTTGTGTGGTTTTGTTTTGTTTTGTTTTTTTTTTTTCTGTTATCTGATTGCTTGTCTACAGGTCTTCCATCAGGTACAAGTGATGTCACAAGTCCTTTTCAGATGCTCCAGCAGCAGATCAGTCTCACAGAAATAATGAATACCAGCCATTCAGATACCTCTCAGTTTTTAGAAAATACAGAGGATAATGGGCTACAGGAGCACACGGATGAGAACTGCCTTTATTGCGTCTGCATTCAAATTCTGGGTTATCAGCCTAACAACAAAGTGAACTCTTCATATAGTTGTACAGGTTAGTGTTCCATGTGGGTAAGTGTGATAAAGACTGAATGAGAATGCTGAACTCTGTTCATCTCTAAAATTGATCAGTCTGTAGTGTGTTTTTTTCTTAATATCTTGAAATGAATTCTCATTAATAAGCTTATTATGCAACCAGTGGTATTTCTATGGTCATTTCCATCTTTTCTATTTTTATTGGTCTTAGTCTGACAATATGCCTGCGTATTTTCAAAATATTTCTAAAAGCTTATCAAAATACAAAACTTGAAACCTTACTTACAAATCAACGTTCTGAGAAATTAGGCTTCCTGTCAAACCGATGAGAAGTCTAACTTCTAAGCAAGTTTCTACCATAAAGCACAAGAAGGCTGTTTCAGCACAAGAAGGATGTTGATCTGTTGGAACAGGTCCAGAGGAAGGCCATGAAGATGATCAAGGGGCTGGAGCACCTCTCCTACGAAGAAAGGCTGAGAGAGCTGGGGCTGTTCAGCCTACAGAAGAGAAGGCTCCAGGGTGGTCTCATTATAGCTTTTCAGTAGTTAAAGGGGGCTTATAAAAAAGATGGAGAGCAACATTTTGCTCAGTCAGATAACAGAATCACAGAACTGTAGGGGTTGGAAGGGACCTCGAAACATCATCGGGTCCAACCCCCCCTGCCAAAGCAGGTTCCTCAGAGCAGGCTGCCCAGGTAGGTGTCCAGACAGGCCTTGAATATCTCCAGAGAAGGAGACTCCACAACCTCCCTAGGCAGCCTGTTCCAATGCTCTGTCACCCTCACTGTGAAGAAGTTCTTTCGCATGTCAGTGCGGAACTTCCTGTGCTCCATTGCCCCTTCCTGTGCAGCCATTGCCCCTTATCCTATCCCCACAAACCACTGAAAAGAGGTTGGCTATATCCTTCTGTCCCCCACCCCTCAGATATTTATATACACTGAGGAGATCCCCTCTCAGTCTTCTCTTCTCCAGGCTGAACAGACCCAGGTCTCTCAGCCTTTCCTCATAAGGAAGATGCTCCAGGCCCCGTATCATCTTTGTGGCCCTCCGCTGGACTCTTTCCAGGAGATCCCTGTCTTTCTTGTACTGGGGAGCCCAGAACTGGACACAGTACTCCAGGTGAGGCCTACCCAGGGCAGAGTAGAGGGGGAGGATCACCTCCCTTGACCTGCTGGCCACGCTCCTTTTAATGCATGCCAGGATCCCATTAGCCCTCTTGGCCACAAGGGCACACTGCTGGCTCATGGTCAACCTGTCGTCCACCAGGACCCCCAGGTCCTTCTCCTCAGAGCTCCTCTCCAGCAGGTCATCCCCCAGCCTGTACTGATACTTCGGGTTGTTCCTTCCCAGGTGCAGGACTCTACACTTGCTCTTGTTAAACCTCATTTGGTTTCTTCCTGACCAGCTCTCCAGCCTCTCCAGGTCTCGCTGAATGGCAGCACAGCCTTCTGGCGCATTGGTCACTCCTCCCAGCTTTGTGTCATCAGCGTACTTGCTGAGGGCAGACACTATTCCCTCATCAAGGTCGTCGATGAAGATGTTGAATGAGACCGGACCCAGCACCGACCCCTGGGGAACACTGCTAGTCACAGGCCTCCAGCCAGACTCTGCTCTGCCGATCACCACCCTCTGAGCTCAGCCAGTCCTCAACCCACCTTGCCGTCCACTCCTCTATCCCACACTTTCTCAGCTTTGCTAGTAGGATGTCATGGGAGACAGTATCGAAAGCCTTGCTAAAGTCAAGGTAGATGACATCCACTGCTCTCCCCTCATCTACCCAGCTGGTGATGCCATCATAGAAGGCAACGAGATTGGTTGAGCATGACTTCCCCTTGGTGAATCCATGCTGACTACTCCTCATAACCTTCTTCTCTTCCAATTGCTTGGAGATGGCATCCAAAACAAGCTGTTCCAACACCTTTCCAGGGACAGAGGTGAAACTGACTGGCCTGTAGTTTCCCGGATCCTCCTTCCTGCCCTTCTTGAAGACCAGAGTGACACTGGCTGTCCTCCAGTCTTCAGGCACCTCACCCGTTCTCCAGGACCTTTCAAAGATGATAGAGAGCGGTTCGGCAATCACATCTGCCAGCTCCCTTAGCACACACAGATGCATTCCATCAGGACCCATGAATTTGTGTGCGTTGAGCCCACTCAGATGCTCCCGAACCACTCCCTCATCAACCGGGGGGAGCCCTCCATTTCCCAGACCCTTTGTCCTATTGCCAAGGGTGAGGAGTCCCAGGGAAGTATCCTTGAAGCAAAGACTGAAGCAAAGAAAGCATTCGCTATCTCTGCCTTCTCAGCGTCTCCCGTGACCAGGACACCCCCCTCATTCAGCAAGGGACCTACATTATCCCTAGTCTTCCTCTTGCTGTTTACATACTTGAAAAAACCCTTCTTATTATCCTTTACCTCTTTCGCAAGCTTCATCTCTAGGTGGGCTTTAGCCTTCCTTGCTTTAGCCTTCCTTGTTGCGTCCCTGCAGGCCCTGACAACACATCTACATGTATACTCCTCCTAAGAGGACAGGCCCTTTTTACACATATAGAACATTCTCTTCCTTTTGATCTTATTGATTAGCTCCTTGCTCATCCATGTGGGTTTCCTGCCCCCTTCCCCGATTTCCTATTCTTCAGGGATGCACCAATCCTGAGCATGGAAGAAGTGCTGCTTAAATGTAGCCCAGCTCTCACAAGCACCCTTGCCTTTTAGCAATCTATCCCATGAGATGCTCCCAAGCAGGTCCTGGAAGAGGTCAAAGTTGGCTCTTCAGAAGTCCAGGGTTGCAATCCTGCTTTTAGCCTTACTTCCTTTGCCTAGTTCCATCTGGAACTCCACCATCTCATGGTCACTGCATCCCAAGCTGCCCCCAACCTTCACATCCCTAACAAGGCCATCCCTGTTGGTAAGAACGAGGTCCAGGAGCACCTGATGCCTTGTCAGCTCCTCCACCACCTGTGTCAGAAAATTGTCTTCAATGCATTGTAGGAACCATTTGGGCTGCTTGTGCCTGGCCGAGTTGCTTACCCAGCAGATGTCTGGGTAATTGAAGTCCCCCATGAGGACCAGAGCTCGTGATCATGAGGCTACTAGCAGCTGCCTGTAGAAGGCCTCATCGACTTCCTCCTCCTGATCTGGAGGCCTGTAGTAGACCCCTACCACCATGTCTCCCATACCAGCCCACCCCTTAATTCTTACCCACAAGCTCTCCATTTGTCCTTCACCCTCCCCCAGGTGGAGCTGGGTACACTCTAATTGCTCCCTCACATAAAGGGCAGCCCCACCCCCTTGCTTCCCCAGCCTGTCTTTCCTAAAGAGGACGTAGCCCTCTATGACTGTGTTCCAGTCATGCGAGCTGTCCCACCATATCTCAGTGATTGCCATGAGATCGTGGCCCCGTGACCAAACACAGATCTCGAGTTCATCCTGTTTATTTTCCATGCTCCGTGCATTGGTGTACAGGCACTTTAGGGAAGTAGCAGGTGCAGTTACCCCAGGGGGATGCAAGAAGAAGATACTGGACGGGGGATTGGGAACGCTACCTTCTCTGAGGAGCCCTCAGACAATCCTATGGGAGAGCTCAGAAGTTTTTTCCTGTCTTCAACAATGACAGCAGTGACAACTTCCCCCAGCCCTTCTCTGTCACCTTTAGCTCCCCTCCCTTCCCCCATCAAACCTAGTTTATAATGACAGGACCAAGGGGGAATGGTTTTAAACTAAAAGAGGAAAGAGATTAGATATTTGGAGGAAATTCTTCACTCAGAGGGTGGTGAGGCACTGGAACAGGTTGTCCAGGGAAGTAGTGGATGCTCCATCCTTGGAGGTGTTCAAGACCAGGTTGGACAAGGCCCTGGGCAACCTGATCTAGTGGGTGGCATCCCTGCTTATGGCAGGGAGGTTGGAACTAGATGGTCTTTAAGGTCCCTTCCAACCCGAGCCATTCTATGATAAAACAAAATGAAGGAAATGAAGTCAGTCAAGGGAAGTGATTGTCCTGCTCTACTCTGCGCTGGTGTGGCCTCACCTTGAGTACTGTGTGCAGTTTTGGGCACCCCAGTACAAAAAGGACATTAAACTGTTGGAGAGTGTCCAGAGGAGGGCAACGAAGATGATGAAGGGCCTAGAGGGGAAGACATACAAAAAGTGGCTGAGGTCACTTGGCCTGTTCAGCCTTGAGAAGAGGAGGCTGAGGGGGACCTCATCGCGGTCTACAGCTTCCTCAAGAAGGGGGAGCAGAGGGGAAGGCGCTGATCTATTTTCTCTGGTGATGAGCAATAGGACCCGCGGGAATGGTGTCAAGCTGCGACAGGGGAGGTTCAGGCTGGATATCGTGAAGAGGTTCTTCACTGGGAGAGTGGTTGTACACTGGAACAGGCTCCCCAGGGAAGTAGTCACTGCACCAAGTCTGTTGGAGTTTAAAAAGTGTTTGGACTGTGCACTTAGTCATATGGTCTGAATTTTTGGGTAGACCTTTCTGGAGCCAGGAGTTGGACTCAATGATCCTTATGGGTCCCTTCCAACTTGGGATATTCTATGAAATCTGACTGAGAAGTCTGAAGTTGAACTGTAATTTCTGAGATTTAGTTTTCTTTCTTCATATTTTAAGATTCGGATCAGATTCAGAATTATTTTCTTCCTAATTTTCTCTGCAGACCTCGCAGTTGCATGCCTTTTTACAATGTATGTATGTAATAAAAAGCCTGGTAATGGAAATTCCAAATTTCTGCTTAGTTGTAATTCTCATCATTTTACAGCAATGATACGCATTCAGGTAGTAACGTATAAAGACTACTGTTGTCAAGGGGGTTGATGTACATAATGTGTTGAGCTTGAATTTAATATGATGAGATGGCAAATAAGATCCCAATTATAGTTCTCAAATACCATAAGCAAGGATTACAAGAGAGGCAGAGACGCTCTTGGAAGAGGCACAAAGGCAAAGGGCAGGAGGCTATGGACACATGCTATAGTAATGGAAATTGTAGTTGAACATAAGGGGAAAAACTTTTCACAATGTAACATGATTTAATTTTGAAGTGAGCCCTTCTTTGAGAAAGGAGTTAAGCTAGATGATCTTCAGAAGATACTTTAAACCTATTTTTTTCAGTGGTTCTATTAAATGCACAACAGTTAAAAGCTTGGGTTTTATATTCATCTCTTTCCATAGCCTTTTACATTTTGGATATATAGTGAAACTTCCCAAAAGAATCCTTACTTGTCACAACTTTCTGTTGATGAAGTCAAAGTCCATTCTACAAGACTTGTGTTAATTGTATGAACTAGAGAACTTGTGCAATACAAAAGCCATCTTTATGTTATATAAAAAAGAACATGGATATAACAAGTGCTTAAGAGTTGATTATTTTAACTCAAGTATTTTAAGATTTTTTTTAAAAGTGATTTTTAAATATTTTGAGTATAAGTTCTTCAAAATCCAACATCTGGTTTCCAGCTGTTTTATATGCTAACAGTTACCATATTTAGTGCATCAGGTTATGTGGTGGTTTTACCCTGCTGGGCAGCTGAATGCCACCATAACCACTTTCTCACTTCCACTCCTCAAATGAATAGGGGGGAGAAAATACAATAGAAAGGGCTCAAGGGTTGAGATAAAGACAGGGAGGTCATTCAACAATTATTGTTACAGGCAAAACAGACTCAACATAGGGAGATTAATATAATTTATTGCCTATTAATTACAGACTAGAGCAGTGAGAAATTAAAGCAAACTAAAGACACCTTCCTTCTCCGCCCTCTTCTACCTCCTCCTTCCCCTGAAAGGTGCACTTCATCTCCACTGTTCCTTCACAGTCACTCTCTTCCTCTGTTTCAACATGGGGTTCCTCCCATGGGATGCCGTCCTTCCTAAACTGATCCTACGTGGGCTTCCCACAGAAGGCAGCTCTTCAAGAACTGCTTCAATATGGGTCCGTACGTACCACAGGGTCCATCTGACAAGAGCAAACTGTTCCAACCTGGGGCCCCCATGAGCAGCAGCTCCTGCCAGATCACCTGCTCCTGAGTGGGCTCCTCTCCATGGACTACAGCTCTGTCCCAGAGATTGTTCTGGTGGGGGCTCTCCATAGGCTGCAGCCTCTTTCAGGTCAGATCCACCTGGTCCACCATGGGCTCCTCCACAGGCTGCAGTGTGGAGATCTGCTCCACCATGGTACACCATGGGCTGCAGGGGGACAGCCTGCTTCACCATGGTCCTATCCACAGGCTGTGGGGGAACTTCTGCTCCAGTGCCTGGAGCACCTCCTCCCCCTCCTTCACTGACCTTGGTGTCTGCATGGCTGTTTCTCACTTCTCCCTCCCCCAGCTGCTGTCGCACAGCAGGGTTTTTTTTGAATTTCTTAAATATGTTGTCAGATATGCTATCACAGAGGCACAGCCAGTGTCATTTACTGGCTTAGCTCTGGCCAATG
Source organism: Aythya ferina (assembly GCF_964211825.1). NCBI lineage: Eukaryota > Metazoa > Chordata > Aves > Anseriformes > Anatidae > Aythya > Aythya ferina. The sequence continues at coordinate 2,396,561 of NC_140313.1, read as the reverse complement.
GTGGGTGCCTTTGGAGCTGGCTGAAACTGGCCCTTTTCTAACATAGGACAGCCTCTGGGTTCTCACAGAGGCTGCCCCTGCAGCCCCCCTTGCTACAAAAACCCTTGTCACATAAACCCAATACCAGGAATCGCATACTTAACATCTTTAAAAGATAAGAAGAGTATTTCAGGTGAGGAAAATTGTGAATAACAAAGATGCAACATCTTGTTTCTGTCAGATTTTTCAGACATTCCATGTACTGACTGGTGTGGTCAGACCATACACAATCACTTAGATGTGCATTCGTCCAAATTTTCTGGAATTTCTGGCTGTAGTGATGCATTATCCCAAGGTTCAGCTAGCAGTACCAAGAGTACAGAGATTGTACTAGGTAAGTTTGAAAGCCTTATACTATTAGGTGCTAGAAATCTTAATTTTTTTTTCTGTATTTATTCTATTTTTGCTGTACCACATTTTGCAGGTAAACAGCTCTTTATCTTGCATTGCAATCAAATTGATTGTTTTTTTTTTCTATAGTGTTGTTAGGTTAAAAAAAATCCTTAAAAAAAGTACTGAATTTCTGTGAAGAAAGACATTTTATTTTTAGACTTGTTTTCTATTTTCAATTATCATAATTTCTTATGGAGTAGCTGGTTGCTAACTTCTAGCATCTGATGCAAACAGAGAAAGTAATATCTCACCCAGCAATGTGCTTTAGTAATAAAGACAGTGCTGTAACTGAATCTCAGTGTTTAGTCTTCAGTTTTACCAAATGTCTTACAGAATTTATGAAATGCTAGTTTATCTTTTTAAAAAAAATCCATGTTAAAATTCATAAAAATAATATTTTTCATTTTTTAATGGGAATATTTATTGGTAGTTCAGAATATCATAGAATCATAGAATGGCCTGGGTTGAAAAGCATCTTAAGGATCATCTAGTTTCAACCCCTCTGCTCTGGGCAGGGTTGCCAACTGCTAGAGCAGGCTGCCCAGAGTTGCATCAAGCCTGGCCTTGAATGCCTCCCAGGATGGGGCATCCACAACCCCCCTGGGCAACCTGTTCCAGTGCCTCACCACCCTCTGAGTGAAGAATTTCCTCCAAATATCTAACGTAAATCTCCCCCGTCTTAGTTTAAAACCATTCCCCCTTGTCCTATCACTACCAACACATGTAAACAGGCATTCCCCCTCCTGTTTATACGCTCCCTTCAAGTACTGGAAAGCCGCAATGAGGTCTTCCCGGAGCCTTCTCTTCTCCAAGCTAAACAAGCCCAGTTCCCTCAATCTTTCTTCATAGGAGAGGTGCTCCAGCCCTCTGATCATCTTAGTGGCCCTCCTCTGGACCCATTCCAAGAGCTCTACATCCTTCTTGTGCTGGGGGCCCCAGGCCTGCATGCAGGATTCCAGGTGGGGTCTCACGAGAGCAGAGTAGAGGGGGACTATCACCTCCCTCTCCCTGCTGGCCACCCCTTTTTTAATGCTGCCCAGGACATAGTTGGCCTTCCAGGCTGCAAGCGCACACTGCTGGCTCATGTCCAGCTTCTCGTCCAGCAGGCACCCCAATGTACCCAGGAACGTGAGGTAGGCAGGGGCTTGCCTACCACCTGAGCAGAAACATGCTTCCATTCCCTGCCATGTCCTAGGTCCCCTCCTACTGCCTGGTGGGATGGGGAAACCTTTGCAGTGGCTCCATTTGAGTGGAGGCATTGGCTGCCACTGGGGTAAGATGATGACCCCCTCCCCCCAGCCAGAGCTTCAGCCTTTGCTCTCAAAGTGCCCACCATTCTTCCTTGAGGGTCAGGTAGGATGAGGGCCCTTGCCCAGTGTAGATGGTCATGGAACGGTGCCCAGTTGCTGGGTTAAAGTGTACTTCCAGCCTCCTACACTTGGCCTTGTTGAACCTCATTAGGTTTTCATGGGCCCACTTCTCAGCCTGTCAAGGTCCCTCTGGATGGCATCCCTTTCTTCTATTGTATCGACTGCACTGCTCAGCTTGGTGTCATCTGCAAACTTGCTGAGGGTGCGCTCGATTCCATCGTCTATGTTGTTGATAAAGATGCTGAAGAGTACTGGACCCAAGACTGACCCCTGAGGGACATCACTTGTGACCGGCCTCCACCCAGACATAGAACTGTCGACCACAATCCTTTGGCTGTGACCAGCCAACCAATTCTTTATCCACCTAACAGTCCATCCTTCAAATCCACACCTCTCCAATTTAGAGAGAAAAATGTGGTGAGGGACCATATCAAAGGCTTTGCATAATATATATGTAAATCCATGTGTGTACATGTGTGTATGTATAAAATACCAAAACAGACTCATGTGGCATAAGATTAGCACAATCAAAGACTTCCTGCTTAAACTTCATACTATTGAATTTGTTTTTCCAGGAGTAAAATCAATCCCGGATGATATACCAGTGTGCAGAATACTTCTGCGGAAAGAAGTCTTACGTTTAGTAATCAATTTGAGTAGTTCAGTAGGAACTAAGGGCCATGAAACTGGACTCCTGACGTAAGTTAAATGTGTTTCTGATGTTTTAGCAACATTTAGTTATATGTATTCTCTAAGTACTCTGAGATAGTGGTTCACCTTATTTCTGACTTCTCAAAATACTGTCAAGCAGATATTATTTTGGATTACTGGGGGTAGTTGAACACAATGTAAAAGCTAAACAAAGAATTTTCCTTCTAATATTGTTTGCTCTATCATTAATGTCTTACTCTTCTCCATTTTTTTCCCAATCAATAGTTTAACTGTAATGATGTTTCATTGTATACTTGGTATGTCATGCATCTTTAAAAAATAAATTATAATTCTTTTATGTTTATTTGTGCCAAATAAGATATGTCAGATAACCAGAATAACAGTCTGAAAGTAACTTCTTGAGAAACAAGAAACATCTTGAGAAGCTTTAAGCAAGAGTACAACTACTGGCGTTAATTTATAGACAAAACTCATGTTAAAAATATAGGAATATAAATCTAGGGACTAAACATTAGTCCAGAAACCTACCATTTTTATTATAATGATGTTGAAAACTGTCATACAACTTCTAAAAGAAAATTCAGTAATACTTATTTTATTTATAAAATGCTAACAGGTATTAAGTTATCTTTTCCATATTTATTTTTTAGTATGGCTGTATATGTGGATGCCTCTTCTTTGATACACTGTTCTTTTTCAACATCTATTTTAAGACTAGGTTATCTCAGATATTCAATATAACTTTCAAAGTATATATTCTGTTTCATTTCATTAATACAGATTTCTTCCATTTTGTTACAAAATAATGCTATCTGTTCTGATTTTCTTAGTTCATTACATCCAGAATTTATAATGCCTATTACTGAAGGCAAAGTCATACTTTTTTAATGATGATGATCAAAACTTAATTGAACTTTTTTTAAAAAAAATATGATGGAAATCTGTTCAGGACGTTTAAAATTCTGTTTTTCCTGTTGATCAGAATTAAGGAGAAGTATCCCCAAGCATTTGATGACATATGCCTTTACTCTGAAGTGTCCTACTTGTTAGCACATTGTACATTTCGACTTCCATCTCGAAGGTTCATTCAGGAGCTATTTCAAGATGTGCAGTTCTTACAAGTAAGTGGAGGGATCAGATGCTTTGAATGCACCAAAATGTGCCAGCTGGGTGCAGGTTTTATGTTCTGAATAATAAATGCTTTCAGGCATGTATTAAAGAACCATTTTGTGATGTCATTCTCCTTAATATCTCTAAGGACATTAATGCTTCATCTGTCTTTTTCTTTTAGATGCATGAAGAAGCAGAGGCTATTTTAGCAACACCAACAAAACAATCAGTAATTGATACATCAGCTGAATCCTGACCTCTGTCTCACACAGTGTATTTACATAAAGACTTTCTGAAATCCTCAGACAATTTCCGATTGACTGGATAATAAAGTTTGGAGACCATTCCAGAAGGTACTGGTACCTGAAGAGTGAACTGAAAACTTTTTCTTCCTCAACCAATTACTGCCCCAGTCTTTTGAGCCCTTTGGGAAGTTATTAAACATTACCATAGTTTTAATAAAAGTAATTACCAATATATGCAAGAGCCAAGCACTGAACACCTCTACAAGTTTTAATTTTGTTGTTTTTTTTTGTTTGTTTTGTTTTTTACCATAAATTTAAAAAGTAATAATAAATATAAAACGACAACACGTGGAAATTTTTTTTATGATTGACTTCTAATTCTGTTCCAGAGAAGCAGAATGATGCCTTGCTTTTTTTTTTGCTTTTAACTTCTGGATACCAGGAGCCGGTGAGATGAGGGTACATGGGTGCATTCTGTTGCCAGCAAATGGAAGCTGTACTGTGATCATGGACACCAGGGGATTAATGTTAGCCCTTCTCTGTTGTTTTTTATACTGTTTATAACACTACTTGGGGGGGGGGCTTGTAACTTCAGACAGAAAAACAAGCTTCTGTGAATCTGAGATTTCTTTAAAGTTATTTTAATATTGCTGTAGTTGTAAGTCATTTTATTAGCAGACTCATCCATTTCATTACATTTACATATACATATCTTATCTGAACCAGTTATGGATTTTTACTACAGTTTGATTTTAAAATAACAAATAATTTATACTTAAAATGCCGAAATCAAGTTTTCCCTGAATGATATGCATGTTTGCAGTTTCTATGCACATGCTCATATAATATGAATGTTGGTCTTATTCTTAACTAAAAGCCTTTAACAAGCATGTTTTGTATCAGATAAATTAATGTCGTATAAAATAAACTTGAAGACATTTAATCATTACTGCTTTTGTGAGAAGATATAATATGAGCAATTTTCAGAGTTCCATGGAAACAGCCTTTTACAAAAACAAAGGTTTGATTGAATTTTCAGTGGATGAGTGCTTAAGCATGAGATAGTACTAATAATTGTAGTGAAAAACCTTAATTACCAAATTTTGAAGCAGAAGAACTTATAATTTTATATTGGTATTTGAGACTTGTTGCAAAAGTTACATGATACAGTGATTGTTAATAAATAAAATGGTTGCCTCTATCACATTACTAGTGAGGTTTCTAAAGTAATGAGTACAAGCTTAATGGAAAAAAGTAAGGGTTCCCATCACTTTTATCATGCATCTGAAGATTCAGAAGCCTTTATACAAAGGTAATATAAATATATGCAAATTTATATATACAATAGCATGGCCACCTTTGTTAGAATGCCTGTAATAGAAGGGGTTACCCTTTGATTTTGATATAGGTGAATAATTCAGCTGGACTGTACTAAGTAGAATGTTTTTTTATCCGTTCACTTTTACCATTTTTTATAATTGTCAGAGTAATACTTAAGTCAATTGTCTTTTCATGAGTTCCCACTGAAAGAAGGAACAAAGAGAAACTGGTCAGCGACACAAATAATATATCTATGGATCAAGACATGTTGAAATGTTCTGAAAACGTACCACACCAGTAACTATTGGACTTCTCTGGTCATAAGAAATAAATGCTTCTGTAAAACCAAAATGTCAATCACAGTAGACCAAATAGTGGTATAAACTCCAGAGGAAATAATGTAGTTTTCTCAAAAATGGGGCGGGCATATCTTACATAGTAGTTTCAAATACTACCTCAGTTAGGCTATAGTATAAGAGACTTGTTTTAATAACTAGATAGGGTTACATCAAACAACTCCATGTTATTTTTCTGCAGTTAAAGCAAAATAAACAAGTTTTTATCACCTGTATTTAAATAAAACACCCTTGTTCATTTGTTACCAGTTTAATACATAGCACTTAAAGTAGAAAATGTAATAGGAAGACCTCATTATAAAAAGGTAAGCAAAAGCAATGTCAATATACTTTTGAAAGATTCTCCATCTTATGTTTTCTAAAATACTAGCTTGTGTGGGGATCCATGACAACTGAAACTTGATGTACAAATTATTATAGCAAATTCAGTTAAAATACGATTTTTTTCTAAAAGTATATTAGTGTCAGAGTTCAAAAAGTATGCATAAAGAATGTAAAGTCTGTACTGTACATAACACATTTCTAGAATTAATTTACATTAAGGTCACAATGTTTCATTTTAATTGGCAAATGATGGGATACTGCTATTGACGGAATTTGATATTGGCCTAGTTATAGACTGAATTTCTAATTCTATCAATTTATTTTCTAAAACATCCCTTTTAAACTTCTTATTTTGGGGCTTTATTTGCTTCATGATAAAACTTCAAAAGAAAACTTTGGTAAATAAAAATTGTGGATATATTAAACTTAATAAAGGATCCTTCCACTTTTCCTAGAAAGGGTAGGAAGGGAAGCTGACAGACCATCCGCTTCATATTTTTTCTAACCCTAGTGGTTTGTCATACAGTCGAACAAATGGTAAAACAGATAGGACTCATTGGACACTATTTACAAATTTAGTTTGCTGTGGCAAAGAAAACTCCTGATTGGTTAAACATGATAACATAGAAAATACTCATGTCTGAGGTGAAAGCCCTTGTGGGAAGGAGAGCCTGGCCATGAAACCAGTGGAATTTAGCCACTAAATTATCTGGCTTACTTTCTTGGTCTCCTTTTACAGTCAGTGGAAAGAGCAAACCCTTTCTAAAGGGCAAAGATCTAACTAAAAGGTTCTGATATTTTTTTTCCTTGGAGGTGCTGTTTCTCTCCACTTCTCAGAGATGAAAGAGTTGTTGCTGCTTCTTAGTCTATGTTCTGGTCTTGGTATTTGGATTTTTGGACTTCAGCATGCTTGTGTTACCTCTGGAGTGAGTGTGAGCTCAAGCAGAGGAGTCTCAGTGGAGGAATTCTTGCCAGGCTTTGAAGTACTTCCAAGCTTTCTGCTCACCTCCGGCAGGGCTGTACAGAAGGTCTGTTACGTAGTGCTTCTCTGTGGAGCCTGTTTAAAGCAGGTCCTCTAACTTTTTATTATTATTATTATTACACTTCTACTATCATGTAGTTTATACAGATATATGTTAGGTGAGAGTAAAATCTGCAAACTGTAAAAGATCTTTGGGAACATGCTAGAAAACATCTTTGCATGTTGCTAGAAGCCCCTATTTGCCTTGTTGTTTTTTTGTTTGTTTAACTCGATTCTGGTTCCCTAGATAGTTATTTTCAAACAGATTTGCATGTTCAGTGAAGAATGTGGATTTTCTTTGGACGATTTTTGGAACATGGATAGCAGTGTCACAGTATGCAAAAACTGCACATTTTGCTTGAATTACTTTATAAAATTAGCTATTTAATTTGAAAAATGTAATTCATGCCAAAAAGTGTAACATGCCATTTTGCTACGGAATAAGTTTTCAACACAAGATGCAATGTCTTAGGGGCCGAAGGCAGATATTTCATAGATTTACTTGAAAAATTGTTCCAAAATTGGTCTGTTAGCATCCCTCAAACTGCATTGCAAGAGATGATGTAAATTAATCATTCTGAAGAGGGAAGGGATCAAGGAAAATCTCAAGACTTATTCTTCCTGTTCTAAGTTTTCTTCTTTATTTAGTAATACAGTGCTACATATTTGGAGGTTCTAGTGTTTGTAGGTCACTGAACAGACATTGACATCTGATTTATATTGTAGACCTGTAACATAGAAACAAAAGTATTTATATATTTTCCATAAAAATACTGCATTGAGCTGTGTATAATTTATACAGAGGCTTGTCCCAAAATGGTATTGCCTACCTTGATTTTTTTGTTTTGCTGTTTTATATATAGTGTGTACAGTTCATGTCTATGGGCATTAAAAACCTCCCAAAGCATAATCTTATCAATGGGATGCATTGTTAATGAAATGTACTTAAACTTCTTATAGTTGTTCTGGTCTCATATATGCCTCTCAGCACTAGAAATGGGTTGGAAATTTATTTATATTTGTAAATTACTAATTAACTAGAACAACCTGAATCTTTCCAAATAAATGTTCTTTGTCAAAAGTATATTTTGCATTAATGCTTTGTAAGATGTCTTTTAAAAATAGAAGCAAACTCCTTAGTAGTTTGTATACCGATTATTTTTAAAATGTAGAGTACCAATGCTGAGAATTGGTCATTTTCCACTATGTGATGTTTGAACTTAAGTGTTAGCATTTCAACAACAGATGTGAAAGTTTAATTATAAACAAAAAATGAAACAAGAAATAAACAGTTTTGAACTCATTCAACCATTATTAATGTATTTTTTTTTAAATAATAATAAAAAAATACATGCCTCTCCACCCCACCCCCCATGCCAGAAAGATTTTTTTCTAATCTTTAGTTCTAGTGCCCTGACTGTACACTTTAACTTGCACAAAGGCCTTTTTCTTCTTGTAACACTCTGTTCCTGTAATTTTAAGCACAGCCAGTTTCTTGAAACAACAGTCATTAGGATCAGCAAGCAGAAAGTTTTATAGTTAAAGAGGAGCTAACATCTCTTTGTAGCTAAGCAGAACTGTGAGAAACACTCTGTAGCCAATAACTTAGGCTCAGGCGAGGATCTCAATGAAGTAGTAATTTATTCGCGATTGCAATGGTGGGCACCCCACAAGCAGGAGAGAGCGCATCTACTAGTTCCAAAACACAGTTTATATACCTTTTGATGGCAGGACCCTCCCCTGTTTCCCCACTGAGTGGGTAATCCAGGTTCACAATCTATCTGATGCTTCACAAACAATGCATGGCCTTCAGTCGCCAGCCTGTTAAATTTCAAATTTCTTTTGACATTTTTACTGCTTGAAGTGGTAATGTTTCTTCACTTCTCTGACTTGACACCATGATTTTCACCTAATTGTCCTAAGGAGTCTGATCGTCTGCATTTTACAAGGTCGCCTGCTAAACTTTCTTATCACTGTAAGCATATCTCAGTACCACATTCCCTCCTTCTAAACAATGTAACTCTGCAAAAACAACATTTCTATTCCCACAATTCCCCCCTTTTCTTTTTTTTTTTTTTATAAACTGTTGATTTTTGCAAAAGCTCTTATTTATTTATTTAAAGTGTAATTTGGTAAATATCTTCCTCTTCTTCACTTTCTTTGCTCTCCATTTCCTCTAATATCATCATTTTATCTGAGTAGGGTGGTGGATCTATGGTCATTTGTTTCAATAATGCAGTTTCAATTAACCGCTGGACAAGTCCCCTTACACAGCGGATAATGCAACAGCCAATAGCTGTCAAAACTCCTGCTACTACGATCAAGGGTGTAAATATGGACATTACCATCCCTTTCCATTTACCAAACCAAGATTTCAACCATCCTGTGATGGAAGTGTCTGCTCCCAAATTTTCTGCCAGTTCATTGGCTAGGGTGGTAAGCACTTGCAATGCTCTTGTTACTGTTCCATCTGGGGCAGTATTGTTAGGGATAAAAGTACAACAACGGTTGCCCAGCATCACGCATACACCACCCTTCTCCATGAGCATCATATCTAATGCTATCCTGTTTTCCCAAGCCATTTTGCTGATGGCATCTAGTTGTTCAGCGATTCCTCTCATCGCATCCTTGGTATAATTGATGAACCTCTGCTGATTAATTAATAGATATAATTAATCCAATCCACATTTTTATTGATTGTTACCCACCAGAACAGTGACTCAAACCCTGCAGCAATTTGATTTCTGGCTTTATGTTCATCCGGAACTCCTCTAGGTACCCCAATAGAATCTATGTATACTCTATCATCAAATGATATTCCTAAGCCTCTTCTACTTCTTCTGGGTATTTGTGATGTTTCTCTTTCAAATGCCAGGGTGAAGGGTATAGCTAATTGAACAAGTGCACAAGTGCCTTCCCAATTAGATGGTAGGGTGGACCATAAGGTCTTCCCTCCACCGTACCACCAGAGATCTGCCCTGGGGATCTCTAGTCTTCAGCGGTTTCCCATCAAGTCCTTGGTAGCACAAGGCAAATTCTCACAGATGCTGGGTAGCACTCACACCCTGCCATGAGAGGCAAGCTGTATGGTTACCTATAGCTGTAGAGAATGCAGGGGGAACCATGATATTGCTATCATGCAAGGAACAGCAAAGAGACTTACAGGCCTCATTTCCCCAGGCAGTCTTTTCTTGGTACAATGCAATCATACATCGCATCCCTTGGGAGTCTTCAGTTCACCCCCATGGCAAGGGCACTATCTGGGCAATCGGTCATCCCGAGGCACAAGCATAGCAGTAGCTACGGTTGAGACTCTGGACAGTATATTTGACCCATTCTATCCAGGCATTCACATCCCCATACCCTGTTTGAATCTCAAATGTTTGAACTGCCACATTTCAGAGGGCCTCCTGTTTACTCTCCTGTTTTCTCCTTGAGTTTCTCCCTTTCTCTGATGGCAATAGAGGATTGTTTCCATACAGCTATTCTCAATCTGGCTGTTGGGTCTCTCCCAGTTATTTGTTCTTTCTGCTCAATTGTCATTGGGCATTTAAATCTCCACAAGCTAACACCTCACAAGCATCAAACATGACAGCTTGCGGTACATAACCCTCTGTCACAGTCACCCATATTTTGATGAGGTATCCCATTTTTGCTATTATCTGGTCATGCCTTTTCCAAGTTGCCAATTGACCGAGGCCTTCTCTGAGGCCTAGAATCACTAAAAACAAAATTAGTAATTGATTTTTCCCTGACATTATTTTTAAACCTTAGGTTTCCAAATAATTATCAATACAAAAAAATAAGATGTACACTACTACTATAACAACCCCCCCCCTTGGGAGCACTGCAATTCGCTATAGGTCTGTCCTTTCTCTCAATCACAAGTCACACTCGTTAGTTACCTGTGAAAATAAAAGGTTAGTTTACAATTATAAGCTCTTATCCTGCTCAGAGTCCACTATGAGATTTTTCTCTTTGATTTCAACTTCCAACAAGTCTTTTGTAGGAACAGCTTCCCAGGTACTAGCGTCAACGGATGCCTTCACTCGAGTATAGTGAGTCCAACCTTTTTCCGCAGTTCTTACGGCTGTTTCAGTGGTCAGTAACTGTCCTTCCCATTCAGGCCGGAGTTGACTCTATCCAGGTCCGAATCAGGACCCGGTTTCCTGGGTGATGGTGGTGAATGGGGAATTCCAAAGGTGGGGTTTGAGCCGACAACCCACAGGTCCTGAGAGATGACAAAGAAGAGGACAACCCCAGAATACAGTTCTTAAGAAAACTCTCTTGTTTTGAATTGTGGTATCTCATCCCTTCTGCCCAAATAGGGCAATCTGAACAGCATCTCATATGGTGAAATTCCTATATCCTTTCTTAGTGCTGTTTAAACCTGTAGGAGTAAGCATTTTACCCAAGGAAGTTGGGTTTCTAACACTAATTTAGTTAATTGCTTCTTTAATGTCTGATTCATTCGCTCCACCTTCCCCGAAGAGGAGGGGTGCCAGGGGCTGTGAAAATCCCACTCACTCTCTAAGGCCTGCTTTAACCCTTGCAGTAAAGCTTACACCCATCCAGTCATGTGGTCAATTAGAACAAGCAAGTAACTCAGTAAAGCTTACCTGTATACTTTGGAAAGGTCAAAGCCCTGGCTCCCATCCCCCTCTAGATGGGTTACAGAAGACCTTTTTATTTACCTTTTGACATATGGTACATCCTCTACATATGTGCTTCCCTAAAGTGTATATTCTGATTTAAAGATCAAAGCCGAATTTCCTTAAGTGGTATATTCTTTATTGCAGCGCTGGATGCACGGGGGATCCTTCCGCCTATCGTGCATGTTTGAAGTGACAAACTATCTCGTATTTATACAGCGAAACAATGAATATTCTATTAGCGCCTATACATATTCATTACCTAACCCCGCCTGCTCTCGCTTCGTATGCTAATTAGCTTATCAGTACTTGCGCTTGCGCAAAGCCTTCCAAGAATTGTGGGCCGGGGTCTTTGGGATGTGGGCAGTGGTCTTTGGGAGGAAGGCTGTAGGTCTTCCTCGTAATGCACTTTTCACCTTTGCTAATCAGTTGTTTTCCAAGCTGTAAAAATGCTGAGTTGGCTTTCGGTTTAACTGAGGGTCGGCAGATAACAGGAAGTCTCAGTTAACAAGACATAACAGACAGTTGACTCAAGTTATCTCAAGTCTCAGCCTGACTAACGGTTAACAGATACCGGGATGTTTTCAAATAACAAGATGCTTAAACATTGTACCACTTGTGCCTTGCTAACTTTTAACCACAAGTTTTATTCTATCCTAAAGTGAGGTTATACAATATCAATTCCTACACAGACATACTTTCTTAGCACAACATCACACATTGCTTGCACCTCCCAATGACTCTTTTGATGTAAAACAGTTAATATTTGCCTCATTATCACTTTATTCAGCATTTCTCTCCCATCAGGGAGTATCGATTTTCCTTCAGACTTCATGGCTCCTGATTCCTTAAAAAAATCTTTCTTTTAAAACTTTTTAATTCTTTCTTAATTTTCAACAATTCCCTGAATCCTCTCTGCATTTATTCTTTGTTTTCCTTCAGACATTAGATGCCTTAAATACCTGACTTCTCTTTCTACATATTATAATTTATTTTTCAATACTCCCAAGCCCTGCTTTCCCAGAAAGTTGAATAGCTTGTTAGTAGCTTTCTTCACAACTCTTTTCTCCTGTCCTGACAATAGAAAACGATCCACATATTTGTTAACATTAATACCTCCTTGGGAGGTTGTAATTGCTCCAAAATCTTTTTTAGAACTTACCCAAATAGATAGGTGGCCCTGTAAACCTCCCGAGGTAAAATTGTCCACCTATATTGTTGCTTCCGCCCCCATTTCAGGGTCTTTCCAGTCAGAGGTGAATATACATGTATGTTTGCTCTCAGGGCCTGAGAGCACTCCATTAATAACACTGTTATTCCAGTCTAATAATTTACTAGTTGAATGCCCAATTTAATCATCAAATCCCTTCCCAACAAGTTAGTCCCTGCCTTGGATACATACAATAATTGCCCAGCGATCATTTTATTCCCTAGTCTTAACTTGGTATCCCCCAAAAGTGGCACTGTTATCCCAGCCCCTTTTACCCCCATCACTTTTTAGGGTTTTGATTCAAAGATCGAAGCCGAAATTCCTTTAAGTGGTATATTCTTTATTGCAGCGCTGGATGCACGGGGGATCTCTCCACCTATCGTGCATACCTAAAGCGGAAAGCAGTCTTGAATTTATACAATCAATCTATCAATATTCTACAAGCACCTATACATATGCATTACCTATCCCCGCCTTCCCTCGCTTCTTATGCTAATTAGCCTTTTGGCACCTTGCGCCTGCGTAGAGCCTCCCAAGAATTGTGGGCAGGGGTCTTTGGGACGTGGGCAGGGGTCTTTGGGAGGAAGACCCCGAGTCTTCCTCACAGTGTACTTTTCACCTTTGGTCAGGAATCTACTGAATTGGCAGGTTTCTTAATTGCAAGAGCTGGTTGTTGCTAATTCTTCCGTTTGTTGTATCTTTATAATGAATTCCAATGTCCAGTTTTGAGATTTATAGTCCTTACGTTTGTTTCTCTGTCCGTCTGCCGCTTCCTTATCATGAGTTTCAGTGTCTTGTTTCGAGATATACAGTCCATGTCTGGGGATTGTCCTTGCCTCCCCAATGCCTCCCCAATGCCTCCTTAATCAATCCCCCCTTTTCTTTTCTCATGCAAATTCTTTTGCATCAGATACTTTCATTATTTACAGTAACACAACAAAGCAGGCATCTAAACAACATGCACACAAATATTCCTAATACTACTAATGCGATTAGAGCAATGAACACTTGTTTCAACCATTGAAAATTGGGCAACCAGGAGGTTAACTTATTCCATATTTCACTAAAACTCCACGAAAGATCATCTTTACTGATATCATGTAGGATCCTTGTCTGCTTCCATATTTCTTCCAGGTCGGTAGAGATCCTTCCACTCTGATCTACATACACACAACAACTTGTGTTTATTACTGTACAGACTCCCCCTTGAGCGGCCAGTAACAAGTCTAGGGCCATCCGATTTTGTAATACTACCTGTGATAAACTAGATATCTCTTCTTGTTGAGCCTTTATAGCATCCAGAGTTTTGTTTTCTAACTTCTCTATAATTGCAGAAATATTAACTATTGCCTTTTCCAATTCACTCACTCCTAACCATGGGATAAACCATCAAACAAAACTATGAAAAGCGGTGTGTCTCTCTATCAATGGATTGTTAATTTTTCGTCTGATTCTCCGCATATGATTTCTCAAGTAGGCTCGAGGCACTACATCGTGTACTGCCATATTGGGGACTACCGCTCCAAGAGTGCAAGTTCCCTTCCAATTCTCGGGCAAGACCTTACAGGCTGTATCATTGCATAGCCAATACCACCCTTTTCCTTCTGGAACCGTCCAGCTGGTTGAATTTGCCCAACTGCTAGTTGTACTAATATCAATTTTTCGATTACAAGATGTCTGATTCCCCACATAAGTAGTACCTGTATTTATACAATCCTGTTTTCCCATACCCTTAGGCGGGTTACACCTTTGTACACATACATAGTAAGATTCCAACGGCACGAAGCTACTAACTTCTAGTTCCAAAACTTCTTCATATTTTCGACCCCAAGATGTGTTTTCCCACAAATTAGTCCAAGATAAGTTTGCAGGCAACGGAATCCCGATTAACGATACACCCTTATTCCCATGCTGTGGCAGATGGGTGCATACCCAACAGTTCGTCTTATTAGTTACTTGAGAAATTGTTTGTATTAAGGTCAGGTGTAAGTTCTCATCCCAAGTTGCCCACCCCGAATCCGAGAACCGCACCCCTGCAATCATTAGGATCTGGAAAACCGTAATTTTGTTGGTCCAATTGGAGTGGTGGTCTATATCCTCGCTGGGACCTTCTTCACCCTTGAATTGTGGATCCAAGCTGCTTGCTTCTTAATCTTAATGGCGGTGTGTGTTGTCAGTAATACTTGGTATGGTCCCATCCACTTTCCTTCCATTTTTCCTGTAGGGGTTGTCCTGAAAAAGTCTTTATATATATATATAATTCCCGAGCTTAAAGGGGTGGATTGGTTGATCCAACCCTCTAGCCCTGGTCCCTAAAACAAATTTATGTACTTTATTTAATTGTTTCTGAAGTTCAGTTATATAAGCATATAAATATTCTGATCCTAACTGCGTTAGGTCCTCTCCACTAAATAGAAATTGCTATGGCCTTCCATATAAGATTTTGAAGGGACTCAAATTCCCTTTTATTCTAGGTTTAACTCTAATTCCAAGTAATGCTAAAGGGAGGGATTGAGGCCATGACAAATTAGCTTCTTATCCAATTTTAGCTATTTATTGTTTAATTAAATGGTTCATTTTTTCTACCTGTCCACTTGCCTGTGGTCTATAAGGAGTATGCAGTTGCCAATCTATCTTTAGAATCTTACTTATCTGTTCTACCACTTGTGCACAAAAATGTGAAACTCTATCAGAAGACATTGCTACTAGAATCCCAAAGCATGGTATTATTTCATTTAACAAGACTTTAACCACTTCTCTTGCTTTGTTTGTTCGACAGGGAAAGGCTTCAGGCCTTCCTGAAAACGTGTCAGTCAGAACCAGTAAATAATGATACCCCCCTTTTCTAGGGAGTTCTGAAAAATCAATTTGCCACTGTTGCCCCGAATAATTTCCTTTACCGATTATTCCAAATTTTATTCTATTCTTGGTATTGGGGTTATTGTGTAACCAAATGCTACATTGTTGAGTTACTTGTTTTATCATATCGTCCCACTAATGTCTGACTCAGGCTCTTATGCAGTGTGCCAGCTCCCCAATGCGTTTTATTGTGTTCTGTAAGAACTATGGGCCATGTTTTCATTTTACCTTTCAAATCTTCAATTAATTTTAAGTCTTCTTTTGTATAATTTGGATATAGTTTGGATTTTACCGTCTGGTATCAAAGACAATGCCTTCACCTCAGTTATTTCAGCGGCCTGCTTAGCCTCTGCCAATCGATTTCCAATTTCAAAATCGGTGTTCCCCTTTTGGTGTCCCTGACAATGCATGATAGCTACCTTTTCTGGTTGTTTTACAGCCTCTAACAATTTTAAAATTTCTTCAGCATACTTTGTGTTTTCACTGAGCGGTCAGCAATCCATGTTCTTTCCAAATTGCTCCATGAGCATGTACCACGCCGAATGTATATTTAGAATCTGTCCAAATATTTACCCTTTTTCCCGCTGCCAGTTCCAATGCTCCCGTGAGAGCAACTATCTCCGCCTTTTGAGCTGATGTTCCAGGGGGTAAAGGCTTAGACTCGATTACCTGCTGAGTAGTTGTTATAGCATATCCAACTTTACGTTGTCTTTGCATAACAAAACTGCTTCCATCTGTGAACCAAGTTTCTTCCGCATCTTCCATGGGCTCCTCCTTAAGGTCTGGTCAGCTGGAATACACAGTCTCTATAGTTTCTAAACAATCGTGAATCACAGGCTGTGCCGGAGCATCACTAAGAAAAGAGGCTAGATTCACAATATTAGTTATCACAATTTCCACGTTGTCCTGTTCTACCAATATTGCTTGATATTTCAAAATCATCAATTCTTGTTTAAGTTGTTTAAAGACTTTTTGTGCTTCTCCAGTCCAGACTAACTTTGACTGGTTAATCTTTATCAATTCACATAGAGGCTTTACCAATAGTCCATAATTATAAATCCAAAGGCGACACCAACCTGTCATTCATAAAAAGGTTTGTAGCTCCTTTACCATTTGAGGTTCTGGAGTCTGGCAAATGACTTCCTTATGTTCAGTTCCTAGTTCTCGTTGTCCTTCCGAAATTTCAAATCCCAGATAGGTCACACTTTGTTGAGCCAGCTGGACTTTCTGTCAAGAGACTTGATATCCATTTAAACCCAGAAAATTAAGACGACTTATAGTCCATTGAATACAACTCCCTTTAGTCTCAGTAGCTATTAAGAGATCATCTACATATTGTAACAAAGCACCTTCAGTGTCCGGAGGCATCCATGTTTCGAGTTCCCTTGCTAATTGGTTTCCAAAAATAGTGGGGCTATTCTTGAATCCTTGAGGTAGTAATGTCCACGTAAGCTGCGTCTTTCTGCCTGAATCGGGATTTTCCCATTCAAAGGCAAATAGGTTTTGGCTTTCTGTGGCTAAGCCTAGGCAGAAGAAGGCGTCTTTTAAATCCAGTACGGTAAACCAGACTTGACTATTCTTTAATTTAGTCAGCAAAGTATAAGGGTTTGCCATTACTGGATGTATATCCTCAGTGATTTTATTTATGGCCCTCAAATCCTGAACTAGCCTATAGCTTTTTCATCTGCCTTTTTAATTGGCGATATGGGTGTATTGTATTCTGATTCGCATTCAATCAATAATCCATACTGTAAAAATTTATTATCTCTTTAATTCCTTTCCTATCTTCTATCCTCAAAGGATATTACTTAACCTTAATGGGTTTCTCTCCTGGCTTTAATTTAATAATTATTAAGGTCACATTTTTACCTCTTTCAGGGGTTTCAGTAGCCCAAACTCCTGGACATACTTGATCTGTGATCTCTAAAGGTATTTCACTTTTAGGGCCAGTTTGTATTAGTGCCAAGCTTAACACATTTGTTAGTTGTTCTTCTCCTATACTTAATTCCATTTTCCCTTTTTCAAAGACAATTTCTGCTCCTACTTGCTCTAATAAATCTCTACCTAAGAGTGCCCATGAGGAGCTAGGCATATATAAAAATCTGTGTATGCCCCATTGTTTCCCTAACTTGTACTTCAAAGGTTCACAAAAATAAGCCTTTTCGGTTACACCTTGTCCTGGTTTCAGTTAGAATAGAGTTAATTTTCTTCCTAGTAGCTGGTGGAATGCTGTGTTTTGGCTTAGGATGAGAAGAGTGCTGATAACACCCTGATGTTTTAATTGTTAAAGAGCAGTGCCCATACCAAGCCAAGGACACCTCAGCCTCCCCCCCGCCCCGTCCTGCCAACAGGCAGGCTGGGGGCGCAGCAAGAGCCGGGAGGGGACAGACCCAGGACAGGCGACCCAAACCAGCCAGAGGGGCATTCCATACCATCCGACGCCAGGCCAAACAATACATAGGGGTGGCTAGCCGGGGGGAGGGGGCCGGACCGCTCGGGGCCAGGCCGGGCATCGGTCAGCGGGCGGCGAGCAACCGCACCGTGCATCACTTGTTTGTACACATTATTAGTAGTGGTACTATTATCATCATTGTAGTATTATTATTATTATTATTATTATTATTTTGTCTTATTAAACTGTCTTTATCTCAACTCACGGGCTTCACTTTCCATTTCTCTCCCCCGTCCCAGAGAGGGAGGGGGAGGGTGAGCAAACGGCTGTGTGGTGTTTAGCTGCCGGCCGGGTTAAACCACGACACATCTTTTACCCTAACATAATAATTCTGTGAAGGCATTAATGCTTGATTTAGAACTGAATATGTTGCCCCATATCAATAAGAAATTTCACTTCCATTCCTCCCCTAGCTTCATTATAACCAGTGGAGGATCCGCTAGGGTAGATTCCCCAAGTCCCCATTATTCCTGTTGAAATCAGGGGTCGATTACCCTAGGAAAAGGCTAGTCAATTTGTCCTCCGAAGCCAGGTCCAAACCGTTTTGTTTTATTTATTTATTTATTTATTTATTTATTTTCATTACATTTCAGAGTTGGTCCAAAAATTCCATAGGGGTTTCTTTTAGACCTTGTTGGAAGCATATTCTCAATTCCCAATTCATCCAGGTTTTAGTATTTACTTAACCGTTCATAATTTTCAGGATGATTCGGGTCTTAGTGGGGGTCGGTCAGGGGAATGCAATTGTCCACAGTTCCCTGAGCGGTCCCATCGGCAATCTGAGCCCGCACATGAACTCAGGTTGTTTTAAGAGTTAACTGGTTTTCTGTTTCTGTGACAACTCTCTCGGACCCATCATGGTCCCTTTGCCCCAAAGGGCTAACACCCATGATTTTAAGATCTCTGCCTCGGGCAGAGGCAGAACTATTA
The DNA here is from genome assembly GCF_964211825.1 of Aythya ferina. NCBI lineage: Eukaryota > Metazoa > Chordata > Aves > Anseriformes > Anatidae > Aythya > Aythya ferina. The sequence continues at coordinate 2,377,608 of NC_140313.1, read as the reverse complement.
TCATTCCTACATCCTCTTTCCCTGCTCATTCAACTTCAAACACCTTTAACACTTTCAACAACCCTTTTAACACTTCCTTTATCTTTCTCCAGCCTGTACTTCTCTAATGCCATCATCAAAGGCTCAGTCAGGGGCCAACTTAATTCCGTACCTTTTCCCACCAAGATGCTGAAACATCAGTATACAGCATTTCATCCTGTTCTGCTTCTCAAAAAACAACATTAACTGTAGCAAAATATTATAGTTTAAAGTTCCATTTAGGGGCCACTTTTCTCCACATTCCAGCTTATAAAGCGGCCACCACTGATTACGATATTTTATCAATGTTTTCCTGTTCACACTTCCACCGGCAGATCCTCCAATATCCTTCCAATGACTTAAAACACATCCTAACACACTTTTCTTTAAAATTTCACTGCTTGTTTGCCCCCCCATTTTCCAGTTTACAGTTTCAGAATACACATGTTACTTGCAAAAGCGTATCACAAAACGTATCACTCACAAAAATACGGGCACGCATTATCTTTCAGTAGCGATGTCACAAAACTACTATTACCAGCAATATTGCCAAAATCACAATAACAATAGTCAGAGTCAAATTCCACATGCGATAAGTCAGAAAACCGAACTGTGTAACACCGTAACGATATCTCTCTTATAACAATGCCACGAACCTACTATTACCACCAGAAAAATAGCCAAAATCACAGTAACAATAACCAAAGTTAAATACCATACTCCATGAGTCAGAAAACCGAAATAGACAACACAATTCCAGATGGACCTTAAAGCGAGCTCTTTCCTTAAGGTCCCCAAATATACTTATGGTGCTTACCACAAAGTATATACCAAACACTGCCTCGCAGAAGATCACCTTCTGACTTACAGACAGTTCCAGATACAGATGGACCCCAAGGTCCCCAGATATACTTGTGGTACTAACCACAAAGTATATACCAAATACTGTCCTGCAGAAGTCACCTTCCGACTTACTGGACAGTCCCAGATGACCGGTCTACCAGAAAACCAAACCAGAATAAAGAATATACTCACTTACAATGATGGGGTCCTTGTCTGCCTCCGCAGTGATCCGGTGAGTCGAGGAGTCCCTCCGGGAAATCCCGGGGGTACCCTAGGGAGTCCTGTCCCCAGCAGGTCCTGCGGTCCGGCAGAGAGGTTGTCCCATCTGGGGTGCCAGATTGATTCAAAGATCGAAGCCGAAATTCCTTTAAGTGGTATATTCTTTATTGCAGCGCTGGATGCATGGGGGATCTCTCCACCTATCGTGCATACCTAAAGCGGAAAGCAGTCTTGAATTTATACAATCAATCTATCAATATTCTACAAGCACCTATACATATGCATTACCTATCCCCGCCTTCCCTCGCTTCTTATGCTAATTAGCCTTTTGGCACCTTGCGCCTGCGTAGAGCCTTCCAAGAATTGTGGGCAGGGGTCTTTGGGACGTGGGCAGGGGTCTTTGGGAGGAAGACCCCGAGTCTTCCTCACAGTGTACTTTTCACCTTTGGTCAGGAATCTGCTGAATTGGCATGTTTCTTAATTGCGAGAGCTGGTTGTTGCCAATTCTTCCGTTTGTTGTATCTTTATAATGAATTCCAATGTCCAGTTTTGAGATTTATAGTCCTTACGTTTGTTTCTCTGTCCGTCTGCCGCTTCCTTATCATGAGTTTCAGTGTCTTGTTTCGAGATATACAGTCCATGTCTGGGGATTGTCCTTGCCTCCCCAATGCCTCCCCAATGCCTCCTTAATCAGTTTCATTAGTTAATTTAATTCCTGATACTTTACAAGTCAGTAATGACCTAGCTACCCCAGTGTATTGGGTTTGATGGCAAGGTTCGGGGGCTGTGAGTGGGGGGGTGGGAAACTGCAGTGGCAGCCCCCGTGAGAAAAACAGAAGCCTCCCCGTGGCAGATAAGGGACAATTTCATCTGGCCCCAAAGGGGCCCACTGCTTCCCAGAGCCAAGCCATGAGCAATACAGTCCATGCCTCTGTGAGAGCACATCCACGAAAACAAACAAAGAAAGGAACAAAAACCTGCTGCTCAACAGCAGCTGGGAGAGCGAGAAACCCCCCCCCCCGCAGACACCAAAGTCAGTGCAGAAGGAGGGGGAGGAGGCGCTCCAGGCGCTGGAGCCGAAGCCCCCCTGCGGCCGCTGGAGAGGCCCCTGGTGGAGCAGGCTGTTCCCCTGTGTGGTGGTTTTACCGTGCTGGGCAGCTAAACCCCACAACCGCTCTCTCACCCTGATTCAAAGATCGAAGCCGAAATTCCTTTAAGTGGTATATTCTTTATTGCAGCGCTGGATGCACGGGGGATCTCTCCACCTATCGTGCATACCTACAGCAGAAAGCAGTCTTGAATTTATACAATCAATCTATCAATATTCTACAAGCGCCTATACATATGCATTACCTATCCCCGCCTTCCCTTGCTTCTCATGCTAATTTGCCTTTTGGCACCTTGCGCCTGCGTAGAGCCTTCCAAGAATTGTGGGCAGGGGTCTTTGGGACGTGGGCAGGGGTCTTTGGGAGGAAGACCCCGAGTCTTCCTCACAGTGTACTTTTCACCTTTGGTCAGGAATCTGCTGAATTGGCAGGTTTCTTAATTGCAAGAGCTGGTTGTTGCTAATTCTTCCGTTTGTTGTATCTTTATAATGAATTCCAATGTCCAGTTTTGAGATTTATAGTCCTTACATTTGTTTCTCTGTCCGTCTGCCGCTTCCTTATCATGAGTTCCAGTGTCTTATTTCGAGATATACAGTCCATGTCTGGGGATTGTCCTTGCCTCCCCAATGTCTCCCCAATACCTCCTTAATCACCCCCACCATCCCCCTCCCCGATGTTTGGGAAACTGAACAAACACCACAGCAAATATGCAAATATACCAAAACTTCTTAGACTGTTACTTAGATAATGCCTACATCCCCTTTCCCTGCTCATTCAACTTCAAACAGCTCTGTTAAATACTACATGCCACACCTTTAACACCTTCAGCAACCCTTTGAACACTTCCTTTATCTTTCTCCAGCACATACTTTTCTAATACCAGCACCAAAGGCTCAGTCAGGGTCCAACTTAATTCCATACCTTTTCCCTCCAAGATACTGAAACAACATATCAATATAGCATATTTCATCCCATTTTCCTTCTTTCCTCCTTCTTCCACTCCAGATATTCCTATTTGAAGTGGCCAGCCTGGCCACACTTAAAACATCTTATGAAAGCCTGTCCCTGCCAGGATTCGGGCCACAACACAGGCAGCCTTCTTTGCCTGCCATTCCTTCATCTCTCTTCCTCTCCTTTCCATCCTGGCCCTGACTCCCCCTGAAGATTTTCTTCATCTTTCTCCAACCCTCTGCCTCACTACCTGCTGCACTGTGAATACCATTAGTTTCGCTCTCTGCTTTTCCTTCTCATCTCCCCTCCGGACACACACCTCCCGCAGGAGGGTCCCCCAGTGACTGTTCACTACATCCCCCCACCTTCTGAAGCATTTTCTGCGTATTTTGCCAGGCTTTAATCACACAATGAGCTTTCAAGAGCCCTTGGGATACTGGGTCCTCAGGTCTCATCCCCAATTACTTTCTCATTCTGACCCCAAGTCTCTCATATGATTTCTGTGTTGCACACTATTATTATTCCAGCCAGGATTGGCAAGTGGGTATTTCTGCCCTGCCGGTATTACCCCTGGTCCTGGAGGATGAGCTCTTTCCCATTCTTGTATAGCAGCTCTCCTCCTGATCATTCCCATTTCTTTCCCTGTAAACAACATACTTATAGACATAATTCCCTCCCCCAAGAGTATAAATAAGGTCGTAGGAACTGGTCTAATTGTTCAACTAGGCTGTTGGGTTCCTCGAATAAAGACTTCCTCTCCTTCTTAAAAGTCCTAACCTCTCTGCTGGTAAGGAGGAGGGGGTAGTTCACCTAAGAGGATAGACAGTTAATGTTAGTACTGTTAGTATCAGGGAAGGCAAAATTCTCAATATATCTTCTACCTTGTTCTAATTCTTGCCAGAGCCTAGAGTACGATCCTTCTCTAGGGACAGTGTTAATTACAGTCCCTGTCTCCCTTCCTGGAGTGACTGCTGCTGCCACCAGTTCAATATTAAGATTATAGGGAGCATAACTTGGCTCCTTCTCTGAAAAAGGAATCTTATTGTTTACACATAAATTTAAAGCCTGAATTTTCATCAGACCCGTATTTTCGCCAAAATACTGCTGTTTCCTTAATTGGTTCTTTTGTCCAGACTGATACACAATATTTAACCTTTTTTTTTTTTTTTTTAATTATTTTTCTTTTACAATCCCTCTAATTTTGGGATTATGTTTCCAATTTCTTATCATTCTTCATGAAGAACTATTAGTAGGCACTCCCCCAGGGATATCTCCCTGTCCCCTGGAACTCATATTTTCCTATTTTTCCTAACCCTCACCAGTATGTGCTACAGCAATTTCCCTTCTGCAGTGTACCACACACCAACGTACTGAAAAATGGGGGTGTACCGCCAAGCACTTCCCCGTGCAAGCATTACCGCACACCTATGAGTTTACCAGATTCCCTGGAACTCATATTTCCCATCTTTCCTAACCCTCGCCAGTATGTGCTACAGAATTTTCCCTTCTGCAGTGTACCACACACCAACGTACTGAAAGATGGGAGTGTACCGCCAAGCACTTCCCCATGCCAGCGTTACCGCACACCTGTGTTTGCCAGATTCCCTGGTGTACTTCCAAGCACTTCCCCGTGCAAGGATTACCGTACACCAGATTCCCCTGGTGTAGTGCCAGCACTTCCCCGTGCAAGGGCTTACCATACACCAGATCACCCAACCCCCAAGGCAATACTTAATATTTCTTACCTTGGTCTGTGCACAGATTTACCGGATCAATTCTTAAAAACCCGGAGTGCCTACCTTCTTCCTTTCCCCACTACTTCACGGATCCTGCCTCTTTAACCAGTCTCGGGCCCTCTGTCAGCTTTCCGCAGAACCGCCACCGTCATGCACAGGACCGCTGAAATCAGCGGGGCATGCCTTCCTTCTGTTGCGGCGGCGGGGCTCCCCAGTAGGTGACTGGATCCCGGACGAGCCCCCAAATTGTGGGAAACACTCTGTAGCCAATAACTTAGGCTCAGGCGAGGATCTCAGTGAAGTAGTAATTTATTCGCGATTGCAATGGTGGGCACCCCACAAGCAGGAGAGAGCGCATCTACTAGTTCCAAAACACAGTTTATATACCTTTTGATGGCAGGACCCTCCCCTGTTTCCCCACTGAGTGGGTAATCCAGGTTCACAATCTATCTGATGCTTCACAAACAATGCATGGCCTTCAGTCGCCGGCCTGTTAAATTTCAAATTTCTTTTGACATTTTTACTGCTTGAAGTGGTAATGTTTCTTCACTTATCTGACTTGACTTGACACCATGATTTTCACCTAATTGTCCTAAGGAGTCTGATCGTCTGCATTTTACAAGGTCGCCTGCTAAACTTTCTTATCACTGTAAGCATATCTCAGTACCGCATTCCCTCCTTCTAAACAATGTAACTCTGCAAAAACAACATTTCTATTCCCACAGAACACTACCTGGTAAACTGTTTCCTTGCTTCCAGGTTATAAAACGTCTTCAGTGCAGGATCTCCCCAGGAAAAAAAAAAAAAAAAGGGAGACACCTCTGCCAGAGCTGAGATGGGGACTCTTTACAGGCCAATGTGTCTCACCCCACCATCAAGAAGGCAGCACTGGCTGAATCGACACCCACACTATCCCTTCCACTTTCTCCCTGTGCTAAACTACCGCAACCAAGCCCCAGCAGCTCAGAAGTAGGAAATCATGCCTTGTTAGAGCCACCCCCTCTGGCAGGAAGAAGAACCTGCACTATGTTGAAATTTAAAATGTGGTTCATGGGATAATCTGACTTTTTGGCTGAGTTCTGTATCAGAATGTCTTAGACATGTAACTCTTGATTTAGGATACTTTTCAAGCCTTTTATAAATAGGCCTTTTTGAAATGATGGTCTTTCAGGTACGATGATATCTATTTGCCTTCATTACAAATGTACAATTTTTAAAAATCAAAATGGAAGACCAAGTTCACTTCACCCTACTGTATGGCTTTTGAGTGTCATAACAAATCTACAGTGCTCAATTCATGGTTCTGCAAAGGCTGCAAAATAAAAAGTCTAAGTATCAAATGGAATGCCTTTGGTGAGCTTTAAAATCGCAGCTAGTACACCTTTCATCACTAGCTGGAGGAAGACTTTTTTTTCCCATGCAGATGTATCATTGGAAGATCTACCTGATACAGAACCTGAATACGATGTTCTTCACAAAGGGGATTAATATATCTATGCATCTGACTACTGTGTCTACTTACCTAGTTGTCTGAAGTTTGCTAACTGCATGCGAAGGTTCATGCCAAAAAAGGTTTTGTGCACAAAAAAGAGAGTGCCTTGGTAACACCTCTGAAAACAACTGTCCTGTTGAAAAAAATTGTTCCCTCTGCATATTACAGGCCACAAACCATCGGCCTGCAAATCTTACATAATGCCAATCAAACTTCAGCACGCATAATTCCAGTGCAAAACTCAGTATTATTGAACTAGCCCTAAACCAACAGCTTTGCACAGTTAATTGAAGTAGGGCATTTGGGCCTGTGAAAGCCTTTGTCAAAAAGCAAAGTTGTCATGTTTTCAGAATTTTATTTGTATTTTTGTAAGCCAAACATTGGACAGACTTGATCAGAGAGGGTACATCAATGCCTCCTCCCACTGCAGTGCGTTTCTGTTTGTGAAATATGTCTCTAATTGGTCTTCCTGACAGCACTGCTGACGGTTCTGGCTTGCTGGTTTTGAGCATCTCTGGTATTTGATAGGGGTCAGAGTCAACTGCAAGATAAGAAGAATAAGCAAAATTTTCAAGCCAAGTATGAGTCTGAGGTGTAGCTGTGTGTTGTGGTTTAACTCAGCCAGCAGCTAAGCACCACACAGCTGTTCCCTCACCCTCCACCCTCCCTCTCTGGGATGGGGGAGAGTTAGAAAGAAATGAAAGCCTGTGGGTTGGGATAGAGACAGTTTATTAGGACAGAAAAGAAAGGAAAATAATAATGATAATAGTACAACTAATAATAACATGTACGAAACAAGTGATGTACAATAAAATTGCTCACCACCCACTGACCGATGCCCAGCCTATCCCCAAGCAGCCGGTCACCCCACCGTGGCTAGCCCCCCCATATTAATTGTTTAGCATGACGTCAGATGGTATGGAATACCCCTTTGGCCACTTTGGGTCAGCTGTCCTGGGTCTGTCCCCTCCCAGCTCCTGCTGCACCCCCAGCCTGCCCGCTGGCAGGACAGAGCAAGAAGCTGAGATGTCCTTGGCTTGGTGTAAGCACTGCTCTGCAACAATTAAAACATCAGTGTGTTATCAATGTTCTTCTCATCCTACATCCCAAACATAACACCATACCAGCTACTAGGAGGAAAATTAACTTTATCCTAGCCGAAACAAGGACAGTGAGGACAGTGTGGATGTAAAGTCTCTCTCTTCATTTTCATTAAGGTAAACCCAGGAATAATTGCGAACATCAATCATATGTTCTGTTGAAGATGTCAGACTCCATGGATGTAATTTCTGGGCTTTGGCCTTATGTACTGTTAGGGTGTCAGGAATGCAGTTGCTTATTTTTAGTACTTTCTCAGACCCAATCTACATTGGAAGTACAAAACAAACAAACAAACAAGCTATTCAGTGAAAAAAAATCCAGAGTAAACGAAAAGGAGTGATTATTTCAAGCACTTCTAAAAGTGCCTTATAAATCTGAGTTTGGCTTTTTCATATAAATGAACAGAATTTATTGGAAAATGCACAAAATGTTTGATGGAAGCTGGATTTTATCAGAGTATTTCTGATACAGAAGGAAATGTCATTGGAAGAGGCTGCCCAGGGAAGTGGTCGAGTCCCCATCCCTGGAGGTATTGAAGAGACATGTGGACATGACACTAAGGAACATAGTTTAGTGATAGGACTCAGTAGGTCAGGTTGAGGGTTGGACTTGTTCTTGAAGGTCTTTTCTGACCTAGATGATTCTATGTCCCTCAGTTTTAAAGACTTTTTTAGGGTTTTTAGCTGTGTAGTTTTTAAGTGTGAAACAACAGCAAAGGGAAAGCAGCATCATAGGGTGCAAGTTTTACAGACTTCTGCCGCTGGTGTTCAGTGAAAACCAGCAGTGGCCCCCTACATGTAGTGGGTTGAGAGATATGTTCCTAGTTTTGCAACCCCTTTGCACATGGCATTGAGGTAGCAGCTCTTGGTTCAAAGGGGCTACAGGAGAAGCTGAAGGCCTTTTGTCAATCCTTTCTTCCCCACCAGACGTGTCAGTGCCTGGCAGAGCCCCCTTCATCCTCACAAGGACAGAATCACAGAATCACAGAATTTCTAGGTTGGAAGAGACCTCAAGATCATCGAGTCCAACCTCTGACCTAACGCTAGCAGTCCCCACTAAACCATATCCCTAAGCTCTACATCTAAACGTCTTTTGAAGACTTCCAGGGATGGTGACTCCACCACTTCCCTGGGCAGCCTGTTCCAATGCCTCACAACCCTTTCAGTGAAGAAGTTCTTCCTAACATCTAACCTAAAACTCCCCTGGCTCAACTTAAGCCCATTCCCCCTCGTCCTGTCACCAGGCACGTGGGAGAACAGACCAACCCCCACCTCGCTACAGCCTCCCTTGAGGTACCTATAGAGAGTGATAAGGTCACCCCTGAGCCTCCTCTTCTCCAGGCTGAACAAGCCCAGCTCCCTCAGCCGCTCCTCGTAGGACTTGTTCTCCAGGCCCCTCACCAGCTTCGTCGCCCTTCTCTGCACCCACTCAAGCACCTCGATGTCCTTCTTGTAGCGAGGGGCACAAAACTGAACACAGTACTCGAGGTGCGGCCTCACCAGAGCCGAGTACAGGGGGACGATCACTTCCCTAGCCCTGCTGGTCACACTGTTTCTGATACAAGCCCGGATGCCATTGGCCTTCTTGGCCACCTGAGCACACTGCTGGCTCATATTCAGCCGACTATCCACCAATACTCCCAGGTCCTTCTCTGCATGGCAGCTCTCCAACCATTCCTCTCCCAGCCTGTAGCTCTGCTTGGGGTTATTGCGCCCCAGGTGCAGGACCCGGCACTTGGCCTTGTTGAACTTCATGCAGTTGACCTCAGCCCATCGGTGCAGCCTATCCAGATCCTCCTGCAGAGCTTTCCTACCCTCAAGCAGATCGACACACGCACCTAACTTGGTGTCATCTGCAAACTTACTGAGGGTGCACTCGATGCCCTCGTCCAGATCATCGATGAAGATATTAAAGAGGACCGGCCCCAGCACCGAGCCCTAGGGGACGCCACTAGTGACTGGCCTCCAACTGGACTTGGCTCCATTCACCACGACTCTTTGGGCCCGGCTATCCAGCCAGTTTCTAACCCAACGAAGCGTGTGCCAGTCCAAGCCAAGAGCAGCCAGTTTCTTGAGGAGAATGCTGTGGGAGACGGTGTCAAAAGCCTTACTGAAGTCAAGGTAGACCACATCCACAGCCTTTCCCTCATCCACCCAGCGCGTCACTTTGTCATAGAAGGAGATCAGGTTCGTCAGGCATGACCTGCCTTTCATAAACCCATGCTGACTGGGCCTGATCGCCTGCTTGCCCTGCAAGTGCTGCGTGATGACTCTCAGGAGGATCTGCTCCATGAGCTTCCCTGGCACTGAGGTCAAACTGACAGGCCTATAGTTCCCTGGGTCTGCCCTCCGGCCCTTCTTGTAGATGGGCGTCACATTTGCTAGCTGCCAGTCAACTGGGACCTCCCCCGATCGCCAGGACTGTTGATAAATGATGGACAGTGGCTTGGCCAGCTCCTCTGCCAGTTCTCTCAGTACCCTTGGGTGGATCCCATCCGGCCCCATCAACTTGTGCACATCTAAGTGCCGTAGCAGGTCACCAACCAGTTCTTCATGGATAGTGAGGGCCACATCCTGCTCCCCATCCCCTTCCACCAGCTCAGGGTACTGAGTATCCAGAGAACATCCGGTATTGCCGCTAAAGACTGAGGCAAAGAAGGCATTGAGCACCTCCGCCTTTTCCTCATCTCTTGTAACTAAGTTTCCCCCCGCATCCAGTAAAGGATGGAGATTCTCCTTAGTCCTCCTTTTTGTGTTGATGTATTTATAGAAACGTTTTTTGTTATCTTTAACGGCAGTAGCCAGATTGAGCTCCAGATGAGCTTTGGCCTTCCTAATTTTGTCCCTGCACAGCCTCGCTACATCCTTATAGTCCTCCCTAGTGGCCTGTCCACTTTTCCAAAGATTATAAACCCTCTTTTTTCTCCTAAGATCAAGCCACAATTCTCTGTTGAGCCAGGCTGGTCTTCTTCCCCGCCAGCTCGTCTTTGGGCACATGGGGACAGACCGTTCCTGCGCCATTAAGATTTCCCTCTTGAAGAGCGCCCAGCCTTCCTGGACCCCTCTGCCTTCAGAACCGCCTCCCAAGGGACTCCACCAACTAGTGTCCTGAGCAGCTCAAAGTCAGCCCTCCGAAAGTCCAATACAGCGGTTTTACTGGTCCCCTTCCTGGCCTCGCCAAGAATAGTGAACTCCACCATTTCGTGGTCACTCTGCCCAAGACAGCTCCCGACAATCACATCCTCCACCAGTCCTTCTCTGTTTGTGAAGAGAAGGTCTAGCGGGGAACCACCCCTGGTAGGTTCACTAACCAGCTGCGTCAGGAAGGTATCTTCCACGCTCTCCAGAAACCTCCTAGACTGCTTTCTCAGGGCTGTGTTGTGCTTCCAGGATATGTCAGGGAAGTTGAAGTCCCCCACGAGTACAAGAGCTGACGATTTTGCAACTTCTGTCAGCTGCCTGTAGAGTTCCTCATCCGTCTCCTCATCCTGGTTCGGCGGTCTATAGCAGACCCCGACCAGGACACTAGCCTTGTTGTCCCTGCCGATCCTAACCCAAAGGGACTCGACCTTGTCATTCCCAGCCTCGAGTTCTACAACCTCGAAAGAATCTCTAATATAGAGAGCCACACCACCACCCCTTCTGTGCTGCCTGTCCCTTCTAAAGAGCTTATAGCCAGGCATTGCAGTACTCCAGTCATGAGACTGGTCCCACCACGTCTCCGTGATGGCAACCAAGTCGTAGCCTGCCTGCTGCACGATGGCTTCCAGCTCCTCCTGTTTGTTACCCATGCTGCGTGCATTGGTGTAGATGCACTTCAGCTGGGCCATTGCCTTATCCTCCGGCCTTGCCATCGTTCCCCCTGGCACAGCCCCAACAATCAAAGGAGGGGCCTGTAAGTCGTACGCGTGGCCAGGGCAGCTGGTAAATCATGCAGAGACGTTTGGCGTGCAGCATAATCCCCGTAAGGGAGGAAGGTACCCTACAGGTTGACCAATGGAGCGGTCAAGGGGGATTTGCTGACCGACAGAGTGGCTGCTAGCAATCTTGGGAGCAGATCGAGCAAATCCGAGGTCACCATTACATCCTGGTTTTGGGAGCCAGGACGGACCTGCTAATGACTGTATAAGAAGCAGGAGAAGGGCAAGCAGGCCTCTCACATTTGTGACAAGGTTACCTGGGTAATATTTGCAGCTGCTGGGATACTAACTGGAGTGTTAATAATTGTATGTCTTCTTCTTAAGTGTCCAGGTATTTTGTGTTGAAAGTATTTGTCTAAGTGTATGGGTTTGAAACAAAGTGGAATAAGTCACTCCACGAAGAACACAGTCAAAGACAATACTTGTTTGGTTGGTTATCATTCTAAATTATATTCTTGTGGTATGAATGTGCTAGAGGCCTCTCTGTGTGATGGCGTGATTGCGCTGTGTGAGTGAGACGCAGCATTGCTGTGAAGCAAGTGTGGAGTCCCGATCTGCGGTTCCATATTCTCCACAAGGGAAGCGGCCGGAGACGAACAAAGTGCGTGACAGACCGTAAAGAAGGGCTGTTTTATCCAAGTTTTGATTGGTGGTGCCCAATATATGGGCCTGGCAGTGTATCTTGTGATCCTATTTTTGCTCTTAAATGCTTTGAGCGTGACAAGAAGAAAGGCGGGAGCATTATCTAAGTAACAGTTTAGAAGTTTTGGTATTTTCGCGGTGGTGTTTTGTCAGTTTCCCAAGTACTGGGGGGGGGGGGGAGGGGGCTGACTGATTATCAAAGCAGTAGAACGGGGAGAGTCATTTCTTTGGTGGTTCAGGCTTGAGCCCTGTGAATTTGGTAAGAAGGGGGAGAGTGAATTTATTTAGGCCTCAGTACCCTTTTATCTCGTCCCAGAGAAGGAGGGGGGAGGGTGAGCAAACGGCTGCGTGGTGTTTAGCTGCCGGCCGGGTTAAACCACGACACTCTCTATAGCATTTTTTCACCTTGGTTACGGGTGCAACCGACACTGGTACAGTTTGTTTCCCTGGCTCAGCCTTGGGGCCCATTTTAGGGCTTGGAGTGGCCACTGAGTCTGTCTCAGAGGTTGAAGTGGCCGCTGGGTCTGTCACTGGGATTATATTGCCATTGAGTGCAGTTCGGTAAGCATAGGCCAAGCTCCAGCACATTGCAGTGATTTCTGTATGTCTGGTACTGCTAGGGTGATGACACAACTTTTTCAAGCACTCTACCAGTTTTTTAGGATTTTTCAGTTGTTCGGGGGTAAATTTCCATATCACTGGAGGATCCCACTGCTCTAGATGCCTGCCCATATCCTCCCACTCTCCCTGCCACTCACAACTATCCTGCCTCAGGACAGATCTCTGGATGACACTCTTAAGTATTTGTTTAACCGTAGACAAAACCTGAAGTGCATTCAAGAGACATAACAATAAGAACATGCTGGTCTGAACATCCCAAGGATAATCAAAACTTTAGAAAGCTACCATAACTCGCCTGGAGGAGAAGAAAGGGAGAGTGAACAAATGGGAAAAAAACATCTTCCCCTGACCCCTCCATAGATTGGCTCCCTGAAGAAAAAGCATGAAAGGTTTAATTATTAATAGTTTCTGAGGTAGGGTTCCCAAAGTATGGAGTTGATGACAATGCTGAGTACAAATACCAGATAAGTCTCATGAACGGTAATTTTATCATATAGTAAGCCAGTGTTACACAGTACAGCAAAATAATAACCCTGTACCAACCCCCAGAATTGATAAGCAACCACAGGGAAGATAAGCAAGACAGGGAACACACACACTAAGTAATGTGCTATATAACTGAATTCGGAAAACAGGCACAGCAGACTTGAGATCACAAAAATTGGCATTGTGATTAGTAACTATTTGTAGTGGGTTTACGTGGCAAGGTTTTGGTAGCAGGGGGCCATAGGGGTGGTTTCAGTGAGAAGGATCTAGAAGCTGCCCCATGTTTGGTAAGGGCCCCAGTGCTGACCAGAGCCGAGCCAACACACTATTAAAGTGATGTAATGCTTATCAGAATCTTGTTTTAACACACTCTAATCAGATTTGTCGTTATCTCAACCCTTCGTGCCCCACATGGGGCAACAAAAGGACTGTTGTGGCTTAACCCGGCTGGCAGCTAAACACCACACAGCCATTCACTCACCCTCCCCCCTCCCTCTCTGGGATGGGGGAGAGAAACGAGAAAACGAAGCCTGTGGGTTGAGATACAGACAGTTTATTAGGACAGAAAATAAAATAATAATAATAATATGTACAAAACAAGTGATGCACAATACAATTGCTCACCACCCGCTGACCGATGCCCAGCCTATCCCCGAGCAGTTTGCCCCCCCCCACCCCCAGCTAGCCACCCCTATATATTGTTTAGCATGACATCAGGTGGGATGGAATATCCCTTTGGCCACTTTGGGTCAGCTGTCCTGGGTCTGTCCCCTCCCAGCTCCTGCTGCACCCCCAGACTGCCCACTGGCAGGACACAGCGAGAAGCTGAGACATCCTTGGCTTGGTGTAAGCACTGCTCTGCAACAACCAAAACATCAGTGTGTTATAAGCATTCTTCTCATCCTAAATCCAAAACATAGCACCCTACCAGCTACTAGGAGGAAAACCAACTCTATCCTAGCTAAAACCAGGACAAATGGGTAATATCCAAAACAAAGACGTTTTAAAGAAGGCCTCGGCTGCATATTGGCACATTGGAAGGATATTGTGAGAACTGGGGGCACAGAAAGCAAGAGGACTTTCATTAAGTATTGCAATCAGTGGTGGCCACTACATAAGCTAAATGGCCACTTTATGTGATTTGTGGAAAATGGACTCCACAATTAGTAAGATAGTAAAGTAGGTATGTTTATTCAGCGCTGGACAGCATGGGGGGTAGTCCCACCAAAGTCGTGTGCACCTGATGCGGCAACTTGCCTTGGTTATATGCAGTAAAGAGTTACATATGCATGAAGTTTCCCAATACGCCTATACATATTCATAACCCGTCCCTGCTTCGTATTAAAATTAGTTCCAAGGAGTCATTTCCATAAACTCCTATCTGTGCTTGCGCAGTGTATTCTGGTGGTGGTCGTCAGGGGTCGTGGGGAGGAAGATTGATGACTCTTCCTCGTCACCGCTAGTTGATCTCATGTTTGCGCAGACTCAGTTGCTGCTTGGCCTCAACTGAGCAGGACCAGTTTCTACCAGTTTCTTAAGATAGGCTCACACTTATTAGGAGACTAACCTTGGTAAGGGGCCCAAGGCTTCTTGCTTTAGTTAATTTGCACAATGCAATATAGTTAGCAAAGACACTAAGTATCATCCTAGTTTAATGCCGAATATAGAGTCATGCATACGGACAGCTTCAGGAAGAAGCCAAGCCTAATCACCAGGTTCAAACAGCTGATGTAAATTATCAGAAATTTTCTTTATAACCCAATCAATTTTTTCATAAATTTCATAGTGTATCTATGTCTAAATGAAATGTTTATATATATTTGTACATATATATTTCTAGATATGTATATATTGTATGTAAATGTATATATTTTATATCCGAGCACTTCCTGGTCCAAATAGACCAGGCAGCCAGTCAGGTGGAGATCTTAGAACACATGGGTATGTGTCGAGAAATGGCTGCCAGCCAATCACAAAGCAATATGAAAACACATGGGGAATGACGCTGTCAGCAGTGGCAGCAGCCTCCTCATATGAGGCCGCACCTCGAGTACTGTGTTCAGTTTTGGGCCCCTCGCTACAAGAAGGACATCGAGGTGCTCAAGTGAGTCCAGAGAAGGGTGACGAAGCTGGTGAGGGGTCTGGAGAACAAGTCTTATGAGGAGCGGCTGAGTGAGCTGGGCTTGTTCAGCCTGGAGAAAAGGAGGCTCAGGGGTGACCTTATCACTCTTTACAGGTGTGATAAATTAGTGGGGGTTTGTTCATTGTCTTTGAGGAATTTGGAGAATCTGCTGGGGAGAAATGGTTGTAAAATTTAATGGCCTTGATAAGGGAGGAAGCAGGAGGGGGTGTTGGGTGAACATCCTTGAGTTAAACCAGACTCTGTGAAATTCCTTACCACAAGACATCCTTTTTGCCGCTTCACTACCCCCACCTGAACATGAAGCAGAGGAATAACGACCCCCCCTCTCAACAATAGACTGCGCAGCCTCAGCCAGTTCAACAAGTCCTGATAAGCCGGAATTCAACTGCTATAAAACAGCAACACTGGAAAGGGAAGTTGCGTGCTGTTGCGGAGCAGAGACTCCCCAGCCGCCCAGCGCTGTTTCGCTTGTGTCTGCTTACTTGATTAATAAAATAATTTCAATAGACCAGTAAATTGTGTGGTCTAATTTATAACAACAGGTACCTTAAAGGAGGTTGTAGCGAGGTGGGGGTTGGTCTGTTCTCCCACGTGCCTGGTGACAGGACGAGGGGGAATGGGCTAATGTTGCGTCAGAGGAGGTTTAGGTTGGATATTAGGAAGAACTTCTTTACCGAGACAGTTGTGAGGCATTGGAATGGGCTGCCCAGGGAAGTGGTGGAGTCACCATCCCCAGAGGTCTTTAAAAGACGTTTAGATGTAGAGCTTAGTGATATGGTTTAGTGGAGGGCTTGTTATTTTTAGGTCAGAGGTTGGACTAGGTGACCTTGGAGGTCTCTTCCAACCTAGATGATTCTGTGATACAGTGAGAGGGGGTTTCCTTTTCTGACGTGCTTTTGGGTACTCTGGTAGGGGTGGCTAGTCCTACCAGCCAATTACATGGCAGTATAAAAACACACGGAGCATATTATCAAAAATGGTGGCTACCAGCCACAAAATGATGGCTGAAACAACATGGAGGACCGTGTCTAATTACAGTGGAAAGGATGTCCTGCTTTGACATAATTCTGTGAGAAACTAAGTTGTGTTTTTGCAATATAGAACTAATTTTCTGTATTCAAAGGTAGTTGTGTAGTCATAACAAGGAGAAATGCTAAGTAGATAAGTGGACAGTAGAAGGCCTCACTGTTCCAAAATAAGGTGGAAGCTTGAGAAAAACAGGATGAGCAGTGTGGGAACAGTAAAACAAAGATCACAGGTTCTCAAAACATAAGAAAGGGAAACAAAAGGGAAAAGGGAGAAATTAAAGGGTTAAAAAAAAAAAAGAAAAATTGTACATGTATGGTATAGAGGAGCATCGAGTAGCTTGTGAACCTGTAGTACTCAGCCAATGAGGAAACAGGAGAGGTGTCGGGTAATAGGGAATAAAAGGTTATGATTTGTTTACTAAAATGCGCTCCTAACTGGCAGGATGCCCACCATTGAAATCGTGAATAAAATAACTTCACAGAAGATCCTGTCTGAAGAAAATTATTTGAGATTTTTCTCACAATTCTAAGGTAAACAGGAAAGGCTGTCTGGTCCTGCCAGTCAATT
Organism: Aythya ferina; assembly: GCF_964211825.1. Lineage (NCBI taxonomy): Eukaryota > Metazoa > Chordata > Aves > Anseriformes > Anatidae > Aythya > Aythya ferina. The sequence continues at coordinate 2,360,735 of NC_140313.1, read as the reverse complement.
ACAGGGTTTCCTGAGAATATGTGGGTATGATGGTGTCAAGAAATGGCCATCAGCCAATCACAGAGCAGTATGAAAACACGTGTGTTATGATGTCTAACAAAATGGCAGCTCCTTGCCATAAAATGGTGGTTAGAGCAAAATAATAACCCTGTGTGTATGTAGGGAAAAGGTCTTCCTGGTCTGATGTACTACTGGGTAAACTTGAAGTGGGTGGCAAGTCCTGCCAGCCAATCACAACAGACCATGTGACCAGAAGAGGGAGACTGACTTCCAGGGTAAATGGCCCATGAGGTTGCTGAAGGTAGGGAATTGGTATCTGTAACTTCTTATCTTGTGCATTAGCTGTGTATATAATATTGGCACTCTGCTTATTGCAAAAGCTGCTGGTGTTTTACATGCTACAAAACAGCAACCACTCTGTAACAAGGGCTTAGAATAACCCTGATATTATTTGAAATGTTTGGTCTAGCTTCAAATTTGGTATTACACAATAGTTTCAACTATTGCAAGAAATTAGTCAAATGCAGGTTCGTGATTTGTGATATAGAACAGAACTCTTGAGAGCAGAGCTCTTAAAACATTTAGATTTGGATAACTTGATCAGTTTGAGAGAGAAAAAATGGAAAAATAAGTTGAGATGTCTATTATTTTCTGTAATAAATGACTAAGCCCCAAATACGGTTACAATCAAAGTTTACAATTTATTAAACGAATAGAGGTAAGCAAACAGCGCTGGGTGCGCCAGGAGTCTCTGCTCCACCAAGACACACACAAGTTACATCAGGCGGATGGTTTTTATGCTCCTAGGCTAATACATATTCATCACCACTTTTGGAAAAGGCAGGGTTATTATAATTAGTTTCCCAGGACCCAAACCATCCCACGGATGCACGCGTATCAGTCTCCGGTGATCCCTCTGGGGGTCGCTCGTGCTGAAGGCTTGTAGTCTTCCTCCCAGGCTTTGTCCTTCGGTTGTTCTTCAGCTTCCCCCCTCTCCTTATTTAGTAGTCTCTGGGCAGGATGTCAGAAAGTTGTGTCTCGTGCAATAGTCAGCAGTTATCTCAAAAAACTCCCCCCTATTCTCTTATCTCCCAGACCCAAGTCTCAAGGTTTACCCTTCAAACCCTCTATCGACACGAACTGCTAGACCATTCTTTTGCAAGATACAAGAACTATATACACTAACCACTCTGTTTCTCTTGGACTTGTGGTTATTTATACAAGGGAATGTAAGACAGAAGGTCACATTTCATTATGAGGCCCTAGCGTTGTTCCACATTGACATGAATCAGATGAACATATTTCACATTTTCCCTCTGCAGAGATTTTGTGATCAGAACCAAAACTGAGTATAAGTCTATCTGTAAAAAAATAAAATAAAATAATATCGACTAGTAGCCCTAGATAGTAATTTCCACCTCTCTTACTATGACAGGGATAGGACAATCAGAACACTGTTTCATTTGAAAGACACTAACTTCCCTGGAATTTTCTCTTTTCAAGGTAAATCTCACAAAACCGTGATTTTCAAGAGGTATGTCAACAGACAAATGTTACCCCCCCCACCCCCCTGTTGCCCCATCCCACTTCCTCAAAGATCAGGAGTTTCAGAGCAACAGAAAATGGGCACAGTTCTCTACTAAGATCATTTTGCAATGTGCTCTTCTTATACTTGTTTTCACGTATATACTGCCTGAGAAGAGCAATATTCCTCAGTAAGTTGTAGGTCTTTAGAAGATCCATTCTCCTAGCCTAGAAACCAGGAGATTACAAGGGTATGTAGGAGTATCATTATCCATTATGGGGTTGCAAAGCTAAGAGTCCATTCTTCTGAGATCCAGGAGAATTGCCTCTGTGATCCTAATCATATTTACCAGAAATTTCTTCCTTCAAGGCTTCTTTGACTATCTGTTTGTCTTAGTTATTGAAGTTCACCCCTACTACATAGGTCTACAGACAACAGGTAGCCCTTAGAATATAGTTTTCTTGGATTTTTTATTTATTTAACAAATCCACCTATAATATCCATATGCCTTATGAAAGTAAAAATGCAGAAATACAGCAGAATTGCTCTAGATGGCAACCTTCTATTTTAAATGTTGCTTATTTTATCACTTCTTTTCTGTTCCCCAGGGGTTGGTGTTGGGGACCATCCTCTTTAATATCTTTATTGATGATTTGGATGAGGGAATTGAGTGCACTGTCAGTAAGTTTGCATACGACACCAAGTTGGGGGGAAGTGTCAGTCTGCCGGAGGGTAGGAAGGCCCTGCAGAGGGACCCAAACAGGTTGGATTGATGGGCAGAGGCCAATGGGATGAGGTTAAACACAGCTAAGTGCCGGATACTGCACTTTGGCCACAACAACCCCATGCAACGCTGCAGGCTTGAGGCAGAGCAGCTTGAAAGCCGTGCAGAGGAAAAGGACCTGGGGATGCTGATAGATGCTCACCTGAACATAAGACAGCAGTGAGCCCAGGTGGCCAAGAAGGCCAACGGCATCCTTGTATCAGGATAGTGTAGCCAGCAGGACCAGGGAAGTGATCATCCCCTTGTATTCTACTCTGGTGAGGCCACACCTCAAGTACTGTGTTCAGTTTTGGGCCCCTCACTACATGAAGGACATAGAAGCCCTGGAGTGTGTCCAGAGGACTACAAAGCTGGTGAAGGGTCTGGAACACAAGTCTTGTGAGGAGCGGCTGAGGGAACTGGGGCTGTTTAGTCTGGAGATGAGGCTCAGGGGAGACCTCATTGCACTCTACACCTACCTGAAAGGGAGTTGTGGGGAGCTGGGGGTCGGCCTCTTCTCACAGATAATTAGCAATAGGACTAGAGGGAATGGCCTCAAGTTGAGCTGGGGAGGTTTAGGTTGGAAATGAGGAGACATTTCTTTTCAGAAAGAGTAGTCAGACATTGGAACAGGTTGCCCAAGGAGGTGGTACCATCATCGTCCCTGAGAGCGTTTAAGGAAAGGTTGGACTTGGTGCTTAGGGACATGGTTTAGTGGGTGACATTGGTGGTAGGGAAATGGTTGGATGTGGGGTTACTCTGGGTCGTGCCTGCGTGCACGAGGGGAAGGGTCTGGGGTGCCTGCGAGCACAGTGGGAGGGGTCCTGGGTTCCTGGGTGGGATGCTTTTGCGCTATATAAGATACTGTCACATAGCAATAAATTGGGCTTACGGCACAGAATGCTGGTCGTTGTGTCCGTTTGTCCCAGGGCCTTTTGGTTGGGTTATCCGACATTTGGTGACCCTGACGTGATTCGAATCTGAACGTGAAACCGGTTGGCGCGAGTTAGGCGCGGCGCGAGTTAGGCGTGGTGCGTACGTGCTAGGTACGCAGGTGACCATGGGGCCTGGAGTCGATGAGGTGGTGAGTACTGTTAAATCCTTGGCCGAGGAAGTAGGGATAACACTACGAAAGAAGGACGTACAGTCCCTCTTGCTCTGGGTGACACGCCGGAATCTGGCAGTCTCCTGTCCATTGCTTGAGACAGACCGTTTTAGAAATGGTGGGACGGGATTTATTTGATAGCGCCTGCATTGGGAACAAAGAGGCGCTGACTTTATTTCCGACCTATGGGTCGGTGCGAGCGGTTTTAGAAAAGGTAGCCAACGAGGCATGCCTGTGGGCTACTGTGCGCCGCATGCTTTTGTCAGATGGGGACGGTGAGGATAAGCGGGCCCCTATGGAGCTTCCGGTAAAAAACAATCTAGAGGAGGGGTCAGGGCAGGCGAAGGAGGAGGCTCGATCGGGAGATGAAAATAATGTGGAGCAGGAGAAAGAAGGAGGTGGAAACCCCCTTGTGGCCCCCCTGCGAGTTCAGTTAGATCATGAAAAAATAGCAGTGCCTAGTGCTCCCCCGACAGAAGGGAACGCGGTACATACTTCATCGGACGGGTCCTTTTGGGGGGTAAATAAGAAGGGCTCCCTTATCCTATTCCCTGCCGGGGGTCCTGAAGGGGTAGGGGTGGCATCCAGGCAGGCGCCGGCGTTTTCGGGCTCCCTCCGGCCGCTGCTGTATGCCCCTCCGGTGTTTGACCCTGGAGAGCGGGAGGGGGGGCAAGCGTGGGTAGAGTTTTTTTCGGAGATGCCCCTACCGTCGTCCGTGTGTCGCGTTCCCGTTCCGTCGGGTGCTGCGTCCCGAGAGAGAGAACGAGTGGATAGTGAGAGTTCAACAGATGAGGAGTCTCGGGATCCTAGACAGGCTACTCCGCGACAGCCGATGCACATCCGCGAGGAGGTGCAGAAGGCAAGGGAAAAATGGACTATTAGTGCGCAAGAATGTCTTCTCTCGGGTTGTGAAATAACGCCAAGTCCTGTGCGGATAGGGTGCTTTCCTGTTTTCGCGGGGTCTCAGGGACATCAGTGGCAGCCGGTAGACTATAAGATGCTGCTACAGTTAAAAAAGGCTGTACAGGAGGGTGGATTCTCTAGCCCACAGACACAGGTTTTGTTGGATGCGGTGGCTTTGCAAGGGCCCCTGATGTTTGACTGGCGGCAGGTTGCCCGAGCCTGCCTGACGGCAGCGCAGGTACCCATGTTTGAGTCTTTGCTGGAAGAGGAGGGTGAAGTCTTGACGGTGCGTGCATGGGCGAACCCCCAGGATCCTTTACATGGCATGTCTGGGGAAGCGTTGTTGGGACGAGGGCGGTGGAATACTCCGCAGGAACAATTATTGCTGCCGCAAGCTGTGCTTATTGCCGCCGCCAATTTGGGTCATAGGGCATTAGAGCGGATGAATGCTGTAGTCAGCCCGACTCCCAGTTATCTGCATATTCGGCAAAAACCTGAGGAACATTTTGGGCGTTTTGCAGACAGGGTGCAGACAGCTGTGGCAAGCAGTAATTTACCACCGGAAGCACAAGATGTTGTTTTGAGGGAATGCTTAAGAACAGGAGCTCTGCCTGAATTCAAAGCCGCTCTTGCAGTGCTTCCGGCTTCAGCAAGCGCAGGCGAGCTGATCGCTCGTGGCTGTGCGTTTGGAAAGGCTCAGGAAATGCAACCTCTTGCTGCTGCCCTCAGTGAGCAGATGGTGGGAGTCACGTCTGCCTTCCAGGCATTTGCCCTCCAGATGCACCCTGGTGGTTGTTTTCGCTGTGGTCAGCATGGTCACGTAGCCCATGAATGTCCCAAGAAAAGGGAACCTGTGGTCGAAGTCAGCCGTGTTCGTTGTTGGGTGTGTGGGCGGTCTGGCCATCACACTCGGGAGTGCTCACAATGCAAAGGGGAAGTGAAAGAGGGAAAAAGGGATGGGCAGTCGGGAAACGCCAACGCCGGGACGAAAAGGGACCCACCGTCTCGGCCGCAAGCGTGGGTCCCAACCCCCATAGAGCAGGGGTGGACAAGTCCGCCATCCAGTCTCGGGACGGAAAACGAGTGGTAAATACAGAAGCTTGGCTTGCGGGTGCGCGGGCGGTGGAGCAAGGAGTGGAGATTCCCGTGCAACTGCGGACTGCCACAACCGAGCCCACTGTGTTTCCTCTGGTAACCGAAAGTGATGATGGGCTCTCTAGCGTGGATTATCCCCTGATACAAGTTAGCTTTGACATGGGCTCTCGGCCAACTTTGCCTGCCCGAGTAGCTATTCAAGGTGTGAAGGATCTATTTCCACCGGTAGCCACTATAACCTTTTTAGTGGACTCTGGTGCAGATGTCACCTCCATTTCCGCTGCACACTGGCCTTCACAATGGCCGCTGGATCCGCTGCCACTAGCGGTCAGTGGGGTGGGTGGTTTGGTGGAAGGTCATCGCAGCCGTCATCCAGTATTGATTCGCTGGGATGATGCTGGTGTCCGGCAGAAGGTGGGGCCCCTCAGACCTTACGTTCTAGCCATTCCTATATCTCTGTTAGGTCGTGATGCATTAGTGTTAGCAGGAGCTCGCTTACATATTGAACCTTCACAGCAGGTTTTATCCAGGGGGCCACTGGGGAGCCGCGCCCCTGTTGGCGTTTAACGTGGCGGTCGGATGACCCCATATGGGTTGCCCAGTGGCCCATCACAAAAGAGAAGCTTATCGCTCTGCATGAACTCGTCAAACAAGAAGTCCAACAAGGACATCTCGTTCCATCAACTAGCCCTTGGAACTCCCCTGTATTTGTAATTAAGAAAAAATCTGGGAAGTGGCGCTTTTTACATGATTTACGCGTGGTTAACGCCTCGATGGAGGACATGGGGCCCTTACAGCCCGGGTTGCCGTTACCTACTATGATCCCTAGAGATTGGCAATGTATGATTATAGATTTAAAAGATTGTTTTTTTCAGCATACCTCTGCATCCTGATGACACCAAGCGTTTTGCTCTAACCATTCCATCGTTGAACAATATGCAGCCAGCGGCCCGGTACGAGTGGGTTGTCCTCCCTCAAGGCATGAAAAATTCCCCTACGATTTGTCAAATGTATGTGGCCAAAGCCCTTGAGGCGGTTTGTCAGCAGCACCCCACTATCTTGGTTGTCCATTATATGGATGACCTGTTGCTTGCTGCCCCCGTACTGCCTTCGGGTCTGTATGATCAAATAGAGGCCGCTTTATTGGGATTTGATTTGACCATCGGGAAAGATAAAACTCAGCTAGTGTCTCCATACAAATATCTGGGGACTCAGCTTACAGAATGCCTCGTGCGACCTCAAAAATTGTTAGTCACAGAGAATTCGGTTAATAACTTGCATCAGTTACAAATGTTGGTTGGTGCCCTGCAGTGGCTCCGTCAATTTGTTCCGCTGCCCCCTGACGAGATGCAATTATTTACTGATCAGTTGCGGGGCGACACTGACCTGACAGCCCCGCGCCAGCTGTCTTCCCGACATCAGCACATATTAGAACGCTTTATGCAACGTCTCCAAAAGCAAGGTTTATGGCGTCGCGATGCCGCACAACCCTTGCTTGCACACATCCTTTTGCAGGTACAGGGAGCTATTATTATTCTACATCAGGGCCAGCTGCAGTGCCCACTGCTTTTTGGCTATGTGTCTGTGCCCCGCGTTGCGTTTCCACAATGAGATGAACTCCTTGCCCTCGCTATAGAGTGGGCTCGAACGAAGGTGCGTGCAATAGATGGCAGTGAACCGCGCCTGTTGTCGGTGGAACTACGGCCGAATGCCTTGGCGTCTCTTTTACAACAATCTATGCGGCTGCAGACTGCCCTAGCAGCTTACCCTCATGCTTTGCAAGCGTATCCAAAGTCACTTTATGCGAATCTGTTTTCCATACTTGATGTAATTCCTGCTTTGCCGATCTCTCTAGAGCCATTGCAGGCTTGAACTGTTTTTACTGATGCAGCTGGCTCCACTCACAAGTTTGCCATGGTGTGGTGGACTGGCTCGGAATGGGAAGGCCAAGTGCACTGCAACACTTCTGTATCTTTACAGCATCTTGAAATGCTTGCTATTTGTCTCGCACTCTCTCTTTTTCCCACAGAGCCTTTGAATATTGTAACAGATAGCCAATACTGTTTTCGCTCTGCCGCTCTCTGCTGTTCCTGCATCGCACCACGGACTGAAACCGCAGTCCTCCTGTATAATGCTCTTTCTCGGCGCAGCCAGCCTGTTTTTGTAATGCATGTTAACAGCCATACCCAGTTACCTGGTTTCATTACAGCAGGTAACGCGGCAGCAGACTTGGCATGCTACCCTGCTCTTGTCGATACCCGTGTAGCTGCTGCCCAGTCGCACTGCCAATTTCACCAATCAGCTTTGTCGCTGCATCGTCTATTTAAAATTCCATTAGCCGACGCACGGTCTATAATAGCCACATGTCCAGCCTGTAGTCACCCTGCTCCTCTGCCGTCTGGGGTAAATCCGAGAGGACTGCGTCCCAACGAGCTGTGGCAGATGGACGTTACAGAATATGCACCTTTCGGACGTTTCCGGTTTCTCCACGTCGCGGTGGATACCTGTAGTGGTATGATGTGGGCTACTGGTCTCACAGCACAGAAAGCTCGAGAGTGCATTCGTGCCCTGCGCATTGCAGTAGCGGTCATGGGAATCCCACACACTCTAAAAACAGATAATGGTCCAGGCTACACTAGTTGGCTCTTTGGCCAATGGTGTTGCACCTGGGGTATCACTCATATCTTGGGTATTCCGCATAATTCTACTGGGCAAGCCATTATTGAGCGTACTCATCTGACTTTGAAAGCTCGCCTCGATGCTCTTAAAGAGGGGGGAATGGAGGCGACTGGCTATGGAGATTCCTGTCCACATGCTTTGTTATTAAAGGCTCTTTTTAGTTTAAATCATTTGGAAGGTCGATCCACAGACCATGCTATGACAGAACACGCACCTTTAGGGGTTGTTCAGGTACGCCTGGATGGTGGGCCGTGGAATCGGGATCCGGTACCCCTGTTAGTTATGGGTCAGGGTTACGCCTGTGTACAACTACCATCGGGGGTTCGATGGGTTCCAGCCCGATGGGTACGTCCGTTCCCTGAGCAGGTGGATTCAAAGGAACAGCCGCTCCCTGAGCTGGCAGACTCAAAGGAACAGGAAATGAGTAAGTAACTTTCTCCCCTTTACAGCGACTCCTGCTTGTCCTTGCCTTGTGCCCTGCAGTGTACGGGGGCTACTGGCAGGAGTATGCTGTGGGCTACTGGACTGCTCTGCTGTTTCCAACGCCATACGCTTACAACCTACGGTCTGCTGAGCCAGTACCCAACGGGACACTTCGTGGACCGTTCCCGCTTGTTACTTGCCGGGGAAGGAAGCTGACTACCATCCGTATCCATGCCACCATGCAGGCAGGTATCAATCTGACACATGAAACACACTTGTCATCGGACGGCACCACGCATGCAACGGAGGACGGAAAAGAAACCGTTCTGCCAGTGGCGCAATTGTGCGGCTCCATTGACATTTGGGACAATGGGACAATAGCAGATGTGACCGTTCTGCCGTGGACAGTTAAGACCACGGTGCGCAATCAGTCGGTGGCCTGGTTGTGGGTGGGGCCACCGGGCCAAGCTCCTGCACTGGTGGACTTTTTCCCTGGGGATGTTTGGACTGTAAATAGCCATGCGACGGCCCCTTATCAATTGGTCCGCGTCACACGTTTCGAACTCCGTTCATTGGCGCTTACCTAACCCCTATTGGTTGCTCTGTTCTCAGAAATGTGCTTGGAAGGTGATCCCAGCTAACATGACACTTGGTTTGTGCTCTATGGGTCTGCTATTGTGGCCACATCGCTCTGTTCGCAGCCCACGAGCAACCCAAGGAGTCTGTAAAATTCCGGTGTTGTTAAAAATGAGAGATAAAAGGTCAGCTCAGTACACACAGCAAGCAAGAAGCAATCAAGAGGAAAATTTAATGATAGGGTTAATTAGAGATTTCGCAAAAATGCAGAATGTGAGTCAAGTGACCGCTTGTTTACCTATGCCTAAATCTGCAGGTGATCCTATACCTTGGGGCATAATCACATCACCGATACCCAAGATTGAGAAAAACAAAACAGTCCAATGTGAATCGGAAACAATCATAGAGACAGAAATGCTGGGAGGGTTTTATAGAGTCAGATTCGCCTTTATCCTTGGTGTAAAAAGGAAAGAAATTACATATTTACGGACCTAGACAATGAGGATGGACGACTAGGGATGTGTGAGTATGATGCACCACGCACATGACAAAAGGAAAAGGTTATATGGAAGTGCAAAGAAAGTAATGAGACAGGTGGATTAGAGGGTTGGGAGTCAGCATGGGCATTAAGTATACTGCAGAAATACCAATATGGGGGGAATACTCCTTGGTGTTTGCAATGGGTAGAAAGGACGAATAGTGACCAGAGTTTACTATATGAGACGGCTCAGAGGGAAACTAGTAGTCAGGAGAGAGTGAAGGCAGTCCCGTGGTGGAATTGTACACAAATATTCAATTGTGACACTGCTTTAGAAACAATATCTCTGCTCCCGGTAAAGATAGCCTTAGCCACCAGATGTGCATGCAGAGGTCTACAAGTTAACATGAGTATCACCAATCGGAATATAGCCAGACAGACCGGTAGGAAAAAGATCTTAGTGAATTGTAAATCTTCAACTATACGAAGCATGGGACATATTATGTGGGCCGCCAGTGATGGAACTTGGACAACTCATTTAAGTTTGGATGGCCCAGTAAAAGAAATAACTTTAGGATTGCCCACCCTTTGCCCACTTTGGAAGAAATCCTCTCTCATAAGGAGAAGGACAAAAAGAGAAGTAAGTGAAGAAAATTATGAGTGGCAGGAACCGTCCACTGGGATTAAATTTGGATGGATGGCAGAATCGTTGTTTGCCCTGATAGCTTCCTACCAAAACAGAGAGCTGATTTACAATTTGATGGGGCAAGTACGTAGATTGGCCAGCATTACCAGAAAGGGGTTTAAGGACTTGAATATACAGTTACAAGCCACAACAAGAATGACCCTGCAGAATAGATTGGCCCTGGATATGCTTTTGTTAAAAGAACACGGTGTCTGTGGATACCTGAAAGAAAAGGCTGACCATTGCTGTATACACATTCCAAATGTAACTGCCGATGTAGAACGTGACATATCCCAACTAGCCCAGGTAGAATCCAAAATAAAAGAAGAGCAGCGTGACGCAGAACAGAATTGGCTGGGGGCAACTCTTGAGGGGCTAGGCCTTCATCTAGAGGGATGGCTTAAATCACTTTTGCGAACAATATTGCTACTAGTAATAGTATTCATTGTGATAGGGCTAGTATATTCATGTATAAAAGCAAAAATAGCTAGAAGCAGTGTAATGAATCGCAGCATGCTGACCATTTTCACCAAAAATCATGAGGAGTTCCCACTATCACCACTTGCTCCTGGGACTCGTCCCTAAGTAGTTATGATTAAATCACGCTTAGCGTAACGGGTTAAAGGGTGTACGTTACTGCATAAAGAGGGGGGAGATGTGGGGTTACTCTGGGTCGTGCCTGCGTGCACGAGGGGAAGGGTCTGGGGTGCCTGCGAGCACAGTGGGAGGGGTCCTGGGTGGGACGCTTTTGCGCTATATAAGATACTGTCACGTAGCAATAAATTGGGCTTACGGCACAGAACTCTGGTCATTGTGTCCGTTTGTCCCAGGGCCTTTTGGTCGGGTTATCCGACAGTTGGACCAGATGATCTTGGAGGGCTTTTCCAACCTTAACGATTCTAATGATTATTAACTTGACTGCCAAATGACTGGCCATACTTTCCTTCAAGACCAAACCCCAACATAACTAAAGAAAAAAGTGTCAAAATAAAGTAATGGCTACGCATTTTACTTGACTCAGTCATAAGAAGCTGACTGTAGACCCTATTTTAGAGAGTACTTAATCTTATAAGATCCTGGGACTGTCAAGAATACTCTGAGTTTCATACAAGCTACTTTTCTTACACAACAAATGGAACATCATGAAACTAAAAAAAGGAGTAACCTCAATATGTAACCCAAGGAGCAATGATGAAAGGAAAAGGATACTTCTACCCTTCAAAACCACAGCTTCAAAAGAAGGGAGTGGTTTTATACCTCACCTTGGTTTGTCCAATAGCATTGGGCTGTAAGTTAGCCATACTTCTGAGGAAGTAGGAAACCTTAGTCAGGGAGAGAAGATTTTAAATGAGTCTTCTGAGGTGAACATCCTTATTTTAAATTAGTAGTTAGAGAAGACATATACACCTTCCACCATCTTACAGCTGTCATTCCTGGTAGTATTTTGTGTCTTGTTTGAGAGTGGAGGCATGTTCTCACCTGTGCTTTGGAAGGTAAGGAAGGCAGGAAATGCCTAGTTTAGGAATCCCAAGGTGACAGGGTGTGGAGCACAGTTCTGAGCATCTGGGTATTCCCCCTGAAAGTGCAAGCTCCTCATGAAGGATGGGTTCGCTTTGAAGAGTCTTGGGATAAAGTGCAGCATCCACAAAATATTTTGGCAGAGATGTTTTTAGAGATAGATGGGGAGCAATCTGACAGAGGGGGAAAGGAGGCTCATCAAAGTATAATGTGTCACTTTGCATAATGTGATCCTAGATACATCTGCTATTCCTAGGTACAACTAGATAATGGTAATAAGTATTATTACAATGGAGGGTTTGAAAAGCAACAAATTTTTGAGTGAATACAGAATAGAAAGGCTTACTGACATATCTTTATAGAACATGTTTTCAAAGATACATTTGTGAAAAACAATTTTAACAAACTTTTCTCAATCAATTTGGGAAAAGCTCAACTTCAATTGAACTCTATACAGCTTTACTGTTTTTATGCACATACTTCTTGAAATTTATGCAGCAAGTACCTTGTCCTTATCAGTATGTCTGCTATCGCTAAATAATCCACCCCATTCAGTAGCAGTCCCCTATTTTCCCTGTTCAGCCTTTTACTATTAATGCAATAGTGGAAGTTGCTGTTGCTCTTCATATTCCTTACAAGTCTCAAACTGAGCTTTAACTTTCCTGATACCATCCCTATATACCTGGACATCTCTCAATTCTTCCTTTGTAGCCTGTCTCTGCTTTCATCCTCTGTATGCTGCCTTTTTGTGTTGGAAATCCCTTATTAGTGCCTTATACTTAAGTAAAGCATGCTATACTTCATCAGAGTATAGTTCCATTTACCTGAAAGTTTTGTCTCTGATAGAAGCTTTTGGGTCTCAGGAGTCATCCCTCTGACAAAGTCAGCATTACAAGGTACGTCAGGCAAAAATATTTTTTCTAATGATTTCAGTGGTGTATTTCCTATAAAGCCATACCTTCCAATTCTAGCTGTTTTCTTAAGGTTTAGAGAGACCCATAAATGTGTGTCCTAATACACTGTAGCCTCAGAGTATCAATACAATGTGGTAGAAACTGCATTTAAGCAAAGCTGAACTATTTAGACCATTCATCTAAAGCAGCTTTGAATTTTACAGATCTTCTATTCCTAAGATGAATATATTCACACAAACATGGTATATTTATCTTCCATTTCCCAGAAATACTACCTTAAAATATTAATTGCCTTTAATTTATTATGACAAAGTAATCATTATCCTATACCTACTAACAGCATTTTAAAACTATGAATTACCCTTTTCTACTCCCAGAGTGAGCAGAAAGTCTGAAATAAGTTTAATTCTTTGATTTATTTTTCCTCTTCAAGTGTGCTCCATGCTTGCACAACCTTCCAACTTCATCTCTCCATAGAAATATAACCTTTCTTTCTGTTTTTTACCTATCCAGGTCAGGGTAATCAACATCCTGGAAGATTTATGTCTATGGTAGACAGCCTATTGTATCTAAGCCATTGTTGAAGCCTGATCTGAACTTTGGACATGGAAAAGTATAGAAACGCTTAATTTTTAGGCTCATGGACATACAAGTTTGCAAATACAAATTAAAGTTTGGATTTCAAGTTCATCCTATGGCTATAGGTGGTCACAGCCAATAAATAATAGCAGCCAATAAATAATAGCAAGCCCTCAAAATGTAAGCACTGAGTTAAAAGACGAGGCTGAAAAAGTCAGCAAACCTTCAGGCAAACCATACAACAAATTTGTGCTATGTGGGCTTTAGCATATACCACAAATCTTTTCCTACTTCAGCTGTCCAGAAAACATGTCTCAAGCTGATATCTTTATTTACTAAAAGCAAATGACTCTCTATAGTAAATACTCAAAAGTTAAGAATTTAAATCAACAAAAGTAACAGAAAATATAATTTATTCACACTGTAATCTCACAAAAAAAAAAACAATCCACAAAATCACCAAGCACAGGATTACCCCAGTTTTAGACTGGTTTATCACTGCAAGTAATTTGTTAAGTCAGCCTATTTAAAAAGGAAAGTCAGCCTATTTAAAAAGGAAAAAAAAAAAAAAAAAAAAAAAAAAAGGTAGCCAACTAGTACCTTAACATTTGTTTAGGTATGGAAGTGTAAGTAGATATCAGCCAATGAATCAATAGCCCTACCCAATACCCTATTCTTATGATAAGGTTGAGCTGTTGAAGGCACACGGGCTTTTCTCCCCTTGGAAGAGCAGACTCTCTGATTACGCGCAAACTCCCTGTCCATTACTGTATAGTCCCCGAGGTATAGGGTTTGATGACTGCGGGCGGCTGTAATAGTACCACAAGCTACTTCGCATGCGCCCTACCTCCCCCTAGTTGTTTCCGCGCGTGGGCGTACAGGCCTTAGCAGCAGCTAGGAGGAGGCGGAACCAGTCGGTTCGGCTTTTTCTCTCCTCCCTAATTCTCTCTTTGTTTCGCCTGCCTTTCTTCTTTTCATCTAACTCTTGCGCATCACAGCTCTTCTTACGTATCCCTACTGCGGATAGAAAGGGTGGTAGTAGCGCTGCTAGCTCTGCACCTCGTCCACCGCTCTCCTAGGAACGGTCCGGAGCCATCTGCAGCGCCTACAACATCCGCTGTGAGGGTTCTCGCTTCGCTTCGCCCCGCCCCGCCCCGCCCCGCCCCCCCACTCCTGTTCCCCCGCCCCCCGTAGCAGGTATGCGAGCACTGAAGAATGGGGGGGGGAGAGGGAAATAATGGGCTTGGTTCTTAAGAGCTGTTAGGGCGGTGGTAGTGTGCGTAGAGGAGTGATATCGGGGATACTTAAAGCTTTTCGCAGTGTTTCCGCTGCTTTCCATGAGACGAGAGGTGGTAGGGAGTCTCTTGCTTACTATGGTGTGGCCTCCTCCCTCTCGGTTCCTGGCGTGGCAGTTGCTGTGAAGGAAGGCCGCGGTCTGGACTGGTGGTCCTTCCCCACTCAACAGGGCAGACAAAGGAAACAATACGATGAGGCTTCTGTAGCCCTCGCTGGGAACGAGGGGGTCGTGTGGGGCTTCACAGCGGTTGATGTATCGATCGTGATTCGGAGGTTGGTGTGAGATATGGGCCCGGCCGGGAGCACACTGGTCTCCACAGCTCCAGCTTGGCATCCTGCTTGCATATTTATTTTTATTTTTTAACTGAACCTGGCAACCTTTGAGTCTTTTGTGTTCCGGTGTTCTCGGGGGAGAAGGGGGAAACAATTGAGAAGTATCACGCATTGAACACTTGGTAGTGTCTTCCCTTTTGTCTGACTCGCTGAGCTGGATTTATTCATCATTGGGAAATGTCCGTTTTTGATATATTTTCTCCGTGTTTACTTCATCTTATTGTCTCATCTAGAGCACATATGCCAGAAACATCCTTGCTGTTCTTGTGTGTGTGTTTTTTTGGGGGAGGGGGTTCTGGCGGAGGGTGTTCAGATAAATAAGTATTTAGATTAACTAGCCAATTTAGCTTGACCATTGACACAACTCCAAGCTGCTTTTATTGATTTAAAGTTAACTTGGATTTTTATTCCCTTTATTATTTTTAAATTAAGTGTTAAGGTAACTTTAAGTGCATTCATTATGTGTTTGGTGAAGCGCATATGTGTTAGGATTCAGTTGTAGATTACTGGAAGTGGCCTTGGTGTACGGAAAAGAGCTTAGTTGATCATTTAAATAGTCTTAATATCTACTGTTATTAAAACTGACTGTCAGCTTAGTTCTAATTTGGAACTAAAAAGATCTCTTAGTTATGAGACCTCATTAATCATAATAATAAGGTGCTTGTGTTCCTGTTTTAGTTTTACTGGGTAAACTTGCTAGCAACTACGAAGGCCAGTGCTATAAGTTATTGTTTGAGTTAACATAATAAATAAAAGAGAATAAATAGCTCCTTTTTATGTTGGGAATTCAGGGTTAAATAGGAACATCCTTAGGGCTTAAGTTTTCTTCCTTTTGGGGGTAAAAGAGAAGTTTTTTGTTTTTGTTTTTCTTTTTTTTTCCAAAGGGGTTTGGTTATAACCACCCAAATAGAAGTTGAGGGGGATGTATTTTTGAGCCCATGAGACAATGATAATCTTAGGCTTCTGAACACAACCAGTTCTCTCACCTTACTGTAAAATAGAGATGAAAATGGCTGTCTGACATGACTATCATGATGATGCATTTTCTTGATTGAATTCAAGTATCTGCACTTGCCTTTCCTCTAGAAAGGAAGCTGTAGTCATGTTAATTCTATTTTTTTCTCTATTACAGTGGGCATATGCTCAGATGCTTCAGTTCTGTGAGTTGTTGGTGTTGGCAGCCTTCAGAGATATAAATAGAAGCTGATTTCAGAGGCCCCTGTTGACAAGGCTTTGTGTGTAAGCCTCTAGGTTGGCCTGTCACAATGCAGCCTTGTGACAGGTAGAAGCTAATTCACTTCAATTTTGTGACCCTGGGGTGGTTTTACTCAGCTGTGTAGCTGAGCTCCACCACAACTGCTCTCTCACTCCACTCCCCTCCCCCCCCCCCCCCCCCCCCCAAAAAAGGAGAGGGAGAGAAAACATGATGAAAAGGGCTCAAGGGTTGCGATGAGGACAAGGAGATCACTCAACAATTATCTTCATGGGCAAAACAGACTCAGCATAGGAAGATAAATAAAATTTATTACTTATTACTAACAGGCTAGAGCAGTGAGAAATATACAAAAAAAAAAAAAAAACCTTCCTTTCATCCACCCTCTTGTAATTCCTTTCTCTGAGTGGTGTGGGAGAATTGGGGTTGCAGTCAGTCCGTAATGCTTTGTTCAAAGTCATTCTCTTCCCCTGCTCCAATGTGGGATCCTTCCCACGGGACACAGTCTTTCCTGAGCTGATTCTGTGTGGGCTTCCCACAGGCAGCAGCTCTTCAAGAACTGCTCCAAATATGGGTCCATCCATCAAGAGCAAACTGCTCCAACATGGGTCCCCTACATGTAGCAGCTCCTGCCAGGTCACCTGGTCCCATATGGCCTCCTCTCCAGAGACTATAGGTCCAGCCTGGAGTATAATCCAGCAGGGGTTCTCCACAGGCTGCAGTGTGGAAATCTGCTCTGATGTGGTGCCCATAGGCTACAGGGGGACAACCTGTTCCACCATGGTTCTCTCCACAGGCCGCAGGGGAACTTCAGCTCTGGTGCCTGGAGCATCTCCCCCTCCTTCATCCCTGACTTTGGTGTTTGCAGGGCTGTTTCTCACTCCTTTCTCTCCCAGCTGCTGTTGACCAGTGTGTTGTTTTTGTTTTTTTTTTTCCCCTTTCTTAAATATGGTCTCACTCAGGTGCAACCAACATCACTTACTGGCTCAGCTCTGGGCAGTGGTGTATCCCTTTGGAGTTGTCTGAAATTGGCCCTTATGGTGCAGCTTCTGGATTTTTCTCACAGAGGGCATGCCTGCAGCCCCCTGCTACCAAAACCTTGCCATGTAAACCCAATACAGACCCAAGTTTCTGAGAAATTTAGGAAAGTAGACATGTAATGGTATTAGCTAGCTTTCCAAGGAAATAGAGTAGCTCATGCTGGGCTTTAGCCTTCCTGACTTTTTTCTGTGAATATGCTGGTAACTTCCTTGTACTCTCCCTGAGTTGCCTGTCTCTTCTTCCAACGGATATAAAGTCTTTTTTTCCCTGGTTGCTCAGCAAAAGTTCCCTGTTCAGCCACGCCAGTCTTCTTCCCTGCCAGCTCATCTTAAGGCACGCAGGAATAGCCTGCTCCTGGGCCTTTATGAATTCCTTCTTCAAGAGCATTCAGCCTTCCTGGACTCCTCTAACTTTTGGGACTGACTCCCAAGGGACCCTCCCTACCAGTGTCCTGAACAATTCCAAGTCTGCCCTCCGGAAGTCCAAGGTAGCAGTTTTACTGACACTCCCTCCTGATTTCACCAAGAATAGAGAACTCTACCATTTTGTGGTCACTCTGCCCAAGACAGCTCCTGACCACCACATCTACCAGTCCTTCTCTGTGAAGAGGTCTAGCAGGGCACCCCCTGGTAAGTTCACTAACCAGCTGCATCAGGAAGCTATCTTCTATGCTCTCCAGAAACCTCCTAGACTGCTTCCTCAGGGCTGTATTGTATTTCCAGCATACGTCTGGGAAGTTGAAGTCCCCCATGAGAACAAGTGCTGGCAGTTGTGCAACTTCTGTCAGCTGCTTGTAGAATGCCTCATCTGTCACTTCATTCTGGTTTGACAGTCTATAACAGGCCCCCACCAGGATGTCTGCCTTGTTGGCCTTCCCACTGATCCTTATCCATAGGGACTTAGCCTTATCATTCCCAGCCCTAAGCTCTAGAACATTGGAATACTCTCTAATAGGGAGAGCCATGCCACTGTCCTTGCTTTGTTGACTGTCCCTTTTGAAGAGCTTATAGACATCCATTGCAGCACTCCAGTCGTGGGAGTGGTCCCACCACATTTCAGCGATGGCAACCAAGTGGTAGTTTGCCTGCTGCACACTGACTTCTAGCTCCTCCTGTTTGTTGTCCATGCTGCATCCATTGGTGTAGATGAACTTCAGTTGTGCCACTGCCCTTGCCCCCAACCCTGGCATTGTTCCCTTGGGGGTTATTTCTATTGAGCCTCATTTCATCCCCATCTCCCATTGTACCTAGTTTAAAGCCCTCTCAACAAGCTCTGCCAGCTCCTGGGCTAGGATTTGTTCCCCCCTTTGAGGCAGGTGGGACCCATCTGCAGCCATCAGGCCAAGTGCTGAGTAAACCTCCCTCTGTCCAGAACCTCCCAAATTCCTGCAATAGCCCCAGTCTCTCAGCCATGTATTTATCAGCTGGGCCTTCCAGGTCCTCTCACTATCTCTTCCTGCCACTGAAGGGATAGAGGGAAACACCACCTGTGCTCCCACTCCATCCGCTAACCACCCCAATCCTCTGAAAGTCCCTTTTGATAGCCTTCAGGCTTCTCTCAGTGATTTCATCGCTGCCAGCCTGAATTATCAGTAATGGATGATAATTGGAGGGGCAAACCAGGCCAGGAAGTTTCCTGATAATGCCTCTGACACGGGCCCCACAGAGGCAGCAGACTTCCCTACAAGTAGAGTCTGGCTGACATATAGGGCCCTCTGTTCCCCTTAGAAGGGAGTCATCTATGACAATTACCCTTCTTTCCTGGTGGAGGCAGTCTTGAGGTATGGAGTTGCCTTCCTTGCTCTAGACAACCTCCTGGGTGGACCTTCCCCCAAGTTTTCCCTTAACTGTCCCTTAAGCTCGGGAGCCTCACATTTGTTGTGTAAGGGCACCTGGGGAGGTGAGGTGGGTAGGGAGGGGGTTTGCCCTTTCCAGGGTTGCCCAGGGAGCTGGTGGACTCACTATCCCTGGGGGTGTTTAAGGAAAGGTTGGATGTGGTGCTTAGGGACATGGTTTAGTGGGTGACATTAGTGGTAGGGGTATGGTTGGACCAGATGATCTTGGAGGGCTTTTCCAACCTTTATGATTCTATGAAAGATGGTGGTTTTACCTTGCTATGCAGCTGAGCTCTGCCACAACCGTTCTCTCACTCCCCCTCCTCAAAGAAAAAAAGGGAGAAAATACGATGAAAATAGCTTGAGGTTTGAGATGAGGACAGGGAGCTTGCTCATCAATTATCATCACAGGCAAAACAGACTCAGCATAGGGAGATTAATATAATTTATTGCCTATCGCTAGCAGGCTAGAACAGTGAGAAATTAAAAGGAAATTAAAAACACTTTTGCCCAGTCCACCCTCTTCTACATCTACCCCCGGAGCAGCACAGGGGAATGGGGAACATGGGATGTATTCAGTCCATAAAGATTTGTCTCCACCACTCCTTCATGGTCACTCTTCTCTTGCTCTGACATGGGGTCCCTCCCACGGGATGCTGTCCTTCCTGAACTGATCCTACATGGGCTTCCCACAGACAGCAGCTCTTCAAGAACTGCTCTAATATGGCTCTGTACCACAGGGTCCATCCTTCAGGAGCAAACGGCTCCAACATGGGTCCCCCATGGGCGTCAGTGTTGAGAGTTCTATCAGAATAAATGTAACCTTGTTTTGTAGTCCTGAAACAACAGTATAAATCATTGAAGTCCTACGACCACCAGCAGGGAAGCAGATTTTAATTACTTTTTCGTCCTGCCTCTGATTTACTTTGATCCCAGAAATCTAGTTTAACTAGACAAATGCTGCCATCCATTACAGTTGTTACTGAGATATGTTTACAACTTGTAGTGTGGCTTTTTTTTCAAGTTATTAAAAAGTATTTATTTAAACACTAGAATTAATTACCTTTTGGTACGCTTGAGTTTTTATGAGCATCAGCAGTCAAATATCCCTTATTGTGTCCGCTTCTAAATTGTAAGATAGTAATCTAGAGTTTTCACTCCAAGTGGGGATATTTTAGGCAATCATAGGCAGTACTTCCACTAAATCTAATTTCTTGGAGCACAAGTGTGATATTGTTCTGTGCTCTCAACTTGTAGTAGACTGCTTGATTACCGTGTTCTAGTTTCATTGCCCTTGGGATCCAAGGATTTAGTTGCTATTATCAGTTTTTCTATAAACCTTGCTTTGCAGAGGTTAAATACTAGTGAGGTTGAAGTATTTTTATTCCTAAAGTTTGTAGTTGGTGGCAAAGATGAGGGTTAGCATTGCCTACCTTTGGGAGGTGCAGAAGTCTGTTTATAACATTAAGACAAAAGATTTAAGTGGCTTTTTGGTAATACATAGGCTGTGTAAATGTGGTTTCCTAATGCTTTTCTTGGTTTTATTTACAGCATCAAGATGGCTCAGGAGACAAACCAGACCCCAGGGCCCATGCTGTGTAGTACAGGATGTGGATTTTATGGAAATCCTAGGACAAGTGGCATGTGTTCTGTTTGCTACAAAGAATATCTTCAACGTCAGCAGAATAGCAGTATAATCAGCCCAACAGGTAAAGGTTTGAGTCTTTGTTTTTAAAATAGTAGGTAATGAGAGGAATTACAGAATGTATTTCAGGAGTTCTGATAGCTGTGTACTAAAACTATGTATTTCAAAGGGAATAATGCTTTAAATCAATTTAAAAAAATGCATTTTTTGCATAATATATTCTGGCCCATTTGGTGTTGAGCCTTTAATTTACAACTTACCTTCCACTAAAAGTGTGTTCTTACACAATCCCTGTGTTTTGGTCATTAGCATTATAGCCTGTCTTTAAGAAAATGCTGTAGAATGAATGGAAACAGTTTATAAATCTATGCAAAGCTACTTGACTAACTTGTATTCTAGAGTTTGTTTATAATCAACTTCTCAAATCCCTTTTATACAGGCACAGCTAGTGGTTCAAACACTCCTACCTCAGACTCTGCATCTATACAACGAGCAGATGCAAGTTTAAACAATTGTGAAGGAGCTGCCAGTAGCACATCTGAAAAATCAAGGTAAGATGAAGGTATTATTTTCAGGTTTGAATGAAATGTGAGCAAATAGCAAGTTAAAGTAACGCTGCAGTAACACTATGCTATTATAATGAGTTTCTGCAGAGGAAAAAGGGATGGGGCACCAGACAGTGCCTTATGGATATAAATGAGAACTAATTAGTGGTTGGTGTTGGACTGTTGCATTTACAAGAACATTTTTGGTTTATCTGGAGAAATATTTGCCACAGATTTCCTATTTTCCTATAGGGAAACTAAAATAGATTGGAAGATGTATTTTAGAGATGGTAGAAGTAGAGGTCAGGAACAGGTAGTCTATTGATGGATTTTGACAGTTTGAGCTTTTATTATGAACTCAAAACTAACATAAATTACCCATTTCACCGTACGTAAACAGAAATGTGCCTGTTGCCGCTTTGCCTGTAATGCAGCAAATGACAGAAATGAGCATTTCAAGAGAGGAAAAAGTAACACCGAAAACAGAGACTGAGCCAGGTATGTTTGCACAGTAACACTGGGTACAACTGACTTAACAGAAGCTGACAGTTTATTTACTTTAAAACGCTAACAAAGACTGCTAAAGGTTCTTGGACTAATCAAGTTGTCAATAGATATAACTAAAGCATTGTTCTGTGGGTGTAGAATATTTACCACACGTTGATCAGTGAGAGTGTTCAATTTAATTTTTATTCCTGTACAGCTGTACTATTTAAACTTGGAAGTATTTCTTGGTGGGAGGTGGAGAGGGACTACTCCCTTACCTACAACTAGTGAGGGATTTGTTTCATTGTATAGCAGTATACTCAAATGGATATCTTAATGTATTTGTTTGACCCTGCTACGCAGCTGAACTCCACCACAACTGCGCTCTCACCCCCTCCCCCCAAAAAAAAGGGGGGGGAAATATGACAGAAAGGGCTCACAGGTTGAGATAAGGACAGGGAGGTCACTAGGTCACTCATCACTGGCAAAACAGACTCAGCATAGTCTGAAACAGTCTGAAAACATCAAAAGCTGATGTTCTATAGGAGGAAAAACTGTTAATTATAACCAAAGATTTTTGTTTGTTTTTGGAAATCTGAGTTAAAAAACCCAGAAGGTACTACTCAGCACTATATAGATGCATATCTGTCAATAAAGACTGCTGTTACAGATGATAGTTACAGGTCAGGATTTTGTACATAGGATTTCACTATTTGAAGTAAGTCATGCTAAGTAAGATTCTGTGACGTGAACTAAATTACAACTGCTTTTACTGTATTCTTTTTTGGTTATGTACAAACTAAGTGGAGGCTTTTACATGTTTCAGCTTCTTGTAACTGATGTCATCTGAAGGCTTATTGTATGTAACTTTAAATACAATAATGAAGTATAAATTATTTATTAAACCAATATTGTCTTGTTATGAATTGCTACCTGGAAAAAGTGATAGAAAAAATACATAAAATGGTAGCAGTGGTCAAGTGAGCCAAATTTTGTCTTATTAAAAATGGGGATTTGTTATTCTGTCAGCTGTAAAGGGTAGTCTTCTATTTCTGTTGATTCAATATCTGTTTTCTCTTAATGAGGTAACTAAATGCTTTTTACATTCTTTAGGGATTTCCCCCCTATTCTAATCAGTAAAAGGAACTCAAGATAATTACATTTCTAAATAATCTTGCAGCTTGAAACTCAGAGTTGAAATCAGCCAAAGCTCTGTTACAAGCTTGAGTAGAGAACGCTTGGAAAACTACAATAGAATTTAAATCTTTGGAAAAAAACTTCTGGAACCAAATTGTCTTCCTTAGCACATATCCGTGAATTCTTGAAGCAATCTTCAGCTGCTCTAAAAGTAGAAGTTCCCTTTTAAGTGTTTGTCAAGCTGGGGGTAGATTTTATAAATTGCATAGAATAGTGTCCTTATATGCCCTTATATACTGTTCTTAACTTGTAAAGGTTTTATTGGACATCTAAGATAAACCAAGTGTTAGCTGTATTCACTGGTACATTTATCCCTAAGTGTCTTGCAGTGAAGAGAAGATGACCTAAACTTTTCTTAAATCCCTATGTGGCATTGTGGGGTTAAGCCCTGTAGGCAGCTAAGCACCCTGCAGCTGCTCACAAACAACTCTGCAGACACCAAGGTCAGCAAAGGAGGAGCGAGAGGAGGTGCTCCAGGTGCTGGAGCAGAGATTCCCCTGCAGCCTCTTGAGAGGACCACGGGGGAGCAGATATCCACACCATACCCTGTGGAGGATCCCATGCTGGAGCCTGTAGGAAACTGCAGCCCATGGAGAGCCCATGCAGGAGCCACTTGTCTGTCAGGAACTGTGGCCTGGGGGGACCCATGCTGGAGCAGTTCGTTCTTGAAGGACTGCATCTTGTGGTACGGACCCATGCACTGTGGGAAGCCCATATTTGAGCAGTTTGGGAAGGACTGTATCCCGTGGGAGAGATTCCATGCTGGAGCAGGGGAAGAGTGTGAGGAGGAAGGAACAGCAGAGATGAGGCATTGTGAACTGACTGCAAATACCCTCCCCCCATTCCTCATTACCCCATCTTCCCTGTTCTGCTTGGAGTTTGGGGGAAGGAGGTAGATACTTCAGGAGTGAAGGAATGAAGTTGAGTCTAGGAAGAAGGGCGGGGAGGTGTTTTTAGTTTTGTTTTTCACTATCCTACTCTATTTTTAATTGGCAATAAATTAACTTTCCCTAAGTCAAGTCTGTTTTGTTTTTGGTAATTAGTAAGCAATCTCCCTATCTATTCACTGTGGTCTTTTCCACAGGCTGCAGGAGGATATTGGCACCAGTACCTGGAACATCTCCTCTCCCTATTTCACTGACCTTGGTATCTGCAGAGTTGTTTCCTCTCACATTTTTTTCCTAACTCCTCTGTCCCATAGCTGGTGTACGGTGGTTTGTTGTTGTTTGTGGTTTTTTTTAACCCTTTCTTAAGAATCTTATCACAGAGGTGCCAACAGCTTCACTGATAGACAAAACAAGCTGAGCCAATCTGAATCTCAATGGGAAAATATCTACAGTAGGCATACTCTTCTGCAGCAGTTGTATTGGTTTATATAAGGAAAACTACTGTCAGTTCTCTAGTTATTACAGCAGTCATTACTTTAAAGTAGAAGTCTCACAGAGTCACTGTGGTTTTAATGCTTTGGGGTCAGAGTAGCATTGTTCTTGCTGTTTGTAGGATTTTTCTGTGTATAGGTTGAGCAACTGTAGTGCTGTGGCTTGCTACCAATAATCAGTAACCTTACTGTTCCCATGTGCCTTTCTTAAAGATGCAACTAATTTTCACACAGAGTGAAGTAAATATCCCCAAATTTACAGTGCAACACCTGTACTTGTGCTTTGTTCAGGCACTTATCTACTGCTAAAGAGCAACATAATTCCAGTAGAATTGTAATGATCACTCTTGGGCCTGTTTTGTTGCTTCTCATGGTACCATATCTTATAATGCCTGCGGATAACTTATTTTTGTCTGTCCTGGATTCTGTTAGCATAGAGTTAATATTCTTCCTAGTAGCTGGTATGGATGGTGTTTGGGATTTAGGATGAGAGTAATACTGATAACACCCCAAATGGGTCCCCCGGGCAGCAGCTCCTGCCAGTTCACAATCTCTTGCGTGGGTTCCTCTCCATGGGCTATAGGTCCAGCCCAGAGTCTGCTCCAGCAGGGGCACTCCATGTGCCACAGCCTCCTTCAGGCCAGATTCATCAGGCCAGATTTCTCACTTTTCTCTCCCAGCTGCTGTTGCGCAGCACTCTTTCCCCTTTCATAAATCTGCTCTCACAGAGGTGCAACCAACAAATTTTATTAGCTCACCTCTAGCCAGCGGTGTGTCCCTTTTGGAGCCAGCTGGATCTGGCCCTTATCTAACATGGGGCAGTTTCTGGACTCTTCTTACAGAGGCCACCTCTGCAGCCCCCCTGCTACTAAGCCCTTGTCACGTAAACCCAATACAGAGGGCTAGCAAATGGCTTTGTAGTGTTTAGCTGTCTGCAAGGCTAAATCACAGTGTTGTCTTAAATTTTTAATAAATTATGAAGACATGACTCTTTTTTTTTTCCTGAGTCTTTCAACCTTGAACCTTGTAGTTAGAAGAACTGGTCTAGTTTAAATAAATAAACCTCATCTGGTAATCTTTTGAACTAGTGCTTGGGAAGAGAAATCAGCCAAGGCGATAACCAAGGAACTTTTAGTTGCATGTTTCTGTGTGCCATCTGCTGCTTTTCCTTTTTGGAATTTATTATAGTTTTGAGTGAGTGATACTGTTCAGGAGCTCTTTTGGGAAATGGGCCTTTGCACTTTCTTAGGATTGTTCTCATTGCTTTTTAATTCTGATGTTGCTGGTTATGCCAGTGAAAGCTTCTCAGTTAGTTGATACCGAGGAGGAAGTATGTTTGTAGTAGGTAGTAATGCTTTCCCTCTAGATGGATTTGCTTTTAATGTCTTTGTTTTGTGGCATAAAATTATATACTAGACTATTTACCTTGGTGGTTCTGGGAAACTCCTTTTTCCACTTCCATTTTTTGTGAGCATGTCCAACAGTGAAGGTTGTTCCATTTCTAGTTTTAATTTTCCTCTTAGTGCCATGTTTCAAGTGACTTAAATTATTCAGTTCAAGGCTCCTTTTATCACATTTTCTTTTGCATCTGATGGAAACAGCAAATGTGTTCCCACGGGTTCATATTGTGCTTTGTTTCTGATACAGATGAAGCTTCTCCCAGGCAGCTATGTAATAATCTACAAAATGTGCAAATATTTGTTTCCTCTGTTTTCAGTCTGCCATGGCTTATGATTAGCATTTCATTTTTAAATAATTTGGCAGTATAACAAATCTAAAAGGAACTTGACTATGCTTTTTTGTTTGGAAGATTTTTTTTTTTTATTTTTTTATGTCATAGGTCCTGGTTTCAGTTGGAATAGAATGTCTTCCTCCTAGTAGCTGGTATGGTGCTGTGTTTTTGGATTTAGGATGAGGTTAATGGTGATAACACACTGATGGTTTAATTATTGCCAAGCAGTGCTTACACTAAGTCAAGTACTCTTCTGCTGCTTATGCTGCCCTGCCAGTGAGGAGGCGGGGGAGAATCACCTACCTCAACCTGCTGGCTGTGCTTCTTTTGATGCAGCCCAGGATATGGATGATTTTCTGGGCTTCAAGTGCACATTGCTGGTTCGTGTTGAGTTTCTCATCAACAAAGATTTCCAGGTCCTTCTCATCAAGGCTGCTCTCAATTAATTCTCCATTCAGCCTGTATTCGTGCTTGGGATTGCCCTGGCCCAGATGCAAGACCTTGCACTGGGCCTTGTTGAACCTCATGAGGTTTTTCACAGGCCCACCTCTCAAGCTTGTCAAGATCCCTCTGGATGGCATCCCTTCCCTCCAGCATGTCAACTGCACCACATAGCTCGGTGTCATCGGCAAACTTGCTGAGGGTGCACTCAATCTCACTGTCCATGTCACTGACAAAGATGTTAAACAGTACCTGGTCCTTATATGGGGTGGCTGGCCAGGGCGGGGGGGGGACTGCTGCTTGGGGACAGGCTAGGCATCAGTCAGCGGGTGATGTGATGCACAATGCAATTGATCTTGCTTCCTATGTTCTTTTATCATTATTATTATCATAATTATATTTCCATTCATTTTCTGTCCTATTAAGCTGACTTTATCTCAACCCAAGAGCTTTTACCCCCAGTGTGACTGTGTTCTCAGAATTGTTTTATATGGCACATTACTTACTGTATGTGTTCCCTGATGTGCTATTTATCATTTTGGGGGGCTGGTTTAAGGTTATTAGTTTGCTGTACTGTGTAACACCAGAAGTAGGATTATCATGGCAACAGGATGACAAAGAAGATGATATCATAAAAGCAGCAGTAACCACCTGATCCCTATCCCAGGGTGAGCTATGAGATATGTGAAAAGATTTCAGCCATCGTCCAAGCAAGCATGTTGTCACCTTACTGCTCTGTCACTGAGATAATGGGGCCAATAGTCTGGAATTAGAGGGCAGAGAAGTCAAGCAGCTGGGATCCCTCTCTAGGGAAGGGCATTGACAAAGCAATTGGAAAAGGAGCACAAGCCCTCACCCTCTAGAGGTGAATCTTGATAGGTGTGAAGGAAAGGTATCCCTTCAAGGATGATGATATATGTTACCCATGCAAGTGGACCACCATGGAGAGTGGTAATCATAGAATGGCTTGGGTTGGAAAGGACCTCAAAGATCATCTAGTTCCAGCCCACCCCCCCGGCCATAGGCAGGGATGCTACTCACTAGATCAGGTTGCTCAGGGCCTTATCTAACCTGGTCTTGAACACCTCCAGGGATGGGGCATCCACAACCAGTGGTTTTATCTACGTGACTGTGGGGAGGACATGAGGAAGTGGGATGGCGATCCTACTTCAACCCTAGCAACTCGGGTACATGAACTTCAAGCAGCCGATACAGGGTTTCCTAAAAAAAAAAAAAAAAAAGTTACTGTTCCAGTTTCTGTTGGGCAGTCCCCCAGAGGGGGTAGAAGGGCTGATGTTCTTCCTGTCCCTAATGAAGGGACCTCTGCTTTGTATTTGCAAGAATTAAGTGATAGATACTCCAACCAGGTCTAGAGGGGGCCCTGCCTCTGGCCAGGCATAGGAAAGGGACAACTGGATTTACTGGACTGTGTGGTTCCAGTGGCTTGGCACATTGGACCTACAGGAGTACAAGGATCTAGTGGACACTGGTGCACAGTGTACACTAATGCCATCAAGCCATAAAGGGGGCAGAACCCATCTGTATTTCTAGACTGACAGGGGGATCCCAACAGCTGTCTGTATTGGAGGCTGAAGTGAGCCTAACTGGGAACGAGTGGCAAAAGCATCCCATTGTGACTGGCCTAGAGGCTCCGTGCATCCTTGGCATAGACTACCTCAGGAGAGGGTACTCCAAGGACCCAAAAGGTTACCGGTGGGGTTTTGGCATAGCTGTTTTGAGCACAGAGAAGATTAAGCAGCTTTCTACCCTGCCTGGCCTTTCAGAAGACCCTTTGACCTGGTTTCAGCTGGGATAGAGTTAATTTTCCTCCTAGTAGCTAGTATGGTGCTTTGTTTTGGGTTTAGGATGAGAATAATGCTGATAACACACTGATGGTTTATTTGTTGCAGAGCAGTGCTTACGCTAAGTCAAGGACTCTTTTTCTCATACTGCACTGCCAGCAAAGAGGCTGGTGTGCACAAGAAGCTGGGAGAGCACAGAACCAGGACAGCTGACCCAAACTGGCCAAAGGGAGACCATATGACATCATGCTCAAGAATAAAACTGGGGAGAGTTGGCCCAGGGGGCTGTTGTTGCTCAGGGGCTTGCTGGGCTTTGGTCTGTTGGTGGTGAGGAGTTGCATTGTTTATCACTTGTTTTTATTTTTATGATTATTTTCTCTCTTCCCCTCTCTCTCTTTTGTCAATTCCCTTCCCTGGGGGGCAATGAGCAAACAGCTGTGTTATGCTTAGCTGCCTGTTGGGTTAAACTACAACAATATATCAAGACCTCTTTTAACCTTTTACACTATGAACATGTATATGGTGTTAAGGATGTCAAGAAATTATTTCAGACAAAAATCCTTTTGTGAGCTTTGTCACGCATTGTATAACTATGGCCGTAGCTGTAAATGTTAATGCTGGCTCTCCTTGTCTCATGATTGTGCATTTAACTTGGTAACAAGGATAAGGTGTACCAGCTGCAGGCTGTTGTGGAAGTCTGGGAATGTTTATAGAGGCACAAGGCCATGGCTATTACATAAACAAGTGGATTGTTTGGCTATGATTTTCACTGAGAAGTGTAAGGTCTATGTAGAAAAACATCACAAATGTAAAGGCTAGATGAGCAGAATTTGCTATGAACAGGTCCGTAACATAAACCTGCATCAGTGTTTTGTGCCCATTCATGAAAAATCCAGAAGCAGGACAGGACTATATTATCTATGATATGGAATGTATGTAGGTGACTGGGCCACATATCCTGAACTACATTTTTACCGTGGAGTTAGCTCCAGATGCCTGTTGGGATGAAGGAGACAGGGCAGAATGGAAAGCTGAGTGAGAATGGGAGTTTAAAGGGGGGACATCTCATAGAGGGGAACAATCACCTCCCTTGAACTTTTGGCAATGCTCCTTGTAATTTAGCCCAGGATATCATTGGTCTTTATTGCAGCAAGGACGTGCTGATGGCTAACATTCAACCAGCATGTACTGGTGCCTGGGGTTGTTCTTCCCCAGGTTCAGGACTTTGTCCTTCTCCTTTGAACTGGATGAGGTTCTTGTTTGCCCATTTCTCCAGCCTGTCAAGGACCCTCTACATGGCAGCACAACCCTCTCATGTATTAGCCACCAATGGGAGCAATTTTGGAGATAACCAAATTGTAATGAGAAAGTACTGACATAAAATGGCTGCTAAACACTGCTAGGAGAAAACACTTGCTAGCTTGGGAACCAGGCCTGGGAACTTGCCTGTAGCCCTCTCTTCCCTCTAGGGCCTTATTCCATAGAATATGAAATGTGCTGCCATCAAGCAAGCCAACCAGTTAAAGCCTTAGTGTTATGGAGGGTGATGGCTGAAATACAAATATGGGGAGGCCTGGCAGATTGATTACATCACGCTTCCACAAACCTCCTATGGCAAGTGCCATGTACTTAAAATAGTGGAAGCAACCACTGGATGGCTAGAAACATATCCCATGCCACTACCCAGAACTGTCCTGGGCCTTGAAAAGCAAGTCTTATTGTGACATGGCATCTTGGGAAGAATTGAATCAGACAATGGGACTCATTTCCAAAACAACCTCATAGATGCCTGGGCCAAAGAACATGCCATTGGTTGGGTATATCACACCCCCTATCACGTACCAGCCTCTGTGAAAATCAAGCGATACAATGTATTGCTAAAGACTACACTGAGAGCAACAGGTGCTGGGGCATTCAAACTTTGGAATACACATTTATCAAAAGCCACCTGGTTAGTCAATGCTAGGGGATCTGTTGAGCTGACCCTGCCCAATTATAACTCTTATGTACTGTAGAAGGGGATAAAGTCCCTCTAGTGCACATAAAATACATGCTGGGGAAGACAGTCTGGGCTATTCCTGCCTCAGGCAAAGACAAACCCATTTGTGGGATTGCTTTTGCTCAGGGACCTGGGTGCACTTGGTGGGTAATGCAGAAGAATGGGAAAGCCTGTTGTGTACCTCAAGTGGGTTTGATCTTGGGTAAGAATAGCCCATGATTTTTGTATAATATTAATTGCTATGTAATGCTGTATGTCATAACTACTATGCTTGCTATCGTACTTATCAACTGCACTACAGTAAGAGTGACCTGGATTAATAACAAATGAATTTTGATGGAACCCATCAAAGTGCAGCAGTGATAGAATCAGAACTGTTTTGTGAGGCTTTCTGTTAGTAGTAATAGGTATACAAACATAATAATAGGATTTTGATTTTTAAAGAGCAGTTATAAATAGTAAAGATAGTCAACATAACTGGTTCTTCATGCTTGGAAATAACGCACTTTTCACAGAATGTGATGCTTACTGATCCAAGAGGATCAACTAAGAAATCGTATTTGTGTGCATGAAATTTATTGCAAACAATTTAAGCCTATGTTCTCAATAATTCTGGATTGCATTTTATAGTTTGCTCTTTATCTTTTAGAATAATAGACATCATCATGCAACTGTGAGTGTTCAGGAAAACTGAAACTCCCTGGCTTGTATGTGTTCAAGTTTGTATACAAACATACCTCCCTCAGACTTCCTCTGTACCAATTTGTGTACAAAAAGTATTTAAAAAACAACATCTCTCGATGGAAAAAATTAATATTTTAATGGAAACGAACATGATTCAGAGAAGTTAACAAAAAGGACCCATTTTTGTCTTGGAGAGGACTTGAGTAAAATGTGACTAAAATTTGACCAAAACTGTTCACAATAATGTTGATTGAAAAATGAGTCTTTTTGATTATATCTGCTTGAACATTAAGGCTGAATACAGTGCAAGGATACAGATTTCCAGTGTAAATCTGTAGTTTGCTCTTTAAATAATCGGGGGAAAAAAGTCTGAAACAAGAAGGCTCTTTTGAACTGTGTGTAATTTGTAGTTGTGTGTTGGATGTCTCAGAATCAGTGGTTTAAAGCTCAAGAATGCTAACTGCTGTTCTGGTTGACTCAGGTTTTAGATAATTGTACTGGGTCTGGCTGGAATGTTAACTTTCCCTGCAGCAGCCCATACAGTGCTGTGCTCTGCACTTGTAGCTACAACAGCAGTGTTATCACACCAGTGTTGTGTCTGCTGCTGAGCAGTGCTGGCACAGCATCAGGACTCTCTCTAACCCTCCTAGGGGGTGAGCAAAAAGTGAGAAGAGAAACATCACCAGGGCAGCTTGACCTAAACCAATCAAAGGGATATTCCATACCATATGATGTCACACTCAGCAATAAAAGGTGGAAACAGGAAGAAGAGGGGAGGGGTGGGCTCTCATTGTGAAAACGTCAGTCCTCCTCCCGAACACCGGTTACATTCGTTGAGGCCCTGCTTCAAGGACGTGCTCAAGCATCACTCATTTGTGGGAAGTAGAGAGTAATTTCTTTCCTCTGCACTTCCACATAGCCTTCATTTGTTTTATTTGTTTGTTTTCCTCCTTTTTTTTTCCTTTCCCCCTCTCTTTTTCCCTTTCCTTTTTTTTTCCCCTTTAGTTAAATTGTTTAGTTCATAATAATCTTTCTTTTATTATTATTATTTCCTTTTAATTAAATTATCCTTATCTCAACCTGTGAGTTGTTCTTTGCTTTACTTCTTCCCCTCCTCATCTGAGGAGGGGGAGTGAGAGAGCGGTTGTGGTGTTTAGCTACCCAGCACAGTAAAACCACCACAGTCCTTTTTGGCGCCCAACGTGGGGCTCGAAGGGCTAGAATTGATAGAATAGATTGAATAGAATTGATTAAAATGCGTACAACTAACACGCTTACTTGCTAGTCACCATGTTCAGTGTCCTGTTAATAATGGCTTGTTTGATCGTATGTCATGCAATCCGTGTCATGTTCTCATTTCTCCTCTATATCCAGTCCGAGAATGTGCTACAATCTATGTTCTTTTTTTTGGATTCGTTGTGCTACCAGGCACTGGCCTTGAGTTTAATCTGGCATTCAGGCTCTGCGCTGTTATCGTTTGGGTCTCATGGAAACTATCTTTTAGAGAATATTCAGAACTACACTGCCTTCCTTTCCTCATCTGGATGTCAGTTTATGAATAATATTAGGAAGGGTACCTCCTCCTTCTTTCACAGTGGGCTAATTACAACAGTTTGGGAGTATTTTGAATATCCATGTGTTATAAATGGCTCAGGATTCAAATTAGGATTAAATAAAAAAAATAGGATTTATTGAAAGAATATAAAGGAATAGAGGTAAGCAAACAGCGCTGGGTGCACTGGGAGTCTCCGCTCCACCAGGACACACACCAGTTACATCAAGCAGCTGATTTTTATGCTCCTTGACTAATACATATTCATTACTACTTCTAAAAAATATAGATTATTGAAATTAGCTTCCGGGGTGCAGTCCCTCCTACTGGAGCATGCGCAGTCTCCTCTGGGGTCTCTTCTGGGGGTCTCTAGGGGTCTTTCATGCTGAAGGCTCGTAGTCTTCCTCTCCCCCTTTGTACTTACTGGGCACCATACCAAGTTCATAGAATATTCTCTTCAAGTCTTGTCTCCCAGCCATCCTTCAGCTTCTTTCTCCTTCCTCTTTATCTCTCGGCCCCCCTAACCAGATACCAAAGATCCACATAGTATCCCATAACAGTCACTAGTTGTTATCAGTTGTTCTGAAACTCCCAGACACACGAGTAATTAAAACATTCTTCCCCAGCCATTCACAGACACATCTATAGCAGTGTTAGAAATAGAAGTCCAGAATAACAAAAGCAAACAGGTTCATAAATTTAAGAAGTGATAAATTGACTAGAATGATGGGGAGACTGGGACACACTGCATCTGTGGTTCAAGAATTAAATTGCCAGTGCAGGGCCCAGAGGCAGACAGGATTCAAACAGAATTGTTCTTTATGGACACGGAGGAGGTCAACTCTGCGCCTCAGGACTGCCTCCACCAAGAAAGACAGGAGGGTTATTGTTGTTGGTGACTCGATTATTAGGGGAACAGAGGGCCCTATTTGTCGGCCTGACCATACCCGTAGAGAAATCTGCTGTCTCCCTGGGGCCAGGGTCAGGGACGTTGCCAGGAAGCTTCCTAACCTGGTACGCCCCTCTGACTATTACCCCCTTTTGATAGTCCAGGCGGGCAGTGATAACATCGAAGAGAGAAGCCTCAAGGCTATCAAAAGGGACTTTAGGGGACTGGGTCGGTTAGTGGATGGAGCGGGAGTGCAGGTGGTGTTTTCATCCATCCCTACAGTGGCAGGGAGGGGTACAGAGAGGACACGGAAAGCCCACCTGTTAAACACGTGGCTCCAGGACTGGTGCCAACGCAGAAATCTTGGGTTTTTTGATCATGGGGCACTTTACTCAGCACCTGGCCTGATGGCCGCAGACAGGTCCCTATCTTTTAGGGGAAAAAGGATCCTGGGCCAGGAGCTGGCAGGGCTCATTGAGAGGGCTTTAAACTAGGTAGGAAGGGGGATGGGGCTGAGGCTAGGATTGTTGGAGCTGTGCCAGGGGGAACAATGGCAAGGCCGGAGGATAAGGCAATGGCCCAGCTGAAGTGCATCTACACCAATGCACGCAGCATGGGTAACAAACAGGAGGAGCTGGAAGCCATTGTGCTGCAGGCAGGCTACGACTTGGTTGCCATCACGGAGACGTGGTGGGACCAGTCTCATGACTGGAGTGCTGCAATGCCTGGCTATAAGCTCTATAGAAGGGACAGGCAGCATAGAAGGGGTGGTGGTGTGGCTCTCTATATTAGAGAGTCTTTCGAGGTTGTAGAACTCGAGGTTGGGAATGACAAGGTCGAGTCCCTTTGGGTTAGGATCGGCAGGGACAACAAGGCTAGTGTCCTGGTCGGGGTCTGCTATAGACCGCCGAACCAGGATGAGGAGACGGATGAGGAATTCTACAGGCAGCTGACAGAGGTTGCAAAATCATCAGCTCTTGTACTCATGGAGGACTTCAACTTCCCTGACATATCCTGGAAGCACAACACAGCCCTGAGAAAGCAGTCTAGGAGGTTTCTGGAGAGCGTGGAAGATACCTTCCTGACGCAGCTGGTTAGTGAACCTACCAGGGGTGGTTCCCCGCTAGACCTTCTCTTCACAAACAGAGAAGGACTGGTGGAGGACGTGATCGTCGGGAGCTGTCTTGGGCAGAGTGACCATGCAATGGTGGAGTTCACTATTCTTGGCGAGGCCAGGAAGGGGACCAGTAAAACCGCTGTATTGGACTTTCGGAGGGCTGACTTTGAGCTGCTCAGGACACTGGTTGGTGGAGTCCCTTGGGAGGCGGTTCTGAAGGGCAGAGGGGTCCAGGAAGGCTGGGCGCTCTTCAAGAGGGAAGTCTTAATGGCGCAGGAACGGTCTGTCCCCATGTGCCCAAAGACGAGCTGGCGGGGAAGAAGACCGGCCTGGCTCAACAGAGAATTGTGGCTTGATCTTAGGAGGAAAAATAGGGTTTATAAGCTTTGGAAAAGTGGGCAGGCCACTAAGGAGGACTTTAAAGAAGTAGCGAGGCTGTGCAGGGACAAAATTAGGAAGGCCAAAGCTCATCTGGAGCTCAATCTGGCTACTGCCGTTAAAGATAACAAAAAACGTTTCTATAAATACATCAACACAAAAAGGAGGACTAAGGAGAATCTCCATCCTTTACTGGATGCGGGGGGAAACTTAGTTACAAGAGATGAGGAAAAGGCGGAGGTGCTCAATGCCTTCTTTGCCTCAGTCTTTAGCGGCAATACCGGATGTTCTCTGGATACTCAGTACCCTGAGCTGGTGGAAGGGGATGGGGAGCAGGATGTGGCCCTCATTATCCATGAAGAACTGGTTGGTGACCTGCTACGGCACTTAGATGTGCACAAGTCGATGGGGCTGGATGGGATCCACCCAAGGGTACTGAGGGAACTGGCAGAGGAGCTGGCCAAGCCACTGTCCATCATTTATCAGCAGT
This sequence comes from Aythya ferina, assembly GCF_964211825.1. Taxonomy (NCBI): domain Eukaryota; kingdom Metazoa; phylum Chordata; class Aves; order Anseriformes; family Anatidae; genus Aythya; species Aythya ferina. Next base: position 2,325,440 of record NC_140313.1, on the reverse strand, counting down.
CCTGGCTATCGGGGGAGGTCCCAATCGACTGGCGGCTAGCAAACGTGACGCCCATCTATAAGAAGGGCCAGAGGGCAGATCCGGGAAACTACAGGCCTGTCAGTTTGACCTCAGTGCCAGGAAAGCTCATGGAGCAGATCCTCCTGAGAGTCATCATGCAGCACTTGCAGGGCAAGCAGGCGATCAGGCCCAGTCAGCATGGGTTTATGAAAGACAGGTCATGCCTGACGAACCTGATCTCCTTCTATGACAGAGTGACGCGCTGGGTGGATGAGGGAAAGGCTGTGGATGTGGTCTACCTTGACTTCAGTAAGGCTTTTGACACCGTCTCCCACAGCATTCTCCTCAAGAAACTGGCTGCTCTTGGCTTGGACTGGCGCACGCTTCGTTGGGTTAGAAACTGGCTGGATAGCCGGGCCCAAAGAGTCGTGGTGAATGGAGCCAAGTCCAGTTGGAGGCCAGTCACTAGTGGCGTCCCCTAGGGCTCGGTGCTGGGGCCGGTCCTCTTTAATATCTTCATCGATGATCTGGACGAGGGCATTGAGTGCACCCTCAGTAAGTTTGCAGATGACACCAAGTTAGGTGCGTGTGTCGATCTGCTTGAGGGTAGGAAAGCTCTGCAGGAGGATCTGGATAGGCTGCACCGATGGGCTGAGGTCAACTGCATGAAGTTCAACAAGGCCAAGTGCCGGGTCCTGCACCTGGGGCACAATAACCCCAAGCAGAGCTACAGGCTGGGAGAGGAACAGTTGGAAAGCTGCCTGGCGGAGAAGAACCTGGGAGATAGTCGGCTGAATATGAGCCAGCAGTGTGCTCAGGTGGCCAAGAAGGCCAACGGCATCCTGGCTTGTATCAGGAACAGTGTGACCAGCAGGGCTAGGGAGGTGATCGTCCCCCTGTACTCAGCTCTGGTGAGGCCGCACCTCGAGTACTGTGTTCAGTTTTGGGCCCCTCGCTACAAGAAGGACATCGAGGTGCTTGAGCGGGTGCAGAGAAGGGCAACGAAGCTGGTGAGGGGCCTGGAGAACAAGTCCTACGAGGAGCGGCTGAGGGAGCTGGGCTTGTTCAGCCTGGAGAAGAGGAGGCTCAGGGGCGACCTTATCGCTCTTTATAGGTACCTCAAGGGAGGCTGTAGCGAGGTGGGGGTTGGTCTGTTCTCCCACGTGCCTGGTGACAGGACGAGGGGGAATGGGCTTAAGTTGAGCCAGGGGAGTTTTAGGTTAGATGTTAGGAAGAACTTCTTCACTGAAAGGGTTGTGAGGCACTGGAACAGGCTGCCCAGGGAAGTGGTGGAGTCACCATCCCTGGAAGTCTTCAAAAGACGTTTAGATGTAGAGCTTAGGGATATGGTTTAGTGGGGACTGTTAGCGTTAGGTCAGAGGTTGGACTCGATGACCTTGAGGTCTCTTCCAACCTAGAAAATTCTGTGATTCTGTGATTCTGTGACACAAATTGTTAAAACATTCCTCACACATGTGTAACCCATATATTGCTATTTCTAATTCTGAATAACGGGTTTCCTCTTCTCTCTAAGATTAGTCGATTGTTTAGAAAGTTTACCCGGGAATCTGTCCAGAAACAGTCTTGTGGTGGGTGGCAAGGTGTGTTGGAGGATATAGGCAGGTACCTGTCACAGGTGTCTCCTCCAATAGTTTTGAACTTCACCCCTGAGCAAATGCAAAATCCTAAAAACCTGGTAGAACGTTTGAGAGTTGTATGTCCTGACCCTGATAATGCCAGAGAACGACAGCTTGCAGCGTTGTGCTGGGTCCTGGCTTACTCATATCAAACACTGTTTAACCTCATCCAGCATCTTGAAGAGAGGGAGGAAGTCTCTGAGTCTGATGACCAGATAACACATGCTGTGGCTGACCCAGAGGACCAACCGACTATGGTATCAGTTGCCCCCATAGTCAAGTCGAAACAATGGAAACAGAAGTCAGCTCGTTTGGTAAGGGAAGAAGCCTCTCCTAAGAAGGAGGGAGAAGAGGAAAAGGCAGGCACCTCTAAAGCAGAGCCATCATAAAAACAGCAGGAAGAAGAGATGGAAATCATAAAGGAATCAGAAACCACTCGATCCCTATCCCTGAGTGAGTTGCGAGAAATACGAAAGGATTATGGTCGATGTCCAGGTGAACACATCTTCACCTGGCTGCTTCGATGCTGGGATGCTGGGGCCAATAGCCAACAATTACAAGGCAATGAAGCCAAGCAGCTGGGATCCCTCTCTAGAGAAAGGGTGATAGACAGAGTAATTGGGAGAGAGGCAAAGGTTCTCAGCCTCTGGAGGCAACTCCTGGCAGCTGTGAAAGAAAGATATCCCCACAAGGAAGATATTGTATATCAGTTACGCAAGTGGACCACCATGGAGGAAGTTCAAGAGCACCTGCGGGAATTAGCTGTGCGGGAGATGATTTATAGTGATTTGGACAATGCCCAGACACCTCAAGATCCCGATGAAGTCCAGTGCACAACATCCATGTGGCGTAAATTTGTGCGGAGTGCACCATCAGCACATGCCAGTACACTGACAGTAATTAACTGGGATGAGGGGATGGGACCAACAGTGTATAATCTGTCCTGCCAGCTTCAAAAATATGGAGACAGTCTCTCTGCTCTGCTACAGTCCTGTGTCTCAGCTGTGGAGAAACTGTCTGAAAGACTTGACTACCTCGTAGAACGAGCATATTCCCCATATTCCCCCTCATCTAGACGGAGTGATACTTCAGCCACTAAGAATCAGCATTCGCCTGCTCAAGAGAGAGAGTACCCAAGACGTACACCACGTGGCACCTTGTGGTTTTATCTGCGTGACCATGGGGAAGATATGAGGAAATGGGATGGTGTACCTACTTCAACCCTAGCTGCTCAGGTACGTGAACTGAAAGGAAATACAGTAGCAAGAAGAGGGGCTCCTAAGAAAAATGCTGCTCCAGTTTCTATTGGACAGTTCCCCAGAGGCAGTAGAAGAGCTGATGTTATTCTTGACCCTGATGAAGGGACCTCTGCTTCTCATTTGCAAGAATTAAGTGGCAGACACTCCAACCAGGACTAGAGGGGCCCTGCCTCTGGCCAGGTAGAGGAGAGGGATAACCAGATTTATTGGACTGTGTGGATCCAATGGCCTGGCACATCAGAAGCACAAGAATACAAAGCTCTAGTGGACACTGGCGCACAATGTACCTTAATGCCATCAGGCTACCAAGGGACAGAACTCATCTATATCTCTGGAGTGACAGTGGGATCCCAACAATTAACTGTACTGGAAGCTGAAGTGAGTCTAACTGGGAATGAGTGGCAAAAGCATCCCATTGTGACTGGCCCAGAGGCTCCGTGCGTCCTTGGCATAGACTACCTCAAGAGAGGGTACTTCAAGGATCCAAAAGGATACTGGTGGGCTTTTGGCATAGCTGCTTTGAGCACAGAGAAGATTAGGCAGCTGTCTACCCTGCCTGGCCTTTCAGAAGACCCTTCCGTTGTAGGATTGCTGAAGCTTGAAGAACAGCAGGTACCAATTGCTACTACAATGGTGCACTGACGGCAATATCGCACCAACAAAGACTCCCTGATTCCCATCCATGAGTTGGTTCACCGGCTGGAGAGTCAAGGAGTGATCAGCAAGAATCACTCACCCTTTAATAGTCTTATATGGCCAGTGCAAAAGTCTAATGGCAAGTGGAGGCTAACAGTGGACTATTGTGGCCTGAATGAATTCATGCCACTGTTGAGTGCTGCAGTGCTGGACATGCTAGAACTTCAGTACGAACTGGAATCAAAGGCAGCCAAGTGGTACGCCACAATTGATGTCGCTAATGCATTTTTCTCCATCCCTTTGGCAGCAGCATGCAGGCCGCAGTTTGCTTTCACTTGGAGGGGCATCCAATACACCTGGAATCGGCTGCCCCAGGAGTGGAAACACAGCCCTACTATTTGCCATGGACTGATCCAGTCTGTACTGGAGCAAGGGGGAGCTCCTGAGCACCAGCAGTACGTTGATGACATCCTCGTGTGGGGCAGCGCAGCAGCAGAAGTTTTTGAGAAAGGGAAGAAAGTAATCCAAATTCTCCTGAAAGCTTGTTTTGCCATTAAACAGAGTAAGGTCGAGGGGTCTGCACAGGAAATCCAGTTCTTGGGGGTAAAATGGCAGGATGGACGTCGCCATATTCCAATGGATGTGATCAATAAAATAATGGCAATGTCTCCGACAACTAGCAAAAAAGAAACGCAAGCTTTCCTAGGCCTTGTGGGATTCTGGAGAATGCATGTTCCAGGCTATAGTCAGCTTGTGAGTCCTCTATATCGAGTGACTCGAAAGAGAAACTATTTTGAGTGGGGCCCCGAGCAACAACAGGCATTTGAAGAAATCAAACAAGAAATAGCTCGTGCAGTAGCCCTTGGGCCTGTCCGTACCGGACCAGCTGTGCAAAACATACGTTACACTGCAGCTGGGGAGCATGGCCTCACCTGGAGCCTCTGGCAGAAAACCCCAGAAGAAACTCGAGGTCGACCTCTGGGTTTCTGGAGCCGGGGCTACTGAGGATCAGAAACCAAAGCTAATTACATCCCCCCACTGCAAATATAGTGGCAGAGTAACTCAGTACTATGACTAACACATTACTATTGAATACTATTGTATTACTATATTACAGTACTATGACTAACACATTACTGTTAATGTTATTTGTTTCTAAAATATGTTCCTTTTAACTGTATTCTCCACAGGTATCCCCTCTGTTCAATATCTTGACTGTGCCAATGTTATTGTTTTGAAATAAATTTAAGCTTGATCAAACTTACTGCACCCTCAGTAAGTTTGCAGATGACACCAAGTTATGTGTGTGTGTCGATCTGCTCGAGGGTAGGAAGGCTCTGCAGGAGGATCTGGATAGGCTGCACCGATGGGCTGAGGTCAACTGCATGAAGTTCAACAAGGCCAAGTGCCGGGTCCTGCACCTGGGGTACAGCAACCCCAAGCAGAGCTACAGGCTGGGAGATGAGTGGTCGGAAAGCTGCCATGCGGAGAAGGACCTGGGAGTATTGGTGGATAGTCGGCTGAATATGAGCCAGCAGTGTGCTCAGGTGGCCAAGAAGGCCAACAGCATCCTGGCTTGTATAAGAAGCAGTGTGGCCAGCAGGGCTAGGGAAGTGATTGTCCCCCTGTACTCGGCTCTGGTGAGGCTGCACCTCGAGTACTGTGTTCGGTTTCTGGACCCCTCGCTACAAGAAGGACATCGAGGTACTCAAGCGAGTCCAGAGAAGGGCGACAAAGCTGGTGAAGGGGTCTGGAGAACAAGTCCTACGAGGAGCGGCTGAGGGAGCTGGGCTTGTTCAGCCTGGAGAAGAGGAGGCTCAGGGGCGACCTTATTGCTCTCTACAGGTACCTTAAAGGAGGCTGTAGCGAGGTGGGGGTTGGTCTATTTTCCCACGTGCCTGGTGACAGGACGAGGGAGAATGGGCTAAAGTTGCGCCAGGGGTGTTTTAGGTTGGATATTAGGAAGAACTTCTTTACCGAGAGGGTTGTGAGGCATTGGAATGGGCTGCCCAGGGAAGTGGTGGAGTCACCATCCCTGGAGGTCTTTAAAAGACATTTAGATGTAGAGCTTAGTGATATGGTTTAGTGGAGGACTTGTTAGTGTTAGGTCAGAGGTTGGACTCGATGATCTTGAGGTCTCTTCCAACCTAGACAATTCTGTGATTCTGTGATATGATTTTTAGTTTTGTGTGTACATGGAACTTCTAGAGCACTTTCTAAGTGTTTACACCTATGTCAGCGTATACAGGAGATAACAGCTAGGTATCTTGTATTTTTTAGATGATGGAACAGTAAGGAAAATATGATTGTCTTCTGTAGAGCTAAAAAGGAAGTTAGTAGAATACCTGTTCTATATAGTACTTTAGATAATATAAAACCCTGAAGTTTATTAAGGATTAATTTCCCTCTACTAAATATATGTTTGCTACTGAATAGCTAGTGAAGTCAAGAAAAGGAGAAAAACAGAACACCAAAAACCTTTATTTCTTTTGCTTGCTTTAACAGTTATTACTCAACCAAGTCCATCGGTTTCCCAGAGTAGTAATTCACAGAGTGAAGAGAGAGCTTCTGAACTTCCCAAACCAAAGAAGAACAGATGTTTCATGTGCAGAAAGAAGGTTGGCCTTACAGGTATGAGAGCACTTTGTCAATGTTGAACAGAGCTATATGATTAGTTGTCTCTTACTAGATTGTTTGTTGAAATATCTTCAGACGTTAAACTTGCTTGCTGCTTCAAAATCCGTAACATTAGACTACTTAATAGAGCTGATAATTTGGAAATACTCATTTTGCTTACTCTTAGATGCATGTATCCCCCCTTTGTGTTAACTAAGCCCTTAATTTACAGCTTGCTTAAAATCTGAAGCTTCCTAGTGATGTTTTTTTTTTTTTTCTTTTCATTTTCTTTGTACAGGATTTGACTGCCGATGTGGAAACTTATTTTGTGGACTTCACCGTTATTCTGACAAGCATAACTGCCCATATGATTACAAAGCAGAAGCTGCAGCAAAAATCAGGAAAGAGAACCCAGTTGTGGTGGCTGAAAAAATCCAGAGAATATAAACTAACCTATTTATGAAAAGACTGTTTAATTTTAATATATCCTAGGAAAACATTAAAGAGCAGATGCATGGCCATTTTCCTTTGTTCTACCAACTCTTACTTTTAGTCTTGTCTGTCTTAATAATATTTCAGAATGTTTAGGTGTTTGTTACAGGGAGAATTGGATAGATAAAGCCCTTGGAAACATTTATGCCCTCCTCAGAGTATAATTGGATGATCAGAATTGGCACAGAAATAGACATGCACAGAGGATATGTGCCAAACAGATGTCTACTATGTGAATGCTTGCAGCAGATCTGCCTTTTAAGATGTTTGAGGTGTATAGCACTAGCCAAAGGTTATGTGCCTGTTTGAGAGAAGGGTTAGAAAGGTTGGCAGTCTACTTCTATCACTGAAGATCATAGAAACACAAGGTTGGAAAGGACCTACTTTCATCTACTCCAACTGTCCTCCTATCACCAATACTACCCATTAAGCTACTAAATCATATCTCTTAGCACCTCATCCAGGTGCTTCTTGAACACTGTGAGGGACAGTGACTCCACCACCTCCCTGGGCAGGCTGTTCCAGTGCCTGACCACTCTGAGAGAAAAAGTTTTTCCTGATATCTAATCTAAATCTTCCCTGGCACAACTTGTGGCCATTTCCTCAAGTCCTATCATTAGTTATCTGGGAGAAGAGGCTGACCCCCTCCTCATCACAACCTCCCTTCAGGAAGTTGTAGAGTGCAATGAGGTCTCCCCTGGGTCTCCTCTTTGCCAGACTAAACAATCCCAGCTCCCTCAGACGCTCTTCATAAGACTTGTGCTCCAGACCCCTCACCAGTTTTGTTGCCTTTCTCTGGACATGTTCTAGGGCCTCAATGTCCTTTTTGTAGTGAGGGGCCCAAAACTGAACACTACTCGAGGTGCAGCCTCACCAGAGTTGAGTACAGGGGGATGATCACCTGCCTGCTCCTGCTGGCTATGCTATTTCTAATACAGGCCAGGATGCCGTTGGCCTTCTTTTGGCCACCTGGGCACACTGCTGGCTCATGTTCAGCCGAACATCGATCAAAACTCCCAGGTCCTTTTCCACTGCACAGCTTTCAAGCCACTCTGCCCTAAGCCTGTAGCATTGCATGGGGTTATTGTGGTCAAAGTGCAGGACCTGGCACTTGGCCTTGTTGAACCTCATCCCATTTGCCTCAGCCCAGCAATCCAGCCTATACAGATCCCTCTGAAGGGCCACCCTACCCTCAGGCAGATCGACACTACCTCTCAACTTGGTGTCATCTGCAAACTTACTGAGGGTGCCTTTAAGATTTCCATCTTGAGGAGTGTCCAGGCTTCCTGGACCCCTTTGCCCTGAAGTAGTGACTCCCAAGGGACCCCTGCAACAAGTGTCCTGAACAGGTCAAAGTCCACCCTCCGGAAGTTCAAGATAGCAGTTTTGCTAGTTACCCTTCTGACATCACCAAGAATAGAGAACTCTACAATTTCATGGTCACTCTGCCCAAGACAGTCCCCAACTTTCATATCTCCCACCAGTCCTTCTCTGTTAGTGAAGAGCAGGTCTAGCGGGGCACCTCCCCGGTAGGCTCTTGTACCAGCTGTGTCAGGAAGCTATCTTCCACATACTCTAGAAACCTCCTGGACTGCTTCCTCTGCTAAGGAAAAGATCTCATTCTAATTTTAATTTCCATAGTCCGTTATTTTCCAGCAGAACATAAGCCATGTGGGTCTGTCTGCCTTTCAAGTAAGATGAGTGTTGGTGCTGTATTTAAGAAAAAGTCATTTAACAATTAATGGGGAAAATGGAAAAAAATAGATATGTATGAGAAGAAAACCATTTTGGAACAGATTATGTTAACCTAATTTCAGGATTCTAAAGTTTCCAGAGGAAATGTCCTGTTAAAAACTTAAGAACTGGCCTGCAACAGTTCTCTGCTTTTCCTTTCAAGGCTAAAAATGTTGTGTAGCACAATATTGTAAAATTGGCTTACCAAAAAGAAAAGCTGTGTTTCTTAGACATACCATAACAGCTCTATCAAGTGACATATGTGTAAGTTGCAGAAGTATTTGAACAGTTTATTATTCATGAATTACTTGAATTCAGTATGTTCTGGGTTAAAAAGAATATTAGGAGCTTTAAATATATATATATTATTAATGTAATAATTGCACGTGCAACAATTGTTGGGTATAGAAAACCATACCCAACATGGCTGCTGTAGACTTAAGTGGGAGCTGGAACCACTCTTGGAGGGCCGCTTTATCATTTTAAATTATATTTGAGTGTAGGACTAATGTTCTTGGGTGTATTGCATGGGCTATATTATCTACAGCACTGTACAATAACTAGAAAAGGCAGTATAGTGCATTGATGCTTGTCTGGTAATATCACTTCTGTGTTATAATGTGAGTTTTTTTGTGTTGTATGGAACTTGTGTTTTTTATAAACAAGTATAGTTTAGACTAGTGTTGTGGTAATGTCTGTTCTCATCTGTAAATAGTTGTGTATGCACACAAAATTATACTTCTGACTTCTATTGCAGTGTTTACTCTTAGCTTTTAGTTCAATATTAAAAGCATCAGGCTCTTACTTTAACTTTGTTCTTCCAATTTAGTTATTAGATATGCAAATGTACAGATAACTCATGTTTATATATTGCACATAATCGTGCTACCCAGCATCTGTGATCTGTTGTATTATGTAAATAATAAAAATTATGTACAGAAGGAAATACTTCTTTTTGTGATAGTTCATTGGTTTTAGTTATTGTAACCTGAAAGTGGCCCTGTGGATATTAGGGTACAAAGCTAGTAGTACTAGCTGTACTACTTTGGACTTTTTGGAACAGGCTGCCTAGGGAAGTGGTGGAGTCACCATCCCTGGAAGTCTTTAAAAGACGTTTAGATGTAGAGCTTAGGGATATGGTTTAGTGGGGACTGTTAGCGTTATGTCAGAGGTTGGACTCGATGATCTTGAGGTCTCTTCCAACCTAGAAATTCTGTGATTCTGTGATACTAGTACTAGGTTTGTATGTCTCTTTAAAACCTAAGAGCACATTGAAACTGGATATTTGAGGAAACTGTAATAAATGGCTCAGTCGTCAAAATAGGACTATAATCAAAGTTTACAATTTATTAAAGGAATAGAGGTAAGCAAACAGTGCTGAGTGCGCTGGGAGTCTCTGTTCCACCAAGACGCACACCAGTTACATCAAGCAGCTGATTTTTATGCTCCTAGGCTAATACATATTCATTACTACTTCTAAAAAAAACCAGGGTTATTATAATTAGTTTCCGGAATCCAAACCCTCCTACTGGAGCATGCGTATCAGTCTCCAGTGGTCCCTCTGGGGGTCTCTCATGCTGAAGGCTCATAGTCTTCCTCCCTCTTGTCCTTCTCCAACTTGTCCAACTTGGCTGTATGTCAGAGACTTGTGCAGCGTCCCCTGCAAGCTTTGTCTTTTAGTCGTTCTTCAGCTTTCCCCTTCTCCTTAATCTTCTGGCCAGATATCAGAGACTTGCATAGTGTCCCATGCAATAGTCATAATAGTTAGTTATTCTGAACCCCCCCCAGATATCAGAGACTTCAAGGAAAGCCTACAAATACATTTCCCTTCAAGCTCTCTATTGACACGAATTGCTAAAACATTCCTTTGCAAGATACAAGAACTATATACATTAACCACTCTGTTTTTCTTAGACTTGTGGTTATACAAGGGTATGTAAGACAGAAGGTCACATTCATCATACCATGCGGCCCTAGCATTGTTCCATACTGACACGAATCAGATGAACACATTTCACAATCCCCCATCTCCTTTTTCATGGTATTGATTCGTGTTTTCCTTTCCAATCGAGTCAATACTTGCCAAATTGATACCAATTTTTGATCTTTGTTTGTTTTTATTATCATCAGGGAATGGGTTTTCACTTTCCCTGGTTCTGGGTCAACGGGTACCGCAGATATTTGCATTCCTTGTATAACCGAGTGTATTAGTCTGGTAATACAGGGTATTAAACATGGAATTATTAACAATCCTCCACATATCCCCAATACAACCATCCTTCTTTTAGCAAACCAATCACCGCCTATAAAGCCCCCTCCCATAATCCTCTTAGATCGATTCCATTCCAAGTCTGAACTGGGACATGTGCAATTTTCTTAATTTCTTTTACAAGTTCATTTACAGCTTTTCTTTCTATTGTGGTTTAACCCAGTTGGCAGCTAAACACCGCACGGCCGTTCACTCACCTCCCCCCCCCCTCTGGGATGGGAGAGAAATGGGAAAGTGAAGCCTATGAGTTGAGATAAAGACAAGAAAATAATAATGACAATAATGACAATAATGATGATAATAGTACTACTAGTAATGTGTACGAAACAAGTGATGCACAATGCAATTGCTCACCACCCGCTGACCGATGCCCAGCCTAACCCCGAGCAGTCTGGCCCTCCTCCCAGCTCTTGCTGCACCCCCAGCCTGCCTGCTGGCAGGACAGAGTGAGAAGCTGAAATGTCCTTGTTATCAACACTCTTCTTATCCTAATCCAAAACATAGCACCCTACCAGCTACTAGGAGGAAAATTAACTCTATCCTAACTGAAATCAGGACATCCACCTACTCCACTGTGGCCTCCTCCACAGGACTCAGCATGGAAATCTGCTCCAATGTGGTAAACCATGGGCTGCAGGGGGACAACTTGCTCCATCCTGGTCCTCTCCACAGGCCTCAGGGGAACTTCTGCTAAGGTGCCTGGAGCACCTCCTCCCCCTCCTTCTTCATCGACCCTGGTGTCTGCAGGATTGTCTTTGTATTTTTTCACTCCTCTCTTCCAGCTGCTGTTGCACAGTTTTTCTCCTTTCTTAAATATGCTCTCATAGAGGCGTAATCAGTGTCACTTATTAGCTCGGCTCTGGACAGCAGCGAGTCCCTTTTGGAACCAGCTTTTTTCTAACATGAGGCAGCTTCTGGACTCTTTCACAGAGGCCACCCCTGCAGCCCCACCAGCTAACAAAAGCTTGCCTCATAAGCAAGCCACATAACCTTGCCAAATAAGCATGGCATGAGAGGTTGCTGAAGAAGGGAGTCTTATGTTGGCGGGACAGCCCTGTTTTGGCAGCAGAACAGAATCTTGAGGGCCACGGTGCCCAGAAACCTTTTGCTTCATTATGTGTAAAACGAATATTAGAGTTCACACCCCTGAATATGATAATGAGCTTAAAGAAGTACGTGCTCAACATATACAACTATAGTATGCAACTCTTCACCCAAATCATGCTAAACGTCACCCCAGGGAGGGAATAGATAAGGTTAAGATATAAAAGAGTATTATTAGTTAGTAAGCTTTGCGCCTATACCCTTTGGTGGGAGATACCCGGGACAGCATTTTGCTAACACTATTATCATATATTAGTGCTATTGCAGTAGGTGTATGTATCAATGGCAATCAGAATCTGTTACATGTGTCTCCTTATTAAATACGTTCGTGTGAAACTCTCTCAGTGAAAGCTCCTAACAGGGCTCTGAAACTGGCAAACACTGGATTATGCAGTGTCCTTTAACGCAAAAGACAGGCCATTGGATCCACACAGTCCAGTAAATCCAGTTGTCCCTTTCCTCTGCCTGGCCAGAGGCAGGGCCCCTCTAGTCCTAGTTGGAGTATCTATCACTTAATTCCTGCAAATGTGAAGCAGAGGTCCCTTCATCAGGGTCATGAGGAACATCAACCCTTCTACTCCCTCTGAAGGACTGTCCAACAGAAACCAGAGCAGTAATTTTCCTAGGAGACCCCTTTTTTGCTGCTGTATTTCCTTCCAGTTCACATACCAGAGCACCTAGGGTCAATGTAGGTTTGCCATCCCATTTCTTCATGTCTTCTCTGTGATCATAGATTCATAGAATCATTAAGGTTGGAAAAAACCTCCAAGATCATCTGGTCCAAACATCCCCCTACCACCAATGTCACCCACTAAACCATGTCCCTAAGCACCAAGTCCAACCTTTCCTTAAACGCTCCCAGGGACGGTGAGTCCACCACCTCCCTGGGCAGGTTGTCCCAGTGCCTGACTACTCTTTCTGAGAAGAAATGTCTCTTAATTTCCAACCTAAACCTCCCCTGGCGCAACTTGAGGCCATTCCCTCTAGTCCTATTGCCAGTTATCTGCAAGAGGCTGACCCCCAGCTCCCCACAACTTCCTTTCAGGTAGCTGTAGGGAGCAATAAGGTCTCCCCTGAGCCTTCGCATCTCCAGACTAAACAACCCCAGGTCCCTCAGCCACTCCTCATAGGACTTGTGTTCCAGACCCTTCACCAGCTTCGTAGCCCTTCTCTGGACACCTTCCAGGGCCTCGATGTTCTTGCAGTGAGGGGCCCAAAACTGAACACAGTACTCAAGGTATGGCCTCACTAGAGCTGAGTACAGGGGGATGATCACCTCCCTGGTCCTGCTGGCTACACTGTTCCTGATACAAGCCAAGATGCTGTTGGCCTTCTTTTGGCCACCTGGGTGCACTGCCAGCTCATGTTCAGGCAAGCATCAATCAGCACCCCCGGATCCTTTTCCTCTGCACAGCTTTCCAGCCACTCTGCCCCAGGCCTGTAGCGCTGCATGGGGTTGTTGTGGCCAAAGTGCAGTACCCGGCACTTAGCCATGTTGAACCTCATCCCACTGGTCTCTGCCCATCGACCCAACCTGTCCAGGTCCCTCTGCAGGGCCTTCCCGCCCTCCGGCAGACTGACACTTCCCCCCAACTTTGTGTCGTATGCAAACTTACTGATGGTGCACTCAATTCCCTCATCCAAATCATCAATAAAGATATTAAAGAGGATGGTCCCCAACACCAACCCCTGGGGAACACTACTCCTGACCGGTCACCAGCTGGATTTCATTCTGTTCAGCACTACTCTGGGCCCAGCCGCCCAGCCAGTTTTTAACCCAGCAAAAAGTGTACTTGTCCAAGACATGGGATGCATAAAACCATAGGATGCCACGTGCTGTGTGTCCCAGGTACTCTCTCCCTCGAGCAGGAAAATGCTGACTCAGTAGCTGATATATTGCTCCATCTGGGTAAGAAGGAAGATATATGTTCTTCAAGGTGATGGACCTGTTGGGACAATTTCTCCACAGCCGAGATGCAGGCCCATAGTGGGACAGAGACGTTTTCATCATATTGCTGGAGTTGGCTGGACACAAAACTGTTGGCCACAACCTCTCCAATTCATCGCTGCCAGCATGCTGGCATGTGATGATGGTGCGCTCTGTACAAACTTCTGCCACGTGGATTGCATACACTGGACTTCATGGGGATCTTTGGGTGTATGGTCATTGTCTAAATCACTATAAACCATCTCCAGCATGGCTAATTCCCTCAGGTGCTGGAGAACTTTCTCCACGGTGGTCCATTTGCCTAGTTGATAAACACCATCTTCCTTGAAGGGATACCTTTCCTTCACACCTGCCAGGAGTTGCCTCCAGAAGCTGAGAACCCGTGCCTCTCTCCTTCTCTCTCTATCAGTGACCCTTTCTCTAGAGAGGGATCCCAGCTGCTTGGCCCTCTGGTTTAGCCACAGTGTTTGTTATCTGGTCATCAATGCAGAGACCTCCTCCTCCCCTTGAGGGTGCTGGGTAGTGCTAACTACCCTTTGATAGGCGCAAGCCAGACCCCAGCACAGTGCTGCAAGCTGGAGTTCACTGGCATTACCAGGGTCAGGGCATACTTCTTTCAAATATTCTATCAAAACAACTCATGGGTTGAGATAAGGATAATTTAATTAAAGGGAAAAGGAAGAGGAAAAACAAACAAACAAACAAAAAAACAACAACAACAAGCAAAGGCCACACGGAAGCACAGAGAGAGAGAGAGAGAGAGAGAAAATTATTCTCTACTTCCCATAAACGAGTGATGTTTGGCCCCTTCCCGGGAAGCAGGGCCTTAACATGCATAGCAGTTACTTGGGAGGAGTGACCTCTTTGTAACAATAGCCCCCCCCCCCCCCCCCAACCACTCCTTCTCCTTTCCCACTTTTTATTGCTGAGTGTGACATATGGCATGGAATATCCCTTTGGTTGGTTTAGGTCAGCTGCCCTGGTGATGTCCCCTCCCCACCTCTTCCCAAACCTCAGACCCCACTGACTCTGGAGGGGTTTGGAGGGTGTCTTGATGCTTTACTAGCATTGCTCAGCAATACACAACACACTGCTATTGATTAAGGAGACATTGGGGAGGCAAGGACAATCCCCAGACAAGGACTGTATATCTCGAAATAAGACACTGGAACTCATGATAAGGAAGCGGCAGACGGACAGAGAAACAAATGTAAGGACTATAAATCTCAAAACTGGACATTGGAATTCATTATAAAGATACAACAAATGGAAGAATTAGCAACAACCAGCTCTTGCAATTAAGAAACCTGCCAACTCAGCAGATTCCTGGCCAAAGGTGAAAAGTACACTGTGAGGAAGACTCGGGGTCTTCCTCCCAAAGACCACTGCCCACGTCCCAAAGACCCCTGCCCACAATTCTTGGGAGGCTCTACGCAGGCGCAAGGTGCCAAAAGGCTAATTAGCATGAGAAGCGAGGGAAGGCAGGGATAGGTAATGAATATGTATAGGCGCTTGTAGAATATTGATAGATTGATTGTATAAATTCAAGACTGCTCTCCGCTTTGGGTATGCATGATAGGTGGAGAGATCCCCCGTGCATCCAGCGCTGCAATAAAGAATATACCACTTAAAGGAATTTCGGCTTCAATCTTTGAATCACTATGACACCAGTGCTGTTCTAGCTACAAGTGCAGAGCACAAGACTATATAGGCCACTGCAGGGAAAGTTAACTCCATCTTCATTGGACCCAGTAGATGATATCACTGGGAGCACCTATCCTTTTGGGAGGCCAGCCTGGTGGCAGGAAAGGGTCACCACACGGAGGTGTGGTGACCCTTTCTGACACAACCTAGGGCGAAGCCAGGCCCACAGACAGCATTCGTGCCCCACCGCCTGGCCCTAGCCGTTCACCCGGAAGTGCTTGTGCACTATAGCCCATAGCGGAAGCGGGGCGGAGCTCAGCCTTTTTGGTGCTGGTGGCCAGGGAAGATGGTGAGTGGTGGGCTGTAGGTTTGGGGGGGGGGGAAGTATCGGTCGACATCTGTCGTTGTGTTGGCCTCTGCGGGTCTTGTCTAGGGCCTCGGTGGGGAGGGCGGGGCGTGGGCGCGTCGTGTTCTGTTACGACTGGGTTCGGTGGTGGGCCAATGCTGCGGGGGGACCGCTGTAGGGCCGGGCCCGAGGGCCTAGGGGCGGGCCCGGTGCTGCTTCTGTTTCAGAGAGAGAAAACGGTGCCGCTCGTCCCAGGCGGGGAGGATGTATGGGGGTGTAAGGCCGCGGTGTCGGCCGAGCTCCTCAGGTGCCTCCTCTCTGTTGTGGGCTTGGTCGGGTCGGTTTTTTCTAGGGCTGAGGGTATGCAGGTACTGTAGTAAAAGACGTTTCGGTTACCCTGGTCTTCTGTAAGAAGCGTGTGGCAGACCTGACTGAAATAAATGTATTTCTTCATGAAAAATAAGTTTAGTATGTACTAGTGATGAATTTAAGGGAAATGAGAAGTGCCTTAGAGATAATCCATTGGTGGTTTTGTTTAGTTCAGCACTGGGCAGGGAATAGGGTAGGAACAGCCAAGAGAGTTGTAAGGAATTGATTTCTGAAAATGGAGACCTACAAGTAAAACCAAGTTGCTGTTTTAGAATTTGGCATGCCTCTGACATTGTTATTGGAGTTAGACAGTTTGTACTTGCTTTTCAGACAAAGGGTACATCATCATTTGGTAAGCGACGAAATAAGACACATACCTTGTGTCGTCGATGTGGGTCCAAGGCATACCATTTGCAGAAATCTACCTGTGGGAAATGTGGTTACCCTGCCAAGCGTAAGAGAAAGTGTAAGTAAGGAACTCTTAACTGAGTTTAGTTTAAAAATTTGTGTTTCTTTGTCTTCTTCCTTAGTTTGACTTTTTTTACACCAGGGAAGAATAACTTGCCATCTTAAAGTGTTTGGAACTGTTTTTAATTTTCACACTGATTTAACTGTGTCAGCAATATGCAGTATTACTGCACAGAAATTGACTTGATTCATAATTCTTTTTTTTTTTTTTTTTTTTTGCTCTTGCCAGTTAATACTTGTGCTATTCAAATGTACTGTGCAACTAATTATTTTGTGCGGATGAGTAACAGAAACTTATGTTCTAGATAACTGGAGTGCTAAGGCTAAAAGGCGCAACACCACTGGTACTGGTCGCATGAGGCACCTGAAAAAGGTCTACCGTCGATTCAGGTGTGATGTTTTATCACAAAATAGCGTATTGTGAAGTCTTGCATGGATTTCACCTAATTCTAAAACCCATCATTCAAAGTTAACATGTTTGTTTAGTATGCTTAACGTAGTATGGTCTTTCTTTTAAAATATATCATGAAATAAAAGATGGCTTATAATTGCCAGCATATTTCTTTGAGGTTTAAAAAGCTTACCATTAGTAATACATAGGATGTATAAAAGCTCTGATATTTCTGTTAAATGCAGATAGTGAAGAACACAGAGGGGATTGTAATAAAATAACCACATTTGAAAAGGTGTGGTGCCTTGTGTGGCATTGCCTCAATTTGTTAGTCAATTAAGTTGCTGGTTGCATTTAAGTGTGGGTTTTTATAAGAGATATCTCTTTAAATGCATTCTAATTCCCCCCAACCCTCTTTAGCCCATAAAAAAAAGAAAGTTCAGAATTGAAATACTTCATTAGTACTTCATTAGTCAATGTTATTTGGGGACTTACCAGTAAGTAGGTAGCTATGACATCAGATTTTGTTAGAGGTTTCTAAAATGTATTATGATGCCTTGAGTTGTACTTATAAGGTACTGTGCTGTTAAATTCATTAAGAATTTCTTTGGCATATCCTCTTTGTTCTAAAACATAGCTGTGTAACTTCTGGCTCAATACATTAAAAAACTTGATGAAAAATACCAAGTAATTCAAGAGTCTTTTCTGAAGAACGTAGATTGTGTTTAATAGTGAAAAGTAGTTGTCTTCTAAAGTCCTGGAGCTAGGTATAGTTGAGTGATCCTTTTTATATGTCTTTTGATTAGCACAGTCTTTTCCAGCAGCAGCTAGAAGATACCTTATGTATAAACGCAACCTGTGTTCCACTAAGTTTGGCTGAAATAGAAATGTCATACCCAACAGTGAGCTTGGGGCTGGCTCTTTTGTCATGCCTGTGTTAATTTTTGGTTGGAGGCATGGAGAACTGTAAGAAATCAACTTGCTCTTTTAGTACCAGCAAAGAAATCTATTGTTGAGTTGTTTAGTAGGAACATAAAAATATGGGGTGCCTTTAGTAGGTGTGCTATATCTGATTTAGTCTGTGTGTTTACTCAATTACTGAAATTTTCCCTATTTGAAGAAGTCAAAGTTACTTCAGCAGAAGACAGAGAGAAAAACATACTGCATCACTTATTCCAAACAGCTTGTCAATGATGTTTGGATATTTTTTAATAAGAAACAGGTGAACTTCATATTGATTTCAGTGCTGAGATAAGCTGGAAAAAAAGCTGGTGAACTTAATCTATAATCAAGTTGGGGGGGGGGAGAAGGAGCAGAAAAATAATTCTTTCAAAAAGTAGTAACTGTATTTCTACTTGTAGGAATGGATTTCATGAGGGAACCACACCAAAACCCAAGAGAGCAGCAGCTGTTGCAGCCTCCAATTCATCATAAAGACTCATCTATTTGTGAAAATACATGGTCTTATCCAGGAAATATCACATTTCATATATGTTTTTACTTCGGTGAAATACACGATTCCTGAATAATATATATATATATACACTTACATATACAATTTCTTGATGGTATGCATTGAAGAATCATTAAAAATAATTCTTTAATTGGCTCATCATTTGATAGCATCTCTACCTTGAAAAGGGCCATTATCTCTGTGCTGGACTTAAAAAGAGGCTTGTGTTACTCAAGAAATCACTTGCAAGAGAAATTGATTTTTGACACTGGGCTTGCATCCGAGTCTCACTGTATCTGTAAAGTGCTCAGAAAAAGGGCTCAGAACACCCTAGCATGGAGAATTTATCTCAAACATGAATTTGAATAATGGCCATAGTGCTGTTCTGAGATGCAATAGTTTAAGGGTGATGCCCAGTCTTAGTGTTTTGTGGCTCTGAAAGGCCTGTAAAAGTATAAAGTATTCCTTATTCAGTGGGTCATTGCTTGGGGGGGGGGGTGGAGGTGTCGGGGATCTGCTGTACTTGAGACAGAAGTTACCCAAATGGTCTGGGATGGTCAGTATGGAAAGTTGAGGCACAAATAGAATCATTAAGGTTGGAAAAGACCTCCAAGATCACCTGGTCCACCCATCCCCCTACCACTGATATCACCCACTAAACCATGTCCAACCTTTCCTTAAACACCCCCAGGGATGGTGACTCCACCACTTCCCTGGGCAACCTATTCCAATGCCTGACTATTTCTGAGAAGAAATTTCTCTTAATTTCCAACCTGAAAATAAGTTGGAGTTAAGTTATGCTGGGCATAAACAAGTAAATGGTAGGTAGTAAGATACAGAAGTGAATAGGTCACTTGGTACATTTGAATTATGGATTGATAACTGATAAACTTTGCATAGTGTGTTACTGGGTCACTCAGCTGGCTTTCAAACTCTCAGCCTTTAAGAAGCTCATAATATAGAGGATGGTGAACACTGGAAGGATTTAGAGGATTTTCAGATGCCTTGAAGAGAAAAAAAAATGTTTTTAAAAAACAAATAAAAAAATGATACCTGCTTTAAGCTTCTGAGTCTGTTCTTACAAATTCCTTTGGTTTCATCATGAATTTCCAGAAATAGTATATTGCTTTGTCAATACTGAAGGATCAGCAGTTAACAAATGTATTGGCTAATACAAATCACTAAAGAAATTTTCACAGGCTTGGAATTTGTGTGTACCTGACTGATTTTATGTTTTAAATGAAGTATAGGTAATGCTCTTGGATAATTCAGTGTATCTACTTAGTCTGTTTCTAAACAAAAGAAAACTTGTCTTGTTTTTACCTCAGCATGTAACAAGTATACTGTACTCATTCTGCTTGCAATCAGTCAGCCTGAGAGATTAAGAATATAAGTATTGTATCTGTTTTTTAATTTAAAAACTTAAACATTTTGCACATATTATGCATCTGTGTATTCCCGGGTCTCAGGAGTACATCTGAAAATGTGCTTTTTTGATGAGATGCTGGGAAATGCTTAAATGGAAGAGGAAGTAATCATAAATGCACTTTTTTTTTTTTTTATTGCATCCCCTCAAAGCATCTTAAAACAGGAGGTCAGCAAGGCAAGAAGGGCTTGCTGGGCAATCGTATACAATCGTATAGCAAGTATTCTAACTGGGTAGAAATGAAAGCTTTTGTTACATGTTCATTGTGTAATGTTAGATTTTTGTCTTCAGCAGCCTGTTACACTGACATTATAACATGATATGCTCCAAAGGCAACTGCTTAGCCATTTGCTGCTGCAACCTGTTAGTTTCTCGGCATGTGTTGTATTACGCTCCTGAAAAACAAGCATTTGTATAATACATAACGTAGGTAATAGTGACTGAAATTTGCAATGACTTGCAGTAACTTTCCAAGCTTACAAACTTTTTTAGAGAGAATTTTACCTGCAGCAAGAATGAATTCCATGTCTGGGCAGTTTGATGGTGATTAATTATGGGTGTTGTATGGGTTGGGTCAAATTGACCACTGGGAAACTGCCAGAACCCCCCTGATGGGTTTGCCAAGTCCATACCACTGAGCCTAAGCTTAAACCAAAAGTGGACAAAGAACGTAATGACCTGTGGCATAGAGCTTTTGCATTGGAAGTACCACAGCAGTTAGTTATTGTATAGTAAGTATATCCACCACCAACCTTCATGTTCTGGTACAATTGCTAAGCCAAAGCATTGATTCAGTAGAGAGAAGTCAGCCAATGGGAAATGGATTGATTCCAATTAGACCCATGCCTTCAGCCCCACAGCATGATATAATTAATTTTTTAAAAATACCCAAAAAAACTTGCATCCGTGAGCAGGGCAGTGAGCCATCCTGCTTGGTGGGTGTTAGTTATACTATGTTTCTTTGATAAACACTACGAACCTGTCATTACCATCCCAATAGGAACAAAGAAAATTTTTGTAGATTCCCTTATTGACACAGATGTCAGTAATTAGTTCTGAAACAGCAGAGGACTTGAATATAAAGCCCAGTCACTAAGGTAAAGTGTACAGGGATTGATGGAGTCATAAAGGAATGCCCTACAGCAAAAAGCACCTCTTTGGCTCCCAGGTGAAAAGAAATTGACCTGTGCTGTATTGATTGGTGCTGCTAATAGCAATGTTTTAGGGTTTGATTCGTTATATGGCAGAACATGGAAACTCCCTGATGGATCAGTCTGGAGTTTCACAAGACAAGGTGATGGGGAAATAGTGTGGTTTGAAGAGGATGAGCCCAATTCTATACATTTATTAATGTCTATACCTCTTCCCCTATGCAAAATTACTAATGTAAGGCAGTACCCCTTACCAGCAGCTGCACATTTGGATATTGACAGGGTGGTATAAGGCTTGGAAGAAAGAGGTATTATTACTCGCATGCATTCCCCTTACAATTCTTCTGTCTTGCCAGTAAAAAAGCCAAATGGACAGCGGCAGCTTATGATTGATTATAGGTGATTGGATGTCAATACTGCACCTTTAACTGCCACTGTGCCAAATATTGCACAATTGGTAACCCAAATTCATAGAGTGGTTTGGGTTGGAAGGGATCATCTAATTCCAACCCTTCTGCCATGGGCAGGGACACCTCCCACTAGACCAGGTTGCTCAAAGCCCCATCCAACCTGGCCTTGAATACTTCCAGGGAGGGGACATCCACAACTTCTCTGGGCAACCTGTTCCAGTGCCTCACCACCTTCATAGTGAAGAATTTCTTCCTTATATCTAATCTAAATCTAACCTCTTTTAGTTTAAAGCCATTACTCCTCCTATCGCTACACTCCCTGATAAGAGTCCCTCATGAACTTTACTGTAGGCCCCTTTAGGTATTGGAAAGCTGCTACAAGGTCTCCCCGGAGCCTTCTCTTCTCCAGCTCTCAGCCTCTCTTCATAGGATGGATGCTCTAGCCCCTTGATCATCTTCATGGCCCTCCTCTGGACTCATTTTAATACTTCTGTGTCCATCTTGTGCTGGGTACCCCAGAGCTGAATGCAGTAACTCCAGGTGGGGTCTCAGAGCAAAGCAGAGGGAGAATCATCTCCCTCAACCTGCTGGCCACACTTCTTTTGATGCAGCCCAAGTTATGGTTGGCTTTCTGGGCTGCAAGTGCACATTGCCAGCTCATGTTGAGCTTTTCATCAACCAATAGTAAGATAGTAAGATTTATTGCTTATTACTAACAAGCTAGAGAAGTGAGAAACAAAGGAAAGAAACCAAAAGCACCTTCCCCCCCATCCACCCTCTTCCACCTCCTCCCCCCCGAGCGGCAGGGGGGAATGGGGGTTATGGTCAGTCTACAGCGCTTCTTCTCTGCTGCTTCTTCTCGGTCACTCTTGTCCCCTGTGCTGTGGGGTCCCTCCAACGGGATACAGTCTTTGATGAACTGATCTGGCGTGGGCTTCCCACAGGCAGCAGCTCTTCCAGAACTGCTCCTGATATGGGTCTGTACCACGGGGTCCATCCCTCAGGAGAAAACTGCTCCAACCTGGGTCCCCCATGGGCAGCAGTTCCTGCCAGGTCACCTGCTCCTGCGTGGTCTCCTCTCCACGGGCTACAGGTCCAGCCCGGAATCTGCTCCGGCAGGGGTCTTCCACAGGCCGCGGCCTCCATCGGTGCAGGGCCACCTGCTCCATCGTGGTCTCCTCCACGGGCTGCAGCATGGAAACCTGCTCCACCGTGGTACTCCATGGGCTGCAGGGGGACATCCTGCTTCACCATGGTCCTCACCACAGGCCGCAGGGGACTTCTGCTCTGGTGCCTGGAGCACCTCTCCCCGTCCTCCTTCACTGACCTTGGCACCTGCGAGGCTGTTCCTCACTCCTCTCACTCTCCATACTGCTGTGTGGCGCAGCATTTTTTTTCCCTGTCTTAAATATGCTCTCACAGAGGTGCAAAACAACATCGCTTATTGGCTCGGCTCTGGTCAGCAGTAGGGCCCTTCCCAAACATGGGGCAGCTTCTAGATCCTTCTCACAGAAACCACCCCTATGGCCCCCTGCTACCAAAACCTTGCCATGTAAACCCGCTACAGTGTCATCAGCAAATTTGCTCAGAACACCTAGTCCTACATCCAAATCATTTATAAAGACATTGAAGAGGACTGTCCCTAAAATGGAGCCTTGAGGGACCCCACTAGTGACCATCCGCAAGCCAGATGTGGCCCCATTTACCACAACCCTTTGAGCCCTGCCTGTCAGCCAATTGCTCACCCATCGTATGATGTTTTTGTTGTATGTTGGACATTTTGTCCAGTAGGATCCTATGTGAAACCGTGTCAAAAGCCTTGCTGAAGTCCAAAAAGATCACATCAGCTGGTTTCCCTTGATTGACTAGACAGGTGATCTTATCATAAAAGGAAATCAAATTTGTAAGGCAGGACCTACCCCTCATGTCCCCCCAGGTGTGCTTCAATAACTTCAAGGATCATCTTCTCCATAATTTTACCAGGCACTGATGTGAGACTGACAGGCCTGTAATTGCTAGGGTCTTCTTTCTTGCCCTTGAAAATTGGCACAACATTTGCCAGCTTCCAGTCTACTGGGACCCCTCCAGATTCCCAAGATCGTTGAAAAATAATTGAGAGAGGTCCCGCGATGACATCAGCCAGCTCTTTAAGCACCCTGGGATGGATCCCATCCGGACCCATGGACTTGTATGGATCCAAGCAGAGCAGCAAATCCTGCACACGTTCAGGATCGGTTGGGAGTTTGTCATTCCCACCGTCATAGTCCTCCAGCTCAAGGCACCCAGGGTCCTGAAGCCCATAATCAATGTTGAAGACAGAGGCGAAGAAGGCATTAAATGTCTCTGCTTTGCCTATGTCATTGTCTGTGAGGAGACCTTCCCCATCAAGTAGTGGACCTATGTTTTCTTTGGTCCTCCTTTTTCTGTTCACATATTTAAAAAAAAAAAAAAAACTTTTTATTGTCTCCCGCAGAAATGGCCAGCTTCAACTTTAGTTGGGCTTTGGCCACTCGAACTTTCTCCCTACAAACACGAACAGCATCCCTGTATTCCTTCCTTGTTGCCTGACCCTCCTTCCAGCAGCCGTACACTTTCTTTTTTTGCCTAAGCTCCAGTAGAAGATCCCTGGTCAGCCAGGCCAGCCTTCTGCCCCACCTGCCTGACTTCTGATATTTTGGAGTTGCCTGATCTTGTGCTTTTAGGAGGCAGTGCTTAAAAACTGACAAGCCCTGATGGACGGCAATGCCTTCAAAAGCAGCTTCCCAGGGGACCTTGCTGACTAGTTCCCTGAGCAGCCTGAAGTCTACTTTCCTCATATCCAGGGCTGAAGTTTTGGTGGCAGTTTTCCTTCTGTCGCCAAAAATTTTAAATTCAACCACTTCATGGTCACTATGGCTGAGATGGGTGCCAATTGCCACGTCCCTCACAAGACCCCCCTCTGTTCTCAAGCAACAGATCTAGGAGGGCACCTTTCCTAGTTGGCACTCTATTAGCACCTGCACTAAGAAGTTATCATCTAGGTGCTTTATGAAACTCCTGGACTTGCTTGTGTTGGCCATGCGGTGATCCCAGTTGATGTCTGGCAAGTCCCCCCATAAGAACAAGGGGAGTTGATCTCGAGGCATCTCTTAGTTCCGCAAAGAAATTTGCTTTCACAGATGAAGCCTTTTTGTTCATGCACAATACATGCATTTACATCAATTGTTTGCCTCTCTTTTGATGGGCCCATACTTTATGCTCCTTAGGATAAAGTATAGTTCCATTATGATTGAGTCTTAATGCAATGATTGGATATACATTGTATATGGTGGCATTGCTTATGGTAAGTATAAAGGCAATAATTTTATCATTTTCTGCATAATAGGTAAAGTTGACTAATTGTCACCATGTTTGAAACTAATTTTCAAATTCTGAAACATTAACCCAAATCAATTCTTGAATTTCAGTGGGTAAAGTTCCTCCTTCTCCCTCTCTAATAATAGCTGCTGCTACAAACTGTATCCATAACTGCTCTTTGGATGCAACTCAAGGCAAGAGAAGTATCACCTTGGGTTTCTCCAAGGGCACTTACAATTAATTGATGATCATTTTCTTCAATTTGTTCCTAATGGGGTAAAATGTGTAATAGAAGCCATTGACATGCTCCTAAGGCCGATAAGGATGGTTTTATCAGTCATTCCAATTTCCTTAGGTTGTCTGTAGTAGCAGTTATTCTACTCATTAGGACCTCAGAATCAATGCTCTTTAATATACCTAATCCTGTTTCAATAACCCAGTTGTATCCCCTGGCATGTGCCAAGGTTTATTCAGAGAACGTCCATGTAACCATGCTAACCAGCCAGTGTGGGCAGTTCTCAAAAAGGAGGTTCATTTTGAGTTGATTTCTGAGATATTAATGTGCAGCGCTAGCTCTACCATTTTTAGAGACTACCTAGGGTTAAAGAGAACTTGTTTTTGTCCCACATTTTTAATTAGATAAGGATCATTGTTTCTGAAAGCTTCTTCAATGCTGTACATTTTCTTTAAAATGTGAATGTTAGTTTAATTTTCCTAGTTATCTTCGGCAATTACTCCACAGGGGGTCTGTTATAGACCCCCAAACCAGGATGAAAAGACAGATGAGGTATTCTATGAGCAGCTAGTAGAAGTTACGCAATCACCAGCGCTTGTTCTCATGGGGGACTCCAACTTCCCGGACATATCCTGGAAATACAATACAGCCCTGAGGAAGCAGTCTAGGAGGTTCCTGGAGTGTGTGGAAAATAGCTTCCTGACTCAGCTGGTTAGTGATCCTACTGGGGTGGGGTGCCCCTCTAGACCTACTGTTCGTGAACAGAGAAGGTCTGGTGGGAGATGTGGTAGTCAGGAGCTGTCTTGGGCAGAGTGACCACAAAATGGTAGAGTTCTCTATTGGTGAAGTGTGGGGGGGGGGGTGCAGTAAAACTGCTACCTTTGATTTCTGGAGGGCAGACTTTGAATTGTTCAGAACACTGATAGGGAGGGTCTATGGGAGTCAGTCCTGAAGGGCAGAGGGGTCCAGGACGGCTGGACGCTTCTCAAGAAGGAAGTCTTAAAGGCATAGGAGCAGACTGTGCCTATGTGCTGTAAGATGAGCTGGCATGGAAGAAGACTGGCGTGGCTGAACAGTGAACTTTTGCTGAGTCTCTGGGAGAAAAAGAGTGGAAGAAGGGACAGGCAACTTGGGGAGAGTACAAGGAAGTTGCCAGAATATACAGAGAGATCAGGAAGGCTAAAGCTCGAAACAAGCTCAACCTCGTCACTGTGGTAAAAGATAACAAAATAGGTTTTTACAAATGTATTAACAGTAAGAGGAGGGCCAAGGAGAATCTCCATACTTTACTGGTCGTGGTGGGGAACATGAATACTGAGGATAAGGAAAAGGCTGAGTTTCTTAATGCCTTCTTTACATCTGTCTTTACTAGCCAGACCACTAATCCTCGGGGTATTCAGCCTCCTGACCTGGAAATCTGGGATGGAGAGCAAAATAACCCCTCCACAATTCAGGTGGAAACAGAGACTGGCTGCTCCACCTGGACTGTCACAAGTCCATGGGGCCAGATGGGATCCACTTGAGGGTGCTGAGGGAGATGGCGGACATGATTGGTAAGCCACTTTCCATCATCTATCAGCAGTCATGTTAATCCGGAGAGGTCCCCGATGACTGGAAACTTGCTAATGTGACACCCATCTATAAGAAGGGTTATAAGGAGGATTTGGGGAACTACAGGCCTGTTAGCCAGGAAAAGTGATGGAAAAGGTCATCTTGAATGCAATCACGCAGCATATGCAGGACAACCAGGGGATGAGGCCCAGCCAGCATAGGTTCATGAAAGGCAAGTCCTGCCTGTACAACCTCATCTCCTTCTATGACCAGGTAACCCACTTGGTGGATGAGGGAAAGGCTATTGACATTGTCAACCTAGACTTCAGCAAAGCCTTTGACATGGTCTCCCCCAATATTCTCCTGGAGAAGCTGGCAGCCCATGGACTGGACAGGTACACTCTTTCCCGGGTTAAAAACTGCCTGGATGGCCAGGCCCAGAGAATGGTGGTGAATGGAGTGTAATTGAGCTGGTGACAGGTCACCAGTGGTGTTCCCCAGGGGTTGGTGTTGGGGACCATCCTCTTTAATATCTTTATTGATGATTTGGATGAGGGAATTGAGTGCACCATCAGTAAGTTTACAGATGATACCAAGTTAGGGAGAAGTGTCGATCTGCTGGAGGGTAGGAAGGTCCTGCAGAGGGACTTGGAGAGGTTGGATCAATGGGCAGAGACCAGTGGGATGAGGTTCAACATGGCTAAGTGCCGGGTCCTACACTTTGGCCATAACGACCCCATGCAATGCTACAGGCTTGGGGCAGAGTATCTCGAAAGCTGTGCTGAGGAAAAGGAGTCTGGGGGTCTTGGTTGATGCTCACCTGAACATAAGCTGGCAGTGTGCCCAGGTGGCCAAGAAGGCCAACGGCATCTTGGCTTGTATCAGGAACAGTGTAGCCAGCAGGACCAGGGAGGTGATCATCCCCCTGTACTCAGCTCTAGTGAGGCCATACCTCGAGTACTGTGTTCAGTTTTGGGCCCCTCACTGCAAGAAAGACATTGAGGAGCATGTCCAGAGAAGGGCTACAAAGCTGGTGAAGGGTCTGGAACACAAGTCCTATGAGGAGTGGCTGAGGGACCTGGGGTCGTTTAGTCTGGAGATGCGAAGGCTCAGGGGAGACCTTATTGCTTTCTACAACTGCCTGAAAGGGAGTTGTGGGGAGCTGGGGGTCAGCCTCTTCTTGCAGATAACTGGCAATAGGACTAGAGGGAATGGCCTCAAGTTGCGCCAGGGGAGTATCAAGTTGGAAATGAGGAGATATTTCTTCTCAGAAAGAGTAGTCAGGCATTGAAATGGGTTGCCCAGGGAGGGGGGTGGAGTCACTGTCTCTGTGGGTGTTTAAGAAAAGGTTAAATGTTGTACTTAGTATGAGAAACAAAGTTGTAGTTTTGCAGTGAAAAATTCATAAGTGCATATTCATAAGTGATTGTGCAGGCATAACAGTGGCATAACAGAATCACAGAATAACAGAATGGCCAAGGTTGGAAGGGACCTCTGAAGATCATCTAGTGAGCACTTCTTCCATGCTCAGGATTGGTGCATCCCTGAAGAATAGGAAATCGGGGAAGGGGGCAGGAAACCCACATGGATGAGCAAGGAGCTAATCAATAAGATCAAAAGGAAGAGAATGTTCTATATGTGTAAAAAGGGCCTGTCCTCTTAGGAGGAGTATACATGTAGATGTGTTGTCAGGGCCTGCAGGGACGCAACAAGGAAGGCTAAAGCAAGGAAGGCTAAAGCCCACCTAGAGATGAAGCTTGCGAAAGAGGTAAAGGATAATAAGAAGGGTTTTTTCAAGTATGTAAACAGCAAGAGGAAGACTAGGGATAATGTAGGTCCCTTGCTGAATGAGGGGGGTGTCCTGGTCACGGGAGACGCTGAGAAGGCAGAGATAGCGAATGCTTTCTTTGCTTCAGTCTTTGCTTCAAGGATACTTCCCTGGGACTCCTCACCCTTGGCAATAGGACAAAGGGTCTGGGAAATGGAGGGCTCCCCCCGGTTGATGAGGGAGTGGTTCGGGAGCATCTGAGTGGGCTCAACGCACACAAATTCATGGGTCCTGATGGAATGCATCTGTGTGTGCTAAGGGAGCTGGCAGATGTGATTGCCGAACCGCTCTCTATCATCTTTGAAAGGTCCTGGAGAACGGGTGAGGTGCCTGAAGACTGGAGGACAGCCAGTGTCACTCTGGTCTTCAAGAAGGGCAGGAAGGAGGATCCGGGAAACTACAGGCCAGTCAGTTTCACCTCTGTCCCTGGAAAGGTGTTGGAACAGCTTGTTTTGGATGCCATCTCCAAGCAATTGGAAGAGAAGAAGGTTATGAGGAGTAGTCAGCATGGATTCACCAAGGGGAAGTCATGCTCAACCAATCTCGTTGCCTTCTATGATGGCATCACCAGCTGGGTAGATGAGGGGAGAGCAGTGGATGTCATCTACCTTGACTTTAGCAAGGCTTTCGATACTGTCTCCCATGACATCCTACTAGCAAAGCTGAGAAAGTGTGGGATAGAGGAGTGGACGGCAAGGTGGGTTGAGGACTGGCTGAGCTCAGAGGGTGGTGATCGGCAGAGCAGAGTCTGGCTGGAGGCCTGTGACTAGCAGTGTTCCCCAGGGGTCGGTGCTGGGTCCGGTCTCATTCAACATCTTCATCGACGACCTTGATGAGGGAATAGTGTCTGCCCTCAGCAAGTACGCTGATGACACAAAGCTGGGAGGAGTGACCAATGCGCCAGAAGGCTGTGCTGCCATTCAGCGAGACCTGGAGAGGCTGGAGAGCTGGTCAGGAAGAAACCAAATGAGGTTTAACAAGAGCAAGTGTAGAGTCCTGCACCTGGGAAGGAACAACCCGAAGTATCAGTACAGGCTGGGGGATGACCTGCTGGAGAGGAGCTCTGAGGAGAAGGACCTGGGGGTCCTGGTGGACGACAGGTTGACCATGAGCCAGCAGTGTGCCCTTGTGGCCAAGAGGGCTAATGGGATCCTGGCATGCATTAAAAGGAGCGTGGCCAGCAGGTCAAGGGAGGTGATCCTCCCCCTCTACTCTGCCCTGGGTAGGCCTCACCTGGAGTACTGTGTCCAGTTCTGGGCTCCCCAGTACAAGAAAGACAGGGATCTCCTGGAAAGAGTCCAGCGGAGGGCCACAAAGATGATACGGGGCCTGGAGCATCTTCCTTATGAGGAAAGGCTGAGAGACCTGGGTCTGTTCAGCCTGGAGAAGAGAAGACTGAGAGGGGATCTCCTCAGTGTATATAAATATCTGAGGGGTGGGGGACAGAAGGATATAGCCAACCTCTTTTCAGTGGTTTGTGGGGATAGGATAAGGGGCAATGGCTGCACAGGAAGGGGCAATGGAGCACAGGAAGTTCCGCACTGACATGCGAAAGAACTTCTTCACAGTGAGGGTGACAGAGCATTGGAACAGGCTGCCTAGGGAGGTTGTGGAGTCTCCTTCTCTGGAGATATTCAAGGCCTGTCTGGACACCTACCTGGGCAGCCTGCTCTGAGGAACCTGCTTTGGCAGGGGGGGTTGGACCCGATGATGTTTCGAGGTCCCTTCCAACCCCTACAGTTCTGTGATTCTGTTATCTGACTGAGCAAAATGTTGCTCTCCATCTTTTTTATAAGCCCCCTTTAACTACTGAAAAGCTATAATGAGACCACCCTGGAGCCTTCTCTTCTGTAGGCTGAACAGCCCCAGCTCTCTCAGCCTTTCTTCGTAGGAGAGGTGCTCCAGCCCCTTGATCATCTTCATGGCCTTCCTCTGGACCTGTTCCAACAGATCAACATCCTTCTTGTGCTGAAACAGCCTTCTTGTGCTTTATGGTAGAAACTTGCTTAGAAGTTAGACTTCTCATCGGTTTGACAGGAAGCCTAATTTCTCAGAACGTTGATTTGTAAGTAAGGTTTCAAGTTTTGTATTTTGATAAGCTTTTAGAAATATTTTGAAAATACGCAGGCATATTGTCAGACTAAGACCAATAAAAATAGAAAAGATGGAAATGACCATAGAAATACCACTGGTTGCATAATAAGCTTATTAATGAGAATTCATTTCAAGATATTAAGAAAAAAACACACTACAGACTGATCAATTTTAGAGATGAACAGAGTTCAGCATTCTCATTCAGTCTTTATCACACTTACCCACATGGAACACTAACCTGTACAACTATATGAAGAGTTCACTTTGTTGTTAGGCTGATAACCCAGAATTTGAATGCAGACGCAATAAAGGCAGTTCTCATCCGTGTGCTCCTGTAGCCCATTATCCTCTGTATTTTCTAAAAACTGAGAGGTATCTGAATGGCTGGTATTCATTATTTCTGTGAGACTGATCTGCTGCTGGAGCATCTGAAAAGGACTTGTGACATCACTTGTACCTGATGGAAGACCTGTAGACAAGCAATCAGATAACAGAAAAAAAAAAACAAAACAAAACAAAACCACACAACCAATGATTAAAACAACATTCTAATTAAATTTCCTGTTTTACAGCTGGAGGGGGTGGGAAGATCTAGAAATATAAAGTAACTGTTTTTAAGCATTTTTGAAGGCTTAAAATCCAAAGATCTGTTACCATTCCAGAAATAAATATCGCATTTCAGTCCCAGCTTATCACAGAATCACGGAATGGCCAAGGTTGGTAGGGACCTCTGCAGATCATCTAGTCCAACCCCCTTGCCCAGTAGGATTGTCATCTGTAGGTTGTAGTCCCAAAGTTGGGAAAAAAATAATAAAACCTTGAACCTTATGTCTGCAGACGTAAGGGGTTGGCTAAGATCACAGGCCATCTTTATGAAACCTCAGGAGAAATGAGAAATTTATAATCCTCTTGCAAAAAGAAATACCTGGTTTCATACTTTGTGGAGGGCATTAATCCCTGGGAGTAATAGAACTTGAGAGAGCAATAGTAAATATTTCTGCAACTTTAGAAATCATAATCAATGCCACTACTGATGCTCTTGGTTGAATACAAACAGAAATAGAACAAGTATTCCAAATAACCTTAGAAAACCGTCTTGCCTTAGATGGGCTACTTGCAGCCCGGGGAGGTGTTTGTGCTGTGATAAACCGCAGCTGCTGTGTCTATGTAAATGAGAAGAAGCAAATTCAAACAGACATTAACCAAATCTGGCAAGCATCTCAACTGTTTCACCTAATATCTCAGGATGCAACCCTTGGTAGTGGACCAGATTTTTCCTGGCTGTGGTCATGGCTGCCAGATTTTGGATGATTAAGACAACTGATTTTAATTATTATAATAATTGTATCAATAGTAGTGATACGTAGTTGTGTTCTGCAATGCATGCCTAGTTGTTTGAATTCATATAGGGAATTCAAGGGGGAAGGGGCTAAAACCAGGCGCGCCGGTGAAGACCTAAGGGATGGTACGCTAGAATCAGAGGGGCTGTGTGCCAGTGAGGTCCTTCGGTCAGATCCACAAGGTGCTGAGTGTAAGGAGACGCACCTGAAGTGCTTCTACACGAACACACACAGTATGAGGAATAAAATGGATGAGCTAGAAGTCCTGGCCCAGTCCCGCAACTACGACATCATCGGCATAAGCGAAACCTGGTGGGATGAGTCCTGTGACTGGGGTGTTGCGATAGATGGTTACAGGCTCTTCAGGAGGGACAGGCAGGGTAGGCGAGGTGGTGGGGTGGCGATGTATGTGAAGCAGGGGCTGGACTGTGTGGAACTTCAGGTCGGCAATGGCAAAGTTGAGAGCCTCTGGGTAAGGATCAAGGGACGAACAAATAAAGGGGATGTCGTTGTGGGAGTCTATTACAGACCGCCTGGCCAGGACGATAGCGCCGATAAATTATTCTTTACAGAACTAAGAGAGGCCTCGAGATTAACTCCCCTTGTCCTTATGGGGGACTTCAACTTGCCGGACGTTAACTGGGAGTGCCACACGGCTGACACGAGCAAGTCCAGGAGGTTCATGAAGCACCTAGATGATAACTTCTTGGTGCAGGTGCTAACGGAGCCAACTAGGAAAGGTGCCTTCCTAGACCTGTTGCTAGAAAATAGAGAGGGTCTGGTGGGAGATGTGGTGATTGGTGGCCGCCTTGGTCATAGCGACCATGAAGTGGTTGAGTTCAAAATTTACGGTGACAGAAGGAAAAGTGCCACCAAAACCTCATCCCTAGATATGGGGAAAGCGGACTTCAGGCTGCTCAGGGAACTAGTCAGCAAGGTCCCCTGGGAAACTGCTCTTGAAGGCCTCGATGTCCACCAGTGCTGGTCATTCTTTAAGCGATGCCTCCTAGAAGCACAAGAACGGGCAATTCCTAAATATCGCAAGTCAGGCAGGCGGGGCAGGAGGCCGGCGTGGCTGACCAGGAACATTCTAATGGAGATTAGGCGGAAACAGAGAGTGTTTCGCTACTGGAAGGAGGGCCAGGTGTCATGGAAAGAATACAGGGATGCTGTTCGTGTTTGTAGGGAGAAAGTTCGAGTGGCCAAAGCACACCTAGAGTTGAAGCTGGCTGTGTCTGTGAGAGAAAATAAAAAGGTTTTTTTTAGATATGTGAACAGAAAAAGGAGAACTAAAGAATACATAGGGCCGCTCCTTGATAGGGAAG
Organism: Aythya ferina; assembly: GCF_964211825.1. NCBI lineage: Eukaryota > Metazoa > Chordata > Aves > Anseriformes > Anatidae > Aythya > Aythya ferina. The sequence goes on along the minus strand of NC_140313.1, from coordinate 2,292,378 downwards.
GTCTCCTCACAGACAATGACATAGGCAAAGCAGAGACGCTTAACGCCTTCTTTGCCTCTGTCTTCAATGCCAATGATGGGCTTCGGGACCCAGGGTGCCCTGAGCTGGAGGACCGGGACAGTGGGGATGACAAACTCCCAACCGACCCTGAACGTGTGCGGGATTTGCTACTCCACCTGGATCCCTACAAGTCCATGGGTCCGGATGGGATTCATCCCCGGGTGCTGAAAGAGCTGGCGGACGTCATCGCGGAACCTCTCTCAATTATTTTTCAACGATCCTGGGAATTTGGAGAGGTCCCGGTAGACTGGAAGCTGGCAAATGTTGTGCCGATTTTCAAGATGGGTCAGAAAGAAGACCCTAGCAATTACAGGCCTGTCAGTCTCACGTCAGTGCCTGGTAAAATCATGGAGAAGATGGTTCTCAAACTTATTGAGGCGCACCTGGGGGACAAAGCAGTCATTGGTCCCAGCCAGCATGGGTTTGTGAAGGGTAGGTCCTGCCTAACTAACCTGATTTCCTTTTATGATAAGATCACCCGTATGGTGGACCAAGGGAAACCAGCTGATGTGATTTTTTTGGACTTCAGCAAGGCTTTTGACACGGTTTCCCATAGGATCCTACTGGACAAAATGTCCACCATACAGCTAAATAAAAACATCATACGATGGGTGAGCAATTGGCTAACGGGCAGAGCCCAAAGGGTTATGGTAAATGGGGCTGCATCAGGCTGGCGGGCGGTCACCAGTGGGGTCCCTCAAGGCTCCATTTTAGGGCCGGTACTTTTCAATATTTTTATAAACGATCTGGATGTAGGAATAGAAGGTATTTTGAGCAAGTTTGCTGATGACACCAAACTTGGAGGAGTTGTGGACTCGAATGAGGGTGTAAAGGCCTTGCAGAGGGATCTGGATAGGTTGGAGAGCTGGGCGATCACCAACCGCATGAAGTTCAATAAGAGCAAGTGCCGGGTCCTGCACCTGGGATGGGGAAACCCTGGCTGCACGTACAGACTGGGCGATGAGACGCTGGAGAGCAGCCTAGAAGAGAGGGATCTGGGGGTCGTGGTAGACAGCAAGTTGAATATGAGCCAGCAGTGTGCCCTGGCAGCCAGGAGGGCCAACCGTGTCCTGGGGTGCATCAAGCACGGCATCGCTAGTAGGTCAAGGGAGGTGATTGTCCCGCTCTACTCTGCGCTGGTGCGGCCTCACCTCGAGTACTATGTGCAGTTCTGGGCACCACAGTATAAAAAGGACATGAAACTGTTGGAAAGTGTCCAGAGGAGGGCTACGAAGATGGTGAAAGGCCTGGAGGGGAAGACATACGAAGAACGGCTGAGGTCACTGGGCCTGTTCAGCCTGGAGAAGAGGAGGCTGAGGGGAGACCTCATCACAGTCTACAACTTCCTCGTAAGGGGGTGTCGAGAGGCAGGAGACCTTTTCTCCATTAACACCAGTGACAGGACCCACGGGAACGGGGTTAAGCTGAGGCAGGGGAAATTTAGGCTTGACATCAGGAGGGGGTTCTTCACAGAGAGGGTGGTTGCACACTGGAACAGGCTCCCCAGGGAAGTGGTCACTGCACCGAGCCTGTCTGAATTTAAGAAGAGATTGGACTGTGCACTTAGTCACATGGTCTGAACTTTTGGGTAGACCTGTGCGGTGTCAAGAGTTGGACTTGATGATCCTTAAGGGTCCCTTCCAACTCAGGATATTCTATGATTCTATGATTCTATATAGTACTTTATTCAGCAAGTGCAAACCTCACCAGGTAATGTTAGTGAAACAAGATATAGATAACAGAATATTTCTTCAAATTAATAAAAATAGGTAAGAACTATGCAGTGAGAACTATGAAGCCTAAAAGTGAGGTTCATAGTCTCAGAGGGGGGAAAGTGTAGTCCCAAAGCTGGGAAAAAATAAGAAAACCTTGAAGAAAATTGGGAGGTCTATAGCTTGTGTAGTCTTAGAGCTGAAAGCAAGAGACAGGTAGCCTTGAACTAGCAGAAGAAAGGAAGATAAGGAATAAAAGGTAAAAAACAAGAAGGAGAAAAACAGCTCCAGACTGCCCTATAGTAGCCTTTTGTTCATTAAGGGTCATTAATGTATTAAAAAACACACCCATGAAAATGCTAATGTATGCTAATTTGGGATTTGATGCCCCCCCCCCATGGTCCTCTGTAATGCGCAAACTCAGTAGAGATGTGTTAGATGAGCTCTAATAGCCGATCAAAAATAGCCAAACAGTTTTCACAAGTTGGTTGTGTATAAATTACAGTGATTCGAGTCAAAGGTGTGCTTGCTTTGTGAAAGAACGCCAAGCACCTGACTCTGCAGAGTTATATAATTATTTAATTAAAAGACCTTTGTGTGGATTCTGACTGTACTTATTGGTGCGGCGCACTGGGCATGAACCTACAAAACAGGATCCCCTAGAGCACGTTACACAGGATGGCATCCAGGCAAGTTTTGAATATCTCCAGAGAAGGAGACTCCACAACCTCTCTGGGCAACCTGTTCCAGTGCTCTGTCACCCTCACAGTAAAGAAGTGCCCTCTCATATTCAGCCAGAACTTCCTGTGCTTCAGTTTGTGCCCGTTGCCTCTCGTCCTCTTGCTGTTGGGCACAACTGAAAAGAGACCGGCTCTATCCTCTTGACACCCTCCCCTCGAATATTTATACACATTCATGAGGTCTTCCCTCAGTCTTCTCTTTTCCAGGCTAAACAGGCACAGTTCTCTCAGCCTGTCCTCATACAACAGGTGCTCCAGTCCCCTGATCATCTTCATAGCCCTCCTCTGGACTTGCTTCAGGAGCTCCATGTCCCTCTTGTACTGGGGAGCCCAGAATTGGACACAATACTCCAGGTGTGGCCTCACCAGGGCTGAGTAGAGGGGGAGGATCACCTCCCTTGACCTGCTGGCAACACTCTTCCAAATGCAGCCCAGGATACTGTTGGCCTTCTTGGCCACAAGGGCACATTGCTGACTCATGGTCAGCTTGCTGTCCATTAGGACTCCCAGGTCTCTCTCTGCAGAGCTGCACTCCAGCAGGTCAGCCCCCAGTCTGTACTGCTGCTTGGGGTTACTCCTCCCTAGGTGCAGGACCCTGCACTTGCCCTTGTTGAACTTCATGAGGTTCCTCTCAGCCCAACCCTCCAGCCCGTCAAGGTCCCTCTGAATGGCAGCACAGCCCTCTGGGGTATCAGCCACTCCTCCCAGCTTTGTGTCATTAGTAAACTTGCTGAGGGTGCGTTCCATTCCATCGTCTAGGTCATTGATGAATAAGTTGAACAACACTGGACCTAGTACTGACCCCTGGGGGACACTGCTAGTTACAGGCCTTCAACTAGACTCTGCACCACTAAGCACAACCTGCTGAGCTCTACCATCCAGCCAATATTCTGGATAAGAGGAGGCTCAGGGGAGACCTTATTGCTCTCTACAACTACCTGAAAGGGTGTTGTGGGGAGCTGGGGGTCAGCCTCTTCTCACAGATAATTAGCAATAGGACTAGAGGGAATGGCCTCAAGTTGCGCCAGGGGAGGTTCAAGTTGGAAATTCGGAGACATTTCTTCTCAGAAAGAGTAGTCAGGCATTGGAACAGGTTGCCCAAGGAGGTGGTGGCATCACCGTGGCTGGGGGTGTTCAAGGAGAGGTTGGACCTGGCACTTCGGAACATTGTTTATTGGGTGATGTTTATAGTAGGGTGATGGTTGAACCAGATGAACTTGAAGGTCTTTTCCAACCTTAATGATTCTATGATTCTATAATTCTATGATTCTAATTGCCAGTCCACCTCATGTTCCACTTATCTAGGCTGCACTTCCTTGTTGAGGGATTTTTGAAACAGCAAGGAGGCCATGACTTGCTGCAGCTGAGCAAACCAAGCTACCAGAACAACTATGAGAAGTTCCCATGACAGTGTTCCCACATCGCCTGGTTGAGGAATTTAAAAAATATTGTTGCTAGCAGCTGGCTTCAAGGACAAGATCTACGTGACTGCTAATCACAAGGAGGTTGTTTTCTTGCAGGTGGGGTTGTTTTCTTGCAGTTGTTTGTCTGAATGCTTTTGACCAATAATCTTGTGTGAGACACTATCCGCCCCTGTTAAGTTTGCTCTAAAAGTCAGGCTATTCGGGTAATAAAGGGAGAGCATGATCTGACCATACTGGTGTCTGTCGTGTTTTCGGCCATTCTTCCTGCAACACTTCCTGACCTTGTCTATGAGGATGTTATGGGAGTCAGTGTCAAAAGCCTTTCTGAATTCAAGGTAGACCACATCCACCAATCTCCCCTCATCTACCCAGCTAGTTATCTCATCACAGAAGGATAGCAGATTGGTTAAACAAGGATATCATTGGTTAAACCCCTTGGTGAATCCATGCTTACTATTCCTGATCACCTTCTTATCCTCCACATGCTTGGAGATGACCTCCAGGATGAGCAGTTCCATCACCTTTCTAGAGATGGAGGCGAGGCTGACTGGTCTGTAGTTTCCTGGGTCCTCATTCTTTCCCTTTTTGAAGACTGGCGTGATATCGTCTTTCTTCCAGTCTTCAGGCACCTCTCCTGTTCTCCATGACCTTTCAAAGATGATGGAGAGTGGCCTAGCAATAACATTGGCCAGCTCCTTCAGCACCCATGGGTACATTCCATTGGGGCCCATGAATTCCTGAATGCTGGTCTTGCTGAAACAAAAGAATGCATTCAGTACCTCAGCCTTTTCACTGTCCTGGACAACCAGGTATGGGGCCAGAGGCGTATATGAACTTGGATAGCCACCAAAGTCTTATCGCTTTGGTCGGCAGAAGGCCCTGGGAATGTGACGATTAGTAGGAATTAAGGAAAGCACCGAAAGGCTGCTTTTGTAATATAAGTGCTACCGTGAGATTGCTTAACCTTGGACAGTGAGAAAGTAACAAAGTGCACGTAGGCTGTATTCTGTCACTAGGAGGTTTCCATAGTATTGTGCTATCTCGGCGCGGATATAAAAGAGCAGAGGTAGAGACAAAAAATAAACTTCTTTTCCTTCACTTGCAACTTGCATCAGAATCTGCATTCATTGCCACACTGGATGACCTATCCTGAATGGCAAGGGGTGGTACTGGCTATGTGGCAAAAAAGCCAGGAAGGTGTTGCCCCTAGGGTGGAAGGGAGTTTGCACCCTGGGGGCAATAATTCCAAATGTAACTATTATTGAAGACTCACAGAGCCAACCCCCCCTTGACATCCCATGCAGAGTTAAGAGAACTCCAGAAAATCCTCTAGTAAAAAGAAACAAGGCATTTCACAGTTTTGCAAGGTGGTTTTTACCTTGGTTAGGGGTGAGTGAATTAGAAAAAGCTATTGTAAATATCTCAGCTATAATTGAAGAACTAGAAAATAACACTCTGGATGCAGTCCAGGCACTGCAAGAAGAGGTAAAAAGTTTGTCAAAAATAGTACTCCGGAATCGAATGGTATTAGATTTATTACTAACCTAACAAGGAGGAGTGTGCACTGTAATTCATACTAGTTGCTGTATGTATGTAGACCAAATGGGACAAATTGAGACTGATCTCAAAAATATTGGGAAAAAAAACCAAGATCCTACATGATGTGTCTCAAGATGACAGTTCCTGGGAAACTGGAGATATTTGGGAGAAACTAACTTCATGGTTACCTAAATGGAACTGGCTCAAACAACTATTTGTTGGTATTATAATAATAGTGGTATTGTGTGTTTTAGTTTGTTTGCTTATTCCTTGTATTAATCCCTGTATAGCATCTTTTGAAAATTGAAGTTTTTAACAGAAATGATTATTCCCCAATGCATCTGAAGAGAAATATTGCACCCTAGTGTTGAAAAGACTCAAGAGTTAAGAAGAGTGAGGAAGTGCAAAAACAATAGAAGTAAGAAAAGAAGAGGGGGGAATTGTGAGAAACCAAGTTGTGTTTTTGCAGTAGAACTTGTTTTTGAGATAGAGTGTGTTTTGGCAGTAGAAAACCAAACTTCTGTATTCAAAGGTAGTTGTGTAGTCAACAAGGAGAAATGCTAAGTAGGTAAGTGGACAGTAGAAGGCCTCACTGTTCCAAAATAAGGTAGAAGACTGAGAAAAACAGGATGAGCAGTGTGAGAACAGTAAAAAAAACAAAGATCACAAGTTCTCTAATTGCAAGGAAAGTGAAAAAAAAAAAGGAGAATAGAGGAGAAATTAAAGGGTTGATCAAATAAAATTGTATATGGTATAAAAGGGCATCGAGTAGCTTCTGAACCTGTAGTACTCAGCCAATGAGGAAATGGGGAGGTGATCAGGTGTTGGGTAATAGGGAATATAAGGTTATGATATGCTTTCTGTGGGGCGCTCCTATTTGCAGGACGCTTGCCATTGCAATCACGAATAAAATAGCTTCACAGAAGATCCTGTCTGAAGAAAATTATTGAGATTTTTCTCACATCCACAAATGCGAGCACAATTAGATAGACAATGTTTTGAGTAAGTAAAACGTTAGTATTGCGTGTTATAAGAAGGATCCCAGATACTAACAATTCAGATGCTTCATTTGCAACTATAAAGCAGGGAGCCACCAAGCCCTATATAAAATTTCTGGGTTGTTTGCAGAATGTTTTAGAATGTCAGGTGGAGAATCCTGCCACACGGGAGATTCTATTGTGACAACTGGCAATTGAAAACGCTAATGCAGACTGTAGGAAAATTTTGCGATCTATTAAAACCACTAACCCCACTATAACCGATATGATCAAAGCCTGCCAGGATGTAGGAACAGAAAACCACAAGATGTCGCTGTTGGCTGACATCCTCGCATGTCACGGTGAGGCTGGCACAAAAGGCCATTTGTTTTAATTGTGGAGAACAGGGTCATCTCAAGAGAAACTGTAAAAAAAATAATAATAATAATTAAATAAATAAATATAATAAATAAATAAATAAATAAATAAATAAAACTAAAATCGCTAAAATCCACTAGACAGATGTAGCCGTGCCCTCGATGTGGAAAGGGTCTTCACTGGGCGAGTGAATGCCAATCCAGGTTTCATGTGACCGGTCAGCCTTTAAACGGGCAAAAGAGCGCGAGACCGCATGACAATAGGAAGTACGGTTCAGACCCCAGCTCCAGTTGTGCCGCCATCCCTCTGACCAGCTACCTCAGGCAGTGCTGGATTGGACTTGGCCACCGCCCAACCCATCACCCTGAAAGATGCCTCAGTCATCTTAATTCCTACAGGAGTCAGAGGGCCTTCAGGGGGAGGAAAAAGTGCTTTGTTATTAGGACACTCCTCAGTTACCAGGATGGGACTTTTTGTTCTCCCAGGTGTTATTGATGCTGATTATAAAGGGGAAATTAAAATTATGACACAGACACCGTCACCTCCCTGCCACATCCCACATGGTCAAAGGATTGCACAATTAGTGCCTTTTCATTCACTGGCTGGAACGAGTGAAGTGTCTTGTTCGGGGGGATTTGGCAGCACAGGTTCTCTGGCGATTCTGTGGTCCCGTTTATCAGTCGGCCCTTATTGACTTGTATGGTTGATGGTCTCCAGATGACAGGATTAGTGGACACTGGAGCTGATGTGAAAACAACCGAGTTTCAAAGGGCCCAGATGGCCAACTAGCCCGTACTGCCCCTTATGTGTTATCAGTGCCCTGCACATTATGGGGTCAAGATGTTTTAAGTCAGTGGGGCCTCGTGCTGCAGACGCGTTTTCATTAAGGGCCATTGACAAGCAGCAACCAATCCAGCTAACATGGAAAAGCAAACAACCTGTTTGGATTGATCAATGGCCCTTAAAGAAGGAAAAGTCGCTGCCACTAAGAGAACTATTTAAGGAACAACTAGATGCAGGCCATATAGTGCCTACGAGAAGTCCCCGGAACACTCCAGTTTTTGTGATCCTTAAGAAGTCAGGAAAGTGGCGATTCTTACAGGACTTGAGGGCAATTAATGCTGTAATAGAACTAATGGGAGGCTTGCAGCCTGGGGTCCCATCTCCTGCAATGATACCAGAAAATTGTCCCACAATAGTTATTGATTTGAAAGACAATTTCTTACTATATGGCTCCACCCCAAGGATGCTCCATGATTTGTTTTTTCAGTTCCATCAGTAAATTGTCAGAGCCCGGTGCAGTGTTACCACTGGACTGTACTCCATCAAGGAATGTTAAATAGCCCTATTTGTCAACTGAAGGTGATGTCTGCACTTCATCCTGTGCAAAAGGCTTGGCCTCAAGCAGTTATATACCACTATATGTATGATCTTTTAATCACAACAGAGAGCTCTAATGAATTGTCACATGTGGTCACACAAGTTGTCGTGGTTTAACCCGGCCGGCAGCTAAACACCACGCAGCCGTTTGCTCACCCTCCCCCCTCCCTCTCTGGGACGGGGGAGAGAAATGGAAAGTGAAGCCCGTGAGTTGAGATAAAGACAGTTTAATAAGACAGGAAAATAATAATAACAAAAATAATAATAACAATAATAATAATACAATGGTGATAATAGGAAAGTAATAAAAATATGTACAAACAAGTGATGCACAATGCAATTGCTCACCACCCGCTGACCGATGCCCAGCCTAACCCCGAGCAGTCCGGCCCCCTCCCCCTGGCTAGCCACCCCTATATATTGTTTAGCATGACGTCAGATGGTATGGAATACCCCTTTGGCTAGTTTGGGTCACCTGTCCTGGGTCTGTCCCCTCCCAGCTCTTGCTGCACCCCCAGCCTGCCTGTTGGCAGGACAGAGCAAAAGGCTGAGATGTCCTTGGCTTGGTATAAGCACTGCTCTGCAACAATTAAAACATCGGGGTGTTATCAGCACTCTTCTCATCCTAAGCCAAAACACAGCATTCCACCAGCTACTAGGAAGAAAATTAATTCTGTTCTAACTGAAACCAGGACACAAGTACAGGAAGCAGTTACCTCAATAGGGTTGCAAGTGGCCGAAGAAAAGGTTTAATCCATTCCCCCATGGAAGTATTTGAGATGGAAGATAACAACCCAAACTATCCATCCGCAGCAGATATGAATTATACAACAAGTAAAAACACTAAATGACTTGCAGAAATTATTAGGTACTATAAACTGGCTCTGACCATTGTTAGGCATCACTACACAGGAACTTCACTTTTTGTTTCAGCTTTTAAAGGGGGATCCCGACCTCACATCTCCACGCAGATTAACGGCAGAAGCCCAAGCCTGCTTAGACAAATTTGCTAGCAAATTGCAGAACCAATATAGTTATCTCATTTGTCTCTCAGTTCCTGTCTTTTTGATTGTTGTTCCTAATGAATTTCAACCCTATGGACTTTTATGTCAATGGGAAAAATCACACAAAGACCCACTGCTAATTCTAAAATGGGTATTTTTCCCTCATGCCTTTTTGAAGACAGTAACATCTCAGGATGAACTGTTCACTGTGGTTATTCAGTGCACGCAACATTGATTACAGACTATTAAGGCAGAAGAACCTGCCTGTATTTATATACCATTGCCGAAGAAAAATTTGGAGTGGATATTAGCCAACTCCACAGTAATGCAGATATATACTGTGGATTATGCAGGAAAGTTCTCTGTTCACATGCCAAAACACCAATTGTTATAGAATCTTTGCAATGTCTCCATAGCCCTGTTATAAATGAGGTCTCAACTCAATCTGAATTTTGTAATATTTATAAAACAAATATTTCTAAAAGGTATAAAAGGCAAGTAAACAGCGCTGGGTGTGCGGGGAGTCTACGCTCCACCAACACGCATACACAAACATCAAACATTCTAAATATATAGAACATCACTTTTACATACTAAACTCGAGTATGCCTATACATATGTACAATCAGAAAAGGTAACAAACAATCTTTTAAGTTCCATAACTTAACAGTCTCCATTTTCCATTCCTTTTCTTGATTACAGACAAGTCTCCATTTTCTATTCCTTTCGAACAATATGTCTCGCTCCAAGTTGTCAAGCAACTCAGTCTTCAGGCCTTATGTATCCTGTTCTTCCCGGATCGAAGAAAAGCATATCCATCTCCTTTTCAAGGCCAATAGGCCTGGGTCAAAAGGCACGTTAAGGTCATCAGGGGGCGTAATAGCAAAAGCCTTTGATGGCTGTAGCAGCAGAGGGGCCGATGGCATAGCAGTCGGATCAGTAAAGGAGCCCGCAGCTCCCTCACTGTCTGGCAAACCACACGTTTCTGACTGTGGTCCCACAGGGCTCTTTAAGGCCTCAGAGACTGCTCGCCAGGTGCCGAGCAATCCCACTGCAACCTTGTCGTTTTTAGTTGCAGAGTCCCACACCTTGACCTCAGTTTGGTCCCATATTTCAGGCTCATAAACTGTCCAATTGTTAATAAGGAGAATAAGCTGTAAGGTTACCAGGACAGTCTTTGTTTCTATGGATGTATGATTCCCCATAATGCGCAACTGCTTATCAGCGAGAGGCAGTAGTGTGCGCAGGTCCGCTTCTCTCAGCTTGAGCTTCTCTCCAGCTCCGGTGCACCTGTGATAAATTAGTGGGGGTTTGTTCATTGTCTTTGAGGAATTTGGAGAATCTGCTGGGGAGAAATGGTTGTAAAATTTAATGGCCTTAATAAGGGAGGAAGCAGGAGGGGGTGTTGGGTGAACATCCTTGAGTTAAACCAGACTCTGTGAAATTCCTTACCACAAGACATCCTTTTTGCCGCTTCACTACCCCCACCTGAACATGAAGCAGAGGAATAACGACCCCCCCTCTCAACAATAGACTGCGCAGCCTCAGCCAGTTCAACAAGTCCTGATAAGCCGGAATTCAACTGCTATAAAACAGCAACACTGGAAAGGGAAGTTGCGTGCTGTTGCGGAGCAGAGACTCCCCAGCCGCCCAGCGCTGTTTCGCTTGTGTCTGCTTACTTGATTAATAAAATAATTTCAATAGACCAGTAAATTGTGTGGTCTAATTTATAACTATTTGGTGCAGTGACTCGGATGAAGGCAATCTGATTGAAAGACCTTCGGAGGGAGGGCCCCGCTGATTTCAGCGGCCTTCGCTAGGACTACTTTCATTCAAATCCTTCACCGACGAACCCAAAATTAGACACAAGCAAATAAAACCGGTAAACCCCAGGCAACCTTTGTGCACGAAGCCCAAACGAAGACCCACGGGGTGGGTAATTATAGGCCGGTGATCCGTTCGGTTGGGGTTGGGTATCCCGGAACACAACAAACGAGACGTCCAATTGCGGACGAAGCGAGTGTGGACCCCTCGGTAGTGCGGTTCCCACATCCCGCGAGGGACTGGGCCACGAAAAGGGGGAAGCGATCCATGCGTGTGTGTGTGAAGGTGTTCCGGAAGATGGGACAGAAGAAGAGTAAGCCTTCTGGTCCCATGGGTGGGGTAACGTCTGATGTTAGGTTACCCTGGGATTAATGATTAAAAATTGGGAGGATTCCCCTTTTAGGCGGGGAAGGAATAAAGTAAAAATGATACATTATTGTGTTGAAGTTTGGGGTGGTAAACAGATTCGAGGAGACCACCTTTACTGGCCTGTATTTGGGTCTTTTGAAGATTGGGTTTGTCAGGCCTAAATATTTATGTAAACTCAAAGGAAACCTTTAGTCTGGAAGAAAGTGAGTATGCACACCTCTGGATAAATTCAGATACGAGGACGCATCTATATCCTCTAAAAGAAAAAGGAGGGTGGGATAAAAAGAGAAAGGACTTGGAAGTCCCGACACCGCCCCCGCCCTATATTCCACCGCCTGCACCAACGGCTCCCGTCCTTAATGGACTCCCCGAATTAGCTAATCCAGGAGAATCAGAATCGGGTCATGAAACACAGGGGCCGGTAACCAGAAGCAGGGCAAGAAATCAGAAATCTGCTTTAAGGGAGGGATTATATCCCCTACGAGAAACAGCGATGGGGGGACCCCAGTCAGGAATGGAATATGTGGCCATCCCCATTAACTCCGGGGATGTCCGAGATTTTAAGAAAAGGACAGGAGGAGGGTAAGCGAGCTTTAATGGCAACTGGCATAATGTTTGCAGCTGCTGAGGAATAATTCTAACTGGAATAATAACTGTACATTGTATATTGTATATATAAAAGCCCGGGCATTTTTGTTAAAGTATTCTTTTATTCATATGTTAATATGTAAATATGTAAATATAAGAACTGCCATTGAGGTGTATGTCTAAGGGAACAAAATTTGCCCAGGCATATCATCGGCTCATCAGGTTTAAATGTCCTCAGTGTAACTGTCAACAGGCAGTTAATTTACAGTGGTCTGATTTTACTTGTGTATCTATATATTGTGGATTTTGGAGGGATTGGGATTGACTAGTAAAGAGCTTCTAGGAAAACAGTGGAATATTAACCACTGTAGATTACAATAGGAAAAGTTCAAAGCAAAGAAATCCCGAGGAAAAGCCTTCTAGGATGTATACTAACACATTGGAGGGATATAGTGGGGTGAGAGGGTACAGAAAGTAAAAGAACTCTTATCAAATATTGTAATCAATGGTGGCCACTTTATAAACTAGAGGATGGAGCGGAGTGGCCCCTAAATAGAACTATTAATTATAACACCATATTACAGTCAATGTTGTTTTTGTGGAAAGAAGGAAAATGGGATGAAATATGGTATATTGATTGATATGTTGTTTCAGTATCTTGGAGGGAAAAGGTATGGAATTAAGTTGGACTCAGAATGAGCCTTTGGTGCTGGTATTAGAAAAGTACGTGCTGGAGAAAGATAAAGGAAGTGTTAAAAGGGTTGCTGAAGGTGTTAAAGGTGTGGCATGTAGTATTTAACAGAGCTGTTTGAAATTGAATGAGCAGGGAAAGGTGATGTAGGCATTATCTAAGTAACAGTCTAGAAGTTTTGGTATATTTGCATATTTGCTGTGGTGTTTGTTCAGTTTCCCAAGCATCGGGAAGGGGGGAACAGCCTGCTCCACCAGGGGCCTCTTCAGCGGCCGCAGGGGAGCTTCGGCTCCAGCACCTGGAGCGCCTCCTCCCCCTCCTTCTGCACTGACTTTGGTGTCTGCAGGGAGGTTTCTCGCTCTCCCAACTGCTGTTGAGCAGCAGGTTTTTGTTTGTTTCTTTGTTTGTTTGTTTTCGTGGATGTGCTCTCACAGAGGCACGGACTGTGTTGTTCATGGCTTGGCTCTGGGCAGCAGTGGGCCCCTTTGGGGCCAGATGAAATTGTCCCTTATCTACCACGGGGAGGTTTCTGGGTTTTTCTCACGGGGGCTGCCACTGCAGTTTCCCACTCCCACACCCCTCACACCTTGCCCGAACTTTGCCATCAAACCCAATACACTGGGGCAGCTAAGTCATTACTGACTTGTAAAGCTTCAGGGATTAAATTAACTAATGAAACCCTAAATGTGATGGGGGTAGAAGGTACTGGGATAGCAGTGCCACTTTTGGGGAATACTAAGCTGAGACCAGGGGATAAAATGATCACTGGGCAATTATTGTATGTATCCAAGGCGGAAACTAACTTGTTGGGAAGGGATTTGATGATTAAATTGGGCATTCAAATAGTAAATTGTTAGACTGGAATAACAGTGTTATTAATGGAGTGCTCTCAGGCCCTGAGAGCAAACATACATGTATATTCACCTCTGACTGGAAAGACTCTGAAATGGGGGTGGAAGCTGATTAAGGAGGTATTGGGGAGGCATTGGGGAGGCAAGGACAATCCCCAGACATGGACTGTATATCTCGAAACAAGACACTGAAACTCATGATAAGGAAGCGGCAGACGGACAGAGAAACAAACGTAAGGACTATAAATCTCAAAACTGGACATTGGAATTCATTATAAAGATACAACAAACGGAAGAATTGGCAACAACCAGCTCTCGCAATTAAGAAACATGCCAATTCAGCAGATTCCTGACCAAAGGTGAAAAGTACACTGTGAGGAAGACTCGGGGTCTTCCTCCCAAAGACCCCTGCCCACGTCCCAAAGACCCCTGCCCACAATTCTTGGAAGGCTCTACGCAGGCGCAAGGTGCCAAAAGGCTAATTAGCATGAGAAGCGAGGGAAGGCGGGGATAGGTAATGCATATGTATAGGTGCTTGTAGAATATTGATAGATTGATTGTATAAATTCAAGACTGCTTTTTGCTTTGGGTATGCACGATAGGTGGAGAGATCCCCCGTGCATCCAGCGCTGCAATAAAGAATATACCACTTAAAGGAATTTCGGCTTCGATCTTTGAATCAATCTGGCACCCCAGATGGGACAACCTCTCTGCCGGACCGCAGGACCTGCTGGGGACAGGACTCCCTAGGGTACCCCCGGGATTTCCCGGAGGGACTCCTCGACTCACCGGATCACTGCGGAGGCAGACAAGGACCCCATCATTGTAAGTGAGTATATTCTTTATTCTGGTTTGGTTTTCTGGTAGACCGGTCATCTGGGACTGTCCAGTAAGTCGGAAGGTGACTTCTGCAGGACAGTATTTGGTATATACTTTGTGGTTAGTACCACAAGTATATCTGGGGACCTTGGGGTCCATCTGTATCTGGAACTGTCTGTAAGTCAGAAGGTGACCTTCTGCGAGGCAGTGTTTGGTATATACTTTGTGGTAAGCACCATAAGTATATTTGGGGACCTTAAGGAAAGAGCTCGCTTTAAGGTCCATCTGGAATTGTGTTGTCTATTTCGGTTTTCTGACTCATGGAGTATGGTATTTAACTTTGGTTATTGTTACTGTGATTTTGGCTATTTTTCTGGTGGTAATAGTAGGTTCGTGGCATTGTTATAAGAGAGATATCGTTACGGTGTTACACAGTTCGGTTTTCTGACTTATCGCATGTGGAATTTGACTCTGACTATTGTTATTGTGATTTTGGCAATATTGCTGGTAATAGTAGTTTTGTGACATCTCTACTGAAAGATAATGCGTGCCCGTATTTTTGTGAGTGATACGTTTTGTGATATGCTTTTGTAAGTAACATGTGTATTCTGAAAGTGTAAACTGGAAAATGGGGGGGCAAACAAGCAGTGAAATTTTAAAGAAAAGTGTGTTAGGATGTGTTTTAAGTCACTGGAAGGATATTGGAGGATCTGCCGGTGGAAGTGTGAACAGGAAAACATTGATAAAATATCGTAATCAGTGGTGGCCGCTTTATAAGCTGGAATGTGGAGAAAAGTGGCCCCTAAATGGAACTTTAAACTATAATATTTTGCTACAGTTAATGTTGTTTTTTGAGAAGCAGAACAGGATGAAATGCTGTATACTGATGTTTCAGCATCTTGGTGGGAAAAGGTACGGAATTAAGTTGGCCCCTGACTGAGCCTTTGATGATGGCATTAGAGAAGTACAGGCTGGAGAAAGATAAAGGAAGTGTTAAAAGGGTTGTTGAAAGTGTTAAAGGTGTTTGAAGTTGAATGAGCAGGGAAAGAGGATGTAGGAATGATAATAGTTCTGCCTCTGCCCGAGGCAGAGATCTTAAAATCATGGGTGTTAGCCCTTTGGGGCAAAGGGACCATGATGGGTCCGAGAGAGTTGTCACAGAAACAGAAAACCAGTTAACTCTTAAAACAACCTGAGTTCATGTGCGGGCTCAGATTGCCGATGGGACCGCTCAGGGAACTGTGGACAATTGCATTCCCCTGACCGACCCCCACTAAGACCCGAATCATCCTGAAAATTATGAACGGTTAAGTAAATACTAAAACCTGGATGAATTGGGAATTGAGAATATGCTTCCAACAAGGTCTAAAAGAAACCCCTATGGAATTTTTGGACCAACTCTGAAATGTAATGAAAATAAATAAATAAATAAATAAATAAATAAAACAAAACGGTTTGGACCTGGCTTCGGAGGACAAATTGACTAGCCTTTTCCTAGGGTAATCGACCCCTGATTTCAACAGGAATAATGGGGACTTGGGGAATCTACCCTAGCGGATCCTCCACTGGTTATAATGAAGCTAGGGGAGGAATGGAAGTGAAATTTCTTATTGATATGGGGCAACATATTCAGTTCTAAATCAAGCATTAATGCCTTCACAGAATTATTATGTTAGGGTAAAAGATGTGTCGTGGTTTAACCCGGCCGGCAGCTAAACACCACACAGCCGTTTGCTCACCCTCCCCCTCCCTCTCTGGGACGGGGGAGAGAAATGGAAAGTGAAGCCCGTGAGTTGAGATAAAGACAGTTTAATAAGACAAAATAATAATAATAATAATAATAATAATAATAATACTACAATGATGATAATAGTACCACTACTAATAGTGTGTACAAACAAGTGATGCACGGTGCGGTTGCTCGCCGCCCGCTGACCGATGCCCGGCCTGGCCCCGAGCGGTCCGGCTCCCTCCCCCCGGCTAGCCACCCCTATGTATTGTTTGGCCTGGCGTCGGATGGTATGGAATGCCCCTCTGGCTGGTTTGGGTCGCCTGTCCTGGGTCTGTCCCCTCCCGGCTCTTGCTGCGCCCCCAGCCTGCCTGTTGGCAGGACGGGGCGGGGGGGGGGCTGAGGTGTCCTTGGCTTGGTATGGGCACTGCTCTTTAACAATTAAAACATCAGGGTGTTATCAGCACTCTTCTCATCCTAAGCCAAAACATAGCATTCTACCAGCTACTAGGAAGAAAATTAACTCTGTTCTAACTGAAACCAGGACAAGGTGTAACCGAAAAGGCTTATTTTTGTGAACCTTTGAAGTACAAGTTAGGGAAACAATGGGGCATACACAGATTTTTATCTATGCCTAGCTCCTCATGGGCACTCTTAGGTAGAGATTTATTAGAGCAAGTAGGAGCAGAAATTGTCTTTGAAAAAGGGAAAATGGAATTAAGAACAGGAGAAGAACAACTAACAAATGTGTTAAGCTTGGCACTAATACAAACTGACCCTAAAAGTGAAATACCTTTAGAGACCACAGATCAAGTATGTCCAGGAGTTTGGGCTACCGAAGTCCCTGGAAGAGCTAAAAATGTGACCTTAATAATTATTAAATTAAAGCCAGGAGAGAAACCCGTTAAGGTTAAGTAATATCCTTTGAGGATAGAAGATAGGAAAGGAATTAAAGAGATAATTAATAAATTTTTACAGTATGGATTATTGATTGAATGCAAATCAGAATACAATGCACCCATATTGCCAATTAAAAAGGCAGATGAAAAAGCTATAGGCTAGTTCAGGATTTGAGGGCCATAAATAAAATCACTGAGGATCTACATCCAGTAGTGGCAAACCCTTATACTTTGTTGACTAAATTAAAGAATAGTCAAGTCTGGTTTACCGTACTGGATTTAAAAGACGCCTTCTTCTGCCTAGGCTTAGCCACAGAAAGCCAAAACCTATTCGCCTTTGAATGGGAAAATCCCGATTCAGGCAGAAAGACGCAGCTTACGTGGACATTACTACCTCAAGGATTCAAGAATAGCCCCACTATTTTTGGAAACCAATTAGCAAGGGAACTCAAAACATGGATGCCTCCGGACACTGAAGGTGCTTTGTTACAATGTGTAGATGATCTCTTAATAGCTACCGAGACTAAAGGGAGTTGTATTCAATGGACTATAAGTCATCTTAATTTTCTGGGTTTAAATGGATATCAAGTCTCTTGACAGAAAGTCCAGCTGGCTCAACAAAGTGTGACCTATCTGGGATTTGAAATTTCGGAAGGACAACGAGAACTAGGAACTGAACATAAGGAAGTCATTTGCCAGACTCCAGAACCTCAAATGGTAAAGGAGCTACAAACCTTTTTAGGAATGACAGGTTGGTGTCGCCTTTGGATTTATAATTATGGACTGTTGGTAAAGCCTCTATGTGAATTGATAAAGATTAACCAGTCAAAGTTAGTCTGGACTGGAGAAGCACAAAAAGTGTTTAAACAACTTAAACAAGAATTGATGATTTTGAAATATCAAGCAATATTGGTAGAACAGGACGACGTGGAAATTGTGATAACTAATATTGTGAATCTAGCCTCTTTTCTTAGTGATGCTCCGGCACAGCCTGTGATTCACGATTGTTTAGAAACTATAGAGACTGTGTATTCCAGCTGACCAGACCTTAAGGAGGAGCCCATGGAAGATGCGGAAGAAACTTGGTTCACAGATGGAAGCAGTTTTGTTATGCAAAGACAACGTAAAGTTGGATATGCTATAACAACTACTCAGCAGGTAATCGAGTCTAAGCCTTTACCCCCTGGAACATCAGCTCAAAAGGCGGAGATAGTTGCTCTCACGGGAGCATTGGAACTGGCAGCGGGAAAAAGGGTAAATATTTGGACAGATTCTAAATATACATTCGGCGTGGTACATGCTCATGGAGCAATTTGGAAAGAACATGGATTGCTGACCGCTCAGTGAAAACACAAAGTATGCTGAAGAAATTTTAAAATTGTTAGAGGCTGTAAAACAACCAGAAAAGGTAGCTATCATGCATTGTCAGGGACACCAAAAGGGGAACACCGATTTTGAAATTGGAAATCGATTGGCAGAGGCTAAGCAGGCAGCTGAAATAACTGAGGTGAAGGCATTGTCTTTGATACCAGACGGTAAAATCCAAACTATATCCAAATTATACAAAAGAAGACTTAAAATTAATTGAAGATTTGAAAGGTAAAATGAAGCCAGATGGATGAGTATATTTAAAAGATAACCACATAGTAATAGCCTCTAGTTTGACATGGCCCATAGTTCTTACAGAACACAATAAAACGCACTGGGGAGCTGGCACACTGCATAAGAGCCTGAGTCAGACATTAGTGGGACGAACTCAACAATGTAGCATTTGCTTACACAATAACCCCAATACCAAGAATAGAATAAAATTTGGAATAATCGGTAAAGGAAATTATTCGGGGCAACAGTGGCAAATTGATTTTTCAGAACTCCCTAGAAAAGGGGGGTATCATTATTACTGGTTCTGACTGACACGTTTTCAGGAAGGCCTGAAGCCTTTCCCTGTCGAACAAACAAAGCAAGAGAAGTGGTTAAAGTCTTGTTAAATGAAATAATACCATGCTTTGGGATTCTAGTAGCAATGTCTTCTGATAGAGGTTCACATTTTTGTGCACAAGTGGTAGAACAGATAAGTAAGATTCTAAAGATAGATTGGCAACTGCATACCCCTTATAGACCACAGGCAAATGGACAGGTAGAAAAAATGAACCATTTAATTAAACAATAAATAGCTAAAATTGGATAAGAAGCTAATTTGTCATGGCCTCAATCCCTCCCTTTAGCATTACTTGGAATTAGAGTTAAACCTAGAATAAAAGGGAATTTGAGTCCCTTCAAAATCTTATATGGAAGGCCATAGCAATTTCTATTTAGTGGAGAGGACCTAACGCAGTTAGGATCAGAATATTTATATGCTTATATAACTGAACTTCAGAAACAATTAAATAAAGTACATAAATTTGTTTTAGGGACCAGGGCTAGAGGGTTGGATCAACCAATCCACCCCTTTAAGCTCGGGAATTATATATATATATAAAGACTTTTTCAGGACAACCCCTACAGGAAAAATGGAAGGAAAGTGGATGGGACCATACCAAGTATTACTGACAACACACACCGCCGTTAAGATTAAGAAGCAAGCAGCTTGGATCCACAATTCAAGGGTGAAGAAGGTCCCAGCGAGGATATAGACCACCACTCCAATTGGACCAACAAAATTACGGTTTTCCAGATCCTAATGATTGCAGGGGTGCGGTTCTCGGATTCGGGGTGGGCAACTTGGGATGAGAACTTACACCTGACCTTAATACAAACAATTTCTCAAGTAACTAATAAGACGAACTGTTGGGTATGCACCCATCTGCCACAGCATGGGAATAAGGGTGTATCGTTAATCGGGATTCCGTTGCCTGCAAACTTATCTTGGACTAATTTGTGGGAAAACACATCTTGGGGTCGAAAATATGAAGAAGTTTTGGAACTAGAAGTTAGTAGCTTCGTGCCGTTGGAATCTTACTATGTATGTGTACAAAGGTGTAACCCGCCTAAGGGTATGGGAAAACAGGATTGTATAAATACAGGTACTACTTATGTGGGGAATCAGACATCTTGTAATCGAAAAATTGATATTAGTACAACTAGCAGTTGGGCAAATTCAACCAGCTGGACGGTTCCAGAAGGAAAAGGGTGGTATTGGCTATGCAATGATACAGCCTGTAAGGTCTTGCCCGAGAATTGGAAGGGAACTTGCACTCTTGGAGCGGTAGTCCCCAATATGACAGTACACGATGTAGTGCCTCGAGCCTACTTGAGAAATCATATGCGGAGAATCAGACGAAAAATTAACAATCCATTGATAGAGAGACACACCGCTTTTCATAGTTTTGTTTGATGGTTTATCCCATGGTTAGGAGTGAGTGAATTGGAAAAGGCAATAGTTAATATTTCTGCAATTATAGAGAAGTTAGAAAACAAAACTCTGGATGCTATAAAGGCTCAACAAGAAGAGATATCTAGTTTATCACAGGTAGTATTACAAAATCGGATGGCCCTAGACTTGTTACTGGCCGCTCAAGGGGGAGTCTGTACAGTAATAAACACAAGTTGTTGTGTGTATGTAGATCAGAGTGGAAGGATCTCTACCGACCTGGAAGAAATATGGAAGCAGACAAGGATCCTACATGATATCAGTAAAGATGATCTTTCGTGGAGTTTTAGTGAAATATGGAATAAGTTAACCTCCTGGTTGCCCAATTTTCAATGGTTGAAACAAGTGTTCATTGCTCTAATCGCATTAGTAGTATTAGGAATATTTGTGTGCATGTTGTTTAGATGCCTGCTTTGTTGTGTTACTGTAAATAATGAAAGTATCTGATGCAAAAGAATTTGCATGGGAAAAGAAAAGGGGGGATTGATTAAGGAGGTATTGGGGAGGCATTGGGGAGGCAAGGACAATCCCCAGACATGGACTGTATATCTCGAAACAAGACACTGAAACTCATGATAAGGAAGCGGCAGACGGACAGAGAAACAAACGTAAGGACTATAAATCTCAAAACTGGACATTGGAATTCATTATAAAGATACAACAAACGGAAGAATTGGCAACAACCAGCTCTCGCAATTAAGAAACATGCCAATTCAGCAGATTCCTGACCAAAGGTGAAAAGTACACTGTGAGGAAGACTCGGGGTCTTCCTCCCAAAGACCCCTGCCCACGTCCCAAAGACCCCTGCCCACAATTCTTGGAAGGCTCTACGCAGGCGCAAGGTGCCAAAAGGCTAATTAGCATGAGAAGCGAGGGAAGGCGGGGATAGGTAATGCATATGTATAGGTGCTTGTAGAATATTGATAGATTGATTGTATAAATTCAAGACTGCTTTTTGCTTTGGGTATGCACGATAGGTGGAGAGATCCCCCGTGCATCCAGCGCTGCAATAAAGAATATACCACTTAAAGGAATTTCGGCTTCGATCTTTGAATCAAAGCAACAATATAGGTGGACAATTTTACCTCAGGGGTTTACGGGGCCACCTATCTATTTGGGTAAATTCTAAAAAAGGTTTTGGAGCAATTACAACCTCCCAAGGAGGTATTAATGTTACAAATATGTGGATCATTTTAAGGAAAATTGATACTCCCCGATGGGAGAGAAATGCTGAATAAAGTGATAATGAGGCAAATATTAACTGTTTTACATCAGAAGAGTCATTGGGAGGTGCAAGCAATGTGTGATGTTGTTCTAAGAAAGCATGTCTGTGTAGAAATATATACTTTAGGGAAGCACACATGCAGAGGATGTACTATATGTCAAAGGGTAAATAAAAAGGTCTTCTGTAACCTATCTAGAGGGGGACGGGAGCCAGGGCTTTGACCTTTCCAAAGTATACAGGTAGACTTTACTGAGTTACTTGTTTGTCCGAATTGACCACGTGACTGAATGGGTGTAAAGCTTTACTGCAAGGATTAAAGCAGGCCTTAGAGATTGAGTGGGATTTTCACAGCCCCTGGCACCCCTCCTCTTCTGGGAAGGTAGAGCGAATGAATGGTGGAATTAAGAAACAACTAACAAAACTTATGCTGGAAACTAAGGCTTCTTGGCTAAAATGCTTACCCCTTGCACTGTTAAACATATGGACGCAGCCCAGAACTGATGTACGAATTTCTCCTTTTGAAATGCTATATGGTATGCCCTGTGACTTGGAATTGCCACTTGATCACCCTCAGTTCTAATTAAGACTTGGAAAGAGACTTTTTTTTTTTTAACACCACGATGGGGAAGGCCCCTATGTTGTTTTGCTTACTACAGAAACAGCCGTCCGGACTGCGGAGAAAGGATGGACACATGCCAGCCGTGTTAAAGGACCCATCTGTGAC
This sequence comes from Aythya ferina, assembly GCF_964211825.1. Taxonomy (NCBI): domain Eukaryota; kingdom Metazoa; phylum Chordata; class Aves; order Anseriformes; family Anatidae; genus Aythya; species Aythya ferina. The sequence goes on along the minus strand of NC_140313.1, from coordinate 2,270,075 downwards.
GAGAAGTGGGAGATCACTCCAGGAAACAAAGACCTGAAGCTCACATTGCGACGAACTCGATAGGTACCGTGGGTTAAGGTAGAGGCTCTCCCCTGAAGAACACTACTGCTGCCGAGAAGAACTAAAACCTCGTAGTTGGCTGCAACCCAACTGACGAGTGAGGCAGAGGAGTGAATAAGTGGGGAAAGACATGGGCCTCAGCCATTCCTATCGGTATTTGGGGGTTCTCGCAGTGATTTCATCCTGCATAGTGACTCAACATCACCCCCACCAACCTTTTAAATGGACTTTAAGTCGATTCAAAGATCAACAGGTTATTGCAACCCAGATAACATCGGGGGGGCCAAGCATTACTTCTACACTATGTCAGCTGATCTCGAGGCCCCGATGCTGGGAATATATGGGATTTTATTTCTGCCCAAGTTCTAACCCGGGAAAGGGGTACTGTAAATGCCTGAACGTGTATTATTGTGCATACTGGGGGTGTGAAACCATTGCTACAGACTGGACACTCGGGGCTGGTCGGGATAAATTCTTACAAGTGGAATATGGGCTGCAAGGTTGTAACCAACAATTGGATCCTTGTTACAGGTGGCGAGGGCATGGTATAGGGTATACAGGAACCTTCCACGGAAATAAAGAAATTTGCAAGGTTCTATATATAAATATAACAAACTTGGACAATACTAGCTGGGTATTAGGAAACATGTCAGATTTTACGAACACGGAACAGATAGGGGAGGACTCATACTAATAAAGAAGGAAAAACCCGAGACTTCCAAGGTAGTCGGGCTTAATAAAGAGTTACTAGGGGAAGGTTTGGTTGTCCAGACTGTAAATATACCTGGGACTGCCCAACCTACTACAATGTTTTCTAGTAAGTCGACAGAGTTATCCTTTCCCACACTGCTTCCAAACATTGTGAAAAAAAAAAAAAAAAAAAAAGAAAGGGGTTGTACCCAAGAGTAGTATGTGGAAAGTTATAAATGCTAGTTTCCAGGTACTAAATCAAACTAATCCTGAGATAACTGAAGGGTGCTGGCTATGTGTAAGTGTTAAGCCCCCATATTATGAAGCTATAGGAGATATGGGGAGGTCTGAATATTCAAATGAGTTAAATCCTTCCAAATGCAGTTGGGGTCAGGAAATCGGGAGAACTTTGACTCAAGTTACGGGAAAAGGTAGATGTATCGGCACAGTTCCAAGAGATAAAAATGATCTGTGCCATGCCACTGAAAAAATGGACCAAACACACAAATGGTTAATTCCTGCAAATAACACTAGGTGGGTATGTTCATCGTTGGGAGTCACTCCTTGCCTATCTTTAAAATTGTTTAGCACATCTCATGATTTTTGTGTACAGGTGGTCATTATACCAAGGATTCTATACCACACTGAAGAGTATATGTATACCCATCACACAGTGGCTGAATACCATCTGGTAAAGAGGGAGCCTATTACGGCCGTCACCTTAGCCACTTTAATGGCTCTCGGGGCTGCAGGTGCAGGAACTGGAATTGCTTCCCTGATAAAACAAAGCCAGGAATTTACTTCTCTACACATTGCCGTAGATGAGGATCTGGCCCGTATACAGCAGTCAATAACAGCTCTGGAAAAATCGGTTAGGTCATTATCCGAAGTGGTACTCCAAAACCGTAGAGGGTTGGATTTGATTTTCTTACAACAAGGAGGACTGTGTGCAGCCCTACGTGAAGAATGTTGTGTATATGCAGATCATACTGGGGTGGTATGGGATACAATGACTAAATTGCGGGAAGGATTAGAAAAACGCAAAAGGGAACATGAGGCTCGTCAGAATTGGTATGAATCCTGGTTTAATTACTCACCTTGGCTTACTACCCTGCTATCAACCATAGCAGGGCCCCCTTGTTGTTACTTATATTAACACTGACTTTTGGACCATGTATATTCAATCAAGTAATTGCAATTGTGAAAAGTTGATTAGAAGCTGCTCATCTTATGCTTGTGCGTGCTAAGTATGAATCTCTTGAGCAGGAGGAGGACAACGCAGAAACTTTGATGCTCAGCAAGCAGATATTGCAAAAATTCAATGAACAAAATATGTTAGAAAAAGAAAAAGGAGGGATTGTGATAAATTAGTAGGGGTTTGTTCATTGTCCTTGAGAATTTAAAGAATCTACTGAGGAGATAAGGTTTCATAACTCACAGCATTGTAACATGGGGACAAAGCAAGACATCCTGTTTTGCCCCCACCTGAACACAAGCACAACGCATTGTTGTCGACGGAAGGAAGACACAGACGCTCAATATGAGTGAACAGTGAACTTCAACTTTAATGGATAGCTCTGTCGCCTTTTATCTAGTTCGAACATAGTCAACTCATACATATTGCAAAAACTAAGCTCAGGATTGGCTAACATTTCCCGCTCTTTTCAGGTAGTTCCTCCTTCTTTTAGCCACCGTCCCGCCTTAGGGACTTTCCCAATCGCTCAAGGGCATCGTGTCCTTGAGCCTGATTGGCTCTCAGCCAGCTGTGTACGTGCCAGACTCATGTGAGTTGAGTACGGTACTTTACTAGCCCATTGCCTCTTAACTGCCCAACATCCTCGTGTCCTATTTCACTTAACCATTCCTCCACAATTCCCCCGTTTTTATTTTGCGCTACAAATACCTTCTCTGTGAGTTGCTCTAGTTTCTTAGTTAGGCAGTTAAAGATTATACGTGCAGCAACTATAATCAATATAATTATAAGTAGAAAGCGAAGTCCCTCTTTAACTAAGAAAACCCATCCACCCATGTTCCCAAAAACAGATTTAAGCCAACCTTCAAACCAACTATCTTGTACTACAATTTTTTGTGTATGATCCCTTAACAATTTCAACTGGTCGTGAATTGACTAACCATGGTCGGAAAGATAAAAGCAACACATTCCTTCTACATCTTCACACCCATGTCCCTGAGCCAGCAATAAGAAATCAATAGCGGCCCTATTTTGCAATACAGTATGTCTTAGACTCTCCGTATCTTGTGACATTTCAGAAAGAACTTGTGTTGTTACATTTGATTGTTTAACAGCCCAACAAGCAAGCTTATTAATGTTAGTCAAAGCGTGTGCAGTTCCCACACCAGGCACCAAAGAAGCAAAGAATCTTTCTGCTGGACCCCACAATTCTACATCATCATTACAGTCAGAACCCAAAATTTTTAGTTCTCGTTTAATTCTTCTGCTCCTTGTCGAGTTCTGCCATGAGTGTAAATCTGGAGCGAAAAGTGTGAGTCGCCCTAGGTAACACGGTCCTCCAAAAGCATTGGCTGGTACTCCTTGCCATGCACGGTCTCCACAGATCAAAAACATGCCAGAGAGAAGCAGCACAGCCGCCGCTGCTTCCATGGTTACGTCAGACAGGCTGCAGGGTCCTGATGTCCGTCCCTCTGCTCTGTGCCGACTCGCCACACGGTGAGCTCCAAGCGCAGCGCTGCTCCTGGCGGTGACTGAGGGGGGTGGGGAGGCTCCCATTGCCCCGTAGCCCCAAGGCAGCGTTATCATTCTCTCTGAAGGCAGCAGTGGGCAATGCCCAGCTCCAGCATTTCCCGGCAATCCCAGTCGCTCTGTAGCGGCAGCAGCGACTCTCTGCTCAGCCTGATGTGTAGCTAAAGCGCTAGTGACTGTTCTGCAAGGCTTCAATAAATTTTTTAGCAGACTTAATATCATTAATAACATCAAACAATTTATCTCCAAGTTTACGCCACTCTGTTTGTTCAAAAAACTATCAGGATTTGTAAAACAACCCTGCGCTACTGCATATGCTAATAACCCTGGCAAATCTTTTTCTACTATCTATATCTAAAATACTCCGCTTTTCTAAAAAGCATCTGAGCAAATTATACGCCGCTTGTCTTTCATACCTTTATATATACAGTTGCAGCCTTTGCAAAGACCTCGGCGGCACTTCTCCGGCGGGACCCTTTATAGGCTCATCCCGAGTGCGGGGACTCCCTTCCACCTTCTGAGCTGCGGGTGCGGGGACTCCTGTCCCTTTCACCTTTCAGACCTCGGCGACACGTGACCGGTGGGATCCTCTCCCGGGTGCGGGGACTCCACGTCCCTTTCACCTTCTCGACGCGTGTGCGGGGATTCTTGTCCCTTCCACCTCCTGGGCTGCGTTGCAGGACCGGATCCTCCCTTATTCCGTCGAACACGTGGCCCAGGATCACTGCCAGCAGTGTCCAAATCCCGTTCAGACCGGTCCCTGTTCGGGCGCCAATTTGTTGTCGACGGAAGGAAGACACAGACGCTCAATATGAGTGAACAGTGAACTTCAACTTTAATGGATAGCTCTGTCGCCTTTTATCTAGTTCGAACATAGTCAACTCATACATATTGCAAAAACTAAGCTCAGGATTGGCTAACATTTCCCGCTCTTTTCAGGTAGTTCCTCCTTCTTTTAGCCACCGTCCCGCCTTAGGGACTTTCCCAATCGCTCAAGGGCATCGTGTCCTTGAGCCTGATTGGCTCTCAGCCAGCTGTGTACGTGCCAGACTCATGTGAGTTGAGTACGGTACTTTACTAGCCCATTGCCTCTTAACTGCCCAACATCCTCGTGTCCTATTTCACTTAACCATTCCTCCACAACGCATGATCACCGGAGGAAGAATAACGACCCCCAACAACAGACTGCGCAGTCTCAGGACAGGTCTCGACAAGTCGACAAGTGGACAGGTCTCGACAAGTCGACAAGTGGACAGGTCTTGACAAGTGGACAGGTCTCGACAAGTCGACAGGTCTCGACAGGTCTCGACAAGTCTCGACAAGCTGGAACTTCAATGCTATAAAACAGCGACACTGGAAAGGGGAAGTTGCGTGCCGTGGTGGAGCGGAGACTCCCCAGCCGCCCAGCGCTGTTTTGCTTCTGTCTGCTTACTTGATTAATAAAATAATTTAAATAGACCAGTAAATTGTGTGGTCTAACTTATAACAGTCTTCATGAGGGTTGAACTTTTCACCTCATCTCTTTGCGCATGCTCTCAGGCCTTGGTCACAATTTGGGCCATCAGGTTGGTTTGGTCCGGTTCTCCTCCAGGTCTGAGGGGCTCCTGTTATCTCTTGCATGTTTGACATTCTTTATCTTGTCTCTTTGTGAACAGACCTCCTTATCTCAGACCCGTTGGTTAAAGTCCAACTATGAGGTTGTTTTGATCTGGTTCTTGGGGTCCGAAGGGCTCCTGTTATCTGGAGGTCTAAGCGCAGCACAGGCACAGTACATTGCAAATGTAGCACATATTCATTCTTAATCAATCACTCTCTAATTTCTAATTCCATGTTTCACCATCTCCTTTTCAAGACCAATAGGGCCTGGGTCAAAAGGCACATCCAGGTCACCAGGGGGCATAACAGCAAAGGCCTGTGATGGCTGTAGCAGCAGAGGGGCTGATGGCATAGCAGTCAGATCAGTAAAGGAGCCCGCAGCTCCCTCACTATCTGGCAAACCACACGTTTGTGATTGTGGCCTGTTACATATGGAGTGGTAAATCGTGTGGAGAAAATGGTTGATATTAATAAAGAAGGTGGAGATTTGGGAATGTGTCCATGGGGTTGGAAAGCCCCGTGGTTGAGAGAACATTAGACTCTTAACAATGAGGCCATCAGGAATATAAAAGAGTTTAGAGGGAACAAAGAAGGGTGATTCAGGAGACTCCATGCAGTCTGGGGTTTCTTGTTCCCCAGCTGGTTCTCTTGTTCTCCGGCCCTTAAGGCATGGAAGTTGCTGGGGGTTTACTGTTGTTGTTATATTCAAAGTTGTTTGACCAATGAAAAGTTGTTTGAAAAGGACTGCTGTGGGGAGAAGGGTATAAGAGGGGAGTCTGCCCTCAAGATTAAAGCAAAACAAGGTAGCACGATGTGATGAAGTTATGTCATCAATAAAGAAGCAGAAAGAAGGAATGAAGAGGAACAAGCTAGCAGAACGGAGACCAGGATGGGAACAGGCACATTGATCACCTCATGAAGATAGGTTCGGCCAAACTCAGCAAACTGCTCAGAGAAGCTTGTACAGAAAGTCGCTGGAAATGGGTGCACCGGAGCTGGAAAGAAGCTCAAGCTGAGAGAAGCGGACCTGCGCACACAACTGCCCCTCAAACTCAGTTTGCTCTCAGAATAATCTTTATCAGAGCCAAATTTATTAAGCAAGCATTCAAGCAAGCAAAACAGCGCTGGGCGGCCGGGCAGTCTCTGCTCCACCAACTTCACCCCCGCCAGAGTCCCCCTTTTATAGCTTGGTTGTTTGGGGTGTACGTGGCATATCCTGGTATGTCCTGCGGTTGAGCGTGCTGTTGCTAGGGGGTCGTCTCGGACCTCCTGGTGGTCGTGAGGATGAAGGCCGTAGTCTTCCTCTGCATTGTGGGTTGCGATCTTGCTGAGCAAGCACTATACATGTTCTTATCAGGATGGGCAGCTGGAAACTCTCCAGCTATACAGGGTTGTCACAGCCCCTACAAGCTTCCCCAAAATTTATTACAGGTTCTTATCAGGATAGGCAGCTGGAAACTTTCCAGCTGTACAGGATTGTCACAGCTCCCACAAGCTTTCCCACCGGTTTGATTAACAAACTTATTATACAATATTTATTACAATCCTCCCTTTTTGTTTTTACCATTTTGTTCATCAAACCGGGCAACAGCTTCTTGCACGAGTGGGAGGATGGGAGTTTCTTTACTTATAACCTGGTCTCCCTCTAAGTGTTCATATTGTTTTCTTATTAACATTAGGTGTGCTGCTTCCAATCTGCTCTTTACTATCCCAATCACTTTATTCAGTATACAGGGTCCAAATGTTAAAATGAACGTTAGAAGTAGCAAAGGCCCAGCTATTGTCAACAGCAAGGTAGTTAACCAGGGAGAATGACTAAACCAAGATTCATACCATCCTTGTTGAGCTTCTCTCTCCTTTTTACGCTTCTCGAGCCCTTCCCGTAGTTTAGCCATGGTGTCCCGTACTACCCCTGTATGGTCAGCATAGAAACAACATTCTTCTCCCAATGCCGCACAGAGCCCACCTTGCTGTAGGAAAAGGATATCCATCCCCCTTCTGTTTTGTAATGTTACCTCCGATAATGAAGTTAGGGACTTTTCCAATGCTGTGATCGACTTTTCTATTCGATCTAAATCCTCATCTACTGCTGCTCTTAGAGAATTAAACCCTTGTTGTTGTTGTATGAAAGAAGTTATTCCAGTTCCTGCTCCCACCGCTCCAATACCCAGTAATGTGGCTATGGTAATTGCAGTTATAGGTTCCCTCTTTATCCTGCGATGTGCTCCAGTATCCCAATAATCATAAACCTCTCCTTCTGCATGGTATATTATCTTCGGAATGATGGTGACTTGTATACAGTATTCCTGGGAGGGTTTGAACACATTAAGAGCTACACACGGGGTAAGTCCTGTTTTAGAACATATTGTCGTGGTTTAACCCGGCTGGCAGCTAAATACCACGCAGCCGTTCGCTCACCCTCCCCCCTCCCTCTCTGGGACGGGGGAGAGAAATGGAAAGTGAAGCCCGTGAGTTGAGATAAAGACAGTTTAATAAGACAGGAAAATAATAATAACAAAATAATAATAACAATAATAATAATAATGTTACAATGGTGATAATAGGAAAGTAATAATAATATGTACAAACAAGTGATGCACAATGCAATTGCTCACCACCCGCTGACCGATGCCCAGCCTAACCCCGAGCAGTCCGGCCCCCTCCCCCCGGCTAGCCACCCCTATATATTGTTTAGCATGATGTCAGATGGTATGGAATACCCCTTTGGCTAGTTTGGGTCACCTGTCCTGGGTCTGTCCCCTCCCAGCTCTTACTGCACCCCCAGCCTGCCTGTTGGCAGGACAGAGCAAAAAGCTGAGATGTCCTTGGCTTGGTATAAGCACTGCTCTGCAACAATTAAAACATCGGGGTGTTATCAGCACTCTTCTCATCCTAAGCCAAAACACAGCATTCCACCAGCTACTAGGAAGAAAATTAATTCTGTTCTAACTGAAACCAGGACACCTATCCACCCCTTATTCCATACCATTTATGTCATGCTCAGGTTACACTCTTTTCCATACATTCTAATTAGTCACCTACAGTAGTCATAGTAGTGATAACATACAGTATTATATAGTAATTAACATGGTACAATTCAGTTCATGGGCTATTCTCACCCAGTATTAAATCTCCTTGAGGTACACACCGGACCTCTCCGTTCTTTTGCATCACCCACCAAGTGTATCCAGGTCCCTGAGCGAAAACAATTCCACGAATAGGTTTGCCTTTTCCTGAGGCAGGAGTAGCCCAGACTGTTTTACCCAGCATATTTCTTACATGCACTACAGGAACTTTATCCCCATCTACAGTACGTAACAGGTTTGATTGGGCAGGTCCAGCTCGGTTGGCAGATCCCCTAGTATTGACTAACCAGGTGGCCTTTGCCAAATGCGTATCCCAATTTTTGAATGTTCCAGCGCCCATTGCTTTCAATGTAGTCTTTAACAGTCCGTTGTATCGTTCAACTTTCCCGGAGGCTGGTGCATGATAGGGGATGTGATACACCCACTCAATACCATGTTCTTTGGCCCAAGTGTCTATAAGGTTGTTTCGGAAATGAGTTCCATTGTCTGACTCTATTCTTTCTGGGGTGCCATGTCGCCATAGTACTTGCTTTTCAAGGCCCAGGATAGTGTTCCGGGCGGTGTCATGAGGCACAGGATATGTTTCCAGCCATCCGGTGGTTGCTTCCACCATTGTAAGTACGTGGCGCTTGCCATTGCGAGTTTGAGGGAGTGTGATGTAATCAATCTGCCAGGCCTCTCCATATTTATATTTCAGCCATCGTCCTCCATACCAAAGAGGCTTTGACCGTTTGGCTTGCTTGATTGCAGCGCATGTTTCACAGTCATGAATAACCTGTGCTATAGCGTCCATGGTCAGGTCCACCCCTCGATCACGAGCCCATCTGTATGTTGCATCTCTACCTTGATGGCCTGAGGTGTCATGGGCCCATCGGGCTATAAATAATTCACCTTTATGCTGCCAATCCAGGTCCACCTGAGCTACTTCAATCTTAGCAGCCTGATCCACCTGCTGGTTGTTTTGATGTTCTTCAGTAGCCCGATTCTTGGGCACATGAGCATCTACGTGACGTACTTTCACAGCCAGGTTCTCTACCCGAGCAGCAATGTCTTGCCACAGTGCAGCAGCCCAGATGGGTTTGCCCCTACGCTGCCAGTTGTTTTGCTTCCATTGCTGTAACCATCCCCACAGGGCATTTGCTACCATCCATGAATCGGTGTAGAGATAGAGAACTGGCCATTTTTCTCGTTCAGCAATGTCTAAAGCCAGCTGAATGGCTTTCACTTCTGCAAACTGACTCGATTCACCTTCTCCCTCAGCAGCTTCTGCAACTCGTCGTGTAGGGCTCCATACAGCAGCCTTCCATCTCCGATGCTTCCCCACAATACGACAGGACCCATCAGTGAACAGGGCATATTTCTTTTCATTCTCTGGTAACTGGTTGTACAGTGGGGCTTCTTCAGCACGACCCACCTCCTCCTCGGATGATATCCCAAAGTATTTGCCTTCTGGCCAGTCCATAATCACTTCCAATATTCCTGGGCGACTGGGGTTTCCTATTCGAGCCCGCTGAGTAATCAGTGCAACCCACTTGCTCCACGTAGCATCAGTTGCATGATGCGTAGAAGGGACCCTTCCCTTGAACATCCAGCCTAGTACTGGCAATCGGGGTGCTAGGAGGAGCTGCGCTTCAGTACCGACCACCTCCGAAGCAGATCGAACTCCTTCATATGCTGCCAATATCTCCTTTTCAGTTGGAGTATAGCGGGCCTCAGATCCTCTGTATCCCCGACTCCAAAACCCCAGGGGCCGACCTCGAGTTTCCCCAGGTTCTTTCTGCCAGAGGCTCCAGGTGGGGCCGTTCTCCCCGGCTGCAGTGTAGAGCACATTCTTTACATCTGGTCCTGTTCGAACTGGCCCAAGGGCTACTGCATGGACTATTTCCTGCTTGATTTGTTCAAACGCTTGTCGTTGTTCAGGGCCCCATTCAAACTCATTCTTCTTACGGGTTACTTGGTAGAGCGGGTTTACAATCAGACTGTAATTTGGGATGTGCATTCTCCAAAACCCCACAACACCTAGGAAAGTCTGTGTTTTTTTTTTGTTAGTTGGTGGAGACATAGCTGTTATTTTGTTGATCACATCCATTGGGATTTGACGACGCCCATCTTGCCATTTTATTCCTAAAAACTGGATCTCTCGTGCAGGTCCTTTGACTTTATTTTGTTTTATGGCAAAACCGGCTTTCAGAAGGATTTGGACTATTTTCTTCCCTTTCTCAAAAACTTCCTCTGCTGTGTCACCCCACACAATAATGTCATCGATGTACTGCAGGTGTTCAGGAGCTTCCCCCTGCTCTAGCGCAGACTGGATCAGCCCATGGCAAATGGTAGGGCTGTGTTTCCACCCCTGGGGCAGCCGATTCCAAGTATATTGAACTCCCCTCCAAGTGAAGGCAAATTGTGGCCTGCACTCTGCTGCTAGAGGGATGGAGAAAAATGCATTAGCGATATCAATTGTGGCATACCACTTGGCTGCCTTCGATTCAAGTTCGTACTGAAGTTCCAGCATGTCCGGCACTGCAGCACTCAGTGGTGGCGTCACTTCGTTCAGGCCACGATAGTCCACTGTTAGTCTCCACTCGCCATTAGACTTTCGCACTGGCCATATGGGACTATTGAAAGGTGAATGAGTCTTGCTGATCACTCCTTGGTTCTCCAATTGACGAATTAGCTTATGGATGGGAATCAGGGAGTCTCGGTTAGTGCGATATTGCCGCCGGTGCACAGTTGTGGTAGCGATTGGCACTTGCTGTTCTTTGACCCTCAGCAACCCCACAACAGAGGGGTCCTCTGAGAGACCAGGCAAGGTAGATAATTGTTTAATGCCTTCTGTCTCTAAGGCAGCTATACCAAAAGCCCATCGGAACCCTTTTGGGTCCTTGCAATATCCTCTTCTAAGATAGTCTATGCCAAGGATACATGGAGCATCCGGGCCAGTCACAATGCGGTGCTTTTCCCACTCATTCCCAGTCAGACTCACTTCAGCCTCCAATACAGTCAACTGCTGAGATCCGCCTGTCACTCCACAAATATAGATGGGCTCTGGTCCTTTATATCTCGATGGCATTACAGTACATTGTGCACCGGTGTCTACTAAAGCCTTATACTTCTGTGCGTCTGACGTGCCAGGCCATCGAATCCACACAGTCCAATAAACTCGATTGTCCCTTTCCTCCCCCTGGCTGGAGGCAGGGCCTCCCTAATCCTGGTCAGAATCTTCTTCATTTCTGTGTTTGAAGGACTGTCTGCTGGAAGTTGGAGCAGCAAACTTTTCAGAGAATCCCTTTTTCTTGATTGTTTTCTTTTGCAACTCACGTACCCGTGCCTCTAGGGTCGCAGTAGATTTTCCATCCCATTTTCTCATGTCCTCTCCATGGTCTCGTAAGTAAAACCACAGGGTGGCACGGGGTGAGTACCCACCATATCGTCTTCCTTGTGTGGATAAACGCCTACCCCTGATAGCTGAGACACTGCTTTGTGCAGGTGCGGAGGAGAATAATCTCTCTTCAAGTTGGTGAACCTTTTCAGAAAGTTTCTCCCAAGTGTTCTCTTTTGGTCGGTGGACACTGGTTGGTTCAGGTGGGGAGGATGATAGATTCTCTTCAAGTTGGTGAACCTTTTCAGAAAGTTTCTCCACAGCTGAGACGCAGGCCTGTAAGGAAGAAGAGAGACTTTCTTCGTACTGCCGGAGTTGTTTAGCCGCTTCATCCACTGTGGGTTCCTCATCCTCTTTCCAGGCCATTATTGCCAATGAGCTGGCATATGATGATGGTGCACTCCGTACAAACTTCTGCCACATGGGTCGTGTACACCTGACTTCATCTGGATCTGTGGATGTTTGTCTGAGGTCTGGATCCTCATAAATCACTTCCCGTACGGCTAATTCCCTCAGGTACTGGATTCCCTTCTCCATAGTGGTCCACTTGCCTGGTAGACATAAAAGTTCTTCCTTGAAGGGATACCTTTCCCTCACAGCTGAGAGGAGACGCCTCCAGAGGCTGTGAGATTGTGCTCCATCTGCAATTGCTTTGTCAATGCCTGCGTCTCTAGCAAGGGATCCCAGTCGCTTGGCTTCCCTGCCGTCTAATTCCACACAATTGGCTCCAGAGTCCCAGCATCGGAGCAGCCAGGTGACAAGCTGCTCACCTATACAGCGACCAAAATCTTTTCGCACATCTTGTAACTCACGTTGGTATAGGTTTTGGGTAGTTACTGTTGATTTTTCGGCATCCTCATCTTCCTCCTCCTGAACCCTTGATGGCCCAGCGTCGTCGTCGTCTCCGTCGTCTCTATACCTAGATTTGGCAGAAGACTCTCTGCGTTCTAAACGACCTGAATCTCTATACCATTTTTTCACCTTCTCTACAGGGGCAGCTTGCACTGCTACTGCTCGTTTCTCTGACCTTGTTACAGGGTCTGCCACAGAGGTTGGAATACCCTCTGCAGGGTCAACTTGCACTGCTACAGCTCGTTTCTCTGACCCCGTTACAGGGTCTGCCACAGAGGTTGGAATACCCTCTGCAGGGTCAACTTGCACTGCTACAGCTCTTTTCTCTGACCCAGCCACAGGAGCTGGAGCGGCTGCAGGAGCTGGAGCAGCTGCAGGAACCGGAGCTGGAGTGGCTGCAGGAACTGGAGTTGGAGCAGTTGCAGGAGCTGGGACTGGAGTAGCAGCAGGAGCTGGAACTGGAGCGGCTGCAGGAGCTGGGACTGGAGCGGCTGCAGGAACTGGGACTGGAGCGGCTGCAGGAGCTGGGACTGGAGCATCTGCAGGAACTGGGACTGGAGTGGCTGCAGGAGCTGGAACAGGAGCATCTGCAGGAACTGGGACTGGAGCATCTGCAGGAGCTGGGACTGGAGTGGCTGCAGGAGCTGGAACTGGAGTGGCTGCAGGAGCTGGAACTGGAGCATCTGCAGGAACTGGGACTGGAGTGGCTGCAGGAGCTGGGATTGGAGCGGCTGCAGAGTCCACCGTAGGGGTCACAGTGGCCGTTGGATCTGTCACAGGGCTTGGAGTGGCCGCAGGGTCTGTCACTAAGTTGATAGCAGTATCAATGGCAGCTCGATAGGCATGAGCCAGGCCCCAGCATGTTACAATGATTTGTGTTACTTTGGAACTGCCAGAATCATGACACCTTTTTCTCAAGCATTCTGCCAGTTTTTGAGGATTTTGCAGGTGTTCAGGGGTGAATTTCCAAAACACTGGGGGTGCCAACTGCTCTAGATGCCTGCCCATATCCTCCCATACTCCCTGCCACCCACAACTATACTGCCTCCGGGCAGATCTCCGGATGAGCTTCCTAAGTAGTTGTTTAACTTTAAGCAGAACCTGAAGTGCATTCAGGAGGCAGAACAACAGGACTATGCTGGTCTGAGTATCCCAAGGATATTCAATATCTTGGAGAGCTATTGTAGCAAGCTCGGAGGGTAAGAGGGTGGTGAAGGAGGAAGGCATAGTGATCCAGGAGGATACAGGGGTGGTGAAGGAGAAAGGGAGAGTAATCAAGTAAGAAAAAATATCTTCCCCTTTCCCCTCCACAGATTGACTCCCTAATGGAAAAAAACAATAGGTATAATTGCTAATAGTTTCCAAGATACAGTTTCCAAAATACAGAGTCGACGATGTTACTGAGTACAAATACCAAGTTAGAGTCATGACCAGATATCTCATCGTCTCATAAGCCATTGCTACAACACTCAGTACCATAATGATCTGAAACCAGGGCCCGGAGAGGATAAACAACATGACAGAGAGCACATACGGAAAATAATGTACTATAATACTCAATTTGGAAAACAGGCGCAGCAGAGTTGAGATTAAAGCAATCAGCATTATGACAAGTGACTATTAAGCAGGTCTAATACTTACACCAATTTTAGTTTAACACACTGTGGTCAGATCTGCCGTTATCTCAACCTTTCGAGCCCCACGTTGGGCGCCAAAAAGACTGTCGTGGTTTAACCCGGCTGGCAGCTAAATACCACGCAGCCGTTCGCTCACCCTCCCCCCTCCCTCTCTGGGACGGGGGAGAGAAATGGAAAGTGAAGCCCGTGAGTTGAGATAAAGACAGTTTAATAAGACAGGAAAATAATAATAACAAAATAATAATAACAATAATAATAATAATGTTACAATGGTGATAATAGGAAAGTAATAATAATATGTACAAACAAGTGATGCACAATGCAATTGCTCACCACCCGCCGACCGATGCCCAGCCTAACCCCGAGCAGTCCGGCCCCCTCCCCCCGGCTAGCCACCCCTATATATTGTTTAGCATGACGTCAGATGGTATGGAATACCCCTTTGGCTAGTTTGGGTCACCTGTCCTGGGTCTGTCCCCTCCCAGCTCTTACTGCACCCCCAGCCTGCCTGTTGGCAGGACAGAGCAAAAAGCTGAGATGTCCTTGGCTTGGTATAAGCACTGCTCTGCAACAATTAAAACATCGGGGTGTTATCAGCACTCTTCTCATCCTAAGCCAAAACACAGCATTCCACCAGCTACTAGGAAGAAAATTAATTCTGTTCTAACTGAAACCAGGACACATATCCATCGGGTTCCTTCCTGAGGAATGATCCATGCTTTTCTAGTTTGGTTGATAGTGAGTTGGAGAGAGCTGCAAAGCAATCGTTTAGATTTGGGTACGTTGCCTATGCAGGCTCCTGTCCCAGTGACGTGTTGCATGGTTATTCCATTTTTCCTATCTCCCCAAGAGCATTAGGAGGGTGCGTCTTCAGTGCTCAAATTATATGTACTGTTGACTCATACCGCTTCATAAAAAGGGGGTTGTATATCGTAGCACAGCCAGCAATTCTCAGTCAGTTCAGGCCTAGTTCTATTCAGGGTCTTGTAAGTAGCTTGCATTACTTTCCGAAGAGGGTTCTCCTCAGACTCACCTGTAGGGGGTGGTATGGTACTAGTTATAACTGTGGTATGATTCTCAGCCGGGGTTACTGTGTTTATCATACTCGAGGGAGATGGTCTCTTGTTCTTACGTAGTTTTCTATTCTTTGGTCCCGTGAGGACTCTATTAGGGCCCACAGCATGGGTATATCTTACCTCTTCCTTTTTTATCAATATGAGTATTCCCCTATCTGTTCCAGGTTCCCAGAACTTTACACCCCAAGTTCTTCCCATCATCCACCCTGGATCTTGAGGCTGTAATATTGTAACTTCTAAAGATTTACAGGTTCCAGCATTGTTTACACCACCATCATAACTATAAGTAGGCTTGCGGCAACCTCCTGGTATCCAGGTAACTCTGAGATATCTATCCTTGGTATGGGTGTCCCATCCTGTGGCTATGGTCTCACAACCCCAGTATGTACAGTAATAGTGTCCTGGAGAGTTACAGTACCCCTTTCCTGGGTTCGAGCTAGGACACCAGTAGGTTGCTTTTACATTTGTAGCCCCCCAGGAATATTGTCTCTGGGGACTACACCCGTGGTGTAGTGTGTTACCTCCGTATCCTATTATTGTTTCAAATAATTCACAATTAGTTATATTAAAGGAGGGTGAGCCTGCTGTAGTATTGACCTTGAGGGTCCGAGAGTCATCCCGCCTAATTAAACTCCACCGATAGGGTTGGTGGGGGCTTCCTTCTCCCTTAGTTACATCTATGCAGATTATCAGAAATCCTGTTACACATACAGACCATGTTAAACCCAAGAAAAATGGAGGGGTCCTACCTTTACTACGGGTATCCCAGGGCTTTTGTGCACTTGGTCTCTTATCCCTGTTGCTTCCTGCTGCAGGCGGGAGGTGTTGGGGAGGTACTGGGGTAAGTGGGCTTGGAACCATCATTCCAAGAGGCCTCGTGAGCTGGTTCAGGAGGTAGTTTACTAACCTCGATCCCCACCGCATTACGTCTCTGCCTCCGTCATCTACTCTTTTGCTTAGAGCAATGAGGTGTACCATCTTCTCGGCAGCAGCCGTATCCTTCAGGGGAACCTCCTTCATCTTTAACCCACCTTAATGTGTATGCTCCACTTCCCCAGTTCCACACCTTATCCTGGCCGCTGTCCTTCCACAGACCACTGAAATATTTGCTGCTGGGCGTGGCTCACTTATGTGGAAGTGATACAAAAAAAAATATTGTTCCATTTGCCACCCCCACACACTAATGCTGTCACAAATACCTCGGGAGGGATACCCGTAGGAGCAATGAGCCCTCCACTTTTCTTTACAAACGAAAGGATATCAGATTCCTGAAGTGTTATCACTCATTAATCTTTTTCCGGAAAGTGACC
The DNA here is from genome assembly GCF_964211825.1 of Aythya ferina. Taxonomy (NCBI): domain Eukaryota; kingdom Metazoa; phylum Chordata; class Aves; order Anseriformes; family Anatidae; genus Aythya; species Aythya ferina. The sequence goes on along the minus strand of NC_140313.1, from coordinate 2,253,667 downwards.
TTCAGATTGTCGGGGTTTCCAGCCACCTCCCAATGAGAATCCTGGACAGTTCCCTTTATTCTGCTAGCATGCGTCCATCCTCGTTCTGCCGTACGGACTGCGGTGTCTGTAGTAAGTAAAATGAGAAAGGGTCCTTCCCAACGAGGGGTCAGGAAGGACTCTTTCCAAGTCTTGATCATCACCCTATCCCCTGGCTTAACCTTGTGGATTGTCATGTCCAAAGGTGGCCTCTGTACTACTAATCCTTTCTTTATTAGCTCCTGTCTTCGTTTCTTTAGCTCAATGATGTATTCTTGTAGCACCTTTTCTTCTACCTTTGGATGCTCAACTGGTATTTCCAAATCATAAGGCATCCCGTACAACATTTCAAAAGGGGAGATGCCAGTATCGGTCCGAGGTTGTGTTCTCAGATTTAATAGGGCCATTGGTAGGCACTTTATCCAGCTCATTTTGGTTTCAATCATCAATTTGGTCAAGTGTTTCTTAATCTCTCCATTTACTCTTTCCACTTTTCCCGAACTTTGTGGATGCCAAGGGGTATGATATTCCTATTTGATTCCTAAAGGACCTAGGGCCTCTTTGATGGTTTTAGAAGTAAAATGTGGCCCTCTATCTGAATCAATTACTGCTATGTTACCATATCTCGGCACAATGTTTTCTAACAGAATTTTTACTACCGTCCGTGCAGTGGCTCGCACCACTGGAAGGCTTCTACAAAGTGGGTTAAATGATCCACCAACACTAAAAGGTACTTATACATCCCAACCTTGGGAAGTTCTGTGAAATTGACCTGTATCTTTTCAAACGGTCTCTTAGCTAGCCCCCGCCCTCCCGACACTTTTTCTCTAAGCTGTCTTTTATTAACCTTCTGGCATATTAAACATTCCCCTACAATTCTCTTAGCAATTTCGTAAATCCCAATACACATATACTTAGTCCCAAAGTGGTCCACAAGCGCCTGTACTCCCCAGTGGGTCTGCCTGTGGAATTCTTTCATTATTCTCCACGCCATGCTTTTAGGAATAACCTCCCTCCCATCGGGGAGTGCCCACCTCCCTTCCTTCTCAACGATTCCCATTTGTTGTAGTTTTTCTGCCTCTCGGGCGGTAAAGCTCTTGCTACCTCCTGCTATTTCTCTGACCTGTTCTGCTTCTTTCATTATCAATAGTGCAGCCCGTTTTGCCTCCTCATCAGCTAAGTTGTTTCCTCTTATCTGGATAGAAGCACCCCTCTGGTGGCCTTTTACATGTACAACAGCAATCTGCTTAGGTCCTCTCAGGGCCTTCAGAGTTTGCCTTATCAGAGCCTCATGTACCAGACCCTTCCCTTGAGAATTTATTAACCCCCGCTCTTCCCAGATCTTCTCAAAGGTATGAACCACTCCATATGCATATCTGGAGTCAGTAAATACAGATCCCATCTTTCCTTTCAGCAGCTGTAAAGCCCTTAATACTGCAAATAACTCACATGCCTGGGCCGACCAGGTCGTATCCAAGGGACCAGATTCTTTTACCTCCAAGGTGTTTCCATCTATTATGGCATAACCTGATTTTCGTTTCCCATTTATTACCCTTGATGATCCATCTACAAATAATTTCTCCCCATTTGGTAATGCCTCTTCCTCCAAGTCTTCCCTTATTTTGGTCTGGGATTCGATTAATCGGACACAGTCGTGTGTCAATTCTTCACTTGGTTCCCCATATAAAAATTGAGCTGGATTCTGTAAACTAGTTGTTTCGAGTTCTAATTTGGGGGAGTGTATTAATATACCTTCATACTTCAATAGTCTGGCATCAGTAATCCACTTAGCTGTTTTCTGTTGTAACACCCCTCTTATGTTATGAGGTGTGTATACCATTAATTCTCCCCCCAGGGTGACTTTTCTGGCTTCCTCAACTAAGAGGGCTGTAGCCACTATAGCCTGTAAGCAGGTGGGCCAACCTCTACTAACTGGGTCTAACAATTTTGAAAAGTAACCTATGGGCTTCTTTCTTTCTGCCCACTTCTGTGTTAAAACTCCAAATGCTGTTCCCTCTTCTGTGTTTACAGAAGGGTCTCCTAGTATCGGGTAGGCTTAGCACCAGGGCATTTACTAAATCTGTTTTTAAATTCTCGAAGCACTGTTCGTCTGTCCAGCTCCATTTTATTAGTCCTTCCCCAATCAATTTCTGATATAGGAATTTTACTTTACTGCTGTAATTTTCTATCCATTGCCTACAATAACCGAGCAATCCCAGCAATTGCCTTACTTGTCTCTTACTCTTAGGTGCCTGTAGTGACAGGATGCCATTCACCCGTTCAGGATCTAATTTCTTAGTCCCCTTACTTAGCCAATGTCCCAGGTATTTCACCTCTTCTTCAGTGAACTGTAACTTGGATTTGGATACTTTTAGTCCCTTTAAGCTTAAGAAGTTCAGTAACCTAATACTTTCTTTCTTCACAGCTTCCTGACTTTCCCCTGCTAACAGCAGGTCGTCTACATATTGCACCAGCGTTACTTCTGGGTTTAGTTCATAGGTGCTTAATACCTGTTCCAGGGCCTGCCCGAACAAGTTCAGCGACTCCATAAATCCCTGTGGAAGCAGGGTCCACCTTAACTGCTGTTTCCGATGGGTCTCAGGATCCTCCCCTTCAAAGGCAAAGTAACCTCTGCATTCTTCCTTTAAGGGACAAGCCCAGAAAGCATCCTTCAAGTCTATAACACTATCATTTCAGTTCTGGGGAAAGTTGGCTCAACAAGGTATACGGATTGGCTACCACTGGGAATCTGGTGACTGTTCTCTTATTTACCTTTCTTAGATCTTGGACTAAACGGTAAGAGCCATCTAACTTCTTAATGGGTAGTATAGGAGTGTTGTGGGGAGACATGCAGGGTTCCAATAACCCTTGCTTCAATAGTCTTGCAATTTCCAGCTGCAACCCCTTTCTACCCTCTTGCGACATCGGATACTGCTTTACTCGAATGGGAATTTCAGGATTTCTAATGGTAATTTCAAAAGGAGTGATGTCCAATTTCCCCACAGACTCAGGAGTGTACCACACCTCTGGATTGATTTTTGCCTCGTCTTCCACAGTGAGGGTACACAGCTTAACTGCGATTTCCTCATTTCTTGCTTCTAAAGTGATTCCCAGTTCTACCATTAGATCCCTTCCTAATAGGTTATATTCTGCTTCGGGCACCAGTAAAAAGGATCCTACTATACATCGAGATAGGGTTTCTATTTTTACTCCCTTTATTATCAGGACCTTAAAAGGCTCTCCTTTTGCTCCTATTACTTGCAATTTCTCTGGGGAAAGCGAACACCCCCGGGGCACAGCCTGGACAGTAGATCTTTCTGCCCCTGAGTCCACAAGGAACTCCATTTCTTGGTGCTGAGGACCTAATTTTAATTTTATCAAGGGCTCCGTTTTCTTATGGGTCCCCAGCAAATAGAGCCCCTGACCCCCCTAATCTTCCTTAAACATCTGCTCATCCTGCATGCGCTTCCTGCAATTCCTCTTCATATGCCCTTTCTTCTGACAATAAAAACACTCAACCTGCCTCATGTCCCTCAAATCACTCTGACTCCTGTGGGGCTTTTCCCTGGGTTTTGAAATACCTGCTCCCCCTGTACGGGTTGGAGCTGCCTTTTGTCCTTCTCGGACTGCCGCCACCAAAATCCTTGCCTGCCTCTTCTGAATCTCCTCTCTCCACACATACACCTTCTGTGCTTCCCTTAGTAATTCATCTAATCCCTTCTCCTGCCAATCCTCCAATTTTTCCAATATCCTTCTAATATCCACCCATGATTTTGCTACAAACCGAGTTTTTAATAGAGCCTGTCCTACAGGAGTGGCAGGGTATAATCCCGAATAGAGCTGCAGATTCTTCTGCAGTCTCTCTAGCCACTCAGTGGGGGTTTCATCCTTCCTTTGGTGTTCGCTAAATGCTTTATTAATGTTCTGTCCTCTGGGAACAGATTCCTTAATCCCTTGAACAATTATAGTGCGCAGATCTGCCATATGGGTTCTGTGTTCAGCATTCTGGTTGTCCCAGTTCGGCCATTGTAACGGCCATTTTATATCTGTGCTGGGACCATGTTGGTGTTGTTGATCTCAAACTCTCATGCCTGCCCTCCGAATCATTTCCCTCTCTTCCATTGTGAAAAGTATACCTAAAATTGCCTGCAACTCTTCCCAGGTGTATACATTAGGACCCAGGAACTGGTCCAGCCTCTCAGACACTCCCAGAGGATCCTCCAAAAGATTCCCCATTTCCTTCTTAAATTCTCTCACGTCTCCTGAACTCAGGGGAACAGACACAAACCCCATTCCTGGCTGCGGCCTTCCCATAGCTATTTCTCTTAAGGGGTAAAGCCCTTCTTCTGACTGCCCCTTTTTTCTACTTTGACTCCTAGTTACTTTTCGATTTTCCCCAAGGGAACTGAGGGAGTCCAGGTCAGTGTCTAGAGGGTTTGGAAGGTGCAGGGGGGGAGGAAGGAGGAGGGATAGGGTCCGGTGCAGGAGCGGGAGCGACATAGGGAGGAGGGGACAACAGGGGGTCCTCAGGACTCTTAGTCTTCCTTCTGGGATTCTCTTGACCCTTTTCCTTTAGGGTAAATACATAAGTCCGGGTATCTGATCTTATCCATAAACCGGCATATTCGCTTTCTTCTGAACTGAAAGGTTCCTTGGAATTCACATATATATTTAGAGCTTGGCAAACCCAATCCTCAAAGGACCCCAAAACGGGCCAGTATAGGTGATCTCCTCTTATTTGTTTCCCTCCCCACACCTGCATACAGTAATATACCATCTTTTCTCTCATCTTGCCTTGTCTCGAAGGCCAGTCATCCCAACAGGCAATCATCAACCCTAAGGGACTTTCTGTCGGTATAGCGGGCAACCCTACCTTAGGGCCACCCATGGGGTCAGAAGGCTTGCTTTTCTGCTGCCCCATCTTCCAAAGTGCCTCCTTACATTCACACACACACTCCCCTCGTTTGTGGCCCACGCCTTCGCGGGCAATGGGAACCACACTACAGGAGGGTCCGCACTCACTTCGCTCCCCAGGAGTGTCTCATTCAGTCGCACTTCAGGAAACCCACCCCGACCAAATGGCACCGCTTATCAATACTCACTCAATCCTGAGTCTTCGTTCGGATCTTCGTGCACAAAAATTATGGGGTACCGCAGGATTCTTTTGCCTGCTTGCCTGAATTTAGAGTTCAGATGTACAGGATTTGGACGAGGGATCGGTCACCTGAGGGCCATCCAAAGATGGTGCGCCCCCCCGAGCTCGGATCCCAGACCAAAATGACCTGCATCCGAGTCACGGCACCAAATTGTAATAAGTGGTAGGAACCAAACCACTCTCAGAATAATCTTTATCAGAGCCAAATTTATTAAGCAAGCAAAACAGCGCTGGGCGGCCGGGGAGTCTCTGCTCCACCAAGGGCGCACACTTCACCCCCGCCAGAGTCCCCCTTTTATAGCTTGGTTGTTCGGGGTGTACGTGGCATATCCTGGTATGTCCTGCGGTTGCGCGTGCTGTTGCTAGGGGGTCGTCTCGGACCTCCTGGTGGTCGTGAGGATGAAGGCCGTAGTCTTCCTCTGCGTTGTGGGTTGCGATCTTGCTGAGCAAGCACTATACATGTTCTTATCAGGATGGGCAGCTGGAAACTCTCCAGCTATACAGGGTTGTCACAGCCCCCACAAGCTTTCCCACCGGTTTGATTAACAAACTTATTATACAATATTTATTACATTTTCAAAAACAGCTTTTCATTGGTCAAACAACTTTGAATATAACAGCAACAGCAAACCCCCAGCAACTTCAATGCCTTAACAGCTGGAGAACAAGAAACCGGAGACTGCCTGGAGTCTCCTGAATCACCCTTCTTTGTTCCCTCTAAACTCTTTTATATTCCTGATGGCCTCCTTGTTAACAGTCTGATGTTACCATCAACCACGGGGCTTGCCGACCCCCATGGCCACACTCCCACATTTCCCCCTTCTTTATTAATATCAACCATCTTCTCGACACGAATTACCACTCCATATATAACATTAGAAAGTTGGTAACACGTGGAAGGTCAGGTCAGAACAAATGCAGCATACTGCTTCACCTGAATCGCAATAAATGCATCGCTAGGCCAGCATGGAAGAACTGTGCCTGGGCAGATGCAGTACTGGCACTTCGGCAGACTTTCTATGGGCGTTAGAGAAGTGATCTGTAAGCACTTTAGGAACTACACCCTGGGAGCAATCCATTTAACATGAACGAATGGAGAAAAATCACTAAGTCCCCAAATGCCCATGCCTATTGAAGAGACCTTGAGGCATTTTGCGTTTGAATTACCCAAGCTGTCATGTCAGACAAATGGAAATGTGTGAAAATAGCCATGGAGAACTCAAAATGCCTTGCAGGGCAGCATACTGGGTGGAGGTGCCGATCGGTGCCGCAGAGGAGATGGGCTCAGAGCAGGGGGAAGCACTGGAAGCAGGCACTGCTCTTGTTCACTCTAATGCCTGGCAGATGTAGGCTCCCGGGTAACAGAAGCTGAGCGATGAAGACAACAAATCACTAGGCAGAACGTAGTAACATACTTCGTATCTTTCTCTAACCTTGTAAAACTGAAGCGTGACATGAAATTTCTGCCGAAAAACTCTCTGCTACGCTTACCATTAGGGTCCATCTGACTCGTGGAGATGATGCACGGGCAACAAACTCAGGGCGTGCAACCTCCGCAAAGGTCTTCTCCGCAAGGAAGATGACTCGTACAGTCACCGCTGATGGACTTATTCACCACCGAGTGTTTAAAGGCCCAAGAAATGAAAAGCGCTTTTTGGGAGCAAAGGGCACATCCACGTTGGACTGGTATTGCCACGTACGGACCCTCAGCTCAGTGATCAGGCTTTTTCTGACTTCTCTAGGGCCTCCTCAAAAAGACAAACCTGTGTCTCTTTGGAAATACCCTGTGTGACTCAGCCTGACTCAGCCGCCTGGTATTGCTGGGCAAATCCCAAAGCACCGCAACTGATTTTAATGCAGTATGGGTAACCAAATGATTTCCATTTTTTTTCATTCCTGTCTCCCTGTTCAACAGCAAGCACTGCAGAGCACTCTTTTAATTCTACAGTCCTAAACCTGATCGTAATAGATGAAGCGCTTTAAGGTATCTTTAGTTCACGGCAAAAGCTTCTCGTGAATTTTAAAGAGTATACTTGGATCTGCCACTGCTTACAAGCGAGCAGAGATCTCCAACTGATGTGCTATGAAGACATGATGAATTCTGCCTCCCAGAGGAAGGAAGAAGAAATTTTCCTATTCCTAAAAGCAGAAAAGCACACGGTCACCACACACGCTTGGGACGAAAGTGTATGAGCAAATTCAGAAGCAGCTTTGAACCCTTAATGGAGGTTTCGCACTAGCAAGCAGGATTTCCTGTTAAAAGGGAACCAGAAAGACAATGAGACCAGAAGAAACATGGAAGCAAGGAATCTGAGCTGGTGAGACCGAAGTAAATATTTACAAAAGTAAGCCTGGGGTTTCATTTGCAGCGAGTGTTTGTAAAACTCAGGAAGGGTCGAACTGATTATAAGGTTCATTCCTAGCACAACGGCCCTGAAATCTGCCATAGGAGTCTCAAGGCATGAATGTATTTTCCTTTCAGCGTTTCCCCATGCTTGTCCTGTTAATATTTTATACGAAAACCGAATGGACAACCGAGTTTGCAGTTCTTCCATTTCATCCGCTCGCTCTTAATTCACTTCTGCCGAGAGAAGACATTTGTCTTGAATTAGGACAAAGCTCTGTGGGTGAGAATCAGAGGAAATTGCTGGAGAAAGCAGGCTGAGCAAAACTCCTCCCCCCCAAAAAAACACAGACTCCGAACAATGAAACGACAAGAAGAAAATGAAAGAAACATCGCTGCCATGCAAGCTAAGGACAAATCTTTATCCTTTGAGCAACTTTTACTTGATGCTGGTTTGTTTAAATGCACCGTGTGCACACATATGCACTGGGGTCACTGCTGCATTTCCAAAGGAAATTGCTGTGTACTCATGGAAATGAACCTGGATCCACATTAGGAATTAACAGACTCCCAAAGATCAGCATACGTGCATTGCTAGCAGTCCTCTTCACACTAAGACACAAAGTCCCAAACCAGACCATCCACCTCACCGTTAAGGAGTGCTCCATCTTCAATGCATGGATCGTCTCTTGCGGAGCAATGCCTTTTTTCTAGGCTTCTAAAACCCTACACGGGAAGAAAATTTGACAGATTCTGCACCTGCATCTGCAGATAACTTCTGAATTGTTCGTGATGAAGCGTGGCTTATAAATTCAAAGCCAGGCGTATTTTGCTTTTTATGGAGCGAACCACTTTTTGTTATTTGCGAACCACTGAGATAGGCTGGTGAGCACCACAGGAATTTAAGATCAGTAATTAAGGATACGAACATTTGTTGTCTTGGTTGATGGCATGCGTTCAGCATGCCCTGAGGCCACAAAAAAAGGAAGAAGCGATAAAAAAAATATATATATTTTTTGTTTTTTTATGTAAGAAATGTGTAAACACAGTATCTTGATTTGACAACGCGTTACAACCCACTTTAGCAGAGTATCTCCACCTACAGAGCAACAGCGATTTTGGCTCAAAAGTCGAGTTTGAACCACATCTGAAACATATTTCATACACCTGCAGTTGTGCACAAAAATAAAGAAAAGGTGGTTTGAGCTGCTACTAACAAGCTGAATTCAGAGAGACGGTTTGTACCCCTACGATTTCACCAGGCAGTTGTTCAGAAGGATGCTCCTTCTTGGTACAAAACCTACAAATTTTCAAAATTTGTATTTAACTATTCCCACCCTTCGCCTCCCAAGAGGAAGGAGATTGGTTTCGATCCAAAATCATTCTCTCCAGCCGCACGAAAAAAATAAATCTTCATTTGAGTGACTGAGGTTTGCAAAGTAGGTTTCCCAAGGAAACCAGCAAATACAGAATTTCTGGGCAATTTAAAAATTTTAGTTATGCATTCCTTTCTGCGTAAGTCAAGTTGGACATGAAAGACGTTGGAAGGAACAGAGAATACAACTTGACATGAAAAATGCATGGTAATTTATCATGAAATCCCACTACTTGACTTTGTATAACATGAGTGTGTACATACTTGTACAGCTACACACCATTTCTTCCAAGAGAGACCTTCCAAGAGAGACCTTCCAAGAGAGACCTTCCAAGAGAGACCTTCCAAGAGAGACCTTCCAAGAGAGACCTTCCAAGAGAGACCTTCCAAGAGAGACCTTCCAAGAGAGACCTTCCAAGAGAGACCTTCCAAGAGAGACCTTCCAAGAGAGACCTTCCAAGAGAGACCTTCCAAGAGAGACCTTCCAAGAGAGACCTTCCAAGAGAGACCTTCCAAGAGAGACCTTCCAAGAGAGACCTTCCAAGAGAGACCTTCCAAGAGAGACCTTCCAAGAGAGACCTTCCAAGAGAGACCTTCCAAGAGAGACCTTCCAAGAGAGACCTTCCAAGAGAGACCTTCCAAGAGAGACCTTCCAAGAGAGACCTTCCAAGAGAGACCTTCCAAGAGAGACCTTCCAAGAGAGACCTTCCAAGAGAGACCTTCCAAGAGAGACCTTCCAAGAGAGACCTTCCAAGAGAGACCTTCCAAGAGAGACCTTCCAAGAGAGACCTTCCAAGAGAGACCTTCCAAGAGAGACCTTCCAAGAGAGACCTTCCAAGAGAGACCTTCCAAGAGAGACCTTCCAAGAGAGACCTTCCAAGAGAGACCTTCCAAGAGAGACCTTCCAAGAGAGACCTTCCAAGAGAGACCTTCCAAGAGAGACCTTCCAAGAGAGACCTTCCAAGAGAGACCTTCCAAGAGAGACCTTCCAAGAGAGACCTTCCAAGAGAGACCTTCCAAGAGAGACCTTCCAAGAGAGACCTTCCAAGAGAGACCTTCCAAGAGAGACCTTCCAAGAGAGACCTTCCAAGAGAGACCTTCCAAGAGAGACCTTCCAAGAGAGACCTTCCAAGAGAGACCTTCCAAGAGAGACCTTCCAAGAGAGACCTTCCAAGAGAGACCTTCCAAGAGAGACCTTCCAAGAGAGACCTTCCAAGAGAGACCTTCCAAGAGAGACCTTCCAAGAGAGACCTTCCAAGAGAGACCTTCCAAGAGAGACCTTCCAAGAGAGACCTTCCAAGAGAGACCTTCCAAGAGAGACCTTCCAAGAGAGACCTTCCAAGAGAGACCTTCCAAGAGAGACCTTCCAAGAGAGACCTTCCAAGAGAGACCTTCCAAGAGAGACCTTCCAAGAGAGACCTTCCAAGAGAGACCTTCCAAGAGAGACCTTCCAAGAGAGACCTTCCAAGAGAGACCTTCCAAGAGAGACCTTCCAAGAGAGACCTTCCAAGAGAGACCTTCCAAGAGAGACCTTCCAAGAGAGACCTTCCAAGAGAGACCTTCCAAGAGAGACCTTCCAAGAGAGACCTTCCAAGAGAGACCTTCCAAGAGAGACCTTCCAAGAGAGACCTTCCAAGAGAGACCTTCCAAGAGAGACCTTCCAAGAGAGACCTTCCAAGAGAGACCTTCCAAGAGAGACCTTCCAAGAGAGACCTTCCAAGAGAGACCTTCCAAGAGAGACCTTCCAAGAGAGACCTTCCAAGAGAGACCTTCCAAGAGAGACCTTCCAAGAGAGACCTTCCAAGAGAGACCTTCCAAGAGAGACCTTCCAAGAGAGACCTTCCAAGAGAGACCTTCCAAGAGAGACCTTCCAAGAGAGACCTTCCAAGAGAGACCTTCCAAGAGAGACCTTCCAAGAGAGACCTTCCAAGAGAGACCTTCCAAGAGAGACCTTCCAAGAGAGACCTTCCAAGAGAGACCTTCCAAGAGAGACCTTCCAAGAGAGACCTTCCAAGAGAGACCTTCCAAGAGAGACCTTCCAAGAGAGACCTTCCAAGAGAGACCTTCCAAGAGAGACCTTCCAAGAGAGACCTTCCAAGAGAGACCTTCCAAGAGAGACCTTCCAAGAGAGACCTTCCAAGAGAGACCTTCCAAGAGAGACCTTCCAAGAGAGACCTTCCAAGAGAGACCTTCCAAGAGAGACCTTCCAAGAGAGACCTTCCAAGAGAGACCTTCCAAGAGATGTTTGGTGGAAATCCCACTTTTGTGCAAATAGCACGGACACGCAGATAGACACGCTTCAAAAGAGAAATGCGTAGGAAGTTTTCAGAAGCACATAAAGGTGCCACTACTTGAAAAAAAAGGGAAAATGCGGGATAACATCAAATAAAGTAGTATATTAAATAGTTCTCGATACTGAGACCAAGATTAAGTACAATCCCTATTACTAAACATTTCCTGTAAAAGGATAACAACGTGCTTCAGAAAGAAGTATCACAAGTAAAAATGGTCTATATCCTTCACTGTAGTGCCAACATCAATCCCCTTCGTTGACTTTGTGTGAATTTATGATATAAACGTGCAAAATCTTAATTCCTGTTATTCAACCTTTTCCTTTCGAAGACTTTTTAGCAGCTGCAGCCCCTCAGCAGCACACACGCCCGTTCCTCTGTTGGAAAATAACTGCGGTGCCTTTCGTTTGCTTCATTTTCCGTGCGTTTTTTTGACCTTCCTAGCGTTGCCAGTTGAAAGCTGGGGTGAATTTGGGGAGCTGAGCGATTTCCCTGCCTTGTTCTATGGCTCTTGAAAAACATTAAAGAGAAAAACAACCTGTGCAATGGTAGAGCAAGGACCTGTAGTGGTTACAAACGCAACTCCTACACACTCCCCCGAGCGCAGCATATAACTATCAAGAACATAATGCAGCCTGTAGCATTTACACAACATTTTGGGAGATATATTGCAGCCGGTTTGAAATTCTGCGTACCCCTTGTCGTAGCAGGAAGTTGGCAGGAACGGAACAGATCCATCCGGAACCCTTTAAAGAAGGAAAATGTTTGGAGTCCTGAATTTGCACAGCTTTTGCCTCCATCGCTGATACTCTTCTCGCAGAAATGACAAACCCATGCCATCAAAATCCCTGCAGCACATCGCAGGATAAGGTTTGTCAGCTCTACTGAAGGAGCTCAGCCTTAGACTTTCCCTCCACCTTTTCGGAAAGTCGTTGTTTTTAGCAAAAAGCACACCTTACCCGCACTTCATGACCCAACCTTGACAGAGCTAAAAATTAATCACATTTCGCTGTAATCTGCCTGTTCTTTCAGTTTTGTTCTCGAGTTTAAAAGGTGCTGCAGACATTACCAACAAGACTTAGAAATATGATTTAGTAAGATTTTAAATAGGATTTTAAATAATTTTAAGTAAGATTTAAAAATACGGGCACGAAGAGCCCTTAAGCAAGAGAAAGCTGATTTTATTTTAGGTACCGCTTCTAGGTTCTCATTTATGGCTTTTTCAATAGAAAAAGGTTATTTCCCACATACACCGACATCCTAAAGAACCTTGCTCGTTACTGAGTTTCACATCCTAAAGAGAACTTATTTTATTGCCCTTCGACAAGCACATGCAACCCCCACGATCGGTGGGAAAATTGATACGGATTTGATTTAATGATTCATTTCAGCAGACTTGCAGTTGTGCAATATTTTTCCATCTTGAGAACCAACGTGGTGTGTTTTTTTTTTATTATTTTTATTTTTTTATTTAAGTCCCAGTCCCTCAAGTCGCTCGGTAATTAAATTTACATTGTCTCCAATCTATTTGGAAATTAACCTCATTCCCGCAGAGAAAAGAGGTTGGGCTTTCGCGCTTTACCTCCCACTCAGATTCATGCATCTTATCCCCTTGGGTATTTCTCTCTGCCTCTGTCAGCCGAAAAATCCTCCCCAACTCCTGAAACACGTCCTCCCTAAAATGTGCTTTTTCAAAGACAAAGGAAACACGATCAAGAAGAGAATTAGCATCACCAACTGTTTTCTATACTGTACAAAAAGCAAGTTCAGCCCTCCCAGGATGTTAATGCCCAATCCACCTTAGGAAGCAAATGACAGAGGAGGAGCATGGGACCCAAATACAAACTCTAGGACAACGGGATATAAAGTCCACGTAGACACTTCCACAAAGCCACAATTACACTACAAAACATCTTGGGAAGGATAGGAAATATATTTCAGGGTGAAATCCTACAGCGGCAAGAGGATGGCTTGGTGATTAATTGGGAGAATACAACATTAAAAGGTCTGATATTTTTTTTTTAATGACCAATTTTTCATTTCTGCTAGGCAAACACCAGTTTGAAAGCCTTCCAAGGACGTGCATCTTCGTGCACTACGGAGAAAAATAACACATCTACATTGAATTCTCTTAAAAACTGCTCTGCAAAACCGAGGAGCAATCACGACTGCAGGGGCTGAAATGGCACCAACTGATGGCCAAAAATCCTATCACCATTCCTGACGCTAAGGCTGCCCTGATGGGTCTCTTTCCCTTAATGCACCTTCCTTTATCCTCCCCACAAAATTGGATTTTCTTCTTCCATAAAAAAAGGTTTTGTTAACTAATAAGGAATACAGATGCAACGCGATACCGTGCATTATGCACCCAGAAGTATTTAAGAGTAACGGAGCACACGAGGCAGGAACATTAAATGGAAACTTAAAATAATCTCCTTGCATTAATGTAGACGTATTGAACTCGTTTTCAGCTAGGCTGATGCCCCAGAAAACTTTTCCAGCATTTAGAAGACAAGCCAAACACTAATCACTGTCCTGGAGGTTACAGTGGGGCTGCAGGATTAGTCATCTTTGGAAACCAGTTGTGGTTGTTCTTATTTTCCTCTCCCACTGTTTTTCTTTTTTTCTTTTTTTTTTTTTTTTTTTTTTTCTCTGATCTGCGGCTGAGGCAGTGGGAGCACTCTCATCAACGTTTTCTCACAACTTCCAGCGGGCAAACACGGCGGAAGAAAAACACTTCGGCACAGCTCGCAGCGCTCAGCCCCTCCATCCTGCCGTGCCGCGGGGATCCAAAACCTCCTCACACAACTTAAAAATCAAGCCTTCGGAGGATTACAAGTGAAGAACTGACTTTTTTTTTTTCCACCTCCCCATTTCTCATGCTGTGGTTAGGAGTGGCGTTACCAAAAGGCAAGAGGAAATGATGGTTCTTACTGTTGGATGCTCTCATTAGAAGCTGGAAACAAAATGAATGCAAGGAACAGTTCTTATAATATTACTAATTCTGCCAAACTGGCATGTTCTGGGTAATTTAAATCGGTCTGAACCGATCTGGATGCCAGTTTCCAAACCTTCAGCATCGTTTGAATCCTTCAACCACTTTCATCTTCATCTCCAAGAGATAGCTACGATTTCTTGACATTTATTTGCTCCATCGTTCGTCTGGGGTGCTCGTGAATCATTTGCTACTCAGGTTTACGAAGTTCCTCAAAATATTTAAGTCTGTAAAGCTCTTCACAGTGCAGGTAGACACCCAAAAATGTCTCTAGGCATCCATGTGTGTGGATTAAACATTTGGGTCTCAGTTTCACTGGAGGAAGCAAGTAATCCACGCTATTCAGAGGAAAAAAAAATTAATAAATTTTGATGCTTAACTTGAGGCATTCCGGTTGGAACATCTTAATCACAATTATCAGTGCATACTCGAGCTGCAGCCAGCACTTTCCACTAGTTTCATCCGAACAGAATGAGTCCTGGAATCACAGCCACAGCCTGTTGATTTGCAACAAGAGCTCATGATGAAGGGGACTACTTCTGCATTAGCCAAAACGTAGCTTTGGTGAGAATCCGCGCTTGAATTTGACGAATCAGAAGATGTTTTGAATCAGCAACACGTGTTTGTTATTTTCCAAGTGAATAATCCTCTATATTTAGGCAATAATTACACAATTTACCAAGCTGCCTTCACCCGCCGAAGTTCAAGCAACGCTGGCTGGGAAAGCAACACAGATAAAAATGCATCACCTGGCTGGACAAAACAAAGAGCAGGCTGCCAGCGACAAGGTCTTAGCGAAGCTGCTGGAGAGGCGATGTTCTGCACCCTAGGAAGATCAAGCAGATACTACAGAGGAGTAAAACTCAGGGCAAGTTTTTGGGGTTGAGCAGCAGATTGCCTTACACGAGCATAAATTCTGATTTCTGCTATAAGCCGTTCAACGTCATCCAGGCTGACGTTCATTTTTAGTAGTGTTTCACATTCATTTTTATTAATGTTCTCCTGAATTCTTTCGGCAAGCTATAGGACATCTCTCATTTTAGTCCCCAGACAATAGCTCATTTACATATTTTATCAAGATGCCCTCCCCAATCCTGATTAATTGCCAGACATTACGTATGAACGCAACTCCCCCCCACCCCCCCCAAGTCTCTGAACATATTGCTCCAATGGCAACGTGTGAAAGTAATTTTGGTCCAATTTCATCTCATGGGAATGTGGGCGCATAAGCCTTCAATTAACAATAATTTTGTCTGATCAGGATGCGTTTGAGTTTCACATGCTAATGTGGCAGAATGCATCTAGACCATGCCCGTGATAATTTTTTTTTTACCAGGGTGGAAGAAATAAAGAAAATACTACATAGAAAGAGCATGGCTCTGGCATTTTTTTTCCTTTTAAAAAATTAATTCTTATGATTATTTCTGTTTTTTACGCAGGAGGATGCAGTGCTTTGGTAGCCTGTGCTGTTTTGCACTATTTGGGTCCGTTCACCTGGGGGGCAGTACCTGGGACGACAGCGTTCGGATCAACAGGAAAACTCTAAATCAGCACGAAGCCTTTTAACAAAAACCGTAAGACAAACAAAATAACAAAATCCCGCGTGGCAAGCTGCCTGTAACTCCGATTTTTAATGCCAAAAGAAGCCACTTTGATCTGCTAGTCTGACACAAACCATAGGAATTCCCTCTGCAGCTTCCTTCTCCGAGTCCAATAGCTGCGGCTGGACTTGGCCGTATCTTTTCGGAAAACATCCAATCTCATTTAAAAAGTCCAATCTTGGGAAATCCAGAACCCCTGTTAAACTATTCCAATGAATCATCCGCCATGTAGAAAATGTGAACGAGTCTGAATTGGTTGGGCTTCAATTTCCAGCTACTGGAGTGCACTATACTTGTGCATGCTGAACAAAAGGGCCCCTTACTAGAGACTTTCTTTACCTTTTCATCTCCTTTTGGTATCAGCAATCCTTTCCTTTCCTTGATCACCAATTCCCTAAAAACTCTGCTCAATATCTTGTTCTAAATTGGAGTTAATAAACCAGTGCAGAAGTTTCCAGTAGACATGCAGCCACTTGATGAAAAGCCACTCGAACTGTATTTTGAGATTGTGTTTCTCACCCACCACGTACCCGCAGCATCGATTTTATATCTCACTGGTTTCTTGATCAATACGCTGTGCAGCACGCAGACAAATAATTTGCAAGGAATTTATAAACAATTTCCTTCTGCCAAGTCACTCGACGTTGAGTGTGAAGTGATCTTTCCATAATTAAAAAAAAAAAAAACCTCTTCAAGAAAATCACCAGCAGCTGACTAAAAAAATCACAATCAAAAAGCAGTAAAACGTTAAATTGTAGTAACTCAAAGAAATATTAGCTTAACTTTTTTTTTTTTTTGCTTTGATGATTTTACTCAAAGTAAAACTCGTCATGATGATTATTTTTTTTTTAAAGAAATGTTGATTTAGAGGTACCTGTAGAGAAAGATTTTGTCAATTGACATGAAAACGTGTAATCTCCAGCTTCGACGTTAGAAGCTGGATGAATAACAGCACGTCTCCAAAAAAAATCAATCCCAACCAACCCATAATTATACACGATGATAATGCAATGGGATTGAAATTCCTGAATGGGTACCAATGATGTTCTCATCAGCCTTCTGGCTTGGTGGATGCAGAGCGTGCACAGAGCAGTTGAAACCTACGATGCAAACGAGGCTATGCAGAAAAAGTGAGAAAAAAACAAGCCATTTGCCAAAACTTATTAAGACTTCAAAGGTTTTTACATAAGGTCCAATTACTCCATCACAAATTACTTTGCTTCTCTCGCAGATTTTTCTTCCTGAGTTATTTACTAATAAAGATTTTCAGTAATTCCCGTGACTGGGGGAGCCACGGGTCTTATCTTCCAAAGCAGCTCTGCCTCGGGTTCAGCAGGATGTTAAGCACTTAAGAGCCCAATTTTCCTGCAAAAGTGACATTTTGTCACCTTTGGAAACCCTTTCCATCTCACTCAATTTCATCTGCCCCCAGCAATTTATTACAGCCTTTTGGTTTTCACCCACAACCGTGGACCAAAGCCTGCTCCACGCTGCTGGGGGGGACTTTATACCGAAGGTGTCACACCAACTGGACCCTTTTCCATTAAAAGATCCTGAAGTCAAAGAAATATTGCTCCTCTCGTTGACTTGTCAGCCCTTTTACAGCAGCAGAAGGCAGAGCTCAGTTGCGTTTATACTCATCTCTTTCTCCCAATCTTCCCTGCAGAGACTAAAGCCAACGAAAACATGTCAGACTCCCGAATGTTTTCATTCATTTTCGCTCTTTTCAAGGACAATATTCGGACACCTTTCCTGTTTGTACTCGAGGTCGGGCCAGTAACCTGCATCATGACGCGGGACGGTCTATACGGCCCTGGAATCCAGCCCCCCCAGCTCCCATTTGGGGTTAAAAAAAAAAAAAAAAAAAAGTTTGAAACCGGATAACGAACACAAATTGGCTTTAAGCAGTGCTTCGCCATCGCACTGCAGCTACAGAAACATTCCTGGTAATCAGCAGTGTTTTTCAAAGCTAACCTCCAAGGCCCTGATCCCGCAAAGACTGCACATTCTTAAATTAAAGTAATTGCATAATTCCATTGACTCTGATGGCATGGGAGGAACATGGTTGCAAAGTTTATCCGCTACAGGCTTCAGACAACGTGCCAAAACACTTCCGAAAGGAGGGGGGGGGGTTTAAAATCTTATTAGATATGTTTTGCTGTTCCCACAAACCTAGCATTAAGTAATAAAAGATATGCAAAACGGATAAACCGTGCAAATTTGACATCGCGTTTCTTTTTGCCTTTCTTCCCCGGGCAAAAAAAAAAAAAAAAACAACAAAAAACTTAATTCACATGAACCCATGTAATTTTTCCTTTTGCTCTGCTGCTTCACGAACATGTTTCCTCAATTTACGAAGCTCAGCAAAACCGTATTTCCTGCTTTCACACCATGTCGAGCTAGCTCTGAAAATAAAACCATCCTTCGTTTGTTCGGCATCCCAAAACAAATCATTGCTCGTTAGCTGCTAGTGCACGCGCTAAGCCCGTCTCATTTTCAAGAAGTGATTTCCTGGGATTGACTGCAGCTTGAACACAGGTTTAAAACAAGACAAGGAACACCCACGAGCATTAAAACATCACACAACGAGCATGCAATTCAACAGGTATGAGTGAGCGAACACATTCCACATCACCAGTGACAGATGACAATCCCACTTTCGGTATTTACGTTATGTTAATGCACCGTAAAATAGGCATCGTCTCTCCTCTGCTTCAAAATTTAGAAGAAAGCCACCAGATGTGTCTGCAGGTTTGACAGGGGACCAGTTCGTTGCACAAATCCGTAGTAGCTTGAACAACACTCATCAAGGCCAAGTCTTACGCTTTTTACCAGCAGTCCCGCAGAAAGGCGTGCAACGGGAAGGTTGCAATTTGTAAATCATCGTCATTAATTACTGTCCTGCCTTCAGAGGAGAGATGGAATGCGTAAATTACGAGTAGGTCGTTCACAGGGTGAAAAAGCACTGCGGTTAATACAGGATGCATGCACAGATTCACATAAAACACATTTTTTTTTTTTTTTTTTTTTTGTTTCCCAGCTCTAATTATGCCACTATATTTGACACCAATTCCAGCCTGACGCAGGTGATCTTTCTGGGTACAAACTCTGGAAGTTGTTTGAATTTTCTAATCATACATAATCAGAACAATAAAAAAAACCCAAACCACAATTATCTACTAAAAACTGCTGTATGTATGTTTTCCTGGTTTTTTTCCTGCTCTAAAAACGTCACGAGCTTGCTATATGGAAATAAGAGTCTATGGTTATCGATGCTGTATTTCATAAATCAAGCCACCAGGCAAACCAAAGACATTTCAGAAGACGTGAATATTAACAAAAGAGCAGAAAGTGTCAGCCGTCTGCAGGTGAAGGACTACATGTGAAATCCACCTGATTTAGCCATAATTGGGGCTTTCATCTCCAGTCTTTTAAAGGATGGTGTAGCACGTAGCCTCCTAAGGAGGGCTTTGCCAACAGAATTTTGTAGACTTTCCACTGCACAGAGCACCAAAGTTTCATTTAAACAAGCTGGGATAATTAAGACATCTTTCTTTCACGTTTTCAGGATATTCCTACATGTAAAAACATCCCGTCTTTAACAAGATTTTGGTGTGCACTGCCCTCACGATTATTATTCGTTTTAAAATAAAGCCTGTGAAATCTTATGTGTTTTTTTTTTTTTCCTACTTAAATACTGTATCCCTGTTCCGAATTAATCCGGAGAAAGCCCCTTGGGACAGCTAGATTTTCATCTCCTGTTGAGATCCTTCAGTGTAACTCTCCATCATTAAGTACTACTATAAAATGTCTTTTGTACCAGCAGAGCTATTTCAGCTCGCATGTTGTATTTTCCTCGCTTGACAATCAAGCTGGTTTTACTTAGCTTTACTGTGTGGTCTGCTGCTATTGTATGCTGGCTTAGCTGGGAAGCTGCGTTTCCAGGCTGGATGCTTTCCATCTTCTCGTCAACTTTGTCATGCAATTTTTTAACTTGTTTTCCTAAAGCTTCTGGCATTTTGGTTAAAATATTTCATTGTCCATAGCATCAGAAGTGAAACATTAAAACTTAATTTTTTTTACTTGGAATAAACATCTTAGAGGAAATATCCTATCCCAAGTAGAATTGATTTTTAAATTCCCCTTCTTTTACAGTTTCTGTGGAGCATCTACAGTTCTGCATCATGAACACGACGTTATATTGTTAGCTTGGGCTGACACTCCCCTCCTTTGCCTTAATCAAAACTGATAAGGCATATAAAAAAAAGATAAATTAAGAGGGATCTGCAAGTGCTGTGACAATTTACTGAATTTGAGGGAAACGTTCATCCTCATTCTCGAAAAACAAATTATATATATTATTATTGAAGTAATTGGGCATCAGGGAAGTGTTAGACACTTCCATGTCAGCCTAATTCCAAGCAAACTACACAACTGCGTGAAAGCTGTGTGAATCACAGCTCACAGCCCTGATGTCACAGTCAAGGATTAAGATATTTGCACTCTAACATAAAAAGGATTTAAAACTCCCGAGGGACACGCGTTAATTCCAGAAGTGGGGTTCGACCTTTGATGACAGATAAAGTATTCTGAATCAAAAAAAAAAAAAAAAAAAAAAAACAAAAAGATAATTAAACTTCCACTTCTACCACCCTTTTTAGGATACATACCAACGATGCCATAGACACAAACCATCCCCAGTGCCATTTCACGTTATCCAGCATGAAGTCCGAACATGCACAGATCAGTCACAGAGCATGCAGCATGCAGTAAACGGAGAGCAGAGGTTAACAACCTGGAAGCATAGGATCTGAGAATGTGAGAACAAGTTAAAGACAAGAGTTCCTCTCCATTGTCACTGAGGGTCGAGAAGCAATGCTGCAGCGTAGAGCAGTGAGAGTGGGGGAAATACAGTTTGTCCAAGACATATACATATCTCCGCAAGTGGCGGCAGGTATAACTGAAAGACAAGGGTAAAGGGAGAAAAAACAGAAAGAGAGGAATTTTCCTTTAAGAAAACTAATTCACGTTTTCACGTCCAACGAGGTTTGCGTGCCAAGAGTCAGTGGAAGATGCCTATGTGAGCAACGCAGCAGTTTGGCATAAAACAACAGTTTCACGAGACAGAAGGACCTGCTAGCCCGTGGCTGCTTCTGTCAGTACTGCAAAGGGATTTGCCAAGTCTCACGCGTTAGAGATGCAAATAATTGGGCCCTTTTGCCTCTCTCAGTTTGCCCTGAAAATAGAAACGTGTGAATCTGAACCTAGTTTACAACGTAGAAAGTTTACAATCAGAAACCAACCGAGTATTCCCCAAATGTACGCGATAGCTCAGGTCACAGGGGAACTCTGGGGCAAGGGACTGTGTGCGGCACGTCCTCCAGAAAGTGCCTTCAACATTAGGAGACAGATGAGACAGATCTCCGTAAGCATCAGGATGCTCCTACCAGAGGTTTGCCGGCCCCACTGCCATCCAGGTGTGGGTATCTCTCCCGTTTGGACATTCCCTTGGAGTGCTGAAGTGGCAAAGCTACACGTGCAGAGACTGAAGACCGAGTTATTTTTGAAGTCGAGTCTCTTTCATTGACTTCAGAATAAAGAAACAGACACCTGAACTCCAGTCCGCAGCATCCTTACCCAATGAACAGCCATGATTTCCTAGTTTTATAGGTTAAAACTCCTAATTTTCTACCCCGATCGTCTGTGTTTCATGGGTTACAATCCTCTGTCTCTAATCCCTCAGCTACGTGGAGCTAAAACACACTCAGGAGACTAAATCACTTGTGTACCTGAGAACAGCATAGAAAAGAGTGTCAAACAGTTGATCCTGGGGCACAGTCGGTGTGCCCCTAAGCCTAAAATTTTATCAGGACCACGCTCTCTGACTGCTTCAGTTTAAATAGCATTTACTACTGGGTTAAAATAAACCACCTACCTTTGCTGAGAAAGTTGAGAAACCCTTTTTGGCAGTTTGTTTGTAGAAATGCTAACTTTCAGCAGAGGAAGCAGCCGCTAGGAGGTAATTCTTAAGCCACCATAACTTTTTTGACTACAATTTTAAATGTCAAGGAATCGAGGACACGCTCTAGTATCACTTATCTTTGCTTCCCATCAATGCTGTCATGGGGATGCACATTTCACCTTACATAACAATAAGCTTTCACTCTCCTGTTTTTGAGGCACTGAAAGTAAAAAAAAAAACAAAAACAAAAAACCACAACTCTTTGAATGTCTTCTCACTACGTAAATATTATTATAGCTATATCCTCTACATGTTTAAACTTATTAAGTAAAAAAATAAATTCTCATATGTTCCATAAATCTTAAATTAAGAATATTCTTTGTATTAAATAGCCACTGTGAAACGAGAACCAAAAGGATCCCACCAGATTTTCAGATGGAAACCAATGCAGAAGAGCAACAATACTTGGGAGACTGCAGTTAGAGGAATCTGGTAAAAAACCATCTCTTCCATCAGATCATCCACGATTCCCAAATGCAAAGTGGCTGGAAATGAGCATGACAAAGATGGAAAGCCAATGACATCTTGAAGATAAAGACATCTTTAAGATAAATTCAGATGCTCAAACCTGACAGGGATCAAGTCAAAGCACCCGACTCCCTCCTCAGCTACGCCACTGGAATCCTTTGATTTGCACTTTGACGTCAAGGGTGGCTGAGAAAAGTCAGAAAGTGGCATTTAGAGATCTCCAAGGGTTTCTTTTATTCCCAAGGGTGTTTACTTGGGGGTTTCTCGTTTGTCTTTCACTTTCTCCAGCACAGCACAAAAGCTTCCACCAAGCACAGTGGGTGGGGAATTGAAAGAAAGAGCAAAAACTAAATGAAACACCAGAAACAACACAGAAAAGCCTTGTTTGCTAACCATGAAAAACGCATGTTTTTGAATAAAAACGTACCTAAAATACCTTGATACTCCAAAAGAAAACAGAGAACCTGACATCGGTGAACAGACCGGTAAACTACTAGACTTGAGAACTTTTTTCTATTCAAGTTTCTGGCATTTGTGAAAAAGTTTCCTTCCCTGATCCTGGCGTTGCCTCATCTTGCGCAGAGGCAAGGTATAAAATGAGAAGGTAGAGGGGAAACTTCAGTATTGCTGGGCAAAAGATTGTTCTCATAGATCTTCAGACTGGTGAAAGCTTACACTCGGCTGCTCTGAGGGTACTCTCACCTGCTCATCTCAGCCTCCCAGTAATTTTGGAGCTCTGGTCCTCCGCTTTCTGAGAGCTTTTTCGATTTGTCTGGATCAGCAGTAGTTACAAAAAAGGATGCTCCCATGATCTCTAACACAAGAGAAAGTTCTTAAACACAGTATCTTCCACCCAAGCCCATGGAAAAAAAAAAAAAGCATAATTCATAAATATACATCAAAAATAAACCCAATATATCTGCATTTTATTTTTCTTTTAGTGCAGCTCTAATGAAGGCAAATAGAAGTGTCCTTTCTGTAGAGTCTGGAAATTGGTAAAGGCTTTCTGGTGACTTTTACTTAAGCAAAGGCAAAGAAACACTTTAAAGTCAATGGGAATTAGATGTCTACAGCCCTGGGGAGCCGTGCTGCTGCTGGTGTGACAGCAGAGCCCCATCCCATGTGAATGGGTGCAGAGGCTTTCCGCAGAGCTGTAGGGAATCTCTCTCCCCTGACTGCCTGAGGTCCTCAGAGGACATTGTATGAAACACAGTGATAAAGAAAATGAACAAAGAAATGACAATTTGCTGAAGATCTTCCAAACCTGCTCTTTTTCACGTTTCTCCGAAGAAAATCCCATGTCCTAAATTGTCCCATTCTTGGGCCAAAGAGTCAGTCTAAGCTCCCACATGCAGAGGATGGAAGGAAGCCTGACCTGTCCAGCAGCTCTACGCAGTTTCTAGCACTCTTAAATAAAATCTGTCAATGGGAAACACTTAAATCATTAGGGAACAACGAAGCAGAAACAAGACATGTGGCCTACATGACTGCCAGCTGACACGGTACAACCAGAAAAGCAAACTGTGCAGTTGCTACTTATTGCAAATACTTCGGTTTAGGTGATCACATCACTTCAAATTTTTAACTTCAACGCCTTGTAAATCCAAGAGGTGTACGCAAGACTACAGCCACCAGCTAAAAACGTAGCAAAAATCAACAGTTAAAAAATATCAAGTGCTAAAATTCATGATATGCCTTCTTTGAAACCGTAAGGACAGACTTGAACAAGAAAACAGCACTAAGCAAAACATGCAAAGCCACTTCCATCCTTATTTATTTAAACCAGAAAGTAAATATTTTCTCTCCTGAAGGCAACCGAAGTTTTAAAATAAATATATAAAAGGCAAAAACATAAACAGCACCAGGCCAACGTCTTTTTAGCAACACAGAAACGAAGCACATTGGGCAGGGTGTGTAGAAGAGCGGTCTAAACACTAAGCTCTCTATAAATATAATATAGACTGAAACTGCATATACAGGATTCAAAAGAAGAAATCCCGATTTTGATGTTTAAATAATAGTAATTCACAATCTTCATCTCAGTGCACGCCAGATTTTACGAAGGTTATAAATCTTCAGCTTTACTGAGAAAAAGTAAGGGCTTGAAAACATACACGCCACATGTATTAGCTCAGAGAAACGAGATTAATCTGCAGCAATAATAATTAAAAAAAAAAAAAAAAAAGCCAATTTTGCTAAGCCTGATTAAATATTTAGGTCATATTGTTTCTGCGGTAGAATCTGAAAAATTCATCTTTTGCTAGGTTGGAAGAATCCTAATTGCTATCCTTTCAAAAGGGAGTTGTGCTACAACACGACTCGATGGGAAAGCCGGAATGAAATCATTTTTTTTAATAAAAAAACAATCAAAGTAGAAGCTAATTAAACTCCAGCACATGTTAGTCAGCATCCTGAACTATCTGTATACGTGCCGGGAGAAGGTCGTGACGTGCTATGAAGTTTTTACTACTGTTCATGTCAAATAACCTGTGTTCGAGGAAGCCTATTAGTCATTACTTTCGTGTTCCCAAAGACAAATGCAACAAAAACGCACGCCACACTCACTCAAATACTACAGAGAGGACGACATTAACTCATTAGATCAACGATTTTGTGGGAATGGCTTAATTCATTCTCTGCCTAAAACGTTATCCATGCTGTTTCATGCACTAGGAACAGCAGAAATGCAACCATCAAAAGCATAGCTGCCTTCTTGCCCACAGAAAAAGTCCGATCTAAAATCTGAATTTTGGGCAAACGGGCAGCTCTGTTTAGCCAGCTGCTATTTAGGATGCTACGAAATATGGTACTGATGTACCACACGACCTAAACATTACGTGTATTGTGTTCAGTTGGATCTTGAAAGCCTCCAGGGATGGAGACCCTACAATCTCTCCGGGCTCCTGTGACAGTGCTCGACCGAAAGCTTTTCCGTGTGGTTTTTCGTAGGCATTTTTTCAAGACCATGAGAAATTGTCATCTTCCGTCAGGCTGGAAGCTTCGGCTTCAGGTTGTGACCGTTCTCTCTCCCCTTTCCTCTATAATAAACCTTGGTCCCCTTTCTCAGTAACCTTCTCCTAGGTATGGGACAGCTCCTCTCAAACAGCCAGACACCTACAATAATTCACAGGCTCTACAGGGGATGTGACAGGAGATGCCTCCTACATGGGCATCGGAGCAGGCATCTGCATCCCCGCACCAGCTACAACCCTGCAGGCTGCACAGACCTCGGATCCCTGTCCGGAGAGATGCTGGGGCAGAGCAAAAAGGGGAAGAGGAGGCTCTCGGGCAGTCAGATGATGAGTAGAGTGGGTATTGCAGCACTGCTGGTCTGAGCCTTCATCCTGTTTGGCAACAGGATCCTTCCAAATCTGAGCCCCGCGTAACTCGCGGCATCTGGAGAAACCTATTTGTGGACCCAAGAGCACAATTAACGAGTTACAGGAACATGTCTCTACACAGCTTCGCAGCAAATTGATTTATTCGTTGCAGATCCAAGTGTATTTACTTTACCTAAAAGCCTGTTCTTTCCTCAACTTGCTGAAGGCCATTACCATTAAAAAGGTTGAGTCATCCACCAGTTACAAAGACCTGATGCACATTAAAGTTGTTAAATCCCGATTCTTTCTTCTGTACCTGTAGTTTCACCCTCCACTTAAAAGTGTCCGATGCTTTCAAGTGCAATATTCTACTTCTTAGCCATGCAAAATAAGGCGAAAGTCTACGGTGGTGAGAAACAAACCTTGGCTTACAGACTCAAAAACGTCCACCTGTTTTCTGTCCTTCCCGAATCTCTAAAATGCTCATGTAACTGGGGGGTCCAAAAGCAAGATTTCTTTATATATCCATATATATTTCCTTATGTATGTATATAGATCGATGTGGCATAGATCTATGAGCAACTGCAAAGCTGGTAAAGCACTGCACGTAAATATTGACACCAGTTAAAATGGGAAAGATGCAGCAGCCATACAAGAAGAGAAGTCAGGACTTAGAATCGACTGCATTATTTTATACTGATGCTTGCTTACAGCCAGAATCCAATTTGAGTTTGTCAGGTAAATCCTGATAAGTTCACTACTCATTCATCTATCTAGATCAGAGTTGACAGGTTTTTGGTTTTTTTTTCCAGAAAGAAAACTTCTGAAAAAGGAAACAGTACACGTTGTATCTCAATCGAGCAGTTAATGAGCCAAATAGCTTCCAACTGAAGATAAAAGACAGGTTCAAGCAAGTCATCATCTTGAATCACTTGGTTATTTCTTTTAAGGCACGCTGTCCTATAAATACGTTCCATTCAAAACAAACTGCAAAAGCAAAACTGCAGTTTCTGTAATTCTGCTAGGACAACAATAGTTTTTAGACCACTATTAGAAGTCACAAAACCTGCTGTCCTTTTTGTCTTTGAGGATTTCTTGTTGGCTTGCTGTTGGTCACGGTGGTTTGTTTTTGTTACCTGCAGGTGGAAAGTGCAAACAGCTTCTTTAGCCCTGAATGGGAGAATAGTCCAATTTCATTGGAAATATGGAAAAATGCTGAAATCAATTTATGTGTAAGCCTGTTCCTTCTGGAACTTGCTAAAAAGAGAAGAGTTTTTAAAGCTTTGTCCTGCCATGTAGCAATTAGCAGTAAACCCACACTACATAATCCAAGATCAATTTGCAAACTGGGGAAAAAGAAAAACCAAAATACATTATTCTGGAGGCTTTTCAGAGATGTGGATGGTTTAGGACATGGTTTAGTGATGGACTTGCTGGTGTCAGATGAAATAGGTATCAAGACTTCAATGAATTTTAGTTCTGAGGCCAAGTTTTGTGCTAATTTGAATTATGCTCACTACTCACACATTCGGCCAAGCGGTGACTTACGGCTTGAGAGATGCTGAAGTGCTGCACAGTTTCCTAGACGGCAGAAGCCTCATGAATTGTAGCAATGAATTCCCCTCAAGAAACGCAAGAATTATCACGACGTCTACATTTTACAGGTCAGCAAAAGATTTCAGTAGAAGATTGATCCACTCTGCAAGAGCAAGCTGCGACTACCAGAGACCCAACACTGCATAGGTGATATAAAAATCTCTTTGAGTATCCTGCTGTGCACACATCTTCTGCTACCAGCCCTCGGATTAAAATCCAACCTCAGACTCGGTGGCTTGGAGTTGTTTGATCTTCCCTTCCCCAAATGTCATCTCTCAAACGCAGTCGGCACACTAGGATACCACGAAGGCCCCTTTCTGAAAAGCCCTTCGTTTTTCACTTGCAACATCCCAGAAAAATGGGATGATGGTTTTTGTACCACACTGCTCTGCGTGGAAAAAAAATAAATCTCATTATAAAGAAGTTTCTCATAAATAGGGTATCATTTACATCCAGGTTGGATTTAAGTCAGCTCTCCTCTAATCTACCAGGCTACAAAACTATCTGAAAGTTAAGCAGCATTAAAAGCAAAATGTCTTTGAGGCTTCAAAATGTCTTTGAGGCTTCTAATTCTGACTTCCCAGGCAATGTCAATCGGTCATTTTTGTGGCCTTTGATACTGAGTAGGAGTTACTGCTAAAATCTAAGGCACGCAGCACGTAGTAAATGCCACCAAAGCAAAGGACAGGCAACAAAAAAAATCAAACGTGCTAGTTGAGTTGCAGGTAGGTCATCTAAAGCTGAAGAAAGACTTAGGGGACAGGAATTAGAGGATGCCATCGTTTCTATCAACCGGTCTCCCAAAGCACGGTCAGGCCTGCAGGGCATGAACACAGGTGATGAAAGGCAGCGTAATTCTGATTTAGAAAAAAAAACAAAACGCCTCTTGTTTAGAAAACTTAGCAACAGCATGACTAGGTTCCTTTCTATTACTTTCATTAAGGTAATTTCCTTCTAGCACAAGTATAATCTATGTGCGATGAAGAAGTAAATCAAGGGAAATCATTACCTCTTACTCTTAAACAGCTCAGAGCAGAGATATTTACACATCACTATTAGAAACTAGGGATTGGTGACTACACCCCTCCCAACGCCTGCAGAGGCAGAAATCACTGCTTCAGTGCAACTGTTCATCGCCCTCTATTCATTTGCTTTTGGTTACAAAAAGGGAAAGCTGATGCTTGGGGGGTTCAATATTTTACCAGCTCTGGCCACAGGGCATTTATTCCAAGGGCACTTTTCGGAATTTGATCTTTTATTACTGCGTAACGTGACTTGTGAAGTCTCTTGATACACACCAGTGTGAGATCAGACGCCTCTTTTCTCAAGGGTTTGCCATTATGGACGCTTGGATATTATGATAGAGAGAAAGGTAAATTGGGATTTAATTGCCCAATTAAAATTTGAACCCAGAACTTAAAAGGCTTGCCTACAAATCAGGCTTGCGGTTGCACTGAGAAACTGCTGCTGAAGTCCAGGCTCCTGTACGGCACGATGCAAACCTGCACGTTTCAGAGCATCCTCCAAGCCACGCAGCTCTGAGCAATGCAAATACCTTGTTATAACCCACAGAAGAGTAATAAAGGGCACAGCAACTAGTTTTCTTTTATGCATTAATAAAAATAAAGGTTATTCCTCTATGACTCTATCTACTGGCATTTTTTTTTTTTTATTATTATTATTTTTTTTTACCTTGCTCTTTGCTTACTGAGAACTGAAAGCTGACATTTCTGAAATCAAACTTTTCCAATATAGGGTCACAGAGTTGCACCCCCAAATTCAGAATAGAAGCACCTTCATATTGGAAAAACATGGTTCTTTCTCATTTAATACCTGATGCAATAAAGCCAGAAATATGAGTTTGCCAGAAGTATTGCATATTCCATTCATCTACTTTCTTTCACTCACCTCGCACACCTCATTTAAAATCTGCAGTGCCGACCACGCTGAAATTCTAGCAATTAAAAGCGAGACTCCTGCATGAGAAGCACCTTTCCTGAAGTTTGCGAGCGAGAATGAAATTAGAAACCAAACAGCTTTGAAGCATTCATGCAGAAACCTGGCAATTTATTTTTTTTTTTATTCCAGTTTTGCTCCTTAAGAACCGCCTTTGATTTGGGTAACTCGGTTTCACTTGGTTTCTGCACCGACTGTCCCATTGCCACACTCAAATGAAAGAGGAAGCTGAATGTTAAAGGGCTTCCCAAAAGCACCGTGGACATCAAAGGGAATAAAAAGGCAGGAAAATCAGAAGGCTCGCAGCCTGGAAGAGCCACGTGGGAGAGAAATGGATTTATCTTCCTCCATGCGAGCAGCCTGGCGGCTTCGGAGCCAGCAATTACATCTCATCATTGCCGCCGTTAGGAAATGTTACGAAGCAATTGGTTAAGTTCTAATTTCATCACCTTCGCACAATCGTTTCAGAGTTTTCAGTTTCATGTGGGCCTGAAGAAGCAGGTCAGATCACAGGTCTCGCTGCTGCACAAATGTTTTCCTTTCTTTGTAGGGCGCACGCAAACCGGACTACTTGAATAACCAATTGCCTGGCCAACGCAAAATCTCTGCTGCTTCTGTACAAAGAGATGCTTTTTGAGGGAAATTTAGCTTAAGACAAAGCAAAAAAACAAATGAAACCGCAGTCCCAATCCCCCAAAACACATTAATACTACAAGGAAATGATGATAAACATGAAACTACGCTGACACTTCTTTTTCGCTTTAGAAATCAAGCTTGTGAAGTAGGTAGGAGAGCTTTCAATTTCTCCCCAAAGCCATAAAAACAGAAAAATTCCACGTGCAGACCTGAACAGGGCCTTAGCATGGACAAATTCAAAAAGCTGCCAGAAAGAAAAGCAAATAGGATTCAGACTTACAAGGCAGGGATGTGAATGTGTTTCTCAGCCTCAGCTCTTCCTCTGGCTCTCATTTTAAGGAGTTAAGTTAGGTTAAGTGAACTCACCTACATATTTAAAAAAAAAAACCACTTCACCTATATATTATATATAAAATAAGTAAGAAAACACTTTAAATAGTCACAAGCCAGGAAAAAAAGGCCAGGGTACCACACCTAATGAACAGATGCATTACAGAGTCCAGCATCAGTCTGCCAAACACAAGAAGACATGAAATATATGATTAATTTTCTCCTCGTTCCTAATTCATAAAAAAATAAAACAACAAAAAACAACGACTGATCGTCTAGGGAAAAGAGGAGGCAAGTAACACGCCCTCTTCTTTTAAGAATAACAGAATATAACAACTGATAATGTGACAAATCAATCTGATTATGTAAGACCCATAATAAGGTAGGCAGAAACAATACCAAGGGAAGATAAATGGTCTAGCACTCCATCAAATTACCTCAGGAGCATTACAAAGATGTGCCATTCTATGAGGATGACGAATGAAAACACTGCAAGAACAATGACCACTACAATAAGGGACATTGTGCACTAACCAAAAATCAGACTGACCATCCCAGCAGATATTTGTATTGTAAACGAACCCGTTCTTGGATAAGCAGTGAACTTGTTCTGCAAATAAGTCAGTATTCATTTCTGCAAAGCCAAGCATTCAAGCAGTTTACCGGTACCTAGGAGCAAGGCACGAATTTTAGTGATTAAAAAATCATAAAGATGGAAGAAAACCTTCAGAGAAAACGTTTCTATAGCTCACGTTTTGATCTGGGAGTCAATAAAATCATTAGAGTCTAGATTCAAATTACTCCGTATTTCAACGAACCAGCTACGTGGTTCCACAGGCAGCACTATAAAACACACAGCCACATTAAGAAAATCCAGAGATTTCTTTAGGAATAAATCAAGTTAAAAGAGCACTGTGATGGGGACTACATTTTGCAGTCCTGCCACGCGTATTTCCTAGCACTAACTCCAGAAAGCTTTCTTTTCGGCCAGTATGAAATTTGCCAATTGATGCTATTTACAGCTGCTAATTATTAACAAATACCTTGCAGCAGCAATGCAACGTTTCTACAGACTCAAGACAAACTTTGAGATGACACTGGATTAAAAATGGTCTTTACCTGGACTCAAAAGGTGCAGTTTAAAGCAACACGATGCACTCTTATTCCTAAAGAGCTTTCATAAATATTTTAATTCGAGAATAGCCCATAAGATGAAATGATAGTAAAAAAAAATAATCAAATAATACACACAGTAAACCACAAAACAAATGGTTTGGTTGGGGAGGTGAAACAAGCTGAAGTCTCCAGACAGCAAAAGAAGTCAATGAAACGTGACACAGGTAAAATTGTGCCACCTCTGGATATTTCTCTGAGGTTATCTAAAGGGGAAAAGTGTTCACAGTGGGTCACACAGCCATGCACATAAAGAGCTGTTACAACAGCATAGGAAAAAGGTAGAACTAGCCCCATAAGCTCATTTAATGTTAGATGTTCACGTCTAATTAGCGAGGTGTATGGCAACCTCTAGTGGTATATGCCTGCTTAGGAAACAGCAAACATTCCTACATAGAGATGGAGGAAAAACATTTGCCTTAGGTAATCCGTCCTCTTTTTGTCAGTAATTTACTAGAATGACTCAGTGATGAGATGTCAAAATCCTGCTGTTCAGGGGAAGACTTCTTCATTTGCACTGTGTGCCACATCCCAGAGCAGGCAGGCTAGCTGTCGAAAAGCTGAATGTCATAAAACCCCTCTCCAAATAGGATCAAGGAATTAATGCCCAGGAGCTTGTGGTTTTAAGGGCCAAACTGAATACCTGCGATAACAGGATCACTTAGGTTTGTCGGTTCACTTTGTGGTTAACTGGACCTGTCGAACGAAGCAGAACAAATGAATCCGACAGCAGAGAAGCTGTCCAATGCAGCAAGCAAAGGAAAAAACCTCGCAGCAGGTACGCAGCACTCCACCTGGCTGGGTTTTGTTGCTTAGAGACTGTAGCCTCATCATCTGTGACAACAGCGACTTCAATATAGGTTTTTTTCTTCATTTTGTTACCATTTTTTTTTAGTAAGTCTGCTAATATAATTTAAAAATACTACAAATGTCAGCTCTTGATAGAGTCACAGCACAGTGGAATAATATCCGTGGCACATCGCTGATAACACAGCTCTGTGTAATTAAAACCAAACCAGTGCTAACAATGGACAGAAAAGGGGAAAGATTTCAGTATACACAAAGTCTACGCATCCAACGTTAAATGAATACCGCCCTGGATCTTGTCACAAACCCTCTTTTACATCTATTTTTACTTCCCGCAGCTGCTTGTGATAAATTCATACAAATCGGACAATTTTTATGCCTGCTGGAATGTGAAACAAATTACCCAAGATCATGAAGTTGTATTTTACCGAGATCGTAAGTGTAATATATTGAATATTTTCTGCTAATTCTTTCACAGAAAATAGTCTTAAGAATTTAGAACAATTGGCAATTTCTGCTCAGAACAGGATTAGGAGAAAGCTTGCATGGAAATGGAATTACTTCTCACATTAAGGAAGGACTCATTAGAGCATCTGGTGAGGCTTAAATTATGACCGTCTATTCATTTGTATTGCTAAGCAGATTTTAAGTTCAGTATTTCACAGCTATTTAATTGAAAAACCTACACCCTAAAATACTTACTTATGAAGTCCTGTCTTCTTTTTGGTCTTTTCCTTCACAGAGAAAGTGGTGTGGTTTTTTTTTTGTTTGTTTGTTTGTTTTTTTGAATTAAGGGTAGTGTGGTTTATATTCTCACACAAGCTTGCACTCCGATAGTAGTATCAGAGTAAGAACCTAAATAAAAATATTCTACTTTGGGATCATGGAGCAAGTTGGGTCCATTGTTGCTGGTTAAATTTAAAACCTGTGACTTTGTAAGATAGGAAAAGAAAGGACAATGTATGCTTCAAAGCATTAATCTCTTATGAAATGTGTTCATAAATACTTATTCCTATTATTTTTCTTAATAACTACAATATTTGATTATTATTTTAGAAGTATGTATCTTGACAAGAAATAAAGCTAAACAATTTCCATCACGGTACTTAAGCCTGCCAGGGAAACCCTGGCTGAAAGCTCCTGAAATGAAAATTCAACCATAGGAGCAGTGAAGTCCACAGCCTGCCTCTGGAACCAACTCCTCCTTCCACCGGCCCGCCCAACTCCTAGCTGTACAAAACATTTTACAACGGAATTTAATTCATTTTATATTAAGGTATTTTGCTTTATAAGCAATCATGCCTACCGTGACAAATTAAATCACGATCTTGGTGGCCATGTTTACCTATTTTTAAGATGTACATATTTTATTTTCCTCTTTTATGTCATTCACTGTTATTCCTCCTCACTGCATGAATCCAGCAACAGAATGATACCTTCAGTAGGAACAGCACAATTATTTCACAACTAAATTAAAGTAGCAACATTAAAGTCACATTTCCACTACGCACGTCTAGACAGATGACAATGCACCCCAACTCCACAGATGTTGAAATGCCGCATAGAAGGAGTGCAAGATAATTTAATTGGGTTACACAGCCTCGTTGGGGTCTTGAGCTGGCTCTCAAGCACTCGTTATCACAGGGTATGAAAAGAGTGTGTGCATCAAACAGGTAAAAGATAGAATCAGAAAGCACTCATCCTGATTACAAGTCGATACTTCTGCAACCAGGCATTTCCAAAAGAGAAGAGGCTAGGAGAGAATTACATCCTAAATCGCAGTGGTTTAAGAATGAGATGTGTTTCTTGTTAACCGAGCCCTTTACAAAGTGTACAGGCACGCAATTATCATGTACTTATTTTTGGCACACTGTCTGGACTTGACAAGCACTGTAAGAGCTTATTCCAGCTTGCATTAATAAGGACCTTCCCGATTTCCCTTGGAGCATGGAGCAGCGGTGGCTGCCAAGATGAGGATGCCTGACACGTGATTACCTGCCTTTACCAACTGGGCTGTAGCACACACACACACAAATGGAAAAGACCAACTTCAACTACTTCTCTGGGTGGTTTTTAAGGTCCCTTCCAACCCGAGCCATTCTATGATCAATCGAGTATTTATTACTACGCGACCTAATATACTTGATCACTCGAGAAGCATCAGTGTAAGGTTTATTGCCTAGATTTGCAGCACCCCATCATAAAATAATCATTACATCTGACATAAGAAATAAATCGTTTGTCAAATGTGTAGGAAGAACTCAAGCAAGTTGAAAATCCAGTACTTGAGAGCCAACAGTGCATTTTTATAACGTGATACATGACTAAAAATGCGTAATTTACACGAATCCCTGAAAACCTTTCAGTTTAAAAGCAGCTGCTCTGCTGTTTTGTTAGGAGAATCAAAAGTCAGAAATTTCTGAGATAAGAGAAACTAATTATTTTTGTGCATTCAGGAAAGATCCAAGAAAAAGATGATTTTTTATTCTTGTATTACCTAGTTACTCTGATACAGTTTCAGCTATTTACTTCACCATTACCTATTACAGCTTATAAAATTCAAGTTCCTCTGCTGCTGAGTTTTACCAAGGATGAGAAGTCCATTTCAGAAGGTTTATATTTACCTGATGATCCTCTGAGCTGCGTACTGATGAAGAGAGCGGAACTGCGCTGACATATTTGCTAAGGCGGCCAGACAATTTGTATGAAGGTATTTGTCCTGTCAGAAAGGAAGAGGAAAAAAAAACACATCAAACTTTCATTTATTTATATATATATATATATATAAATACTGTCACCTATTGCAGGAAACCACTCAACAGAGTGATACGTGTTGCTTTAAAGGATGAGGTCAAAAGCATATAGCAAAACTGCAAAATGCACACACTTGGTGGTATTTTAAATATTTTTTCTTTAGATAATCAGGCTTAGGAGTCATTTCACACAGATTTCAGAGTGTGTATGCATATAGACATATCTACATGTGTACATCTTCTTATTTTAAGCAATATTAATTTACAAAAATATCACAGATGTAGCATATTAAAAGAAATTCTCCTCCTCTCCATTTCTCTCTCTCCATTTTGTAGTCATATCCTCAAGATCTCTGTTTCCATATATATGGAAACTATTCCATATGTATCTTACAACTATTACAAGATACTTCAGGCTTCTGCTCCTCTTGTTACCATCCCTTAAACCATTTGAGCAGAGAAGCAATTAAATGATGGCCCTATCGAATTCAAGGGTTTTCACAGAACCAAACTTCAGAGTCCACAGTCTGATGGAAATCTTCTGTACCAAATGATCTTGGCCTCAGACAAGTAAACATGGAATGAGACATTGCTCAAAAGGGAAAAGAAGAATTAATCTCAAATCCACGTAATGACTTGGTATTACTACTAATAGCAGGACTTGCAACGTTATATTCAAATTTGGAAAGAAATGCAGCCATGTTCAGACATTATTTTGAGTCTTGAGGGTGACCAGCCTCTATGCATCAGTGTTCAGGGATTTATTTTCCATTTTCAGATCTAAAATATACGTTTAAGCTTGAGCATAACAGATTCCATATCCTAGAAACATACGTTAAGATCTTTCTCATTTCTTCTAATTCTTGTGATCACAAACATGAAATCCTCAAGTTTTCCAGTTTAAAATATATTTAAAACATTTTTTCTACTTCATGTAAAAACTTCCATGCATTTAACCGTTGAAAATATTTAAGAGTAGGCAATACAAAGCTTATATGTTCAAGATAAAAGGTTTAGAATCACATGCATGAAAAATGCGTAAGACCAATCTGCTCTGAAGCAGTTTTGCTCTGTGACAGCTTAGAAAGGTCTCACGACCCAGCCACCATCCTACTTCATAAAAACACTAACAAATCGACCTGGAATTTCCATTTTTTAGTGATTGAATAGAGGCAAAGAACCTATCAGGCATCATTTCACCTCATCAGCCAAAGGAACTTTTCCTTTTCATCTGAAGATGGGAATTCTGTACCTGAATTAAGGACTTCAGCAAATGCTATTTGATGAATTGAATACGTAATAATACAGAAATTGTGTTGCAAGTTCAGAACCACATAATGCCGTGCTTAGTCAATATGACTGTTCTCCCCTTTTGCTTCCATCCCGTAGCTTCAGATGCCAACTGGTTGCGACAGAAGGAAGAAAAATCCCACACCCTGTTTGAACCTGAAATCGCTCTGTTGAAGTTTGAAACCCACACTGTGTACTTAAGCACTCCACGTAACTCTTACCCTTGTCCGTGTCATGTTGTACTGGATGGTTCTTATCACAACCAGTATCAGGAGACTCCCAAGTGAGATCTCTGTTAAAACACGCTCAGCGTACCAAGTGATATTTTTCAGGATCTGAAAAAGAAGAAAAAGGAGTTCTTTAGCACCTAGGTCTGGATAAGAACATAAAAAGCTGTCCACTCTCACATTCCTTAAGATAGGTAAATTAACTTCCAGCCTTAAATGCGACAAAACCTATTGCATTCTAAAGAAATAATTAAAAAAAAAATTGCGATATCATCATCTAGTCAATCAGGTTTATTAGAAGTCATGTAAACTAAGTGCAGAAAGACGATCACATTTCACAAGTCCTTAATTTCCATGCCCTGTGCCACCACTCTCCTATATTTTTTGGTATAGGAGATATTTTGATATGCTATTTTTGATATTTGATATTCTATTTTTGATATTTGATGTCCTATTTTTGATGTATTTTGATATATTTTTCGATCTTACCCTTTACACTTCTGTCTCCACTTCCACCCTAGCCACCTGCACAGGGTTTCCAATTCCCTCCCGTTCTCCCTCATTACAAACTGGGTAAGAGGCAGCACACGCAAGCTCTGACCGATTGGCAAGTGCACACACGCTGAAGGACGCAGAGCAGATCAACAGGTTAACATCTGACTTCACACCAAAAGCCTTCTCCTGCCGTAGGTGGTCTCCCCTTAACCCAGCCGATGACCTTCTCTAATCTTTTAAGAGCTTGTAGATCCTTTTGTGCTCTTCATGAGCAGGGAGAATGAGCTTTACCCCTATCCCAGAGCTTACTGCAGGAAGAGGATCAACACCCAGAATTATCAGCAACCAACTGTAAAGGAGTAAGCAGAAGTGTCCTAAAACCATGAAAATTCTTTAGGGATTTATATAATTTTGGGTCAAACCAAAGATTTGCTTAGCAAGGACTATTCCACGCAAGGCTACCACTCTGCATAGATTTTATCTTTGATATTTTAAAGGATGTTTCATTGAAACTCCATGTATAATGAAAAATACCATCAGCCACTGAAGTTGGCTTTTGTTCCCCGTAGCATTACACCCACTGAAGATATTTAAATCCTAGTTTGGTTTGGTTTTTAACGATTATGGAAATTATGAATCACAGGACTGCATGAGAACGGGAAAGAAATGAGTTATCCCATACTATTGCCAAAAAACAGGATTGGTCTCTAGAGCCTGTAGTAAAAATCTTTGTTTAGTCCTATTCTAATGGTCCCCGACCATTTTCTGGTACTCCACCACCATAAGCACCTTTACTCCCTTTAAGATTTGCATTTGGTAATTAGACAGGGAAGTTCTTCCATTTGCTGTTGTTTTGGGTCACCGTGCAAGAAAACCTCGAGTTTTTCTTGAAGATTTCCAGGTGTTTCTCAAAACCCATCTGCTGCAGCCATGATATGAAACACCCTGATGTCTCTATCTATAGAAACCAAAATTGTAGCATCACCAAAAACTCTAGACGGACTCACAAGCTACAAGGATCTCTCTCTAGATCAACGATGAAGCTCTTTAACAAGTGTCAAAACTTAATTAAGGTGCTGTACGTAGTAACTTTTAAGGACACCTCATTCTCGATTTATTTATTCCCTGGTAATCAAAACTCAGAATTGGCAGATGACCTTGTTTAAACAGGGATTTTCCCTGTATTAATGCATTCTTCTCTCAGAAACCGTGCCATCTTTATAATCCACTTCTTTATTAGAGGCTAAGGGACTAATTGCCATAGCACGTAAAAATATTTCCAATCATACATCTGTGTCCAGAAGGATACTGAAGATCCAGATAATTATAATCACTCTCTGCATTAAAAACAAAACCAAAGAAAAATAAAATAGGCACAGGTGAGATGAAAGCACAGTTTGAAGACGCTTTAAAAACATTAATTACACGATCATTTTCTTACAGGGGAGGATGAATATTCTATATAGGAGTCTTGTAAGAATATTAAATCACATTTAATCACATTAAAGCCTTACGAACTAAGCAGATGATGCACACCACGATCTGTAAAGCATGAAAGATCATCACTACTATGTGTGTTTGGTTTTTTTTGAGGACCCAAGAGGCACTCGAGCAACCTAAAGACCCTAGGTCTTCCCAGCATTTCCCCTAGGCACTGTGTAAGATCATACTGTCAGTAAAAATAAATATTCAAGACATTCAAAATTACACACATGTTTTACCAAAACTCTTATTCAAGAGATTAAGACGCAAACCCAAGTAGAAAAAAAGAATCCTCTAGGCCTTATTCTAGAGGATAATATTTTGTAAGTATGATCTTCAAAATTTTGGAGGTTTTCTTTTTATTTAAAAAAAAAAAAAAAAAAAAAAAACTTTTCTTTTATTTACTTCCCACCTTCATTCTCACCGTAAATTTGCCTCTTGAACCTCTTTCAGAGTGCAAGGGACAGTCAAAATAGTATCCTAATGATCATTAATCAAACTCTCTTCCCTACTCTCTTCCCTATTATGGCCTGTCCTCGTTCTCTTTGCAATTTCTCCTAGTTTTTATCACAGCAGATTGCTTGGAGACCTAGTGCAGACCTCTCCGGTGAAGAGCTCCAGATCCTTCGTGGAGCTACGCAGCTTTTCAGAGAATAGCAATCTTTTCGGATGAAGCCACGCCAGCGAGTTGCCATTTCTGAGACAACCCCATCTTCCTGAAATAGTCCGCTCCTCTTTAAGGAAAAAAATTAACCAACAGTGGCTGATTAAGGACCCTTTTTAACACCAGGCTCGTGGACACCATGCAGAAAACACAGACACAAACAACTGGAGCTGTATTCTGTATGAATTCTGTACGTACCAAGCGCTGAGATTCTCCGTTTCCCGTAACTTTCCTTCTGAGATATTTCTTATCACAATGGAAGTGAACACGCTTCAATTGTGATTTACACTCTATTGGTATTTATTCTGGCATAAAGTACTAGAGTGGTGCTGTAGGTTGCTGCCACCGAAAGTATTCCACAAAGTTATTTTGACATCCGATCTCCTTTTATTTACGGTTTCATAAATCAGCAAAGAAAAATCACCAATATTTGCCCCCCTTTGGGGAATTCTTGCATTTACTCATTTACCCTGTTGTTATTATTATTATTATTATTAGTGAAAGAAACTGAGCTCTACATGGTTACAGGGCCCTAACTGCATTAAGCCAATTGTGGGAACAGGACCTATGGTTTTGATCATATTTTCCAGGCGGTTAAGACCGCATTCATTTTCAACAAAAATGCTTCAGCAGTCAAAAAGAGTTTTTGTGGTTTCCTGAGCTCTTTACCAGTCGGTATAATCACAAGATTTAGAAAACTGCGCTCACTAAAATTAATCTCAAAAATCAATAAATAAGCGTGGGTGAAATACCACAAAGGAAAATAGCCCATAAATGGACCGTGCAGTCATGCTGCTTATACGAACATTACACAGAATATTCAGCAGCAGAGAGAAAAACGGGTTAAATTCTTTTGTTCTTCATACTTTACCCAAGCGATGGAAAAAAAATCTCCTGTATTTGTTAAAATAATTTTTTTTGGTAAGTTTTTGCAGTGAACAAGAGCTCATTCTAGTTATGTAACTGATGCTGGATGTTTACATTTGACAAAAACACATAACGTTTTCCCAACTCCATTCATACTATTTCGCTTCCCTGGAATACCCTCTCAGACTTTAGGGCACGTGGAGTGAATACGTAGGAAAGTTTAAGGCATAAATTACATTACACTCTACTTTTTGAATAGTAACTTGGTCATACGTACCTGGAAACACACCTCTAATTCTCATTCAAAAGCACAGGTGAGGAGAATTGATGAATCAGTATGATTTTGTATCCTTTTATTTTATTTTATTTTATTTTTTATAAAGGCAAAGTGAGGCACAATGTCTCTTCCCCACCCTGGGATCTGTAAGATCCCGCTACCAATACATCCGTTTGCCAACAGCACCTGAGTTAAGCTGCAGTGCTCACATTTGTCTTTGGCTATCCACATCCCTCCACAGAGGTCAGAAATGCCACTGACCAAGAAAGTCACTTTTAGAAAGTATAACAGATTGTATTTTTTTCTGTAAATAAAGGAATCCTGAGGGTTTTGAATCACAGCCATCAACTCTCTTTATCACATTTCGTTCAGGTGTTTCTCAGAGTACACCACGGAAATTTTGACCGAGGGGAGACAGTCAGGGTGACAAAGAAGCTCACATACACAGGGCTCACAGACTCTGGGACCTCTCAGCCACCTCTCACTACCTAGCCAAGAGCAAAAATAGCTAAATCCTAGCCACACAGCACTACTACCAAATGGATGCTTCTCACCAGGCACTATGGAGTGAGCAGTAGGGAGGAACAGCCACAGAATAAAACAGAGTCAGTGAAAGCCTTAAGTAAAACGAAGATTTAATTGAGAAGAAAATGGAAGAAGCAAAAGCAGGGCTGAGAAAATCAGCATAGGGTAAAAGGAACCAGATATTTTTGTAATTAAAATGGAAGTAGTAAAATAACATCCACATTACACCGAAAACACGAGAACTGCATTGGCAGGGTTAGTGGTGATGGCAAGAATAAGCTGGACAAGGAAACTTGATTTATGTTTTCGTTCCGCAGCTGGATCCTCACTAACAATGTTAGGGAAATCTTCCACTTTTACTTATCCAGTAAGGAATTTGTTGAAAGAGTGTGTGTAAAGCCTTTAAAATGAATGAACACCGTGGAAAGAGATGATGGAGGACAGGAGTGAAACTTGTGGGTATTACCTTAAACCCTCGACAAGCTCAAATAATGATGAGATAATGTAGAAGACCTTGTGACATGGAACTTGAATATACACGTCACACACATGCATTTATGGTGCAAACGTAGAGGTTCAAGGCATATGAACCATGAGGCAGAAGAAAGTCTTCAGGAAAATGTTTC
Organism: Aythya ferina; assembly: GCF_964211825.1. Taxonomy (NCBI): domain Eukaryota; kingdom Metazoa; phylum Chordata; class Aves; order Anseriformes; family Anatidae; genus Aythya; species Aythya ferina. Next base: position 2,212,374 of record NC_140313.1, on the reverse strand, counting down.
GGTCATCTGCATGCTTACCAAAAATGCTCTTTCTAAAAGCTGCTTCCTAAAAGGTACTTCCCAGGGAATTTGATATAAGTATCATCTCTTCTTACTTTCCACATACAGAGCTACGTATGTATATATACAGAAAATAGTCTGAGATTTCAGAGAATAAATATTGTTAAGGCTTGACCATTTGGCACCAAGAAAAAACGCCAATTGGCTCCAAAACAGGCTGGAAATTCACCTGGGAGAAGTTTTATTTTGGTACCTGGACGCTTGCTTCCTGCTTTTTGCATGTCAATAATTTCACATAACCCCAAAAGACAGTTTCCACCTCCTAGGCAGGAATGTAAATAAAACCAGTGCAGACATCTGTGTTATCTTAGATTTAGAAGCTAGGAAACTAGAACGTTATCACCCATTATTATCTCCAGCACAGATGGTCAAGGCCCATCACAGCTAGTCAAAATTTGGATCATATTATGTGGACAACATGAAACAGATATTAATCTAGCAGAAAGACAGAAAAGAAATGCCAAGTAAGGAAGCAACATTGAGCTGGAAGTTTATTTTCCAAACTAAAAACTCCTTTCAAACTGGTTAAGGAAAGTTTTTAGAGAGAAATATTTCTTTTTTCCTTTCTATCCCCTCCATTTTCTCACTACACGTCTTTGAGACAGCCTGCTTGGTTATCACTACGCTAACCTGGGACAGAGAACACTGAAAAATAGAGAAAAGGATGTAATGCAGCATCTCCTTTGAGAAACGGGAGCAGGAACACATTGGTTCACATCAGTAAGGAATGATCTGAAAAGACTCTGTAGTTTATTCGTCCTTAAAAAAAAAGAAATCCATACATGGCATCAAACCTGGATGAACACATCCAGCCCATAAACACTGTCTGCTGAGAAAAGAGACGCAGATGCACCTTTGTAAATAAAGATTTAAGCCGTTTCGGGGTCTGAAGAATGATTTATTAAAACGACTCACCACTTCGTGAATGGATCGGTTGAAGCCGTCGTCCTCGGTAAGGATCAGCAAAATTATAAGAGCCATGTAAACATGGTGTGAATTCCTTTCTTCGACGTGGTACAGGATCTCAAGAATTGGCAGAACCTTTCAGGGAAAACAAACGCGTGTGTTAGTTTAGCCTTTCAAATACCTCAGACAATAAACAGAGGAGGCTCTAAACCTCCCTGCCCTTAACAATAACGTAGCAAATTTCTCCCTCTTGAAATAACCACCCCTAAGCGGTGACGTAGAGTGTTCAAACACCTTCCATCTGTTTTGTTCTGTCTCCGAAAGAGTCTAAACAAATTCTTTCTTGTGGTGAGACGCGGAATTTCAATTCCTAAGAAATGAGATTTCCAGCCATACTCGCTCCTGTAGGCTCTGAAAGCTTTAGTTCCCTCCTAGACTCTGGGAAAATGAAATTATTAAATGAGATTTTCAACAGTTCAGACAGGAAAAGAGTTGTTTCTAACCATTTCTGCTAGCACAGGCCTGGTCTGAGATGAATTTCCTCATGAAATATAGCCGGGCATATTAAAGCCGAGGTGCACAGGGTCATTTTAAGCCCTGAAATTCAGCTCCCGTTTTGGTGTGTGGAGCTAATCCCAGCAAAGAACCAGTTTGGGTTGGGTTAAGGCTAGAAAAAGCCTGTTTTTCCAATTCTAGACAACACCCAGCCAAAGAGAGCTGACATTACGATGAGAGTTCAGCCCAAGGTCTTGCAACATTTCCACCAGGATGAACAGCTCCAGCCAAGGTCTTGCAATAATAATGAAAAGGAGATCTCACTGCAACTGCAAAAGCATACCTGAATGCTAGTCTAAAGCTAATCCAGATGCAAACGTTGTCCTCTCACCAACTGAAAATTAGCTTTCCACTGGCTCGCTACAACGTGGCTTCCCCACGCTGCAGAAATCGGCCTGAATCACAAAATACCCTGGAAAAAAGGAACTTGAGAAAACTCCGAATTCCAAGATAGGGAATGAGAAGCAGAATTCATTCCAAGACGACTCTAGACACCTAAAGGCTTTGCTGTTTTTCAAAACAAGCCGAGTGAAACAGGATGAATCATGTGAAACCTATTCTGGTGACAGGCCAGGACTCCAAGCACTGCATGAGCCTCTGAAATTACCAGAATGTTCTGTTACAATCAACAAGTCCCAAAAAACAGTTGGAACACGTTAAACCCACGACAGTTTCTGCTAAAACCTACGAGACCGAGCTAAGTGCCGCAGGCCATGAAACCTTTCTCACAGATGCTTTAGCCAGGGTCAGGACAACGCCACAGCAAAAGAGAAGGAAATAAAAATAAAAATTACACATTGCTAACTTCCTTCCTTTAAATTTTTGAAGGAACTGAAGGAGGCAAACTTTCCGTGCCATGTCCAGGTGGAAAGCAAATCAACACGTACAGTTTCTACGTTCCTCCTCCTCCGGGCACTTCTTCCTTCGTATACTGACTGCTGGGGTACACGTGCCTTGAGGACAAGTGGTACTGTTCAAAAGCTATCCAGGCAAACCACCGTTTAAATAAAAAAAATCAGGAGGCAAGATTGAGTTAGAGTTGTAGCTACCTTCAAATTTATCAAGAATTGTAACCAAAATGCACTTGCACACTTTCATATCTATCTCCTTACGCACTGGCATGGGCCATGCTGAGAAGACCCTGCATTAGTCATGCTTGATGCAACATCCACACTCACTCTTGTGGCTAACAGAAAACTCCCCCAATCCATTTTTCCAAGCAGATGAGGGCTACATCCAGGAACACTCATGCAAAGACGTGTTTTTTGTTTGTTTGTTTTTGGTTTTTTAAAGCAAAACTGCTGTGATGCAACTCTTTATTCAAAAAACCTTGGCATACCCTGATCTTCTGAACGTGCAGTCACACCCTCCAATGAATGATTTCTGAATGAAACTGCAAAAAAAAAAAAACCAAACATACAATTCCCACTTCTACTTGTACTGCAGGCCCTTTTGTTGAGAGCCTTTCATTCAAGTATCATTACTGGATTATTACTAACACTCCTTCACCAGGAGGAGCTTTGAACCAGGAAGGTACAGCCACCATTAAAAAAAAAAATCACTTTTAATCCCCCAAAACACGGGGCAGGTAAAAACAGACACTGCGAACTGCAGGTGCTGTGTTCAGTCAGGGGTCACAAGCAGTTTCCCAAGCAAAGAGTTTTAAAATAGCTTTTCTCCACTGGATCACGTAGCCAAATTCCAGACATGAACATCCCTGATAGCATCAGGTATTTAAACCAAGTATTTGATGAAGTTATACAAAGTGACTTGCTATAAAATGTAGAAGACCTATCCTATTCTTTCTATCAAACAAACTGTTATTGTAAGAAAAAAAAAAAGATATATTGCATTATCAATGATAAAACAAGAAAAAAAAGGGATCTACATGCAAATGACAGAGGTGGATTTATACCCGAGCAGATACAATCTCTTGTACCATTTAACAAATCCACACGGAATCAATTTGCAAATTAAACTGAAGTTAAAAAAAAAAAATAAAACAAAAAAAAACCACCCTAGGAAATGCCAAAGAACATCTGCTAGTGATGCTTCCTGGGCACCAAAGCCAGAAAAGTATACAAAACCCCAAAACAATAAAAAAACGGACAGTAAACATAATGTGTGGAATAAAGGGAAAAAGGAACAACCTCCAGAACGGCCACAAGTTTAAGGTGAGAGCTCAGCCGAATGCTGGCCTGCTCTCGTATGTCACAGCCCCTTTTACTTCACCCAGCTGGCACTGTGTGAAGAGCCCACTAATTTATGCTTGATAAAGCCACGTACAGTATCACAGAGTATCTGAGGACCTGCATCTTGAGCTGTTTTAACACACACACCTCGTGCTTCTTCTGGGAGCTATATATCAAACACCACGATTAGAAAATGCACACACCTCACCTCAGCCTCTCCAGAGCAAATGGATGCGTTTAGCAGCTGTGAAACCTGACATGCTCCATTCAATAAAAGAAAATTAAATGCGATGATTTGTTGACAGAATCTATACAAAACGACTCAACTCCAGCCCTAGATAATCTGCAGACTACCCAGGAGCTCAGTTTTGAATCATCCATTCAACATCGACCGTCCTGCCTGAGTTTGCCAACAGTGGTGTCTATCAACTCCCGATTTTTAGCAATGCATCTGCTCAAGCTTGGATTAAGACCAACCTCATTCCTTATCTGCCATCAAACAGGCATGGGATCTAATTATCTGGCAGGATTGCACGTCTTCAAATGGAAAAGGTTCTCTCTTCTGTTAACAATTCCCCTAGACAGCCGTTATTTTATTAAAAGAATGCTATTTAATAAGTCAGGTTTGTTAAAGTGGTTTGTGACATCACTAAACGTAGCAGGGAGCAGAAGCTAACCTATAACCTACAAAAAAAAACGTGGCAGGTGTCTGCTATATTGGCTATTAACCACAATCCTATTTAAAGCAGCCACTACAGCTGCATTTTTATCAAATCTACCAAGTAGGCCCTGACTTTCAGACCCTGTAAGCCATTTGTATGCAGAGCTGCCCTTCTGAGCTGGCCTAATGAAGTGAGTGGGGTAAATAATTCAGAACCAGTGCTGCCCTCGCATCCTATTGCCCCCACGATAAAACAGGGGACACTGGAAGCTGCTGACACCCAAATTTCCAGGAGCAAGGAGTATAGTGCAAGGAGAACAACACTTACAAGATTTTCTATGTCTGTTCGTGCCAACACGTATGTCCGTACGTTGCCGTTTTGATGCAGAAGCATGTACAAGAGGAGGGTCGCTTGATCAGACCTCTGCTGCTCACACAAAGCCGTGTACAAGCTGTTAAAATTGATCTGGAAAGCGTGCGGATTTGATGACGAAAAAGCACTGCTATCTGAAATAAAGAAAACAAAAATAATCTTTAGCAAATATACTTTTAACCATGCAGATAACCTGTTAATTCTAGAAAATCCTCTGGGTGGAATATTTCATACAGATACCAGAGTAAGGAGGAAACAAAACCCACCCTTACACTGACGGTCATAACCATATAGGCTAATTAAAAATAATTTAAAACACCCCAAAACATAGTTTAACACCACTTAAGCTAACATTAAATTGTTCATATTCACAATATAATTCGTGGCAGAGCTGGAAGTGAGAACAAAATGGTTTTTTGCTTTTCACAGGTAGCTTTACCAGCTTCAACAACAACTTCCATCAGCACAGATCTTGAATATCCAGGAATTTCCAGAGGAAATGGAAAAAAACAAGTCTGACAATCAATGCGCTCATACAGCACGTCAGAAAGCCAGATCTATGTCCTCACTCAGCCTCCTGATCTCCCCAAATCAGAGATTTTGCCTTTGCTTTCTTCACAAAACACCTCTGGAGAGTGAAAAGTTTTGTTCCAGTGCAGAAGAGGTCCCTTCCTCAGCTCTCAAGAACCTCCACAGAAATTTAAAACCTGCTCCTGTCCAGCTCTGCTCGGAAACACCCATCCAAACCATGCGATGACACACGAAGTTGGGCAAATCTGCCTTTTGGGGATGATTTATGTCAGCATCTTGGCAACTGGATACAAAGGCTATCTTTGCTGAGCACACAAACAAGCTGAGCATATGGAAAAGCTACAGCAATTTCGTGGCAGGAGGGTATTTTGGGAACAATAGCAGTCTGGGTACTCAAGCATTCTACAAGTCTGGACTTAAAAATTGCCATATTTCTACAAACAAGACACCCGAAGTTGAAGAATTTAACTAAAATTCCCTAGTTCCTGCAGCGACAGGCTACAGATTTCTGAATTGGTTATTGCTTAGTAAAAACGCGTTCATTTGGGAAAGTTCTGCTGCAGAAAACAGTGTGGCAATGTTACTACTTCAATGTTACTGCTACTATTTTCCCACTGTTCTGGATCATCTCTGTACCAGTAGAGATCGACCACACGAACGCTACCTACACCCCCTGAGGTGTGGGTGTCCCACCTGATACAGATCCTGGAACTATAAAAAGTCTGAAACTTTCTGTATGTAAGCCTCATAAAAGCGTTTACACTTCAGCAATTTCTCTTCAGACTTGAAGTACAAGAAGCGAGCAACACAATTAGAAATTCAACTGCTTATCTTAGCTCTAAGGGATGTGATGCCAGCTAACCAGAATTTCTCCAAGTACTACAGAGTTTTAGGAGACTCCTCCAGACTATCAGATAAGTGATCTGCTTATGAGTCAGCTTTGTGTCTTCTGAAATTACGAAGCTTTCTTGAATTCATCAAGTCTGAAGGAAAGAGCATCCTCTTTACTCTCCCCCTTCAATTAAGTTTCAGCAGCTGGGCAACTCCACCTCAAAAATCCCAGAGGAAAATGTAGTATTACATGGGCTTGCTAGAGAGAAAATAAATGTTGTAAGGGGAATCTCCAGCAACTTAATGCTTCTTTTTCATCAGTTCATGCTTAGAAGTAAGGACATACAAACCTTGGGTGTTCTTGAAGGACATAATAGCTTGCCTGTAGGGGTTTGGTGTATCCGGAGCATCAGTCAGGTTAGCTAAGACCAGGAGAAGCAGCAGACTCTGATGAGCTAGAGGGGAGCACTGCTCCAGCTGCGGCGTTGGTTTACTCCCCACTCCACCTAACGTGAAGACTGTCCGCAGGCCAGCTGCAGAGAAAAAGCAGAAGGGATAAACAACGTTAGGGGCATTGAAATTTTAATGAACAAATCCCCCTTTAGAGGGAAACATCGGACACACAGGTACATGGAAGAACTAAAACAACACTTCACCCCGGTACCATGAGAAGAAAGTTAACAGATACTAACAGGAAATAATCTTGACTTTCATATTATTTTTTTTTTTTATTAATGTCAAAAGTCAGAATTAACTCTAATGTACTTTCTTCAAGAAAAATTCAAGCAGTTGAGTTTCCAGCCTTCTACTCTTCCAGCTTCAAGTTGCACAGGACAAAAACCTGTAGGCTATTGGAACGGAAAACATAAAAGAATTTAATGTGCTCTTAACCCAACAACATTTCAAAACAGCCAAATATTATTTTTTTTTCTCCAATATAATTATATAGGCAGATTTTGTAATAACCCAACGCTCCCTTCACCAACACAGTTGCAAGGCAATTACTGTCACGTCAAAGACAAAGGGAACTAATGCTATTCACTGCTAAGCAGCTTGGAGGACCTCTTATAATAAAAAGCACCATAATTAGAGCCTTCTCTTAAAAATCTCACGTTGCTTTAACAGCCCTGTATGACCATGTTTTTGATCCGTTGTCCTCAAATCAGAAGGAGGAGGTCAAAGAAAAACGTTGACCGTAAAGTTTGCTTTTCGACTCATGATTGCTCCAGATACATGCAAAGAAAGTCAAAAAACAATCAAAACCAAAAAAAACCAGCCTATTTACTATTTATTTATCAATGTCATTTGTTAAATGAATTCAAACGTAGCACGTTTCTTCTCCAAGTTTGGTATAACTCTCAACTAAGCCAGCTTTTCACTTTTCCACCGTCCCATCCTTCTGCGGTTGGCATCTACCATTGCTTTCCTCAATATTTAGGAAAAGAGGGAGATGGCCAAAGCACTGGCAAAAGCTGAAGCTTCCACCAGGGAGAAGGAGGTCGTTATGACCGAGACACGTTGATCTCTGACCCAAGTAACCTCTTGAAGCTCTGCCTGTTGCAAAACACGATCCACTTTTCATTGCCATTCTCCAACACAGCTTTATTCGTTTATCCATTTCCACAGGGAGCCACATTACTAGATATTATTATTTTTTTTTCGGGGTCAATTAGAGCAACATTAACATTTTGCCAATTATTCCTGGCAAATACTTTGCGAGGAGGGAACACGCTGCTTTTAGTTTCAAAAGCAGAACAAACAGCTCCGTTTTCCATGCTCTTCCTCAGAGCTACACACCACGTGTGTATATATATTTTTTCCCCCTTTTCATACAATTCTGTGTAAAACACAGCAGGTAAAGCAAACAGGGCTCCAGTACTAGTCCGGTACTTCAGGTGCTGTCAAAGTTGTTGTTGAAGCATTTCCTAAACCAACAACAAAATCACCCCTTTTGGGTTTCTTTCCAGATTCGAAAATCAACTCCTACCTTCAGAGCTCTCCGACAGCTACAACTGAACAATACGAGGCAATATTTGCATCTGGTTCCTACCAGGATAAACGAAAACCTCATTTGAAGGGTGAGGTGCAGCTTTTGCAATAGCGAATCCAAGAGCTGCTCTAAGACGGCTAGAAACACTTTTCCGAGCCATGAAAACAAGGCCGGGATTTTAATCTAGGTTGACAGCCTGTGGAACAACACTTCATGGCAAAATGAAGTTATGACACATTCATCAAAAAGGAACTGCTTTTTCCCAGACTGTTATTTAATGTAAACAGGAGGAGGCAGAAATCTCAGCCTCCTTTACTCGTTTCAATAAGGAAACAAGTAAAGAAACACTAAAGAAACAGTAAAGAAAACGAGTAAGGTTCGTGTTTGTACTTACTTGGAGAAAAGTTTACGTACACTTACATTGTCACAGGACTAAATAAAATATTAACAGCTTGATTTCGAAGGTTTTCAAACCAAAAGACAGGTAAGAACACAGACAGGGCTTAAAAATGTCCTCAGCAAAAAGCACTGAAATTAAGAGCCCTTCCAAACTCAAGCCATTCTGTGGTTTTGACTCTCCCTGGTTCATGTGTCCTGCAGATCAAGCCCTAGCTCCACACCTTGTTTTGGGAGCATACAGGAAATCATTCGATGCTATAACACTAAATAATATAATTACGAAGAACTACAGCAAGAGATTTTCACCACATTCACTTGATACCATCACGTACTTCTTCCACCAAAACCAGCGAGCAAAGTATCATTCAAAACCACTGACGTTAGCATTTCACCCTTCTTATGACCAAGCAGCCGCTCTGGGAACTTGAGAGGTTTTCTTTTTTTTATTTTATTATGATTATTTTTTTAAACGTTTTTTACGTGTGTCACATTTCTTAAGTCAATTCAACGAGCCTCACATTGTGGTCTGACGCAGGCTTTCTGGTGGCCCCCGGAGAGCTGGCAGTTCGCGTTGTGCTGGCTCCTGCCCTCGTCTCCAGCTGCTGCATTGTGTTAGAAGACAGCTAAAAATACAGAAATACTTTCCTACGATTACTTTTCCATGTAAGCCATCCCTCGAGTTGCCACGGGGATGTTATGTAAGAACGAACGGGAGAGGAAAAAGCGGTCCACGGAACCATAAAAGCTGGATCAGCGAGGCAAATACTGCACGAAGACGGAGCTCACGTTACGTCTCAAGTCATTTTCTGTTTCAGAAGCACATCCTTAAACATCTCAGGGCTGTAGTTAAGAAGCTTAAACTGCTAATTGTGAGGGATATGAGGTATACTTACACAGCTGATGATCTTATTTCAAGCTAGCTTGCAGTACAGAAGCAGAGCCACTTTAAAACCTGGATGAAAGGTTAGTTTCTGGGGGGCTGGCCTGGGGAACAAAGATCGTGACTCTGATCATAACTGATTTTTTTTTTTTATTTTTTTTTCCCCCCCAAAGAAACTCCACCTGAAAGCTGCGCTACCAAGAAGCATCGACATGGCTGAGGAGGCTGAGGCCGTGATGTCACCGACACATTTTGGAAGCAGGTTTTTTCAGGAAATGAATCACGGAAGCGAGTGAAATGAGCAGATGGATTAGGTAACTGCCTTCATCCCCTACCCATGCAGAAGCGCTCCCTCCAGTACATTTTGTTATTTTACCCAGCCTAATTTGAAGGGACTGGTAATGGAGCTTCAACCACATCCTCTGGGAAGAGTGCTCCATAATCTAATAAACCTCAAAGTGCAGATTTTTTCCCCCTAATACTCAGCCTAAGTATTCCTTGGTTCAACTTCATTTATTCCTCTAAGTGGTACTCTCTCTGTAAGACCAGAAAACATTTCTTCCCAGTTCAGTGTTTACTGCCTTTAAATAAAAAGGCACAGTTATCTTTTCTCTTTTTCTGCCTGGCCAAATTATATACACAGATTTTTTTTCTTTCATTTCTCTTTTTTACCTCTCTTCCTGCGTTTAATCCCAGCTCCGACACTTTGCGACCTCCCGAAGGTCACTGCAAATGCTACAGATGCTAAATTGCATCAATTTAATAACAAAAAAGCACATCCCTTATTCACTACAAAAAAAAGGTTTATTTTGTTTTACGTCATATATCCTCTTTATCACCACATCTCAGGAGTTCTCTTACTGTGACGCCTAAAACAATACAGGCTTCTTTTCATTTCTGGAGCCTTATTTGCCGTTGGATTGCCCAACCTGCGTGTTGAACTGCAAAATAAGACTACCTTCCATCTCCAGCTCAATTACAGAGCTGTCAAAGCTTTCGACAACATGGCCGTAGCAGGAACACATCAAGAAGTTATGCGCTGAACGTCCTCAGATGTGGCTTTCTTCTGCACGCAGACACTGAAGAACAGGGCAGCTTTGTTAGCTAGAAATTGAAGAGGTTTTTGGTTGTCTGTAAGGCAAACCTGAGTATCAGGCATGTCTGATGATGGACACCGTGAGGAATTAAGTGAATTACAAACCACACTCCTAAATCAAGTCTAAAATTAAGCCAAATAAAGCTGGAAGCCACTGTAATAAAGCCATTAATTCACCTCAGCCAATACACTCCAAAAAAAAAAGCTACAGAAAGAGAACAACTTGAACAAGGCAGGAAACATTCACGTATTTTCCTTAGCTCCACTGAACTAGGAGTCACGGGACTTGAATTTCTTTGGAGTTCTGCTTGTTTCACGGCAATAACAGAATGAAAAACTTCCAGGACAGACGGGATCGTCAGAGCCGCTGCTTAATGCACTGCACATCTTGCTGGAAGCTACTATTTCAACTCCTCCGGGCACAGGCAATACAATTTCTGACGGAAGGATATTTCTGCTGCAACTTTGAAGACTGTCCTGTATTCCTGAAGCTGCAAACGTGACCAAAATACAAAAATATCAAGGTTTTATGGCATTATATAAGAACACGCCACGGTGTTGTGACTATTTGAAACCTGGGAAAGCGAACTCAAGTTAGAAGAGGCTGAGAGAGAGGAAAAACATATGAGAAATGTGGGAAAAAACTGCAATCAACCCAGAGTCGGATTCAATTTTACAACTGTCTGACTCAATCAGCTCTCAGCCTTGGAACAGCAAACCTCAAGCCAACAACAAGCTCGCAGAAGAGATGTTGAAAAGGAGTTGTTGGGTGATTTTATTTATTTTTTGACTTTAAATAGAAATCTCCTCTGGCTTTGGCCCAGCGTACTGTCCTGGTACTTGGTTGTTGTGGTGGCTCGGTCAGAAGAGGAGGGAGAGCTGTGAGTGTACGCGATCCCACTGGCAAATCAGTAACATTTTCTGTCAACATAACCAGACAAAACCGAGGACAGAAACAAACATGGGAAAAGGCTCAAATAATATCCTGGCAAAAGGAGAGCAGGGTTGATTTGCAGCAGGGATTTTGACAACGAAACCATCAAGCTAGTCCACTGAAAGTAAAAAAAAAAAAACAAAAACAACACTATAATGACCAAACTGATGCCTCAAAGAAACCAGATGAAGAGGATGGAAAAGGCCAAAGTTTTAGAAGTTGAGTAGAAAGGAAGGAAATTTCCCAAAGCATAAGATCATTGGATGATTCAGGGATATTCCAGTCAATGTTTTTAGGACGGCTACCTGCTTGAAGAGGTGTTTTAAATTCACAAGAAATCTTAAAAACACTCCAGAAAATGAAAAGATGACAAGTCTTGGAAGGGTCTGGTGTCCAAGAGTGCTCCATAAACCCTACTCGGGTCTCTCCAGGTGAAACTATCTCCCACTTCTGCAATGCAGGAGAAGTCAGGAATGCTCAAGTCCTGATCTTGGTATACCAAAGTATGAGCCCTAAGAACAATTGGAGAAGAATGTGCACGAACAGAGCAGTTCACAAGCAACTCCTACCCCTTCTAACTGACGTCCATGCTGCACTTCAGTTCACTTCTGTCGTTTATGAAGATCGTAGTAGCACTTTGAGGCATCATTTTTTTTGGTATCAGATGACATAACCATAAATAAGACGACTCGAACTTTCCTTTGGACTGACGATTGTTATTTCATGGATCCGTGGGTTTCTCGGATCAATTACACATATTAATATACAAATTACATATTAAATAATGGACATGGTGTAATTTTAGGCACTTCTTTCAAAAATGAACCCAAGCGGCATGAAAACTGCATTCAGACCAACTTTGCTGCCAGTTTTTCAGCAAGTTTCTGCTTAATGTATGCAAAGAGCAAGTTTCAGAACCTTGCAGCTTGGCCAGATTTAGTCAATTTTAACAGGGATTGCAAATGGCACATCTTTGTCCATGGTTTCTCTCCCCTAGCCCCCCTCCCAAATCTCAAGAGCCCGTTCCGAGGCATGAAGACTCAAGCTCCTCAATAAAACAGCTGTTTAAACACCATTTTTCCCTAACCTCCTTCTCAAAAACAGAAGAAACCCGTTTTCGATCAAAGCGGGGCCAAAAAGATGAAATAAAATAAAAATCAGCCTAGGGAAGATACGCGGCATGGAAAGTTTCATCACAAACAATCGAAGTCTGGAAAAAGATTGAAAAAAGAGCAATTGGAGATTGGATTTCACTACAGAAAGTGCTACGTAGAATTAAGTCCTGTCCCTAAATCAAGGTAAACCAGGACAAAATTTTTCAGTATCTGGATGAGCAGAAAACAGCACCTCACTTGGAAGAATCCCGCCTCTCTGCTCACCCTTAAAATAAGGGCATTCAGATTACTGCCAACATTAATGAGCTGTTTTATGTTAGCACCTGCCCTTGGGCTTGGTGCTCTGCCCTGAAATCAAGGCCAGAGGCATCAGAGAGTAACAAGTTTTTGTCACCAGACACCAGGGTTGGATGCAAACCAAGAAAACGGAGCTGCGACGCGTGATGCCCTACTCAGAGTCCTCTTCTGCATCTGTTACCAAGTCGCTTGTCTTTCGAGGAGACGGCCAGTGCAAAGGGAACGGTGCTGGGAAAGGCTTCGATGCATCAAATCCTCTAGCTACAAAAATACAGCACTATCAGGGGAGAAAAAAGCTAAGCATTAACCCTGCTTGTATGTTTTTTTTCCTCCATCAAAAACTGGAAGTTAATATTTAAATTATATGAAAATGTGTGCTAACATTCAACTATCCTTTAAAAGACTACAATTACATTCAACATACTAATAAAAGTTTTATATTTTATATGTTAAACTACTCCATTGCATGAAATTGATAAAAGATCTCCATTTGCCCCAGCGTGAGGAGCCACATTTCAAGGTGCTCTATTTTGTTTCTAGTATGCATGGCGAGTTCCAGAAAATTTTGGCACCTAAAAATTTTTTACCAGAAAAATTTCTTTAGGCTTTTCCTGCTCGTAGAGATTTCATAACAGTGCCAACCCATAAACCACAGGGCGTTCGGTCTCTGGGAGCACGATTAGGGAAGACTGAGATCGACCTGCAGCTATGTTGGTATTCAAGATTGGTCTATGCCCATGTTTGAGAAAGGGAAATTATGATTTAAAATATGCTGTAACTCATTCTGCACAAGACTAACCTGGGCATTAGAAGAGTCACCATCCCTGGAGGTCTTTTAAAGACGTTTAGATGTAGAGCTTAGGGGATATGGTTTAGTGTTAGGTCAGAAGTTGGACTCGATGATCTTGAGGTCTCTTCCAACCTAGAAATTCTGTGATTAAAAGGCTGGCTCGAGCTGCAGCATTAAACTACTGTGGAGTAGTTCAATTTGAATATTTTTAGATATTATTTGTGACAGCCTTTCTGTTATCCCAACCCAAAATCACAACCTGATGCTGTCGCCAAGCTGCTGGGTACGTCTGCTCGCTGCCCCCAGCCAGCTGTCAGGGTGAATTAGGAGAGCGGATCTGGTGACGGAGCCCTAGAGTAGGCAAAAAGAGACATGCATACGCTCTGTCTACATCTTCTAAAACCACCTGAAACAGTTTTAGTTTAAGCGGGGCTCTTCCACAAGTTATCACACGCGAGCAGTGTGTTTTAGTAACCTTGCAGCAAGGCCCCAGCAGTTAAATCATGAGGATAAAGATCAGGACAGTGGCATTTCATTCTGAGCTGTCACGTCAACTCATTGTATAATCGTAGTCAAGCTGCAAGCCTGTTATTTCCTCTATTTCCCCTATCTGTAAAAATGAGAATTTTCTACTTAATAAGGGCATTTTTACCTCTATCTGCCCTTGGCCTGAATATATTCTCTTTGCTCTTGGTTAGGGCACTGGACAATATCCATTAATCAGCTCAAACCCAGCCAGCCCAGCAAGGTGCTGGATCTGGATTTGATCTGGATTTTCCTTCCAGTCACTTGCAAACCCTCCTAAAACCTCCCACAATTCGATTTCTGCTTCAGTTTGAAGGAAAGGAAAATCTCCACTCCAGGTCACGATCTGGTTTTCTTCCTAAAAAAACAAAACCACCGACTTCCCACTGATAGAGGGTGCGTGTCAATGGAGATTTTAACCTAACTTCCACCAAAACGGGCAGCCCCTTCCCTTCCTCTTGGGCATTTCTTCCCACTTTATGTTCCCTTAATAGGGCAGGGGGAAAAGAAAACAACAACAACTAACCAACCAACCCAAAAACAGACTTAAATCAGCACCAAGTTGCATAAAGATGCCTCAGAAGAAGGCTTCAGAAGGAATTATGGCTAGCACCAAGCAGGCAGCGCTCGAAATTGTCACTTCTACAGGCATTACCTCTTTTCAAGTCCTGCCTCCCAAGGAGGAGGAAGTGACAACGAAAATGTCAGTGCTGCACAGCGAAAGAATTACCTTTGTACATAAGGTGCAGGAATTACAAGAGTTGCAGGTTGCCATCTTCAGTACTTGCCTCATGCTTCTTTCAAGCCCTGTGCCAAGCCACCGTGCAAATTTCCTTTAAAATTAATGAACTGCAGAGCTGTAAATACGTGCCAAAGCAAAGTTTTACACGGGTCATACGTATGCTTTATGGATTGACTACTGCAATTTGCAATTATGCTGGCTCTTTAAGGTGCTGAAACGACCTAAAATAGCCATGCATGCCCTGAGTTTTAGGGAGTGATGTGGAGGGACAGGACAGAGGTGTTAAAACAAAAAAAACAGAGGAAAAAAGATGCTGTTAAAAAAGACAGGAAGAGAAACTCCAGCGCTGATTGAGAACACGTTATTTTCCAATACACAAACTGCAAAAGCACACGAGATTTTTTTTTTTCTTCTTCTTCTTCCAGTGAAAATACGACGGAGCCAAATGGCAAGAGAGAAACGTTTTCTATTTAGCAAGAAGAAAAATCCACCGGTAGGTACAAATGGTGTGACAAAGCATGAACCTAACTCGATAAACTCCATGGGACTGTGTTTAAACACATTTTAGACCGATCTAGAAATCACTAATTAGATTTTAATCCTCTACGTATTGCTCAAAATAAGTTTTTACCTAAATTCTCCCTTCTGAGGGGGTCTTGCAAGTAGACAAGAGTGCAGAAATGGGAAGAGAAAAAAGCAGAAGAGACACGAGGCTTACAGCCTACCACTAATATTGCTCGCTGTACTTATTTAGCAAACTTACCCGGTCCCAGAAGTGCCCACGTTAAACATAATGTATTTTCAATTCACGAAATAGCATTAGCATAAATGGCAAAGGCACGCAGGCCAGCCGAGCGCACTAATTTCCCCCGCCTTTGTTCGTTTAAGAATGCTGCAATTAAATCACTCAGTTGCACCAAGTGCTGTCACCAGGCCTTCTCTTTTGTGACTGCTACAGAAGCTGGAAGTTGTTTGTTTGGGCAACGGGACAGCTTTGGCAAAGCTTCAGTGGGTGAGAGCTCCAGATAGCGGAAGAAAAAGCTCAAAAAGACCAAAATCCAGAGTTGATTCGTGAAGGTTTTTGACCAACGCAAGGGTTGTAACAGCAACAAGCGGTGTCAGAAGTCAGTGCAAGTTACAAGTTTACAGAAAAATTAAGAAGAATGTTGGGTAATTATAGGAACGTGGCTAACAGGCACATTTTCCATCCGTGCTAAGACTATTTCAGGACAACTGACAGGACAAAAATGTAAAATGCTGTGCTTTCAGCTGCATAAACGCTTTTCATCACAAGCAGTTCTCTGATGGAGGTTACGTGTCATTAACCTTTCTCTGCGACAAAGGTTATGTTTAAGGCTTTTGGCAAATACCACTCAACCACGAAAGCATTATTCGGATTAACTGAAATACCAGGCCTGCCCCTAGAAGTTGCAGTGTGATGTTAAGACTTTGTTTTGGGAGCAGATACTCCGGGTGCTGTTTGGGAGAGACCTTACGAGACTGATGCTTTTTTGCCCGAAGATGTCAATGGAAGAAGGCTTGGCCTCCACTCCCTTCCCGGTCGCAGCAAAATAATTTGAACAAGAGTCATCTTGACAGCTTTCTGATGAGATCAATCCGATTCCTTCTATCAGACTACTCAGTAAAGGAACGACTTTGGGATGAGTTCGTGGACGAGTACCTTGAGAAGCTCTGAAGTCAGCCACACGCATGTTCGGATGAAATTCAACCTCTCCATGCCTTGGCTCTGCGTGTTGTGAAATGGAAAAGCAGTCTTCAATTCAGCAGGATCGGGAGTGGTTTTGCTTCCATCCCATTGCCAGAAGAATATCCTGGCCCAACAAGCTTATACGATCAATTACTATTCTATTTTCCAGCCATGTTTTTATAGCATTTATGCTTTAACATTTTTAAAATTCTAAAAGTTTCCTTTATAGGTGATTTGTCATGCATGTCATCATACCTGCTTGATCTTGCACTACAGAAATCCAACAGAGTTCCAAAAATTTTGCTTTGAAAATGGAATTACGTTCACCAGTGACTACAGAAACAGTTTTTCAGACTATCATTTAAGCATCTAAATAGCAAGAAGTTTTCTAAAGGTACTTCAAGTAGCCTTAAAGGAGGCTGTAGCGAGGTGGGGGTGGGTTTTATTTATTTATTTAAGAAGTGCTCTACCTGCTACACTACGAAAAATGAAACATCTCTATTTCTTCCAACGCTAAAAATTATAAAACGTGATAAAGATCCATCCCCCTCATATTTAATTTCCTCCCTGCAAGCACTCAGCACCTTCGCCAAAGCTCAGGGGTTGAAAAGTTGAGGGACTGACCTCACAAGGTTTCCACTGAAGCTACTGGGATGCTGCAGGAGCAATTCTCTGTGGGTAACCACAGCCCAGATCAACACCAGAACCAATTTTGAAGCCGTAAATACGTGCCCTTTGCCAAGCAGAGCGCTAGGAAGGGTTATGTGTGACACATCCTAGAATTTGCCATTGTCATCTAGGATTAAAGACAATCTTGAGGGTATGTTCTCTTTAGGGTAAGAACTGTGTAGCTTCTATGCTTACCCGTTTATATGCTTATACCCGTTTATATTCATGGCAAAAATAAATGGATTTAACTCAAACCGACTTAACTGCAGCATAAAACCATCTCACTCACTGGATTAACTAATTCATGTGGTTTTCTTTGAGCTAAGACCACTACGAAAGTAAGAATTCCCTGCTCATTCATTCTGGGATTCTGTGTCTGTATAATTATCAGTTACAGATCCTTATAATACTGAAAAAAACACTCCAAAATATTCAGAGAAGCGGCAAGAAATTGAGTCTTAACAATTATTAGGAATTATTCCAGGGCTATGCTCATTCTCAAATTTTTCATTTAGACAAAAAACCTTGTCCTTTTCCTGACCACAACCCTCTTATGAAATCTGGTTTCTAAATTTATTACCTCCACGATTCAGGAGAGTGACAGGGTCTCAACTCTGTCATTATTAATATCCGCAACAGGAAGACGAGGTTTGGATCTCCGCCAAGTAAAAAAAAAAATAAAAATAAAAATTAATCTGTCCTTTGAATTGCAGCAGTCCTACAGTAACAGGCGATTCTAAACCTCACAAAAACCTTCCAAAATGAGTAAGGAAAGATCACAGAACGGCAATGATTGGCACAAAGGAAGGAAAACGATCCAGGGGCTTATCTAGAAAGGTCAAACATGAAAACGTTTACCTGAAACGCTGCACAATAACATGCAAGAACTTGTTGGCCCAACTCGCTCTGCATTTTGCGTGCTCAAGCCTCTAATGCTACTCCAGCAAGGAGAGCTTGTTTACCAGTAACAACTTCAATATTAACTTCATCACGTTTGTATCAGCGACGTTTTTACATCCACAACAGCAATTCAGAGCTGATAAGTGGAATTTCATTTCAAGGTCTCCACGCTGTTCCCAGTAAAATCAATCAGAGAACGGTTTGGGTTGGAAGGGACCTTAAAGACCATCCCCTTCCAACTCCCCTGATGCGGGCAGATGTGGATCAACACATTTCTTGTTTTAAAACAAAATAAAGCTACACAGGTGGGTGAAGATGGCTTCTCTGTCTGTACCCCTACAGCTGCAACCTGCTGCACACCAAAGGAGCCGGTCACTTCTGGCTAAGCCACGTCCCCAACCTGTGACACTTACGGCCGTCGCAGGCACTTATCAGCCAGACATCGACCAACACAGGTTGGCAGCACACAGCTCTGGACTTGGAGCAAGTTCTAAATCCATATAAAAAAAAAATCAAGTTATTGAGAAGTAAAACTTCACACTTTCCTACACGGATAATAATTGAATTTCCACGTCGTGCAGAAGTTTATGTTTCAATAATGGAAATCCATTCTTTTCATCATACTCCTAGGTGCCACATTCTTTTCTTCTTAAAAGTATTTTTCTTTCCCCAAAGTGAGTCACTCTGGAAAACGCCACTCGCTTGAAAGAGAACGAATTGACAAACCCAACTGTCATGAAAAATAATGTTCCCTGCTATATACTACGACTACCACATACCAAGAGCTTAAAAGTTCAATCAGAAAAGAGAAGTTCCAAATCTATTCAACAACAGCAGTTGCTGGCTTCAGGGGAAGGAAATAAACATTTAAACCTGCAACTGTTCAAATAGTTTCTTCTAATACGCTGCTGAGCATATGATCTGTTTGGCTTTGCTCTAATTTGGCTGGGAAGGCTTTCACAGAACGAGGGAAAATGTTTTTGATGGCTTGTTCAAAAGGAAAAATAGCCATTTATCAGGTTATGTAAAAATCTTATACTTGTGTTGGAAACTACAGTTTGGCAGAACACATTTAATTACCACGGGCCCTTCTAGAACATGAAGTAAAAAATAACTACCTTATAATCGTATTAAGGGTTTGTCTTGGTGGGTTCGAGACAAAGATTTTAGTGAAAGGTCTCATTAAATCTTAGATCATTCTTTACACAACTCAGCTCCTCCACGGGCCTACGCAAACAAGGAGGTACAGCTCTAATCTGGAGAAAGAAAAGAAAGATGGGAAGATTTCCAAGCTTTTTATGCTCAAAAGGTAAAGGAGAACACTTTCCCTTCACCGTTGGAAGCGTTCATTAGAAACGACAGCTATTGAAATGAAGTCTTGCAGGAAATCAACCCCCTAAAGCAGAAACAAACACTTCAAGCCCACGTATGCGACGCTGTGAATATGCGCTCTTAAATACATACCCCGCAAGACGCCAGAGAAATCACACTGTGAGCTCCATCCAGGTTGATGAAATTCCAGAATCCCTGACCTAGGAAGAAACGGGGCGTCCCTGGAGAGTGGATGAGAAGTTTGGTAGATAGGGAGTGGAGAACTATGGTCCCTCATGGGCAGCAGCTCCCCCCCCCAGACCCCAGAAGTGTTGTAGGAGAAGTCTACGCACCAGCCAGAAGGCAAAGCAGCTCCCTTGCTATGATTTATGGGAACAAGCTGGTGGCTGGACGCTCCGATCCCAAAAAGGCGTTGCAGCCACTTGGCAGGAGAACGAAGAGAAACCATTTCAACACATAATTTTATAACAAATGCAGCTTCTGATGAAATTAATCCACTCGGGGACCCGCAAACCAAATCTGGACACGGGTCAATAAAAAATAAATAAATCATTTGTTGTACTTCTTCAGCGTTCCTCACCCTGACCTGAAGTTTCTCCTGTCCACTCACTTTACAACCCCTCCAAAGGGCCTGCCAATAATTGGCTACCGAGTATAAAATCATGAGAAGTATAAATTCAGAAATAGTGGGCTATTGGAAGCCCCCGAGCCAGCAAACTTGACATTTGATTCCCAGATTTTAGCACAGTCAACCCACTTTATCAACTGCAGGATGCTCAAAACTGAAGCAGAAATGATGGTGTTAATCGTGTTAAAACATTTTCAGGTTTACTGCTAAGACATGTTTTAGAGGAGAACCATACCCTCGGTGACACTGGTTCAAAAGTGAAGAGGTCAAAACAGCTCCCTCGCCATCCCCGAGTTGAAACGCAGAGGATTTCAGGAAAGATCAAGCTTGTCAGCGTAACAGTGTTTTTCTTTTCGAAAAACAAAAATTTTAGGTGACGTTTTGTAATGATTAATTCTGCAGTTCTCAGTTTCAATTTCTGTAATTCCCTTAGAGCTAGAAAAAGTTTGCAAAGCCTCAATTTTTTGTCAGCAATATAAAATTCTTTCACACTTGCCCTAATGTTTGCAAGATATCTGTGGTTTTTTTTTTTTCCTTTAACAAGCAATTTCTGCTAAAAAAAATAAAAATATTTTTTTTGAGCCAATAGGGGACTCGGGTTTTAATTTCTTTATTTGTTTATTAGTGCTGGGCTTAAAAAAAAAAAGCAACTTCTCTTTTATAATGGGTTATTTGAAGCTGTTCAAGGTTTTGGCATATCAGAATAAATGTCAGGCAGATAAATCACCAACACACCTCGTGAAACTCGCTGCAGAACTCGCAGTAAACAAGCTGGGACATCTGGTTGCAATTATGATCCGTATTACCACAGAAATCAGAAGCTCCAGAAACGAACCACAACCTCGTTATGCTACGTACTGTACATGCTGAAGGATGGTCCCTCTCCTCAACAGCTTACAACCTACGTGTAGGATGAGACAAAAGGGATTCACGGCGAGAAAAAGAGGGATTCACAAGAGGAAAGAGGCAGCACCACGGGCAGTGCCCTCGGCACACCACAAAACAGCATCAGGTAGGTATCACAGAGGATATCGAGAGGACTTAAAGAATAAAAACAGAAGCTTTGAGGATGTTTAGCTACAAAATATGGTCCCCAGCAGCGTCTCCCTGAGAGGAAATGAAGGAAAACCCATCCTACCGTTTGCTCCCTGCAGGAGTGGAACTGGGCTCACTGGAGTCAGTGGAAGATTTCCGTGAACAACCAGGCCTTCTTCCTTAAAAGAAACGCTTTGCTATCGTTGCCATCAACGTTTACAGAAAGAGTTTGTGTGTGGGGGGTCTCATAGCAAAGTCTGTGCCACCTGCCCAGCTGTTTCTAACTAGTGGTTGACTACCAAAAACACGTTGGTGAGGTTTACAAGGCAGAGCAACAACTTCATAAGTAATTATATTACGATTCTGCTGGTTGCAGATCCTCGTGATTGAAAGCCCCAAATGTTTGCTGGACCTGGGGCCTGGTCACGCTACCAGAAGTGCTACTGCTGTGTAACTGTCGTATACTCACATCATTCCAAACCACAAAGATAAACTAAAAAGAAACAAAAACACACCAAAGGAACTACACGAGAGCCTGACAGTGAAGAAATCCCTGCAGAAGAAATCTCAGAACAGATTTATGCCTGAGGCAATGTTTTTCTGTGCTACTACGATTAACACAGAAGATGAATTTTATCTGAAAAGTTTGACCTTCGTTCAGATCTCCTCACCTGGTCCCCACAGCACAGATAATGGTCAGGATGAAGCTGCCCTAAAATCCGGCTTCCTGGGCAGCTCTTGCAGACTGAACCTCCCCCAGCTACACGACTATTAACCCCCAACTTCTTCATTTCAAAGAACACACACTTGAGATGCAGGCAGATGTTCTGCTGCAGTTCAGACACATCTTCACAGAAACTAAAAGAAATCTGAAGATTAGGACCCCATCTAAATGTTCACGTACTGGCTGAATCAAAAAGCCATGATTGCAGTGACAAGAGGATGCTGCTGGTATGGACTGTAAGCAAGAAGGAAGATTAACAGGAGTGGGACAGAAGTCTTAGATCCACATTTTCATTGACATTAAACACTAGATGGGAACAAGCAGTTTTCTTATAAAGATAACCATGCAAGTGCTCCTGTTAATGAGAACACCAGCAGAAAAAGAAGAAACCTTGGTACCCATCACAGTTAAAATTATCTGAACACACACTAAGTAACTCCTAAGTACTTCAAGATGCATTAAGGTGGGGTTATCTTTTTAACAGCAAAACGTAAACTGGATCAACTATTCCAAATGAAACCATTTACATTTTTTTTTTTTTTTATAATCTTCCTGTCATAGACTACTAGGATTCAAAACACAGTTGACTCAATGCCAAAGATGCTGCTTGAAAAACGTCCTTTATGAGGTTAGAAAATTAAAATATCATCCCCCCCTCACTCCAAACCTGCAGCTGTGTATTGGACGATGGCATAATTGGCAACACAATTCTCATCAAGGTGCTTTATCTACAAGGCAGAGAAAGGAACTTGCAGCACACAGGCAACTCGCATGCAGTCAAACGAAGGAGAAGAAATCGGTGTGAGGATGTTGGCTGTGTGGTTTCAGGGTTAAGGAGGTTCACGAGAGGAAAAGAAACAGGCTGCAAAGGATGAGAAGCAGGACAAGGTTAACTGTGGGAAAGGGTAAACTGCTGCTCGTGTTGTGTGTAGTTATCGCTCCTGCAGGATCACGAGGAAGGAAAGGAAGGAGTGGGGCTTGAAATACAGCGCTTATAAAAGCCTGCAGACGTACTGCTGCTGTGCAAGAGGCTACAAAATATGCACAAAAAAAATACAAAATAAGGTAGGTAACTGTGGCATCAAGTTATATAATTCCAAATTAACACGTACAATGATTATCTTAGGCCTCAAAATTTCGTATGAAAAGTAAAGGTTGTAAAAACCAGGCTCCTGCCTCTTTTCATCCTAAATGAATGATGGATTATTTCATTAGACTTACTTTACGAATTATGTAGTATTTAAAAGACATAAAAGTTTTCAATTCTTTCCTTCTTTCAGTACATATCCTGTAAAATCATAAAAGCTTACAGAACTATACAAAAATAAAACGATACAGAAATCACTTCTGGAAGTTTTTCCACATCTGCTCAAATCTCACTTTTTTTTTTTTTTTTTAATAACAACCAATTTGTGTTGCTGTTTTCAAAATCTCTATTACACGTGTACCTGAAGCTTTAAGAAAGATGACAAAGGGCTTAATTCCAATAACATAAAAATATGGATAAAAATAAATATGGACATTAAAATAAACATGGATCAATATAAAAATAAATATGGATAAAAATATGCCATTTACTCTACCCATCTTAGTGTCTTTAAGTTTCATCTACAGTCCAGCGTTTTATGCAGGCGAAGAATATTAATTAACCATGTGTGCACAAACAGAAGGACTACTCCAATTTTCCAACAGGAGATGGCATTTATTTTTTCCCCTTTCCTGGATGGTTTATTAGAGAGCTCTTTACAAAAGCCCTTTTACCTAAAGCTTCATATGAAGATACTTAATTCACCAGGAGAAACGATGGCACTTCAACTACTCACGAAAGAAGCAACAAAAATAAGTGTGGGAGTGCGCCAAGGGAGCTGTTAAGAGAACGGTTCAAGAAGGAGCAAAGGGGGGTGGAAACGTAGGAAGAGACAAGAACATACGTAGGCAGAAACCTTGAGGATTTGCATTAAGAAATGCAAAGTCGATGGGAAAGAAGTAAAAAGTCATCTGGGGATATGTTACCAGACGAGCTGTGAGGGAAGGGAAGGCGGTGACAGTTGGGATGGACTTCACAGGTTAAGCGAGTGAAGAGGGGAAAAAAGCTCTTTGTACTAAGGCAGAAATATACTCAGGCATGACTACACGACTAGAAGCAAGATGAATGAAAACATGTGGTGCAGGTAGCAACGAAATCCGCCGTGAAAACCACTCTACAGTCACAAGCTGAAGCACAAACCGCAGAACGAAATCTGCTTTGGAAAACATTTTGAAAGCAATTTTCTCCAGCAACTGACAAGAAGGAAAAGCAAGTACCTGCTGGGACTTCCAAAAGGAAAAAAAAACACGTTGTAAGGAACAATTTAATTGCTTTCTCTTCTCTGTCTAAATAAACAGCAACCCAAACAACTGTTTTCTGACACATTTCCCTTCTGGGCATAACCCAAACACTGCAGTGGTCTGCCCCAAGCATATAAACCAGAAGCCAGAAAGAAGATGAGTGCGTTCCTGCGAATGCACCGGGCTCCACGTAACCTCACCTTACACAGAAGCAGGAATGTTTCGGATACACGGCACTACATCACAGAGGCATGCTCTTTTACTGCCTCCAGGAGGAGATCCACACGCACTGTCACAGCCTGCAGAAGTATTTTTTGGCAGGCCACCCGCGGCACGAAGTTTAATATTCCCTAGGGATGCTTCCAGCGGCTGGATTTCACACAAGATCCAAATAAATAGGATATGTTATAACAACAACTGACTTGCAAAGTATTACTTAGATTTATCAAATCAAGGAACGTGGTAGATACTA
The DNA here is from genome assembly GCF_964211825.1 of Aythya ferina. Lineage (NCBI taxonomy): Eukaryota > Metazoa > Chordata > Aves > Anseriformes > Anatidae > Aythya > Aythya ferina. The sequence continues at coordinate 2,187,701 of NC_140313.1, read as the reverse complement.
TTACTGTTCGTAAGATATTGTATTTAGTTTTTATTATAAATAAAATAGTTTAGGGAGGATTTTTACATGCGATACCCAGCTAAAAAACCACGCATCTGGCATGGGGAAGAGAGCAAGCACCAATCAAAAGGCAGTACATAGTGTAAAAAATATTGAAACCCGTTTTCTTAACGATATGTCATGAAGTCTTTTGTATTCTTCAGACAGAAGATCTGAAGAATTCAGATCTCAGAGAGATCTGTAACCAACAGACCAACCACAGGTCACAAACTATTCACAACATCCAGGAAAAACATTAGTCAACCTACCAGGAAAGGCGTACACCATAATATGTTACAGAAATTGATCTCTAGGCTACTCTCTTTTACCACAGAAGCCTTGAGTTTGGAAGGAGCCTCTTCAGCCCATCTAGTCCAAATTTCCTCCTCAAGAGCAGGAAATTTCCACCTAAGAGCAGGATGCTGTATCCATACAGTAACAGCAAAGAATAACATATGCACGTTCTCTGAAAGTGCGTATAGCTCTTGAACAACAGAGCCTTTAAGGAATATTTATTCCAACGTTTTAAATTGAAAAGTGCTTTGTCAAATGGGCCACTGCTTCCTAAGATCTGCCAAATGGTTTAGAGAAGCTAAAAGACTCACTTGCCACCCCGGATGCGATTCCGTACAGCAGTCCTCCTCCGTCTGGTTGCTGCTGAAAGACGTGGGTCCCCGGAGGAGGGCTTCTTTCTTGTCTAATGAAATTGTAGAGCAGAGTTTTCACGAGCCTGCTGGTATACGGGAGACTGCAAGGAAAAAGAACAGGCAGCTCAGGTCGACTCGCAAGTTGCGAAATTTGGCTCGGCTACGCGCTTTTGTTCACTGGAAGGAGGATGTGCTTCGACCTCGACTCTTTTTAAAAGTCCCAGTGATTATTTGAGGAATAAGAGACGCTCATCATCTCACCTGGGAGTCAAGTCTAATCAACTACACCATGAAAAGCTGGCAAGGTGCATAGCGGTCTTGGGTTTCGACCCAAACCCACCGAGGTTTTGACCATGCACTGACTTCAGCAGGATGCTGTAGGAGCACCTTCAGGAGCACGGTTGCAGAAATATTTTGTCTTTAACACTACTTTTAAGTCAATTTGTGGAACTATTCTATTCTTCTACCCCCAAGACGACTGTAAAAACATCAATGCAAGGGAAAAAAAACACTATATTCATTTAGTTTTCCTTCCATGCTTTGGTTTTATAGGATAGGTAACAACAGAATTCCTGCACCCCCCCAATATGTGGCTTTGTGTGGCTGGGGTGAATTCGCAAGGATGAACGAAACGCAGAACCTCATCCCAGTGATTCTGAAAAAGGAACAGGAAATTGGTTGGATATAAGTAAGTTTTCAGTATTTAAAAAAAATATTCCTGAAGAAACACACAGTTGGCTCCTATTCCCATTTAATTGGGAGGTGAACAGAGCAGGGCTGTGTTATGATGATCTTCAACTCTCCTCACCCCATAGCCTTTGAGCTCTTCGCATTGCCCTAGATCCTCAGCACCTACACTTACCATGTGCCTCCAGAGGCCAAACAACAGCAACACTTCCTAAAAATCTGTCTGCGTTTAAAGGTGCTCATTTGATTTTAAGGTAAAAGAGGACAAATGGTAGCCTGACCAAAATGGATAAAGATCACCACGATGAAGTGTTTAAACAAGACCTACTCGCCAGAACAAGTGATATTACTCACTTTGTAGCTTAAAACTCAACTTTGCATGTTATTTGCCAGCTTCCAAGAAGCTATTTCTCTGTATCACATGAAGGATCATTAGGTTCAGGTTCTCTAGACCAGAATATTCCAGGAAAAGGCCTGCAGCTGACCCAAAAACCATCCTGATAAGTAAAAAACCGTTTAAACCGTTTAAATGAAATCCCTCTCAAAAAAAAAAAAAAAAAAAAGATGGCTTCCAAAACACTTTTCCTGAAGTCAGAGCTGTAAGATTTAAACCCCAGGCCTTCCAAAAAAGCCTTTACAGATGGTTTTGTGTTCTGTCTTTTTCTGAGGAGAACAAATTACTATCAAAATATATTCCACTGTCTTTTGTTTTCAAGTCCAAACAGCCTAAACAAGCCATCAGAAGCTTTTTTTTTCCCCTGCTATTTGGTCCAGAAGCACACAGAACACGACGTACCATCGACCATGCATCAGGTATTTGTGGATGAGACTTTCTCGCAGAATTTCCTTGTGAAACAACTGGCAGGAGAGGAAGACGACGAGCGTTGTGACAGCTTCCAAGGAAATGCTGTAGGTAATATCTCTGCGGGAAAAAGGGAAAAATTTGGAAAGATTAATCTGCAGGCTTTGTTTACTGACTGAGTTACAAGAACACTTAATGGCTTCACTGGAGGTTGTGCATTTGACAGCAAGCCTCAACTGGGAACAGCTAACCAACAAATTAAACTCACCAGGAAAAAGCCACATCACTTCACACAGATAATGCATTATTTTTTATTGCTGCAAGCATTTTTTTTTTTTTTTGATATGCCAGAAAACAACATGAAAACATCACAGCGTTGCCCAGAACAGTCCACCTGCGATTTTCGGAGTACACTTCACGCTAAAAATACTAAATAGATCTCAAAAATACGTCCTTTGTCCTGTTAAAATTGTCATTGTAAGTCTGGGAAATGGCCAGCTAGCCAAACACCATCCCACCTGCCTGGAAGAACGGATCCCTAAGAAAGGGATGTAACACACAAATGCAGTGCACTTAACAGTTTTTAACAGTTAAAAACCACGTGTAAACAACACTAATTACTCCTTCAAATAACGACAGCTTAAAAACAACAGTGAAGTAAGTTAGCAGAAAGGAGTGGCTGACACAGAAGTCTTCACTCATCTCAGGATTAGAATTGGAGTGGTCTTGATCAAAACAATTCATTAAATGAAATCAGTTCTGTTTTTAGCACTTTCAGGTACTTTAATATTGTACAAATGTGAATATTACACTGTAACTAACACGCGTTACTGTAAAACACAAGGACGAGCCGCTTCATACGTACATCGTGGTGTGAAAATAGCTTAAAATAAACTCTTCTGGAGAAGCTCTAGGTCAGAGTTTGAGGAAAGTGACTGTTAGTTATTTGTTCAACGGCAAGAGCAAATGGGAAGCACGATTTCCTGGACTGCAGTCCAACGCGAGCCGCACTGCTTGCGATATAAAAATGTTTTGGAAAGTGAAGGTTACACAAACTCACTGCTCCTATTTTTTCTGGTGTGCTTTGAGTCTCTGAATCCCTAACATTTCACATCAGGAAGCGACTTACTGCTTAAATGACACTCTTCCTTCAAATCCTGAGGTACGTTTTAATGAGGTTTTGTGAGGTACCTGACTTTTTGCCCACTACGGAGGAAGTCGGCCAGGGGAAATGCTGGTAATTACATCGGGCCAGGGGTTACGCTGTGATCTGGTTCCACTGCACGTTCGTCTGCGCCAGGAGCAAGACCGAGCTAGGAACGGTTCCCAGTCCCTCACCCAAGCTGTGATGCTTTGGGCTCAGCTACCCACGCCTGTCCCAGGCAAAGCAGGGAAGAGCTACTGATTATCACAACGTCAGCCCCCAGGAAAACAACACTTCCTAAATTTGCTCCTATCAAAAGAAACCCAAAAACTTGGGAGAAACATTTGTTAGGTACACAAAATGCCAGAAACTTATTCCCGAGGCTGAGAAAATACTAGGATGTCTTCAAAGCTGAGTTCAGCATGACTTGATGAATGAAAAGGCTGAGTGGGTGACATGCTGCAACATCCAAAATACCTGGGTCACTTTTTGTTGGGAGGAAACAAATTTTACAGAGGCTACATCATGCTGGCTCTCGGTTCCAGGTGTTTCTTTGCTTATTTTCTGACAAATCACACAATTGAAGTGTGAATTTGAAGAGATATCACAAAATTCTTCATTTCTTTAAGCTGAATCATATAAAAATAAACAACTTACCGTATTGTATTGTGTTTTTATTATTTTTTTTAATAATCTGCTTTCAACAACCTTATAACTGAATGAAAACAGTTAATAAGTTCAGATAACTCAAGTTCCTTATTTTCTTTCTATTCAAACCCCAATTAAGGGGCATTGAACGGGGGATTTTCACTCAAACTGGAGTCCCAGTATCTGTGGTGACCCCCTAAGCTACAGACACCCTTAACTTAGCAGCACAAGGATAAAGCTTCAGAGCAAAACATTCTCCACCAGGGTTAAATGCACAGTTTTCTGAACTCCAAACACCTCAAAAGGGTCACAAGAACTACCAGGAACCTCTTTTAACCTCAAAGGAAACGCTGTTTATTTATATTGAGAGACTATAGAATGGGGGAGCGTTGATTTTTTTTTTTATTCAAAACTATCACTCTCCTAATGGACTTCCTCTTCAAGTTGCCTGCTTGCAGATAAGGAGGAAACTAGAAATGATGAACTCACGTCTCAATCGCACGTAGGAATCATTTATCTGTTTCAGAAAACCAGAAGAACTGCATGACGTTCAGAGTTTCGATGGAGTTTCAACGATTCACTAAATCAAATGACAAAAACTCGAAGAAGTCAGCACCCACACGCCAGGCTATCCAGCTGCATATCGTTCCCTCAAAAGGTTTTGTCAGCTCGAGCTGCACGAGGATTTCCCCTTGCCCTTTTCCAGCTCTCGCAGAGTTATTTCAAACGTGACACAATGCCGAGGCTGCGTTTGCGAGTTCCAAATGTTTTAAGGAGTTCCGTGGCCGAAACCCTAATCTCGAACAAAAATAAAACAGGAAAAGGGCACACAAGCAGCCAGTTAAGGCGACTTGTTTGAGCAGTAGTTCTCTATTTGAGCACTTGCCATTACTTGCCTGCACCCACAGACAAGTGGACAGCTCCCAAGCCTCCTGGAATTTGCTTTTTTTCCTGTTCAAAATTAAGAAGTGGATGGGTATTATCTACCAAGAACTTCAGCAGCTGCTTTCTGTGCTCACCGCATCATTCAGCTTCGTTCCCTGCCTCGGAGAGAGGTCTGTGAAAGAGGACCCGAGATTAAGATCGAAGAAAATCTCTGCTAGGAGCTTCAATTACTGCTCCGGAGACACATCCTCCTGTAAACACGTTCATTAACACCTCAGTGAAATGCAACTATTTCAACACCTTCGCAAACAGAGGCCGAGAGCTAATTAGTTCACACCTACAGAGCAAACAGGCTGAAGGGTCAGAAACAAAACCTCTGAATTTCAGCTTGCACCGCTATACCAAACCCCCTCCCTGCTTAAATATTTTCCTGAACTTTCACCCAGCCGGAGCTGCCTACTCGGAGCATTAAAAGGTTAAAAGGTAACTCGTTTTCTAATTTCGGAGAGTTGCCAAAAGGGCTGATTCGTACAAAAAAAAAAAAGCCTCTCAAATCATCCAGGAACCAGGTTGCATTTCCCTGCTTCCTGAGGGCCCAGCAGAAAGGTGAAAGAGGAGTCACCGAAGAGAATAGGATCGGTTCTGAAAACTGAAAAGCAAGGAGAGCGTCTGGTTATCAGTCTCAGGATGCAAGCACAACTCAAAATGAGCACTCTTTCCTCTTGGAATCACTCCTAACTTTACACCCGCTGATGGCAAGAGTGCAGCGTTGCAGCCAGTGCTACGGGACATTAATTACAGCTCAATTATGCTCGAGGAAAGCAAAGAGCAGCTCTTAAGGCACCAAAAGGACACACGGTTGACTTCAATCCCTTGGTGTCTTCGCTACCCAGACCAGAGAACAAACGAAGTACTAGAAAGCGGGCGTTTTTCAAGATGTGTCCAGTATCTTTTGTAAAAAAAACAGGGCTGAAAACCACACAGAGAAAGCACATTATCGAGAGCTTGATTACACAGCAAAGCACACGATAAATGACACTGACCTCTGCTGCTGCAGCCTGGGATTAAGAAGCCTGTTGCAAGGTGAATGTGAGTTAGCAATTTGCAGTGAAAAAGGAATAAAATTAGAAGAAAAAAAAAGAATGTGACAGATAAAGATTCTTCTGCATAGGACTTTTAAACACGTAAGAGGCCACACGTCTGCCACCAGAAGAAGGGATCTAAGGGTGATGAAAATTCTTCAATAATCATTTAAAAAACCTTGAAAGACTGATTTATTGAACAAAAAACCAGCTGACTAAAGGTGTTCCTACTCTGCCATGCTGTTGAGCAAGCAGTCCCACAGCAGATTGTGTGTCACGGTCACATCGAACAGCACACATGCAGCCAAACTTGCTCATTACTCACTCCAGAGGCAAAAAGGAAACATCCCAGGCCTGGTCTCACCAAAAAACACAACGCAAAACTTCTCCGAGGATGATGAACATTTTGCTCTGCTGCGCCACGAGGTACAGCAGCAAGCAAAGCTGCCTTCATGCTCAAATCTCTCCTACACAGAGCACAAGAGCCTAAAACCTTGAGGATCTCCAGTGCAAAGTAACACCGACCTCTCAGTTTGGATCCTTTTGCTGGCTTCAACCTAAGTTTCAACAGATGGAAGTGTCCCTTTGATGCTCAGTCAGAGTTGCCAAAAACGCTCAAATAGCTCTTCAACCACTGGAGCTACTACAATTGTGATAAAAGTTCCTTGAATGTTTTCTTTTTTTTTCCGAAAAGTAGAACTAAACATTTCTCATTATCTTTCAACAGCATTGTTCGGACCCAGTGATCATTCCATGGAGCTTTATAATCAGCCATCGCTCCGTTTTTCTTGTTAAATTTGACTTTTAAGCTGCCAGGAAGCGTGGGGAGCACCCTTAAACGAGTCAAACACGGTTAACATTTAAACGTGGAAGTCACTAAGATCGCAGCCTAAAACAATTTCAGCTATAAAAAAAAAATAATGGAATGCAATAGAAACATCAACTCACTTCTCCTGGCACTACAGGGTGCTACATAACGGTGATGTAACCAGATCACAGCATTTCATTTTTCCTCCACACGCATTTGCAGTTTTTAATGAAGTGAAAATGTACTGATAACAACCAGATGTGCAGTCATGTAGAGCAGCCCTTAACAAGCTGCTGAAAGAAACCTTCCTAATTTCAAGCCCTGGGAGCTCCGTTGTGCAACAAAACGCGATGGTTTCTACGTAAAACTCATACAATTAAACGCTCGAGTCGTATCTTTTTGCTGACTGTGCAGTTTGGGTCATTAATGTAGACTCCTGGGTGTTAACAAGACCAAAGAAGCAGCAGAGTATCCATAACGGACCCAAGGGAGCCATAAATCAAACATCAACGTGCTGGAACGCGAGCGTTATAGTGGACTGCACAAGTCTGATTCCTGAAACGCAATAACGCTGCAGCTCCTATAAAACTTCTCAAAATTAAACGTTAATATGCGAAACCTCTCCCCACTGACATTTTGTGCAACGCAGCGGAGCCTGCTTCTCAAAAGGGTTATTCCGGATCCTCATAGTGACTCTCAGATATCAGACCACAATGCTGCAGAGTCCAAAAGCAAAGCTAGCAGGGCTGTTACACAGCTACCTCTGCATATATTTTGGATATGGGGATGGCCTTCCATGCCTGAAAAATAATCTCAGCATTTAAGTGAAGGAAAGGAAAAAACAACAAAAAAACAAACTTTCAACCTGGATTTACCTAGACAGCTGCTGCCAGCTGTACTCCTTCCTGAAACTGCATCTATAGAACCCGAGGGACACACTAACGGTGACAATCCTCTGTTAAGACTATCGAATGCTCCGAACAAAAACGTTCCTGTTCTGAATTCAGTTTGAAAGATAGGCTCAGCGTGGAGATTTGCATGATCTGTCACAACAAAGTCATCTTTACTAGCAGCTTTACAGGCACACGCTCTGTTAGGAGCGTCGCTGTAAGCCGCCAAAGCTGCCTATCCTCTAGCAAGTGGCCCTAAACCCCACTATGGAAATCATTACAAATCAAAATATTTCACGGAGGCCACCGAGACAATCTATTCTTTCCCAAAATTCACAGGCTTGGTTTAAAATTTGCTTGGTTTAAAATTTGCTTGATTTATTCCAGCTAGGCAGGAAAGGAACTACCCCTCTGATAAAAAGCGGGGACGTAATTTACAGAGTAAACACGATCTAAGAGAAAAGAAAGTAAAAAGTAATCTCTAATCTTTTCCTGTATCTACTTTTCCTTACTTCCCCTTCCATGATGCAGGCAAAAGGTGTTAATTAAGGCATTACAACATGGTAAATATTTTATGCTGGAGAACAAGACCATAATATGCATTTTCCTAAGTTTTATTGTCCCACTTATTGCTGTTCAACCTACGGCTCACATTGCAATGAGACGTGGAATCAACACACCTCAGATAAAGCAGATGCATCGGAAAAGCAGTGTCAACAGATCAACTTTGCTCTGGAGATGCAAAACTCTTTGAGTTTTATGTTCTCTCAAATGCTCCGTTTAATAAACGGAGTGGGTTTTCTGTTTTAATAAACAGAAAGGGGCTGGAAAAATAAAAAAAAAAACAACAAAAAAAGGCAACTTACAAGAGGGGAATTTCAACAATGAGCTGGATGAGGCAACACAGCAACTCTTCTATGAGGTCTTCACACTCTGTTCCTGAAAAAGAAGCATACCAAAGGTTTTCTGGATTTTCAAACACCAGAAGAAAGCATAGATTTAAGCACAGATCCAGATGATCAACGTTTTAATTTAGGGACAAACACCAGAAGGGGAATTCTATTTAAGACGACAGCATTTTTACTTGAAATGGAATGCATTTGGGATCGTCACCAGAGAGTGCAGAGATGCTAGGGCTTTTATATATAAAACAAAAAACTAATAACATTTGGATACGTTAAATTAGATACTGGTATCATCAGATGTGTGCTAATATCGAACATATCAAGCTTTACTTCACTACTTACCTAAGCTCTTATTAAATGGTGTTTTTACTAACAGTTTTAACAGATTGATCACTAGGGACTTTGACATGCCCACAGTTCAGGTCTCCTCTCAAAATTCCCTGCACTCCTCCTATTTCCCCACCATTTTTTTCCCCCAAATGAAGAATAAGCAGAGACAGATTAAAAAAATAGCTTCATTCATCTAGAACATCCTGAACAATATTCTGAATGGTGGACTTCCAAATGAATCCAGCCTATAGCACCCATTATTGCTACTCTTAAACAATTAAGTCCACAAAATACTTTGCAACAACACAGGTTTACTTCTGGAAGAGAGATTTTTTTAAACACATTTCAACGACAAGTAAAGATTCTTGAATTTTAAAAGCGCAACATTATTCTCAGCCGATTTACAATGCAACTAAAAATTCATGGGATGATCAACAATTATTTGAAAGCTACAGCTATTGGAAGCAACGAACCCGGCAGTGTTTTAAATCAGCCCTGCAGTTTTTCAATGCAAGTGGAACAAAAGAGTTCCTCGCCAGAGGAAAAAAGTTCATTAAGCCATTTGACGATGGCATATAATAAGAAGTAAGAGAAGATGCATCCCTTGGCTCAGGAGTTTTTTAATGCTCTCAGAATAAAATAAGACGATACAAATGACACAAAAGTGCAGGGTTTTATGGTGCTGAATGCCTGAGAGCACAGTTTTTCCTTCTGCGCTGCCAAAGTGGCATTACAGCACAACGATCACACAAGTGCTTGTTGATATTGTATCTTCAGATCAACGGGTCGTGCAATAAACACAGCACTATAGCCGGGTTATGGCAGTGTCACTCCGTTTAACCTAGGTTGTTCTCAATTCCAAACACTTAATTTTAAGAAGCACGCCGGGGGGAATATCCACGATAAAGCACAAATTATTGCTTTCCACAATGGGTTTATTAAGATCGCATTAAAAATCGTCACCTAGTGAACTGCACAATCTAAAGGAAATCGGTTTATTTTTTATCATGGAAACATGGTTTCCTTTATATAGGATCCCCCATGAGTAATAACAATGCAGCTCCTGTTAGGAAAAAGAAATCAAAATTAAAAAAAAAAAATGAGCATCTAAAAAAAATGCTTACAGAACAAGTTCTGAAAAGTCATCTAGCTAAGTATTCGAGGGCTTTCCCCCACACTTGATACTCAAAATAAAGGAAGAAACTACTAGGTTGGCACAATCACGTAGAATGGAAGATGTTCGCCTCTCCTGCTGTTCTCAAATTACTTTTTCCTCCCCCCCCCAACAAACTTAATTGCTGTAATCAATGTCATTCAGCTCCAATAATTAATGTATCCTTTCCCCCCATCGGGGCGCAGGCGTTCTCGTTGAATTCTCGTCTTTCCGAGACAATGACCCGGAGGCGTGCCAAATCTATAACGTGAGAGAGGGCTGTAAACACAGAACACAGCGTTTTCAGAAACAGCGGCTTTCAATAGCAGGATAAAGACAACACACACAATGCTCCTCCGCGTTAATAGATCGCATACTTGGATCAAAAGACCCATGTAAAGCCTCGGGGGGGGGAAAGAAGCAAAGGGTGAAGCTGTCCGGACAAGATTAGAGCACGCTTGCACAGAGCAACACCAAGCACATCTTCTAAATTATCGTGGTGAAGAAGCAACTGCAAAGAGACACGGTTTTAAAAAAGGCCAGTATGCATTTTTCACCAGCCGTATTTAAGTCCTGAAACAGCAAAAGATGAATGGTCTACGCTAGTATCACTTACTCCAGTCCACTTTAGCCCAGCCCAATTTAGGATTTACTAATATCAAGAAGTTTTAGCTGAAATTAAGATGTGATTTAAGTCTGTAAGCACTTTCCTACAACCAAAAGTTGCGCAATACCTTCCGAAGTTATACACAAATTCCCAGTTATGGATGAAGTGGTAAAGGCTGTAAATTCCCGGCCTAAGGAACCATCTGAAAACTGCCAAAAGGAGCAAATTTCTATTAATGATTTATTATTCTGGAAGGGGATCAATACGTTCAGAAAGAGTGAAAGCAATGAACTGCAAAGTCTGGGAGGCGATTCTCCCAGATGAGACAGTTATAAAATGCTACCTAAATAGTGGATGTGTCATACATGACAAAACATTTCTCAGTAGCCAGTGACAAGGATGTTTTCCATAGATCATTTCTGTCATTTACATTTCTGCCTGAAATACCAAACATTACACAGCAGGGACTGATACTGACTGCAGAGCGAGCAGATCAATGTGCTGACACTGCAGTTAGGCTCTCTGAGCTAACAGGTGCTGTATTGACACTCACAGAATGCTACTAGGATGTCATTAAAAAAAAAAATAAATAAAATCAATGATACTACGATTCCCAGGCTGAAAGGAAAATAAAATGATGCTAATGGTTTGAAGAGAAAAAAAAAAAAAAGACCACCGCACGGTTTTACGGTGAAATTTACCTTTCTCAGAAGGCCAAGACTGAAGAGTGCACCCTAAGTATTAATAAATCTGTATAAACTTCAGAACAAATTCTGTTTTTCTTGTTTTTAAAGGACACTCTATAGAATGTAAAGAATACTCCAGAAAGCTACGCTTAATTACGAAAATAAAAACAAAAATCATTTTATTCCGCTTAATCTAATAAGCCCTAATACAAGAACATTTCATTACACTCTGCAAATGATACTTTTCATATAGTGAATTCATACATTATATATTCATATATTATACAATAATATATTAATATATAATTAATATATGAATATATAATTATAGATAATTATATAATATTATAATTCATATAGTGTATATTCATACATTTCATATAGTGAAGGTATTAATATATACACCCCATATATATTTTTTAAAGGATTTCTTTATACATGAAGGATTTATTCACAACAAGAACGGATGGCTACATAAGCATAACATGCTCTGAACCTCAATACCTCAAAAAAGGTCCCGAAAACGGTCCCCAAGTGGAAACCCGAGGCACAAGAAGCTGGCCTCAGCCCATAGTTGAGCGGGGAAAGCTGATGAGGAACTCATTTCCTGCCTTCAGTCCCCTGCTCTAACAGCAGACCACACACAATTACCTTCCTAATCAGGAACATCCAGCTCCCATTCAGCTCAAAGATAATTGCCAAGTACGCCTGCCATCAATATGCACGAAATTATCACTAATAAATGTCACAGAGAATTACAGTCAAGTGCTAACAAAGATCCTATAAACACGGAGCTAGCCCAGTGATAACAGCCACTTGTCATCCTATACTCTTAGGAACTCCCAGAGCAAAGAATAAAGATTGCAGAGGTTCGAGCTAAGGAAACATCGCAGCTTTTGCAGCTCTTTTACCGTGCTACACCACACCACTAAAGCAAGAAGTGAGCTTTTTTTTTTATTTAATTTCTTTTGTTTGTTTAACCAGCTGGTAGCAGGGAAATTGTTCAAATAATACAGCCATTCCCCCAAACCATCTCCTTTTTTTATGCAGAACATTTTTTTTCCTAGAGAAGCACTTTTTCTTTTTAATCATTCTGCTTAAACTCACTTTCCCTGTACTTTTGGAAGAACTATTGCCCATCAGCCACAATTTAGCTTTTGCCTTCGCAAAGGATCACTTCCAATCAAAGAGCTGTTACAAACCCAATCGCTACTGCTTATAAATAGTATGACCAATAATAAGTCTACAATTCTAAATCTACAATGCCTGTTTTGAATAACTATTTAAAAAAAAGCCAAATGATGCCTGGGAATATTTCTGTTAAACACCGAATTACTTCAGACTCCAAAGAAAGAAGCCAGTTTTAACACTGTCTATATGCTTTCAATCTCGCAGGTTGTCCTGAACAGTGAAAGGTGGTGTACGATGTGGCAATATTATTACTTCTGGTTTTCAAACAAAGTTTTGGATTCTTACTACAACATCAGAACTCATTACTTTCTTGTGGAATATTTGTTTTATTCGCAATGCCATAGACATACCGTATGAGCCCGGTGTTTTTTCCTCGTAAGTAAAATGAAGTTGCAGCTCCTCTTCTGACATTCTACTGATGAACACTTTCAGCAAGCAGCAGATGATAAATAAGGCATTGTGAGCCTGCCAGATGAAGAGGTGACTAGAAAGGAAGCAGAAACAAATGGGAATCAGTAACATGTGAAGTGCCAGCATGCATCAAAACTCACACGATACATGACAGAGTAACAAAGGGGATTCCTAGAGCAGAAGACAATAAAAAGAACATTTTTGAAATGTGTCTTTATACAAAAGTTTTTTTTTTTTTGTGTGTGTGTGTTTTTTTGTTTTGTTTTGTTTTTTTAATGCTCAAACCCAATCCAATTGGAAAGCATTCCCGAGAAACTTGATTAATCAAGATTTAGGTAGACAGGTGATTTTTAAAATCTCTCTAAATCAAGCACTTAAGAATTAAATTAACATTTGCTTTGAATAATATACACTCTTAACCCTTACACCTATCATATAGGAAGGAAATCTCATGCATCACAGGCTATTCAGTTCTCCTCTGAAATTTGATTTGTGTTCCAAGGGGTTGGAGTTCTGGTAACAGAGAATGTGTGCTGCATGTTTACTACTGTGGGGTCCACCCAGAGAAAATTATGACAAAAACCCCTCAGGACTTCACAATAGGGAAGGCAGAAGTTAGCCTAAAGTCACATCTCTTCTGTACACAATTATGGCTATGCACCACACGGAACACAAACATCTATTTTTTCCCCCAACAATCTATTATACTTCACGATCTATCCTTGATAAAGTATGAAACGCTTTTAATTATTTCAAACAATGTCTTAACTTTCAGTCTGTAAACATGTTAACTAGCTAGAGCAAAGCAGCTAGCAAAAAAAAAAAAAAAAAAAAGGAAGGTAAACAACGTGAAATGGCACACAGCTTTATTTCTGGGTACTTACTTCTGACATTCTGCCGATATTTTTAATTCTTTGGTTCTAGAAAGAAAGACTTTTATCAATGACCCGAGGTTTCCCGTTCGAGGATTCTTCTCAACTAGGTAAGGAATTGAATAGACATGATAATTAGGTACCTTTAATAAGTTGAGACATTTTAGTTCAGAGTGAAAACAAATTTTAATGCCTTAAGTATTTCCACATCAAATGCAGCATGTTTTCCCATGCAGCTGTTATTTTACTTCTAAGATTCCCCAGTACATGCCCTGCTACTCCAAGATCGTTCTTTTTGCACTTTTCAGCCTCAATTTAAAATATTCCAAATGTGAAGCCCCATACCACTTCCTTACCAAGGCTTGCATACAGCACAGCAGTTTCCTATCGGGGAAACTGTGCAGGTTTTTCACAACTAGCTTTTACTTTCTTTGAACATCGTTGATGTTATTTGTATTATCCCTTCCCTTTCATCCCCGATTAGCTCGGAGGGCACAGGGAAAGAGAGAGAGAGTAGGGATGGAGTTATTTCATCGTTTTAGTCATTTTAAGTTCTAGAAAAAATAGTTAACAGACTAAGTTTCTAAAAATTTGGGATATATAAAAAAAGATATGGATATACGCATCGTGTTTCTTAAATTTACTGACCAACCACATGGCAAAAAGATGTCACAATTTCTCACCTAAAGACTTGCAGACTGAGATAGTGGCTTCTTCCAAGAGCTTTAATTCCGCACTAAGGGGAAAAAAAAAAAGAGTGGTTATATTAATAATTGGAGTTCCCACACTTAAACTGCAAATTCTTTACAAAATAATTACGCATTGCTATGGAGCACTTCGTTTTAGCCATCTTTTAGCTGATTTACACAGGTATTGAGCAGTACAATGTGAAGCAAATCTTGCAGCTGCAGAAGCAGAGAAGCTATTAAAAGAGGAAATTAATATTTGCAAGTGAATTGTCCATCAGTGAGATGATGTCACTCCATCGCTTGTTTCTATTCCCACCTTTCTGGCTTTGATGTTGCCATGTTTGGTTTGATGCTACTGAAAACGGGCAGAGAACTGCAGCCTGCAGAAGAAACTGCTTTGTTTTTAAAACAAAAGTTAGCCTGTGAAGTAACATTTTATTAAAAAGCGTAAATTCAGAATCCTCACCCTGACATTCAACCTCATGCCAAGAACCCCTCTCTGTCAGCCAATGTTATTACTTTACTGCAAGAATCACGTCGGATATACCAAATTTTTCATAAATTCACTAAATCGCCTGCTGGTACGCCTCAATGGAAAAACATCAGCTTAAAAGAACAATAAAACACCAACACAGAACCTGCCAACAGCCACTGAAACTGAACACCAGCTGTGTCAAACACGTAGAAATATTTATATAACTCTATCTTTACAAACCTACCAGTATGAAGTAATCAATCCTCAAAGATGAAACACTTCTCTGGATCTCCTATGCCACTTTGCTTAAGAAATTAACTCGGTTTCCAAACTCACATTTCAAAACAGCTGAGAAAACCAACACGCTTTTCTGAAACGATGAAACGCGTGCAGTGATGGATTTCATCAGAAAATTATTACACGAGGCTCGGTAGATGAATAAACTTTGGATGTTCAACCAATGCCTCAAGAAAAGCAGCTACCAGAGAGGTAAAACTGAATCTGGTAGGTAAACAGTGAAATGTCAGAATGAAATCATCTTTCAGGGGGAAAAAGTTCTCGTGCACTTTGAAGTGTATCTTACCTACACCTGTTACAAACTGTTCTTCTTCATTCTGTACACTACTTCCAGGCCTCCAACAGAATATTTCACTTTTTCCAGTAAAAGAAGGTGTTAAAAAGAATAAATCCCTAAAAAAAAAATAGTCAGGGGTAGACATTTGTTCTCCAGGAGTTCTTGGGCTGACTCTCCCCTCCTATTCATCCTCAATTCAAAGAGGCCATGATAAAATTTAGGGGGTTTAATTCAACTCAACATTGTGGCCTCCACACAAGCATTTTTCTCATATAAAAACATAGCAAAAAAATTAATATTGCCATAATCAGAGTGCCAAAGGTGCTGTTGCTTCCTAAGCATCAATTTCATTTCTGATGAGTAACCTGTGCCCAGAATCAAGGACTAGAAGAGGTCAAGACATGGGTAGGAACAGGAACTGAAAGAAGTATTTCTAAGCTTTTCAATAGGAAATACTTCAAGAAAGAAACAAGTTCATTTTTTAAAAGTTTAAGATTTCTCACAGTGCTGTTTGCTAGGTCTGGATGAAAAGGATTTTTCTGTTTTGACTTCTGCTTTGTCCAGCTGGCCACTTGTCATCAGGACGTATTCCCTCCCTAGTGCTGAAAAGCCAGATGAACATTATATTGGACACCAACCTGCTACAGGCTTCTTAGGTCCTGAATAATCTTAATCCAACAAAAAACGATCCAACTCCTATTATCCAGATATGCTAGGGACTTCTGGAATACAGCCTGCGTGATTATTGTAATTGCTTTTTTGATTTAAGCTGTAGACGTATGCACTAATCTTTTAATTACATTTCATTTTCCCCTAATTTCTAAGCATTTAGGTTTTAAAAGAAAGCATTCTTCCAAGCGTTGCTTTTTCCCCCCCCTCCAAGTTATTCAAAAACACACAACCCTGGAACAAATCGCACAGCTGCCAGGATCAAGAACAGGGGCAAACCAAGCGAGAAATTCAGAACTTCAGAAGTCAAACAACGGAGCGATTCTTTCTCCTAACACCACCAAAATGAAGTTTAATGCTTATAAACCACCCCTCTCTCTCCCCTCGTTCACAGAACAAGAGTACAGGCCTGAATCCTGCCATCCTGAACACCAGGCAACATCTGCAAAGCTTCAGTTGGAGCATTAAAGACACCTAGGGAGAGGCAACTACTATGCACACAACATAATGTCCTTACACCCAACAGAATTAAAACTATTGCTAATTGTTCGGCCTGCGAGGATAAATTCATGGAGAGAGCATACTGGCTGTGGGAAGGGCAAAAAAAACCATACAAGCCCATTTCCAGGTACCTGGGGCAAAGCTTAGCACTAGCTTAGAAGCAGTTTTCATCAACTCCAGCAGGAAAGAAAAGTGAGAGGCCTGGAAAAAGCTGTCTGCGTGGTTTTTTGTGTGCTGTGAACACAGAAGATAACATTATATTAACATTTAGGTGGAAAATGCCAGAGCTAAGATTCCTAAGATGGCACAAAAGAAATGCTTCAGAAATTAAGCTTCTGAGGCACGGTATTCTCTAGGACACAATTATAGAGGAGACTGATTTGGGCTGGAAGAGTAGAACATCGCCTGGTCTATGAGAACAATTAGCACACGCCCAACGAGCTTCTGTTAAGAAAACTTTCTAGCAATAAACGAGCAAGCTAAGTGAACTCTTGCTCTGCTTCACGTTACCACTGAGGATTACTGTGCAGGCAACCCACCTGCAGCCCCTCAGGGATGCTGGTTTAGTGATGGGACCCAGCAGGTCAGGTTGATGGTTGAATTTAAAGATCTTGAAGGTTTTTTGCAAACTAAATGATTCATATAAATGCCATCTGGGGATT
The DNA here is from genome assembly GCF_964211825.1 of Aythya ferina. Taxonomy (NCBI): domain Eukaryota; kingdom Metazoa; phylum Chordata; class Aves; order Anseriformes; family Anatidae; genus Aythya; species Aythya ferina. The sequence goes on along the minus strand of NC_140313.1, from coordinate 2,170,344 downwards.
GGATGCACTTACCCTTGGACAAAGGGGAAGAGAAACAAGCACAATAATTGCCCTTTTGTATTTCAGAAGAGTGTAGTGAAAATATGAAAGAAAAATTATGAGTTACCATTATGTTTAGGTAGCAATTATGGACCAAGTAAAACAATATTGAAAGGGTATTTAAACAGCATGCGTTCTCCTCTGTCCTGCTAAAATCACTCTTCTTTTGTTTAATCACCAATCTCACGTCAAGTTTTCTATTTTGTTGGTACTTCTGCTTACTTAGAAAACAAGAAGTTCATCAGCAGGTTGTTGTTTTTGTAAAGGTGGGGAAGAAAGGTAAATTAGGCAGCCTACTGCTCAAAAAAGAAGAAAAATCAGTTTTCATTGACAACGTATTTATATTTCTGGCTCCATCCTACCAGAAAGCCAGATTCTGTGACAGCTGTTCTGGCATATATTGTAAAAAACACATTAACTCCAAAAGAGAAGGAGAAAAAAAATAAGAAATAATTAGTGGAGTTAATTTAGAGTGCTTGAATTTGTTTCAGTTGCCTGACTTGATATTTACCAACACTCAGTCCCCACAAACTTGAGCAAAACTGCAACTAATAAAAGAGAGTGAAAGTTACTTCCCAGCACTTATCTTTGAAGAATATGTTTTTTTCTGCTTTCATTTTAAAAGCATCACGATGCAAGAGGCTTTTAAGCAGCAGAAAATGATGTTCTGTTTTAGAACATCTCAGCTTTGCCAGTCGAAGTGCTCTGCGCACAAACTGTAATTATAAACACACCTAGACAGACAGGGACACCTACCAGATCCGAATTGGAGCTGTCAGCCAACCCCTCTGAAAAAGGAAGAAAAAAAAAAAAAGCAGGGGGCAGATTTCCTGACAGTTTTCACTTTGCCATTGAATACAAAAAAAAAAAAAAACAACAGAAAAATCGGCCCATTCAGTAAATTCATACTGTGGGAATGCTGACTTTAATGGAGTATTCAGAGGAAAGACGTCAAAGAATAAAAAGCTGCACATAATTGATGGCACCGATTTCAAAACATGCCATATTAAGGCAACATAAAAAGTCGCTCGTTTTTATGTCTTTCCATTAAAGGCTCATGCACACTATTCTGTAAGCAGCCACTCATTTAAAAACTCCAGGGAAGGAAAAAAGCAGGACAGTAAATACTAAGCACATGATTTTCAGCAAGCTCTGCCTTAGTTCACTCCGTTTTAAGTTTTCCATCATAAAAGTGTTGTAACTCACAACACTGCCAAGGAGGAGGTTGCATTTTACAGAATTACAGGAGTTTTTGCAGCAGGTATTTTACCTGCTCAGTAATCGTGACAAATTCCTGATTCAACTCACAGAAGATCCTTCTAAATACTGGAAGGGGCAGTGCAGGGGCAGGACCCATGTAAATGCTAAAGGGCTACTGCGTGGGTAAGAGTTATCTTGCATCAGGATTGCCAACGCAGCAACTTTGGAGTCACCAGCACCAGTATTTGGCAAACTGCACCTGCAAACCACCTTGCATTCATCAGAAAAACAGATCCAGAAGTTAACTGAGCCAAAAAAATAATCCCAGTGAAGATATTGTGTGTGTAAACCTCTTTTTTTATATGTTTTTCTCAAGCACACTCATTTACTAAGCCATCAGGTGGGGGTGAGGAGAGAAAGCAAAAGAAAGAAGCAGGAAAATGAAAAATAATGGATGAATGGAGGAAGAAATCAACTAAACTGAAAAGGAAAAAAGGCAAAATCATCAACTGCAGATCAACTCTCAAGCCCAGGTCTTGAGCTTTTGAGTTTGGGGATTAAACAAATAATGAAAAAGATCCAACTGAGGATTTCAGCCCAGATTTTCCTTTAGCTGCTGCGATCAGCAGGTACTCGGACTCATTTGGAACAGAGAAGAAGGAAAAATGCCTAAGAGATTCCAAACATTCTCCTTCAAGTGTTGGTAGATTGGTGGCTAAGGCATTGTGTCACCTACCATAAACACACTAATTTTGCTACAGGCTAATGGGAAAATAGAATGGGAAGAGCAGAAAACTTTAAATTCTGTCTTGACAGGTGAAAATTGGCTCCTCTCCCCCACAGTCCAAAACTAGCACCTTGCTCCTGTCAAGAGTATGACCTACACTCCATCCTCATTACAACAAAACAGGGTTCACTTGATCTTCCACGAGCTTTCAATCTCTAAAATGAACACTGACCTCTATCGTTCTGTCCCTGCAGGCAAGGTTATCCGATTTAGACAACGGTTGAGGGTGCTGTGCAGCCAACGTTGTCTGACATCATTTGTCAAACGGTTCTCGCAGGTAGGTGCAACTTCATGGGAAATGTCAGCTTCCTTCCAATTAATCCGGACAAAAGATGTCTCTAAAAATACATCTCTTCCAGCTGCCAGGCAAGAGCACCATCTGGTGTTCAGCTAATTAAACTTTCAACCTGCTTTTGGATCAAGTTTGTGTGTTTTTTTTTTTTTAATATTTTTTCTTTTTTTGTTTAAACACACTCATCTTGCACCAGATCCGACACCACGAAATAGGCACAAAAAAAAAAATTATAAATCAAGCTACGAAAGACTTTTTTTTTACCTCGGTAGGAAGTTCTTTACTTCTTTACTTCCCCCTAAAAGCCCCAATGCAGCAATACATGACCTCTTAGAATACTGCCCAGCTTGTCACAGGTGGGCTCTAAACAATTCTTGCTTCCTCAGAGAAGAGACAGCAATGTTCCCTCACCCACTGCCAAATACGTACTGTCCTTTACAAGCTTTACAACACTTTGAGGTTTTCTTGCTAACTTCTGGCTATTCCCATGATGCAGAAGCCAAAATCCTTCCCTCTCCGCAATCATTACAAAAATAGAGGTTAGTAAATGCCACTCGGTTGCTTACCTTGACCATTTTCCCTGAAGTCATAAAACACGTGAACTATCTCACTAGAAATTTTGTTTCATCCTTTACTCAATCACTCATTTATACGAAATACTCAAGAGCTCAGCGTAGTCAAATTCTGCACCAGTTTTACCCCCTTCTTTAAAAAAAATCTTTGATTTTCATTCACTTTGACAGGGATTCTGCTTTAAGAAATAACTGAAAGATGTGAATAACATCGGCCAGAACAGTTCTCAAATATATTTTCAATTGATTAAAGATGATAACTGGTCCATATTTCAGCAGTAACACATACTGGTCTATTTACACCTGTTTTAAGTGTGTTTAGACATTTAAGAACCTTTATTCAAAAGCTAAGCACTTCACAAGGGAATACTGCTAATAATAAAGGGTTTAAATACGACGTTTGCCTGACAGAGAAGTATCAGGTCACTCTGTAAAATGTAAAAAGAGATTAAGAATTCCAGATTGTTCTTGTAAAACTGATAATCCTTATGCAGGGCAACGGAGTTGGGTTAAAATGAGTCTGAACACACGTATTTCTGGACACGTGCTACGGAGAGCACGTTCCGTTTATTGCCACATCAGTTGCTAGAGTGGTAAGATGTACAAAACTGCCAAACTTCCTTTAAATTGTAAAAGAGGAGGAAAAAAAAAAGACAGGAAAAAAAAAAAAAGGAACTCAACAGCTAACCTACAATTAAGCCACAGGGGATGTACAATTCACTGTAAGTTCAGAGGAAACATCATGCATTGGATTCTTCTGGCGCTGCAGAAACACCAGAGGTTTGCTCAGCTCAGAAAAAGCCACCCCAAAACAAACAAAAAAATCCTAACACTACAGAGTGCACTTTTGATTTATTTATTTTTCTGTCTATCAGGGGGAATAAATAGCAAATATAGCTATGAGGACAAAAGGAACTCACAAAAACAAAACAAAAAAGTATTTTATACAGACATTTATTCCCTTGCTACCTAAAATAGGAACATATATAAAAAATACTCATTTGTTTTCAGACTTGGCACTTCTATAAATATATTACAAGGTTTATTTCTTCCACAAGCACCATCTTACCTGTTTGTTGGAGTGGTAAAGCTAAAAGACAGCAGCTGATTCCAGAAGGGGTCATTCTCGGAGATAGGCTCTGCTCCTGACAACTTCTTCAGGTATTCGTTTTCTGGAAGCTCGCTGATGCTGCTGCTATTCGCTCCCATCTTCTTTATTTGGCAGATCACCTTCTAAATCTTCATTTCTTAAAAAAGAAAAGAAATATTTGCAACTTTTGGTACAAATAAGGAATATCCAGATCTTAAACCAGCAATCCGTAAGGCTTTGGTTCACTGCCTTAAAGAGTTACTGAAAAGTAGAAAACAGAGGCACGTAGGAAGGCATTAGAAGTATTTTCTCATGCTGAACTTGCACAAGGAGTAAGGACAGGAACAGGTATAGTAGAAGATGCTTCCCAGAAGCAACTCTTGGTCTCAACGAAGATGCAGGATCAATTATCACTCTAGCAGTAATCTGCTGAGACTCATCATCTGTGCAGAAGCAGCTAATTCCAGACAAGACAACTCTCACAGCAGTTAGTTTAATAAACAGTAAAAAAAAAAAAATAAGGAAAACTGAAAAGAAATGAACAGATGCAACCAAAATCTGCAATGTTTGCAGCCGTTGTGGAGGCTACTTGAAGAACTTGTATTAGAGATGTAGCGTGAGCACACAGTACCCAAGTATTTCAGGAGCAGGATGCCAGTATAGTCAGGATTGAATAAGGGAGACTATTAAGAAATAAAGAGGTCTCCTTTAAAAGGCTCCCTTTAAGCCTGACCGAAAGGGAGAGAGGTACAATAACCTCATTACCTGACAGAGGTCGCATTTTGCAAAAAAAAAAAGTTCTCAAGACACTACCTGGAGCACCTGCAGAAGCCCTTTGGTCATGGGGATCACCTGCAGGAAGAAAAATTTAAGTGGTCTGGTGTAAGATCCTGCCAGGGAATTCTGCAGAGAAGCACTGGGGGATTCTTAGACGGCACAAGCTTAAAAAGGTTTTCAAAACTCTGGGTGTTTACTCCTAGAACAGAACAAACGCATCTTACCTGAAAAGAAATTTTGCCACTTCAAGTTAAAAAAAAAAAAAAAACACAAACAAAAACACAAGACTCAGTGTGAACTGCCTTTGAAATAAAGCCAATAAAAAGCTAGAGAATAAAGCAGAAGAGAGACAAAATCGCATAATAAGAGGATACTGGATCATCATTTAAAGGTAGAAGAATTGAGGTTCAGGTGGCAACGAGCTCTGAACTAGTTCTTGTTAAAAAAAAAAAAAAAAAAAAGTGATATTTCTCTTGAAAAGTGATTCATCTGCTCGCTCAAAAAATACAGAAACAATTTATTAGCAAGTCATTTAGCTCAATATGGCATTGTTACCACTACCAGTAACACCTTTTGTTCCTGAACAAGCTGGGAACACCCCCAAAGGATCATAACCTGGTCTGTGTCATGCTGTTGTACATCCAACATCTGTTCAGTGGCGGAACTCGGCTCCACCACGAGAAGCAGATGCTTCAGACCGAATGCAAGAGGTGGCTTTGCGCATCGGGACCCACCCCAATCCCAAACAGATCGGGGTACTCATAAATCTTATGCCTACTGACCTTATACAGGACCTGAATGTTAATTATTAACAGTGGTTACAGGACTATCATTCTCCTTTTTAAATTAAAAGCAGTTGGGCAAGACACACGACGTCTCTTCACAGCTTGGCGCGTGCCAAATCTTCCTTTGCCCTTCAGCATGCACAAAAATTTGAGCTTCGACACAGCAGCAGCTTCCAAGAACAAATGGAGGAGCAGTACGTGCACTGTTGGGCTTGGAGAAAAGCTTGTCACGCCCTCTCCACCTTCTGTTTGAACAGTTTTAATACTGGACCTATAATTCCTGTACTAAGTCCCCAACTGGTCGCACAACTTTGACATTTTACTAATCCAGCCCGCAAAGCTGGCTTAGAGCAAAGCAGTTCCCCCTTCCCACGCTGCCCTTGAATCTGCAGACAGCCTGAAAAACACTCTGCGTGCACAGATGAAGATACAGCTATCAATATATCTCTATATGGCAAAATATAAACAAATATATATACATTATGAAGTGCTCATTTTAAAATATAAGAATAAGGAACGGTTGTACAGACGACTTTGGGGCAATCTAGCCTCTTGGCTGCGTCTTGAATACAATCTCAGGAAAATAAATGAAGAACTGATACTTTCATGTCTGAAAAAATAAAAAGTAAAAAATAAAAAAGTCAATTCTATATAATAAACACTTGGCTTACCTTTACAATTTGCTGCTTTCTCAACTGATCCAAAAGGACATTGTTTTCCTTTCAGCCAAAGTAGCCAGAATCACTGAAAAGACAAGAACACGAGATGTTACACTGCATATTCAAGTACCAAGGAAGCTGACACAATGTCTAATTCCCGTTTGCATCCAAGAACCCAGCATTTCAAACCCCATTTCACCTGTGAAATGTTAAAACGTCCCACAAAATCCTAAGACAGAGCTTCCCAGAAGACTTAGGAACAGTAGGCATTATTTAGCTGCAATATTTGAATTCTACTACCCACACGTCTTCGGATTTTCTCTGCTCCCTCATGTTAGAGGAATATTTATACCTACAGTCAAATCTTTGTGGATTAAACATCACATGCAACGTTTATCTACAAAACACATGAGCAGAGATTGCCCCCATGGATAATAAACAGTCTAAGCCTTGTTTATTCCTCACAGTTGAATATTCACATGCAGGATCTGAGCCTAACGTTTCCAGACGTCCTCCGAAAGCATCAAGGTTAACCTCCAAAATCTGCCAATTCACCCTTCCTGGTTATTTTTTTTCCATCTTCAGGGCAACCTCGTTTCTCAGCGAACAGCCTGAAAGTTGATCAGTTGAAATATTGTATTGAAATATTTCACTGATGCCATTGGCAGATTGCAATTGACCCATTACCATGATTTCACCTTCCCTCATCTACCAGGCGCTTACAACCAATGGGGGGGAGATTTTAGGATCTGAACTAGATTTTAGGATTTATACCTGTCCCAGCACCTCGGGACAGGTACATTTTTGGACACCACTGTTACGAAGTGGAATGCTCAGCAGCAAGAAAAGAAAACCACATCTTAAAGTCTTTACGAGCAATTTATCTGTTGTCCACCGCTTGCTTTGCTGGAAAAGCAACCAGCAACTTTTCTGTTTCTCCGACATAATTCCAGCTGTAACTTTTTATTAAATAATTACTTCATCACGCCTACAAATCCGAGGGTAGAACGACAGCGTCAGGTTTTGTAGCACATCCCTCCACAGAGGGAAGGCACAGGGGCAGTAAGAAATGTTACCTCTGTGAGAAAGCTTCAAGGAGCAACAACTCAAACACTAATCCTGCTCTTCACCTTGGACAGGTATTTCTTTTTGTTTGCCCTCACCAGTGAGACTCCTGCTGCTTGTGCTAGAGGCATTAGGAGAAAAAAATATAGCTTTCAGCAAGACTATCGTGGAAGACAGAGCTTAAAAAAACAAAAAATATAAAGAACAAAGCACGTCCTAGCCTGCAGGGCTGCTCTCCAGCCCCTTGTCCCCCAGTCTGCATGCACGGGCCCAGCTGCAGAACCCAGGAGTTGCTCTCCAATTTCTTCCAGTCGCCCAGTGCTTTAATCAACCAAGATGATCTATTATTTCTTTACGGAAAGGACACGAGGATTGCAGTTGCACACATTTAACATGTTCTCCTTGTTTCCCACCAACACAACTAGAACTTGTCCATCAACCACGGCAGCATTTCAGAAATAAAAATTCAGCTACCTTTAAGCCTCAGAAAGATGCTCAGACACCATTAAAAAGGGCTGCAATTTTTTAATCCTGATCTATCTCACAGGCTACACAGTTATTTTGGCATCTCTGCTCTCCTGTAATTGGGCATTACATGCATTTTTACAACAGCTATCTGCTTGAAATGTTTCCCACAACCAGAAACCTACCTCCAGCACAAAAGGCAGACGTAGTACAGAGAGCCAAATGTGTTTTGCACGCATATGTTATTTTATACTGCCCTACACATCACGATTTATATCCCCTCTTCAGGATCTACTGCGAATGAAGCTGTATAATTACTAGCAGGTTCAATAGGCTTTCCACCCTGGAGAGCCCACGTTGAGGAAATGTCATCGCCACCTTTATCCACCCTCTCTGACAGCAGCTCATCAGCCACCGAGCAGGATTTCTGACTCTTGATACCTTCCTCACACAAAAGGAGGAGGATTCTTACATTCACAAGGCTTAACAAACCCGTGAGCCCAACTGTCAGCCATCGGCGCATTAAAACCACCCTGGGATCTTCCTGGCCACCTGATAAAATCACCAAGGCACCTGAGTTCAGCGTTTATTTGCTATATCTCTATTTTTTTTCCTGCTGAACTGATCCCACGAGGTGCTGTGGTGTTAAAACCCCAGAGCAGGACCCGGCCAGGGGCTTCCCCTGAGGCAGCAGCAGGGGTGGAAAAGGGAACAGGGCCTTCCTCAGCACCCTGCGACCCGAGCAGCGACACCACTCACCCCAGCTGGAGCAACCTGGCCGCTTTTTTGCTTGAAAAAGGGGTAAAATCGGGGGTTACATAACACGGTGCCCTACAATCAGGCGACGAGCCCAATAAGCAGGGGTTTCTCCGCTCCCCTGCCTTCAAGAAGCGTCGGCTGGAGGAAATAACAGCGCTGTACCCACACAGCCAGCTCGGACCGCCACCAGGGGAACCCAGCACCTTACCCTCAGCGCCGGCGACGGCAGGAGGCGGATTTGGGTGCCCGGCAGCCCGCTCCGCCCCGCACTCAACACACCCGGGGAGATTCGGGGCTCAGGAAGCCAGCACAGAATGCGCCCGGAGACAAAAAAGCAGCAAAAAATAGCGGCGCCGGGGGGCGAAACCGAGCACACGAAGGGAACGAGCGCGGCCCCCGCCGCCCCCTCAGGGTCCCCTCAGGGTCCCCTCACGGCCCCTAACGGTCGCGCCCCCCCCCCGCGCATGCGCGCACCCACCGCCGCCGCTCCCGGCCTTCCACGTCGCCACCGCCTCCCCAGCGCGCATGCGCGCGGGCCGCCGGTGGGAGGGGGGAGGGGGCGCGGCGCGGGGCGCGCTGGGAAATGTAGTTTTCGGCAGGGAGCTGAAGCGGCGGGGCCTGTGGGGTTTTTATACACAATAAAATATAAAGTGGTGCAAAAGCGCTGCCCGCCAGTAATTCCTGCTGCCCCCAGTAATTCCTGCTGCTCCTTGGGCGGAGTTCATCTGGCCGATTAACACACCCAAATAAAAATCCCTCTGCACCACATCCGTGGCAGCCTTTGGAGGCTGCTGGCGCCCCGTTTTACCTCACAGAACCTCCTACAAATGTACGTTCAGGCCCTTAGGACGCTGAATAATTAGCAAAATAAAGCTTTTCCAACTTTAGTTTACGTTTTTTTGAACATATTTGGAATATAGAGGTGCGCTTCACAGAATGGCGGAGTTTGGGAGGGAGCTCTGTGTTCATCCAGTCCAGCCCTCAAATTAATTTAAGTCCTCAGCATCCAGGTTCCTCCATGAACCACACGGAAAGCACCACATCACACCTAGACCTCCCCATAGTGGAAAAAAAAATTAATGGCTGATTTGAATTTATCATTTTCTTCAGGTATTTTCAAGCAAATGAATTTTCTGATCCATCCCCAACAGGATTTGAATCCACCCAGACAGCTTTAGCACTGGAGATCTTAGAGCGAGATCTGCACAAGTGGTTTGGTGCCTAAAGATGCCTAGCTTGCTATTTTCTAAAAGTCTTCAGTAGAAATGAAGCTGTTACCTTGCTTTACTAAATTCTGGTAGACATCCACCTGCTGCCATAGATCTGTAAATCTTGCTTCTACTGAGTAACATGAAGAACTTTTCTCAGTTATTTTTTCTTGGTATTTGTATTCTCACTTCAGAACTTCCTTCTTTTCTCTCTGCTTGCTTTTCTTAAACATAACTTCGTGCAGTACTTTGCAGGTGACCTCCTGCACCCTTGCCCAGCTTCGGGATGTAAAAGCAGGCAGTTTGTTTCTTTCACCTGTTTTTCACATTATTTGTGTGCTAAACTATTTACACTCCAATAGGATTATTGACCTATTCCTGGAAGAGAAAAAAAACAGATTTGCAACACAGATTTCCTGTCCAGACTTCTAGTGAATACCACATTCAGGCAAATTTTATACTGTGTATTCCTGTGTTTAACTGCAGCTATTGGATGTACTAAAACATGCCAGAAAGCACAAGCGGTGTGATTCTAACAAACAAGACGTATTTGCATTATCTGCCTGCTTTGCTTTTTGAGAGGCCTTTTTGTACTTGTTTAGAGTGCTAAGCACACAACTAGAAGCCTAGTTTTCACTGCAGTCTGATTTACTGTGTACTAACACAGTACTAATACTTTCTTTTTTTGCCCCAAGCATGGAGTAAGCTTCTGTCGTCTTCAAATGTGATCTTTCACCTCAAATTATTTCAGTAGGAAATAAAGACATGAGCATGAGGGAGCAAGATGGAGCTCCTTAGTGCAAAACGTGCACAGTTAGTATTGTCTTTTATTGCATGAATTATACCACGTGCGCATGCTCAGAATAACAAAACCAGCTTTTAATATCACAAAGGGATACCAGTCTAGGAGAAAGCTCTGTCTGTGAAACACCGATCAGATGGAGGCTTATGTTGAAAGGGTGTTGTGAAAGCTGATTTCACAGTAATACAAACTTCACTTCCTTATAGGCTGGTTTATTAAGGGACATAAAGCAGCATCAGGTGACATGGGACAAGGAATTTTCTCTGATTCAACTCATTACAATGGTCCGATACCCAGCTGTGAACACTGCAGACTGATCCCCACGATTTCACAAAAAAACAGGCAGTGGTAGGAAGCAACATTCCTCACCAGAGGCATCTGACAGGCCTATCAGGCAAATAAGTCTTCGGTAGAAGAAAACACGGTTCAAGAACGAACCCAGACCCCGGTGTCAGTTCAAGGGCAGCGAGTTGCCTCTTACCACTTCGATGCACAGCCCTTTAATGTGTAATAGGATTGAATGAGTCCCAAAGTATTTTCCAGCTCTTCTTGGTATCATTATACCCTCTAGATACCACCCTCTACGTGCTATCCATGAAACATTTATATATTAAAATAAAAAGGTATGCCCATAGGATTTCTGGGAAAGCCATAAATCCTAAATAGCAACCCCAAATTCCTGGATTTTTTATTTATTTATTTATTTATTGTTGGTTTAATTATTAGTTTGGAATCATTTAGAGAGTCCTCTGGTTTGGCAGAGAAGGACAAAGCAGGAATTATTAGTTCTGCTCCTACAAAGCACAGAGGCATCATTTTGGGATGCAATTCAGCACCAGAACACATCTTCCCAGGAGGAGGCATAGGATTTGCTCAGTTCGCTTTGTTTATCGTGAAGCGCGTAGTTTTATGAACTCCTTCAGGCTGGGGACTGTCTACAGCTTTTCCTAAGAACAACTGTACGAAGCAGCTAAATTTTAAATAAAGTCCTGCTTTATTATCATTCAAATTACACAAGCACGGTAAAAGATTTTAGTCCTTTTTTTTTTTTTTTTTTCTAAACACAGACCTGCATCGTTTGAAACCACTGCAACAGAATATAACGCAACAACTCTCTTGCATCATGCACCTGCTGATCCTTTTCAGGAAAGAAAGGCACAACGTTTAAAGGAAAAAAATAAATGACTAGAAGTATCAAATCAAGACTTTTTGCTACGGAAATTTTGCATATAGCGTAACTCTTTTAGCTCATCTGCAAATTTCACACAGCAGTCTGTATTCCTCGTAAGTTGACCGTAATGTTTATGCTGCCACAATGCAATTGATAGTTCTCTAGCGAGGTCAAGAACAGCTTAGTTTCGAAGTGGAAGAATGAAGTATTGCACTCGCAGTCAGTGAAACTAAGAAGCAACACGTTTATCTTCCAAAGCTAGCTTAATCCATAAACTATTTCACCTAAATCTCTAGTCATGCCCGATAGGTTATAGATGCAAAGTGGTTCCAAGGGAGGGAAATGAAGAATAATTTAACACGGTTTTCAAACGTTTTAAATAAGAAATCTGCTAGCTGCCATTTTTAGTGGCAAAAGAGACCTTCTGCTGTACGTGATAAGGGGTTTTATTCAGCTGAAATGTGCAAAGAAGTGCCTCCAAGTGAGAGAAATATCAATCACCAGTTCATACTGGATACCAGGGAATGAAATCCTTCTGAATGAATTCCTTTAATCTGTTTTCTTGTCAGGAAGTTCTGTGGCTCTCTTTGCAGCGATTCCATTCGCAACCCCGTTGCTTTCAAACTGGAAATAAAAGAGAGCACCGTTAAAAGGAGACGTCAAAAGAGACCAGAACAGTGACATTTGGGGATTAAAATGATTTTCAGAAGCAAGGCCAGTGAAAACCTATAAAGAAATCTGCCCCCAGATTTACATCTGCTGATTTTACATGTGATGATTTGGGGCTTAAACGCATTAATCTTACTCGGTGAACTCCAGACTCATCCTCCTTATCCCTTTCGCTGGCTGAAGGTGCCCGGGGGTTTCCAGCACTGCCTCCTTGCCCTCGTTTTGTGCCTGTCGTTTCCTGCACGGCTTTCTTGGGCCACACGCGCTTAATGAAAGGTGCGATGACAGGGTAGATGTACGGCTCCAGGAACTTCTTGTAGACCCAGAGAAGAACGGGAATGACGATACAGGGAATGCACACCATGGTTTCCTCTTGTTCTGGGACAAAGCTGCTAGGAAAAACCACCTCAGATTTAGAAAAACAACCTCAGATTACACTTTCTGCATGCAACGAGGTAAGAAAGCAAAGTCTCAAGAGAGGATTTTAGTTAATGTTTAAACAGAAAAGGTTCTTTAACAATAAATCTTTAAAGTTTCAAAAACACTGCCGTTATTCCTGGAGAACAGCTGTATGTTCCCATGTTATAAAGACCTCGGGAACAATAAGGCTGAGATTCCTGGCATCTTAACAAAAAAAAGAACAAAGATTGCTATTAATTCATCACCCCTCCAGCTGCAAGTTTGAAAGACATAGCCAAAAAGGTTTTGCTTAAACCAAACTAAAAAAACATAAGCAGTGATCCGAAGGGCCAATCCTCGTTTGGGATCCTTGCTTTGCTCTCCCAAACTGTCCTAGAGAAGTGTAGCCCCACTCCCTGGTAACGTCAATTCCAGGCAACTGCTTCCAAGTGTAATTTTTGCCACTTCAAAGGCAGTTTTACAGGAGCCGAGTCTCCAAAGGCAGAGAAAAAAACATAATAGGAATGAGGTAATCTATTAAAACCCTTTGAAAAGATTTATGCTCCCTGTTCTAGAGCTTCCTAGATATTAAATCCTCTGTGTGATGCTGAGTCCTCAGCCACTAGCTAAAGAATATACGTGGGGGAATCAACAGAGGCTGCCTCTCTGAGAATGGACTGAGTCTGTGCAGTCACTGGGTATCAAGAGTCCAGGCTGAAAAATAAGTTCAACTTCTGCCAGCTACAGAACCAAGGTCGGTTGTTTTAGTTCCAGTGGCTAACGTATTGAAACGTTTTTTCCCCCCAACATTCCCCTGTGATTCCGTGATGCTGTTTTGTGGTTGGCAGGGTTTATTTTTAGGAAAAACAAACAGGGCGACAACAAAGGGTGAAACGTTAATTTCTTTAGGCTTTGCTCCTTTGTGTTAAAGGCTTTTGTTTCTCCCTAAAGCAGCGCAGAGGGCAAGCGTGACACTGCAAATACAAGCACGTTCGCTCTTCTTGTTCCCAGCTCATTCTTACGTAAACACAGAGAAGCCGGGCACACAAACGGCTTCGCTCAGCCCCTTAAGGCCGAGCCGGCCTAGCCCGGCCACCTCACGCAGCCCATCCCCGCGGCGCCCCCCGGCACCAAGCCGTCCCCCACCCGCCGTTACACGGCCGAGCTCCGTCTCCCGGTGCCGTTTGCCTCCCTCCCCTCTCCCCAAACCCTGGAGACGAACGGCGGCGCGGCGGCTCCCCAAAAAAACACCCCCTCCCCCCCTCACCTGAGACCGCAGCTCACCCCCGTCCTCACCGCGCCGCGCCTCCCTCCCGACTGCCGCCGCACCGGAAGCAACCCCCGCACTTCCGGCGGGCGCGCCCCGCCCACCCCGACCAATAGGGAGCGGCGCGCGCGGGTCACGCGCCCCACCCCCCAACTCGTCGGCGTGACGTCACGCAGACGTGACGTCACCGCGATGACGTCACCGGCGCGGAGAAGACAGAGACGGGGCGGGTGCGAACAGAGCTTTATTGGGGGCGGGGGGAGGGCTACTCCCGGGCCATCAGCTTCTGCTTCTTCAGCTTCTTCTGCGAGATCTGCGGGGGCAACGACCACAGGGGGGCGGTAATTAGTTAATTAATTCATTAATCACCCCTCCCTAATTAATTAACACCGCCTAATGATGCTGAGGTTGCTCAGAACCGGTGTTTGTTTTCACGGGTACTCCAAAGGTGTCCTAAGAGAAGTCATCACGGCAACCTTCCCGTCCCCAAAACGCCCCCTTACCCAAATTTGGGATTTTTAACACCAAAAAAACCCCTCTTAAAAGCACTCCGCTTTTTTACCTTTTTCTTCTGAGCCACTTCTTCTTCCGGCTTGGGGACGATCTGCTCCTTCTCGGTCAGGATCATCTCGATGTGGCAGGGGGAGCTCATGTAGGGGTTGATCCGCCCGTGGGCTCGGTAGGTGCGCCGGCGCATTTTGGGGGCCTTGTTCACCTGGATGTGCTCGATCACCAGCGAATCCACGTCCAGCCCCTGCGGAAAAGGAATAAAACCCGAAGGATTCGGCCTTATTGTGCCTTAATTCGCCCCACAAATAAAATCCTGCAGCAGAACCGCGACGCCGCAAGGCAGAGAAGCACCAAACTCTCCCCCTCTGGTGCTTTTGGGGGATTTTAGGAGCTTCCTCTGGGGCACAAACGCACAGAGCCGCAAGAACGGGGTGCATTTAATAACATCCACCCCACCCACCTTGAGCTCAGCGTTGCTCTCCGCGTTTTTCAGCATGTGCAGCAAGAACTCCGCGCTTTTCTTGGGCCAGCGCCCCTGCGTCCAGCCCCACTGCTTGGCCTGTGAGAGAAAAGGAGAAGGGTTTTGGTCCCAGCACGATGTAATTCACCCTTTTATTCTTATTAGCTTGTAATTACGCGTCCTTTTACTTCGATTGCTCAGAGTAAGAATTTCTTTTCACGTTGAATCCAAAGGTGTCCTAAGAAAGTCATCACAGCAATCGAAGGGAACGAGATTCTACGCCTCGCACAAGAGCAAACCAACAGAATTAAATATAATCTGGTATTTGATACCACAAATAGGTGCGATGCTTGCTGTATCAGAGCTCAGAGCAACTCTTGGCTCAAAATGATGCTTTCACACGACGTTATCAACGACTGCCCATCATCCACGCCACATGAACATCGCTTTTTGTTCCTTCCGTAAGGAAACGAACCCAAAACCCTTCCCAGGTCTTCATCCCAGCCCTCACCTGGGCGCATCTACCAACGCCTCCGTTGTAGCGACGGAAGGGAACGCACTGCTTCTTCAGGGTCACGTCCTTCAGGTACTTGGTGGCCTTGCGGATGTGCATGCCCTTGATGGCCTGGGCAGTCTCACGAGTGTTCTGACAAGAAGAAAAAAAACCAAACAAACCCAGTGAAAGCTTCTCTTAACGCTTCTTTCCACGTTACAACGGGAGTAAAAGCACTGGATTTTCACCTACAATTCTTAGTATGACCCCCATTACTGAGTTCACAGCTCTCTGATGCCTTTATACTGTTTTTATACCCCGAGCTTTCCACCCCACAATTTTAAAACTCAGGATTTCTCCTTATCACAGCTCCCTCTTTGGCCACTAATCCAAAAAAGCAGAAGCCTGAATGATACATTCCTGTTAAAACATCCAATATGGCACCTCAGAGGAAGCAATGAGAACACAAGCTATACAAACAAGGCACAAAATTTAACCTCTATGTAAGGGGATTAAAAAAGAGAGAGTGAAAAGCATCAGAAGAAAAATTAAGGATAAGGTATCGGTGCTTAATGAATTTACTCTTTGATTTCTGCATTTAATATATGATTATAATAGAAGAACAAACCAAAATAAAACTTTTTTCACCTGCACTATATAACACTCATCAGAAAAGCATATTCTCAGCTTCGTTTTCGTGATTACCCCAAATTATTCTTATATTCCCTGCTAAGTTTTCCAGTGCAATGCATGAACTCGTATCACCGCTCATGCCAAAAGCTTGCTGCCATACTTCTCAGCCACTAAAATGACAGGACGAGCAGGGAAATCCTTCCCAATAGAGACAAATACAACAAATCACTATTTCTAGTCCAATTCCTCCTGCTACCTTCCCCCCAATTGCCTGTTTCCTTCTCTATTAGCTCTATAAGGCCGCAATCTAAGAACAGACCCTTTTATTTTTGTTCCTGCGGATAAAGGTCATTACAAGCAGCTTGAGCACATGCAGGCCGTAACCTACAGCACCACACTTCAGTAATTAACTGATAAAATGGGAAAATAAAGGCCACCTGCTTCCAAAATCCAGCTTGGGTTTCCCCAGCGTGCACCGGCCACGTACCTTGAAGTGCACCCGCAGGTTGGAGCCCCGGGACTTGCATGCTGCGGAGAGAAGAGACCAATTTCTTAAAAAAAAACAACGATTTTAGGGTGTAACATGGAAATAGAGGTTGGGAAACAACTCACATTTCGTGGGGTTCTCCGGATCCAGCGAGTAGCGGACCATCCTGGGAGCTCAGCTGCGAAGAAAAGGGAAAAAAAATCACATTAAGCTTCTAATACAGACATGGAGAAGGCTGAGCTCTTTCCTCAGAGCCGACAGCTAGCTGAAAAGGCCCCTCGGAGATAGATTTTCCACGATTAAATCTAAATATGCCTTAAGAAAACGTGTGTCCCCCCCCCTCCTTCCCTCCCCGCTGCCTCAGGGCCCGCTCCCCCCTCACAGCCCCGGCACCTCCGCGCTCCGCCATCTGCGGCACCAGCGCCACAAACATCGATGGCGGCAGCGAGCCCGAGCCTCCCCCGAGGCCCCTCATGGCCTCCCCGAGCTGTTCGGGCTCGGATGATGCCGGATGGAGGCGGATGGCGGCGGATGATGGCGGACGATGAGCCCTCACCTCACGGAGGCGGCGGGGAAGAGGAAGGGCGGCGCCAGGCGGGAGGCGGGGAGAGCGGCGGGGCCGCTCTCGCGAGACAACGCGCGGGGTCCCTCAGCTCTGTCGTGGCCATCGGCTGTCGCGACAGAGCCGTGCACCACACGATAACACAGAGAGAGTGGCTGAGAGCGGGGTCCAAACGCTGTTTGAGGTCCACAAGGAGCCTGAACCCGGTGGCCGAGCACTTGTGGGTGCGGAGCCTCGCCCCAACGCCCAGCCCGCCCCTCCCGTCCCGTTTGTGAGGGTTAAAAATTAGGGTTTTGCAGTGAAAAAGTCCGTCAGTCCTGCAGATCCTAAAGGGATCGTGCTGGCGTAACGGTGGGGAGGAGGTTAAAAGGGTAAAGGGACAGTGGAAGGTCCAAAATTCCCAAAATGACCAAATAAAAATGTATATATTTGTATATGTTTGTACATATTTGCACCCCTGGGTACAAGAGGGACATAATGCCCTGGGATGTGTCCAGAGATAGAGGTGAAGGGTCTGGAGCACAAGTCCTGTGAGGATCTGAGGGTGTTTAATCTGGAGAAGGGGAAGTTTTATTGCTCTTCCCAAAGACCTCAGAGACCTCCTTGCTCTCCACAACTCCGTGAAGGGGTGGGGAGCTGGGGTCGGCCTCTTCTCACCCATAACTAGCAATAGGACCAGAGGGAATGGCCTCAAGTGGTGCCAGGGGAGGTTCAGGATGGAAATGAGGAGATTTTCTGTCAGAAAGTGTCAATAGACACAGGGACAGGTTGCCCAGGGAGGTGGTGGGGTCACCGTCCCTAAGGGTGTTCAAGGAGAGGTTGGACGTGGTGTTTAGGGACGTGGTTTAGTGGTGACATTGGTTGTAGGGTGATGGCTGGACCAGATGATCTTGGAAGTCCCTTCAAACCCTAATTATTTTAGGATTCTACATCCAGGGTTGCCCTGTTTCAGGAACTGTGCAGGTCCTTTGCCTATTGTGGGGCGAGTGGCACCAAAGGGCCAGGGAGGTTAATCCCTTCAGTCCGTCTGTAGCACATTTGGGTAATTCCTACTGTCCTTAACCCTATTTCACTTCTGGGAGCTTCTGCCGGTGCCTTTGCCCCATAACCAGGACAACAAGAAGGGGGTGAGATGGGCTGCGTGGAGAGGCAGATTCGCCACTGAAAGCAATTCCAAAATTGCCCTGGCAGCTTCCTGGCTATGCAGGGAAGACACCTGTTTTATTAAAATAAGACACCTTATTTATTAAAAAAAGACCCAGACAAACCAATTTTTCTAACCCTCAGGCCAAGGTGGGAGATCAATTCGGTGAGGCTGAAGCAAGTCCAAGTGCTGCAGCTAGATGGCAGGCTAGGATTAGACTAGAGAGCAGGGACACCACATAGCATGAGAGAAAAAAACAAAAGATTCATATTTATGGATCACAACTAGTATTTATTGCAGCATTATATATATATATATATAAAAATCGAACCTTTATGTGTTAATGGAAAATGCATTTCTCGTTGTAGGTTGTGTTTGCTCGGGAAGTTGACCAAGCAGCTTTGCAGTAAAACGAAAACGTCTCCTGAAAGTGGTACCCAGCTACAGCAAAACGCTTAGAAGAAAAATTAGATGGAGTGGGAGAATAAAAAAGCAACACAAAAAATGTTGATCTGCTGTCCAGGCACATCCCTGGTGTGAGAGAGGTCCGGATTAAACTCTGTTTAGATTAAGCAGGCAGAGCAAGATCCTACTGCCCACGTGAATGCTCGGACCACTGGGATATTTTCAGATCTCCTCTTTAACACTAATAAACTCCACAGCTTTGAGGCTAGGATTTCGCCCAGATGAGATGCGGAAAATATTTGAGCTATCGCAAATATTTACACGGGCGGAAAGCGCAGAGCCGTAATTTTAACCACAGTTCCCCCTTCACCTGCCTTAAAAGGTTCCTTTGACTTTGCTGTCGAGGAGATGCTTTCTGCATCTTTTCTTACAGCCTCAATGTCTCCGAGTAACTCGTTCAGGACCGACCTCAAAGCAGGGAAACCTCACAGCACTGCTGGGGTATGGGCAGATATTATTTCTTCATTTTATATACGAGGTTCCTGTGGAAAACAATAAATAAATAGAAGCCAATGCGAAGGAGGATGAGCCTTGTCAAAATACACACGCAACAGCCTTTCTAAGCCAAGGATTACTAGAGAAAAAGAGACTCATGACTTTGAGGAACAGTAAAAATGGAAGAAGATCTCTCTGAGAGGGGTTTCGACACTTCCTTAGTGTCTCGGTTTCTTTTTCTGTGGAACAGAAATGGTGATGTTTCCAGGAACACTACGCGTCCAGATGTAATAGATTAAAACTGAGCAAAAACTGAGGTCCTCAAGCACTTCCACTGCAGCAATCTCCACTCACGGCCAGCCTGAGTGCAACTCTCCATCGTTACTTCTGCTCTCCATGGGAAGGAAACCATGGGCAGCACCTTTACAGGCAGCTGCTCAGCAGCAGAGCCCAGGAGCAACGGGCCATTGAGAGAAAGCTGGAAGGGAGATGTGAAAAATAAGCGCGATGGGAATCACCCCGGGGTCATTCATCAGTCGAATCCGAAGCCACATCCTAACCACAAGGGGCAAAGATGTTCCTACCCGTCCTGCTTGGTCCTTGGCATTTACCTTACAGCCGCGGCTTGTGGAGCCCAAAGATTTCTTTCACAGAAATCCATACAAACGGGTCGCTTGCCCTAATGGTTAAGCAGAAAAACCTGAAGGCAAAAAGCACCCAGTACCTGTTCTAAATCAAAACCAGCTTGAACGCCGGAGCTGGAAAGTGCTGAAGGCTTCGCAGCCTTCCCACAGCTGCCCGCACCTTCTCCCTGAGCTCTATAATATGCCTTATGCATGCGTGTGTTTAAATATAGGTATAAAATACGTGTTGTATAATAAATGTAAGTTAAATATAATGATGTATTCATGTGTTGTTTTTTTTTATAAAACAAAGTGGGGACCTGCCAGGAGCACGGGCAAAAGGACACATCAATAGGTGAGGCTGTAAGACTCGATGATTGCTGGCGGCTCAGCCAAGAGTGACGGGTTCATCCACCCCTGCACGCCCAGATAGGGGGAAATCAGTGGTAAAACAAACCTCCTGTGCGATTGAATAACCTTGTAGCCGAAGTCGGTGTTTATTCGACGCGTTCCCTGCCAGCGAAGCATTTACGCAGGTCGTGCAGGGCCGTGACTGCTTGTTCCTGGCTTTCAGGAACACCACCAAGTCCTCCACTAAACTGTATCGCTGAGCTCTACGTCTAAGCGATGGATTTGGGAACGCTCAAAACCAAGCCCTGGACAGCTGGGGCAGGATATAGGCTGGGAAGTTTTCCCATTATTCTGCTTTGGGGTCTTTTGGAGGGCGATCACCACGTGGTGGTCCCGAAGAGCCCTCCAGGCTGCTGCTGCTGGGGGCAAGGCAGGTGTTTTGGGGGCTAGGAAGGCATTTTGGGGGCTAGGAAGGCATTAGGGAGCTGGGCAACCACGTCCCCTTTCAATCTGAGCTCTGAGGACATCTACTGACCACGCTTCCCCTCCAGATTTGGCCACGTTTATGCAAAATCTGCAAATTTAAGGGAATAAGCGCGTGGATGAGGATACCCTCTCCGTGCATCAACCCCAAATTCCTCCTCTCCGGACTCTGCAGCAGCTCCAGCCCGGCTGTGACAGGGAGGGAACGCATGCACGGTAAAAAGGTGCAATTACCAAAAAAAAAAAAGGTGGTTTTATTTATTTATTTTTCGTTTTGCTGGTTGCAGAGGTGTTGATGCGGGGGCCGGCTTCCAACCCGTGCTCGTGCTGTGGCTGGAGGTGCTGTAATGTCCCACCTATGATCAGGATGAGATTGATACATGGAGAAGAGAGAAAAAGAGAGAAAAAGAGAAAAAAAAAGAGAGAAAAAGAGATAAAAGTCATCAAAGAAACCACATCACGTTGCTCAAGCACATCTGGGAGAACACAAAGGGAGCGGGAAGAGTTTGTCCTTGACGATGGGGACCTGCCGGGGAGGGAGAGGGCGGCCAATTTGGGATCAAAGCCTTCTGGCAACCTCCCCCTGTTGGAGATGGCCGGAGGCAGGTACGAACCATCCCGTTCCCAACGCCGAGAGGAATTAGGGTTCGGCAGGAATGCGGGGATTTACCCCTCCAGGCCCACCGTGGCCGCCCAAACAGCTCGGCCAGGAGAGCACGTGCTCGCTAAGACCCCCCAGGCCCAGATGCCAGGGGATTTAATGTGGGACAGGAGGCCCGGGGCGGCTTTGTAGGGCCGCTGGCAGGCTGAGCTGTAAATATTCCCTCACAATCAAAGGCATTCAGCTCGGGATTACGCGCCGGGGGCTCGGTGGTTGAGTAAAACTACAACCAAAGGGACCATTTGGAGTCAAGACGGTGACCGGAGAGGCAGCTGAAGCGTTTTTATTTTCCCTCCGGTCCTTTGGGGCCAGGGATCCGGAGGCTGTGGTGTAAGAAATGGGTTCGGAAGGATGTGAGGGGACACAGAGAGGTCCCCGGGGATATGGGTGACGCTGTGGGAGCATGTGAGGTGGTTTCATAACCCGGTGGAGATTAGCGGGGAGCAAGCAGAGCCAGAGAGGCCTACGGAGCCTCGCGCCGCTTCGAGGGCCCTCGTCGAGGGGCTGTGCTTCAAAGGGTGTAGGGCCGGAGCTGTAGGGTCAGAGCTTTAGGGTCAGCAGCGTGAAGGATGGGTGTGAAATGAAGATATGAGACCCGCTCTCGCCCCGTTTTCATGCCCGCAGAATAAAGGTGTCCAGGGTGGGATTAATAATGCATATAAATGGCCTAAAATGGCCGGCTCGAGCTTTGGATTGAGCATCTTTTGGGGGAAAGGAGGGGAAAAAGGGGGGAAAGAGGGGAAAAAGGGGGAAAGGAGCAGGAAAAAGGAGAAAAGGAGGGGGAAAAGGGGGGAAAGGAGGGGGAAAAGGGGGAAAAGGAGGGGGAAAAGGGGGAAAAGGAGGGGGAAAAGGGGGAAAAGGAGGGGGAAAAGGGGGGAAAGGAGGGGGAAAAGGGGGGAAAGGAGGGGGAAAAGGGGGGAAAGGAGGGGGAAAAGGGGGGAAAGGAGGGGGAAAAGGGGGGAAAGGAGGGGGAAAAGGGGGGAAAGAGGGGAAAAAGGTGGAAAGGAGCAGGAAAAAGGAGAAAAGGAGTTGGAAAAGGGGGGAAAGGAGGGGAAAAATGGGGGAAGGAGGGGAAAAAGGAGGGAAAAAGGGGGAAAAAGGGGGGAAAAGGGAGGGAAGGGGGGAAAATAGGGGGAAAATAAGGGAAAAAGGGAGGAAAGAGAGGGAAAAAGAGGGGAAAGGAGGGAAAAGAGGGGAAAAAGGGGGAAAGGAGGGGGAAAAGGAGGGAAAAGGGAGGGAAGAAGGGGGAAAAAAGAGGAAAAGGGAGGGAAGAAGGAGGAAAACAGGGGAAAAAGGGGGGAAAAAAGAGGAAAAGGGAGGGAAGAAGGAGGGAAAATGGGGGCAAAAGGAGGAAAACAGGGAAAAAAGAAGGGGAAAAAAAGAGGTGTGTGGTTCTTATCCCAAAGCAGGTCCCCGGTCGCCCCCCAGCCCACCCCACGCGTGTCCCATGGGCGCCCCTCACTCCCTCTCCACCTCCGCGGCCCTATAAGCGTCACCCCCCTATAGGCATCACCCCCCTATAGGTGTCCCTATCCCTATAGGTGTCCCTATAGGTGTCCCCGAGCCCCCTCCCACCCCATAAACGTCACTGGGAAGGGAGGGGAGGGGGGTGCCCTATGGGACCGGCCCCTTAAAGGGCGGCCCCCAGCGCCGCCCCACAGGCGGCCTCTTATAAGAGCGGCTCCCGGCCGGCCCCTGCCTCAACCCCACAGCCTCGACCCCCCGCCTCGGCCATGAGCAGCCTCCTCCTCCTCTTCCTCACCTTCCTCCTCCTCAGCACCGGCCTCACTGCTGAGGGGGGACCCCACAGGGGCCGAGGCGGGGACGGGGGAGGACGAGGAGGGAGGGGGTCGCCCCTATCGCCACCCATGTCGCCGACAGTATCGCCGACAGTATCGCCGACCCCTCTGTCGCCACGGGTGAGGTTCAGCCTCCACTCGGCCTCCGAGGCCGAAGGCTGCCCGCTGGCCCTGGGGCGGGAGGGGAGCCTGCAGGAGTGCGGCTTCAACGCCACCGCCAAGAGCTTCTTCATCATCCACGGCTGGACGGTGAGCCCTAAAGGGGACCCTATATAGGGCCAGGGGGTGAGGGGGGACAAGGGGATGTGACCCTATGGACAGCTGCCACCCTACCGGGTGCTGCCACCCCTCAGGAGTCCCGTACCGTGGGGTAGGGGTTGCTTAAGGAGTCCCCAAATCTCCAAATGCACCTGTGCCATATGGCTCTGTGCCTCATGGGGTGAGCACAATTCAGTGCTTTTTCTGCTTTGATCCCCTTAAAATGGGACTAACCCCATAAAGGTGGTAGTTGGGACACGTGTAGCTCCGTATCCCTTATTTGCTCTCCTCAATGAAGCAGCAGAGGGCAGATGAAGCCTGCCAAGCTTTCCCTTTCTGCCTTTTCTGGGCTGCTTGGGGACTCTTCAGTTCCAGGACTGAAAAATTATGTTGCAAACCATCAGGTTTCCTCAAATTGTTGAGGAACGAGCGATAAGGTGGCCACCCTAAGAGGCAGGGTGGCTAATTACAGCCAGGATCTGTCAAAACCTGGCTGTCCTACCCCATAAGCATGCTGTAATGGGGTTTGCAGAGAAGCCTATATCAGGGCAGGACGCATATCCTAGATGAAAACTTCCCAGAATGCTTAATGGGGGCCCTAAAATCCAGCTTCTGACCCCGCTCTCTCCCCCAGATGAGCGGCATGTTCGAGACGTGGCTGGGCAGCCTGGTGGCCGCCCTGCAGGAGCGGGAGAAGGAGGCCAACGTGGTGGTGGTGGACTGGCTCTCGCTGGCCCACCAGCTCTACACGGACGCGGTGAACAACACGCAGGTGGTGGGGAGAAGCATAGCCCGGCTCCTCGACTGGTTACAGGTAGGGTGAGAGGGAACGGGGGCTGTGGCAACCTTCCACGAGCGATTCTTGCACAAGGGAGCCGAGTTTACGCCAGCCCCGATGCTCACGAGCAAGGGAAGGAGCTGGTGTAATCCCGACCCCGAGGCATAGTGGAGCAACGCCTCGCTGCAGTGCTTACCTGGGAGATGCTGCTTGGGTCAGCTCGGATTATTTCTTTTTCCTTTTCAGGAAAATCCTCTTTTTAAGCTTGAGAACGTCCACCTGATCGGGTACAGCCTGGGCGCCCACGTCGCTGGCTTCGCTGGCAACCACGTCCATGGGACGATCGGCAGAATTACAGGCAAGTGGCTCTGTAAGCAGCCTCTCACCTCTAACAGGGGCAGCAAGCTTCCCCGAAAAGCCTCGTCTCGTTTTGCTGTGATGTTTCGGGCTGGTGTGGTCAGAAATGACAAGCTTCCTACCTGTGGCTGCGGTGTGGGGCACGGCTCTCTTTCCACATGAAACCGTTTTAATTTTGAGCTGCAAAAATCGAAGTGTGGGGGGTGTCGGTGAAAAATCTGAGGATCCATTGATCTCGAACGCTTCTGAACTCAAATGTGGACTCAAAATCCAAAGCCTGTGAGTGTTACTGATTCTGTAATCGTAGCTCAAACTAATGAGGGTGAGCTCCCCTGGGTCCAGTTTGTCCCATGAGATGCTTGGTCAAAAAGAAATCAACTCCACATTCTGACAGGATCTTGGACAGGATGCTTTGTACTTCAGAGAAACAGATTTCAGTGTGTAATAACTTAGGATGTGATAGAAGAGAGCTTTAAGGGTTTAAATCTGACATTGGCAGTGAGTTCCTCAGCCTAATAAAAAAAAATAAATCTATGGGTAAAGCAGGAAAAGCACCAAACAAGTTAAGCACCTGAGCTGTTCCCCAATTTAAGGCTGTGAGCGAGGCTCAGAGGTAACAGACTCAAAGCCCTGATGGGATCTCAGATGTAAAAATGACCTGGCTGCTGCTTAAAACCCCTATTAGTCCCTCCATATGGCCAGGCTGAAAATAAGCTAAATGGAAGCCAAGGCAGCTTTGGCTGCCAGCAGTCCCTGTGGGGTGCTAGACCTCTTCTGGTCTGCAGTCTTCTGCCACCTCTGAAGCGTTTTTGTCACTGACCTGGCACGGATTGATGGCTCCAGGTTGCCTGTTGGATGTAATTGCTGGAAATGGAGCAGCCTGGATGGTGTCGCCCCAAGAGTTTTATGGGGTATCTTCATCTGTTTCTTTGTGAACCCATGGTGAAGGGCTCCTGGGGAGCAGTATCTGCAACGGGGCAGGGTCTGGCTGTGCAGCACCTGGCCGGGAGGGCTCCTGGCATCAAATTCTTGCTGATTCCGTGTGAAATAACCCAATTTCTTACCTGCTACGCCAGGCTTGGATCCAGCCGGCCCCATGTTTGAAGGAGTGGACCCCAGCAAGCGCCTCTCCCCTGACGATGCCAGCTTCGTGGACGTCCTGCACACCTACACGAGGGAGACGCTGGGGGTTAGCATTGGGATCCAGATGCCCGTAGGCCACGTTGACATCTACCCCAACGGGGGAGACTTCCAGCCCGGCTGTGGATTAAGCGATGTCTTGGGAGCGATTGCCTACGGGAGTAAGTTCCTCATCACTTATTTAACCTCTAGGCTGCTGACAAATAGACTTGGGCTGATGCTGGGGGATGAGTTGATTTTTACAAGAGCAGAGGAAATGACTTTTTTCCCCTCCTAAACTGTCTGTACCCTTGGAAACTAGACTTGCTTTTAGCTCCGAATAACACTTACTAACACCTCATCATAACCTGTGGCTGTCCCGTGCTGCCTCTGGAATCCCCTATAAAGCCCTAAGCGACCCATCCTCTTCAGGAATCTAGCACTAACCTCTCGAATTGCTGCTCTTCCAACAAAAAAAAAGTCCAGTTTGGCCTCGTTCAGCTGAAAAAGCTGTTGCTCGCTGTGTCTTTACCAGCTGCTGGGGTGACAAGTACTTAAACAAAATGTATCCCTTGCCGCTCTGCTCCTCTAGCACTTGGTGAAGTGGTTAAATGTGAGCACGAGCGGTCTGTGCACCTGTTTGTGGACTCCCTCGTGAACCAAGATAAACAAAGCTTCGCGTTTCAATGTACTGATTCCAGTCGCTTCAAGAAGGGAATCTGCCTGAGCTGCCGGAAGAACCGCTGCAGCGGCATCGGCTACAACGCCAGGAGAACGCGGAACAAAAGGAACAGCAAGATGTACTTAAAAACAAGAGCTGACATGCCCTTCAAAGGTAGGCTGCCTCTCTCTTGAAAGAGCCAAGGCTGACTTCTAGGAGGGGAAGCGCGGGGTGCACCTGAAATCCCGTAGGTTGATTTGGTTTTGCTCTTTTAAAAAAAATAAGGAAAGGGTTTAGCTTTTGCCAGCCAACGCTACTTCACAGAGTAATTCTGAGCGGTATTTTCAGCTCACACAGCTGGCTCAATGTGTGCTCTTCTTGTTTCCCTCCAGTCTACCATTACCAGATGAAAATGCACGTCTTCAGCTACAAAGGCTCGGCAGAGGCTGACCCCACTTTCTCTGTCACCCTGCATGGCACCAACGGGGACTCCGAGCCCCTCTCCTTGGAGATGTAAGTAAGCTGATCTAACCAGGGGCTGGGCAAGGTGGCTTTTTTTTTTTTTCCTCTGCTAACCCCAGCACTGCAGCTGTACCCAGCAGCCCCACTTCACCATTCAGGAGCTTTTCAGCTGGGAACTTGATTGCTGATGAAGTAAATTGTGCCCAGTGCTCTATGTATTGGCCTTTGGGGCTTGTTGGTGAAGCATTTTGCTTTCTCCTTCCACCATCTGGGTAGTCTGAGAGCATTTAGATCTCTGGAGGTGTTGTTGACCTCCTTTAGCCTCTCCCAGAAGAGCCAAGGTGTGAAATCCACCCTTCAGCTATGGAAAGCTGGCTGAGCAGCCGAATTTGTGATGCGTTGGACTGAACCAGCCACCCAAGCTCCCTTTCTGCAGTGCAATCAGCAATTAACCGGGGGCAGGTGACTGTGGAGCAGCTGATAAGCTGCAGAGGCTCTGTTTAACCTCTTGCAAGGGGATGAATAAGCATCTGGCCTGCTTCCATAAGGGAGAAATGTTGACTCTCTGCTTTAATTCCAGGCTCGATCAAATCGGCCTCAATGCTACCAACACCTTCCTGGTCTATACTGAAGAGGACATGGGGGAGCTGTTAAAAATCAAGCTCACCTGGGAGGGCACGTCGCAGTCCTGGTACGATCTGTGGAAGGAGCTGAAGAGTTACTGGTACCGGCCTGCCAAGGCTGCCCAGGAACTGCACATCAGGCGGATACGCGTGAAATCGGGGGAGACGCAGCAGAGGTAGGAGCAAACAGGCAGCCTCACACACCTAGCTCGAAACGTCAATCAAAAGGGGC
Organism: Aythya ferina; assembly: GCF_964211825.1. Classification (NCBI taxonomy): domain Eukaryota; kingdom Metazoa; phylum Chordata; class Aves; order Anseriformes; family Anatidae; genus Aythya; species Aythya ferina. The sequence continues at coordinate 2,142,742 of NC_140313.1, read as the reverse complement.
GATTTTTCAGAATCTAGCAGCAAAAAAAAGAGTGTTTTTGAACTTACCTGGTAGTCTGAACGCCTCATCTTCCTTGTTATCACCTCATGCACCTTCGTGGTACGAGGGGAGTGGGTTGCTGGCCAGCATGAGGCCACAAACCAGATTTTAAGTCACTGCAGATCAGCTCTGAGATGTTCTTTTCCTTTATTTCGACCCTGTAACAGTCTCCCCTGCCTTTGGGGACTGAGTTGGCCTACTTCAAGGCGATTAAAATAATACCTAAAGAATCCTTTGGGTAGTATTTTCCATTCCATTTTCCATTTCCATTCCATGAAGTGGAATCTGAAAGTCGGAAAGGAAACATCGCCTCCTCCGTTTGAGGAGGTACTGATGCATCAAGATGGTCCAGAGAGATGTCAAACCAAACAACTTGCCCTAGAATTCCCTGCAATCCGTATTTACATCTTGGTTTTTGACCACGGAGACGACAGGTTCCTTCTCTTGACTTCTGATTCTTCCTCCTAGGTTTGCTTTCTGTGTAGAGGACTCGCAGCTGACCCGCATATCTCCTGGCAAAGAGCTCTGGTTCGTCAAGTGCGCAGACGACTGGAAAAAAAGGTAGGGAAAAGCAGCTATCCACCAAGATCCTTGCAGTAGTAGTGGAGAGCTAATTGGGTGCACCTATTAAATGCTGCTACCCTGTAAAATAACTGCTACTATCCTATAAAACAGAGGAGAGGAAAGTTAGGGGTGGAGGGGAGCGTCCCAAACATCACCTCAGCCTGATGGAAGACCTCGAGCTGCAGAGAAACCTCTTGCTTCTGTTTGGGCTGCACTAGTGGCTCCTCCTGCTTCATCTCCAGCTCTGCTAATCTTGCTTTGCACAAGTCAGCTGAGAAACACGAGCTGGCACCACTCCAGGCCTGGCAGAAGCCAGCAGGCTGTTTGTGTGTACGGTAGCAAACAATTCGGTGAATGGAAACCCTGCGTGAGAACTCGCTGCTCTGCCACAAGCCTGGAAAGATTTGGCCACCCCAAGTGGCTCTGAACAGGCAGAGCCTGGAGTCAAGACCTGTAAAATTTGTTTGCGACCTTCTTGAGTGCGTGATGGCTTCAGGTTCCCACTGAATAGCTACTGGGCAGAGGGATTTCTTGATTATTTCTGACAAACTCAAATACCAACCCTCCATTTAAACCTGTTCTCCGTGTCCCGCAATTTCTCAGGAATTCTCTGCTATTTCTCTTTAATTTTTTCCCCTCTTGTTGCTTTTCCCAGGCCTGTCTCAAACTCGCTCTGAAGACTTTCCTGAAGAATAACCACGGAGTGACCAGGATGCACGAGGACCACAGAAGTGGGAAGATGCTCTGGCAAAAACCTGGCTTGGTAGCACTTAAAGCAAATGTCTTTTTCAAGACAAAACCTCTTGAATCAGGTGGAAGAAACCGAGGAGACATTGATGGACCTAGAATAACTAGAACTACGTCCTCCCTTCCCTGGGGAGCCTGGCTTATGCATTTAGCCTTACCTTGACCTGTTAGACGCTGCGTTTCCTGCCTGCTCCCACTAACCAGAGCTACAGATGAGATCTTAAAACCTCAGCAATGATCTTCTGGTCTGCCTGCCGGGGGAGCTGAGAAGATAATTGTGCTAGCTGCTCAGCAGGCTGCTGGTAACAGAGCTGCCAAGAACAAATGAGCGTCTAGCGAAGGCGTTGCTGCAAATCCTATAGCGCTGGGGGCTGGGGGAAGGTGAGACCTGCACCCACCGAGCACGGGGAGCTCTGTAGGGGTGTGGAGCTCTTTAGGGGAGGGGTGGGAATCAGCACAACGCCACTTCACCTCGTCCCGTGCCTTGAAAATCCGTCCTGTGTCTGGCCGATGGTGAGATCTGTGCCTGTCGCCTCGTCTGAAGGCAGCGCTCCGTCCCCCCCCTCCTCGTATTTAGCCCTGGCTGCAGGGCTGAGGGCAGCTGGTGGTGCTGGCAGCTGCTCCCCAGCAAGGCTTTGAGGTGTTAATCCCCTCGCAAGAGGCAGCTGCCCTGCCACCAAATGCAGCAGAGGAGGAAGGTAACGAACTGAACCCTCTCAGGAGAGCTCGGCACCACTCCTCGTGACTACTGAGACCCCGTTGGCCCCTGCTCCGTTGCTGCTCTAGTCCCGGCGTGTAATTAAGACCTCCTTTCAGAATTCAGACCTGATTTTTAGGCGAAGCACTTAACTGAGCCAAACAGACAACAGCCTGCCTTCACTGCCCCAACGCCCTGCTTGGATTTCCCTGGTGCCAGATGAGCTGGGCTTTGCTCTGAGTCGGACAGCCCACAGCAGAGTCGACCCTGTCCGGGGCGAACTATTTATTTATTGCTCTTAATTTTCGGCAGGAGACTCGGCCTAACAACTCCTGAACGATCGGCCTGCAGAAAGACAGTCTGAAAAGGGTGTTGCCACATGGTGCACTGAGTTCTGAAGACCGAGCAAGCCCTTTGAGGCCTGCAGCTCTCCGTTTTTTTTGTTGTAGAGCTTCAATCCAACCAAAGCAAGCGCATTTGGAGATCTTTTTTTTTTTCCCATGGTTTTAAGCAAAGGCTTCAATAAGCGAAGCTTTTGGTAAGTAGCTGAGGCTTGTCACCACGCCATCCTCAGAGTGGCTTCAAAGCCCTGTTTGTATATTGTGGTTTTTGTACGACTTCAGAACCTTATTTATTTCTCGTGCTGTACATATGTAAAAACTGAAAGATTTTTGGTTCGGAGTAACACTTTTTATAAGCCTTAAGACAAAAAACAAATAAAGAGCTTTGTAAAAACCATGGAAGTCTCGCTCTTAATCGATCCCAGGCTTTCCTCAGGGCTGCATTTTGTGTCTCTTGCCTCCAGCAAGTCCCAGAGGCCAGCAGCCAGGTGGACGCGGTCTACAGCTGCCCTTGTTCAATCATTACCTGACCTTGCTGGTGAGCCTGTCGAGGAGGACATGAAAGAAAAAGGAGCACAAACTCCATTTTCCCAGCGTTGCTCCCACCAGCAGCGGCCACCCCATCCTGGTGGCTCCAATCCAGCAGCAGCAGGACTCTGCAAACAAAGCAAAGAGCCCCGAGCTGTGGGAGATTTACATGAAATTACTCGGTTAACCTTTTCCTAGAAGTAAAGCAGGGGCTGCAAGCCCTTCCTCCAGGAGTTAGGGACCGCAGGTGATGCTCTCCCGGCTGGGTCAGACAAGTTTCCCCAATTACAAGGTCCGCTGTGCCCTAATTAAATCAAAAAATAATGAAGAAATAAAGAGGCAGGCCCTATTCCTGAGCTCTAATAAATTTGGGGTGGCCCCATATGACAAGCAGGGCTGAGGCTGGGGTCTGTGCTCGACGTAGCGTCCCCCTCCCCCTGGTTTTCTTTTTGGGATTGCTTTGTCACGGCCCCTCCATTCAGCTGGGTTCCCCCGAAGGTCAGCCTGCGTCTCCGGAGGAACAAGGCGCCCCGCACGGGGAATGCTTTACAACCTTCCCCGTCCCTCCACGCCACCCCAGCTCCAGCGAGCAGCCTCCATCGGGCACTATTCCCCCAGAAACACCCCAGCATCGCGGCTTTTTAAGGCGGGTTGAACAAAAAAAACCCGCCTGCGGGTTGCTTCTCCACCATTTCCCTGCGTAACGCGGCTCAGGAGGCTCCGGCTGCATCCCGCAGGCGGTTTCCGAGCTGCAAGAGTTGGGATAGAATAAATTCAATGCAAGGGCTGTGCTGGGGAAGGGAAAGACCTGGCAGCGTTTTCGGGAACAAGAACAGCACGTTCTTTGCTGGCTTCCCCTCCCGAGATAACCAGGCAGCCCCACAGCACCAGGTAAAGCTTCCCCGGGACAACCTCACCCAAACTTGGCTGTAACGACCCAAAAAAAACCCAAGCCCTCGCTCCTCCGACAGCAATAATAACGAGTTGTAATTTTATGCCTGCTTGGCTGCTGGCATTCCGACATAAATTACACAGCTCATTGACTTCCCAGCCCGAGCGCAGGCATTTGAAACCTCTTCCTTCTGATTTGACTCGTAATAAGGGCGAAAAACAAGGGAAAGGGATAAATAAAGTATGGATTTTTATCCTTAGTTTCACTTCTCCTTAGCCAGCTGTCCTAATGGTTGCAAAGCAGTTCAGACAAAATAATGATGTAAGATTTAGACGAAACCTTCAGGCAAATCTGGTTGATTCTTTGCTCCTTTCCATACCTCTTCCCCTATCCTGTTTTGGGCTGAAAACAGATGAATCCGAGCAAATTCCCGAGAGAAAGGCCACTCGAGCTTAGCTGGAGCCACACCAAAACAATCCTCCTCTGCCATAAAATCTGCAGATTTTATTGAGAAGGAGATCCTCACCCCACAGATCCATCAGTTTTTTGAGCAACCCAAAAAATCTTAATTACAATAAAAAATTTCTTAATTAAGAAACCCCCCACGGAAGGATGGATTGAGCATTATTCACCCAGCGCAGCGCAGGGAATTTCCAGCCACGGATCCCGAAGCGTCAGCTGGGTAATAACCCTTCAAATTTCCCTCTGAATTTCAGAGCCATCGACCTGGCCGGCTTCCAGATGAGTAAGGTTATGCAGAAAAGTTGGGTTTCCTTAAATAGGGTTTATCAGCGTTGACCTTATTGTCAAGGAACGTGAATCCATGTCGGAAAAGTCCCAAAGGAACAAGCCTGTATCACGAGCAAGCAGTTTTTAGGCACAGAAAAACACTTGAAGGGCTGGGTTTTTCGCTTATTGAAGCTTCCTTCTGCTCATTCAGCCTGGCCTAATAGGGTCTGCACCCCTATTCCCATATAAGATGCCAGGAGGTAAAAGAAACTGAAAATTAAAGGGTAGAGAAGGGATCTGATGGTGATTATGGCACCACAACTCAACTCAGACAAGAATTGATTCATTTACACGTTGCACGTGCTCACTTTAATGATTTCATCCATTAAGGTTTTCCATCTTTTCCCCTGCTTTTCCTCCTCCTCGTTGAGCATTCATTCGTGGCCAATTCCTCATCTCACGAAGCCCGACGAGCCTCTTCTGCTCAAGTCCACCCACCCGGGCACTGCTCGAAGGGACACGCACGAGTCCCACGGCTGGGCTTTCAAAAGGTGCAAGTTTCGAACAAAATTAATCATCATCTCTCTATTTTTTTCCTGTTTCTTCTTCCCGGCATCCTCAGCAACCGGCCTTAATTCCTGTCCGAGGTCCAAGCCGCACGGTGCCTCCCAGCCAGCTCCAGGAACAACATCAAAGCGCTGACCTACAAATCTTGCATCCTGTCCAACAGCTACTTACCAGGACGCGAGGAACTTCGTATCTCGTGTATCTCCTCAAAACGGAGCCAAAAGACGGTTTTTGAGTTTCGTCGGAGAGCTTTTGCTGCTCTTGCGGGATTTTAGTGCCCCTCGGAGCTGTTTTCCTTTTCCCCGCTGGAAGACCACGAGAAACGAGCGGGGAAAAACTTGCCAGCTACGTGGGAGAAGCAAGGAGCCTCACGATATAAGTGAAATGCTGTCAGATGAGCAAGGAAGAAAATAGAAATGTACTTACCTATTTCCTTCTAGCCCCATCACAAGTTAATAAGTTTGCACGTGGGGGGAAATCAAATGTTTGTGATACTTAAATTGACAGCATCTCCTTAAGATAACGATTGCAAATACTGGAAATAACTGGGACAGGAGAAAGAAAGAACCCTGATTTATTTTTTTTTTCCCACTCTTCCACTTAGACCAAAAGAGCGCCCTTCCAAAATATTTTAATGAAGATTATGTTAATTCGCATCCCATCCTGTACGGACAACCGGAGCCAAAGCCGAGCTCTGCTGTTTGTCATTAGTTGCTAAAAAAAAAAAAAAACCAACTATAAAACGGCAACTATTTCGGTTAATTCTGCATAATTCAACTCCTCTTATCTGGAGAGGCATCCTACATCTGCGTTCCTGCAGCTGCTCCTCCTGCTGCCAGGCATCTGGGGGAGGAGAGGGTTCGGGTCCCTTCTGGATGAGTCTCAGCGTTGCTGATCCCACTGCTCCTCCCCGGGACTTCCCTGTGGGGGGAAGATCCTGAGTCCTCTCCCCCTCCTTAGCAGAGGAGCTGCCAGGTGTAGAAGAGCCCCCGAGCTTCGAAGCACCTGAGGATGAGTTGTTCCCAGCCCAGAGCAGAATCGTAAAATCATTTTGGTTGAAAAAGACCCTCAACGACCCCAAAAAAAAAATCCTACACATGGCCCCAGTAACACCTGGGACAAGCTGGTCGATGACACTGCTTTAGGACAGCGTGTACACAGGCTCCCGTGTCCCTACATCTCCAGAGCCAAGGTCAGGGAAGTGTTTTTCTGAGGTTTGGCCTGATTTATAAGGTTTGTCGTTAAACAGCGCCCGAGTGCAGCTTGCTCTGGGGTCAGGCCACCCTCTGCTCCCTGCTGGAGGAGACTGAATATCAGGCCTGCTGAATATCAGTCCCCTCCTTGCTGAGGAGCCCATAAAAGCCTTTTATGGGCTCCATCCTCAATATTTTATACGTGTTTCCCGTGCTCCTAAGCTGTCACCGACAGGTGACCGGATCCTTACCTGAATTTAAGGTAAATTTGGGACTTTGAAGCGACAGCGGAGCCGTGCTCCCTGCTCACTCCAGCCATTGGGTTTTCCAGCCAGGATAAAGCAACCTGCGGCTCCCGAATGCACCAGCTCCAAACCTGCAGGGGCGAATTTCAAGATCTGCTCAGCGTCAGGGGTGAACAGGGGCTGATTTACACCTCGAGATAACGGGCACACGAGCAAGCCTGCTTGTTTGTAAACCGAGGCTGCTTTATCCCTTCTTGATTCAGGATCTTCCAGGAGGCACGGCATGTCAGCTCCATTCAGCAGCCCTTTTTATTTATGATTTCATTCCCGCATCATCTGAACAAAGATGGGCATTGTCCGAGGCCCTGGCTGACAAACAGAAACTGTTGCTCAAATTCCTGCTGCGTTGTTTCCCCCCCCGGTTTTGCTGAATCAGCTTTCGACTTTCATAGGAAAGCTTTATTAAGAAAAAAAAAAAAAAAGAAAGAAAGAAAAGTGAAATCTGTTTTTCTAATTCCACCTCCCTAAGCAGCTTGAGCGGCGTTTTGTCGCTCCAACAAGCCTGGATGCTGTTTGTGCCAGGTTGCCCTGACTGCTCTGCCCCTAATATCCCATCCCAAAGCTTCGAGAAACAAAGGATGCAGACAGGGCTTGGGCACGTATTAATGCAGCTTTTCCATCCTGCTTTTTTTTTTGGGAAAAGGAGTTTTTAGGATGGGATTGCAGGTTTTAGGAGCTGATAGGGTGAATCGTGCTCGGGATGGGTCCTCCACCCCACAGCAGTAAGGTCTGTGGGAGGTCGCAGAAGCCAAGGAAAAGCTCCCAGTGCCTGTTAGGCTGCAGATGGCCTCCCCGGGCACTGCAATTAGGGCTGACCCATTGCAAAATGCAGGCCAGGCATCTCCCCTCCTGGTTTCTGGACTCCTGGTGACTCTCCAGAGTCCCTGGAGATTACGCTGAAGCAATCGCAGCTGGAATATTTTGACTGGCTGGCTGACCACAAGAAGGGGCTCTGGTTGTAACAGCAGAAGTAGATCCAAGGTTGGTCATCAACAACGATACTTGAGGACAACCTTAAGGTCACAGTCTGGCCCCAGACATACCAAATATGCTCCAAACCCCTCAGCAAAGCTGCCGAAACCAGACTCTGAGGTCGCTTGTCTCTGTTCCTACAGGATGCGTGAAGCCTACCCAATTTATTTGGGCCTTGAGCCCACAAATTCCTCCCCTCTGATAACCTCATTCTCACCTACAGGCCTCGACAACAGGGGAAACTGCTCCAGGTTTGGACACCAGCTGCTTGTTGAAGCTCGGGAGGTGGGAAATGATCGATGTTGAAGGTGATTTTCCAGGGTAAAATCTGCTGAAAGACAAACATTTATGCTGGCTGCATCTCCAGCTTGTGGTTTCCCTCTTTGATTTGTGTTGCAGATGCACAGCAAACGCAGGACAGCGTTGCAGAGCCGCGGGAAGGTTACCGAGGGACATCTTAGGACGTGCCAAGTGTGCCCCCAGTTATCCATGTGGCAATCCCATACGCAGCAGTGTGCAAGCACAGGTTAGGATACACAGAAAGACCCAAGCCCGTCTGAGTCCCACACACAATGTCTCCTAAGGCAGAGGAGACCATGACATACCTAAATCTGAGGTCCCAGACCAGTTCTCCAGCATGTTTGCAAGCGCTCCCACCAGGACTCGACGTTTTATGGACTTTGTGGTTGATGTTTTCGCTCTTGAAGAGACAAGAAACACAGGTTCAGCACAGGAGTTTCTACATACACAGGAATTTTAGTCTCTGAGCACCGATTTCTAGATCTGTAGATAAAAATAAAATCCTTCTGAAGTCTACGCTCACCTGCTGCACAGGGTCTGGGCCTCTTGTCAACCCTCCTCGAGCTCCTCTTCCTCACACCTTCAAGCAAAGCTGGCCCAAGCAAACTGAGAGGACGGCGGATCACACCTCAAACTGCTAAGCCCTCGGCGCCTTTGGTGTGAAAATTGGCAAGTTCAGGTTATTAAAAAGGTGCTTTGAGTGCCAAGAGCCTCACGAGGCAGGGAAGGCCTCCCACCATGAAGGGGTTCTGCTCCCAGCTGGGGATCTGTCTACGTGACAGAATAAAAACCCAAGGGAGCTTCCCAAACAGCTAACAATTATTTCAAGAGCCACCTACTGTTGCTTTTTTACCCCTTTTTGGTTATGTTGAGGTTGGTCTTCACTAAAACTCGTCTTAATACATTGTAACGCATTTCTTTTGACACGAGCTTTTCATATTTCCACCCAAAACTGTTGACTTTTTCACCCTCAAGGTACACTTCAGATTTATCCCACCCATACAGAGTGGACCAGACGACACCAGACATCTGTGCTAGAGGATGAAGGAGACCAAGGCAAAGCTTAGGGGATATAGAGGGTATTTGAAGGTACGTGGCATGAAAAATACGTAATTAAGCTGTGTGTTACTAATAAAAAATGGAAGAGAAGTCTAGGAATAGGGAAAAAGGGCAGGGGAACAAAAGGACAGAAGAACGTTATCAGGAAGAACAGAAGAAAAATTGCAAGTTGACTTTTCAAGAATAAGTCATAAAGACTCTCCACCCTGATTTTTTTGTGCTCTGGACAGGTTTTAGAAATGACCAGCAATTACATGCTGTGCAAAACTGGAAAACCTGAGAAGGACCCGCTGTAGGTTTCAAGAGAAGAACAATTATTATTGATAAATAAATCCAACTCCTGGCACGGTCAGTGACAGAAAATAGGACTTCATTTAGTAGTACTCCAAATATCTTCCTAAAAAAAAAAAAGGAAAGTTTTTCAAAGCACTCCGTTTATACCTAGTAAATACAAAGGATGTGCATTAACATGCCCAAGTGAGCGATTTTCGCTCATGGGCTGTTGCAATAAAACCCAAGCTATCTCTTACATGAAGCCAAATGGAAGAGGTTGCTTCAGCAGAATTATATATATTTATTTTTAACCCCATGCCTCAGGGCCGGAGTAGCATTTTGGAACTTGTTCCTGAAAAAAGTTCCTGGTATTATATGCTGAAGACACAATCTTCCCACTTACATGCCCTTAAAACCGCTTATTTGGTGAACGCAGAAATACAGCTTCAGGTATGAAAGGCACCAGTTCCCATTCAGAGCTGATTTTTTTTTCCTCGCTAAATAATTTACTACTGTTTGTTTGCTCTAAAAACGTGGTAAGATAAAGGTTTATATTTTCTTTCTGGGCATTTTAAATTCAGAACGGTTTGCTCTCCGTGGTCAAGCTTTTCCTTGCATGATGATAAACCCACCTGATCCCGACCGCGGGTGATACAATTCCATCCACTTCAGCCCGACAGCTCAAGAGCACATATATCAGGAAAGTATTCACGCTGATTCACCCCTATAAAGAAATAAAAAGCATCATTTCCTGTGGTTAGCTGTGCCAAGAGTTAAATACCTGATGACTTTCCTTTTACTCTCTGCAGCTCAGCCACCAGCACTAAATGTGCATCCCTTTTTCCTAGGTATTCACTAATTAGGACTTTCTCCTCTGAAAATGGTCATTTACACAGTGAAGTCACCACGTAATCATCTTGCTGATCCAATAAGTAGACGAGCTCTTCAAACACAGCAGAATTAAAACCTTTCCCCAACCCTTTTCCATCGTCTCAGCCCAACTCACCTTTCGTTTACTCTCACCTTGCCTAAATTGTCGACATCCTGCAGCATCCATCAGGTTCGTGGAGCTGAAACGTTGGCCTGGCTATCCCTACACACAGCAGTAGAAGTGATTGTCCCTGGTAACTCCTCTAGAGTTTCTACATGAAGGTCTTTATCTCGTTTTCCTTAAAAAATAAACAACACATCAACCAAAAAAAAAATAAAAAATTGTCTACTCTTCAGCTCTTCTTACACCAAAGGTTTAGATCCAACTTAAATGCCTGAGATGAGGATGCGATTCCTGGTCTTTTTTTTTAATGGACAGGACTGAAATCTTTATCAGTTTTTATGGAGAAGTCTTCCCAACACCAAAGCATCTTATGTCAATAGATTGCCTTAACACCCAAAGCCATCATCTCCCCAGGCAGTGAAAAACGACCGTTTTGACAAAAATCTGCCACTTGGCAGCGGGGAGCGCAGCATTTAGGAGCACACCGATGGCACCATGTGCCAAACTTCCCATGAATTGTCCTGCTGGGTCATCTTTAAACGATTGCCTCTCTCCAGGTACACGTGTTTTAGCCAATTTACGTCACAGAGTGCTTTTCCAGGCCAGTCTGGCCAGCAAAAATAGTATTTTTTTTAGGAATATTCCACCCTAAGCCCTTGGTGAGCAATGACCCAGCACCTCTTACGCACCTGAAATCCTCAGCAGGTCAAATCCCCAAATCTTTGCTCTGCCCCACGTCACGATAAAGCCCGCTTAAGTGTCACAAACACAACATTTTTTTTCTGCTTCCTGAGCCAGTTTGCACGCTGCTGTTGTCTCGGTACTTGTCGTCTCACCTGGTTCTGCAACACGGTGTTTTTCTTGACGGGGTTGAGGGATAATCCAGTTCTCTCTCGTCTGGAAACACCTTACAAAAACACACTCAGCCTTCACGGAGTACCTTTAATCTTAGCTGAAGTGTTTATGGACCACGGGGCTCACTCCACAGTCAGCTGCATCCCTGCAAGCCCGTGCTGGCTGGGAGAGAGATGAATTAAAGGATGGCAAAAAAAATCACTGCAATGTGTGCAACAGCAAAATACAAATTGACTCCGTATGAAGCCCATTTGGCTCTGGCAGGGCCTATTTGTTTTCTCTCTGGTTTTCTTTATTCCTGGCTATTCCTGCTGCTCAGCATCAAGAGAAGATAAAGAGAAGGCCGTAGATCACTTTGGGTAATAAAACAGAGTTTATTACAGAGCACTTAATTGATGCGGGAAAGATAATTGATCTTGGAGGCCTCAAAATTGAGCAAAATCTCATTTTGCCAGGTGCTGTATGGGTATCCCCTAAATAACAACCTTCCCCAGGGATCAGATTGCATAAAGCAGCAATATAAAATGTGCGAAGAGAAATAAAAGCACAGAAAAAAATAACCTCGTGGGGAAGCACTGCCTCCTTCCTACGTCCTCCAGGCAGCCTCAAGAGCTCAAAGGTCTGTCAGCAAGCACGGCCTTCAGAGAACGACCCCCCTAAATAACACACAATAGCCCTGAAACCCTAAAGACTTTTTGAAAAATATAGAAAACCTTCCAGTTGGAAGGAGCGGGTCAACCGAAGGCTCAGCACCCTGATTTGCAGAGCCGGAGGGAGAAATGTTGCGCACGAGGCACGAGCGTCTTGGCGCTGCTCTGCCAACAACCAGGATAGAAGTTGGGCACGCTCCGGGATTCCTCTCTTAAAAGTCTTAAAAATCTTCCCCAACCCACTTTCTCTGCCTGGATCGATCAAGCAAAGTCTTTTCTGAGCCATCCAGAGCTGTGGGATTTGAAGCTTGAAACACCTCGGTCTCATGACAAGGCCGGCGCTGGGCGCAGAGCACGGGGACGCGATAAATCCCCGCTCAGGACACACGGTGGGCAGCGGCGCAGAGCTCCGTGATCCCGGGGGCCTTTTTGGCTGCTCCCGGCCCCAAAGAAAGCGAGGCAGACCCTACAGAGGGGCTGTTTTGTTGGAAGGGCTTATCCCAAACGCTGCCAGGTGGAAGGCAGCCAAGATGCAGCAGACCGTGACGGAGAGACCCGCACCACGCAGACAGCAGCAGGCACCAGAGGGGAGAATTCGGCCAAGGAGGGCAAAACACACACGGCCACCGAGCCGCTTACACACGGGCCCATTTTGGTAGGGGGTCAAGTCCAATTAGGTACTTTATTACTCATTTAGGACTTGTCTGGCTTTCAGGGCTGGAAGAATGGCGGTGTGCGCACGTGAATCCGTGCCTCCAGCGGGGACGAAGGGCGATTTGCATTTGAAGCGAGTCACCGAGCCCATTCCCAGGCGGTTTTCTTGATGCATGGCTTAGCAGGAGGGGGTGGTTTCGTTTTATTTACCCCGGGACTTGGCACAAGCCGACGGCTCTGCATTCACCAGCGCCTCCGAGGACATCATCCCTGGCTGCCTCCTCTCCTTTTCAGAGACCACATAGAAAGACTGCAGGGAATGAAGAACCGTGCACCTCCAGAGCCAGGTCCTCATCTCTAAAACTGATGAGCTGGGTTGTCCCGTCGTTCAGGGTAGAAGCGATGATGTAGTCCTCATTAATCGTTTTTAGGAGAACACCGTCAGAAGTAAACACGCTGTTTATACAGGAACTTGTTCATTATCCGAGTGAAATGTTCTCGTACAGAAGCCAGAACTTCTCAGGCTCTTGTGTTGCTGGAAGAGGAAGATTGTGTGACATGTCACTGCAGGATCAGTTTTTCCCCTTGGTTGGCAAAACATCATCAGCTTTGACCCTGCTCTTTTCACTTTAGCTAAGGGCCCATTGCCCGAAACACAGAGCCCCAGTTTCTCAACTTCCACGTGGTCACCCCTTGCATGATTAAGGCAAAAATGGTGTGGCACAAACGCAAAAAATAAGAATTTCTTCAAGTTATTTGGCAAAATACCGCTTCAACCAAGTAACAACCCCAGTAGGACTTCTACTCTTATCTCTTCACCTACTTAGGACTCATCTCTTCACCTACTAGGTGATAAATGCTTCAACAAACTTAAGAAGTGCCTGCACCACAGAGCTCCTAATCCAGGAACAGGTGTAAAATCCTCTTCATGTTAGCCAGTTTTGAAAGCTGGAAGAGATATCGGGAATATCCTCGTGCTACAGCTTACAATTTTAAATGCAATTTACTTGATAGGTGGCCACCACTATAATCTTGTTCTGTTGGTTTAGCCCCCATGCAGTACAAGATGTCCTACATAAAGACATTTTAGCAATGCCCTCAGTACTGTAAAGTTTTTGTGGGTAGAAGAGGATCACCTCTTGGTGGAAGGTGTCCTTGCCCGTGGCAGGGGGGTTGTGGATGTAGAACTAGATGATCTTTAAGGCCTCTTCCAACCCAAATTGTTCTGTAGTTCTATGCAGTAATTTGCTTGCCTAGACTTCTGCTCACAGAAGGTGAAAATATGGTGAAAAATACGGTGAAAATATGACAAGAAAGCTTACCGAGAATTTGTGAGGGCAGGAATCGTCACAAAAGCAGTTTTAGACCTATAGGGTCTCATCCTGGTCACCAGTGTATCTTGCTGAAAGGCTTCTACAAAATTCCCTATCTGTACAAAAATAAAATTGAAACCCAACAGCAGCAGTAGAGGAACTAACTACTAATGTAGTTTCAGAGATCTGAGAAAGACACCTGAAAAATCTGAGACAAAAAGCAAGAAAACCAACTGAAGAGAAGCTGCGCCTAGCAGAAACAGACAGAGCTCCTTCAGCGTTTGGTTCATTTTCCAAATAATACTGTTTGTGACAACCACACTGTGCTAAAACAGGCTAAGAATCAGCCAAAATTGAGGGAAAGAGTTAAATTGAACCTCAGTTGAGGCCTCAGTAATGATATGACAGAGCAAGGCTTGGGGAAATTGAGGTAGAATACATGAGACAAAGTCAAAGACTGTAAAAATCAGGGTTGAATCATGCTAAAAAAGTAACAAAGAAAGGCTAGAATGGATATAATCATCCAAAAACTAAGCACAGTAGGAAGCAAGCATGTGGTAGACGACAGGCTGGTTTGAGTCTGGGTTCAGAAATGCCACCAGCCCCAGCCAGCTGAGGCCCGTTATGAAACGGGACAATTCCAAGCAGTCCCAAAGAGACACGTCCCAGAGGTTACCAGAAATGCGAGGTTGATCGAGGACAAGGGGAGAAGCTGGATGGGGACGACGTGCATGAAAAACCTCAACAATAACAGGGAATGCAGCGAGGGAGTGAGTCAAAGGGCTTCAAAATATCAAAACACGGCATCATCAGGTTCCTAAATATAGTTGAGTCGTCTTGGATGTGAACTTGCACATGATGGAAAGGAGTCAAGAACAGGCAAAGAGCTGAGGTCAGTCGACAGGATGCGACACTCAATCCGTGGAGATATGAAACAGTTGTTTCAGGTGACATATGACAGAAATAATAGATGCTGGGGGAGAATCAAGTGATTCATCGGATGCCCAGACACAAAGACAAGTGAATTCTGACATCAAAGTCAGCCACAAAGAAAGCTTAGACACCAAATTAAGGCCCTAGATCTTGACGGGAATACCAAAATGCCAAGGGGTGCATAAGAACTGGCTTGCACGGATCAAAACCAGAGGTGCCTTTCCTTAGCAATCTGAGGGAAAAATTGGAAATCTGGCTGCTGAACATCTGTTCCAACGTGCAGGACTCAGGCAGCTGAAAATCCAGCCCTGGCCTCTTCGGGGCTGCTGCTGTGTCACAGGAGGAAGGGTTTTTCCTCCCCCACGTGCAAATAACGTAGGCAGAAACCTGATCCACCAGTCCCTGAGCCTAGCCAGCAGCAGGCTGATGCACAGAGACCACTCTCCTGAGCTTAAAATAAGTAAATAAAAGCTCTGCCTGTAGCCTCTCTACCTGAAGCATTTGTTTAGAAAATTATCAGTTACACGTGTTTAGGGAAGTCTGCTCGTTTAATATCCATCTGTTCCTTCTGGTGCAGAAACACGGATTTCCCACACCTCACTGCATCTCTCAGGTCAGCATTACACTTGTCAGGACAGTATTTTAGGAGCCCTAATCCTGCAGTAGCTCAAAGCCTGGCCAGATCGGGACCTTTTCCTGATGGTGGAACACCCAGTTCTGCACCTGGTACATCCTGAAAGGAGCTGCTTAGGTTTCTCCAACAGCCCAAACGCAGTTTGGAGCTTTTTCCTAAATCTGGCCCTCACTGTACAGCCTGACCTTTTGAAAAATCTCCCCTGAATGCTCAGAAACTCGCCCTGGAGCGACTGCATCATAAGGTTTGGACCAGCATCTGAGAGCCCGAATGCTTTAAATGTCACGAACCTGCAAAACTGGGCAGGAGAACTGCTCCCTCCCAGTATTACTGGTATTCTCTGATTTTGCTTGGAAAGGCCTAATGCTGCAAAACACAGTCTCAGTAGACTTTCAGGGGCTTAGTAAACACTAGTTTGGATATTCATATCCCCATCTCTTAGTCTAAGTATGTATTATGCAGTGTGTGCAATGCTGTTTCACTCCCAGGTCATTTTAAGGGCTCGCTGTGCTTAACCGGGCTCTGCTCAAGTCCAGCAGCACCACCCCAAAAGATCTGTTATCCAGAATCCGTGTTCAGGACTCAGGTTACACCAGGCTCCGGGGATTTAGTGGTTGGAGCTGGCCTTTTCATCCGGCCACTTCTGTAGTTTGAGCACCTGCGATCTGGGTCTTGGGAAAGTCCCGGAGAAAAATGGAATAGGGGCTGGAGAGATAAGGGGAAACAATCAGGATATTAAACATCAGAAAAGCACGAGAGAAAAAGGAGGGGGAGGAAGCGAGACAAATCATAACGATTGCATGACAGGAAGGGGAAAAACAACATGGATTGATTAAAAAACATTTTGGATGCAGCTGCTAAGGGGAATTCAGCAGTTGGCAAACGTGGGTTGCTCCCTGTTGCTCTGCCTAGAGGTGCATCTTCACTTTTTTGGCACTCCCCATCTGTCGTCTTCTTGTGTTCAAGTCATTTAGGATAAGACTTTTTGTTGTATGGCAGACTCGTCCAGCAAGACTCTGAGCATCGTGTCTTCCCCAGGTGCTAACGAAGACCACCCTACCCCAAGGAAGTGAGTTTTGACAACCTAGAAACATCGGCAAGAGATTCCTTCTCTCCTGCCAAAAATGTCATTTGACCCTTGTTTAAAGCACACACATGAAATGCATAAACAGGAACACCACGTTCTGCTTATGGGAAACCCACAGAAACTTGCTGCATCAAGAACAACCACCGCCAATTCTTCTCTCCATCAGGTGCTCCTCCTCCCAGATGCCTCTACCTGGTGGGCATTCATCAGCTTCTCCTCGTGTTTCTGGGACTGCTCCAGGTAATTTTGAGCCAAGTTAACCAGGCGGCTCTGCTTTACCCTGCTTGGCTGCCTTTGCTTTTGTGGAGTGCTTTAGGGATTGCATAAATGACCAGACAGACATAAATTCCCCGTGAATATATAATTGTGAAGGAGCATCTGTGTTTATGTCATGACAAACCTTCCCTGCTAGGATCTTATTTATCTGGCCACGGAGCTTGTGTATATATTTTTCTCCTTCTCCTTCAACTCTCAACGGAGAATCCCCGTCAGAACCTCTGAATGTTCTTGGAAAGTTTAAAATTAGATCAGATCTCCTTGGGTGGCTCTTACTTCTACAGTGGATCAAATCCAAACATGAGGCCGAACTGCAAACAGTTGGGAGGCTGCTCTGGAAGGCTCCATCGAGTCAGCCTTGTACCGGGGCCAAGGCCTTGCTCCTGCCCAGACTGTAACTCCCAGAAATGTGTTAAGACCGGGATCAAAGAAGAACAGAAATGGAGAATCACTGCTGGACTGCTAATCCTCCTCATCCCCAACACATCGTTCCGATTTCAGGCCAACAAGCAGAGCACAAGAGCTGCGTGATGGATGGGTTTGCCCACGCACTGTACACAGGCCTTTCCCTAAGTTTAATCAGGCTGTTTTAGTCACCTCTGGATACACACGGTTTGTGTCAAATCTGGATCTCCGTATCATTCAGTCCTTCAAAGGGAAAGGTTACACCTTCCCACCTGTTTGCACAGCATCGAGGGCAATAAATCTGGTTCTGACAGGGCCTCCAGACAAACAACACCAAGAAGAAGTACTCGGTGTCAAAGTACAGCAGCTTTCTTGTTCGATACCAGATGAAAATTGGGCTGGCATCTGCTCAGAGGAAGATGTTCAGCAGGACCTCGGCTTTCCCCGGCCTCAGTGAGTCAAAACCTTTACCTGCTCGCTTCCCAAAATGGCTCTGGAAAATACTTCACATTCCCTTTTTTCGTACCACATAGCTTCGCTGCCAAATTGCACACACCTATGTTTGGCACGACTCCCTGACCTCATTATGCTCCATCTCTGAGTCAGAGTAGGTTGCCCATGCATCTTTTGAATTAACGACACCAAAATCCTTTCACTGGGTGAAAGGATTCGGTGAGGAAGGGCTCCAAGTCCCTCTCTCAGATCCGAACGCCATTTCCCTCCACTCACACCATCGGGTTATGCTCTGGTCATGATTGTTAAGGTTTTTCCCCCCCCACAGCAAAGAGAGCCAGAGGCTTTGTTTATGTATTTAATAATTTGTTTGGGTTTGTCGCAAAGAGAAGAACTCAAACTTCAGAAAAAGCATCACAGCGAATTGCGAGACTTGTGAAAGAAACCCGTGACCTGGCAACGCTACAGTCACACGCTGGAATTTGGGGATTTAAGAAATCAGGGCTTCAGAAAATGCACGTACTAAGAAACTCTGGGCTGGAGAGCCAGCTTCAAACCCAACCTGAAGCCAACCAGTCTTAATCCTACCATCTTTGGCTTTCGCCTTCACCCCATAAAAATCCAGAGGAATTGAAAGCAATCGCTTCGCACTGGATCACTGCAACCAAGACCTTTAGGGCCAACCTATTCCTTGCACTTAACTGGTACACAGGCTTACTTAAATTGAAGAAAAAATTATATATATAAAGTGTTGAGATTAACTGAACCATACTCCTTGCAATATCATTAGATATCTTCTTGAAATATCACTTTTTGTTCCACAAAGTTTAGGGATACGTGGAGCATCCAGAGCCATAAAGGGCTTCAGTGCGTGACATTAGCAATTCTGGAAGACCAAACTTCCAGATTATTCAAGTTAGCTGAAGAAAAAAATTCAGGTTAGCCCCTCTTCCTTTACCATTTTCGACTTTTTCTTTGGTGCTGGGTGCAACATTACAGAAAACAGCAGAGTTACTTTTTCTTGAAGTGTTTTAGACAACCTATTTTTAGTTGTGCTTGGTAAAATAAAAATAAAAATGAAAAAATTCCATGGAGAAATAGAGATTTAAGAAAAGCCTTTTTGAAACAAACTGAAGCAACCAAAGAACAACAACATAAACCAACAAGCCACCACAGTTTCTATTTCCCACTGGTTTAGCCATTACTGTGAGCTCAGACTTCTCCCGGAGCAGGAAATAAACTTGGAGAGCTTTGCAATTTCTCATCACTTCTCTTTTCCAGAGTGCCACGTTCAGCGCTTAGAAACATCCTTCAGGTGTTCCCCTTCCTCCACTTCCTTAAAATTTCTAATCAAGTCTTTAATAGCTTTAATGTGCTGCATGAGGTGTGCTGCAGAGCAATGCACAGTCCTGGTACTCTACATGCTCTGCACAGCTATTTAGTAATCTTGCCCCTTTTCTTATATAAAAGTAATTATTTCTTATTAGGTATTTATCTCTGAGGAAAGAAATGACAGAACTCAAGGCATAAATAGCCCAAAATCTTGCCTGTGCCTTGCTTACCCCAAGCAAGGTGAGTCAACAATCCATAAATACACCTTTGAGCAGCTTCTTGTCCGTACTTGCGACTTCAGTTCCCGTTAAGCTTCACACAAATTGAAGCCTAACACTTTGTGGCTTCTGCCAAACCTCACTGCTGATATTATAAATGACTGCGGACCTTCTGAGGCTGGCCACGCAGCACCTGCTTGGGCTGGGTTTGAGTTTTCCCCCCATCACAATTCCTACGGTCTTACCTACAACCTCAAAGCCTCAGCTTTCTGTGTCTGCTGGATGTCTTGGGATGTCAGAAAGGTCTGTGCTTGCTCGAGACTCTCACTTCCATTTGGACATGCAAAATGAAGATGGAAAAACTTGGCTTGGAAAAGTGTGCATCTGATGTAGACACAGATTTTAGAGGAACGTTGGGCAATGTCTGGCTGCACATAAGCCTATGGGAAATTAAGAATCTGCAATAAAAGAAAAAAAGGTGCTGTAACTACTTCCAGGAATCAAAGATTATATATAAATTAGTATCCATACATAAATAACAGGTGTATTTTCCAAAAATACAGGTGCAACTGCATGCTTTTGTGCCTTATCAAAGAGATTATGGCAGATAGGACTTCGGTGCCCAGTCTGCCTCTTTCACATCCACTCTCCCAAACCAAGTTTGGAAGGCAATGAATTAAAACAGCAAGCAGAAAATTCAAAAATAAACATCAGGGAGGTCCTTTTGCATCCAGTGCTTAATGAAACTGGAAAAAAAAGAACAGCAACAGGGACGTAATGGTGTAGGTGTTGATGTGAACAGGGTGTAGGTGGGGTTAGACACTTCTAAACCAGAATCCAACCAAGCTGCAGATACACAACAGCACAGTGTATTCATTGGAAATGGGAGGGAGACAGAAATACCAGCTGCTTGCTGCACGTGCCGAGGGCCGGCCACCTCCCCGCTGTCAGCAGCTGCTGTGGTTGGAAATCCCACGTAAAAGTGCCAGGGCAGAGACTTGGAAAAGCCTTTTCAGGGCAAACGCTCTCCCTGATGCGGGCTGGGAACACCAATGCAAAGCAGGGAAATAGAAACAATAAGATATGTTAATTAACACTCCCGCTTACTGGAGAGCAGAGCTGGGCCCCAAGGGGCAGGCGACTTCGCAGCAAGCTTTCTCTCCGCAGCGCTGCTCCCTTCAGCTCCTAAAACCAGCAGTAGAAGCCACTTTTGTTACAATTACCTGAATATTCAAGGCGTAATTTAACCCAGCCTGAGAGCTGCTCCCATATCCACCACCCCTCCGAGAAGCCCGGTGCCTCCCGGCGCGAGCCTGTAGCCGCTGTCTCCCGGCAGGTTGTTTTGTCTAGTCCCGAACGCTTTGATTTGGGGAAAATGAAAACATCCCCGGCTGTTCGGAGTGACTCGTACTGGGATTTCATGCACAAGGACGATTCTGCAGCACTCCTCCAAGTGACAACTGGGAGGACAATCAGTTTAACTGCAAGCAAGGCCTCCTTTCCCTCAGAATTTGGAAAGCCTGCTTTTTTTTTTTTTAATTACTGTTTCAGTGCCAAGCGCAGCATCACTGCGAGCTGAGAGGATTAGCATTTACAGCCTGGAAGGGATTTTCACGGAGTAAATATTTTTAAGAGGAGGGAAAGAGCCTTTGTGGGAAAGTAAACTCCCCGAGCTTCAAGAACTGGAGGAAGGACAAAGAAGGGGACTTGGAGCTCTGCAAGATAACTGCGTCCCCCTCCCTATTCCCAAAAGGGGAACTTTTTGAGCTTGTACCTACTGGAGAGATGATGGAGCACGTGTGGGCACTGCATCTAGGACTCCCTGCCCTTCCTACCTAGGCACTGCAAAGCAAGAACCATAGAAGTTGCACCTACACCCTTAAACAAAAGAGCCAGAGAACAAGTTCAAGCACTGAACCAGCTATAATCCATGCTAATAAATTGCTCACATTTCCTAGAAAGCTTTTTTTCCATGCACAACATGGATAGGACTGAGCCCAGCTGGGCTACCAGCACCCAAAGCTGTCCTCCAGCAGACCTCACACCGCAGATGCCTGCTCCCCCTCAGGGTAATACTGAAAAAATTCCCAAATTCCCTGCTAAGCTGCTGCTGAACACGCAGGCTCCCCAGTCCTCATTCCTCCCAGCTCCTAAAAATAAGGGAACACCCTAGCAAGCCTCTGTGCACAGCTCCCTCCATTACACAGCGAGCTGTTACTTCTTTGCATCCTCATTTCATCATGAGAGAGATATTGAAGCAACATCTCTTAGAGCACAGAACTGTCTTTGGAAAGAATTAATTTGTGCCCTGTTGCTTGAGTCATGCAAGTCCAGGCTGAATAAAACAAGAATCGTAGCTGGATGTAGAGGTTTGCTTAAAATTTGCTCGTTTGGATACGTTCAACCTCTGAAATCTGCGTTTGAAAACCTACTGCTGCATCCGTGCAAGAACAGCAGATGTTGGTAGTCATTCTTGGGTTGTTGCACACAGTGGAACTGACATCAGCTTTGAGAAACAGCTCAGCTTTTTAGGAAGTACCTCTGGGAGAGAGAGAGAGAGAAAAGTCTCAGCAGCTGAAAGGAGAGAGAATTCCCCGCTTCCCTTTGCTTGGGGTCTCCAGCGTGAGGGATTTGTCCACATGCCCAGTTTCCATCACCTCTCTGGATCTTTCAGAGAGCGATTACAAAACACGAGAGGGTGACTTTGTGAAACTGCAGCACTTGCCGGGAATACCTCACTTCGCAAAGCACGTTCAAATCGATTTCTGCAAGAGTTTGCTCCGCTTGCAGCTAATTAAACCCGTTTGGATGGGCTGGTGTGAGACACAGGAGATGAAGGACGTGTTGCTGCTCCCGCGTGACATCAGGAAGTTCACGCCACGATCCCACACAACGCTGGGAGGGGTGTGCTTGGCTCCCGGTGCATTCACACAGCTTGCTGCGAGGGATGCTGCAGTGGCCGATCCTCTGCAAAAATAAGTAAAGTAACAAGGGCTAAATGGAAAAAAAATCAAGCATTTTGTCATTTAAGATCCTTTTTTCTTGACGCTGCCGAGAATGCTCCTCTCATGCTGCTGGAAATTATCTTTATTCTGAGCAGACTTAATTTTTCTTCCCTCCTTTTCATAAAAAAAAGGATCAGGGAGAGAAAGATGGCAAGAGAGGGCAAGCAAAACACCTCCTGTTTTTTGGGGGGAACCACGATCCTATTTGACCATATCAGGACAACCTCAGGAAAAGCACATACCAGGTTGGGAATGTTTTGCAGGTGGAGTCATAATCGACCGAAACCCAAAAAAGGCTCGCTTGGCATCCTGTTTTCAGAAGCAGGGCCAAGATTCCTGCTTTGACTTGATCCGGAGCAAGCCAGCTGCCAAGGCAGGTTGTTCTGTTATCAACCAACAGCAGCTCTGTGACACGATCTCTTCTTCATTACCGTGGGTTAGGTTGGACGCACCGTCATTTGGAACAATAACTAAGCCCTGAACAAACCCTTCCCCCCAAAATATCCTCTTCTGTATTTGTGAGAGTGGTATTTGCTGTCGGAGAGCCCACCCTGAAATCTGCTTTAATAAAATTAGTGCTTATTACATGTGGAGTCAGCTTTTAACGTCACATAAGCCAAGCTTGAAAGCAAATCGTGGGCTCCCCATGAAATCCCCTTGAGCCGCGTGCTACAAGGCAGCTATTTCCAGATGACACAAAGCACCTGTCGAATGGGGGGCTTGGGGCAACAAAATCTCATATTCCGGGCAAGAAAATCCCATATTCAAGCCAAAACAGCAGGAGGAACTTCTGCTCTGCTGAATTGAATTCCTCGGTTGGCCACGTAGGCTAGATTACACCTTAATGTCATGCTTTGAGAAAAAATTCATCATTAAAGCATCCGGGTGAATTCCTGATCATCACCAAGTCGGGGTGAGGCATCCCCTGCTCCAGGCACACATCCAGCACACCCACCTTTCTCTGTGGGTAAAGAGGGTGAGAGGGCAGCTGGCACAGCAGTTACGAGCATAATTATGAGCCCTGGAAGAGAGAGGAGAGTCTAAAGGTTGGCCGTGCCTCTAAGCAAGTCTCAAGGTACCTGCTTGCAGAGGAGACCTTTGGGCAAACCTCAGTGAGGTCCAAGATGCTCCTTGAGTCTCTTGCATTGACGTGTAAAACATCCCAGGAATTACTTTAGAGGAAAGAGGACCTCGGCGCTGCTCTGGATGAACTGCCTGAAGATATTTAGGGACCTGTTACGTCCACAGTTACACAATTGGATTTAATACTTTATCCAGATTCAGTTCCTAGCTGTGACTGACCACAGAAAAATCACAAGAGTCATATTTGCAGGTTAAAATTAAGCCAAGTTCTCCCCTTCCTGCCTTCCCAGCATGACGTAGCCTGTTACTCATGGACTCAATCACTCCTAACCTACACATCTGACCCCATCCATCATCTGCAGGATCATCCAGAAAGCATCCCGAGCCCACAACACCCCACTCCGAGCAGCCAAATGCCTCCAGCCAGGGGTTTGAGCAGCACAGAGAGCATCCAGCACGTCACAAGGGCCTCACACTGCACTGCCAGCACCTGGGGATGTCTCTTAAGGGACAGAGAACATGAAAAAGCAGACAGAAATAGGACTCAGAACAGAAAATAGGCTTGAAATTCTGTTGCCAAAGCACAGATTAAAGCATCCATAGGCTGAGGCACTGTGATCCAGCTGAAGCACCTGCCTCTGGGCCAGGCTCTTGTGAAGGACAGAATTTAGGAAACAAATCCAAGTGTCCTTGACCGTCTGGATTTTGTTTCTGTGCTGTTGCAGACACAGTGCCAAGATTCAGAGCTGTACAGACTGAACTGAGAAGGGGCTCACTATTCCCAAGCGTTCAAAGAAAATGAGTCAGGCCCTCTAAAACATCACAGAAATCAGAAGACAGAAACAGTTCCCTTGTGACGTCCGAATGCCTGGGGCACGTTTGTTTTGTTCTCCACGGAATTTCCCCGCTGTGGTGAGGAGCAGTTGTCATTTCAAACAAAACCCTGGAATTGTGACATTACCAAAATCCAGCCCGTGGGACCCCAAGAAAGAAACCCCTGGGAGGTCGTGGAAGCGATCACACCACCGGACGGGGTGACTCTGCTGCCACAGGGGTCCGAGCCTCTCAGCAGGACGAGGGATGACACAGCAGGATGGAGACACCACCGTGGTCCACCACAAAAGAGCAAAAATAAATATTTCGCAGGTCACCGAGTCACAGTCACCTCACTTAAGCTTCGGCCGCTAGATGTTTGACACACAAGCGTCAGCGAGAGGTTTCTTGCAGTCAGAGGAGATAACGGGCACTTTAGAAGATGACTTCACTTGTGTTTATCGTTTTTCTTAGGAAGGGATGAACATGCCCGGAGAATCCCTCCTGGCTGCAGAGGGAAAAAAAATACATTAGAGTTCACATTTTTCATACCCTCACTTTATTCCCCACTCAGTGTCAGCAGAGGCCCTGAAAAGGTTAAGTTCTTCCAAGCATTGTCAGCTTTGATTTTTGTTTTAAATGAAACAAGGACATGAAGGCGTGGTTCCTCCTGCATTTCCAGCAGGAAATATCTGCAGCCCCACAGCTCTGACTTGTGATCTCTACCAGCTTTAATCCCAGTATCAGCTGTTGTCCCATAATCTGCCTATTGCAACTCGGATCTAAGAGAAACCAAAATAATACAAAATGCAGAAGGAAAGCTGGTGGGCAGAGCTGGCCAGAAATGTTCTCCCTGCCACCCTTGAAGTTTTGTAGGTTTTTGTTTAAAGCCACTTTGTAGGGAGAGAGAAAATCTTAAAGGACCCTGGGAGTCCGAGTTTTTAGGTCTACAGTTTGTTGTTCTTCTGTTTCCCCGAATTTGTCTTTCTGTGAAAGAAAACCACATTTTCTCCTTCCTACCTCTCAGGTGTTCCTGTTGTCATTTACTGGCAGTGACAAACGGTGAACTTCTGAGAAAAACAGAAAAACGAAGTTTCTTCTAGGGATGTGCAGCCACTCGGCCTGTGCACAGGAGGAAAGTGTCACCGGCTCAGTATTAAGCATCTCATTCAGGTGGACATCTAAATCCAGCTAATCCATCCAACACAGAAAAGAGGGAAGCAGAAGCAGAGAAATCACTCCTGGAGGAGTTTGCTGCTTTTAGGGCCGGACAGTCCAACTTTCCCATCCAGCCCCAAATTCTTTTCATGGTGGTGCGGCAGCTCAAGCGGATGAAGCTTTCAAGAACATCTATTTCTGGTAAAAATATTTGATATAAACATTGGTGAGCCGTTTTGAAGGAAGAGGGGGCGGTGTTTACTGTTGCTGAGCAGTAAGATAGATAAATAAAAGCATTTTCAAGCATTTTCAGCTGAGAACTGCTATAGGAAAAGCACCGCTCTTTCACAAGGCCTTTGTAGGCCAAGCATCAGCCCCCTCTCACCTGGTGCTGCCTGCACACTCTTGCTTCACAGGGAAGCATTTGTTAGGAGATTTTAAGACCCCTGATAATTAATTCTGTCTTTTTTTGAAGTGTTTCTGCGAATACTGGCCCTTCACCTGCTCCCGTGCCACCTTCCTCTCACCCACGGCCTGGGGAGAGCTCGTGCTCAAAGCAAACAACCTGACAAAGTAGGTAGGCCATCCAGCTCTGGTTTTGGAGAAACATGTGGTGTACAATCAGCCTCAGGCTTGCTCAGGAAATTGCCTTGCATCTAGAGAAAGAAGAAGAAAAAAAAAAAAAAAAAACAAACCACAAACTCACCACCACGAATCAACCACCCGCGGAACATAAACCAGGGCACCAGGCGTGAGGCAGCTCTATCAGCACTCACCGCAGCGAGTGCTTCCTGAAAAACTTTAAACGTTTAAACAGCGCGAGGGCTTTCGTCTTTTCATAGAAGAAATCCCAGGCTATAAATTAGCCAGCTCTCTGGGAAACATGACAGAAATCCGCTCACCCGTACCGACCTCCGGGGTTCAGCCCATAAAAACGAGAAGCTTTCCTCGTTAATGAGAGGAACTAAAAAGCCGAGGGTCTCTCGGATGTTTTTAGGGAACAAGGTCACCTTGCGGCCCACCGTGATGTCACCGCAATAAGAGAAGGTGTTTTGGGAAGAGCTGGACAGATGACAGAGCTGGGAGTGAACAGACGACCAAAGCATGCCCATCCCTCCTGGCCTCTAGATGTTATAGGGACACATCCCAGCAGCAGCCCAAAAATCCTATTGTTAAGGCTCCTTTAGCTACCCATATCCTCAGCCCTGCAGCAGCAGAGGCTCTTTTCCAAAGGGAACAGCACCTCTGCTTTTATTTTTTTTCCCTTTCTCCCCTCATTTCCCCATTTCATGTAAAGCCTGGAGGCAGATAACTGCTTGTAAGCCAACCCATAGCCAAGAAGGCAGCACAAAATTACCCTCAATTCCTGCAGAATTGGTGCAGGTGGCCATTAAGAGCAAATCCCTTTCCCTCGTGCACTTGGGCTGGCAAATAACCTTTAATTCTAGGAAATTTCAGCGAGGAGAAACCCAGACATCCCTCCCATTTTCCATGGTTGTACCAACAGGGAGTGTAACTTGGTGCTGGGGGGGGAAAGACAGATGGATTTCTCCCTACAGTCACCTCTAGAAACAGTTTACGTAGTTTAAAAAGCAGGTAGATGAGCAACTTGGATCATTTCTGTGATTAAGTTATATCTTCCAGTGGGAAAGTCTATTTTTTCCCACAGTTCTGGGGAAAGCACCATCATCCTGTAGGACTCTCCAGCACGCATCAGCTCCTTAATAGTTGTTTTATCTGAAGAACTTTTTGGCTTCCTGTTTTGTCTACTCTGGTACTTGGCGTTTTCTTTATGCAACATTATAAATCAGCGACAGTCTCCAGCTATGAGACGTGGGCTATCAACGATGAAAGACTTGACTTTGTGACAAGATGAGGCTAAGATCTATTTTCTTTACCTGCTCCTTTGCAACGCAACGCTGATACTTCTCAAAATAGGATGCAAACCCCTTCCACAAAGCTCATGTGTGCCCTCAGTACCTACACAGGAGCTCCAAGCCCCACGTTAGATGCAGCAAGAGGGCCCAGAGGCTTGACTCTGCCCCTAAAAAACATCCTTGCCAAACAATAGAAAAGCCAGATAATGAAAACAGGAAACCACAAGTGGTTTCACCCATGCGAAGTTAAGCTGTTAAAAATAAGTCGTACCATGATATGTTTTCTGAGATGGGCTCTCCTGGCACCCTCTGGTTCCAGCTGCGTTGTCTGCCACCATGCCTTGGGATAACCTGTGCTTTCCAGAGCATCACCATCAGCTCCCAGTTAGTTTTGCTGATACTGAAGAAATCTTCTTGTTGTGATGTTGCTGACAACCCCAGCTTGCAGCCAAACCTCCCTCCAATCAATCTGGCTAATCAACAGGAGAGGAGGAACTTCAAGGACCTCCATCCCAAGGAATTTGGACAATCACCCCAGGCCTGGGAGCTCTGAAGACTCCCTGGAGCCCCCATCCACGAGCAAAGAGATCACCAGGCTCTGGGTGATCTGCAGAGCCCAAAAGCTGCCACAGAAACAGTGACAAACAGGATCACCTACCAGGGAGAGTAGGGGTGGCCCCTTGGGTAAAGAAAAGCCTTAATTCTGCTGCATTTTAGAAGAAGGAAACCAAAGGAATTCACCATCATCTGAAACTAGAAGGAGGAAATGAGAGGTGAAGGTAAGAGGGAGAAAAGCACTTTGGGACCTCCAGGAAACACAAGGACTTTGGGTTTGCATCTCATCAGGTAAATTAAAAATCTAAGCAGCCACTGTGCTTAAACTGTTATATAAGTATTGTGCGTTGAAATGGGACCCTCAAGTTCTGCTTCAGGTCTCAAACACCTTTGTGAAGAGGACACTGATGGGAAACGTTGTTCCACCTTGCTCTAGCTGCCTCCATAGGAAGCATCTCATCTACAACCAGGAGAAGGAGGAGAGCATTTCCAGAGGGGTTGTCCCAACATAAAAATCACTATGCAAGAAAATACCTAGGCAAATGAGTTCAAGAAGAGGTTCGTTCCTGCATTAAAAAAATAATAAAATAAAAAAATAGAGAAAAAAAGGAATAGGTTGATTACTTCCTTAAGAATCATAGAATAGCCTGAGTTGGAAGGGACCCATAAGGATCATCAAGTCAACTCCTTAAGCTCTCTATCTAGCAACTATGACTAACTTGTACCAAATACTTTCCTTCTTCAGCAGGAAAGTGAGATGGTGAGACACCGCTCACCTACACAATAAAGAAGAGATCAAAGACTGCTATACTGCAAATAGAATTTGTATCTAATAACACAATGCTGCAAAACAGGAAAAACATGCAAAGGATTTCACGCAAGGGTGTGCCTTAACTCCCCAAATGCTCAGAGATGGATGGTTTGTACGCAGATCGCTGCACGCCGAGAGATTTGGTAACGTGCAGTGCTCCTGGGACCCTGAACGAGGAAATGAGCTCATGTTTTATCTTCAAAAAGCCCCAGCTCTTCAGTTCTGTAAAACTTCTGGAATCTGTTGTCTTCATTCCTATCCCAGCGCAAAGATAAATCTGGTTTTGTAAATATATTTCAATAAAAAAAAATAAAAATCAAATTATTATTCCACTAACATTGCAGTTAAAATGAACAATAGCTTGAGGCTCACACGTACATATTTTCATGAATTGACTTGAAAAATCAAAGCTTATTCTAAATACATTTACACCGACAGTAAGAATCACTTTAAATGATAAAGGGAAAATTTGAGAAGTGAACCATAGGTTTGAAGATTAGAAGTATTCACATTAGAGTAATAAAAAAATCGCTTCCCCCAACATTTGTTTAGAATTAATAATTTAAGTATTCCTTCCTTATTTCCATCCAAGGAAATCAAATGTTCTCTGGGAACAACGTATAGATGCATAAAGCAAAGCAAACGAAGAAAAAAGACACTGTTAGAATAGGCAAACAAGCATTAAGAAAATAAATAAGGGAATAATTCACAGTAACTTGTTTCCTAAATGCTGTTCTTCCAAATTCCATCACCGCTCCAACAGTTTCATTGAACACCTTTAGACAGAAAACATGTCTCGAGCCAGTTTAGTAACTGCACAGAGTAATATCCCCAAAAAAGGGAAGTCCCTTTGCTCATTTATGGGTACAACATTCTTCAATCAGTCTCTAAAAAGGGAGGGAAAAAAAATCATCAATGCCTCTATATTCCTCTTTTTATGGAAGAAACAGCAAAATCTCCCCAAGAGCCAAATGAGCAGACACCCAGACAGCTTCTTCTCCTCTCTACATCTCCAACACCTACCTTCTTATTTTTTTTCCTCTAAAATTAGATATTTCATCTGGAAGTAAAGGCAAAAGACCACCTTCTAAGCCATTGTGTGTCTTGAAGACCCTGCTTCTCCATCACCCAGCCTCCTGCTGCTCCCCTACTACTCTAACCCCATTGTCCAACCCATTGCAATGTTAAGGGGGCTACAACCTCATTCATTAACCTCCCAGCTGATGAATTAATTAGCATCAGGTGTGATTGCACTCTCTGTTAGCACTAAGAGCACTTGTCCTTGTGGCCAGGGCTGCCATCCATGCAGGAACCAGTGTGAAATTGTTGAACTTGGGTGGTGGTTTTCCTACGGGGTTATCTTTACTTCCCATTTTCCACCTCGATACCTGAGCTGAAACGACAGCCGAACACATTGCACTGAGCTTGGTGAGCCCAGTGGCGCTCCTGCATCCAGAGGTGTGTGATGAGGTGCACTTGTCATGTCACATCTCCAGTGTTTTTTATTATTTTTATTATTTTTCAGAGTTTTTTGATTGCTTTTGGATTTCTGAAACAAAGCAGCATTTGAGAAACTCTTCTCATTTGGAGGAGTTTAGTAATTAATCGCAGATCTGCTCAGAAACAACCTACCAGCACTCCCCCTTGCAGGTGAGCTGCATCTTTTGGTGCTAATTCCGAAGATGGCCTCAGAGACAAAGGAAACCTGCAGACAAACTACACTAGGGAGTGGAGAGCTGCTTTACGCTGAGATAAGACACTGGATGTGGGAAGCAGCGGTGATTTATGGGCTGCTGAGGATGTCCTGGTTCGTATTAGTTACGAGAGTTTCAGCAGTTGGTGATGGAGCAATTAATTGTCTGTGTGTTTCCTCCTCTGGCCAAGTTCTCGCAGGTACCCACGGCAGCTGCGTCGTTGCATGAATTGGGTGATGAGGAAAGGGAGCTTCTAGATGAAAGTGAAAGCTCTGACTCACCCCTTAGGGTTAATTGATAACTGAGGTAATCCACCTGGAGCCAACTGTTAGCTGGCTTCCTGGCATTATTAAGCAATTTTCACTAATAAAAAAAAAAAAAAATAATAGAGTGATATGGCCACTGAAAAATTGAAAATGGGGTAGGATGGAGTCCATCCATCTGGCCAAAGACACAACAAGACCTAAAGTCACCTTCAGCTCCATCTGTACGACGTTTCGTGATGACAGCAGTCAGTGAAAGGGTTTCCTCGTGTCCTACAATGTTTTCCACGATGTAGCGTGGTGTGATGCTGGCTGCTTTCGCAACAGAAAGTCTAAAGGGGGTTTTGATCTCCAACCTGCCTTTGAAGACCCATTTTGGGTCTTTTTTGAAGACCCATCCTGGCAGTTCAGAACATTTCCTAATATCGAAGCATGCAAATCAGTCCACCCTTACCGTGGTTTTAACTATAAAGACAACACAAAGAGCACGGGAATTAGGTTAAGTTACACTGCAAACAATAAACTTAAGCACAGCGTTGAAACATATTCAGTAGAGGTAGGATATGAATGATTTTCCTGGCACGTGTAAAATACCAACTTCCCAAAAGGACATGGGATGAGAGTGACATCAGTGTTTCCAGTTTGGGAAATGTAGTTCTGCCACAGTTGCATTTATTTTTTCCATCCTACATCTCTCATCCCGTCTAATTCTCCTATCGGCAAGGTGAAGATGACACAGATGGCAATACGTACGTGCTGACCTCACTTTGAATTCATTCAAATATGACTGGTTTCCGTTTGGGAGAAGCACAGATGTTTGATCTCTTCCCTTGCACGGATTGGCCAGGAAGATGATAAAGCAGGAAAACACTAAATTTTACAAGGATGTTACATTTTTGCAAGGGCAGAGCATCACTCACGCTAGACAGCAAGGAACTAAAACCACCTTTGTCTCAGACTTCAAATGAAAACCTGAAGTTGAGTCAACGGCAATCCCGTGGAAACAAAATGCACCTCTCATCCCCGATCCTTTAGGTTTAGAGAGATAAATCGTTCACCCAGCACAGGACTGGGAGGGGTGAGCCAACACACAGCTCCGAATCCGACAGCAGACTTCCTCTGTTCTTATTTATTAACGTCAGGTGAATCTGTTGGGATGAGCATGGCTTTTTCCGAGGTACCTTTCATATTTTCCCTGCGCTGGAAGGAGCCCAGCACCACGCAGCGCGTACCAGCTCTTGCCCTAGGATATTTCTATTCCTAGGATATTTCGCCGTGCTGCAGAGAAACGTACTCAGGCTTCATCCTCCACTTCAAGCACGTGCAGGATCGCGCTACAAAGCATGTGGTGAACTCCTTGCCCAGGCTGTATTTCCCCGCGGGACGGCTCAGGTTCATCTCTTCTCTCTCCTACTGACAAGAACGGAGGTGAGACGTCGTGGCTGCAATATCACGCACATTTGGGGCACATTAGCTGGGGTCCCCCGAGATGCACGGGGCAATTTGAGGTCAGTTTTCCCTCTCCTGTCTGCACAAATCCAGGTTAATCCTTGGGTGGATTACGCTCCGTAACTGTAAGGACCCAATTTCAAGCCACGATGACAAGAGGTGTGTCCACACCACGCAACTCTCCTCTCCGAGACTGAAAGTTTGCAATTAAATGAGGAAATAAACCAGCACAATGCGTGTTTTGAAGCTCCTTTTGAGGGTCACCATGTCCCAGCGCTGCCTGTGACACAAAGCCCTGCCTGCCCTCCAACCCGCAAAGATTTATGAGCCCTTCCTTCCATCTCACAAGCCTCAATTTCACCCCGTAACCTCTCCCGAACCCGCAGTGAGTCAGCACAGCTTGTCTGCGGAGCCAAGATCGATGCACGGCTCTGGAGCAGATAAAGCCTCTCCCCGGGTCAGCCAGGAGGCGTTTTGGCCATATTATTGCTGTCCCTTCTCCCATCCCATGCCCCCGGAGATGCTCCGGCTGACGTTGCCTCGCTCACCCTCCCAAGACGAGCCAAGGTCACGGCACAAATCTGCTCAGAACCAAGTTATCTTCCGGCGTCTATACACAAATCTTGTCCCACAAGTGTTTTTGGGGCCGCCGGAGAAGTTTTCTTCCAACTGGGATGAAAACACGAGCGCTGTCAATTGGCACGGACGAGCGAGAACGGTGGCTGGCAAAACTATTTTCCCTGGGGTCTTGGCCAAACCCTTCCCACGTGGTCACGTCCCGACTCCCCAAAGTCTCCCAGAAAAGATAAATAAAAATAAAAACCTACATTTGATGCCGTATTGTGCTTTTTTTTTTTTAGGGTATGGGTCAAGAGTGAGAGCGAGCCCTCCCCTGCGCCGATACAGCCGCGGCCCTTGATCTGGGAAGTCAAACCGACCGTCCTAAACCACTTTCTTTCTCAAAAGTTGCTCTGCAAATGCATCAGGGGCCTCGTCTTGAAGCAGCACTGCCTGCAAAAACGGCACGGCATGAGATGCGGCTTCTTTTATCCCCAGCAGAGGAGGGCTGGGGGCTGACGCCTGAAAGGAGGCTTTTCTTTGGCGACGCCAACAGCGTCCTCAGTAGATTTCTCCCCCCCCCACCTCCCCCTCCCGCCCTAACCCACTTTCACAAAGGCAAAAAAAAAAAAAACAACACACAAAACCAACCATAAATGGCTCCTGTAGTGTCTGCAATGTAAAGAATTAGCTGAATGGGAAGAAATGAAGCATGGTCTTTATGTCCCGGTTCCAGTCAGCGCAAACATCGCCGCTAATCCCTGTCGTTGGAGGGGACTGGGGAAGAGGCACGGATAGATCCCACTGGGAGCATTTTGTCCGCCTCAATCTGCACTCCAGATCACTTCTTTTTTTTGTGTGCGTAATAAGATTGAGTTGTATCAAGAGGCCTGTGTAAAACGTAAAGCCGGGGGAGGGTGGAGAGGATATCGCGCGCGGTTTCTGCCGCCGAGCGTAGCACCTACAAGTCTTCATGTGCGGGGAGGTCTGAGCAACCCATTCATTTCGCGGGAGAAAAAGCAAGCTATTCATTCCCTGCAAATCCCCTTTTGCCATGGCAACCCCCCCCCCCTCCTCCCTTGCCACCCCCTCGCGCACACCAGTTGCTCGCAGGGGCTGCTTGAAACGAGACAACAAAAAAAAAAAACCAACAAACCTTCGCCCGGCCCGCGCTGACGGGTCCTGCTTTGCGTTTTTCTGGACTCCAGCCCCTGCTCCAGAGCGGGACCAACCCAGTAACAGGGGAAGGAAGGGCCAAAAGTGATGCTGTCACCTTGCCTCGTCCCCTTTTACCCCCGGTGGCATCACAGCCGTGTCCCCAAATGGGACCAGCCAGGAGATGGCGCGTCCTGTCCCCCCGGTGAGGGTGGTCGTGCCATGGGGACAACACGGGGCGTTTTTATTTCTATTCTTTGTCCCAAGGAGAGGGTTTTGGGGTGCCAAAGCCCCTATAGCCAAGCAGGATCAGCCCCGTTTGCTGCTGGGCCTTCCACAGGAGCACACCAACAGCCTCATCCCAAGAGTTTCTGGGGGCCAGCCCAGCTCCCACCGGTCTGGGGACCTCCAGCCATCCTCGGAGACACATCCCACATCCCATTCTGCAAGCAGAAATCCCAGTTTGTGTTGTTTGTGGAGCTTTTAGAGGCTTACCAACGCTGTGCTCAGGCTGCAGGGGAAGCCACAAAGTTTACGGGGGCCTTCCTGGCATGACAGCTTCAACTCAAGGTCTTCCTTCTACCTCTCTGCCTCTCCTCTTTCCTCGTATCCCACCTCTTCGGAGCCATTAGACCTGCAGGAAGGGCTGGGATAAAGGAACAAGATCCCACGTGGCCAAGGATTTTGGGGACTCATGCATTTTGATCTTGCTTAAACCACATCTTGAGTTACAACTTCAAGCAGAGCAACTCAAGACAGAGATAAATGACCTGCCGCTGTCTCACTGGAGGGGAAACTCTTCCCAGAAGGTGTGATCCCTCTTGTTACCCGAACAGAGACCGATGGTCTGCTACAGGAGGCTCATTTAGCAAGAAACGAAGCAGGGAAATGCCAATCAAAAGCCAGTGCCACGACGACAAGACCTCAGCGCGTGTCTTCACTTTTGCAGCATCACCACATCCAGCACCTCTGCTTCCCACGGCTGAAAAAACCGCCTCGTTTCTTGGTTAACCTGAAATAACATGTGAGAACGAATAAGGGATTCGTGGCAGAAACGCAATTTGATTAAAAAGGAGAATTAAGAACTGGTTTTGATTAAGGATTAATGACTCGTTTTATTTTTATAAATGCAGAGAGAACGCAAAACGCCGGGAAATAAAAGTAAGTCTTTGCACAAGGCATTTTTAGGCGAAATCCCAG
Source organism: Aythya ferina (assembly GCF_964211825.1). NCBI lineage: Eukaryota > Metazoa > Chordata > Aves > Anseriformes > Anatidae > Aythya > Aythya ferina. The sequence continues at coordinate 2,108,111 of NC_140313.1, read as the reverse complement.
CAATACCACGGATTTTATCCTGCACTTCATTATTGACTGAGGTAAACGAAACCCTGCCGGTGACCCAGACTTTTCCCCGCTACGTCCTGGGCATAAAACCTTTCCTCTCCCCAGGCAAACACGGCTGGCCAGTCGGTCACACCACAGCCTGTTAATGTGGGGATATTTTAAACACCCTCCAGAACCTCTGGCAAATGGCTCCGCGTGGGTTTCTCAAAGTACACAAACCAATTTCCTGATTTTTAGTGGCTCTCCTCCCTCAAGAGTCTCTCGTCTCCGCAGGACACCTCGGCCTTCCCAGAAGATCCAGCCCATCCCGGGGTCTGTCCCAGCTGCAGCCGAAATAAAAAAAAAAGGAATTTGAGAGTCTTCAGAAAACAAATTGTCTGCTCCTAAAAATGCCACCCAATTCAGCTGAGTGGCACTTTTGCAGGACCCTGCTCCTCTGCATTCCCAGTAACGAGCTTTGGAGATGCTTGGATGTCTAGAAGTTAGTCGAGATGAAACCCACCGACAAGCCTCTCCCGAAATCAATCCTTTGGTGACAGGCTTTGGCTCCCACGACGCACAACAATCGCGGGGCTGGGGTGAGAAAAAGGGAAGGAAAAGCAATCCAAAGGCCCTCTCCGCTCTCCAGTTTGCACTCAGAAGGCTCTGACGTGAGTAAAGGCAGATGAAAAAGTGAGCGGCTGGAGGAATGACAGCTCCCAGCTGTCTGGCCTGCCTCTTCCCCACCAACAGCGTCCCCGTGTACACGGCACAGACAGCCTGGCTCAGGCAGCAGCTGTTCAACCCCTGGAAATTTCACAGAGATTTGGGGGTTTCTTTCATATGGGATGAGGAAGCTGCAGCTGTTGAGCAGCTGCTCCGTGGGAGCTTAACCACCCGTGCGGCAGAGCTGGGGACGTTGGCACAAGTACCTGGGAGCAGGAGCAGCCAGGACACCCTCTTTTAACCTGCCTGCATCTGAAGCTTGGTCCTCTGTCCACCTCCGAGCTTCATTTTAGCTCAGGAACGTGCTTCGTGGAGCTTGGAAGTCCCCTGCTTTGGCTCCCAGATGAAACCCAAAGGGAGGGCGCGTTGCAGAAGCGCTCCGATGCCTTCACAGATCTGTTCCACCTCACCCTGGGAGTCCCCAGAGCACTCAAGGATGGGATATTTGGATATCTCCAAACACTTCTCACCTAACCAATCCTTAAAACCTTGAACACTGATGGCCATTTGGTGTTTGTTAGGCTCCTCAGGGCTGAAACGAAGCCCTGGCTTCATCACAGGGGCATTCAGGGAAGACCCACCAGTGCAGAAGCTTGGACCACGTCTCTGAGGGGTGCACGACCAGGCTGCAGGGGATTATTGCTTGGACATTCAGGCTTGATATCCACTGAAATTCTCCTTTTCTGGAGAGATTCAGCTGCTGACAACAAGCACAAGCCACGGGCAGCTGTGTTACCGTTCAACGTTACCTTCAACGGTGTTACCAACAGCGTAGGGCTGCACGGGAGCTTCCAGGACCCCATTTGCTCCTTTAAACCTCATTAAAAGCAAATTGGCTTTAGTACCTGGACCAAGGCTGCCTTCTGACTTCAAAAGCTGTGCTGAAACAAAAGCTTGTATTGTTAACACAAAGGGCCACAGCCCGTGCCCAAACAAACAGACTCGCATGGCCCTCAACAAAAGCAGAATTGTTGCCGGTGCTGCAGTGTTTGTTGGGACTTGCAGCTCCCAAAGTCCCCGTGTTGCTGTTCCTACCAGCTGGCCTGCTCCTGCCCACCGGGGCTTGATGCTTCCTACCCGCTCTCTGTGCCTTCCTCCAACGCAAGAAGATGCTCGGGTGAGGCTGTCCGAGGGTCCAATGATACTGTCAACACACAAAGTATGACCATTGATTTATAATGTTGGCTTCTTGATCAAAAGCTGTCAATTTGCCACCGTTTCCAGTGGAAAAAGCTTTGGCATAATCATAATGTTCTCTTAATTTTACTGCAGCCCCTATGTCCGCTCCAGACAGGCAAAGAAAAGCCAGCAGAACATCGGCAAAATGTTCTTCCTGAGAAGAACAAATCAAATAATGTCTGTGCCTCACCCTTCTTACAGACAGCTCCAGTTCGGCTCATCCAGTGATCCCATAAGCCGCAGGAAAGACCTCGTCATCCCACCGGTCTCGAAGAGGAACTGTGGAAAAGCTGGAGACAAAATCAGATTGCTCATCGCTTCCACATGGCTTCTGCTGGATCAGGTGTTGCGTAGAAAACTGCATCTATTTATCTCACTGGTATTTATTAAAGAAATACTGATGACAAATGCTCCTGATCAGTTCCGGGGGTATAATTAGGCTCCCTGATAAGGCAGACAAATTTGTGTGGAAAAAAAAAAAAAAAAAAAGCCCTGCAGAATATTATTCTACATCCACTCTGTTGTGGAGCATGTTTTTGCCACAGACACTCCCGCTGCAAATCCTTTCCTACCTTCGTTGCCTGGAGTTAATTAACAGCGAAGCTCGGGCTGCGCGTTTTGAGCAGTCACATACCCAACAATGGCTTCATTGAGGATGGAGATTAAAAATAAATACAACACTTGCTCCGGTGTAAGTCGTTAGCAGCCTCCGCCAAAAGATATAACACTGTCAACACCAAACTCCCGAGGGCAGAAAATATTCTGCTGGCAGCACAGCCCCGGAGAGAGCACCCGAGGGGCTGCAGGAGCCTCACACACACGTTTCGGGGTGATGGAGCAGAAAAGTGTTGGAAGAGAAGCAGTGGCAGCGCTGTTGCCTGGACTATTTTAATTTGGGAGCAGGGAGGACCTCAGGTCTACCCAGCCTTGAATTTCCCAGGGCTTTTGTATGTGTTGCAGCAGGAGTTTGGTTATTCTCGCCCTCTGACACGCTCTCAAAACCAACCAGGCTGATGAACTCCAGCGTTTCCAGAGGCTGGCACGTTCTCCATCTCCCCACCTCCAAAAAAAAAAGGACAAAAACCCAAACAGCACGACCAAAACCTCCTCACCTTCCTCTACGCAAATCCCCCAGGTGCTACGATGTGAGGGAATGGACCTGGAGGCACCAGGGTGGGCGAAAAGGGCAAAGGTTTCCAACCCCAGAGCATTTCCTTCGTGCAGCATCGCCTCTCCTCTCCTTTTAAAGAAGAGCTTTCACGCCTGTGGAATCTGAAGAATTTCGCAATCAGCTCCCATAATTTTTGTGAGGCGAGACGTATCGCGGTGCTAATTGCCCTCTTTGATCAGCGATCCCGCACGGGAGAAGAGTCATGGGAGATGATCGATCTGCATTTTTGGATGTCTTCGGCTCCAGACAGTGCCTATCTCAATGGCAAATTACACAAAAAATAGCCAAATAGAACAGATTATGAACAATGTGGGGAAATAAAGAGGAACTGGGTAACTTTTCCTTGGTTGGAGAGGCCTTTGGCAGAGTGAACCAGGTTTCAGAGGGGAGCACCACTTGGTAAGAAGGACTCGCTGAGGCACGGCCTCTTCTTTTTCAGAGAAAGAGAAACCTCAAAGAATCCCATCGAGCTCTTCCTGCTGCGCTAGCCAGCCCTGATCCTACTCGGGGGACAGCTTTGTCCCTCTCCAGTTGTGTCGGGTTATTTGTCATCGCGGCAGAGGGGAGTTCTCAGAAATCACCCGGTCCTTTAATCCCCTGCAGCGTCTCTCCGAATTTATTCCTCCTCTTCCTGAGAGCTGGGCAAGTGTGAGAACAGCCTGTGGGCCGGGCATGCCAATGAAGCCCTCGGGGGAACAGAAAAGCCTCGGAGTAAAGCACTTAGCCCACAATATCCGTAGAAAGGCACTTAGCTGGAAGTCCGCAGGGCTCGGGTCGGTCAGAAGGGAGTCTCCGTGCCAAGGATGCCCACGGGGTTTGGTTTGTAGGGGATGCAGCGCCTCGGGGCAGCAGGTCCCAGCACAAATCCATCTCTCCATAAGGACAACGCGTTCTGAAAAAAAAGAAAAGAAAAAGAAAAGCGGCTGTTTACGAAATCAAATCCATTCTGGTGAGAGGCTCGGCTCCCAGCTTTGAGAAAACCGCGCGGCTGCGTCTCTGCAGCATCACTGCCACGATGTCCGTGTCGGAGCAGGATGCTGGAGGGCCTTAGCTCAGCAGTAAATCCCTTCAGAAATTCAGGATGTGATTCCCTGTATGTACAACACGACGTTTTCTACCCTGGTATTGACAAACTGAGCAAAGGGAAGGGCAACGACACCTTAATTTAGAGTTTTTTTTTCCTCCGTTCTTAGAGCTGAGCAACGTAAAGCTCGTTTCCTTAGCAGCCTGTGTTGTAGGGTTTCCCTTCCGCCCTACAGCTCCGGGTAGACACCTTGCCATAACTTTTATGCTTATGAAATTGTTCCAACAACCTCTGCAGCTCGGCTCTCCCTCGAACAAAGCGTTCTCTGTGGGGCTCTGAATAGAAAACATCAGCCCATGGTGATAGGGCTCCATTTAGCGCCCAGCCCTAGGCATGGGATAAAAGTGCTTTTCAACGTGTACTGGGGAAAGAAGAAAAAAAAAATGGCTTTTAACGCTCACACAGCACTCCTTTTAAAATGCTAACGCCACTTAAAGCCATTGATAAGAAGAAGTTGGGCTAATCTTAGCGAGAGGTTCCCATGACCTTTGAGCGCGCGCAACGCTGCAACTCTTCGTAAAATTATCTTTGCAGGGAAAACGATGTAAAATTTACCAAAAGGCCTCGGAGCAGACAAACGACTGCTTGTTAGGGACCCAAAGCATAAGAGGAGATGTTGGTAGGAACCTGGTGCTGAGGCTAGCACAAGCCGGAGTGATTAATAACGAAGGGTGAAAGAAAAGCAAGTCACAGGCATCAGCAGGGATTTCAGGCACCTGGGGAACTCCCTGCCCTGTGATATCTTCTGCAAGTGAAGCAGCAGGGGTAGAGACGGTGATTCTCTTCACTTTCTTAGCAAGAACAACAAAAAAGAACTCATATAAAGGTTTTAAACCTCTTTTTTTAGGAAGCAAACCTGTGAAAGTTTGCAAGAATCAGTGGGTTAGATGCTGTGAAGTGAATCCTTAAGCAAACTCACGTAAACCAGCAGCAGCATGGTCTGAAGGAAGGCTGAATCAGAGCAGAGAAAGACAAAGGGAGATTTCTCCTTCCCTCTGTCTCTGTGTACAGTAAACTGTGCTTGCCAAGAAGCTGCTCGGCACCCCTGCCAAACAAAGCTTTGCGCCTGCATGTCACAGCCGGCCAGGCAGACTGAAATCCCCAGGAACTACGACAGCTGGATTCAAAGAGGGATCCTGGCCGAGCAAACGGCTCCGAACGGTGCCGGATGGTAAGAGAAAAACTTGGAGGGCCCGGGAGATCATCCTGAGGTGGAAAACGAAATCGAAACAGGTCTCGTGGCGCCGGAAGAGGCACGCTTTTGAAATGTGTCGTCTCGTGCCACTCTTTTTGGGGAGTAACGCTGGAAAAGCTGGAAAAGTCATCGGTTTTCTGGTGCACAGCTTCAGAGCCAGACCTTTTCCGCGCATAAACGATAGGAGAAGCCCTTCAGCCTTTTTATAGCATGGAAAAAAAAATAAAAATAAATAACTCAGACTCCCAAGGCCGCACCTTTGGCTGCCATCGCAGGATGGTGCTCGGCCACGTGCTCGGAGCAGCCTGGCTCTGCTGTTTGCCCCTGGCCATCGCTCCACATGGGCCAGCGCGTGTCCTGATGTGATCTCTCTCCAGTTTTCCCTGTTAAAAACAAGAAAAAAAACAGAACAGATTCGTTACAGGGTGGTTTTAGCACAGAGGTTGCCCCCAGCACAAGTACGGGGTTAGCACTGGTACCCTTTGGAAGCCCCTCCAGAAGCCTAACTTCCTTAGGATACATTTAAACATTTCTTAAACTAAAACTTATTTCCTCTTAAGCTAATCTGTGTGCAAACACATGCAAAAAAAAAAACTAGATTCCTTCATTTTCCTCAAGCCTTGGAGATGACAGCAGTCATTTTCTACAGGCTGTCTTTTTAAGCTTTGTGTTTTTTTTTTTAATGTGGCCATTATGAGACAGAACCTGCAGTTTTGACTCAAGTAAAGCTCTTTTTCTGCCGTCAGTGAGCAGTTTTTTCCCAGTAAAAGCCATCATTATTTTTTTACTAGTAGCAGCTGTCGTCCTGGACTCAGCTCGGCGGCAGCACCCGCTTTCCTCATCACATGTGCCCGGTACAAGCTTCGCGTTTGGCAACCAGGCAGAGCACAGACCTTTGGGTTTCTTCTTTGAACCAGGTGCAGCTTGAGGCATCCCCGGCCCTCAGGGATGAGCAGGGCACGAGTCTGGCCCCCTGCTTTTGGTAATACCTCGGTGATTTTTGGCATCACAGCATCGCCGCGCTCATTGATGGAGAGGAAGAGCAGACCCCAAACCCTGGCCTGGGTGCCTTGAGCACTAGAACATCAATCCTCCTGTGCCCCCACCCTTGTCAGTGGGATTTGGGTTCCTAAATACCTTGGAAACTCAGAAAAAAAAAGTGATTTTGTGCTGCCCTTCAGCGTGCGGAGGGGATTTGCAACGCCAGACACTTCAGCTTCCTACAATCAGCCTCAAGGCTTCTTTGTCTCCCACGACTTATTCGTAATTACTCAAGCTGCTAATTTTACTCTCATGGAAATGGTGCTGGGATGCAAAGCTATGCAGATAGGGGATAATGGATGGCAGGAGGAAAGAATGAAGCTTGCCGGGCGCAAGAATGGTGCTGGGTGCTGAGCAGCTTCCAGCAACCAGCAAAGCTTTGGGGAAGTCCCGAGAAATTCAGGTGGAAGGGTGAAACTTTCCTTATCAGCTGGAAAAAAAATCCCTCCTGGTGCCACGGGGCTCCCCACTTGAGCACCACAAGTGGCCCTGGTAGCACCGGGGGTTGAAGTTCAGCCACCCCAAAGGCAGAGCCCTCGGAAATCCTGACCCAGCCACCTCCAAAGGTCTTTCTGCCTTCATTTCCTCCGCAGGCAAACTCCAAACGCCGCCTCTAAGCTCGTATTTTTGTCACCACCTCTCCACCTGGCAGCTGAGTGGCCACGTCCAGGGACTCCACGGAGCTGAGCACTCAACCACCGGGTTCCCTCTTGATTTTGGGTGCACATCAACGCGAGCAGATGCACGCAGTAATTATCAGGAGGTTCTCTCAGACATTTCTATGTCAGTGCCTGTATTTACCCACATAACCAGCACTTGGTTTCCATCTGAATCCTCATTAATAAAAGGAGTTTACACTCAGGGTGCATCCATCAGCTCCCTGGCTGGCCACACCGTATATTTTGCATGCCATAAGGATGTCAGGAGAGGACAAGACCGGATTTCCACAGAAAGCTGATGCTGTCGCTTGCCTCGCATAACGTGAAGAAGTGCTGAAAAGCAAAACGCAGCCTTTAAAAAAAAAAGAAACAACTATCAGAAGTTCAACGAATTCAGGAAGTTAATAGACTTCAGCACTAATTTGCCCGACAGTAAACCTTCACTTACGAACCACAGATGTGGGCTGAGGTTTTCACGTGGCTCTTAATCTTTAATGTTATGCGTCTGAACCCTACGGCCAGCATTTTCAATCTTTATTATTTCCTGGGCCTCTGACTTTTTTTCCACGCAGGGTTTGCCCACGTGTGCAGGAACGTTGGTGGCTCGTTGGCTTTCCCTGGCAAGGCACCCGTGGACTTCTGCAGCCCCAAAGACCCATGACCGGGTTTTGCTCTGGATTTCTTCTTACAGAAGAGAGAAAAACACAAAGATTTGGGATCTGTCTTAGTTAATGGATACGAGAGAAGAAGATGTTGACCTCTAAGAGTTCAAGAGAGAAATTCCAGCTGCTTCTATCCAGAAGAAAGAGCAGCCAAGTGCCAGCCAATGTGCTGAGCCAGCTAAGGACGATCTCTGTAATTACAGATAATCTTAAGAAGGCATTTTCTGGTTTTATCTTCCTTTATCTTTGTTCCTTTGCTCCAAATCTATGTTTTCAGTACTCTTTCATCTTCCCGTCTCGTCTAGCGGGACGGCTGGGGGAGCACGAGCCGAGACACAACAAGGTGTTCTCCTCCCCGGCTGTGGAGACCCTTCAGACAGGGATATAGGGACACGGCGACCCAGCTCTGGCACCCCAAAGTGCTGCTCCAGCGGGCAGAGAGGTTTTCTTTGGGTCAGACAGGGCTTGGTCACGAGCTGGCAATGGTCCTACGCAGGAGAAGCGTCTCCTTTGAGCAAAATCTTAAGAAAAGTCTGATCTACAGAGCACAGATGGATGAGAGAAGGTAGATGGGGGTGTGCATGAAGCCACAGTCTCTAAAAAATGTGCAGTGACCACCTGAAATATCAACTCACCCACACCTTGCTGTTCTCCTTGGCCTCGGTACCTCACTGAAACTCTTGGGGCAAGGGATATCCGAAGTCAAATAACAGCCTGTGTGGCGTGACACCAGCTGGTGCTGTTCAGAACATTCAGAACCGTTTTGATGCTAATTTGGTTTCGGTTTTCCCACCACCTTGTCTCAGTTTTAGCCATCTCTCTCTCTCTATTTTGCCATATAAGCTCTTTCAGCTCTGCCAAGCCACAACGGGCAACTTTCCGTATGAGTTCCTCATTTATCATACGGTCAGAAAAAGTCACATTTTGAGTCTTCAGACACAATTTTGTGAGTCAGCATGCTCTCAGGCAGGAGCTCGGCGTGTCTATCCGATCACAATTTTCACCAGCCCCTACAACACGTTGGGTTGCAGCTACACGAACTGGTGCCTCGTAAGAGAACAGAATAATTTCTTGAGTCTCCACCAGGTAAATAGTGTAAATAGTGGTTTTAACATGTCCTATGTATTTTGGAAGCAGAATTATAGCCAAGTAATAAACCGAGGCACTTCCAAAGCCAGTCAAATGTACTGAAAACCAAAACACTTCCATACCTGCTCGACCAAGAAGGCACAAAATTACTAACTGCTCTGCCTGGGGCTGCGGTTTTCCCCTCCTGGGAGGACATTAGCACAGGCTCACAGTTCCACATGGAAACCACATGCACTTGTTACGGTTGTACGCACTGAAAATCATCAGCACCGCGTTAGCCTTTCACAAAGCTGGAAACGCGCCCGGAGCAACTCCACGATCCTTCAGCAGGCATCAGAGAGACGAAAAAAACTTCTCTGTCTCCATCGTACGTCTTCTTCGTATCTGTTAAACTAAAAGCAAAGCCAGGTGGTGGAATTCTGCTTACCTGAGCCTTGCACATCTGGAGCAAACTTACCTTTTTTGAGTAAAAGCTTAATACCTGAGCTTCCGTGATCAAGCCACAGCGATTTTAACCAGTTTTCTGCGCTGGGAAGAAAAGGGAAGTGATTAATTTCTGGTTAATTTGGTAAGAGAATAAATTATTTTAATCAGTGCTAAGGGTGACAGTGAATTCCAACGCTCCTACAGGAGAGAGGTGAGGAGGGACAGCTTCAGGTGACACCTTCACTTCTGGAAACGTCCACGTCCAAGCGAATGGTTGACATCCACGCCTAAGCCATGGCTGGAAAATTGGCACCACCGAGTACCGAGCTCGAGAGGCCAAGGGAGAGCCTCTCCTACAGCTGTATTTGGGGCCGCTGATATAAAACACAGTTGCATAAGTTGCGACAGCTGCCAGAGAAACAACATCAGGCTGATAGCAAGTGTCATGAGGAAGCAGAGACCTCGTGGCACATCCAAACCCTGCGGCTTCCTAGCCTGGCTAACCTCGTGTCCAAATCCACACAGCATTTCTGAGCACAAAAGCTCTCGCTGTCCAGTTTTAATATCTGGCCTTGCTCCCTTTTGGACCCTGTCCTAGTCTGGAAACCCTCCTGGTCCCTGGTGTAGTCTGTGTCCATAACCTAACCTCACAAGAAACCCTGAGCACTTGAAGCAAGCTGAACAAATATTTGAACGAGGCAGCAACGGGGTGTCTGCAGAGCTGCCTTCTGACCTGCTTGTGCTTTCCCAGCTCTCCAGGCATCTTGTTTTGAAGAGGCTTCTGCTTCCAGAGCCCTGAAGGGTTTCTGAAAAATCCCCCTTAGGACTGAAGCCTCAGAAGCCCCTGAACTCTTGTGCAATGGGCTACTGACCGAGTTCAGGACCTCGAGGCACCGCTGCAACAGATTATTTTCTTTCCGACTGCCTTTCTCCTTCCATCGTATTTTTGCCTAGAAAAAAAAAAATACAGAAAATCACAGAAAAACAGAAGGAACTACCAGGAAACAAATTTTGCATTTTCTCTCTCGGACTCTTCAGTTCAAAGGCTGCTTTCCTAGGAAATAATTGCCCAGCCCCCAAAAAAACAGCATCGACAGCGCTTCTTTTTCTAGGGAATTGTTTTCACCTCAGTGCTGATGCCTACAAAAATGAGAAGCTAACAGCACCGAGGAACGGTTCTGTCTCTATAAAGCCTTAAAAAAAAAAAAAAAAAGATTTTGAATATTTTACCAGGGTTTTCTTTGAGCAGCAGCAGCTGATGGCAGCGAACGAAATTCCCCAGCTAACGTTTCAAGGAAACGAGAAGTGCCTCAGCCCGTGATGAAAACGTCTTCTGTCAGTGCCGAGCGAGCGTGCAGATATCCGCTGAGTTCACTCTGCAGAAATCCCCCTCTAAAGTGGCCCGAAGCTTTCTCAGAAGACGGATCCCTGAGAATTTCTCTGAAGCGAGACATCTCTTGGTGCCAGAAGTGTAAATTTGATGAAAAAAAAATAAAAATAGAGTTTTCCAGTATTTAGAGAAAGTTTTCTCAGTGAGGTTTTCTTTTAAACCTCCCTTTCCCAGCCTCTCTGAAGGGATCCCACAGATCCGTCCCAGCAGGATGGGACGCTCAAAGGGCCAGTCCGTTCCCCCAGCACTCACCTTACACCAAAAAAATGTGTGAAATAATTTGTGAAAACTCGAAATTTGGATGAATTTCGGCCAGAAGGAATTATTTGTCTACAAACTGTAGGATGAGCCTTCCGTCAGCGACCTTACAGGTATTTTCTAGTCTATCTCCTTTTCATACAGAAGCCCGAAAAGCCCAGCCTATATGGCTGAGACCAGCTGCACTTCGCTCCTTCACGAGAAGCTGAAGGGATGAGAACAGCCTCACCAACACACAGATTTCATGGGAAATGACTTATTTCACGGGAAATGACTTAATTCGGTGCTGGTAAAGCTCTGGGTAACACTCAGCCTGGCACAGCAGCAGCAGCAAGCAGGTGGATGGGGTCCTTCAGGTCCTGAGGAACAGCAAGATTTTTTTTTCCTCTCCTCAAGCCTCATTCCCCAAATACCGGCGAGTGATTTGCTTGCAGAAATATTCAGCTCCGTCCGGGACTGCCCTTCCTGAAGCCGGTGCAGGACTATTTACCTGGGCAGAGCTGAGAAATCCCTTTTTGTGCTCTTTTGGGGGAGGAGGCAAGCTGAAAGCTGTTTTGACTCTTTGCAGAGCCATGTAGGGGGCCACCAGCCACCCACCTGCCCCGTAACATCTTTTTCCTAGGGCTTTCCTCACCTCCGGTTCTGGGACAAATCCCGCACAGCAGGAGGGACAAGGAGAGCAATGGGAAACAAACACCTCCCAGGTCTGGCAGCCCCGCAGCTGATAATGAGAAACACTTTCTCTAACAGAAGGCTTTCAGAGACAGAAACATTAAAAAAAATATATATTAAACATCGTGACAAACGGTGCCAACACAAGGATTGTGGAAATTTGATTTTGTTTCAGTGAGTCGATCCCTCCGGGGAGGGCAGGGGCGTGCTTCCAAGGCAGAGAGCAAACATTTTTGCCAGGAGGGATGCACAGAGGTGGGTGATGCTCCAGGGAAGCCCAGGCTAAGCTGTCAGGGGCTATTCACAGCCCGCAGAGCATTCCCAGCCTTGGATTTCACCCAGGAAAGCAGCGCCTCGTGTCTCCAGCACGGTTAAGTAATTTTTTTCCTTCTTATTTCCTCCCCCACACCACGCACCGGCAGCCCCTGCCCCGTCTCCCGTTTGCACAGGAGCTGAAGCCAGCAGAGAAGCGAAGGCGCTGTATTAATCACCTTCTTTTATGTGGGTTTTGAATGAGCTCCCCGACCGCAAAAACTTGAAACTCGACTGAATGTGACTCACTCCCAGAGCCGGCGTTCATTGGCCCGCAAACTCTCCTGATTTCGCCCCGTCCGAGTCCCGTTCCTATTGGAAGAGAGGCCCTGAGGTGTTACCTCTGCTGTAAGCAAATGTCACTGACTCGCAGTAACCCCGGAGGCCGGTATCACCCCATCACCCCATCAGCTCCTAGCCTGCCCTCCAAATCCCTCATTCATCCCCCAGCAGCCCCACGGCAAGCACGGAGAAGAGCCGGCGAAGCTCTTGCAGAAATTCCCCCCCCCCGGGTACGGACACGCTTCCTCCTTTTCTGGGGCCGGCGTATTTCTCAGAGAGAGGCTATCTACAAATCAGGGAAAAAATAAAATAAAAATCCTCCTCAAACCTATTAAATGTCCAGATTTGCCATGGTCCGCTCACAAAAAAATAAAAATAAGAAGAGGATTTTTGATGAAAAGCCTCAATCTGTTTCGAATTAGCATCAGAGCCCGCTCCGGAGCTGTTCTCTGACCTGGAGATAAAGGCAGCCCAGATAGAGATGGATGGATTTGAGAAACATTTCTAGAGTCAAACACGGGCTTGGGAAGCGATTCATAAAAGGAAAGCCGATCCATATGGACGCTGTACAGCTCAGCACTGGCGATTTAAGGCAAGCCATAGGTCGTAAAATGTGAAAATATATTGAAATGCTGTGATGTGCACAGATTGCTTAGGCTGCTGCTCTTCTGCCTCTCCCAGAGCTACGGCTAGACAGAGGAGCCCAGGTCAGGCCAATGTCATTCTGCACCTGCAAGCCACGGAGCGGATCAGAGGCTCATGAAAGGGACAAAGCTGTGATCTGTGTGCTGTAGTTGTACATCACATCCCTCTCAAACCCAGCAAAGCAGAAAGGAGAGGCTTCCCAGTTGCAAGGAACCCCAAAACGTCCGATTTCACAGCTCAGTTTCTGAAAAGAAAACTTTTGGTAAAAGTTTGACCTTTTACTTAAGCTTCAGATGGCAATAGATGAGATGAACACGCTGTCCCAGGGCCTGCATGTACCTTGTTAATTCAGTTGTTAAAAAAACAAGTGAAGTCTGAAGCTTACGTTTTAGGGAAGGAAAGCACCGTGTCTTTGCAGCAATTCAAGTTAAATAGTAACTAGCCTGAAAGCTTCCTCCATTCCTTTGGGACCTTTCTCCAGCCACTGCAGCATTCACGGTCTGTGCAAGGTTCCGGGGTGAGGCTGCACGAAAGGAGGATATTTTTGCCTTTTCTGAAAGTAAATTAAACAATTTTGTTAACAAATTAAAGAATTTTGTTAAAGCCTGACGGTCTAAATTACAGCAGATGACATTAGGTAATGCTTCTTTCTGGGGAGACAACTTTTCTCTCCCCCTCTCCCCACTTTATTCCAGACACACTCTGAAACACAACTAAAATCCTAAAACTTTTAACTTTTGACATGCTTCTCGAAAGCCTTCAGGATCCTGGTGTATCATCCTGATTACTCAAGTTAATACATTTTTTCCCAGGCATCTCAACTGAGTCGATTTCCTCCCTCCTCTGCAACCAGAAGGAAGATGGTACCAGGGGTCAAAGAGGAGCAGAAAGTCCCAAGGATGGGCGGATGGAGAAGAAAAGGATGTCTCCACTCTAGCTATCCACTTTGAGTAGGATGGGACATTCACAATACATGACAGACTTGATATCACATGGGAAAGGTCACTCACGTCCCTGGTTTTCCCATTCTGCATTTGCACAACGTGGTTGGCTTCCGAGCGAGCTGTGACCATGTCACTTCTTGCAAACTGCAGTCCTATACTGACATCTTTTGCAAACACCCACTTCATTCCACAAATGTCATTAAAAAAAAAAAATTAAACTAACTGAGAGTAATTTAATTGAGAGGTCAGTGGGGTGGCAGAGCACGCACATGGCTATTTTTCCAACTACTCACACGCTGGAGAAAATCCTTGTTTACCCCATATCAGCAAGCCTCATCCATTAAAAAAGACCAAAAATAACCAGACGAAAATAGAAACAGACTCATTTGCTCATCACGACGTTAGGGTCAGTCCCTATCCTCTTGAGCTCTTTGTCATCAACCTTGCAGAAGCCAAACGTGTCTGCAAGATGTGATTGCAGTCATCTGCGTGTGATTAGCAGTTGGGCAATGCCGGGAGCCATCACGATACCTCATCCAGCACGTGTTTGAGAGCCTTGAACGCTGGTCAGTGTTCCCCAGTTGCCATCAGCCCATGGCGAGGAGATGCAGCAAGGCACCTCCTGAACCTCGAAGCCTAACCACCTCCTTAGGAGCTAATACAAAAAAAAAAAACAAAACCGAAACAAACCTTTTTTATCTTAAATGTAAGTACCTTATCACTGATTACCAGCGCTATCTTCTCGGGCCATTCCCTGGCTTTGATTTGCTGTAATTCACCTGCGAGATAAGTCGGTCAGGGAGCTGAATCAGCTAAAAGGTATCATACACCCATGTGCTTTTGAGAAAAAACGAAACGCAGGTGTCTCAACCAAGGTCAGGCTTTCCAGCATGCACAGATACCATAAGGTTATCGGGCTCCTGAAGGCAGTGTGCATTGCAGGCTTTCCTAGAAGCCTTCTCCTTGAATTTGGTTGCCGGGCCATGGCTATTTCTGGCTGTTCAATAGGAGACAGATAGAAGCAGGAAAGCGCAGTCTGGATTTCATCCTGACCAAGCACGCCGCGTTACCACAAGCTTTGCCTGCTCGGTTCACTTCAGAGAGGCTGCGAGGGAGCGATGTGCTTCAACACAGGCAGTGGTTTTTTCATAAAAAGCAAGTATTTCAAGGAAACCTTCCAAGGCAGCGAGCTGGACATGCCAAAACATGAGGCGTGCTGGACACCGCTCCCCGTTGCGGCCTGCCAGCTCGCTCCTTCTCCAGCCAGCTGTTTTACGAGATGACAAGTTTTTCCAGGCACCAGGCTCGAATTTAGGAGCAGTGGTCAAGCAGGCAGCGAGACACACAGCTGGTTTCATTGTCAGGACAGCAGCAGACACACATCTTCCTGCCCACAGAGGCTCGGGACCCACGCTGTCTGGGCCTCAGGTCTCCCCATTGACTCAGACCAATCGGCCTCGTTCCTAGAAAAAATAAAAATACTAATAATAATGAACTTTGATGGGATTCAGAAAGGAAGAGCCCACCCCAGAGCTTGAGAACTGTAAATAAAGGTACAAGAGGGAAGAAATCCTGCTGATCTAGGTGCATTTTTTCTACCAGCCCACCACCGCACAGCAGCTCTGAGGGAACTCCCCTCCGCCTCAGGATGGACCCTTTCATCCCTCCCACCACGTCCACCACCCCAAATATTGACTTGTTCCTCAGGTGTGGCTGACTCCTGGCCTCTCTGGAGAGCCACCACGTGCTCCAAGAGCCGTTGGTGACCGTTGCTTTCCAGTCATTACGCTGGCAATAAAATCGGAGAAAGCCCATAAAAGCTGAGGGGAAAAAAAATCCACCGCGAGTGCTGGCTCAGCCCAGGAAGGGGCAGGAGTTATATCGGGCTCAGATCTCGGCCCAGGCTCGCTGCCAGGCACAAAAAGCTTCCTGCAGACCTACTGTGGAGATAAAACTTCGTCATGGCTTGGGCCTGGGTCTAAACTACCTCCAAAGGTGCCTCAGAAACCCCTGTGCACTGATAGGGGATCATGGCTGGTGTGAGGTGGGCCAGGCAGCCAAGTGTCTTCAGGCCCCAGAGTTAGGCAGCAGCTTGTGGGGGCTGAAACTTGTAGGATTAGGCTCTGAAGTTCACCCAGATCCCATCACAGATCCCATTGTGGTGGGTCACTCTCTGGAGCAGGACAACTTCGGGCTGACCAGCGTGTGAGCTACAAAAATCGGTCTCCACCTCCAGCACCCAGCCATTTCCTCACCTCAAGCCAGGGACCTAGGCTGGGTGCCTCAGTTTCCCCGCCTGCTACGGGAGCCCAGAAATCTTCTGGCGAGAGTACTGCCACGTGTGAGAAGCAGGGATCGTCGCAGCGTAAATATAATCAGTGTAAATAAAATCATTTCTCGTATCACTCGTGGCTTGCTTCCTCTGGTTGGCAGGAGGTGGAGCCTCACCGCGGGGAGCCCCGCTCACGCCACTGCTGTTCTGGGACACGTTGCTCGATTCGCACCAGCCTCCTACATCGTGTTTCTTTCAGGACTGCAACAAAAAAAGAGCGTGGGAAGCACGGAGGGAGCAACCCACTGATCTACGGCGCTCCGAAAAATCCCGTCGTGCTTGCTCCTTTCTCCCTTGCCTCTGCTCCTTTGTAGTCGTGACCTCCCCCCTGACGAGGCCAAACTTCTCCTTGATGGTATTTCAGAGCTGACCAGGGCACTGCATGAAGAATTAGCCAGAACACAGCATGCTTTGTTAAAGCACTGATTTTGACGTCTGTAAATGGGGCAAGGTTCCTGCTCAAACCCCTACACCCATCAGCAGGTACGGACCAAGCGCACGTTCCTGTGTAACCCAGGCTGCATTCCTCCACCCCAGCCTTCCCAGAGAAATTTAATTGTGTAAAGTGAAAAATCAAACCATATTTTGCAGGGCAAGGACTCCTTCCATCCCTTCCAGCAGGCACGGGCTTTTCATGCTGTCTCTTCTTACTGCCAAGGATCCCAAACAAGGCCCAACATCCCACAGCACAAGCTGGCAGTAGCTCCAGACCCCCCAAATCTCATTGCTCAGTTTTCCCTGATGTTCCTCGGTCCCTTACCTTTTCAGAGGTGACACTAGATGGTCTGGATGAAATTTAACTGGAAACCTTCATGAGAAGGTAGCAGTGACTTGCAGATCACACCACTACTTGGGGGACTTCGGTATCTCCTGTCAGCATCTTGGTTGGGGCACCAAGCTCTTTAGATACCACCTGGTGCATGAGGTGGAGAGAAAAAAAAAAGGGCAGAGAGGTCTCATTCACCTCTTGCTTTCCTGTTGAGGGTAAAGTACTCTTGAAAAACACTTTTCAGACACTGACTGCTGCTATCAGGGTCATCCTGGGGCTTCGCGTCCCAAGAGATGGACATCTTGCATTTCCCACGCTTGGGTCAACCACATCCTCAACGCAAAAAGAAAAATCAAGGTTTGACCTGAGGCGATAAAGAAGAAAGCAAAGGAAATATAAAAAAAAATGAGGGGGAAGGGAGGAGGATTAGAGGCTAAAGGGCAGCCAGAGCCTCGTACAAAGCACTCCTCTTTCTTTTTGATCCTGTTCTTGGTCGAGAAGATCCTCCCCACTTCTGTCCAGTCCCACATCACATTAGGGTCTCCTTTCTTGAGGGGAAGAAACACAACACCAGACATTTGCAGGGGAGCTCTGCTCTCACACAAACCTGAATAAGGGGCACATTTTCAAAGAGGCCAGCCCCTATTATGTCCCGAGCCAAGGATGTGAGGGCCCAAAAGATCTGAGGGTTGCCTGCAGCTCTACAATACGCTTTCCGCGTAAATGTAGACGAGCAGTTTAGGGCCTCTCTCGTTCCCACCACGCCCCGGTCTCCCCGATCATATAACAGTGCACATTCCTTCCTCATCAAAGAGGTGTTTGCAAAGTTTGGGACCAGAAGTGTGCTCAGCAAAGCGCCGGGGCCGGTGGGTGAGAAAATCTGAGCACAGCGCACAGGGGTAACGCTCCTACTCTGCCCAGAAAAAGTTTCCCGTATCATGTATCCACCTGACACCTTCGTACAGCTGGGGTCTTACTCTCAGATGGGGTTTTAAGTGCAATATTAATCGAATTTCAGCTGTTTTTTTAGGGAAGGGAAGCTTGCAGGAGTAACTGAGCACATCTCTGCTTTGGTCTCCTTAGTTTGAGTCTGTAGTCAGCGTTGACATCTCTTTCTTGGGGTTCCTCATCTTATCAAGACTTATAAACGGCAGACATTTACGGTGGACTATGGTTTATGACATTTTTATTTAGATTTATATTTATACCTCACGTCCTGTGCCATCCTTCAGCGCGCTCAAGTCCTAAAAAGATGTTGGCAAGACCAAACACATCTTAAGAGTGGTTAGTAGGTTCAGAAGAAAAACGTGAGCCCCTAACAACTGCTAGGAAGCCACGAGGTCCTGCCAACTCCAGTGTTTTCACATACTATTTCCTTCATTACCTACAGATTTGCATACGTATTTCCTGCATTCCTGCATGAAGAGTGCCCGTTTCCAAGAGCTTTGACGCACGCTTCGTGCCACGGGGTTAAAGACGGCAAGAATTAAGGAGTTTTAGGTCCTAACACTTTGTGCAAGCAACGACGAGATCCAGCTCTGCCCAACGTTGGAGCAAGCTTACTTATTAAAATTCGGATCTGATTAGAAAATGGATCAATGCAGGCCGTGACCTCTTACTTCAGACACATGACTGCAAGGTGTAACTGTACAGATGGGTAGAAACTGGGGATAATTTTCATTCCTGTGTTATTCACTGTCTTGTTTCCCTCTGTGGTTCATGCCTCAGAGGCAGCAAAGGCGACTGGTACATGGGATTGTTCTTGTTAATGAGTGAACGGGAAAGAACCCGGAACGGCGCTCCGCTTCCAGACAGAGCTGCAGGGATTGGCACTGAGAAAAACCCTCTTTGAATTCGCTTTGGTTGAGAAATCTCGTGTAGACTCAGCTTTTATCTCACCCAACAGTGCATTCGTCATTTTAGCAGGCACACGTACCTGTGAGAACCAAGTAGGGTTGCGAGCACGCCGCCACTAAGGGCCTTTGTGTCACGTTGTGATGCTCCAACCCTTCCCTTCACACAGAAATACCACGCTGCTGACACACATCTAAGCACAAGGCATCCAGGATCACTCGGAGATCTTTCCCTTGCAGTTGTGATGCTCCTGGCAAGGCAACTCAACGCTCTGCTCCATACCTCCTGGTTGTGGAGATGTGGTTTGGCTTCCTCTTCCGAGAAGCAGCGACGACGAGAAGCTTGCAGATTTCCTGTTGGGGCATCTATCAAGAAGGAGTGACTTGTTTCCCTTCCGTATTTTCTCATTTATTCACACTGAACACTCCCCTGCGCTCTCTGTCTCTGCTCATTCAAAAAAAGACCATCACGTGCCATCAAAGTGGCAGCCCCGAGTTACATTTGCATCATTTTAAACCAAAATAATCCTGCCTGCTGAGAGGAGAGTTCAATTCTTTATACGACTTCAGGATTTCTTTAGGATCCTATCGTTACTGTCGATAGTTTCTGAAATTATTTCTATTTGAAAATAGTACACGTAAGAAATCACAAGTCACACTCCAGGCATTATTAGGAGGTCTCATTTGAAGTACGTACCTATAACAGTCCTAATAAAAAAAACCTTTCATTTCCATGAAGAGATTAATTATTTCTAATTATTCCAATTAATTATTTCAAGCTGAATTCAGTTTCACGTACATACTTAACACACAGACTGCTTAGAGACTATAGGGCTCAATATTTTTAACTACCTCTTTCTGTCTTCATTCCTTTTTCTTCCAACAACCCTTTTCTGAAGGTCCAGGGCCAGAAAGATTTCTCTTTCCTCTTCGTTTCTTCAAACAAGGCAACTTCGTGCATCATTTGGCAGTTCGGCGCAAGCATTTTGTACTTGGATTTCCAGAAACCGAACGTGTTATTTACACTGCCAGTTGCAACACATTTTCTGTGTAAAAGCTCTTAGGTTTCACCAATCACCGCCCTTTTTTTTTTTTTTTTTTGGATAAACAGGCGCTGAAGGCAAAAACACTGCTGGGCAGAAAGAAATCGCAGCTGCTCTTGGAGATGCAGATGGACACCGATGGCTTCAGCTGATGAACTTGCTGGGATTCTGCGATCAGCCCCAAAATTTCAGCTTCCCGGCGACAATGCACAAATTATCTGTCTCCTGGTGGACCTTCGTGGTATCTTTTAGCATGATGTGTTGATTAGCCACCAATTTGGTCGGAGAATTAATTGAATTTGGTGCGTTCTGACCGAAGCATTCGGGTGGCAAACTTAAATAGGGGCTGAAACGAACCCAGGGCATCCTCCAGCCTGAGAGCGTTTTTCTTTTGGGGGCCTCTGCAGTGGATGCACACAAAAAAAATACAAAAGATTCTGCACAAAGCTTCTCCTCCCAACCCAAGCACCCTGCAGCACCCCCCCACCCTCTGTGACTTTTATTTGGGGTCTGAAGCATCACCCGTGGGGCCGGTGCTGCTCAGCACCAGCCTGCAAACAGCAGTGGGAGCCCGCAGGTGCCTGAAAACCTTCCGGGCCAGGAGACAGATCTATGGGGCGCTGTGGGGTTAGCACCTGGGAGGGAGAAATCCTGGGAAGGAGCCCCAGCTTTTATTTCTGGAGCCTTGCAGAAGCCAGCGTAACGCTTCAAGTGCTTTGTCCGTGTCGTATTTTTCGCATCCAGCTGTCAGGGGAAAGCAGCACACGAGGAGCAGAGCAGGAGCATGGAGGGGAAGGAGCTCATCTGCTTTTTTTTTTTATTATTCTTTTTGCATTATCATCTCAGATGTTGATTTTCCACGCGCCTCGCCAGCTCCACGCAAGCTTTTTTTTTTTTTTTCTTTTTTTTTTTTCCTTTCCCCTTCCAGCGTTTCATTGAGAAACAAAGCTCAGCCGCGCAACCCTGCCCCTGCTGAAGTGTGGAAAGAGCCCGGGCTGGCCGCTGCTGAGTGCTGCTATTCATCTGACTAAGCAGCGTTTGACATTTCGGGCTTGCTGGGTCTCAAGTTTCCCTCTAGCAAGATATGGGCTGACTCGGCAGCAGCCAATCTCGGGCGGAGGCTGCGGATGATGCCGGAGGGAGGAGAGGTGCACACACATCCCGACAGCAGGGCACGGCCAGGCTCCTCCAGGGAGCTGGGCGAGCGTAAGATCCAGCGAGGCTGCCCTCAGTTGCACCTTTTGGGGAAGTTCTTCAGTTATTCACCCTCATTTTTTTTTTAATTATTATTTTCTCGGTCGCCTGCGCTGGGTTTTGCTTTCCTTCACCCATTTTACCAGAGCCGTTTCGAGCCGTGTGACAAGGGCAGCGCTTTCCCAACTCGGCCCGAGCTTGGTGCAATCTAAGCGGCAGCATAAAGGGAAATCCTTTATGCGAGCCGCCGTTTCAGAGGGAAAACCATCAGTTAAACGGGACCTGAAGCTGTCCCAAAAGCCACAGCTTGCTGAACTGGCTGAGCAAAGAGGCCGAGTTGAATCCCCGACTCACAACACGATGGAGAAGGTCTGAGCCAGACACCAAGGCCCCAATTCGAGTCTTTTGGGAGGTGTAAACCACCAAAAAAAAAAACTCCTCTCCGTGGATTTCACTACCCAAGCACGATGGAGCCAGCTGGGAGAAGCTGGCTGTGAAGTGCTCGTTGCCTAAAGCATTAGGTACAATTTGACAGAGAAAGGTGGTGGTATTGGGAAGATCTATAAAAATCCTAAAAGCTTTGCATCCTTTTTCTTAGCCCCGTCCGTTTTCCTTCTCTCTGAACAAGCCCAAACCCCAAACGTGACCCAAAACAAACCAGGGGAGACTCCGCTTCTCCAAGAAACAGTTTGTTCGGGTCACACCGTTGAAGCCTCGAGCAACGCCACCCTAACCAAGCATCTCCACCCTCTCAAAGGCTTCGTGCTCATGGGGATCACACACACGTCTGAAAGGAGAAGGAAGAGGTTAAACCCGGGAGAAAGAACGTGACACACAAGAGTTAAGTCGATCAGAGCACATCGGGCTCAGAATTTGTGGCTTAAGTGGTCACACACCAGTGAGAGGAGAAAAAAAGGAAATAGGACATTTTTACGTGGTAACGACGCCGAGCTGCTTCTCCTCCATCCCACGGAGTCACCGCCACTCCCCCTTCGATCCCAGGAGAGTCACAGCCAAATCATTCCCACCCCCAAGCCAGGGATTTCGGCTGGAGGTACACAGGTGGGAGCAGCACGCCTCAAACGCTTCGGGTTTGATTGGATCCCAAATGAGTCTCGGGGCATCTGTTTTTAGGCCCGCGCTCGTGGTTTTCACCTTGCCCCAAGCCCCAGAAACTGGGCAGAGCAGAAAGGGCAGCCACTGGGGGCTGTTTTCTTTAAAAAAAAGCGTAATTTTAGCTTTGCCTACGTGGGAAACTTCAGCCTTGCGACTCCCGGCAGCACGATTTGATTAATGGTCAATTTAATCCAAATATCCCATGAATAGGACTTCTCGGCGCTCTGCCCTCTCTTATTTCAAGTTTTTTTTTCTTCTGTTTAAATTATCTTCTGCTTCACGCTCTCTCTAGACCTTGCAAAGCCCTTCTCGAAACGCCAGAAATTAAAGAATTAATGAATTAAAGAATTAATGAATTCACATGGGTTGTCAGGCAGCAAGAATAAATAAAATCATCCGATTTTTCCCCTTCTTGCTGCTTTTTCCTCCCCCACAGTGGACAGACCAGGGGTACCCCATGCCCCACGGCACCATGCTCTGCAATAAAAGGGGAAAAAAGGGGTTTTGGGATGCTGGCTCTTGCTCTACCCATGAGAGGTGCTGAGCAATTGCATCACTTGTTTTCTTTGACTCTTCTTCTGCTTCTCCTTTGCTTATTAAAGGATTTTTATCTCAACCCACGGATTTATTTTTTTTTTGTTGGTTTTAGCCTTCCGTTTTCTCTTCCCGCATCCCACAGGGGGCAAGAAGGGAGCGAGCGAGCGGCGATGTAGCGCTTAGCTCTCTACCGAGGTTAACCCACAACGCTTCCCTCTACCTCGAGACAGAAATTCAGCCTGCCTGTTGCTGATTTCTAGCTTAGGGACCGCAAAAAAACCACGGGCTGGCACAGAAGCTGTCTTCAGCTTGTCATCTCGAGCTTCCGTGCAACACCTCCCCGCCTCGCTGATCTTCCCGGCGATTAAAGCTGCGGTTTCACAATCCTCAATGCCCCATTTGGGCAACTCCCGATCTCCCAGAAAACAGATCCCGGCCAGGTGGGGTGGGAACACGCAGCCCTGCTTCTGCTGCAGCCGTGTAAAAAGTGTGCCCACCAGAGGATAACCAATAGCTGCTCCGCTGGAACACCTGCCGAGATGAATTATCACGCTGGCATTTTCAGATAGCTGAGGTTTAGCAACCCGAGCTTACACCCGATCCACCCAGCAATTCATTTGGCTTCGTATTTTCTATTTGTATTTTGACCTGGCGTTGCTAGACTTGCATTTGGATTTGTTCTTATAGCCTTAAAAGGCAACATTTTAAACGTCTTTATCTTTTTAGCTCGCTTTCTACAAGAAATATTTCTCCGTTATAAAATTAAAAACGACGATCACGTGTAATTCACATTTAACTCGTGTTCCCCTGTTATTAAACCCTCAGTTTGCGAACTCAGAAGGATTAATTTCCCCTCAGACCCCTCCTCAGCATCCTCCTAGCCCGGTCAGGCTGGAGAGGCGAGGAAAAGCCCTGCCCAGCATCACACCAGATGGAAAAATGTCTGGATTTAGACTCAGGACAAGATCATGAGGAATACTGTCACAACGAGGTGAGACCTGCCTGAAATCGTGCACTTAAAGAGCCTCGAAAATCGATCTTTAGATCTGTCGTGTCTAAAATGCACCACCCAGCGGCAGAAAGCTGTAGCTACATTCATCAGGAAATCACATTCATCGCAGCTTTCCCGACAAACGCTCCCTTTTCTCACTCATTTCGAGGATAAAAATCAGCGTTTTCGTTACAACTCGCCGTGCAGACTACTCACAAAACCGAAGAATCTCTCTTCATCTCTCTTCAAACCGACACTGAGCTTGAAAATCTTGAAGCTGTGGAAGAAGTTGAAACGGATTAGAAATATAACACACATTAAGTCCCAGGAACTTCATGGGAAAGGATTTCACTTTCACTTCGGTGTGACAAAGCCCCCCGCAGAGGCTCTTCCAGGAAAGGGACGGGATAAAAAAAGAATGATATGGGAATAAACAGCGGGCTTACGCAGCAAGGAAAGGGTTCCAGCAGGATGTACGATGATGATCTGTGCTGGTAACACGCTCATCTTCTGGAAAATGGAGTGTCGTGAGCCATTTGGGAGGAAAAAAAGACACTGTGTGAAACGAGGATCTGGTTTGCTGCCTTCTAGCAGCCGTTTTTTGGAATCCACGTAAACAGCACTGAGTATTTCTAGTCATTAAAGAAACTGGATCCGTAAAAAACCTTAGGAACAGATTTTTAACTGTTGCCCACCAATTCTACCACCACTTGCCTTGACCCGAACTTGCTGCTCGTCCAGATGTTCTGCTTCTGAATGGCCTCAAATCTTTCCCAAGGCAGCGGAGCGGCAGGAAGACCTCGTATTTCAACGGGGGGCTGAGGACGGGATGAGCTAAAATAGTAGCAAAGATTTTAGTTTACGTATCACAGGACGGCGATTTGCTTTTCAAACAAATTCACCAACACACGCTGAGCCCTTTCTCAGTACGTTTATTGTTCTTTTAAGAGGCACAGTGACAATTTCAGCTTCCCCTCCTTTTCTTTGACCTTGCAAAATAGCAGGGTACAGCTTAGAGCCATCGATCTACCATCAGGATATGCTTCAGATGGTCTCCAATTAAATTTTCACATGGCCTGATGAGAAAAGAGGCACACGTGCCAGACAGCAGCGGCAGCTGAAACAAGAAAAAGTTAAAGCAACACCGGCTTAACAAAGCCGCACTGCTATTTTAAGGCAGGTTTGGTGAAAAGTTTGACAGGCAATTTCCTCAGGAAACGAAAAGAATTTTGCCTACGGAAATCGAATAAACTTGATTGAAAAGAGGCTTTTCGAAAATACGTCATCAGTGCGAAATTACACGGGTACTACACTTTCTTTAGGTACAAAGACACGACTGAGTCTTCTCGTTCCCAATCCAGACTTCTCAGCTGTTCCTCAGTCTTGCAGGAATAGGTGAAGGGAGGCAGCGGTGCTTCGCTGTCACAGAAGGCAGAAGTTTTCCACGGAATTCGTAATTGGGGCGACGCCGAAGTCCCCAAAATCCCTCAGGCGGTGTTCTCAATGAGCAGGGCGATGCCTTGTCCACCTCCAATGCAAGCTGAGCCAACCGCGTATTTCCCACCACGACGCCTGGACAGAAAACACGACGGTGAAAATGACTTCCACTTAGGAAACCACGGTACCTGTGGTCCCCATTTTACAAAGAGAAACCAGCTATCAGCTTTTCAAAGGCACTAATAACGAGATTTTCCAGCCTTTTTTTTCTAGGGAAATATTACAAAGCCTCAGCTGCTACTGAAATATTTCCGTAGAAAATATTTTCTGCATTTTTTTTCCTGTAGAAAATATTTCTGGGTCTTTTCCACCTAAAAGACAGCAATATTTTATTGCTCTTAGGCGATATTTACTGCGTGTTGAAACCTTAAGTATCCCCTAATGCCATTCTGTTTTGTATTCCTAACTCATAATTTTATGGCCGAGGTGGTCTTTGAAAGCTAAGTTTTCTACGGCCAAACTCAAAACGTTTTTTTGCAAGCTGTAAATTAATTCAGGTTTTGTGGTTGAATACTAGTGTAGGCATAAAGATACTGGGATCTCTGCCCTGAAGGGAGGGGAGGAGGAAGGAGAGAAAATAATAAAGGGAAAATTCAGATTAAAATGGTATTGAGCGTATCAAGCAAGTCAGAAAGTCAGCATTTCTGAAAATGGATTAAAGGAGAAGGAGGGCGATGGCAAAGCCTTTTAAATGTAGCCCGTTAAGAAAGGGACAGGCTTTGATCGAGGCAGTTTCAATAAAGGAAACGTCCCCACTGACTGCTGGGGGCTTTGGATCAGAAGAAGAAGGAAAAAACAGCTGTAATGATGAGAATGGAATAGGAGGCTGGACTTGGACTGCAGGACACAGGCAACAAAGAGGTACACACTTCAGAAATGACAATTTTAAGCCCATGGACTGGAAGATTTTAGTCACACCGTCAATATCTGTGCTCCAAATCCTTTGCAGGCATGAATACACCAGCCCTGCATTCGTTACCAGTAGCTGTGGGCTACACACGCACCTTAATTCATGCACCAGGTGAGCTGTGATGCGTGCTCCCGAAGCACCCAAAGGATGACCGATAGCGATGGCGCCTCCGTTGACGTTGGTTTTTTCAGGGTCGAGGCCCAGCACTTTCTCGACAGCCAGATACTGAGGTGCAAACGCCTCGTTCACCTAAAAGAGCAGAGAAACGACAAAATCGCTTGGATCTGTTCAACTGGCCACTTGTACGAGGGGAGTGTTCCTGCTGAAAAGGATCAGTAACCTCACCGTTCACCTTAAATCCTCTTACCTCTATCAAATCCATGTCCTTCAGGGTCAGCCCTGCTTTCTTCAGCACCTCAGTAATGGCAGGCACAGGGCCTAGTTGGAAAATCAGGTGCATAGTTAATTAAATTAAAAATAAATAAAGCCTCATAAACATGCTGTATGTCAGATAGCTTCACAAAGCCTCATCAGATTCCCTCCCATGAGCTGCTGTGGGGCCAATAAACCCTAGATAAGGCACTCACCTGCTTTATTAGGTGGCAAGAGAACTCCAAAACCTAAAAATTATTTGGCAGCCTCTTCAAGAAACTGCCAAGGAACGTTAGGAGTGTCACTAGGGCTGCACAGCCACATTGGTGAACGTGTGCTGAAGTTTCAAGTCAAGAGGACAGCATCCCATGACAAATAAAACAACTTTTCGAGGTATTTCTCCTCTCCAGTACTCATGGCTTCAGTTTTTTCCTTCCTCAACACTTCAGTCCCCAAAAAAAGAAAAAGGCAGGCTTGGTGGTCATGTGTGTAGTGATGCTAGAAGGGAGCTGATCATTAACGAGTAAAACCCATCCTAAAATGCTTTTTTAAGTATCTCACTACCAAGAAATGGCGCTGAAAATTCATAGCTCAGGGATAAAAAAAAAAAATTAAAAAAAAAAAGGGGTAAAAATGAGTAAATGTTAAGAGACAGAAAGGTTAAAAAGAAGAAAGGGCCCGGGTCAAAGCTCGGTGGATCATTAGAAAGACTCCGGCTTCATGCTAGACCCTAGATGTGTTTCATGGGTTCATTTCAGGATGCTCATTATGTGTGAGAGAAACGGGAGGGTCTCATGTGGACAACACAAAGATTCTTAATGACAGCCGAGGAGACTAAGCTTCCCACCCCCCAACCTCCCCTTTTTCTTTCTGAAATAATGAATTCTCTCCGAGATTGTAAGGCCGGGCTCCCTAACGCCATCAGTATGTGCAAAGGCAGCCGCTCAGTCTGAGCTCCTCTGTTCTCAGATCCGTCGCTGTCATAGCTGTGAATCTCTTCTGGCCTTTTTTGGGTTGCTGGGGACAAGCCGGGGCGTTAAGCAGCGCAGATACGAGCTGTTTCTCCGTCTGATTTATGAAGTTTTTAAACCGGGCTAAAAGAGTCGCCTGACCTACCAAGAATGGCCCGGTTTCGAAAGCACAATGACAGCATGAAGTCGAGCGAGAGAAACCCTCCCTCTACATTTGCTTTGAAGGTTGGCTTCGTCAGATAGCCCGAGCGAGAAAGCAAACCTGACAATGCTTCATTTGCATCTCTTCTGGCACATGAAACCAGCCAACAATGACTTCTCTGCACAGAAAGGAAAAGCAGTGCTGGGATACAAAGCTGTCTACAAACTGAACAGAAGGGAAGAATCCCGGCGTGTCTGGCTCAGCTTGGAGGGTTTGTTTGCATTAACAGCGACTTGGTTAGAAAAGAAGCCTTCTTAGGATGCCCAGCGCAAGAAGAGCTTGCTCGAAGCCGTAAAAAAAAGGAGAAAATGTGTTTTATTGCAACTTACCGATGCCCATTATGGAAGGGTCACAGCCAGAGGAGTGGTAAGCTACAACTCTCGCCAGAGGAGTGAGACTGTGCTTTTTGAGGGCCGATTCGCTGGCAACGATGACTGCGCCGGCTCCGTCACACACCCCCTTAGAGCGAGGAGAGAAAAGCATTTTTAAGGGAGAAAGCACAAATTAAAAGAAAAAAAAAAAAAAAAAACACATTTTAAACTAAATATGCCCCTCAGAGAAAAAACAAAACGCACTTTCCATCTACAAGGCTATTATTAACATTTAATGCACAATTATTTTAGTGTTTATTCAAAACATACCACAGTCTTTCACTATTCTGCCGACTGTCAAAGCAAAGTTGATTAATTTTATTAAATATAGACGATAATTTTACTATTTCAGACAAGTAAAATACATTTTTGCCTCCTAAAGTCTTCCTCATGCTGGAAACATCATTCTGTAGATTTGCAGGGACCCTATTAAGATTAGAAAACCTAAATATCATTTCCTATTAATGATACGATGCAGACACCCATCCTTACTGTGGCCACCATCTATTTTGGGCAGGAATTGGGATTATAATCTCACTGTGGCCCAAAGAACATTAATCGGTTGATGAAGGTAATGACTGTAAGAGGAGCTGTCCCTAATGACACGCTGCTAAGTTTTCAGTCTACCCTGAGTAATAAAAAAGTGTGGTTTGGGCTGGAAAGGATCCTAATTGTGGCACGAAGACAAGCAGCAGCGTGCCCGGGAGGATAACGGCTGGTTTTTAAAGCAGATGTTCAGCAAGCCTCTCCCCGAAAAGAAAATAAAATGGCTAAATCCTCACAGACACTGCAAATATTAAAAAAAAAAATCAGAAATCCTTTTCACCAGGAGACACTGCTGTGGCTCAGAAAAGACACGACGACAGTGACAACAAATTTGGAGCCCGCTAAAGGTGACACTTCCATAAGCCAAGGCTTGGACGTACTCACTGAAGCATTCCCAGCCGTGACCGTCCCATCCTTTTTAAAGACGGCCGGGAGTTTTGCCAACTGTTCCAGAGTGGTCTGGGGTTTCGGGTGCTCGTCCTTTTGCATGCTTTCTTTCCCTTTCTTTGTTTTCACTTCCACCGGTGCCATCTCAGCGTTAAAATGACCAGCTTCTTGAGCTGCGACCGCACAAAGGAAAATAAAAGACTGATAAAAAAAAATGAAGGATATGATTGCCTTTTGCTCTGTTTCAGCCAAGAGCTCAGGGAAGCAGATTTGTGCCTTATTTAGTTTAAATAGGCCAGCTGGGGGGTTATTGCTTCTTTGTATTTCTTGGAAACGGGACAAAAACTGTACAAACACATTCTAAAACCTCTCCAAATAAAACCTCCAATATTAAAATATTATTTCAGGTTTCACAGGTACCTAAGATGCCCATAAGAGCATCTGGCCACATCACCTAGGATGACATTTGATGCCAATATTCAGGCTACTAAACACTACCTTTTGTTTCCACGGTGTTAATGTGAACTCATGGATTTAAAAACTCTTCACTGAGCCACGATTCACTTCGATTCATCCCACAGAAGCAACTCTAAGGGATTTAAATTGCCATTTGGCTACCTCTGATTTTTTTTTTGACAAGTTCTACAAGGTCTTCTTTCCCAACTAGCCACAGGACCTAAAAATCAGCACTATTATCAAAAAAAATTGTTAAAAATCAGCACTATTATCAAAAAAAATCAAAAAAACAAGTGACACCAATCCGCACGAGCTACATAAAAACTTACAAACAGGCTGAATTGTTGCTAAAAACTCTCTGAATTTGAGACTGGGATCATAGAAACGCTCCCGTTCCTGTATTTACTAACCAGCTTTGCATCTCTGCTGCGTTTTGAAGGCGTAGCGGTCACAGTCCTCCCGCGTGATGCTGTACTTCGCAGCCAGGTTTTCGGCTGTAACTGCCATGGGTATTTTCACGTGCGTGTCCGTCAGCCCTTCCCACAACGTGTCCTCCAACTGCAAGGAACAGCGTTAGAAGACAACCCGAAAGCACAGCAACATTAACATTTATTAATGAGTCTCTTAATTAGCCTGATTTTACGCTTTTATATTATATAGAGAGCTCTGAGGGGATACACCGAGTGAACTAAGTTTTTGGTCAGAGTTTTATTACACTTACCTTGGAATAGAAATTCTAATCTGGTTCTGAAAAAGCTACAGAAATGGGATTCTTCACGAAATTACGCAAACCTACTGTTTTAATGATGGAGACTACTGGAGAAATGCTTTGAAGATCTAAATCTGGATAGAATCTCCAGTGATTTCTTTTAGAAGAGTATGGTGTCTGGTAACGGCTGATAATTTACATTAATTTAGCTCTAGTGGCTGATAATTTACACTCCTTTTTAAACAAGACTTCATTCACAGGAAAATAAACGAATAAATAAGGTGTTAGACCTTGAGTTCTGCTCCCAATCTGGTTCCGAATCGAATGTTTCGGACTGCGTAAGGAGCCTGGCTCATGTTCTCAGCTCCACCACACAGGACCACTTCGGAGTCATTGAGGCAAATTTCCTGGTAAGAGAAAACCCAAACAGATTTAGGATTTTAAAGTGCCAGAAGAAACACCAAACACACACTAATTCACCCCCAGCGTAGCCCATAGAAGCCTTACACTGACCACTAAAAAATTCTGCTTCCTTAAAATCCTTCACTCAGTTGGACAGTTACAGATATTTCTGTACTGAAACAGAAGCAGGTGAAATTATCCCAATATGCTCTGTAAGTAACTTGTTAATAATTAAGACTAATTTGAGGTAATTTGGGCTGAGATGTTTCCTACAGTTTCTAAACACCCTGTGCACAAGTAATCAGTTCTGAACAGCCTTGTCGTGTGCCAAAAAAACACAGGAACAAGCACCACTGATGAAATACCACCTTGGGTAAAGATCTCACAACCATGCTTGGTCAAAATCTCCAACTGATCTTTTCAGGGTAGCGTGTATAGACTTTCCAGAAAGCCCTAGAAAGAACACTTCGATCGGTATTATTGGGAAAAATCACTCCTCTCGTAATGATTCATTGCTATTCAGACAAAAAAATGTTGCTGCTTTTCTAAAGGAAACTATGAGAAACTTGGGATTAGGTAGAGAGTAAATACTATGATAAAAAAAAAAAATGAGCAACACTTCTACGTGGAAAAGACCTTGTTTGTTAAGCAGAAAAATGTCAAATGAACAATGATGTTTAATTACTTTGGACAACAATCAAGCATATTTGTTGAAGGAATGGAATAAATAAAGATAAAAAAAATAATCCCCTGGTAAAAGGCATCACGGGAAACATTCAAGGCACACGTTAGGAACTGTGGCAGAGTTTCATGTTTGACAAAGGGTATCGAGTAGTCCAGCAAAAATAAAGAGGAGGTGGATCAGGAGATGTGATTTCAAGCCACTAACAGCTCTCTCATAAATCTCACGAGATGGTCAGCTGCAAATAAGTTGATTTTTTTTGTCTATTTTAGAAAAATGATGCTATAAGCTACCTAACCCAAGAGAGTATGAAGATCTTTGAACAAAAACCCAGTATGATGCCTCTACCAGTGGTAGCCAGGAGCCCGTAACTCATCTCAAACACACAATAAATGCTTTTACGCATCTCTCAGTTAACAATATGATAAAAGTTACAACTAATACAGAAATACAGGAGGAAAAAAAAAAAAAAACACACACAATTTATACCTGACATCCATTGGCGATGGCTTGGAAACCAGAGCCACAAAGTCTGTTGACGGTGAGGGCTGGAACGGGGACAGGAACTCCCACCCGCAAGCCGACGTGTCGCGCGATGTAAATAGCGTCCGCAGAGCTCTGCAGGCAGAAGAAAATTTAAAAAAATAATTAAAAATTAAAAAAAAAATAAGCTAACGTGTGTTATAAACACGTGGTTCTGTGCACAACGCTACCTGACAATGGAAACTGGGGAAAAAACGTGGAACTAAGCCATTTCTGCTGAAGAAGGGGATTGAAAATAGCCCGTTCACAGTTACTTGCACTTAACCAAGTAGAAAATAGACTAAAAATCGAAAATTTATGGGTGGGGGGGAGATGGGGAAAAGAAATATAACTCCAGTGTGAAAAGACTGCTGTTCCTTGTGTGAAAATTAATTACATGATGAAGCAACTTGCCTGTTTTTTGAGGAATAATTCTTACAAAAGCCCAGAAAATTGAGTAAAAGAAACCGAGATGGTAGCCGTGGCTGATAGAGGAATCAAAAGCCACTCTTTTGGCTGCAGATCCTGCAGCATCCACATCGAAATCTCCTTGTAAAAGCTATGGCAGAGATATTTGGACAGTCAGCCGAGGCATGCGCCCTTCTAGCTGAAAAGTAAACTCATTCATTTTCCAAAAAATCTCTTCAGAAAGCTCGAGGGAAATGGGCCCAAATCAGTTCCAGCCTCTCGAAAAAATGGGATTTATATAATCGAGTGTAAATTCATCAACGATTTAATGATTTAAGTAATTAAAACAGGAAAAATATAACAGGGATTAGCATCTAGCCATGTAACGAACCTGTATTTTTGGTACAGCCTCACCTGATTTCAACTATTTTTGTGGAACTGAAAGAAATCTAAGCCTTGCTCCCAGTCACGTCACAAAACCATGCAGGGCACGTCCCTAAAACACGCACAGGAAACGCTCCACTACGAGTGCTACTTACCCCTTCCATTTCCACCCCTGTGGTTTATTCTGGGCTGCAAAACAGAGGGAGCTATCTATAGGATCACGCCGAAGAGGACTGAAATAAACCCCGGCTGGCGAGTTTTCCCCGCTACCCACCTGCATGACGCTGCCAACGATGACGCTGTCGATGATCTCAGGGGAGACCTTGCCAGCAGCCAGGGCAGCCCGAGCGGCATGTTCGGTCAGATCGGTGGCCGTGAAGTCCTTGAGCAAGCCCCCGTAGGTCCCGAAAGGAGTTCGCTTCGCCGCAACGATGAAGACACCTGCAAGAGAAGAACGAGCCAGGATCATAAATCCTATCGATATCCTAATCCTACGTTCATCCGGAAAGACAGCATGAAGCCAAGCAGCTCAAGACAAGCAAGATACAGGAGGCAGCAAGGTACTTTAGACAGGAAAAATATGCCAGAAAAAAAAAAAGAAAAAGCTTGAAGACTCCTGGAACACCTCCTTTCCAAGAAGAGATTTGGAAAAAGTAGATAATTTGGATATGGGGCAGATAAAGGAGGCTGCCACACTCCACCAGGTATTAGTGACAGGGCACTAAAAGCATAAAAGGAACTTCCATGCAAACCCACACTGGATACACGTGAAATAATCCGTCCGATGAGGAAATGCTCTTTTACAAATAAAAAAAGGCCGTTTCCTGTCTTATAAAAATCAGGAAATTTGGGGCTTGTTGACTGAAACCGTGTTCACAAAGTTAAAAAAAATAAATAAATTATATTTGTTTTGAATTTGACTCCTTTAACTCCAGAGAAAAAACATTCTCTTACCAAAAACCTAATATTTCCATGATTGATATAGGTCATCTAAGCTGTGTTAGCACCGGCCTTCCAACTTTTAAGTAAATCCAGTTTTAAATGGGAAGGGGAGCCTGTGAAGGAGCACAAACACCTCGGCCAGAAGGAGCCTAAGAGGATTGGAGCCCGAGCAAAGCCCTGCACCCTACAGAACGTGTCCTGAGTGCTCGGCACAGCAGCTCTCTGCTTCCACGTGTCAGAACAAGAGGGAGGCAGGCTGTGAACTTTCCCCCAGTTGAACGCCAGAGCTCACGCGCCTTCGCTGCAGCTGCCACGAAACACCCACTGTTATTTTCAGCAGGGCTGGAAGGACACGTGCAGATTTAAGGATGAAGGCAAACAAAAACGTGTGTTCTTTACGTTGCCCGTGACCACCGCCCTGACTGCTTTCAGGTTTTGGTACAGGCTGCATGATCTTTGGCCGGTTTGGTGCTCCCCCATCTCTTGCGTCTGTGGATTATGCGGACCCCAAGCTGCACGATTTCCAGGGAAGGACTTCCAAACTCGTGAAGGTCAAGCTCACTCCACTACAAGGACCTGAATGCAATGCTGGGACCCGAAGCAGGCAGTGCTTATGCTCTGAAAACCAGCTGGGCAATCCCCTGAGCAAGAACTGCAGCTTCAGGGATAAGCATCGATGCCCGTTGACCGAAATCCATTGCCCCAAAGTTTTTTTACTTAGCTTGTACACGTGGGTTTTATTAAAAAAACTACTAACAGATGGAAAATGTGAACTCCCACAGGTGTTTTTGGTCTAAACAAAGATGAGGATGCTTTAACTGATATATCAGTATGGAAAACAGCTGCATTTAGTATATTAGTGCTTAGCTGCAAGGCTTTGCTGTGAACCAGGTCAAGGACCCGACTAAGCCAAAGAGTTTTTCCCCTCCCTTTTGACCAGGAGGTCGGCTGCCCGCTTTATCTGCTGAATCACACACAGACAGCTTTATAAACAGGCCCGGGGTGGGGCAGAACTTTGCCCTTCAACCCTCAGTTGACAACAACAGCGTTTTCTCTTCCAACCCGACCGTTCGCCGCTGCCCACGTCGTCCCCACAGCACCATGGGGACGAAGCAGGATGGCAAGGGGTAAACGAAGTCCTGTGAGAAAGAGCCCTGCCTTTCATTAGCTCTTCTTAAGTCCCCGTTAATTAGCGCTGTCCTGCATCACCACAGCAAGACTGCCACTCTCTGCTGTTTCCCAAGGTGATAAAAGCGTGAGGAAAGCAGAATATTACCAAATCCATATGGATCTGGAAAGCTTTAGGACTAGAAAGCGAAGGCAGCCAGGAATTCTTATCAAACACTCAGTTCAAGACATGTTTTAATCTGGTTTTGTTAACAACCCTCTGCCAAAATCAGACACAGACCTGAAGCCTTCTCTAACCCTCCAGCACTTCTTAAGTGCACGTGGTATGAAAATATTTCTTCTCCAGCTCCTCTTCTGATGGCCTAAAAAACTTCAGTCTGAGGCTTTCAGCACCAAAACCTCAAACTATGGCTTACCTGTGTGTTATTATATAAATACAGCCACCAAGCAGCAAAGCACTGCCACACAGCCTTATTTCAACACATTTCAATTCTGTTTTTAAGCAAGCTTGGATCCTACAGGCCTCGTTTACCTTATTTGTGGAAGACGTAAGGTTTAAACTACACAGAAATAGTTCTTTACACAAAACTCTCGTCGGAGCTGCGGGAGCTTACAACCTGCGCTGTTACTTCATGGACCTCCGTGTATGTTTGTGTGCTGCCTCCACACAAAGTTAAACGTGGTATAATTCTGCCACGGGTCTGCAGATCAGCAGAATTGTGCCAGCTCTCTGGGCTTTATTTGAAATATTAATGTTATTTCCACGCGTTTATCCACGCTGACACAGGACGGGCAAGACAGCGAGGAGAAAAACTGAAGAAACCACAACAAACCCAAGCAAGACCCACAACCCAACCAACACCCACAACCCCACCACCCCCTCCGCAGACAGAAAGGGGCTCAAAAATGCCATTTTCCCTTTTTTTTGCCAACCCCACAACCCACCGAGGGGCTGAGGGACCCAGCCCTTGCTGCACCCCCGCGCTGCCCCCTCGGGCAGGGCAGCGGGGCCGGCCGGTGACACCGACCCCCAGACCCTTTTGGGGAGCCCCCCCAGGTGGCAAGGGGCTTCCCCGGGCCGACACGACCCTGAGGGGACCCCACAAAGACCCCACAAACCCCACTCACCCCTGAGCAGCGCCATGGCCGCCCCGCTCCGCGCCCGCCCTCTGGCAGCGCCGCCCCCCTCGCTCGCACTTTCACCACGCCAAGAGAGGAGGTGCCTGGATGGATTTCCGCGCAGGCGCCGCTTTTTGCTGATTTAATTATTTTATTTTAGCTTTATTTGACTTTTCCCCTTCTCATCGTCCCCGCGCTTAGGAAAAGGGGAGCGGGGGGCTACGACCTGAGGCGAATCGGCAGTGGCACAAAATGGCGGGCGGCCCCGTGAGGGGGCCCTAGGGCGCTGCCATCTGTTTTGGTCCATGTTGGTGGCTTTACATGGAGAATAAAGGGTTTTTCCTCTCGGTTTTCTCCCTTTCTGCACCTCGACCTTGCCACTTGGGGTGGGTTATACCCACCGAAGCACCTCACAAATTTCTAGTATTTAGAAAGACACGCTGAGGTGTAAAAAGTGTGGTGGTTGGTGGAACACCTCAGGCTGTCAAAGGGAGGATCAATAAAAAAATGCTTTATTACAAACAAAAACACACCATATGTTCCTTCAGTGAAGGGATTTAAAGCATTTTTCTTCTAGATTTTTCCCATGAAAACTGCGTTTTTTATTCAAAATGTCCTTCTACTGCTTTGCTGATGTAATTCAAATGATTTAATGCACCTGGAGACCAGTGAATGTACCTGTAACCTAACCTTAAAAAAAAAAAAAAAAAAAGGGGGGGGGGGGGAGAAAAGGGAAAAAAAAAAACCAGAACAAAAATTAAAAAAAAAAAAAGTTATACTTTACTTTCTGTCTTTGCCATTGATTTGTCTCACTTCACATACAAAAGGGCTGGCACAGCCTCAGCTCCTCTGCATGGGTTTACAAGGCCATAATACTTCACACTCAATTGGCTTCTAATTATCTCAAAATATATAAACATCTCTAAAGTTGTCACAACTTCTAAACCTTTTGAAGTTGTATGTAAAAGGTTTTAGACTCTTTGTGTTTGTAAATTAGAAATATCAGTTTCCAATGTATGAAGCAAATACCGAAATGTGTATTTAACACAGCCCATTTTTGACCAAGTCACGATTTCTTCAAAAGTGTTTATTTCACATTTTTTTTCTTATCCACAGCTGAATATTACAGTGACTATTACAAGCATTTTTCCTATAAACAAAGGTGTAGTTTACAGATTTGTTCAAAATGGAAAAATATTTTATAAGCAGTAGTATTTCATCGCTCCTGTATATCATTCAACTTCTTTTAGAGCAGCCATACCTTCTGCTTGTTAAGGTAATTAGACTTCACCCCAACCCCCCAAAAATAGATATTGCACTATAATAAGAAGAAATATTTTTTTATAATTTGTTTTCTTTTAATTTCAACTTAATTCGAAAGCCTTAGTCCACTGGCATTTACCTTTTGAAATAAATTGTATGCTTGTCGGGGCATAGGTCCTCTGGATTATTTTCATGAACATCTACAGTGCTATAACTTTTTTTTTTTTCGGTAAAAAATAATTTATGGCTGTAATAAATATGAATCAATGAAGCTGAAGGAATAGGTTTCATGGCAGTTCATGCAATTCCTTTTAATTAGATTATCATACTTAGATGCAATGGTAAAATGTTAATTTTTCAGTTAAACGGTCTGGAAGAAGGAGTTTGCATAATCTTGCTCATTTATGGTTGAAAAGAGGAAAAGGACCTGGTGTTTCAAGTGCATCCCTGACACTTGCATCTTTTGTAAGCCACAAATTGAGGGGTCAGATATTGCAAAGGCTTTAGACAGGTTGTGATTTCAATGTTCAAGTCACCAGGAAAGGTAGCAGCCACTGCGTATGCTCAAACTCTGCAGCACACCCACATTTTGTTGTTTCACTCGTAGAAGTGCCGTTAGATAAATTATGAACAAAGTATGATAAAGCATGAACAAAAAATGTTTGATTTACACTTGCATAAATTATTTCGAATAACTTAATTCTCATTAAGTTTAATGGTCTTTTCTACAGTCAACTACTACAACAGCCTTACGAGCTGAAAGATAAGCAGCCTCAGCTACAGAACTGCCAGTAAAAGAAAAAGAAAAAGTAAAAAGAATAAAATAAAGTCAAGTTTCAGCTGGAAATGAAATGTGTATTTTGTCCTAGACACTTCACAGGTCAGACAGCACAAAGCTGAACTTGGGTTTAAGGTGTTGGTTTGGTGGTGGTGTGTGTAGTTTGTATTTTGTTTTTAACTTTCTTCTTTTTTTTTTTTTTTTTTTTTTTGGACTGCCAGTAGTGGTTTTTCTGAGGTACATTATACATGCAAAAAAATCAATACGGTTCAATATGTCTTTTCTTAGGAACTTCTTAAGTGTTTTTGTCGACCTTCTCAAAGAGATTTTAGAAGTGGACTTCTAAATCCACAGAAAACTGTTTGTGGCAGACTAATAATAATAATAATAATATAAAAAACCTCCCACAGTTTACCAGTGGTTGAGAAGTCAGTTACCTTAGTAACAACTAAAGGCACACAGTAGGGAAAATGCTCAACTTCGGAATCAATATTTCAAAATGAAGGCGGACCTGGAAAGCAGCCAGCTTTCTGAAAGCCGGGCTTTGCGTTGGACGTATCCTTTAAATAAAGAAGCGCCCATCCGAGGAAAAGAAAGGCATGCTCGAGCACAATGATTTAACAAAAATCAATATTTAAAAATAAATTTCAAAAAGTGCAAACTGAAAAAAAGATAAAAAATATATTCAAGATATTTAGCAGAGTCCTCTTCCAGATGGATTTTAATGGGTAAGCTACGTTATTACAGACCAGGACATCAAATCCCAGTTCCTATCTGTACATACTAAGAGTTGTCGTTGTTGTTTGTTGTTTTTTTTTTAAGAAAATCTTTGTTGTACATATAAATTCTGGTCCTGAAAAAGCCAGTGAAAGACCGCTATCCCCTAGAAGAGCATTAACCATGATTGTGACTGTGCTCGGTAGCAAAATCATTGCAGGAGAGGATGCTGCAGCAACCTGTCATTTAGTCTGAATGATGAGCACTGGTTTAATCAGGCTGTTGGGAATCGTACCCTGAATAATTTACAGCAAAGAGAGGTAAAGACCTGAAGAGCCTGAGAGGAAACTGCCGGCCTAAGGTGAATTCTGAGAAATAGCACTGATGGAAAGACTAAATTCTGCTTTGATTTTTTTTTTATATATATATACACCGTGATTCCGAGGATGGAAAAAGGGATAAAACAGCATTAAAAATTAAATTCAGAGCACTGGAAAACAAAAGAAAAAAAAAAAAAAAAAACACAAAAAAAACACATTCATCTGAAAAATGTGGAAAGAGGTAGGTACAATAAATAAAAATGTTGTAGATGAGCAAGTGGCACAGCAAAATGGTGGTGTCATCCTCATCGTGATCGAAGGGGAGATGAAGGCACTACTGAATAAACGTCGTAGATGCAAATGCTCAAGGGCTGTAGTTTGGAGGTAGTGCTGGTAACTATCCAAGCAATCAATTTTCTTCAGTAATTAGCTGGGTGATGGTTAGACGGAAAGATAACTTCTCCCTAGAGAATGACCTTAAGTCTGTCCTTCACTGGTAACAGGCGTACTAAATCATCATCCATCTGGAACAACACAGGCATAGACCAATGTATTTCTTAACAGCACTCAACTTTTCTTTTTTTTTTTTTCCTTTAAAAATGTGCTTTTTGATAGTCATATACATATATAGTACATACAGCTCTATTACAATTTGTATATACATCGATTATATACACGGTGTTTAAATCCAAACACACACCTTCTCTCAAAAGGTGCCTGCAGCACGGCAGGTTTCGGCGTCGTGAATCTTTAAGAGGCTTTACATTCTATTTTTAATGCTCCCAGCTGATCAGAAATTCGCTGTTTGGATGTGATTTAGACCAACTAAACACAGTCGGGTGCAGAGAGGCTTTTTGAAAGCTCTTAAATCGGGCAGAAGTGCTGAGACTACAAAAACGGCAACCACAAAAGCAGAGAAGTTAACATCTACGTAGATAGATGGAAGTGGAAAGGCCAAAAATGCTCACGACATGAAGACGAGCAGGGCTTTCGCTGCTTCCAAATCTCCTGGCTGCGTTTTGGCACGCTGAGCTATGGCAGAAGGATCACCCCACAGACCAGTGTAGTCCTAATTCGTGGACTGACTGCAATCAGGATTGCTCTACGGCATCTCTCAGCCCCAGGAACCCAACTTTAACCTTTTTTTTTTTTTTTTTTTTTTTCCTGAAAGCCTGGTGGTTTTATGCTTTCTCGTACTGAGAAAAAGTCAATTGCTGCTTTTGGGAGTAGCTGTCCCCTCTCAGTGCCTACCTGGGGATGTCAGAGGGTTTGCTTGTTTTAATTTCTAAGCCACACAAACAAACCCTAATGGTTAGAATTCAGATTGCTCGCTGTTTTGATCAGTTTAAGGCTGTAGGATCAAAATCTTCTTGTTTAAATAATTGGCTTACATCACTAACGTACCGGTTTACAATTATATATATATTTTTTTACATTTTACTCTTTTTTTGTGTGTTAACGCATTGCTTGAATCACACA
The DNA here is from genome assembly GCF_964211825.1 of Aythya ferina. Lineage (NCBI taxonomy): Eukaryota > Metazoa > Chordata > Aves > Anseriformes > Anatidae > Aythya > Aythya ferina. The sequence goes on along the minus strand of NC_140313.1, from coordinate 2,067,988 downwards.
GAATTTTCCCATTGACTGCTATGGCTAGGACTAATCCACTGAACATGATTTAGGACCTAATTATCAAACTGGGCTGCGTCGGCATGTCTTATCTGTGCAAAAAATGCCAAACTGCCCATTTATTTCATTCCTCTGAAGCAGGTAAGTCAGAGATGCACAATACGGAGTCCGACTAACACAATTTCTCAATCTTTGTGACAAATCACACAGCAGTGGAAACACGTGCGACCTCAGCCTGCGTCACAGATACGTATTTGCACCTTCTGAAATCACGTTTGCCACACAGCTCCAAGCAAGAAGAGACAGAATTGCGTCTCTCCCTTATTAGCACATCCACCCCAGCTAGTTATTAGGCAAACCACGCGTCCTTGAAGGCAGCCTAAGTGTCTCAGATTTAGTTTTTCACTGTCATTCCTTCACAGACACCTATGAAGAGCAAAATACGTTGTCTCCCCCTCACCATTCTCTTTCTCAGGGGCTTTTGGAGGTTGTTACGGGCTTCGAACAATGCCAACATAAAATCGAGCAGTAAAAAATAAATCTACATTTCAAGTATCCTCATTCCGAGCTGTAAATTACCCAAGAAATCATACAGATCGGTCTCTTTTTTTTTTTTACTGTACACTTTAGCATCCGTTTATTACTCTCTTGGCTCTTCCATAAACCTGTTTGGTCCATATTTAAAGAGCTCCTCGCGTTTCTCCTGCGATTTTTCCTTCTTTGCTGGAGGCCTCTGGGTACGAGCGAAGGCTTTAGGTAGGCTTTCTTCAGACTTTGTTGAGAAACTCCAAGTTGAGAGAAGCCGGAATATGAATGGTGTCCATCGTTATGGAGGAAGGGTTGAAGGGGAACGAAACGGGGAACATGTGCTTGAAGTCGAGCAGCAGCTGCGGGGGGTCGTTTCGCTCTTGCAAATGTGTCTAGGAGGGGGAAGAAGAAAACAGACGTTTAAAACCTTTAAAATTATAAATAAATTCATAATTTCTAATTTTCTAATTAATTCTAATCGCACTGGCACCTCGCTCTGCCAGTAAAACTTCTCGTGGGCCTGTGCTGTTTGCTACCACGCGTCCCAGCGTGCCCCAAAATTGCCTGAGCTGGGAATTTCGCTGCTTATCTTGGTCTTCAGCCCTTCGTGATTAACAGCCCGGATGACCCTGAAGCTGGGCGTTGCAAGTGAGCAACGCGGCACTAAATTCAGGACAACATTCAGCAGGCAGAGCTGTTACAAAACACCCCAGTTATTCCTAACGACACGTATATTAAATCATTCTCATCTCCTCCATTTCATAGCCTTCTGCTTTACCTGTATGTCTCGTATGAAAGCTACCGTCACCCGTTCTTCAAACTCATTCACAGGAGTGTAGAGATTCAGGATCTTCACAATCTGTCGGAAACAAAATCGGATTACAGGCAATGGTAAGAAGCCGAAATTTTCCACCACTACCATTTTGTCCGGGTATGGCCGGAGCAAACCTCCCGTGACCTCACTGAGGAGCAGAATTGGGAGAAATCTGCCCAGAAGTGATGAAATACGGTACCCAAATCTGTATGGAGGAGGAAAAATGGTTTTCTCTGCACATTTTCTCTTACAGCATGCCTGTTTGCCTAGGAGGCAGCACAAGAATCATCGTGGTGGCTCGGTAAACAGATGCTTACAATATATTCAGCACACAGCTTATCTCCACTTGCCAAAAAAACAGAGGGTTAAGGCAGTGTTTACTTCACACTGAGAGTCAGCAGAGCTTTTTTTTTGCCTAAGAATGATCTCCAGGTGTTTTCCCACTACATCCCCAAGCTGGTGGATTATCCCTGTGGTTTCTGCAGCAGATCACTGGCCTCGCCCTGGTTACACCAAACTCTACAAGGCACAAAATGCCCAGCAGGGCGCTCAGAGGTCGCCTCGCAGCATTCCCACACCGAGGGCTCCGTCCTGCTCGCAGGCAGGGTACGAGGAGCAAACTGGAGGCTGGTTTGTTCGGGTTTGCATCTTCCCTGATCCCTGCACCCTCCTGTTCCCCACCTGCTGCGTCGTGAGCGCTGTGCACAGGGAGCAGATGGCCTCGGCGTCCTCCGCCGTTTTCTTTTTCAGCTGCAGGAGCTGGGCGGCCTGAATCAAGGGCTCCAGGGTCTGGAGGGCTCCGCTCTGCTGCAGGTTCTTGCCACGCAGCCACTCCTCCAGCTGGCTGATGTTAAACCTGGGGGAACGCAACAAAGAGAAGAATCGAGCTGAGGGATGAGACGCAGCATCTCAGAAATCACTCACGAGGCTTAAGGGTATCTTGCAGTGTTGGCATATCAGGATTTTGGATGCATATTTGCGATTCACATGGCATAAAACAACCAGAGCAAAGCTCAATATCTATCTGCACCCACTCTCGGGCTGAAAGGCAGCACGCCAAGAATCCCCTGCGGGGTGGGGAAAGGCTGGCGAAGGGAAGGTTTAAATCATTTACAGCGAGGAGGAAGCTTTATTACAGTGAGAAGATTTACGCTAATAAATATTGATGAGCTGTTCCTGGCAGGCTTGCAGGGGTCAGCTTTTAGCTACTCCTGCTTATTCCTTGCACTTCGGCCAACTCCAGAAGCCCCCTGCTGAATGCGAAGTTTCTCCCCTTACCAAATCAAAGAAAAAAATCAACAAAATATTCTCGAGCAGAGCCCTCGGCCCACCTTAGCTGCATGCCCGTGCTCCAGGAGCAGACGTCCTTCCGCAGCAGGAGGTTGTTCAAGGCAACGGCGTTGATCATGTAGAAGAGCTGCTTGAAGACCTGCTGGATGATCTCGGGGTCCAGGCCCTGCTCGCACACGGTGGTGTGGAAGGTGTTGAGCTGGCGAACGATCGCCTCCAAGCTGTAGGAGTTGTCGCCGTCTTCCATGCTGGACGAGCGGTTGCGGTAGCCCATCGGTTTCACGCCCGAAAGCCCTTGGATGCTCTCATATTCCAGCACCCCAGACACTGAAAAAGGGGGAAAAAAACAGCAGAGATGAGCATTTAATCATAATTTAATCATAATTCAGACCTAGAGGTCTGAAAGGAGAACAGATCCACGTACTGCTAGCCTGGCTAGCTGACAGCGAACACGGCAACTTTCTGCAAGGAGCAGGGAATATGCAGATGTTGGAGGGCAAAGAGAAAGAGCCCCAGCTATGGAGGGGTCGAGGCTGTGAGCTCGAGGAAAATACCAGCAGCTGTGAGATGGAAAACGCTGAGAACAGCCCCCGCCACGAGCTCAGCGAGGAGCAGGCCAGATTTAGCTGAGGAGATGACTCTTCTCATACTGATTTGCCCTTGCAAAGCAAACCAGATGTTCTTTATCCTCTTCTTTCATTTGTTTTCCTCTCTGCTTTTAAGTATTTCCACCCACAAAAAGCTCAGCCACAAACCTGCAGGGGAAGACCATTCGCAGAGAACCACCAGCGCTACCTCCCCTCTGTCCCTGCCTCCCGAATGGAAAGAAAGGAGCAATTTTCCATCACTGGGGGATAAAAATAACTCCTCCCTAGTACATATTCTTATTTTCAGGTCTGCTTCTTCCACTCCAGGTCGCTGCAAACACGAGGACCTCCTCCAAACCAAGGCTTTTTTCTTTTCCCCTTCCCTACCATAGGCCTCTGTTGCCTGCTGCAGGCTTTTCCTTTGGGGAGAAGTCTTGCTAGCACCACACAAAGGTCTGCAAAACACCCATGGAGTATATAACTGAAGCAAAACAATCAAACAAACAGAAAAAAACGCTCCTAAAAGCTAACGTTTTGGGGAACTTACCAATCATGGGTTGCAGGATGCCCTCCGCCACCTTGATGAGCTGCTGGTAGATCTGGGTGGAGAGGTGGCTCAGCACCTGGCGGTACTCGGTCAGGTCGAAGTTTTTGAGGCAGTGCTCGTTCTGCTTCGGCGTGTTCTGCGTCATAAAAACCTGAGAAGATGACGAAAACAGCCGGTTTTGTTATTCCAGCCCTCTGCAGTCCAATAAAATAACCGTAAATATTAAAAATTAATGAATAGAGAACACCTCAGAGCATAACACATCCAGATGTGTTACCAGAGGGCATTTCTAAACTCAATTATAGAAAAAAAATTGAGAGTCATAAATCACATGTGATTATCTCAGTCATAAATTACAACTAGAAGGGCCAAAAAAGCATCGTTAAATGGTACTTTTTCATTTTACCTTTAGCAAGGAAAACCACATCTGGATTAATTTCAATACAGAAATGAAATTAAAAGCGACTCTGCAGTCCCCTGAGAAACATTTTTTCTAATCCATTTGCTTCCTGGGAGTCGCAATTATTTGCGAGAGACTGATTATTTTGAGGTGAAAATTTTGCAAAATAATTCAAGAAAAAGACAACCAGGTGCTGTTGTTTATTGACAGCATTTTCAACTGTTTTGAAGCTCCGAAATCTCCCTCGTAGCTGATTTTTTCCCTGCCTTTTGCCGAAAACACGGCAGATTTCTGATGCCACAAATGGAAGCTGTAGCCTTGAGTTCTGGGCTTCCACATTAATGCCAACTCTGCTGGCAGAGGCACGTGTGACACAGTTATGCAATTAACACAGCCACTGTAATTGCCTGTTTATATGCTCCTATCAATTTTGGGGTCAAAGCAAGAGGTATGCAACCGCTTTGTTGCTTGCTGACTGGCAAAATGCAGAAATACAATATGCAAATGCTAAAATCAACTCAAAACACATCAGTTTTCTTCACTAATAAGAGTGCTTTTTTAAAAAAAATCAGGTGGATTTCAAACTCAGGGTTATACTAAAAGGATTTGTAAATAGCTGCTTCAGCTGACCCAGCAAATCATGGCAAAAATGTGAAATTTAAAGTGTTTTTTTTTTTTTTTTTTTCCCTGCTGTTTTCTGGAACAGGATTTTGTTTAAATGTCATGTTGTTATCTAGGCAGAAGAGGGCAAACTAGAGCATAAATTGAGTATTAACTAACGAATTTCACTCTTTCATTTAAACCTCAGAGGCCCGGAGGACTCAGAGGTCATCATCATGTGAATGATCTGACTTTTTCATTTGGTTGCATGACAACTTTGCTTTAAATTCTCAATTTATCTTTATTCCTAAAGCTTGACTGCTCAATGCATCATCTAGCACGAATCACGACTGAATGACAAACTACAGCACTGGGGGATGCTACAAATTTTAACACCAACAGCGCACGGCTATAAGGATGGCGGCGTGTAACGTACCACGAGGCCTGTGATGATCTGATTTTGTCAGAAGGGATCGGGTATGGCTATAAATAAAGGAAAGAACTGAAACGTGAAACACGGCGGTGGCAAGAAATGAGAGGATTTCCTTCTGAAACCTTACGGTGTGATTGAGTGTTGTTATTTTGAACCAGCTGAACAGGAAAAAAAATGGCAACATCCACAAAAATATTGCAAGATTTGGGACGTTTTTCCTCGTCTGAAAGTCTTGGCTAAAGAAAAGCTGTGGGGCCGACCAACCTGAGGGAAACAGCCTTCAAGAGCAGCCTACCAGAAGGAAATCCCCTGTTCTGACAGATCAAATAGCACAACTGGCTTTGAAATTCAAAGTTTTTTGGGTATCGTCCTGGAAATGCAGGTTACGAGGTTGCTGGTTTCTTCTTCGAAACATCTTGTCCATGAATTTCTGTTAGGAGCAGCCTCGCATCATATCCAAGTAGAAGAAAGGATGGGATGACCCCAAATCGTTGCCAGAGCAAAGCCACAAGACCCAGGGGACCCGAACGCCACCCGTGGCAGGAATGCCAAAACATTTCAGAGCAGCTACGAGCTCCTTACCGCATCGCCGCTGTACTGCTTCAAACAGTGCAGGAGGCGACACGTGTTCGCCAACCAAAAGGACGTCATCTCAAAGTCATCGTTGTGTTTCTGGGGGAGCAAAACGAAAAACACGTCAGAGCCTTCTTCAACGGGGGCAGCTGGCACGGCAAGCCAAAACGGCTTGGGGTCTCCCCACCTAGATCTTGAAACTATCGTTTCAAGCGTGACTGGATCTCAAAACCACAACAAGAGCTGAATATCTGACATTTTGTCGTGGTTTATAACCATTTTAAGACAGAGGAAGCCAACGCCTACCTTCAGCACCTTCTTGATGCCATTGATGGTGGAGGTGAGCAAGGAGTGCACTTTCTGGTCGTCGTTGATGTAATCCGCGTGCCTGATGCACATGTAGAGGATGTAGGCAGGAAGGCAGGGAACGGTAGCAGACACTGCTTGGGGCTTGAGATCTAGAAGGTTTGATAGTGATTTTTAAACCCTCTTAAAATTCGCTGATGCCAGGTGAAGCAGAAACACCTGAGCAGATGATCCCAGTCAAACTCTTCTTCCCCTGCCCCGAGGAGGCTAAGATTTTGGCTCTGCAACTTGCATCCCTCTCTGCTGCTCTCTCAAGCTCACCAGTTGCTGCCCGCTCTGAGATCTACAGCCTCCTTTTTTTTTTTTTTTTCATTTTCTATTTTTTCTACCCCTTAGGATCGTATCCATGCCGGTGTAACTGCTTGGTAAAGCAACACACAGCTTTGCCTGCCAAAATTGTCATCACCATAAACACGCAGCCCTGGGAAAGATTAATTGGGGAAAAAACGTGCCTGTTTTGAGATGTCAAATTTACAAATTCTCCCTGGTGAGAGCAGGAGGAGCCAGACAAGAGCAAACTCCTCACCTGTGATGAGGTTTCGGATGAGGAGGGGCTCATCCTCCTTGTAATATTCCAGCATCCCCTGAAAATCTTTCTCCTTCCTCTGGACAGCAACCTGCCTGTTACGCTCGTGTTGTCTCCTCTCCTCCGGGACCATGGCTTGGGACGCTGCAAGGAGAAAGGAGGGTGAAAGGAGGGTGAAATGAGGGTGAAACATAACATCTGGTGACCGAGGACTAGTTGTAAAGCATCTTGGCCCAAGTCTCCAAAATTCATTGGCCTTAGAGCAGGCAGCAGCGTGTTTTATAGAAAGCTTCCAATGAAACCTTTAACTCAGACCTATAAAAATTTAGAGAAGCGGGTCCTGACTTACAAAATCTTGAGTTACCAGTCTACCGAGCGAAAGAAAGAGCCCAGAAGTCAGACCTAAAGAGTAAAAGATGAAGTCAGTTGCTATTTTCCAAGGCTGCAGTTAGAAGGTGGTAAGCGGTAACCCCACGGGAAACTTTTTGATGCATCATTTTCACGGAGGGGGAGGAAAAAAAAGGGCAGGCAATGAAAAATACCTAAGCATCTCAGCTTCAGGCTGGCTGTAAAGCCGAACTAAGTGCCACAAAGGCACAATATTAAGCTCTGTGCACCCATAAAATGTTAATAAAATGCAAGAGACCAGCACGCGTGTATATGAGGAAACATCAGCCGGCTGCATGCAAAGCACACTGACAAAGAGCAGCTGTGCCAGCCGTGGAAATTCGCCAGTTTTTCAGCTTAATTTCCCTTAATGCCTCGTTTTCAGAGATGAGGGGTTCTGTGATTTATCACAGCATCAACAGAGAGCGGGGGGAAGGAAAGGGAAGCTGCAGCCTCCAAGGAGCCAAAGCAGAGCGCTGTTCCCCCCACCCAATTCACCTTCAAAATCTTGGACCTTCTTCATGTAAATCTTCAGCTGCTTCTTCAGCTTCTTTTCATTCTTTTCCAGCTTCTCCAGCAGTTCTTTAAGATCCTGGAAAACGGAAGACGCAGTGAGTTTAAAGATAAAAATAAAAAGAACAAGCACAAGTCATCTGAGGTGAGTTTGAGGCTGGAGTCACTAGCAGCCAGGAGCTCACAGGCTGCTCTGTGTATCAGTAACACACGATACGAGTGTTTTGACAGAGGAAAATTGTGTTGCTAGAAGCAAAAGGAAAGGCTGACGTTGCCTTAGTGCCTAATTACAGAGCGGAGGGGCCACCAGCAACTTCAGTGGTGTCTTTTGGTAGGCAGTGCCACACGGAGGCAGGCTCAGAAAAAAAGAATAAAGGACACAGGAGTAACAAAAGCCTTGGCCACCAAACAGCTCAAGGGTATGGATGCTCCAAAGAGCACCAACAGCACCAGGGGGAGATGCTGAAGGAGCCTGCAGAGGGTTTAGGAGGGTTGGAAGACCCCCAGGTGCCTCCCCTTCGTGTTTCGTGTCTCTTTTCAGCAGTCTCTTACCAGGTTTTCGTTGGTGAGCCGTGTGATTTCCTGCTGGAGTCCAAACTCCACCTGAGCCTCTGGAGAGAGCTGCAGGGTCTGCAGGAAAGCCTGCTGCTGTTTCTCCAGCTCTTCTTTCATCGCCTCCACCTGGTTTTGCAGAGCTTCCACCTCCTCCTCGTGCTCTCTTCTCTGATCCTGGAGCTGTGCTTCCAGCAACCTGAGAAAAGGACCAAAGCCAACAGGGATTGATTTCGGTATCATGGCAGTAAACACCGTTTGAGTTAAGATCCTTCAAAATCAGCCAAGATGGGAGATGTTTCCAGTCAACCTCCCTATAAAAATGACACAAAAGGGGGCAGTATGGCTATAACTCACAGGAATCTGTCATTTACTCGACGGGAGATTAAACAGTTTTGAAAGAAGATGGGAAAGGGGGAAAAAAAATCCCCGAACTTCCTTATTAAGCGTGTTTCTTTGTAGGGTTTTATTACACTTGTTGTTTTTTTAAAGCCAGTTGCAACCCCCATTTTCCAGCCAGAGATACAAAAGGATCTTTTCCAACTGTGAAAACAGAGACAATAACGCACCCAGCCTTGCAATCATGTTGTCAGGATTTATGTCCTTAATAGGCTCGGAAAATACAGGCCCGCTATGAAATAAGTATCAAGCAACTAATTTTCATTTTATTTCTTCGTGCGCATTCGGATTAACCATGAGCTACCCTCAGGAACGTGTTCCTTCTATGAACTCGGGCTCCTCCTTTGAAAAGTAAAAAAATCATCTCTTATTTGTCCCGTTATTGCCTGGTTTTACCCCGATCTCTCTAGATGGGACTGCTTTAGATGATATACAAAAAATTATTACAACTTTTCCTCTTAACAGTGTTTTCAATCAGCTCGTTCAATGTTTTTTATGAAAATCATGGATATGGAGCCCCCTAACTGCCCTAGAGACTGATTAACAGCTAATTATTAGCTCTTCGGAGCACCGTATCGAACCAGAAGAAGACCCCACGAGTCCTCCTGCCTTGCTTTCATTTCCATCTGTGTTCCCAAATATCCACCAGCTTGGGTATAAGAGATCCTTTGAGAAGCACCAGCATCCCCAGGAGATGTGGAGGTTTCAAGTCATGCCCCAATGAGTCCAACTGAGAGCTCAGCCACCACCAGGAGCTGTGCCCAGCCACAATCTCCTCTTAAAAATTAGAGGAGGGTCTCAGATCCTTCCTCTTTTCATATATTCCCCCTCTAGCTGCTCCCACAGAAGGCAACAGGCAGAGGAAAAGAAAAAGAAATGAAACGGAAAGAGAAAGGGGGGAGAGGAAGAAGAGGGGAAAAAAAAAGAAAGCGGTTGACCTGGCAACTTGCTTTAAACCTTGATAAGCCAAGCCGAGCTCTCCATCTTCATTGAGATAACCCCAGTCCTCAGTCTTGCTAGAAATAAAGGACAGAAAAAAAGGGAACAAGAGGACAGAGAGAGACAAAAGGTCAATTGAAATAGAAGGGGAAGAAGAGCAGAACCCTTGGTTTTTTTTTATTATTTTTTAAGGACACGATTTTTTAAGGAGCCAGGTTCAAAATCACCCCAAAATAATGCCGGCTGGTACTTCTACACCACCTCAACTCTTGCAGACCTCTCCACGGGTCTGGCAAAGCCAAACTGAGGACTAAAGGGAAGGGTTGTTTGCTCACGTACCTCCTAACATATTTTGGGGTTTTTCACTCAGGCCTACTCAAAACATCTCACTCATAAGTGGGTACCTCACCCCTTTTCTCTTCCAGACCTTCTGTACCCTAAAATAAATTCTATTCCAGTCAAGGGTTTTCTCAGTCATCAAGCCAAACACATCAGCCTTTCTTCAGGGCAGCCTTGGATCCAAACCTCCTTTGGATATTTGTTTCCCCAGCTTCTCTTACATCCATATGAGATCCAATTTCCCTACATATCTAGGCAGAAAGGCAGGGAACTCGTTTCTCTTTTTTTATGAGGCGTCGAACGCATTTCAAATAAGTGTGGTTGGGTGAACCTGTCCAGGTGCGCTTCCTACACCAAGATTTTGCTCGGTTTCAACTCCAGTTTGACAATATCTTCTCTTTTGGGAAATAATAATAATAAAAAATTGCTTAACATATCACTGAGATTTCAGAGAAAAAGGGAATCGAGCCAATACGCATCTCCTGTTTTGCGAAGAGCTGTGGTAGGTGCCATTCCCTGGCGAGGAAAACTCTGCCTTTAAACCCACACTCACTGATACAAAACTCAATAATGGACATTAATCAGCCCCATATGGGGAATTAGAAAGGTTTTGGGGTGTTGCAGCACTGCCACGAAAGGATTCGGGAGGTGTCTCGCTGCTGCTGTCCTGGAGTGGCAATTCAACACCAGCCAACTCTTCTGGCCAATCCAGCTGGTGAAGCCATATGTATGAATTTTGATTAAAACCCCATTTTTCCCCATACATCGCAGGTTTCCAAAAGGATCTGTGGTCTGACAGATATGGAGGGAAGTTTTATTGGTCTGGTTTGCATTAATCTATTAGCCAGGTCTTTGGTTGTCCAGATGATCCTAACAGAACATGGATTTAGACACGGAAAACAAGCAAAAACCCAGGAAAAGTCCTCAGATTGCGTTACAAGTCAGCAGCCTGGGAATTCAAGGGAGTGCAATTATACTAAGATAAAGCTGCCCTGGGAAATAAGCTTTGGTTTGTATTCATCAACGTGGCACTGACTTTGAAATCCTTGAGATTCCCTTCTCCCAGACGTTCGTATCGACTGAGGCATTAAAAGTCATTAGGGGTCCTTCCTTGCTAACTGGATTAATTAGTGCACGTGCCGTAATTGTTTCCTAAAATGCTAAATGCTTCGCTCAGACAAGCCTGAACTGAGTTGAAAGGATAAAATTCACAAAGCCTCATTCCTCCAAAAATTTCACAAAGCCTCTGTGTGGCCTGATGCAAGTAGCTTGAAGGAGATGCGAGTGTACCAAACCCCAGAGATGTTCATTTTTATCCTCTTTAGATCATGATCACCTTAAGAGGAAGGGGCATTTCACTAGAAGATGCAAATTTGTTTTGGATTGAACAGAAAAATAGTGCACGCTGCGGTTATCTCTAACATCATCGCCTGGCCTTTCGGAGGCTCCCTGTTTCCAGCGAGATCAAACAGCCTTGAAAGAAAGATCCCAAGAACTAAAATGGGGGAACAAAGGGACTACGGAGGTTTGCATTCCGTCATTAAAGCAGAAAATTAGCTGGAAGCTCACTTGGTGCTTTGTTCTTTAGCTGCTGAAAGTCAAAAAAAAAGAGGAAAAAAAAAGCTGAGTTCACTGAATTTACAAAGGGCTGCTTTTAATTCAAGGTTCCCCTTGACCTGGCATCAAAGGGTTTCCCTCGAGAGCAGCAGGGAGAAACAGAACCGCTCCACGGGCTGGGTTAGCAGCACCTGGCAGCTCTTCCCGTTTTCCTCCTGCTGCATTTAAATTCCCAGATTAATCAGGCATTCGGTGAATTCAGTGAAATTTGGCATGCTCCCCAAAATAAAGTGTTTTTCCCAGCCTAAACAGCTGAGATATGATGACTCCAAGCTAGGAGTGACCCACAGGTTTGCCCCAGTGGTGAGAGCATCCCCTTTGGTTAGGGGTGAGAGCAAGAGGTAAAATAAAAAATGGAAATACTCACTGAAAAAGTGGCTCTTGCTCATCAGTCCTCCTTCAGAATTGCAATCCCACCAGAAAAGCTTCTCCTCAAGATATTTATTTATTGATAAAGATTAAAGAGAAAGCAGTTGTGTGGGTTTTTTTTCTTCCAGATTGGTGCTGGGGGGAGGGAATGTTAATTTATATCCCCCCAAAACAACAGCCCGTGCTCCCTGAGCATTTGTTTTCGTCTCTTTTATTGCCATCAGCTCCAGCCTACAGCTTATAAACCTACCCAATATCCAAACAAATGCACAGGGAACCGTACCACGGGGAAGCTGGTGATGATTTACAAGCCGCTGGATAAATCACCACCAAAAACCTCGCTGATTATACCTCGAGCTACTGCTACCATGTTACAGGAGCTGTTTCTCCAGCCCAGCTTCACATTAAAGGCAAACGAGGGTAATAGGAAACTGAGCCTGGAGACTGCAGATTTCCCCTCCGAAACCTCAAGAGATGAAAAATTGCCAAGGTCATCGCATGAATTTTTAAATTGCAGCTCACTCGTGCACTTGCAAGGAAAAGAGATTCTTAGTATCGTGGGAAATCAGATGGTTTGAGCATTTCTGGTGATTTCTGAGCTTGATTCCATCCTCACTGCAGCAGTCAGGTCTGCAAATTAAATCAATCTCACCATCCCGACTCCGCAGGAGGCCTAAAAGATTGCTCAGCAAGTTCACTTTAGGGAAGCAAATATTCAGTAGCAACAAAGTGGGGGGGAAAAAAAAGACACAAACGATTCCCCGTCACACTTTTGTGTCCACCAAGTTCCAAAACCATTACGCAGCTCTTCATAATTGTTCATGTCACGTTCATAGATGGCGTGTCTCGGCTCATATTCATACAGGCACGAATACAATCCTAATTAAGTCACGGCCTTTCCCAGCCTGGTGTGCTAACGACCTACTGCAGCCAGTTTGCAAAGTGGCAAAGCATCCTGCATTTGTTAAAAGCCATTCATCCACAACGGTTATGTCCCCCAAATACCTTGTTGAATGCAAATTGGGTAGGAAATATCTGCATTTGTCAAAGAAAAGGAGATAAAGATTCAATTCCCATGCAGTAAAATAAACATTTACTTTACGTATGACCTCGCAGTTTAATCTAAGTAATTTGGCTTTCTTGCAGGACGTTATCTTTTTACTTTATATCCTCCTGGATGGTGGCAGGGATTGATTTAATGCCTCGAAGTATAAACCCTCTGTTACCATACAGACAGATGGTGACAAATTCCTTCCCAGCACAGCATGAGGAATTGCTTGAAATGAGTAAATCAAGTTTTCCAAATCCTCCTTCTTGCTACTAATTAGGCAGTGGAACAGGAGTTTTGGTTTTTACCTGTTGCTTCCTTGACTTTTTCAGCCACAGAAGCAGAAGAGTGGGAAAGCTCAGCTCTCCCCAAATCAGGGCTGAGCCAGAGGGATAGGAAAGAGGCTCAGAGACAGGGAAATTTTCCCTTAAAACACCCACTCAGGAGCTCTTCAAACAGATTCCTAACCTGGCAGCACAATCCCTGCCTTTGTTCTCCCCCTGTACAAGCCCAAATCCAGTTTTGCTCACTTCTACGTTGGCTTTTCCACCCGTCCCACACCTGCCTTCCCCTGGGGAGGCACTGGCCCAAAGATGAGGGCACCTCACCCATGAGGAGACCGGCATCTTCAGTCCCATCTTTACAGCCTGTCCTTGTCCCCAGCCCCAGAACAGAACCCAGAAGCTGCTAACTCTCCAAAATATTTTGGTAATTTAGGACCAGATCCCATCTCTCACGCTTTCCTCAGTCCTCCAAACTGCTGGAAGAGTTTGGGCCGCGCTTACCGGTTCGTCTCGCATATCCCCTGGTAGGCCTCGATCACGTCCTCCTGGTCGATGTGCTTGTCACTGTTGGGCCAGCTGGCAGGGCTGGTGATGGCCTCCTAAATTCAACACGAAAAACACAGCAGCGTGACCTCCTGAACATCCCTCAAGGTCCCCAAAACTGAACAAGTCCCACGAGTAACGGAGCTCCCTCAGGGCATCCCTCGGACTAGAGGGTTCCTACAAATTCGTACGTGCAAGCGGACAACAGCAAGGATCAGAAGATGGAAGGAGAATGAAGAGAACCCAGAAGGGAGATAAGGAGTGCCCGTGTGTGGCCCGAAACACAAAAACACACTAAGACCTCAAGGGAGGATAAAGTGGTGAATTAAAAAACCCAAGTGAGAGTTTCAGAAAATGCACCCTTCGGTCAGAGCAGGCTCTAAACAAAAAAGCCTTTATGAGAAGGGTCAAACCCTTCCCTTGCCTACGTGCCAGTAGAGACACCACAACTACATCAGCATCACACGAGCAGAATCTGGTCCAGAAACCATTTTCCACCATCCCGTTTCCTTGCGGAATAGGTTGGCTGTCACAAAACATCACCGGGATCACCTCAATGTTTCCCGGGATGGGAAAAGGCAAGAGAAATCCCGTTATCCTCTCATTTACCATATTTTTGCCCGGCTCTTTCTGCTGGGCCGCCTTCATTATCTGCGACCTCAGGATGAGCACTTCTTCCTTCCGCACTTCCAGCTCCTCGTTGGCCGACTTCAGCTGATTCAGCAAGAGATTATAACTGTCCTGAACATCGTTGGAAGAGTTGTTCTGGGTTGCTCGGTCTGCGATAGCTTTCCTCAGCTCGTTAAGTTCATTTTTCAGCTTCTTATTCTCCGACTCCAGCTCTTGCCTCTGGAAAACACCAAACCATCACAAAATTGAGCGAAACTGCCGAGCAATGGGTTGACTGCCTCATCTGCTTCTAAGATGCCTCTCGTGCTGGTGATCCCAGCTGACCCATCAATTCCTGCCCAAATCAGCCTTCAGAAAAGATTTTTGCTGCAATCAATAGCCTGGTGCTATTTAATCTCATGTGGTGACACAGAGGAAAATTGGCATTATTCATTGGCATTATTTCTAAACACAAAATCAACCCAGTAGAGAACCCAAACATATTTTTTCCTCTCTACTCCTTTTCTTTCTTAATCAAGAAACCACCACAAAACCCCACAATGTTTAATTCATTTCTGGCTGTCCTTAGATAAGCCGCAAGGTGCGGTCTTACACGGCCCTTCCCATTGCCAACATCCCGTCGGGTTTGAATTCCCACTGCATCTTCCTCTGTCACCCAGCCCGTAATTCTCCCCATCACATTTGCAGTTAAAGGATTTTCTCTCCCTGCTATCTTGTCAGCTGCTGGCATTTGACAGACGGGGTCGAGGCCGTGCAGGTTTTACACCAACCGCTCCCCCCGAATAAAGATGCGTGAGCGCTGATGTTTTGCTGAGACAACCGAAGGGCTCCTTTACTTTTTCATGACAGTAGGAGAGAGAGGAATAACAAATTCGGGCAGCTAGACAGCCTCTAGCTCGGTGTCTGGCGTGGATTCCCCTTCCCTAGGGACCGAGCTCCGTGGGGATTCTCCAGCATCTACAACAGCACAACCTCTCCCCCAGGAGATTTGGGTCCCTCTCTCTTCCCTCTGCCTTCTGGCCCATCCCACAGCTTTCTTGTTAACTATGGGATATCTATCTCATTAGCAGCTTTGGCTAATGAATCTGAAAGCCACTGAGGGGGATGGGGGCGGTTTATGCAATTTATACAGCGTGTAGCTCGCACAGCTGTGCAAACCTTATTTCCATAGGAAACGGGTGTTATAATTATAAATCCTTCCAGATTATAAATAGCAGCAGAGGTGTGAACAGAAGAGCTGATCTGGCATCTGGACAGCCAGCCCTCTCCTGGATGAACAAACACCATCATTAACAGAGCACATTCAGGTACTTAAAGCCATCTGTCATTTAAAAAATTGTAAGAAATGCGTTCGATCCAGCAATTCCTCCACGTCCACATCAACCACGGCTCAAGCTTTTCAGTTAAGTGTTTCTAAAAGAAGTTTGGAGAGCGTGTACACGATGGGAAATCTTCACCAAGAAGGGTTTAACTCTTGCTGGGTAGCTCAAGCATTGACTCACTTTGAACTCTTCTGGTCAGGCTCAGCCAGATGAAGGGGAAGAAGCAAGGCATTAATTGATTTTTCTACCCAAATGGTTTTTGATTTTTTTGCTGGAGAAGCCTTGCTTGCTTTTCTTGCAGGTCAGCCACACTCCTAACTCCACAGGCTAGTTGTAGGCATCTAGGAAGATGCCTAGACAGCAGCGCTAGAAGGGTGAACCTCCATAAATCCGAGGTTAGTGCTGCTGTGACAGCAATTCATTCCCTATTCTATTTCTGGTCCTCGATAGGGAAAAAAAAAAAAAAAAACACCCTCTATAGAAGCTTATTTAATGATGAGCTTACAAATTCAAGAGCATCCCAGCTATGTGAGGAGAGAGAAATCAAACTAGGCTTTCTGCTCCTGCTAGGAGCACAAAGTCAGTGCAAGGACTTCTCGGTGCTTTTGTTCCCACTCCCCCAGCCCCAGAAAACACATTTTTCACTGATCTTTTTGTTGCATGTGCATAACTCAGAGACACACCTGCCACCAGGATCTCCCCAGGAGAATAAACAAGGAGTTTCCCATCCTCCAGCCCTACCTTACAGCTGGCTGGGCACATTTTAGGACAGCAGCAACTAAAAACTCTCTTTATCCATTATAAAGGACTCCTAATAAGGAGGAATTCACCACGTGCAGCTTTTACACACCAGCTCCTCCACGTAACAACTTTTTAAGCTGGCACAAGGGAAGAATAAATTTGATTACACATGACCCTCGAAGGAGCCATGTATTTCAACTCATCTATAGGGAATAGAAAATCCTCTCCTTTAGGAAGACATTTCCTGCCACAATGTCATTTGAAGGAACTGCTCCTGGCTTTTCTACAGTTTCTCCTAGACCTGAATTCAACCCAAACCCTACGTGCCACTGCTGGTCTGAATTTTTTCGCCAGAAAATCACCCACTTGCCAGAAATTGCCAGAAAAATCACGAGTGAGTCCAGCAGAGTCTTTCTCTTGCTGAGCACTGTACGGATTTAAAGCAAGCTCTTAGAGCTGGTTGTTCATTTTTGCCACCTTCAGCTCATTTTCCTACAGCCACAGTGAGAACATCACGATGGAAATCCTTAAAAAACACCATGCTGGAAATCCCTAAAGAGCTCTTGCAGTGCAACGTCAGGGTTTTCAACCTTCCAACCTTCAACTTCGCTTTGCTTTACAAGGTCAAGTCAAAGATCAGACCTAAAACCTTCACAGCCACATTTATCCAACAGAAAGACACTTGGGCAATGATCCTAAAGCTCCTGCCATGCTTCTGCTCCAGCGGGCTGCGCAGAGGTACTAATGAAACTCAACAAAAATAGCACGTTTAGAGCCTAAAAATTGGATGGACTAAGTGCCAGAAAAAGCTGCTGCTAGAGGTATGCTCTCGAGTACGAGCCCCTCGCTCACCTTCAGACTGTTGTAGGCATAATCTTCGTGGTCCGAAGCCATTTCGGTCTTCGTCTCGATTACCTGCAGGGGTTGAAGAGAGAAATTGGTATTAAAGAGGAGCCAGAGGAACTTATCGGGCTGAACCAG
Source organism: Aythya ferina (assembly GCF_964211825.1). Taxonomy (NCBI): domain Eukaryota; kingdom Metazoa; phylum Chordata; class Aves; order Anseriformes; family Anatidae; genus Aythya; species Aythya ferina. The sequence continues at coordinate 2,050,660 of NC_140313.1, read as the reverse complement.
CCAGCTCAGCGAGAATAATGTTATTAATTGGCGTTAGATGGAGTCCCAGCTCCACGTAGCTGGGGCTGCTTGGGGAGAAAATGGCTTAATTTCTTGTTAATATCTTGAAAACCGTGGCTTATTGCAGCTTTCCCATTTCACACATCTCCTGCAAGCTGCTAGGGAGGATCAGTGGGAATATCTGGTGAGCCAAGTGAATAATTGCCACTGAGGCTTTTGTTGAGCCTCCTATGTGTTTGTTGACAAATGCAATAGATCTCACACTGAAGATAAATAAAATAATTGCCAAACAAAGCACCAGAAGCCCTGGATGCTTCCATTACGCAACCAAGAGTGAAGGCATTTGCTTAGGGTTTCATATAGTAGCACGTTTATTGCTTCAGGACCCTATAAGCACAGACCCAGCGTGCATCATCTCCCCACACACTGCCCTATAACGAAGCTCAGAGCTCTGGTTACAGATGTCAGGGGAAAACCTACACATAAGCTGCCATCAAAAGCTCCCTCCGTGCCATAAATGAGCTCTCTGATTTTCTAGAGAGATGAATTTTCACATTTCAGTGACAAGACAGGGCCGAGTCCTGCCTCTCAGTTACCATCAAGCTGTCCCTAACAGCAATTTTATTTGTTTTAAATGGCTTCCAGGCAAACTACCCAAAATACAGAAAGAGCTTTGGTTCCATAGGGAAGAAAGAACATATCAAAGGCAGCCCCTGTCCTGCAAAACAGAGGAAAGCTGCTATCAGAGTGTATTTTTCCTATCTTGTTATTTCTGATTTATTGTACTGTTTTAGCCTGCGATGAATCCCTGCCAGATGTGGTCACAAAAGCCACAGGAACTGGGATTTGAAACGTGTTTTGGGTTTCCACTGCCTCCCGAAGAACCCTTTTGAACGTTTTCCGTTCTATCTTTAGGCTCACTTGAGATACTGTCCTAAATGTGTTAAAATAAGCATTTTGTCAGAAAAAAAAAAACTGTTCTCCCGTCTAATTGCCATCAGCTGCCAAAAAAAAGTTCCTCTCCGTTTCCTCGATGGATTTTCTGCCTTTTAATGTGACCTTGGTGCTCCTAAAGCTCAGTTCCTATATTGTGTCCTCAGGCAACCAAGGCAAGCCAGTTATAAACCTGAAATATTCCTACCAATTCAAAGGCATCCCTTACCTGGGCTTTCTTGCTTTCTTGCTCCTTCTTCTCCAGCTGGGTTTGCAGCTTCTTCCTCTCCTGCTCGAGGTCCCTCACTCGCTTCTGTAGCTTTAGGAAGAGGCTCATGTCCATGGCTGCTTTATCCGTCCCAACCTCCTGAAGAAGAAACTCTCTTTAAACAACTACTTTTTATGTCCCAGTCGACCCGTTTTAATAAATTATTGATTATTGAATGTCCATTAGATAAGCTGGCTGCTTGAGGCCTAGTTAAAAAGATAAATACTTGGCTAGAAGGGGATCAAGCATTTTTAATTAGTGGGCTTTTTTTGTTTGTTTGGTTTTTAATTGAACATTTAATAGTAGAGCACGGCCAATACTGCTTGCCTTGATATTATGCTAAAGCCACGGTTTATAAGATGAAGTTGGCTTCACCAACTGCTCTCAGAGCAGCTCAGAAACACAAAAATAACAGAACAGCAGCCGTACCTCCACCTGCTGCATCACATCCTCGGTGTCTCCGATCTCAGAGGTGGAGATCGATGGATAATTAGAGTCAGACTCCAAGCTGCTCTGGTTGGATGGGTTCCTCCTGTGCCCCGGTGCTTGCTGTCAAGGAGAGACACGGATACACAACGCCTTCAGTGTTTAAGGAAGGATTCCTCACAAAGCACTGGTTCTTAGAGCAAATATTTGTGTACAGTAAGGTTACCTTCACGACAGGCTGGACTGTCTCTATTTTCTAATTTCTGGCTCCTGTGCCCTACCGTAACACTCATATTAACACGTAGGCATACGTTAAAATAAAATATAAAGGGATCCAGAAGCTCGCTTTAAAAATCCTGCATGAATTACAGGCTGCCCATGACACCAGATGCCTGTTAAGTGAGAACATGCAAAGCTGAGCTCAAGATTATTCTGTTCACACAACCCCACGGGGCTCCCTTTACACGCTCAGCCTTCCACATAACCCAGCAGCACTCTAACCATCAGCAATTTTTCAGCAGTTCTCCTAAAACTTTAGCAAAGCTGAATCTAAAAACGCTGCCCTTTGAAATTCTCATGCCTTGCTTTTGTTGTTTTTTTTCAAATTCAACACCCACTTGGCACGTGAACATCACTGAAACCAAACGGAAAACAAGATGCAGGTGCCAGCTTCTGCTGTGATTCACGGGTTTCTCCAAATTGTTGACAGACAGTGTAAAATATCAGCATCCTTTTGCAAGACACACGCATGGTTTGGCTTCAGCATGAACATTTGGTCCTAGAAACCTCAAGCCCAAACCACACAACAATATCAGATCTGCCACGTGTTTTGGGGATGAGTAAGCCACGTTATCCAAGCACCAACACGATGGCCAGGACAAAAGAGAATAATTTCAGCTTCGTTACCTTTATAATGGTCATTTCATCCCTCAAGTTGTCATATCTTTGCTCCAGCCTGGAATACTCTTTTATCAGGTTCTGGTACCGAGACCTCTCCTCCTCCAGCTCTTTCTTCATCTGGATGTTTTCCTCAGCTGTGCTTCGTGCAAATTCATCTTCAAAATAAGAAACACCAACAGTGAATCGTGCTCTTCATCTCTGAAAGGAACTTCTTGTAAACACGTGCAGTAACATCGACTAATTAACAAAGCACTCTCTGCCAAGAACCTTTAAAATACATATGAGCATTTGTTAGTCGTTAAAGGCTTATCATTTAGATCCTACTCCTTGCTATTTGGAACAGCTCTGGCTCTTCTGCAAGGCTCAGGCGTGCCAGCTCCAGCTCCCACAGGCTGGCCATAAACCCACTTGCAAACAGGCTGGCACAGAACAGAAATATATTGATGTTTAAGAATTGTCTTTGATGGTAACTGCATTTAAAGACTTCTCTGCCTGCTTCTTCCCACCACCAGATTGGACATAGGAAGAAATCAACAGCAGCATCTTTTTTATTTTATCATACAATCATCAGCCACTTACCATGGTAAGGCTGCAGGCTTAAGAGTGTTTTATATTAAAATTAATTTCTTTCTTTAAAAACTCCCCTTTGGAAGGAAATCTGCTCCTTTCCCCTTTTTGAGAAACCAGGCAAGTGTAAGTCCATGAAAACCAGTAAGGAGAGAGCCACCAGCATCTAACAGATGGCACCGTTTTTACTGAACACATAGGAACCCAAAGCTAAATCTAAGCCAGAAGCATCAATGCTCCCTTTCCTGCTCTGCTGGGATCAAGTTGAGGTCCCTAATCATTTTCAATGTTCGTTATCCATTTCAAAACACCCACCCTCCATGAGGCAGAAAGGTCAGGCTTCTCCCTGGGAGCACTTCATTTCATGCACCCGATCGAAACCCCAGGTATTGGGGGTGATGAGGTTCATCTGTGCCCACGCTTGTCAAAAAAGCACTGGAAAGCTTCAGCCAGCCACTGCCTAACTCTGAAAGGTGCCTTCCACATCCAGAGAAACACACACAGGAACCACCAAGCCATAAACCTTTCTTCTTACCTTCCGACTGGCAGAGGATTCTGCTGTTAAGCTCCTCTTTCTCCTGCTTCAGGAGGGCATTTTCTTCTTCCAGGTCGGAGATACGCTGCGGAACAAAGCAAAAAAAATCACTTTACACCCCTGCAGAAGCTCCAGCTCAACGAGGCAAGGTGTGTGCTTTGTATATCCACTATTAACACCCCCAATTGCCTAGCAAAAAGTAACGAAAACTGGAACTGAATCCTGCTAAACAGTTTTTGTGCTTCTTTTACCTTTTTTCTACTACTTCTTTATTTAAAATGAAGAGAAACGATACCACTTGTCACCTAACAGCAACACTGGGCTGAAGCTGACAGTCTCCTATGCTGTAATTTTGTTCATCCTCATGAATTTTGATCCACTCGCTAGTGTCATCCCGCTGCCCCTTGCTCTCTGATCCATTCATTTGCTCTGTGACTACGATTTCACGCATCTCTATGTACAGTAGGAGAGCTGGAGACTGAAAACACAACGAGAAAGTGAAGAAAAGATGTTTTCAGGTATGCAAAAATCCTGTTTGTTTTTTTAAATGGTGCGAACCAAGCCATGATTTGAATCGTGATTTTTGCACCAACAACTTAACTCTATCCCCTCATTCTTGTATCACTTCGAATAAATGCCCTGGCAGACATTAGATCAGCTTTGATGCCTTCAAGTTCAGAAGAATTCTTAAAAGAAATTAAAAAAAATAATGAGAGGAACCATAACACAAAGGAAAGGAAAACCTATGCTGCAATAGCACAGAGAAGAACTCGATTCATTTATCCCAGCAGGGAAAAGATAAGGGATGACGGGATTATTCTATAAGTGTTCTTTAGTAGGTGCTGATAATGAACTCTCTTACCCAGAAGACAAAGTTATGATGGTTGGAAGACAACACTGGACAAAAAATTTGACCCTTTTTACAGCTTTGCCCCAGAGCCCTGCTGCGACACCGGTGCCTTCTGCACCTCCTGCCCATCTTTCTATGAGAAACCGGTCACTGAAGGTGATCAAATTCCTGAGCAGGTTTAAAACCATCTCTCCTCCAGGGTCTGGACTTCCAGCTCTGAGATCCAGCCTCTGAGCATCACTTTTGAAACTATTCCAGCACAGGACCACAAACCTGCTCGCCCCATCTCCTGCTGCCAGCCATTTCCAGGGCACCGCTGGCATGAAATGCATTTCTTATAGCAAAGCAATCACCACAACGTTTCCCTGGCTTTTTCTCAGGTCTTCCCACTGCTGAGGAACTGAAGGGAGCAATTGGAAGCTCACGTCAAAGCTGGGAGCCTGCACTCCTCGTTAGAAATGGAAACAACCGCTGTGGTTTATAATTAAACCATTTATCAACGTGGTAAACTACACAGTATTTACTCAGCCATAGGCACTGCTGCAAGAAGGGAAAGCTTTTGCTTTGGTTTTCTGCTTTTTGAAAGCGTTTCTTCAGTTGTTAAAACAACCTTTCTTCTGAGTGCTGGAGGGGGATTTGCAATCGAGACCAAAGAGAAGCCAGTTTTCCCCAGCTCATCGCCTTCAAAATAAAACATCCTTTCAGGCTTCTCCTGGTTTCAGCTAGGACAGAGTTAATTTTCCTCCTAGTAGCTGGTAGGGTGCTGTTTTTTGGCTTAGGATGAGAAGAGTGCTGATAACACCCCGATGTTTTAATTGTTGCAGAGCAGTGCTTACACCAAGCCAAGGACGTTTCAGCTTCTCGCTCTGTCCTGCCAGCGGGCAGGCTGGGGGTGCAGCAGGAGCTGGGAGGGGACAGACCCAGGACAGCTGACCCCAAACTGCCCAAAGGGGTATTCCATCCCATCTGGGGTCATGGGAACAATAGATAGGGGCGAGGGGTGGCTGCTTGGGGTTAGGCTGGGCATCGGTCAGCGGGTGGTGAGCAATTGCATTGTGCATCACTTGTTTGTACACATTATTATTAGTAGTACTATTATCATCATTATTATTATTGTTATTATTATTTTCCTGTCTTAATAAACTGTCTTTATCTCAACTCACAGGCTTCACTTTCCTGTTTCTCTCCCCCATCCCAGAGAGGGAGGGGAGAGGGTGAGCAGGCTGGGTTAAACCACAACAAGGCTCTAAAAGCCTGAGCTAACAAACTGAGCCCCGGGACAAAAAGGATCCCTTTGCTTGGGGTCAGAGAGAAGAAAACCACCGAGTCCACATCCTCCAACGTGGGGGCAATGCACAAGCACACGTGCAAAACGTGCCCTCAGAGGGAGGCGATCCCTAATCCCAGATCTTTTTCCCCTACCTCAAAGCGACTCACCTTCAGGTTGTCATGAGAAAAGCATTTGTTCTGGAATTACAATTGCAGAAGGCTCGTTCATTTAAATCAAGCAGTCACAATTATTTCCAGCAGAAAATTAAAGCCACACCTCAGGTGACAAGCATGGGTGTGAAGGTTTTTCAGAAAACCGGTGAAGTAATTCAGGGTAAAATGTGCATTTGGACTTTTTGCTTGGAAAAAAACAAACTCTCCACATTGGATTCTCTTTCACCTAGTTGAAGGATTTCTCTCCTATTCAAAGGACAGAAAATTAAGGCTTTCCCCCTTCAGATTTGCAAAGCTTTCACCTGCATGACCACCTGCAAGGGACCTACACGAGATAGGACACGACAAACACACGCACCTTTCTGAGCAGGTCTTTCTCCTTCATGTAGCTGTCTTCCACCACCTTCCTCTCGCCGTGGGCTTTTTCCAGCTCCAGCCGGAGGTGCTCCATCTCCTCCCGCAGGCTGACGAGCTGGTTGCCATCGCCCTGCTGGCTCTGCTGGTACTGCTCCAGCTCCTTCTTCAGCTTCTCCACCTCAGAGGAGTGGGCAGACGTGAGGGTAGAGAGCTGCTCGTTCAGAAGTTTGTATTCCTTGTTCTGCGGCCCAAAAAAGAAGAAAGTAACACCGTAAGCAAGATCCAGCCAAAAAATATAATCAGGCTTTTAAAGTTCTCTTTTTGAAAGGTTTCAGTAGTCATAAAGGACTGGGGTCAGGCTACTGTATGGAAGGCTCGTGCCACGTGGAGGCGAAGAAGTCAGAAGGCAAAACAGTTAAAAATTACCCATTTGTGACTTTTTTTTTCCCCTTTTCCTTCAAAAAAATAAAGTAATAAAACTCAATAGACTAGAGAATTCCTGACATACATTTTTTTTTAACTGGTCAGGCCAAGGAGTAAAGCAGCAAAGACAGATCTTGAGCTACCACTTCGCCCTCTTTCAAGGTGTTCATGGGGTTCAAATAAGCAAGAACACAAACTCAAGTGCAAGAAGCACTCTGCAACAGAGACAAAGGCCCCCATTAGTCCCAGAACAACAGAGTTTTCCAAGAACTGTGCAGCCTGGTTAAGAAAAACAAACATGAAAATAGAGAGTTTTATCTTCCAGGTCTACATAGGGTCTTCTCCTGATCATCCATACGTGCTTCAGTGCCTGTCCCTCTCCTTAAGCAAAGGTGACGCAGCAAAAGCCCCTTAGCCCCTCGAAAACATCCCAATGTACCCCCTCTCGCTGGGATATTCTCTAGGAAAACAGATTTAATCCTTCCTCGTGTGTGCAACAGTCCCTCACATGATTTAGAAGCTGAATTAAACAGGCCCAGTGTGCGAGCAGCGGCTGATATATGATAATAGGTTTTAATGTTTGCGAAGAAGGATCTTCTCTTCTTCAGGGACGCACTGAGCACGGTGTATCTCTATCCATGCGTGAGCTAAAGAGGCAGAAATAGAAACGTTTTCTTCCACGGCTAGTCAGATAAAGGTACAACTGCAGCTCTGCGGGTTACCTGCGATGTATTTTCTTAAAAGCTAATGGCTATTTGAAAAGGTTGTGTTTATAGATCAGCAAAGACTGAAATAGGGGGAACTTCAGGGAAAATATGCTACAACAAAACTCGCTGCTGCCGGGAAACAAAATCCAGCACGCTGACGTTAAATCCTGCTGCACCACTTCTCATTAGCACCTCCAAAGCATCGCAGGGAAGCCTGTCATCCCTGAAACGAGGTTAAAATTAGCTCGCTGGACAGGCCGTCGGGAGTAATACTGAGCTTTCCTGCAGAAGTTACGCAGAAAGCATCAAAGTACCTCCTTCAAAACCGTCTGCACAGAGATTGAGGGAGATGGAGATGAGCCCCAGCCCGTTATTTCTGCCTGCCTAAAAGCCCCCCGTGCCTTCTTCCCTTTCTGCTGCTTTCACAATTTCCCCCCCCCCAGGAAAACCAACCTTAACCAAAGATTAAAAGGTAATTAATTCCACCTATAAATGAAGCAGAGGCATATCAACGAGATTTCTGGCCCGTAAGTGTATAGCAAACCCTCTGCCCAAGTTTTTTCCTCTTCTTAGCTACAGTTCTGCAAAGCCTAAGCAAGCAAGCAGGCATTTGAAAATTAAACCCTGCAGTTTAAATGTCAGACTACTGCGGCGCACACGCTGTGGCCAATTAATACAAGCAAGGAAAGCGGCCAGAATCCCCCAAGTGGCTTGACTCTGCAGTATCCGAGCCAACGCACAGTCATTTTTCATCTTCTTCATCGCAGGACCTCAACTGTCGTACGGGGATGGGAGAGATTTAAGGCTGCAAGGAAACTGAGCGTGATGGGTGTGGGTTCCTGACACATCCTAATTGTCCGACGTGTTTCCAAGCTGCTGGCTGGGCTTTTCGAGTGATGGTTTTCCAAGTTTCCTGATTTTATCTTCCTTCTGGGCAGCTCACACAACCATTATCGCACAACTTGTGCTCTTCAGACGCGAGGTGGAGACCCAAAATCCAAGTGGCATGCATGGTGGCACCCTACCCTTACAAATATCTGGCCAGGAGAAGGCCGCTACCACCACGTTGGCCTCCCAAAACCTCGTGGGAAGACAAAATCCTTCCCAGAAATGGAAAAACGGAGAGGCACAAAGTGGAAGGAGGCCCACGCCAGCCCCAACGCGGCTCGGGACCTACCTGCTCGTCGATCTTCCTCTGAAGCTGGACCACTTTGTTCTCCATGCCAATGTTGAGCTTCTTCAGGTGCTGCGCCGAGCGGGCCTCGATCTTCAGCGCCTTCAGCTGCTGCCTGGCCTTCCTGCGCCGGTAATAACACTGCAGGACGATGGTGGCACCTCGGATCCGTCGGAAACGGGTGCGGGCCAGCCAGCCACGGGCGTATTTCTGGAGGATGGTGGCTTTGTGCTCTGCGAGGACCTTTAAAACACAAGCAAGGAGAAATCAGGGGAGAAGAGGCACCCGCAAGGTGGCAGCGGTCCTTGTTTGGCTGCCACGCGGCACCCAGCACTTCCCAAATTCCTTCAAAAAGGATTTGTCCTCCAAATAGGAGCATCCCGGTAGGTGCTAAAGGTGGTGGCTGGAGACAGGAGCTTTTATTTTGCATTTTATTTTATACCCAGGAAGGGATACTTCAATTTCTGTGACACTGAGTCTTAGGAGCCACCCTGCTTGAACGACTCAAGACCCTCTTGGCCTTGAAACAATCATAAATAATCATAAGCAAGAGGGTAAATAGGATCCTGGTGGGTGACTAGGGGACATCTGTGTAACCCCATCATCTCCAGGACCAGGCTCTTCCCTCCTGGCTCATCTTGCCTCTGATTTCAAGCATCCCCGTGACGCCCCACTCAGGCATAACAAGACTCGGTGACAATCAGCATAAAGCTGGGTCTGGAAAGTGGGCAGAGGATTTCCCAAAGCTGTTCTCAGTTTCTGTATAGAGATGGTCTGTCACGGTAGCACCGGCTGTCATTAAACCTCTGCTGCTGTGCTTCCAGCTCCTGGCTAAACGCAGGAAGCTAATGGAGAGAAACAATTAAAGAGGGATTTCTATCAATAAACGACTTGTCACCTTCGATGACAGACCCCACCAGTCTTCCTGTCATACTGGAAATGGCACCTGCAGCATGGCTCTGACACAACTTCTGCTTGACAGGGAAGTTTTTGCCGAGCACGGGTTGGATCGAATGACATTTCCAGCTTTCCACAACGCCTTCTGGCATTTGTGTGACTAACTTCATTTAGCTTCTCCTCGGAGGTGCCGCTGCCAAAATCGTTTTCTGCTTTCCCTGCTTTAAATGGCAATGCCATCAACGTGTGCGCTCCAGAAACACCTGAGGCCATCGGCTTATTAAAACATCAAAACGTTCACTGCAAATGAATCGCTGTGCAGTGCCGTGGAGGTAAATATAAAGGATTTTCCTACTCATTTCTAACACAAAGACTGTCTGGGGAGCCCTACCTGGCGATAAATCCTCCTGACAAACATGCCCCGAGCAAAAGCCTGGATGGTGATGGTTGCCTTGCGGACCCTCTGGAAAGCTCGGCGGATGCGCAGCATTCGGTATTGCTTCTGCAAGGTGATGGCAGCTCTCGTCCTCCTCAGGTGCTCTGCAAGCCTGCAAAGCACGGGGAAAAGGTTAGCAATCAAAAATAAACTCCCTATATTGTCACAACGAGTATTAAACCTTATGGTGAGGAAAACCTTTTGTCCCAAAGTAGCTTGGTAGTGTTCAGGAGAGACCACCCCAGCAGTAAGACTAAGAAAAGAGAAGCTGAGAGCATGTCTTCGTTAGGGTAATGGGAACTTGTACACAATCAGACAGCGTTCATGGCTCCTGGGTGCACCAGAACCAGAAGTCACACACCTCTTTATTCCTCAACAGCGTTAAAAACAAACATTTTGCAGCTTTTCCCTGAGTTTGAACTCTCTGCATGAAATACTTGAGCCGATCAATGCCCAGGTTGGCTCCGCCACTTCCAGAACTATAAAACACGCCGGGTATCTACCAGCTCCAGGAAAAGTGCAGCAAATTGATCTGACATTTAAGCCGGTGTGCACTGGTTTGGCGACATTCAAGAGCAGAACCCCAAGCAATTCATACAGAGTAAATAATGAGGGATGTGGTCAGCTCGGCGACATGCTGCTCCCCTTCTCCGACTGAATTCGTGTTCAATTTGCTGTTACACAGCTTAATAAACGCCCATAAAACCTCCGTTTAATCCGATAATTAGCTTGTTTTGCCGAATTTATGATTCATTTACTGCTCTCAGCATGAAGGATTTTATAGGCATTTGAGCCACTTTTTGTGGCTCCCCTTTTTGCCAACCTTCCTCTTACTGCTCGGGACTCAATTGCTTTAACTTCAAAGTTAAGAGCTCTTTAACCAAGAGGTCCACGAGCCTTGAGAAGCACGTGGACTTTTAGGAGCTAGAAACATCTCTGCTCAGCTCTAAATAAAGGTCACCAAACTGCCCAGCTTTGCTCATTTGAGACCTTCTCATCCCCAGATTCTCCAGTCCCTTTCACAAGCACAAATACTAGAGCAAATTTAAATGGCATCTCTGATGTTCTTCCAAAATACAGAGTGACTTATAGGAAATCTTTAAGGTCTCTTCTAACCCAACCCATTCCCTGAATCCAATCTCCCTGTTCCTATCTGAAAAGTGCTGCTCTGGATGTGGGAGAAGAGCAGTGCTTGATGCAAACGAGGGGCACGGATGCCCAGTGACCCATGTGTTGGGATGCTAAAAAAGTGCTTGATTGCCTCCTCACACCCACCCCACGTTTGCTATCAGCACTACTCTCCAACACAGCATTATTTACGGAAACCCAGCACTAGGACGCCTGAAATTCCTGCACGCAGAGAGTTAAACTTCCAGCTCTCTCATTCCCTACTGTAAATAGCCCCGTCGCCAGTGATTTGGAGTGATTTTTCTCATTACGAGGAATACAGTAAATCAATTCCGAGAACTCCCCTTGGGTACCAAGGAGGCACAAGCCTGGTCCCTGCAGAAGATGAGCGCATACCAATTAGCAAAGTGCTCGCTACCCAGTCCAAATGCCATTTGCCAGTGGTAGTTCCAGAAAAAAAAAAAATATTAGTTCTGTGAAACACTCGCACCTAAATATCTCAGAGTGCTTTAGTCATCCAATTATAACCTAGCTGCCTCCGTTATTACCCTGGCCCAGCACCCAGAAATTAAATTAATACAGTTGGAGGCTGGGAATTTTGATCACTGGCCTTTAATAAGAGCAGAAGAGGTTGAGGCCAGGAGTGTGAATTTGGCACGGCAGCTTTCACCAGAGTGGTACCTCCGCGTGCCACACAAGTGCCCAGAAATGTTTTCAAACCCCTCTTTTACCAGGGAAGGTCCCTGGAGGGCTTCCTAGGACTCACCTCCGTGCCAGGTGCCCGCGTGCGTAGCGCTGGATCGCTATTGCAGCCAGTCTCAGCCTTTGGTACTTGATCCTCTGCAGCCAGCCCCGCACCGTCTTCTGAATCATGATGGTGGCAGCTCGGAACTTATCCGCTCGCAGTTTCTCCAGATATGCCACCTGGCCTGCACGGAAAAAGATCTTGGTACGTCCAAACTGGAACTTGTCTGGATCCTTTTCAAAAGCATAAAGGAAACTAAATTTAATTAAGGCAAACATGATTCTTTTTCTTCTTCTTTTTTTTTTTTTTTTAGTCTATCTTGCTCATTAGATACAGGTTACAAAATCTGGAGTCAAATTTATCAGCTAACGTCTCTTCTCAGTTGGGTAACAAACATAATATTAGACTCCAAACGATTTCAGCTTCCAAAAAACCCACTGAGGAATGAAGCACTAGGATTCAATCTTAACTTCCACAAATTTTGAATGCGTTTATTTACACAGCAAGGCAAGTGCAGGAGACTTCAAGAAAAGGTTTATTTTACAGAAAAGATTAGGGCTTAAATCTGTAAAATTCTGCACATGCTGCAAATGACTCCGCAGCTGAGAAGCCAAACGCCCAGTGCACAAGGTGAACAACCTCTGCAGGAAGAGGAACCCAAGCAAGTAAATTCCTCAAAATCCTATGAGGAAAGCAGGGGTGAAAAATTAAGACCTGCCAAAGGTCCTGCATGCATTTTGGGCTGGTCAACAGTCTGCATGTTTGCAATTTAAAATAATACACATGAGTCTGAGTAGTAAGGTGTTGGTGAGACGTGACGATAACTTTTTTGATTAAATATGTAAAGTGAAAAGGTTCCAATTGATAATTATTATTTTTTTCAACATATAAGTGGCTATTAGGAGTCTCCCATGCATCAAGATCAAGAAGTTATTGTGTGGCGAGCCACATACAGGAGGAGAGGTTGTGGGGATGAGATTTCTGGAGATGGGCAGTGGTTCACCTACAGTCATGGCAGACTCTGGACTCCCCCAGCCCAGAAATACCAAAGCCACAAGCTTCTGTGCTTTAAAAATTGCTGCTAAAGACTCAGTCCCAGCTCACCTTAATGAGGTCTTCCAGCAGGGTCTGACAGATCTGCTTCTTGTCATTCTTTGAGAGGTCTCTCTGCTTCATTAGAACACGATACCTATTGAAAAAGTCGTGATAGGTCCACCTGAAAGCAAGAGATAGGCAGGATTAATCTGTGCGACAGGCATCGTTTCCTAAAAAATAAAGCATTTGGAGTCAGGGTTGAAACTCACACAACCCCGTGTAATTAGCAATGGAGAAAGAAAATTAATACAGTGAGTTATGGACCTCCAAATTAACACAGTGAGTTATGGACCCCTCAAACCCTGAGTTTTTAATTAAAACGCTAGGTGTTTCCAGCCCTGTCAAGTACACCCATGGTTATTTCCAAAAAAAAAACACGCAAATGAACGTTGAAAGGAGATGGGAGTGAACTCCAGAGGTCTTGATTTATGCCCTCACTCAATGAAACCACTCGTGTGCCTGAACCTCACCCTCATGGCCGCAAACAGCATCACCAAAATGAGAAGAATACACAGAAACATCTCCTCCTCAGCCCAGCAGCCCTGGCTATGCATTTATTTGGGGGTTATTCCACCTAATTCTATTTTTTTTTTGTCCACTTCACCAAAATAAAATATTCTAGGGATTGAGAGAGGGGGGAATATAGCACATATTTCAAAACACATGACCAGTAGTTTCACATCTGTCCAGAAAATTCAGCAGGGAAGGAAAGCCAGACTTATAAAAACAATGAATTTCCTGCACGGGGACACTGCAAAAAAAGCCATTTTCAAAGAATATGGCAACAACAAAAAGCTAGAGTCCTTCGCATCGTAGCTAAAGCACAACGTAAGAGACTGGAGTAAGAGGGGAGTTGTGATGAGCGTCAGAAAAATGAGGATTTCCCAAGCTCAGAGTGCTCTGGGTAGCTCTGGCATAGCCAGATTTGGAGGTTTCACCCTATTCTGCATGGGCAAACCCCCAAATGAGGGCAAGTCTTGGGTTTTCACTAGCCAGAGACCCGTAACCCAAACTCAGACACCTGCAGAAATTCCTCAAAGCCAGTTCATAAATCACCGTAGAGAGGATCTGTCTTCAGAGCTGCTCACTCTCGCTTCACGTGGTGGTCAAAAGTGATTTTCCACTCCTTTCCATCTGTCACGTTGGCCCTGTAACTCACTTTTTAAGATTGCCTGGTAGCATCCTGCGGTGCCCTACCTCACCCCAGCCACACGTCCCAGAGGTTTTCTGCCACACGTCGTGCCTCCGTGGTGTAAAACTGCTTCTCTCTTGCTGCAGCGAGGCTGCTCCTGCCATCCCGGCTGATTTAACAGGAGATGACAGTCCTGAGTTCCACATCATTTTAATTAGTGTCTACAGAATAGCAAGGGAAAAGCTCTTGTGCTGGGCTCAGGTGGTCCATCAGGAGCTGCACCACGGTATCTGCAGTCCCAGTTAACGAGCAGAGGAAAGCTGCAGAGGTTCACAGGCGCTGTTTCGGGCTCTCCCCGCAGAAAGAAACAATGAAAGCACTTAGGTTCGATGTAACATGGGTGGTTAAACCATTTCTGCTTCAAAGCAGCATGAAATCACCTTACAACTACGTGCTTCAAGGAAAACGAATGTGATCCCCCAATGTTACGAGAGGTTTCTCTTGTGCAGAAGTACTGAAACTTGCTGCTTTGGGTGATGTGGACTTTCTCCACGGTCTTCTGTACATATTTTTACATGTTGTTTATTTTTTTTCCCTCCTCTTTTTTAAAAGGAATGGAAGGACACAGGAAAATAGCTTAAACCTGAGAAAAAAACAACTCTTTGGGGCTCGAGCAGCGAGGAGGCTGTTTGGTTTAGCCAGGAGCTGGAGCCTTGGTCAACAAGCCCAGCAACGTCTTGGAATTAAACAGATAAAATAAAGCATAATGCAAGCCACAAATTAAATCCTGTATCCATTGGCTTGAAGAATGAGACTTGGAGGCTTTACGGTGAATTTCAAGGGGGTGCAAAGCGAATGGGCTGTTCCTGGGAGCAGAGGGGCTGGAGGGGTCAATAGGGGAAGCAGCACAGGAGGTGGCCGATATCTCAATTTCTGTAGGAACTGAAGAGTGTTTGGGGGCACGGGGGTGGAATATTTGAGGCAAGACTGGACTCAAAATTATTTTGGAAACCGATGCAGGGACAAAATTTCTCTCGCCTTGTTTACTGCAGCGGAACAGATTTGCCTTTCAATTAGCTCTAAAGCATGCAGGCTGGCATTGCTTGAAATTATCTGGAAGGTATTCAAAGAGCAGAACGAGGAAGAAAAACACTATAGATATTACCTTTGTTGGGACTGGGGGGAGTGTGCAAACAGAACTGCTGGTGGCCAAAGTCATTTATAGGATTTGTTTCCCTGAAAAGACTGTAAAGTGGCTAAAGGCACATTGTAAAAAAAAAATGATTTTGTGTACAAGGACGCCCGTGAAACATTCCAATTATGGCTGTTTAATGTTTGCAGAGTTTAGCAGCTGTGATTTCCTACCGAGCTCTTACAAAGACGCAGCATCTGACAGGCAGCTCCAGCGACCAAAGGAAGCGGCCAAGCGCCAGGAATCCTTGAGCAATCAAGATCCTACCTAACGAGTACGATACCGGCATCTCCGAGAGGCTGCGATGATTCAATGTTATTCAAAGCAACTCTTTTTCTTGCAGCACTGACCAGAAACCAGCAGGATGATTGAGAGTTCTGCTAATAAGCAAGTGAAAAACACGTTTAAAGGAGTATTTTGCTCTTCATGGAGATCTGCACCAATTCATTTTCGATAGACTGATCTTTATGTGGCTAGTTTTTCCTACAAAAAGAAGACAAATGGCTTATACTAGAGACATCTTCCATGCTTTGCCCCTGAAAGATGATGACAGATAGGCTATCTACACATCCAAGACAGTCCATTCATCAGCGTCCTATCTCTGCATGCTAACAAATGCGTTTCTTAACTGCTGCGTACCATTTCAAGCCAAATAATACATTTGCAATTTACTTGCGATAGCTGCCGAATGCAGCGCACCGTGGAAATGAGAAAAGAAAGCCAGGCGAGCCCAAAGTGGAGAGCACGAGGCTTCGCCTCTCAGAGGAGCTTTGTCACATCTCATGCGGGTTGAGGAAGGCTAAAAACTGTATTAAAATATTGTTGGGTTTGTTTTTCATCAAAGGAACTGGGTAAAAGATGACTGAAGCCTCAAAATATTCGGCTCTTCAACCCATAAATAACAGTGATGGAGAAGTAGGAAGTAATTAAAGGAGGTGGCTTTGTCCAGAGATCTCCAACCCAAAGCCCCATCGATCTCAGAAGTCACCCGTCACTTGGATGTAAATACTCCAAGACAAAAATTAGACGTTTTATCCCATTTCGCCAATAAAACTTCTTTAAAAAAAATATCTCTTGCTCTGAAAGTGATTTACAGACACCTGAGTGAAAGAAAATCTCACAACGGTTTCAAGTTTTGCAGGATTATTTTAAGGAATCTAAATGTATAGCCTTCACAGACAAACATTTCAACGTATAAACTCCTTGTTTGGGCTTTTCAAGGCCAGAATTTGATGAGCAAGCAATTACCAGAGCCCAAAGTGAACATTTTATGTAGCGTAGAGCTGTTTCCGTGTACGATTATGTTGCGGAAACAGGGAAACAAAGAAAAATCTTTCCTTGAGGCATCCCAAACACTGATCTTGAGAAGGTCACGCCAAAAAGCTGAAATAGCTATTTACACCTTTTTTTTTTTTTTTCCCCCCTGGAGAAAGAACAACAGCTGACAAGTTGCAGTGATGGAAGAGTTTTGTACTCGTAGTGTCCTGGGAAAAAAAAAAAAAGACCCCATAGCCAAAATCATACAAGCGGACCCAAAAGCACACAAACAGCTCACACTGGAGGTCCCTTCTGAATTTTTCTTCGCACTGGTCAAGTATTTGTCATAAATAGACCTTGGCTGGTCTCCAGGTGCTGCTGTATTCTCCTTTCCCCCTTTCCAGTTACTAACCACACGTCGAGTTTAGCGCTATAGGGTCTGAGCTACCCGGAGTTTCGTGGCAGAGATGGAGAAATGCTATCAGTCGTTGGGAAAATTAAACCTAAAGACATAAAACTGCCTTCGTGGCCTCTTCTAAAATAAGCCACAGCAGTCTTAGGGCTTTCACCGCAAGAGGACAGCCAGCCAGATTTGGCCCCACACCTACTTTAACGAAGGATGGAATAAATAAATTAAAAAAAGAAACAGGAGCTCAGAGATCACATTATTTAGGATCATATAAATTAATAGCAACTTCCACAAACACCTTGAGGGTTTCAGGGCTCAAGAGACGATCCCCATTGCTGTGACACTGCGGGAGATGGGAGGCAATAGTCGTGCTCCTTCCTAAATCTGGGGGTGGAAATTCTGGTGGCACTCACCATCACACTCAGCTCCTTGCCAGGCGTATTTATAACTCTTTTATTCCACACAAAAAGGGCTGATGGCTCTGCTGACATTAACACAAAGCTGCTTGGCACTAAAGTGCTACTGATGCATTTTTAGAATTATTCACCCTTGCCGCTTTCAGGCATTATTTACAGTTTATGTTTTTCTGATTTATTAGGCCCTAAAAACCTCTCTCGAATTTCACATCACAACCAGCAAGAGCCACACTTCCCGTAACCTTTCTTTTTGAAGACGCAAGGCTTTCGAGCCCGATATACTTTGGACGTGCTGTGTGAAACCCTGCAATAATAATTGTCAACCCTTATTTTCTTTCTCTGCAACTCTAATCAATTTTATTTTTCACTTCTTTTTTTTTGGATGAAATGACTATGGTAGCAGATATCTGAAGCCAGAGAAAAATATAAATATTCCTGCAGACGTTTTCTGCTCCCTTTCCCTGGATAAATTCGCTGAGCAAAGCACTCCAACAGCCCAGCACCACGTCGAAATCCCAGCACGGTACCTGGAGGGGAAGCCCGCGGCGCTGATGCGGATGGTCTCCAGCACGCCGCAAGCTCTCAGCTGCTGCACTGCTCTCTTTGGGTCAAACCTGCAACGATACGAAGGATGGAGATGAGCACGGTGAGAAGGCAACCCATGCCATCAATCACAAAAACATAAATGTTGAAATACAGAAAAAATAGAGAAAATACTTTGCAATACGTCAAATTTTGAGCACACGGTGCACATTAGGAAATTCAGTCCTTTACAACCCATTGGTGCATTATGCCAGGAGAAAAAACTTACTATTACTTCAATCAGCTTGACACTAACTCTTTAGAGAACATGAATTAGTTTCCAATTTGTGGAAGAAAGCTCTGCTTTCGTCCTTGGTGTAGAGGCTGAAGAAAATCATGTATCTGTGGATAGCTTTTGCGATAAGGACGATGAGATATTTCCAGAAAGAAAGCCAATTCAACTCTAAAATAAATCGGATATATTAAATTCCAAATGAAAAACAAGTAGGTAACAGGTCCCATGGGTTTGGAGACTGTTAAGTTTTCCAAGAAGAGTGATTTTTATGTTCTAGACTCGGGGCTTTGGTAGGGGTCACCTGAAAATTCAAGATATTTCGGCCCTCAAAGCTGCACTGGGTCTCCAGAAGGAGGGTGAGGATCAGAAACGGGGTTGCTTCAGGATTTATCCAGGCAAGGACTGAAAACTTCAAAGGATGGAGGTTGCACAAGCAATTTTTTTTTGTCTGAACCTCCAATCTCAACCTCTTATTTCAATTTGTGGCCACTGCCTCCTGTCCTTCCACCACAAACCTGGCTGCTGTTAAATGCATTCTCTTCTCCAGGCTCAATTATCTCATTTTAGAAAAAAAAAAAAAAAACATGTTCCCATGAGCTCAAAAATGTGCTTTAGTAAGATAAGAAGGTCTCCATTTTTGCAGTGAATAATGAACATATAACATCAAGTGCTCTGCGAGCTACAAGATAGCTTCAATGCTAACTCAGTGCAGCGACGCTGATGCTTCATTTCTCTAATTCTTCCTGGCACCGTGTATTTTTCAGCACAAGTGCCTATGAAAGGCAGAATCCTTCACAGCCATCCCAGTATTTGCCAGATTTTCCCAGGCGTGAGTTTTCCGTCCGAACAAATGGTTTTATTCCAGTCACACGAAGGATGCAAACTCCTCAAGCTGGTGGCAGCGAGAGCAATGAAGAGTCAAGAAGCAAGAGTCAATAAAGCAATCCAGGATGGGTGAGGAGAAGAGCTCTGCCTTGAAGAAAAGCCCCAAGGATAAGATACCTGCACTACTGTGTTCTGGCTCGTAAATGGGGAAGGAATGACCCAGAACATCCTCCACCATTTCCAGCACACCTTGACCACCAGGAGCTTGTGCATTTACAAAGGGATACTAACGATATGATCTTGAGCATCAGGTGAAAAAAACGAATTGGGAAGTTAAAGGCAAAAAAAAATGAAGAAGGATGGGCTGAAAGTTCAGCTGAGTAAGGAAATTGAGTATTTGAAACAACCCATGGAAAGGTTAAGCCAGTTCTCCTTGCAGTGCCTCTTTCAAGCTTGGAAAATATTTCCTTACCTCACCTAAAGAAAGTAACTGGAGTAAAATTGGAATCCCTGACAGCTAACGCAGTGCTCTCCGGACCTGTTAACTCATCATCTAACGAGTCTGTTAACCGCGAGCCAGTTCCTTACCATCTTCTAACCATTAATCCTGCTGCTTTTGCTGTTTGCAGGGGGAGAGGAGCCAAGCTGGGGAAGCTTCCTGGGGCCTGTCTGCACTCCAAAGTGGCTCCGTGCTCACTGGGAGCCTTCAGGCTGCATTGCATCAGCTGGAGGGAAATGCCTTCCTGATTATGACTTAGCTATAACCCTGCTTTCTGAAATGTCAGCACCTGCAGTTTATGGCAGCGCCTTTACAAGGAGATATATGAGGTCCCCGCGTACCAACGGCCAGGCTTTGCTGCACTTACAGGGAACAAAATCGGGTACAAATCCATTATCTAAGAGGTCAAGCGGGGCTACCAGCCAGTTGCTCGCAGCATTCACGGCTTGCAATGCGCCTCTGAACTGCAGAGCAAGATCAAGAGCAGCTTTCTGCTTCAGCTATTCCCTCACCTGGAAATCTGCCTGAAGTTGATGCAAGTCATGTTTTTTTGCTTTGGCCACGTTTATTTTGGAAGCACCGAGACGTTTTTGCTCACTTTACAAACCAGTTTGCAAGCACACCACTCGTCCCCGCATTTTTATTTCTTTCTCTGCTGCTTCCCGGTGTTTGCTCCTATAACTATTTAAATCAAAGCAATTTGAAGATGAAATTGCATCGAAGACCCGGTGATTGCAAAGCGAGGATGTGCTGCAGCATACCCAGGATCTACAGAGCGTAAAAATGAATTCCTAGGATCTGTTTTAGCCTCCATTTCAGGGGCAGGAGGAACACCCAATGCTTGATGAAATCCAAGAGGAGAGATCCCAGCAAACCGCTGGGACCTTCCAGTTACGGAACCAAATTACGAAGGGCGATCTCTTTAGGAAAAGAGAGCCCAAAGCACTCTCGTTGCTTCACAGCTGAGCACATTTGCCCATCCAAAAGGCCACTCACTTGAACGGGAGCTTCTCGTCGTTCGGCTTGATGCAGCGCACGTAGTGCGGGGTGGTGGCGTTCAAGGTCTCCATGAGCAAGTGCAGCGAGTTGCGGAACTGAAAAAAAAAAAAACACGCACTTTTAGGAGGGATGAAGGCACCGCAGAAGCTTTTTCTCAAAGCAGAACCTCCCTATTCTTAATTTATGAGCACTGTGATACAAGTCCAGTGCCTTTAAGCAGTGTCTCAGCTCCTTCTAGTCAAGATGTTTCAAGTCTGCTCTTCCAAGAAACTGCTAGAAAGTGTACAAAATACGGCAGCCAAATGGATCCATCCTACAATATGGGTCACAGGAAAGTCTCCTCACTCGACCGGCCCGCTCACGTTACCTGGTGCCCCACCGTCTTCTTGTGCTCCTTATTGGCAGCTTTGATCACTGGCCTGGCCGAACGGACGTTGATTTTGGACGTCCCCTTCCCCACGGAGGTGGCGGACGCAGCATCCTTCTCGTCTTGGAACAGGTCTGCTACCATCTGGTACTGAAAGGCAAGACAAGGACTGAGCACCCGGGGCACTGCTCTTTGCTGAACGAACCCACCCGAGATGCGTTGTTCAATGGGTTTTACCCATCTTAAAGCAGAAAGGGAAGGAAAAGCAATCAAGTGAAAGCAATTCTTGTATTCCAAGACTCAAAATACCTCCTCCGTGCACAGCTGTGAGCATCATCCCTAGGGAAAAAGACATCGATCCAAAGCGAAAGGGACAGATCCTTCCTTCCCAACGGGCAGAGTCAAAAATGCTGGTGCCCATTCGTAATCACAGAGGACTGAAATATCTCCTAACAGCACGCCCACGTGCTTTCGATCAGTATTCACATCATTTTCCCTAATTCGAAGGACATCAACTCTCAACTGCTCTGGCTGACCAGCGCCAGCGAAACCAATTAGCTGCTGTATCAAAAGTCCTTTCTGCCCTCTTGTTGACTGCGCTAATTGCGTTCCTAATTAGCGGGATGCAATTCCACCTTGGTGGGAGCTCCTCATCAGCGATGCGCTTGCTGGCAGGGAGGTGTTGAAGTCCTTGACAAGCGCAAGTGACTGCGCTCCCCCTTGCCTGCTCATCACGTTAGTGGGAATGCAAAGATAAATGCAGGGGGGAAAAAAAATCAGTCAAACCCCCATCAGACACCACAGCAAGCTCAGCACTGGCTAAATGATTTATCACACAGCATTAATTATTCCCGCAGGTTACCTGGAGTTTCTAGGAAGCCCTAATAACGCACAGCTTTTACCCTGGGAAAGCTGTAAGCTTCCTGAGGAAAAAAATCAAAGCTTTTGATTTGGGCATCGTTAAAGCCCAGTTTCAGCTTTAGAAGACTTGCATCTGCCCCCGTGGATGGGAAAAATGCACGTCTTGCCATCCTTGTATGAATTCATCACTGAGAGCCAGGGCAAGCCGCTGACAACTCTCAATTTCCCATTCTCATTTCCCATTTCTCTTATCCCGACGAGAACCAACTCCTGCTTGAAATGCTCCTAAAAAGCTCTTGTAGTGCAGGAGGGACAGCGAGCGTGGTCATCGATATGTGTAAAGCTGGTAATATTACTGATTGGGAAAAGCAGCAGCACCAAAAGCTTCAGCCAAGACCGCTGCCCCGACGGGCTGCACTTACCTGGCTGGCTTTCAGGATGTTGATCTGCTCCTCGTACACTGTGTCCCTGTTTTTCTCCAGAAATCCCTCGCACTGGTACTCCACCTAGCATGAGACAAAGGGAAAAAAAAAGCCCAGAGGTCGCAATCTGCCCACCCAAAACCCGACAGCGCAGCTGCAAGGCGCTCTGCCCACAGCCCACCTGAAAAACCCGAGGGCAGGGGAACGGACAGAACCTGAAGGTTGCTTTTTATTAAAGAAAATGGATCTGAATGACAACAAAATCCTCTGCACAAACACAGACTGCTTTAAGTCATCAAATTGCTCTGGATGCAGCTGCGCTTCCACTCAAGCCAGCAGTAGAAATGCAAGGATTATCAGTCCCTCAACAGGACGTTTCGTTTAAAAGGCTCCTTGCAAGTCAATCAATGAACCTGAAAAGATCTCCTAGCTGCGTTTCCCGTAGGTCTCTTGGTTTTCGGCTTGCAGAGGGTTGGGGGAACACAAAGGGTTTTGAGAAGGAAGAGGGAAACTTTTGTTTCCTTTTTAAAAAAAAAACAAAAACATTTTAAGTCAGCCGAAATAACTTATCACAAAGCTGACAGGCGACACCTGCAAAGAAATATTGGTTTTGAAGTGTATGTGTGCAAAATCACGTGTCTAAGGAAAGGAAAATAGGAGCCTTCATCATGAAAAGTGCCCCTCGCATCCCCGGTGACAGAGAAGCTCCTGCAAGGGATTGCGGCACCTGCACATCGCGTGGCTCCTCTGGCACGTCCCCAGGCTGCTCTTTCATTTCCCTTTCAGACAGAGGTGTGTTTGGATAACTCCCAGCTGCCAGGATTCTTCTTTGAGTGATTTAATATGCCTGGTTTTCAATATAGCTGGAGCCCGTGGATGAGACCCTAAAGCTTCAGCCCCCGGGATTTGGAGGTGCACAAGGAGCATCTTCTCCTCCAAAGGGTGGGACCTGCCACATGGGCACCTCTTGCACTCCTCCCCACCACCTTTCCCCTCTGCTCCCAGCTCCAGCTCTTCAAAAATAACTCCCCCTGCCAATATAATTGCAGCGAAGCTGCCCTAACAGGAACTCATTTCACTGCAGCGTTGAGAAAGGGGATTTTCCCCTCCTGGAGACAAATGCTTAGTGAGAGAGCTCAGAGGTTGAAGTCCTCCAAGCTGATCCAGATCAGCGGCGAGGTTACCAGCAACTGGGCATCCCTCTCACCAAAAAAAGAAAGCATCTTGCTGCTTCTGTAATTTTCTTCTTTCCAGGCGTGCCCTTCACATCCTGCACCCCAGCACCAGCGGTTACCTTATCTGCAAAGTGCAGGACGATGAAGGAGATGTTGGACATGCGGGGCTTCTGGAAGTGCTGGCTGCCCCCGTGCCGGTCGTACAGCTTCTGCGCCCAGTTCTGGTCGGTGCCTTTGGGAACCTGAACGGGGAGGGAAAGACCAAAATCTTTGACCCAAAAGCTACAGGGGGGCTTCGTCCCATCCCTCCTGCCCCCCGCATCGCTGCAAGAGCAGTATTCACACGTATTTTTAATAAAAATAAGGTCCCGCCACATTATTCATGTTAGAAAAAGCTGTCAGAAGAGAAGAGTCAGGCAACGTTTAAAATTGGATAGGACAAAGCTGATAAAACACAGAACAACTGCGCAGAGTCAGGAAAAGCTCTGATCATCCATCAGATCTTTATATGGACCTTTGTAAGAAAAATGACCAAGGAAATAGGAGCAGCAAGCAAGAAGGACAACTGGAGGCAGATGATGAATATTTCCTTATGCTTCTCTGAAGCCCAGACCTGCCAGAAGGGGACCCAGGAACAAGCTGTTCCTGCCCACTCCATCAGCGAGAAATGACATCCCAGAACTATTTTCATACTTCCCAGTTGTAAACGTAGCCAATTGTTATGTATAGATCACATATAAATATTAAAAAGCATTTATTTATGCAATTATGCGCGTTTTAGTGATACAAAGTTGATGTGCATATTTAAACTACGCAGCTATATAAATGCAGATTTTTTTATTTCTTTATCTTTAGCATATTTATATGCATTATAATTGATGCAAACACCCTCTCTGGAGTATTTATTAGGCTCTCTGGGACCAAGCCACGGGTGCAGTGCGGGAATATCGCAGCCACCTGAGCTGCCAGGCTCTGTGGAAAGCAGATTTACCTTGCTCCAGCTCTCTTCCAGGCCAGCCACTCTGCTGAGAAACCTGCTTATCTCAGAGACGAACTTCAAAAGCTTCCCTCCTGCCTCCTGGAAAGAGGGTTTCACCGCTTCCACGCCACTCCCTGCTCACCGTTGTGCAGCCTGGGTATTTTTAGCTGCCTGAGAAGCACCTGATAGGGGCCGAATCCTGGCCAACATCACCTCCCGTCCTCATACACCATCCTCCGAGCTGCCAGGAGCTGGTGCAACCCACCCCAAACCTAGCCATTGAAGCCAGGGGCAGTGCCTAGGCTCGAGCCTGACCCCTTATTTTCAGAGGCATCCCATGGTTAAGAACCTACCCTGACCACGAGGCAGCTGAGGAGGTGTTTGGAGCTGCTTTGACTGCAAGGTGAGATTCCCACCACTACCACCTCCAGCAGGAGGACCAGATAAGCACTGGAGGTCCATTAAACAACATTTAAGTCCCACTCTTAAACCACAAATTCTTTAAATTTTTGTTTTTATCACTTCGACATATGTTAAATCCTGGAAAGAGCCTCCCTCCGTGCTCCGGAGCCACGTGTATCTGCTCGTGGAGCAGAAATCCCCCCCGGATCAAACCGCCTGGTGGGGAAAGGCGACGTGCTGGTTTCTGATGTTCAAGAACCTAACGAGGCAAGACAAGGAAAACGCATTTGCTCAGATCCCCGAGTTCACAGCAGCGCGGAGAGACAAGCAGGGCTGATAGCTGGTCCATTAGAAGCAGCCTTCATGCTTCTAACACTCGACAGAAGGACACGGGGAAGGTTAAAGATCATCTTTTGAGCAGAATTAGAAGACGCATTTGGGACGTCAACAGCATAATGCGATGGCAACGTGCCACAAAACACAAAAAGGGAGCTACAAGGGAGTTTGAGAACACGCAGGAGCTCACGGCTTTGGTTAGACGCGTCCTCCTCTAGCAGCCTCAGGGTCACACCACAGCTCAGCAGAAAGAATTTCACTGAGATTCATCATAAATACCAGGATGCAGACATCAGGATTGACACGTCAACCTTCCCAACCAGCCTGCTCCTGATCAAACCCCTTTAAATGGGGTCATGCTAACAGAATTTTTATCCGTGATTTTTTTTCCATTCCCATCCCAACAGGATAGATAAAAGCAAGAAAGTAGGGGGACACCTTCCAGAGAAACCTGGCTACCCACGGCAACTCCAAACAGCACTTGAATGAAATCTGGGAAGCGTGTGGAGGATGGATAGCACTCACAGCAAGGGGTTTCTTGCTCTTCTTAGCTTGAAAAGCAATAAACTTCATCCAGCTTTGATGCAGAGACCCTGCTGCATTTCTTAGAGAATTTTATATTTCCTCCAAGGATAAGTTAAGTCTCTTGAAAATGAGTCCAGACACAGCTCCTCCTCTCCAGGGCACTGAAGTCACTCTTCACATGATCCCTCCAACCTCAAAGCCTTCAAAGTCTTCCTGGGGAGTCCGCTGTCCTCTCCAAAGTCAGCACAGCGAGGACAACCAGGCACTAAAGCTGTCCCAGATATCCAGAGCAAGTCTTCTACATGCCTTCCTAACTCAAAAAAAGCAAAACCAAGAGCTCCTAAAAGCACCAGATCCAGGCAAGTGACTCTCCAGTGCATAAAATTGGCACAAGACTCTTTGAGGACTCCAAAGTTGCTTAACAGAGGAAAAAGGGTCACAATTTCATGGAGAAATAAGGCTTCCTGGGCAGACCATGGATATAACTGCCAGGGGAGGTTTAGGTTGGATATTAGGAAGAACTTCTTTACCGAAAGGGCTGTGAGGCATTGGGATGGGCTGCCCAGGGAAGTGGTGGAGTCACCATCCCTGGAGGTCTTTAAAAGACGTTTAGATGTAGAGCTTAGGGATATGGTTTAGTGGGGACTGTTAGTGTTAGGTCAGAGGTTGGACTGGGTGATCTTGGAGGTCTCTTCCAACCTAGACGATTCTGTGATAACTAGAGGTTGCACCAAATGATCTCCAGATGCCACCTCCAACACCAATAACTCTACAACAACTTCCAACTCATAAGACCACAACGTTGTCTCTAAAAAAAAAAAAAAAAAACAACAAAAAAAAAAACCCTAAACACTACATATATTAAAGCCCTCTGTTTTTACAGAGCCAGAGGGTTTTATCGGGTCCTTTCATGAGATAAGTTGAGTCCCTGTAACTCCAATTATGATTCGAGAGCCTTCTCTTTTCTTGCTGATTACCATTTCTATTGTTCCTGGGTCCCTTCTCCAGACGGTGACAAGTCTCTCATTACCCATCAAAGGTCTAGGACCTTTGTCAGCTGAACTTCTTCAGCACAGAGCCAGCCACCCCCTCTCTAACCTCCCATTAAAAATAAATACCCAAAAATCCATACAGCAAAGCAAGAACTCTAGCGACAAACCCTCCGCCTTTTGCGCTAATGCTTCATTATGTTACCAGGACTCCCCTCGATGCCATTTCGGTCCCGGAGTACATTTACAGGCTGCTGTACGTGCTTAACGAGGTGACTTGCAATTATCCTAATTGTAGCGCTGCCCCCGTCTCTCTGCAGGGCTGCGGCAGAAGCTGCCGGGCTCCTTCGCGACGGCACGGCGAGCCCACGGAAAGGTGAAGCGGTGCTGTGGGGGTGAAGGTTTCCATCTAGAAACCAGTGCTTTTGGTTGACAGCTTGTTGAAATTTTTATAAAGCTGGAGAAGGGTTGAGGGTTATTATAAAAGAGCCGATTAGAGGGCCCGTAATAAGTGCCTGTGACTAATTGCAGCATAACCCGGTGACAGGTAAATACCAAGATAATTGGAGTTTGATCTTGGGAGTGAGGAAGGGGGGGGGGTGTGGATGATGTGTTTCACATGTTTTTGGTCAAAAAGGCACATGTGAAAGAAGTGATAGGCAGATTTTACAGCAAAGTTGCCCGTGTTACTGCCATTGCATAGAAATTGCTGCAACACCACAAGCAACTTCAGAGAGCTGAAGAAGAAGCCTATGCAGCAGGACTCCTACAGGTTGTCCCAGGTCCCGTTTTTCTACCCCAAAGGAGCACAGAGGACATGCATTTTCCTTCTTCTGCAAAACGGACACATCATCACCTTCAGCAAGTCGCTGTTAAGTAGCTGATGTCCCTCAAGGACACATGGTTAACCAAACAGAAGACCCAGGTGCACTTTGCCCATGCACCAAGGGCCACAGAAACACAAATTCCAGAGTCTGAAGTCTAAATACCATTGCCTTTACCCAAATAGCTGTCACGAGAAAACTCGATTTTCCCTTGGGACAAGACAAACGTCGAGGCAAGGAGGAACTCCAGCTCCTGAACAACACCGAGGGAATAAAGAGTTGCAAGCAAGGGCTGTCCCTGGGCCAGGAGCACGAGCCCTGGCATCACACGGTGAGATCAGGCACCCAGGTTAACCAAATGGTGCTAAAGCAAAGCAAATGCCAACAGCCTACCCAAGCCATGAACGCTTGAACACGTTCACACTTTGTAAAATACCATAGGTAAAGCCCTTCTTTAATAACATCTTATAAAAATAAAGAGGATTCGTCCTCTCTACCTTGCACTCTTCATCCAGTAGGTCCAAGATCCCAAGCTTTGCCTCTATGAGGTCTATGCAGGGCTGGTTATCGTAGAAGTCGATGAGAGTCCAAGGGATTCCCTCCTTCATGTACTCCTCTTGTTCCAGCTTGAACACGTGCTGAGGTTGGACAAACCACAGAGTTAGTGACCGTGACCCCAGCCCCTTCCCCCTTTGCCCATTTGTCCCCATCTGAGCAAAGCTTTCCTTCAGTGCTTTAACAACTCATAGAAACCAGCTTCTGGCAAGGAAAACCTAAGTATTATGCTAGGAAACCATGAGGCAGGAAGAAAAAAAGCACTTTTTTCAGTTGAAAACTACTGAAACTCTCAGTACACTCAGGTGGAAGCCATATATTGGTATGGCATTGAAATACAAATGTTGGGCTTCTCAAAATCCCTCTCTCCTGGTGCTCCACTGATGAAACCAGTGACCAGCAGCAGATTCACAAGCTGGGACCAAGCCAGGGCTGAGCACTTGTGCCCTGATGCGTGACCAGAGTTTCCCAAAATGTACCCATCGTCCTAGAGGAGATATCAGCATCGGTATCTGACTGTCTCAGGAACATTTCCACTGCAGATTATTTAAAAAAAAAAAATCAAATCTTTGCCTGGTTTATACATCTCAGACCTCTGCCCAAGCAGATAATTTGTCTGTGGCTATTTCTGAGATACTCTAAGCACATTTAAAAAAAAAAAAAAATCAAACGCATTTTTTCTTCAAAGATAGCTTTTTAAAATCTCTTCAAACATATCATCTCTGAGTTTGAATTTATAAGCTTCAGAAGTGATCATTGGACATACTAAGAAAGATATGAATAGTGCAAATACAATCCCTAATTTACTTCTCATTTTTAGGAGCAGTGATCTGATGCATTAGATATCTCAAAAAATGTTCATGTCTGTGCATATGATACAGGTCCAAACGCCAAACTACCCCCATAGCTGCTCAAACTTAACAAGTTTTGCCTCATATCCTGAAAATAACAGTAATTTTTTTTCCCTGCTTACAGCAAAAGCAGATGACAACCCCTTAATGGATTTATTTTCAGTGCAGGTAGGTGCTTGTATCTAATAAAACAGAAGAATCTCAGGGGGTTTTGTGTCACGAGAAAAATGGGAAGTGTGTCCGGTCCTAGAGTCTCAGAGTTTTAGTTGCAGTGGTTTAAGAGACACTTCATGGGACGGTTTCTACTGGAAATCCAGACTTGGCACAAGACCAAAAATATTTAGCACAGGTGAGGACTGAAACTACGCAAAAATAAATAAATGAATAAGGGGGAAAAGCACAAGCTTTCTGTCTGTTCAAAAACCAGCGGAGCTCTGCAAAAGCCACTTACAAGTCTGCTACCAGTATCCATCTTATAAACCAACCAAGCATCGTTTTCGACTTGATCTGAATATTTAGTGCAATTCCTTAGAATAATCATTGCCCAGGAGATGGTATCGCAGGGACCGCACGCATGCTGGCCATGAATTCTTGTCAGGCTGCAGATAAATGCCATTAAGTGGAAGCCAGCCGTGCCTTGATGAATTTTCTGCTAAGTTCTGTGGAAGGTTTCCAAGCCGACCTTACCGAGTTGAACTGCTGCTGGAGCTTCTCGTTGGCGTAGTTGATACAGAACTGTTCGAAGCTATTCACTTCAAAAGTTTCAAACCTGCAAAGCAATGAATAAATCAGCAGGAAGCACTGCTTCATCTAAAAATCTACTTTACTCTGCAACAGCATCATCTGTGTGACAGGGAAGGCCGGTTAGCCACCCGTCTCTTCACGTCGCTCGCATCCCAGATCTACATTTTAGTTCTCGTTCCCCAAAATATCGCCACAACTCAAGGGATTCAAGAGGTTTAAGGGTGTATCAGATATTTGGTACAATCATAGCCTCTTGCCCATCAGGCAGCAGTGCTGAAGGAGGTAAGAAATCTAACAGCATCTCTTGGGAAAAATAATATTAAATATCAAGTCCAAATATATTTCCTGCAAAAGCGACAGAGTGGCTGCTATTTTAAGGGAGCCAACACATTATTTTCCGTGTAATTCAATGGAGCACAGGAGATATTAAATTCATAATTACAGCCTCAGCGTTGCAGCCCTGGTAGCACAAACACTGGATACGTGTGAGCAAAAGACCCCTCAAAGGCAGACCTGGAGCTTCCAGCTCCAGCTCCAACATGTTCTTCACAGGGCAGCTTGGGGGAGCTGGGCTTGCTCTGATAAAAGGGCATTTTTCAGCTACCACGGGGAATTATGTTATTTCTAAGGCGCAGTGGGGAGGAGAGAGAGGGGAGGTCTTTGAAAAATGCCTGTAGGGATTAACCTAAGGGAAAAAGTGGCAAAGCTCTCCGTGCTAAATGAATAAGCTGCTGCAGTGATTAATGTGCTGCGAAGTAATTGCTCAGGTAATAGGTGCTGTAAGAGCCAGAAAAAAAAGAAGTCTTAAAAGCACTGAATTAAGCCCTTTTTTCCCTCAAAAAATAAACGGTGGCTAGTACTTTCCAGGGCCAAGACCTGCTATCCCCACGAAGCAATTATCAAACAGTCATTGCCAGGTGTAACGTCCATAAAATGCATCAGCCCTTGGAGAAATGAAGTGCAAAAAAAAGGAGAAAGGAGCAGGGTTGGTTTTTTTTTTTTTTTTTTTTTTTTTAAGGTTGAACTCCCCATCCCAAAAGCCAGCAACTGTAGAAACCCTATGTGGTATTTCATGCAGAGGAATTCCAGTAACTCAACTGGTATTGCAGCCACAGAAGCTTTCTGTAGGTGGCCCAGAACCCCTTGGGCAGGATTTCGTTGGGAATTTCAGGTTTACCTGGGTCTGACAGACTGTACGAGGAGTCTGCAATTAGGTGATGTGGGGTTGAGAAAGCACGGCAACGGGTCAGGGAGCAGTTCCTGGAGTGGCTACAGCTTGTCCATCCCACCCCACCTCCAAAATAGGGGTAACCAAGCATCTCGGTATGTTAAGGGATCACAGTGGGTCACTACTGTCCCACTGCTCCCTTTTCATTGCTCCCCAAAGGGACAGAAAGGGGACAAGGTTGAAGAGGGAATAAACCCAGGAGGCCTCTTTCCTTGTGCACCCCACAACTGGAAAGTCCCCGTCTCCCCACAGCGACCCCAGCACAGGAGCCTGTCTGTCCCCACATCTTCACCTTCAGCCCAGCTCTTCTTTAGGCTTGAACATCATTGAATGGTGCAGGAGAGAAATCCTGAAAGCCAGTGCTGAAGGAGGTCTGAACACCCACTTTTGGGGTCAGGGTTGCACAATCTAAAGCAGAAACAGGTGAAACTGCCAACTGCACTTCACGACTGTGCTTTTTTCCACCCCTTTCTATTATTCTTATCCCCTCCTGCAAGCCAAGGTCGAGGATGCTCTGCCAGAAGGGTGAAACATATCAAAGGGTGCTCATTTTGGGGCCTCAGAAGCGGAAAGCAGGCCTACCCATAGATGTCGAGCACGCCGATGAAGGAGTGCTGCTTGACGGTGGTGTGCAGGGCCTTGTTGATGTGCTGCACGATCCAGCCGAAGAGCTGGGCGTAGATGTGCTTGGCCAGGGCGTTCCTGGCGTTGACCACCTGCTGCACGGACATGCTCTTCACGTAGGTCTCGGCCGTGGTGACCAGCTTGCGGTGGCAAAGCCAGTGCTGCATCTGGCCCTGCTCCACGCCCAGCAAGCCGCAGAAGTGGTTCAAGTGCTCGTCTTCGCTCTGCGGGCAAGCAGAAGGCAAGAGGAGCGGGGGCTGACTCTTCCAACCCAAGATTTGGAGAGGAGAGGCCACCCTCTGCCCACCGTACCACCCACATGCGCCTCCCAACCCAAAAACCATCCTTCAGCAAGCCCCCGATAGGCCTTAGGCACATAATACCTCTTACGGATTAACTCAATTTTTGAATAACAAACCTGCAAAATTGGCATTACCAGAAGGCACCGTTTTACATGATCAATGAAATGAAAAGCAAACAATTTTCTCCAGTGCATTCTATTTTTTTCCCCCCAATAAAGCACGGCGGTGGGGAGGCTTTATTATGCTAAGGCGGCACTTTTGGACAAGGAGAAATCAATTTCCCTCTAACTCGGTGTAATAATATCTATCAAAAGAAAAGCAATTATTTCCCGTTAGATACTTGTTTGTACGGAAGGGTTTGAGAATGGGGAGCAAAATGCATTTTAAAATACCTCTGGGGTGTTTTTTTGCTGCGATACATTTTGGACCCCGGATTCCAAGTCATAACAGGGTTCATTTAATACCACACAGTTCCATCTGAAGGCAATTAAACACCATGAACTCCATTACACAACTCAACCTCGTTGGAGCAGGCCAGTTTTACATATCCATACGACTAAATACCAGGCAAATTACCCCCAGCATCCCGCTAATTGCACGCCGCATTATCTCAAGGGTAACGCTAAAACGTGTGCAGAGCCCATTTAAATACTTTAATTAGGAACAAACGACCCAGTCTGGGATGCAATGATAATTGATAGGACAGTGCTCTCCGTATCATCTCTTTATTTATTTATTTTTAACCCTGAGCCAACACACAGAAAGGGAAAAATCCCTGCTAAGGCATCTTTAAACTTATTTATTCTTGCTAATTAACTGAAATACTTGGCAGCTTGTGCCACCCTCCCTTGAGTCCTGGATCCTGGTGGCTTTGCCAGTAGCAACGTGGTTGTAGGAAATTGATTTTTCCTTCCCAGTATGGCATGCACCAAGACTTTTAAGAAAGCCAAAAAGCGGATTTGGGACATACCGAGGCAAACAGCCTTTGTATTGCTTATGGGCAGGCTAAAGAGGAGAAATGAGGCACCATTTCCCAAGAAAAAACGGATCAGCCAGGAAATAATGCCAGGAGGAAAAGGACTGGTGACAAAAGGGCACAGCACACCCGGCACGGGCTGACGGACGAGCACACAAAGCTCCCCACTCCCACTGGTGACCTACCGACATGCTACAGGCCTCGCCGTCCCGCTCCGACTGAATTTCCAAATTTCCTAGGTGCAGGATGGCAGCGATTATCCTAAAAATGGCCATCTGGTGAGACTCCTTCACTCCTAGGGGAGCAATCGACAGCTGGTTTTCACGACAAAATGACACGAACTGCAATTTTCCGTTCATTTTGAAGCCCTCGTGGTGCTTTATTCCTGCCTGGGCTACTGATTTTGTGTCCCAACAAACTCATCCTCACCCCATGGCTCCGAAACAACAGCTCAGATGCCAGAGGAGCCCCTCGCGTGCTGTTATTTCTTTACAGAAACGGTTGTATCAAAGCATTTTGGCCACTGTTGTGAACGTGCACAAAGCCAAAGATGCTGCTTGGCGTTAATTAACTGGAGGTGAGCCAGGCTGGGGCAGAGACAAGCCCCCAAATCTGAGATTTTGGCAACACCTTCAGGAGTGGATCAAACAAAAGGTGGAGAAGATGGATTTTTTTCAGGCAAAATACTGAGACTGCTGCTGGGAAGCCTTCAAGCAGCCCCTTACCGAGCAGGGTGAAGGCGTGCCTGGTTTTCTCCAAGTCATCAGCATCGTCCACGCCGTCGATAGATGTGCTGCCTCCCTGAGAAGTGTAGAAAAAGTCTTCAGCACAGGCTGAAAGAGAAGAAATGAAAAAGCCTCAGCAAGCAGCACTCGCCCACCGCAGCTGCTTTGCCTCATCCCCAGCCTGCTGGATCAAAGCTTTCATCTGACTTAGGAGCTGCCTACCTTTATCTCCTGCTTTTGATATATATTTTTAAATAGTTTTAAATATTTTTACCTACTCGTGACAGCTTCAAGTATTTTAGCACCTTCTCAGCATAATGCCTCGGACACAGGGGGCAAAGGGCATGGAGAGACACCAGCAGAGTCAGCATCCGTGACCCCATCCAAGCATCCGTGCCCTACAAAGTTATTTCAGGGCAATATCAGGCTTGGAAAGGGCGCTGTGATGCACGCCAGCTCCCACGTGCTAAGTCATATATTTACTTGCCAGCTTAAAATTCAACTCTTTGGCACATCTCGTGCATCGCCCTACCTGAAGAACCAGCTTATTGGATCGCTTTGCTGGGCTCAAGTAAGTTTAGAGACTCTTTTTCCAGCATTTTGCAGTATAAACCAGGGAAACAGCAGTTCTTTGTGTGTGTGAGACTCCGAGGAGAAGCATCAGATCCCGCTTTTGATATGGGAAAACAAACATCCTGCTCCGTTTAGTAAAAAGGGGAGAAAACACCGAAGACAGAGCTTGATGTTTTTGCAGAGAATCATTTCTTTTTTTGCGTTTTAAGCAAATGCAGAAGCAGCGTGGAAAAGCACAGCTGGAGACTACACACACCGACATCATCAAATTTTGAGTAGAAATGATGCTAAAAGGCTTCTCCTCCAGACAAGTGCCCCGTGGGACAGCAGCCCCATGCCCACCGCCTCCTGCGGTGCCAGCTGTTGCCATTTCTCCTTCTCCCTTGAGAGCTGAGGTTGAGAGCTGCACAGCAGCATCAAGACCCCCTGGGTGATGCAGCAGGGAGCTCTCCTTTTTTAAAAAGCCACCTTGAAAGACTCGGATTTCTACCGGCGGCTTGTGCTTGTGAAATCACAACGGGGAAACGGGACAAAAACAAAGAAAAAAAGGCACAACAACTCGGGATGTGTCCCGGGTTAACCATTGACAGCGGATCTGGGAGGTTAACAGACTCAAAGGACAAAAGTGCTCCTGCCAAGAAGCCGGCCGGATCAAGCCACGCTCAGGCTTCATTTAAAACACAGATCTTTAAAAATTTCTAACCCCACCGTGCTTTCCTGTCGCCCTGGGACTGCACAGGGAGGTGGAAATACTCACTGAGTCCAAGGTCTTTGAACTCTGGGAGACTCGCCGAGGCACAAAGCTGGTAGAAGATGTGGTAGTTGCGCTCGTCCTCCGCCTGTGGGGGGAAAACAATGAGTTAATGGGGGGAGAAGAGGTTGCAGCATTTTTTTCCCAACCTTCAGGATGAAGGAGAGGGGCATTCTCCGCTGACTGACACGTTTATGAGCATTATATGCGATATCTGCCTGCAGTAATGCAAAGCTGGGAGGGATGTCTTGCATTAATCCCACCTAACGAATCCATAGAGCGACCTCTGGGAAGGTGTGGAGATGAAAGATTGGAGGAAAAGAGAAAGAAAAAAAAGAGCAGACTGGCTTCTGGGATTGCTTGCGCTGACAAATGGGGCTATCTGTACAACCGTGGAGCTCAAATAACTTCTGCATTTCAAAGAAGGAATGCCATGAAATACTGATTGTGTGAAAAACTGATCATTTCAGGAAAAATTAAACCCAAAAAAAAAGTCTTGGGACATTTTGCTGATATCTCACAGTTGAATTTAGACTCCAAAACCGACATGCAATCAAATGTTCCCGCAGCAAGGTGACTTGCTTAACGCAAAGAGAAGACCCAGACTATTGAATTCCCCGAGCACAGCCCCCGAAAGAAAGGTCTCCTCACCTGGAACACAACTCTGGATTTTTCCAACAGGTACGTCCTCATGTTGGCACCGATGATGTGGTATCTTTTATCGAAGCCGATCTGAATGTACTTCCCAAAGCGACTGCTGTTGTCGTTCCTCGTTGTTTTTGCATTCCCAATTGCCTGCGTGACACGAAATTAAACGTTAATTTTGTAATCAGCTTTGCATAAATAGTCACGGGAGGATTTGAGGAAATCCCTCTCCCAGCAGCAGAAGGAAGAGCACTGGGAGCTGATGAAGGAGCGGTGTGGCTTAGGGGAAGACCTCGCTTGCTGTACAAATGCTCATTTTTGTCACTCTGTGTTTTAATTCCACAAAAATCCTGGCAAAACCATGTTTTCAGTGATTCCACCACCAACATCCAAAGAGCCACAGTGCTCCTGTTTTGCCGTACAGGACACCCACACCCTCCTTCACCACCAGCTTTATCCAGGCCCTCTGGAGAGGCTCTGCAGCCACAGGCTGGGCTCCTCCCCAGCAAAACCCAGCGGCCACGGCCTCTCTGCACAGTTCTTGACATTTTAGAGACATCAGGAGAGAAACGGGGATCACTACAAGCAGCACAGAGGGAAATTTCAGCTTTTACCTCCATAATTGGGCTCGATGCGAGGACTTTGGCTTCAATATTGGTCTCGCTGGCAGAGCCACCGACGGTCGCGAAGAAGCGCATGGCATATTTGGCAGACACCGTCTTTCCAGCACCCGACTCCCCGCTCACGATGATGGACTGGTTCTTCTCGTCCCTGTGGCAGCAGAGAAGAAAAACTTTCGTAAATCAATCTGTCCTCGTGTTGATAAAACATTCACATCACGCCATCATCCTCCGTCTTCACGTGCCTCCGCCTCCCTTGCCTTGAAAATTGTGATGCCTCTCAGCTAAAGCGTAAAAGACACCCTAAACATCTCCAGAACATCACCAAGTGTTCACAGAGACACCAGGAGATGAAACCCTGCACCCTAAAATTAGGAAATAGCTGAAGTCATTTGATCCCCTGTGCAATTAAATAAACAGGGAAGTCTGGACTCTTCCAGTGCTGGACTTCTTGCCTAGAAGTCACTCAGTAATTATTGCTTCTTACCCTTCTCTGACATCTCAGCAGGACTGCCCAAGTTCGCACATTTCGGGGAACTTGGCCCCAGGCTTTTTCCTTTAAGCCAGAAGATGAAAACCACACCAGGCAGGGAGTCTCTTCACTTGAATGAAGCCAATAATGCTCAAAAGAGCAGAATTATGCATTATTTAGCATCCAATCAGCACTGCCACCAGGTAACATTTCGTACCCCGGGCTTTTTTTTAATCTAGGATTCATAATTAAGGCCTTTTGTTACCAATTTTGACATTTTTCCATGCCTTTTCAGATACAAGAGCATGACTGGTTGGAGGAGGCCAAGATCAGTTCCACCTGGGGAGCTCGTTCAGCGGTGTGGCTCCTTCCTCCCTCTGGCTTGTCTCACTCAAAACTCAAAACATTCCCCAAAAGACACCAAACCCAGTGATAAAACCCATGGCCAGGACGTTGTACAAGGGTTTGAGCCCCAGGACAGTGATGCTTTCTACCACCAGCAGCACTCGACTGGTGAGAAGAGATGGAGGATATCTTGGTGCACGTGGATGCAACCAAGAGCCTTTGGAAATATTTCTGAAGTATTCTCCAGACCTAAGTCATATAGGAACTCTTCCATTCTTGTCTCCATTCTTTTCTCTTTCGAAAGCCATCGCTAGAGCTTTAAGCCAACTGCTGAACAACTTCATCTCAATCTCAGCAGTGAGAGCAAAGCCACTCACACTAAAAACCTTAAAGAGGGAAAAAAAAAAAATAATATCCGAAGCAAACGAGGGCAGAGCCAGACCCCAGGAGCAATTATCAGGGTCAATCCCTGCCCGACACTAATTCTCTGCGTCGCGGCGTGAGTCAATGACTCGCCGCATCTCCGCCGGAGAAGTGATGTTTAACCTCCTTCTTCCTGGATGCTCCGAGGATTAGTGGCCATAAAGCAAGGGGAAGATTAAAAACGTTTTAAGTACGCCGTTCAAATTGAGCCTGACCACAACAAGAACACCCTTAAAGCCCCGAAGTGGGGACTGAAAGCACGTGTCAGTGTTAAATTGCATGGATAGCAGTATATAAAAATGTAAGGATTGAATACAATTGCATTGCACTTCCCCAAATGATAACAACAGCAAGGAAATAAACTGAGATCGCCAACCCTGCCTTCAAACAAAAGGACAGAAGTTGCCCATTTTTAAGATAAACAGCCCCCAAAGATCCTATGCATTCACCTACGTCTTTTTTTTTGTGCCGTATCTTCAATAAATAGCATGGGTTACCTCCATAGTTTTTTATTTTTTTTTTAATGTTTTGGGGGGTAAATAACCCTTTTATACAGTGCTTTTTGCAGATGGGGGAGGAAAAAGAATTTCCTCCATCGACAACCCACACCCACAAAGGATCTGAAATCCCTCGTGGCTCGTTTCAGACCCTTCTCCCCAGGCAGCTGGAAATGCAGCAAGGAAAATCCTGCTTGCTCCAGCTTGCTGAGTAGGAATTTTCTGCAAAACGCCAACCTGTCTCCACTCTGTGCATGAATTCCTGGGGGCGCACAAGGAAGATGACCTTCTCCTGGGATTTATGCTTTGCAAGAGGTGTTGGGGTGAAGAACGCGGCTCTTCTTCGTCCTCAACGAACAAGGTCTGCGGTTCCTCAGTGTGCAGTCTCGAGTGAGTTGCCAAAAACTCACCTTTTATCAGCTACCTGATACCCAGATGCTCTTTTTTGAGTTGGGATTGCAACGGGCAGATCTCTCCTTCAGTCCCTGGGAAGCATTATCTGCAGTCTCTCCTTCTTCATACCCTACTTGGATAAGGTGCATCCAGCTTTTTCTGCAAATCCTGTGGTCCTACACCGCTCCTGTGCTTGTGGGACAACTCTCCCAAAGCCTCACCCCCTCCTCCCCGTCCCACCTCTAACCCCAAGCAGCAGATATCCCCCTTGGTGGACATCATGTAATCACGTGAAAATTAAGACAACCCAAAGAAGTGATGGTTTCACACCAATTTAACACACTCAGAGGCCTCAGTCCTGCCCAGGCACTCATAGTCCCACAATGCTCACGTGCATCCCAGCTGCCTAAAGCAGATCACGGCTTATCTGATAAGAGCAAAATCCCACATCTGTCCTCAGCAACACGATAAATACGGAAATAAAGCAAAAAACTGGATCCATCTGGGGAAGGCGCTGCTTTTGCGGACCCGTAAGTATCTCCAGGTACCACCAAAGGTGCCTCCTAACTCAAAACCGTGCATTTGCCACGTTTAATTCCCTAGTTTTGATCCGACTGTGGGATCTGACTGAGCAGCCCTCACCTGGCCATCTGCTTATAGGCTTCCTCTGCCACCGCGAAGATGTGGGGATCCATGTCCCCCATGTTCTGGCCGCTGTAGGCGTAGATGACATCTTGTTCGTAGATCGGCAGCTGCTCGTAGGGATTGATGGCCACGAGGACAATGCCTTCGAAGAGATAAATACACAAATAGGTTACAAAGCAAGCCCGGAGTTAATGCTTCAGGCTTTACAGGGCTTGCCTTAGTTGTTTCAATTGATTTTTTTTTTTTTTTTTAATATGATGCTTGGGGAAAAGAAATGAGAAAGGAATGGGAAAGACTCCTAGTTCTTATCTCGGCATCTCCATCAAAGCGCTGCGGTTTGATAGCAAGGGAATAAGCTGCAGGATAGCTACAGAGGAGGCACATGAAACTGGTGAGAAAAATGAACAGAAAATAGAAAATGAATAGAAAATAATCTCCGTTGTGCAAAGGCGGACTTTCCCCTGGCTTAACGTCTGAGTAAAACCCTTTTGGGTTTTACTCAGCCATGTATTTCAAGGGCAGTGCTCTACAGAAACGTGCCAAGCATTTCCCCAACAACCCTAAAATGCACCACCTCATGACAGCTGTACATGCCCCGCCGTGCAAACAACCCCATGAATTTGGCTGAAATCTTGCAATGCGCTGCTTGGGGAATCTTTCATCTGCAGCACTGCGAGCAAGATGATCTCAAGTGCCAGCAAAAGGGTTCAATATTCGATATTCTCCTGCTTAACTGCAGAAAACTGGCTGAGTCAGCTTTTTTTTTTCCTAATTTTATTTTTATTATAAGGGTTGTGAACTGTTGCTATCCATTCACAGGTAGCTGCTGCCTCGAATGATTTTGGCAGGCCTCTCTCCCCAGGGATGACAAAGCCAAGTTTGCAGCTGGCCTCCTTGTGCTCTGAATTTTAGAGTCTGATGACCCCAAAAATCATCAAGAAAAGGTGTTTTTTGCAGTCTTTTCCACCCACACGCTGCTAACCTCTGCCATCAACACTCATTTTCTTTGGAGATCACAAATGCTGGATGGAAAGGTCTCCAGAAAGGAGCTTCTCTTGCAGAAAAAAAATAATGCTCGGCAACGCCGCTAACCAAACATCATTATTGTCTGCTCTTCCGTAACGTAATTACAGAATTACATTCTGTAATTCTTCTCATGACTGGATAAATTGTGCAATTTTCTGGGACACCAAATCCCATAGATCTGGTCCCCGTTATAAACCCGTTACAGCAGGAAACTCTCTTTTGGGAGGAAAACACGCCATGGACATGGAGTTGGATGACATCTTCCTGGCACATTGCTGTTCTCCTGTGGTTTGCTAGGTCCTACTTTTTCTCCACAGACCTCTAATTTGGCCTCAAAGTCATCTGATAAGGCTTTTCCACCAAGAATCGTGTACTATGTCCGCTGTCCCCAGATATGTATAACCCAAAGCTTGTTGGCCACACGTGTGCTTCCCACCCACCCCAAACTCACAGTCCTGGACCTTACTCATGGCACAGCCTCTTGCTCATGGTGTGAAGAGGTTTCTGAGTAGTTGTGCTCTAACCTGCTGCTTTCCAGGAGATAAACACATGGTCTGGACACTTGGACGTCCTCAAACATCAATTTTCAGAGAGCAGCCTTCACCCCAGCGGGGCATTACGTGCTATATGACCAACTTATCCGAGGAAGAAGAGTTTGGGAAGGAGCCTTTAGCCTACAAGACCTGGATACGGCCCCACCACAATACTCACCACAGTACGTGTAGATGTGGTTGGACTCGAGGAACCTGACTTTGAGGTTGTGGAGGACCGCAGGCTCGTGCAGGTAGCTGAGGGCCGTCAGGTCATTCTCTCCCACCAGGATATCGGGGTTGCGGAGGAAAGGCAGCTCATTGCCTTGGAGGTCAATGGGGTACTCGTAGAGCTGAAGAGACACGCACGAGGGACGTGAGAACACAAAAACCAACAGCTCCTTTAATATCTTATAATTTATCCAAGGATAACTCCAGCTTGAGAAAATGCAATGCCTGTACCTTCTACTTTAACTGTAATTAAAGACTTTCGATGTTAAATGCTACAGGGACCTGGATGATCCAGAGAAGAAACCCCTTTGCTAAAGAGCTTGGAGATGACCATGGCCAACAGATGGTCTTAGGAGACAGGGATGGTCCAGAAACTCCAACCCAAGCACACCTGGGTTGTTTTCAGGCCAGGCTTGGGGCAAAAAGCCTTTGGCCAGTAACAGGAACCATAAAGAAAACCCCAGCTGATCCAAGCGTCTTCATGCTCTTTGAAGGACAGCCTCATTTCCGAGTAAACCACATTCTTCCCAGCAGCATGATTTCTCAGCTCATCTTTAATTCAGGCTACGTTAATACTCAAATCCTTGCACCCCTTCAGGCGGAGAAGGACAGGGAGAAGCAGAGTCCCTGCTGCTTCAATTTCTGCAGAGCCGGGTGATAACGTTGAAGCATACGGCTGCCCATATGCCAAGTACTCCTGGCCCAGCCCCAAACGAGCAGCAGAGCCACCAACTAAAGAAAAAAGTGTATTTTTTTTTTCTCCCTTTGCAGTGGAGTAAATAAATCAGTGTCTCAAGAAGGGGTCCCCACGCTCAGCTCCCAGCCAAAGGGAGAAATCCAGTTTGCAAGCAGAAGGAAACCACCACTGGATCGCTGCCTATGTCAACTGCACAAGGATCACCCCACGTGCACAAGGACAGGCTCA
The DNA here is from genome assembly GCF_964211825.1 of Aythya ferina. Taxonomy (NCBI): domain Eukaryota; kingdom Metazoa; phylum Chordata; class Aves; order Anseriformes; family Anatidae; genus Aythya; species Aythya ferina. The sequence goes on along the minus strand of NC_140313.1, from coordinate 2,009,269 downwards.
CACGACGTGTTTGAAGATCTCAGGCTGCTTTTGTACTCTAATCCCACGCAGCCGAGGCCAATTTTCAAGAGTTTGCACTCAGCCTCCCATCTTAATGGCAAGCACACCAGGGATCCCCTGTGATATTTAAAACTGAGCTCGTCGTTGGGAAGGAGCACGCTGTATGCAGCCAGCAGCCACAAAACGCGTGAAAATTCACTTAAAATGCAAGGACAAAAGGGAAGCATTAACCCGTTGGGTAATGCACAGTGGCTGTCAGGAACAAAAGGCTTGCTTTCAACAGCTTTGACTCCCCTGAAGTTATTTATACTCTGATTTTTTTTTTTTTTTTTTTTATCTGATGCACACCTGCACGGTTCCCCTTCGGTGATGCTCATCAGCCCAACTCGATGTGGATCCAGGCAGGGCTTTGTGGGGAAAAGCATTAAGAAGGTGTTGCAGGAATTATTAAAGGAAATAGCTCCTGTATCCCTTCACATCTTGTTTGACAGAAACAGATGTGATCCAACCAAAAAAAACCTGCTCTGACTCAAGGTACAACACAACGTCGAGTGACAGGTACAAGGTTTAAAACAAAAAGCTACGTGTTACAGTTGAAAACCACAAAATAACTTGGAGGAAAGACTTCAATTTAATAACCTAAACTCAACTTCAGCTCTAAAAGAGATAAAGGGGACAGGGAGCTGAACTGGCACGTGCGGATGCTGGGCTTTGACGTGCTTTTTGGTTGCAGACAACCCACCGACGTGCCTCCTGCTGGAAAGAGAAAATGGGGAGGACAACGAGCACGGCAGGGACTGACCCCAACAGAGCCAAAGCACGCCAGGCACGCATTTCACCACAAATCCCTTCCTTTTCAAGCCCAGCGCGCTGACGTCCTGCAACTGGCCCGCGTTTGCTGCTCTGAAAGCAAAATTGTTTTGAAGAGCAGCCTAATCAAGCGTGCCTCATTCCTGCTCTCCATCTTCCCATTAAGTCAGAAAGAAAAAGTATTCCCCGCGTGGAAACAGGCGGCTGGCACGGGACGTGAGTTGCTCACCATCCTCGGGGCATTTCCAAATTGGAGAAAGCAACCTCTCTCTTAAAATGTTTTAGCTACAGAGCAGATCATCTGTTATATGATAATGGAAACCCTGCTTGCTCAGTGAGGAAAGCTGTTTTAGGTGAGGTTCTTCACGAAAATACTCATTTTTCTTCATCCAGGTGGGATGCACCTCGTGGCAGGTGCATGGCACGGCTGCTCCCTTCCCAAAAAACACCCAAATCCCCCTGGTGAACTCCGCGTGCAGCCCCTATAATTATAGGATGTCCCAGCCCACGAGCTCTGGGAGGTGGACAGACAGCAGCCACTCTGCCCCAGCCTCTGTCCTGCTTATTATTACACGTAAAGAATAAATATAGGCCCCGAAAAAAGTATTTTTTTGAATGTAGGATCATGTCCTGTTTGATTTTCCATCGGTAGCCAGTCTCAAGGAGGTGCCACCAGCCTCGCTCCTTCCAATTTGCTCAGCAGCAAAACCCCAGAGCCTGATATTCCTAACAACATCTCTGCTGCTACAGAAAAATAAAATTGCTCTGCTATCACAGCTTTGCCAGAGGCTGAAAGGAGTTGAGGGGGGTCAAAGGCTTTTCTCGCAGCCTCCTCTAACACAAGCAGAGGAGAGCTTCAAGAGCTGAGGCAGCGAGAAGCATATAAAATGTTTTCTGAAAAATGTGAGAGGGCTCAGGCTTTTTTTTTTTTTCCCCACCCATTAATTTGAGAGTTTCAATTACTGAAGAGAATAACAACGTTCAAAAGCTTACAGTTTCATCTTCAAGCTTCAGCTGGAGGCTTTTATCTCCCTCTTTGTAATCCTTGATAATTTCGGCCGATTTCCAAACTTCGTCGGGGTCAGGAATCCAAACCCTGGTGTACTGCGGAGGGGGAGAAAGAAAGAAAAGCTCAAAGACGGGGAAAAAAAAAATAATAAAAGCTCGAAACATCAAGAAATTAAGTCAGAAATAAATTAATTCCCCACGGACACAATCCACCACTCATTGTAAAGTCAGAGCTGCTAAAACATTGTGTCAGCCTGGAAATAAAAGTCCTAATTTGAGGTTTGGGGGTAAATTATAAGCCAGCAGTCTGATTTCCAAGCAGATTTTCAATCAGGTCTCTCCCGGACAAGGTATACAACTGGCTTGCTACCAACAAAGCAGGGTACGAACTCAAGGTAAGCAGGGAATTTAATTTCCAAGCCCCTTTGAGAAGCTTTTTATGAAACGCTGCAATTGCAACTTCAATAAATACTCTGCCCTGGCAGCCTTAAAAGTTCCCCCCTGTGCCAAAGAAATAACCAGTGGGGGGCCGAGACCTCAAATATTTGCTCAAAACACAAGAGTTTGGGGCAAATCCAGGCGATGCCGACAGCGTTGCAAAACAGAGGGGTTTGGTCCTTGTCTTAAAAAGTTAAATAATATGTAAATATAGCAAATACCCCCAGGTGGTATGGCCAGGAGCCCTATTTTTCACCTTGCTAGGGAGAAAGGAGCAGGTCAAGCCGGGCACAGCCTTTCCTCGTGCCCTGCTCCTCGCCCCAGTTTCCCCGGGCTGATCTCTCCTCCTGGCGCCCCGGAGATCAAAGGCGTTCCAGAAATGCCCGAAATAGTCGGGGATCAGGACGTACCCGCCTCGAGGCAGCCACAAAATCAAAAGCTTTGTGGGTTTCGTATCCCTTTGTCCGCCCGGATGGCAAAACTACGGAATGTCAATAATAAAAGTGCTTTTCCTCGTGCGTACGCGCGGCCAAGGGATCGTGCAGAGGGGAAGGCGTCTTCGCAAGCTCGTTCCCAAGCTGGGAAACCCCAAAGCCTTCCCACCCTAAATGAATAGCCGCTGGGGAGAAGAGGCTGTTATGACCGGAGCTGAAAGCATTTCCTCAAGCATCCATAATGCTGTGCAAAAAAAGGGAGCACTTTTTTTTTTGTGCGTGTGCATTTGCAGCATCCTCCCCTCCGTCCTTTTTCCATCCCCGACCTCCATCCTTTCCCGGCACCGATACATCCCGAGCTCGTTGAACCTCCCACCATCACCATCTCCTCACAGTTTTCCCCAAAAGCTCTTTTCCAAGCCAGCCCTGGACAGGACAAGGAGCTCTTGGGGAAGATGGATGAGCTCAAAGCCACCGGGTGACCAAAACCGAGCCCCGAGGGGAGTCCCCATCTGGGACACAGAGCCTCTACTTCTACAACCTCACCTCTGGCGCAAGTGTCCCACCCTTGGGGACACTTTTCCAACGTGGTTTTTGCGTTATTTGTGCTCGGCTTGGTGGCTGGCTCCAAATCCTGGCTCAAGACCCAAGGGGGAAAAGCAACATTTGCACCCAACCCAACCACAACTGGAACAACCCAACGCTCTCGGAGCCTTTCGCGCTATTCCACCCAGATGAAGCAGAGGTTTTGGTGACTAAACTCAACCCCTGCCTCATGATTTGATTTGGATTTCAGCAGGAGGCAGATTAGGAGCAGCATTACACAGGAAGGGACGGGATTTGTTCGGCTGCTGGGCGCTAACGCAGCCTCCCGGGCAGCTAGAAAGGCTCACACACAAACGTTGGCCAACGACAAGGTGGGCACCAGGACAAATATCTGGGTGTTTTGCTTCAAAAATGAAAGCATGCTTCTATTTTTTCCCCTCTCTGCAGTGGGCTTCGTGCCAGTCTCATTACACGTGGCTGGAAGAAATAGGACGGTCCAGTATTTCCGAACGGTCTCGAAGAAGACACACCAAAAGAAAATCTGTTTGGAGACCTGTGGATCACTGCCTTTTAATTATTATGCTCAATTCCAACAGTGGCAGCCTCTCAGAAGGAGATTTTCACCCTTGGGGGTGGTTTCTGCCCCACGGGGCCAGCTGAGATCAGGGCCACCACCTGCCTGTGCCACCCCAAGGGACTGCGGTGTCCCCAAGCTGGCCAGAGGACACCCACCTGCAATGGGGACCCTTGGGATCCCCACTTCTTGCTCACCATAAAACCCCAAAAGGCAGAAAGGAGAGGTCGTGCAAATCACTGCGTCCTTCTCAAAGCGCTCAGCTTCCCAAAGCCTCTCGGAGCCTCACTTTTGCACGTGCTTAGCCCAAAGGAGGTTTGAAAAGGAAATGAATTGATTTCATTTCTTCAGCCCCGTCTAAACGGAGCTGGAAAGGCTCAGGGGCCACCCCGGAGGCTTTTTCGTTGCTAAACAACTGGTGGGAAACGCATCGATCGCTGAGGAGTCAAGCAAGAGGCGTTTTAGTAGCGATAATTAAAGAATTCCAGCAGTAAGGTAGAAGGAGAAATCGTATTAAAGCTATTTTTTTTTCCACTTAAATTCGTCCAAGGTGCCTCCAAGAGCTCTCCCTTGAAGCGTTGGCCCTCCATCAGCGCGCTTTCGTCCACCAGCCCACCTTTCTCATCCTCCCCACCATGGCAAGAGCCCTGCCATGGGCTGGGAGCTTTCCGAAAGGTATTTCTGGGTGTTTTCTCGGGACGAGGCACTCGTTTGCCCTGCCCCGAGCCTGCCCCAAGCCTCTTGTGTGGATCTGCAGAGACTTGTCCGCCTCGTACCCGGTTTTCTTGCTAAACGACTGCTCGTAGGGCACCCACCAGCACCTTCGTGTCCGGCGGGAGGATGGAGAAAAAGCCAGCAGCAGGATGCACAAACCAACAGATAAATACCCCCAAAAAAACATGGGATGTGAGAGAAACTCGGGGCAGTCCTGCAGAAATTCAGAGAAAAGCCCACCATGTATTTATACACTTCATTTATATATAAAATATATGTGATAGAAGGCTGATAGAAAGAATATAAGGCTAATATAAAGTATAAAATAACCTCAAACCAATGACTAAATAATTATAATAGCCGCTGAGATTCAGTTTTGATGAATAATGCACACCCTGGCCTCTTTTCCTCACGGGATATTGAGACGGGCAGTGCCCAGGGGCTCTCCAAATTTAAGCCCGTGCCCAGCCTTTTCGCCTCCATCACACATTTCGGCTGCCAAAAGACATTTCGGCTGCCGTCCCGGGGAGAATCCCCAAGGGACGGCCTTGCACAAGGGCTCTTTTTCTTCGGGAAGCAGCTCAACCTGATCCCTGGCCTCTTCAACCTGTTCTCAGAGGATGAAGCCAGGTCCTGCTAAAACAACCCGGGGAAAGCGCTGCTCTGCTTGGTAAAGCTGCTCGAAGCTTTTAACCCGGCTGTCGAAAGAACGGGGTTCGGGAAACCCGTCCTCCAGCTGGAAAAGGGCCAGCACAATTAAGAGGAGGAAATCCTAATTCCTCCCCAGCGAAACGTTTCGCCCTCCCCCGTCGCGCGGCACAAGCTCCGCAGTCTGAAAAAAAAAAAAACGTTTCTCCAAAAGTGGGTCACGTCTCCCGGCATTACTGAACCTTCCCAAATTTCCCCCGCTTAGTCCAAGGCAATATCCTCGCTGACATCTGAGTGATTGAGGCGGCGTGTAATGCCATTTTTCCCCTGAGTGAGCCACATCAAAGAGGTTTCTCAGGCGAGAGATGGCAGGCTGGATAAAAGAGTTGCCAAGCGGATTGCCCCCAAAATATTACCGGAGAACACGAAATGGTTTTATTATTATGTTATTTTTTTTTAATTGTTTTCGTTCCTTTAGAAACGTTCAGACTTGATTCTGGGAATGCGTAACGATGAGAAACCTCCTCCAGAGGCCGAAACCTCGCCAAGTTATGAATGGAAAGATTCAATAGTTAAATCCACGCTCGCCCACCGAAGTCTCGGGGATTTTCTCGCTTTCCTCCACCAGCTACGACATCCAGGCATCCCCTAGCACAGGGACAGCAAAAAATGGGTCACCCTGGCCATTAGTTAAAGCCCGAATGAGCGATTAGATGAGAGCCGGGCAAAGTTTAGCCAACAGCAGCCGGGCTTGCCTTCTGCTCATTCACTCCACGTGACCCCAAACTTTGCACCGGGCCGCGAGCACTTTTTTTTTTCCAATTAAAAAATAAAAATACCACCGTGAGAGCACGGAGAGCCTGGAAAATCAAACGGGTTTCCCCTGAGCAAAGGGATCCTTTAGGGTCCACAAAGCCACTCGCCTCCATCCAGCATCGCGGGACCGTGCCCCTAAAACCTCCGAGCACAGCGGGGCTGGAGGGTGGCTGCTGTTGAGCTCTGCAAAGCACCAGAGCTTTAATTTCACTTGAAACACGTCGATATTTGGATTTACATGCTTAAAACACCCTGGTTTTTTAATTATTCATTTCCTTTTTAAAAAGAAAGCGGGGTAGGGGGAACGTAAGGGCTCGTCTCGCCACTGCGCAGGGAGGAACCAGTTGTCACCCCACCTGGGATGGGTCCAAATGACAAGAGGCGTAAAAAGGAAAAGGAAAAAGAAAACCGAGCACATTTCAACCCCGGTATTTCAGCCTTCCTATCCCTCTGGCCAGGGCGTTTGTAACGCCAAGGGCCATAAAAACCCTGCAGGAGAGCTCTCGGTGGGTACCGCTCCTCCGCCCCGCTCCCTGCCCCAAAACCAGCGCAGCGCCCGGGTTAGCAGAGCTCAGAGTTTAATTAAGAAGCAGAAACCCACCAGGGAGGCACTCGGCTTAATTAGACTGAATTAGATTGAAAGTCACCGCTCCTATCAGCTCGGTATCTCCGCATCCCCTCGCTGCCTTGCGGTACCTTCCGCTCGCCGGGGACGTCAACTACAAAATTCAGCACATGGGCAAACCCCTTCCCACATCCAAACACCATCTCCAGATTAAACAGAAAATAAAAGGCAAAGCAGCCTCACCTCTTGCTTTCCTGTATGCTCTAAGTGCCACCCCACACCTTTTTTTTATTCATTTTCCACGGTTTTTTGACACTGATTTGCTCAGAAGCACGTCGGCGCTCCGGCTCCCTGGGACAAAAAGGCAGCTAAAGGTTTGCCTCGGCCCCAAGAAACCATCCTCGTGGGGTTTCTGCACCAAGCTGGACGTCCCCAGTGCTGCCCTTGGCCATTTGGAAGAGGGACTCTAAAACATATCCGAGGGTCTTTGGGTTTGAAGAGGCGCAACCCGTTAGGGCGCATTCCTGGGATGCAACATGTCATTCGGAGGAGCGAGGGCTGTGATTCAGCCACCAGACAAGCCTTTAAATGCGTTTAACACATCCCAGGAGCACGTCACGCCTCCGGAAGGGTATGGAGGGGCAGGGCGAGGACACAGGTTCGCCTGGGTGCCCATCCCCAAGAAGACAAAGCCGGGCAACCCCAAGCAAGAAGCCTCGTCCTTGGCCAAGAGCAGAGATCTCCGCTGCCTGCCAGGGCTCCGAATTTTGCTGCAGTCCTTTTCCTGATCCCAGCCGTGCTGTTTGCAGAAGAGGTCGAAGAGCAGAGGGTAACCCCACGCTATCGGCCGTTTATTGCGCCTCGGAGGGTGCAAAGTCCACCCCCGAGCTGAAGCCGGGCTCTTTTAGGGCCGTGCTTCCAACAACCACCCCAAGGCCAAGCCCGGCTCTCTGCTCCTTTCTCTACAACCTCATCCACGGGGTGATTCAAAGGAGTTTCGACGTGCTCGGCCCTGCGGTGACCGCGAGCCCCACGCCGCAAATCCGAGCGTCTCTGGAGGCGAAGCTCGCGGAGGGAGGGACGTTTCCCCTCTTATCCCATTATGGGACAACGCCGGCATCTGCCCGGGCTTAGAGGGATTGAGCTGCCTTGGCTGCGTTTTAGCAGCATCAGCAAGAGGCCAAGAGGAAGCCGGGGCCGCGCTGGGAGCGCGCGAGCAGCCCCAGCACGGTGCCGGCGCTCGGTCCCGCAAAGCTCCAGCCCTTCTCCACCTGGGACACGTTTTATTCTATTTCTTATTTCGTTATTTTTATACAAAAGGGAGCCCTCCGTGGCTCCACGCCTCCCCTACTCGCTTCCCTCTTCCGCTAGGGCCCAGCGGCACCGAATTCCTGTGGGGCACAGGAATAGGAGCAAGCAAAACCCACCCGGGCTCTCCCCCCAAAACTATTTACCAACGCGGAGCCCCACGTGCTTGAAGCTTGATGCACACCGGCTGCTTGGGAGCCACTCACCTGCTCCTAATTAGGCACAGCTGCTAATTATCTCCTTATTAAACGCCAGGCCTGCCTTCTGAAGGGTCACGGGATGCAAAAAGGGCCTTCCCCAGGAGTTCACAGCTGCCGATGTTTCCAGGGCAGGTTCCTCTCCTGCCTGCTAAGCTCCTCGGGGTAAAATGTTTATCAGCGTGGCTTAACGAGCACTAAATGAGCTCTACTCATCCCACAAGGGCCCAGGAGACCTCCTGCGAGCTTCGCGTGGAAGCTGAAGGTCTCTGAGAGGTCTCAGCCGAAGCTGCGCCCCGAACCACGCACGGCTCCAACCTGCCCCGCTGATGGGCAAGCGGCACGGCCAAACCCTGCCCCAAAACCTCCCCTTGATGCCCTGGATCAGCCCCGAAGCTCATCAGGAATCTCGTTATGATTAAAAATAAATTGAAAACGGAGCACAAGGGTGGTTACCGAATCCCCATAACATCCCAGGTGCCTCGCAGGACAGCCATGGGATCACCCACTGGCACCTCGCACCCTTTTAACACACAAACGGGAACACAAACCTAATTGAGTTAGAGTAAAAATGCACAACCCAGGCTAATTAATCTAAAGATCAAGTTCATAATCAGCTAACCCGAGCATTACAACCTGCCCACAGATAGGGACAGAGCAGCGCTCGCGGCGAGCCTCCTCCCCGGGGCCGTGGAGATGCATCTGATCCCATCTCCATTTGGGATCCCCCCAGAGATTTCTCCGTGGAAAACCCAAAATTTTGGTTCAGGAGGGCTCCCGAAAAGGGAGTAAATCGGTCAGCTGAATCCACCGGGGATTTTCACGTTCACAAGGGGTTCAAAGGACGAGCTGCCAAACTCACCATTCATCCCGCAGCCGTGCCGCGTGGGCAGCCCCGAAAAGAAACCCGAAAATAAGCGGTGCCCGACCCCAAATTACATAAGGGCTGCCTGAGCTGGGTGCAGGAGCAGGAACCCGCAGCGAAGTTGGAGCTGGGAGACCGAAAACCGCTCCTTGAAAGGGCTGCTGCCAGCCCAGCAGCGTCCCCCCATCCACCCTGACCGCGCTCCGGGGAAGAAAACCCTTAAAAATCCTCCTTAAAACCCTAAAATCCTCGTTATTACAGCAGGCGATGCCGGCATCTCTCCATCTGCCAGCATAAAAAGATTTTAAAGCCAACAACTTTTCTCTCCTCGCACGTCCCCACAGCAGTAGGGGACCCCACAACGGTGGCTCCACGGTACCAGGCGTCACCCCAAACCCTTTGCAGGTCGAAGGGGCAATCCCAAGGGCACTTTTTTCCCCTTTTTCTTCCTTTTTTTCTTTTTTTTTTCCCCTGCACCTCACCTCCACCCTGCCATGCAAATGCCATTTGCTTATCCGGAGCGGTGACCGACCTGCTGGGAGCGAGCCGCGAGGGGAGAAACGGGGAAAAAAAAAGAAAAAGAGAAGAAAAAAAGAGCAGAAAAGCCCCAAAAAAATCCAAGCGCCACCTCTCCTAGCCCTAAAAGCAGCCCCCGGGCTGGGTGGCAGCCTCCCGTGGGGCACAAATCTGGGCTCCTCTCTCGCCCATCGGCCATGTTCCCCTCCCTGCTCGGCAGGAGGAAGCGGCTCGGCCTCGCCCGCTGCTGAAAAAAAAAAAAAAAAGAGGAAAAAAAGCGAAAAAAAAGGCAAAAAGGAAGCATTTGGGATTTGTTGCGAGTTGCCAAAGCCGGAGGGAAATCCACCGAGGAAGCCGGGAGCGCTCCGCCGCCGGGAGGTTTCCTCCTTCCCTCTCCCCAAGCCCCGTGTTTCAGGCAAGGAGGGGAAGAATTCCCCTAAAAAAAGTTCCCGGACGGGAAGAGGAGAGGCTCGGAGCCGCACCTTTCGAGCCCCTTTTGGGATCGACGGGGCCAAAATCGCCTTTTTTGCCCCCAAAAACCCCGGCGAGCCCCGCGGGGAGCCGCGCGTCGGGGCGCGGGTGCGGCGCAAGGGGAGGGATGGAGAGGGATAAAGGGGGGGGGGGGGGTCTATGGGGCAGGCAAGTTGCTGCCCCCTTTTCCCCAGAGCGAAACGACCCCAAAAGCCACCGATCTTCCCCCAAAAAAGCCCTCGGCTCACCTTGGTGTAGAGCTGAGCTGCGGACATGGCCGGGCACGGGCAGCGCTAGGCGCGGGGCATGGGGCCGGCAGCTCGCGGGGGCTTTTTAGGGTTTTGGGGGGGGATATGGGGTGGGCTGCCGGCCCTATAGGGCGACAGGGCGACAGAGCGACCTTTACACCCGCAGCCGGAGAGGGAGGAGGAGGAGGAGGAGGAAGAGGAGGAGGAGGAGGAGGCAGCACCGCCTCCGCCGCGCCCCGCTCAGGTAAAAGGCTCGGCTGCTCCGCGGGACTTCCTGGGTGCCGGCTCCTCGCCCCAGCCCATATTATGGGATGCCACCTTGGTTTTCCCCACTTTTTCATTCTTATTTTTTCTTTGTCGCAGCCGTTTTTGTCATTTTCACCGTTTTTAGTATCGTTTTCGCCGTTTTTATTATCGTTGTCAGCGTTTTCATCATCAGCATCCCCCCCTTTTTAGCATCACCGCCCTTTAATTATCACCCCCCCCCCCTTTTATCTCCGTCCCCCTTTTACCTCCGTCGCCCCTTTATTTCCACCCCCCTTTAACGATCACCCCCCCCCCCTTTTACCGTTTTCAAGCTTTTTTCCCCCAGCCTCTCCCTCCTCCTGCCGGAGGTTATCCCCTCGGGAGATGGAAACCCCTAATACTGAAGGGGAAGCGACCCTAAAACCTCTCCCGTTCACATCAAAGGTGTGAAAATGAGCCAGATTCCCTCTTTTTCCCCTCAAAACAGAGCCAGCAGCTTCCTGGGAAGCACACAGGAGACGCGTGCCCTCCCCGGGGTGGCAGGGAGCAGCTCGTCCTCGCTCACCCCATAACCAGAATCCGTTTATTTGCCATTATTAGGGGGCATTAAAGGAAGAGCTGGGGGTGAAGACGCAAAATTTCCAATTAATATCATCCCCCTGGGTTTTAGGGAGGTGTAGGAAGGCTTTTGGGATGGATTTCTGCCTACAGCCACCTGAAAAATACGAGTCCTAATTCAGATCCCCCCTTTGAAACCCCAAGCAGCCCGGGAAAAGTAAAAGAAGCAAGAAGAAAATCCCTTTTTTTTTTCATCTCATCGCCTCCGTAGCGAACGTAAACGCGTACAACCCCAAAATTTGGCCCCAAAACTTCACAGCAGGAGAAGTTTTGTTTTTTTTTTTTTTTTCCAAACACGGGGCAAGGCAGTAAATAAAATCTACATCACTTATGCGGGGCCGTAGCAGTCCAGGAAATTAATCTCTTAATCATCCTGCCGATTTGAGCTAGCGGTGAGAGCAGAGACCTGTGGCTGCCCGGGCTCTCTGGATTGATGAAACTACCTCAGCAGGGATTCCTGAGCTCTAATCCCAGCTATTTTTCAGCTCCTCCACTCATATCCCCACAAAACAGGCAGCCAAGTGTGCTGGAATTCACCAACAGGCAGCTGAAGCCTGAAAACAGAAGGTGAGGAGGAAGAAAAAGGTGGAAGAAACGTTTAAAAAACCACAATCTGGCCATTAATTAACTACTTTTAAGGCTGCTTTGCCTTAAAAGATGACAGAACGTGGGACCGAGCACCTGTACGTTCAGACTGGGGCACCGGAGGCGATCCAAGACGGTCCAAAGAGGCAGAGTTGCCACCAAAAGGATAAATAATCACCTTTTTTTTCCAAGAAAAATGATAACCTCAGACCTACACAATGATATCTGCCCAAAAAGAGGTTTCACAGACCAGTTTTGGGACTCTGATATTCCACAAGTCATCCAAGAGCTGCCAGAATATGTACAAGGCAGTATTAACCCTCTGCTGCCTAGCCAAAATAAAATAGCTCCGTAGATTTAACAAGGAAAAGGAAGATAAAACGCCGAGCACCTTTTGTCTCGACACAAAAAAAAAAGGTTTTGCCAATATTTGCAGCTCGAAAGGTGTTTTAATAAAAGTTTGCTGAACGTCCTCTACAATTTTTTATTTTTTTTTTAATTTTAAATAACGCCTGCATATCCTTCACGTCATCAGCATCATCACACCGCAGAGAACATGCAGTATTTTTGTATTAAAACGTCACACGCTTTGATTTTTATTTTTTTTTTTAGAAAAAAGCACAGTGGGAAAAAAAATTTAAAAATATATTCCTTGTATTTGCCAGTGAAATATTCTGAGTGTCACAGCGGAGAGGGGTCAAACCCAAATCGGTTACAAACACGCCTAGAAAAGGTTTTTAAAGGCAACCTAGAGTGAGTTAAAATGTCATGGTTAAGTGATCTTGGGAGGTAGACGTGAGTTTTCTTCTCAAAGGGTGAATTTTTGCTAGTTTCTCGTCAGGCCTTGAGAGAGCGTCCTGGATCCTTTCCTGGTAAGCTCGCTCTTCTGCTAGGCCCAGCTCGTATTCTTGCTTCTTCTCTTCTTCCTCAGCATCACGGGCCCGTTGCTGATGGGCAATCTGAGCCCTGAGCTGCTCTTGGTATTCTTTTGCTTCCTTCAGTTTCCTGGAAACGACAGGGAAATAGATTATTTATGAAGTGTTGGGTTAAAAAATAATATTTTTTTTAAGCTGTTATCATTCAACCTCGGACCAAAGGAAGGTTCAAAACTCGTCTTAGGAGTTGAGAGCTCACTTGTGCGACTACAAGCAAATTAATCGTTGTTCAGAGCACAAATTCTGTCGTATTTTACAGAGCAGACCGCAAAATTCGTGCTTAATGAGAAATAAAAGAGCAAACAGCACCCCTTGCCATCAGCACGCCTTCCTCCGCCCCTCGCAGTGGCAGAAAGGGGAGCAAATGCGTCAGGTTTCAGTCCTCCCCGGGCTCTGGCTCACTGCTGAAGCAGCCTCACGCCCAGTTTCCACTCCCTCGTGGCGGAGATAACAACGGGTTTCTGCCAACAGGCGAGGCAGGGCGCAGGCTCGTTGTGCTAACGCCGTGGGAAATGGCTGGCAGAAGAAATCAGGGATGTTTCCTGGCAGAGGGTGAGATATCTGCCACATCCAGGAGATGTGTTTTCAAGAAATTTATCGGTTGAGGCAAGAGGTATTGGCTCTGGAAGGAGTTTACCCGGTCACGTCCCGTAAACGGGTGTGGAGAAAGGGCAGAAGTCCAAAAAGGGAAACGGGAACGGGAGAAATAAAGCCCTCGGTGCTGGGTTTTGCACGACACCCAGAGGAACGTTGCGGCTACTGCGAAACGAAAACGTCCTCGCCCCGAGGAACTGCAAGGGAAGGGGAAAGCCACGCAGCTGGGCGATGGGGTCTGGTGGGTTTTTTGGTGTTTTGCTGCCTGACGCCGCGGTTGTTGAAGGGAGGAGTGTGGGTGAGGTTTGGCAATAAGCTGAGGAGGGTGAGCAACCACCTAACCTTTCATTAAGCCTCCCTCCTCGCGTCTCAGATGCTCCGAACGCGAGGGGACGCGTTTGATAAACAGAAAAACGCAGTCGGGAACCGATAGGGAAAAATAGGGAAAGGAAAAAAAAAAAAACCTCCCCAGCGTTCCTACAAAGCTAATTACGAGCGAGAATTCTCCAACCCACACACTTCAAAAAGGTTGATCCGCAATGCACCGAGCCAACGGGCAGAAGGAAAAATACCTGGCGTGTTTTTCTTCCTCCACGCGTTTGAGTTCTGCCACGGCCTCTGCTAGTAACTGCTTCTCCTGAGCGAGCTCTTCCTGCTCCTTCGCGTTTCTCTGCACTGTAAAAAAAACCAAACAAACAAAAAAAAAACACAAAAAGACTTTTAGAAGATAAAAGTCTAAAAAGTCTCAGCCTAAACAGCAAGCCTGAGCTTTGTCCTTTCCGAGGAGGCACCCAAAAAATGGGAAGCTTCACATTTATGCAGTAATTTTGGTGCACAAGCAGCTGTTATCACTTACTCTTCTCCTCAATCTGGAGCTGCCTCGTATCCAGGACGTTTTTCAGGAGCTGCTCTCTAGCCTCCTTTTCCAACCGCGTTTGCTCAGCCTTCTTGGCCCAAACCTTCGCCCTCTCTTCCTCGAGGAGCTTGTCCACTTCTTTTTCTCGCTCTTTTTCCTCCTCCAGCTGCTGAGCCAGGTGCGCCCGGTAAGCCTGTTGCTCCTTGAACAGCTCTTGCTGCAAGCACACGCACACATTTGCAGATCTGAGTTCAAGAATTTAAAGATACACTTCAAAAAAAGCGAAGAGAAGCGGCGGTTTGTGGCCCCTGTGGGAAGCAGAAACCTCGAGCTGCGTTCCAAGCCCAGAAGAGCCGTGCAGAAATGCGTTTTCTGATCACAGAGAAAGTTTATAAAACATCCCTAACCCACGTGAGCTTCCAAATACCTCGTGCAGAGTAAGGAACGCAGCTCCCTGCTCGGTCTTAGTCACTCTGAAATCATTTTTCACCTCCAAGTTGGGCAATCTACTTGTTCTAGGTGCAAAAAGTGAGACACGTCCATGGTTTCGTAGCCTCCCCGATATATTCCACGGGAAATTCTGCACTTATATATCTAGCTAGTAATAAAACATCTACAACTGTTTCCTGGCAGTCTAATAAACCAGAACGTGGCAAATATTTACTTTCCTCTGCAATCACAAATATTTAATAAATCAGGTCCGGGAGACAGACAAAATCTTCCCTAATCTCCCTTACATCCATGCAGCGTAAGGACTAAAAACCTCACGTGGTTTATGCAGAAGGAAATCAGCGTGGAGGGGCAGGAGGCCAGGATTTGCTATAAACCCCCAATTTTTCATCAAGCCTGGTAGCTTTGCTGCCTGCAAGACGGGATTTAAAGTCCTTGCTGTGATTTTAAGAGATAATGGGGTTTTTTAGGAAAGCAGAGTGCTGGCAGGAAGGGAGGCAACAGGTTATGCGACAAAAGAATCGACTTGATCACAGAAAAGGTCTCGTGTCTGATCTCATTTACACTGTGCGGCTCCACAAAGAGCAACAAAATTAGTCCAGGTGAGGTTTTGGCCCAAAACTTCACAATTCAAACCTGTAGCCCTTACTTTCCTCCTGGTTTTCTCCTCGGGGTCTTCCTCAGGTTTCCAAGGCGATTTTTCTAAGGTTTTCATCTCGAGGGCAAGCTCGCCTTCTTTTTCTTCATTAAGCCGCTTCCTCCTGTCCTCTGCTGCGCCGAGCAACATCTCCCTGCATTCCTTCTGCTTCTGTAATTTCTCCATTTGAAGTTTCTCATTTTCTAGTTTCAGCAGCTGCTGCTGTTCTTCCTACAAAAGGGAAAAATAGCCAGCTTCAAGCAAAGTGACTACTAGGATGAGTTTATTCGGAACACCGAAGAGCAAAGATAAATATTAAAAACCATTTATTTCTAAGAAAAAAGAATTTTAGAGAGTGTCGTCCATTAAAGTTGTTAAAACACGAACGTTTTACCACGTTGCTCCTTAAAAATTCAGGATTTTCTCTTTAATTATCACAGGAATGCCTGACATCCACACTCCAAATACTTCAGGCAGGCAGACAGACATCTCTTCGGAGAAATCTGTATCCCTGCAGCACGTTTAATCTACATCCAACTCTTTAAACACAGCCACAACCTCTACCCAGTAACAGAACCGCGTGTTCCTCCCATTTCTGGATGTTATCTGCTCAAAGCACATTTCTGTTGGGCATAAAGTGAGTAATTGCTTCTTTTTATTACGATGTAATTAAATAACGGGCAGCTATTGAATTTTCCTGGCCTCAAATCATTCCATTTTATACGGGAAAGAACAGAAAAATGGGCAATAAAGCTCAGTTCTTAAGAAAGAACCAATGAAAAAATAAAAATACAGACTTGAGATCAAACTTGTGTATGCGTATTCAAGATTATTTAGCTAAAAAAGTCCCAAAACAGCACCAATAAAGTAACTTAATCACGAATACTCATGAATTATGCTAAGTTTACAAGCATAAACTGTGCTCGAACAAGCTGTTAACAACACATGCCCGTCATTAACTTAGCTACAGGTGTCCGAAACAAGGCCTCAGCTTTCTCCGAGGTATACGCTGCTTTTTCTTAACCTCTTTTTAAATATTATGGCTCCTTCAAAGCGTAAATAAATCTCCTAAAACGCATCAGAAAAAAGCTTTTTGTTTCTTCCAGAAATTAAACCACTTCACCAGAAACTTCTGTTCTTGATGGAGCTCAAGACAGCTGTCTTCAGGGGAAGCTACAAAGTCTCCTATTCTAACTTCTTTTTCTATTTCTGTTTCTTCTATTTTTTTCTCTCAAAAGGCCAGTTAAGTAGAAGTGGTTTTAGTTTCGGAGGATCTGGAAGTTCCTTAGAAGTCGTTACAAGAAAAGAATTTTTTTCTGCATCATTTTAAACGAGTGAAACATTGCAGTCGAGCTTGGAATAAGAACTTTGATGTTTTACAACCAGGATTTTCAGAGCTTCCGATTCCTCACTGTCATTATTTTTTAAAAAAGCAGTGGGATATTTATCTTTCGGTGCCCTGCGTGACCAGTCAATTGCTACGCATCGATAGCTGCAAAACGAAGATGAAATTTGAAATAAATCACGAAGTCAACGCTAAATGCTGCTCCGCCGAAGTCGGCTCAGCTACACTGCAAGCTCCCCCTGCAGGGGGGAAAGGGATTTTCAAAGAGTACTGAAAAGGGATTTTCAAAGAGTACTGAATTGAGGGTGATCTGGAAATTACCAGCAATCGAGCCTCTTCTTCCTTCAGCCGCTTCTCCTCCTCTTTCTGAGCGCTGAGCACCGCTACCTGGGCGCCGAGGACGTCCAGGATTTCCCGCTTCTGTTTGGATAATTTCTGCAGATCCACCGCCTCTCGCCTTTCCTTAGCCAACCTGTCCTCCTTCCAAAGCTCTGCGAACATCTCCTCCTCCTCCTGCTGCTGTTTTTTCAGTTCCTCCTTCAGAGTCAGCTGGGCCAGCCGCTCCGTGCACAATTCCCTCTGATGCTGCTTCATCCGCTGCGCGCGGAGCTCATCGCATCGTTCTCTGGAGTCAGAGCATGAATTATGTGGGTTTTTTTATATGAATATGCATATTTTTAACGTATAAAACACACTTGTTCAAACATTTAGGTTGCTCTTCATTCAAATAAAGACCTAGGCTAGTTTATTCGTCGCTTGAAAGCTCAGTCCCAACCTGAAAACCATTTAAGAGCAGAAATTTAGGTTACACTGTTAACCAAGAACCACTAGAATTGCATTAAATCGGAAGTTTTGTGGGATATTTCGTAGAAGCTGCAAGAAAAGAAACGACCAAACTAAATTTAACATGAACAACCATTTTTAAAAATGTGGTTTTAAACCCATTTTAAACCCATTTTGTGTTTTTAATGTGTTTTTAAACCCATTTAATGTGTTTTTAAACCCATTTGATGTGTTTTTCAAACCGTTTTCAAACCAGGACACATTTTTAACCCTGGGATCCTTCCTCTGACTCCCAGGTAGTCGTTACTGGTGATTACGGACTACAGGACTAATTGGTATTCATGAAAAATGTTTTTCAACTGTTCTGAGGAAAAACATTGCCATAATTAAGATTGGAAACGCATCGTTAGAAAGAACTGTGTCACCTGAACGCAGCGGGTTCAAAGTTCTCTCAGCAGCGAAAGGATAAAGAATGACTTCTTCTTTTTCGCCTTTCTAAACTCATCTGAATTTAATTGAATTCTCGGAGAAGAAGAGAAGTTCAATCAAAGCTTGGCACGGGTCGAATTTTTACTACGAAATCCCTCTGGAATTGCTCGATTTCATCAAAAGGAATTCCTTTCGAGCGGCTTTGAGAGCGAGGTTTAAACATCTGCTCTCCCAGATGGCTGCTTTGCTTCCTCACTTTGCTACCCGAAGCTTCTTAACGCCCCAATCGTGCCCGCCTGGAGCCGCTTCCCAAAGACAAGCTGCGTTTATTCCCCACCCCTCCCAGTTATTTATTCATTTTATGGCTGTTGTATAAAGCCGCTGCGATAACAACGTCCTCTGCATGAATGCTTCTGATGTAACCACAAAAAAAAAGGAGGAGATGGAGGTTTTATGCCAGTTTTAAGATGTCGCAGGTTGGTTTTTGTTAAAGACACCAACGCGGGGCAGAGAAAAGCCCGCTCAAGCCCACGATGAAACGCTCCACCCCTTCCCACAAGGTTCAACGTTCAGTTTTGCACAGGAAAAGGGCAGGCTGGCGTCAGGTTCCCTATTTATCTGGCTCCCAAGAACGCCAGCAACAAGTGGCGCCACAAATAGAGCAGATTTCGGTCACAGCTGGCACACAAAGCCCCAATTTTTAGGGGAAAAAAAAAAAAAAAAAAGCAGGTGCTGCAGATTTCCCTACCACCGTGGGAGACTCGGAAGCGACGTTTCAAATGATTCCGCTTCCATTAACGCGATTTTCATCCCTCAGCCGAGCAGATCTCCAAGAATTGAACGAGTCAGACGGGATGCCAAGGCCTCGGGACCCGAGGAGCACCCGCAAATCTCAACGACTTCAAAGGTCGTTGCCAAACTTGGCATCCAGGAGGATTGGGCAGGGAATTTCAGGTTGCACTACAGCTTTATTCTGGAAAAGCGGGCAATAAATAAAGCCAGCAGCCTTGGGCAACCCTAACTTCCCAAGGGCTTGCCATATATGAGCTTAAGAAGCAGGATTTAGGCCAAATAAATCTTCCAGGAACTCTTTTCATACCACTGAGCTAAAACTCTACCCAAGAATTACAAAAACATCCAATTTGGCAGGGGATTCTCACACGGGACAAGGATTTCTGCGCTTTCTGTCACCTTCTTGTTAAATCGCCTTTTAGGATTTCCTTCCCCCAACTCTGTTTGATGTTGTTCTGGACCCACCTGAATTGCTGCTCCCGTTTTTCAGCCACCAGCTGCTGCCTTTCCTTCTCCCTCTCCTCCCGCAATAATTTCGCTCGCTCCCTCATTTTCGCTTGCCTCTCCAGCAGGGTTTCTTCAAACACCTCCATCTCCGCAAAATATTTATTTTCCTCGGCCTCCAGAAGCTCGCGAAGCCTGAAGGGAAGAAAACACTCGAATAAAAACCAGAATAATTTATCTGTTGAGTGATTAAGTAAGGCACCGCGCTCTTCCCCTCGCATTTACGCCGCCCTTAGGCGAGGATGGCCCCACACAGCACCAGGCTGCCCCGAAATTTCGTGCCTGGAGCTCACCAAAGCCCGGCAGGGGACGCAGTGCTGAGCAGCCCGCGCTAGGTGGCCCCGCTGAGCAGGGCCAGAAGATCCCAGCGGCTTCCTCGCAGCTCACAGCCGCTTGCTATCAAAAGAATAACGGAGAAAACTTCTTTCCGAAGCTCGGCACAGCGCAGTGCTGTCGTGGTTTCGGTTTTTAGGGTTTTGTTGTTGTGAGTTGTACTGGTAACAAGAGCCTAAAAGCTCCTCTTCGTTTTATGTTGCTTAATAACACAGACCATGCCATAACACCGGGGGTAACGTCTAAAAATCAAGCCCTACTGAGTGTTTTTCCCCCCCATAATCACCCCTCTAAGAACAGAGTTAAGAGGAAAACTGCAGGGCGGACACGGATTTGGGCTCATTCCTTGCTACCTCTCTCTTCTGTCATCAATCCCTGCCTGACACTCCTGCATCGCCGCCTCGACCTTTCTCTGCACGGCTCTGTGCAGCCATTTCTGCTCGTTGCGCTGCTGCCACTCGTGGACGCTGCGGCAGCGGTTGTAGAGCTTGAGGAGAGCGGCGTATTCCAGGAGCTCCTCTTCTCTGTCTCTGCGGGCCAGGACAAAACTGTCATTTCTTCGCTCTTTAGGAGGCCTGGCTCTCTGTAACAGAAAGAATGGCAGCGATGAAATTACAACTTTTTATTTTTTTTTAATTGAATTGGGGATCGAATACATAAGGGTGTCCTTCTTGTAGCGAGGGGCCCAAAACTGAACACAGCACTCGAGATGCGGCCTCACCAGAGCCGAGTACAGGGGGACGATCACCTCCCTAGCCCTGCTGGTCACACTGCTTCTGAGACAAGCCAGGATGCCATTGGCCTTCTGGGCCACCTGAGCACGCTCCTGGCTCTTATTTAGCCAGAAACGGGCACAATAGCATCACGAAAGGCCTCGAGGAGCTCCACGCTGCCCGTTTACCCACCTCACAGCTTAAACCTCAGCCTGTCCACCTCAGCTGTCACCCCCTGACGGCCTTACACCCCTGCGACCTGGCCACACGCCCTCAGCCCGAGCTCGGACCCGCCTCCTGCCGGCCCCACGGCCAACCCCAAAACCAAGAGGCACCCGCTTGGAGCCTCCAAGCCCTGTGGCGGCTCCCGGCCGCTCACCAGCGCCACAGAGTGCGGGCAGGGCCCCAGCACCTCCCGCCGCCACCCCGCGCCCCTCCGCGCCGTCATGGCCGCCGCCGCCTCTCCCGTTGCTATGGTGAAGCGGAAGTGACGTCACGACGCAAGGGACGCTCAGAGCGGGCGGGAACCCTACAGGGGGTGCGCATGCGCAGTGCGCCCGCGCCGCCTGAGGGGGCACAAAATGGCGGCTGGGGGTGGGGGTGTCGTCATGTCGCGATGTCGCGATGTCGCCTGTCGCCACAACGCGTTGCGAATTGGGGCTGCTCGGCGAGAATGCGGCTCCTGAGAGGGGGTGGGGGTGGTGCGCGGCTCTCGGCAGCGCCTCAGGAGCTGCGGTCGCTTCAGGGTCGTTGCCCGCAGTGAGCTCGCCTGGAGGCCCCGGGACAGGGCTGCTGCCAAGAGCTTAAAGTGCTTTTTCTTTTTCTTTTCTTTAGGGGTTTTTACCTCAGGGAAAAAAATAATATTTACGTGCTGAGAGGGCTAAATCTCTTGGTACGCTGAAGTTTTGATTAATATTTGTGGGAAAAGTAAGTAGGAAATGCCTTAGTCAGCACTTAACACACAAAAAAAAATCCATTTCATGTATAATACAGTAGAGAAATGTGCAGCATTTCACCTCTTTAAAATTTTAAATAAACAATGGAGCTGCAGAGCTTCTAATCCCACTATT
This sequence comes from Aythya ferina, assembly GCF_964211825.1. Lineage (NCBI taxonomy): Eukaryota > Metazoa > Chordata > Aves > Anseriformes > Anatidae > Aythya > Aythya ferina. The sequence goes on along the minus strand of NC_140313.1, from coordinate 1,988,221 downwards.
AATTCTTTCTTTAAGTCCCTTTGCCACCTGTAAAAAATGTATTCCTAATTTTAGCGTTAAGGCATGGGTAGTTGGTGATTTTATTCTTATTTTGCGTTAACATTTGATGAGAAATGGGATTGTTTTTAGCTCCCATGCCAAAGGGGGTCCTGGTCAGTGCATTCTGCAGGACTTCCCCAGGGTGGGGACATATATAGGATATATATAGCATATATTGTCTTTTATTTGTTGGCTTGGATCCCTGAGGGAGTGTTGTAACTGCCTGCTCCGGGGTTGTGTAAACAGTTTGGGGGCTTTTTTCTGTTCCAGCAGGAGCCACCCCCTTTTGTAATCTGACTGGCACTGTCAGAACGCCTTTATGGGGTCAGGGCAGTCGCTTTAATGGGTTAGTCCTAACGAAACGGTAAAAATCCCTTATAACTACACAAGCCCTGAAGCAAAAGGGGATGTTGTGGGGACTTGCTGGGTGGCCAAGTTCCCATTGGGCAGAAATTACGCCCAAAAATGTTACAAATCCTGTAAAGAGTAGATCTCAGGAGACGTTCTGGTCCTAAAACCTGCTCGTTTTCAATCCAGACCCCACAGCACAGCACCAACTCTTGTCAAAGGCACTGAAGAGGAATCCTGCTTGCTGAAACACCTCTTGCTGAGAACTTTATAAGAAAATAAAAACATTTTACGCTCGGCGAGGGGCGGGTAGGGCAGCACCACGTGGCAGTTACTCGGCAAACGGGATTCTGGTTTTAACCGGCGCCTTTTTGTGCCAGGAGGGAAAACCCAGGTGAAGCCCACAGTTCCTCCCAGGTTCTGAATTTCTGAATTCCCCTGGCTTTTCCTCGCTGATCACGCTCCAGACCACCTCCAGTTCCTCCGGTCCCGCTTCCTTTTAATCCCTCCTGCCGGAGCTTCCAGGCAATCTTCAAAATCCGTGCTCAAAAAAATCCTAACTCCTTTTTTATTATTTTTTTTAAGGTCCAGCAGGTTCCTTTATTAATCTCCCGGAGGGATTTGCTGATTGCTCCCATCCACATGATCGTGTGAGTCAGGGCCAGAAGACACAACCACGCCGAGCACGAGCAGCAGAGATCACAACTTTTACTAGCACGCGTTTCAGGAGCAAGTTTAAAATCAAACCTTTCCTTAGTCCCAAACTACCAAAATGTCAAGTTTTGCTGCTAAGAATTCCTGCAGCCCACGAGTTCTGCAGATGTTTAATCGTGCAGCTGTAATTAGTGTCGGTTCTCATAATTATTCAGGGATATCTTTACTAAAACGCTTGTTTCTTTCCCAGATCTGCCTCCCCTTGGAATCGCACAGGACCTAGGAGAGGTCTAGGACAATTTCCCTAGTGTAAAAAGGAGAAAATGTCATTTTTTATTGTTGAAAAAATACCATTTTTTTTAAAAAAAACTACTGGGACATGATTTGAGCCTTTAACCCAGCTGAAATATTTAAATAATATTTAAATAATATAAATAATAAAGAGGAACTGAAACTAAATTTGAGTTTTGAGGCTTTTTGCTAATTAAACGATCATCCAAGGGTTCTTTCCCTGTAGCTAACAAGCTCTCTCCTCCGCATTTTCCTCCTCGATGCTTTTTACGTGAAGGTTTTCCAGAGATTGAGCTGTTTTAGTGGATTTGAGAGAGAAGATCACGCTTCTTTTGCATCACCCTCACATGCCAAGCGCAGGAAACTGCCCCCAGCTGCCCCCGTTGCGACAGGCAGTGTGACTTTTGCACCGCCAGTCACCAAAATGTCACTCACAATCCAGCAGCTGGCACGAGAAGTGCTGATAAAAGGTTAGATCCAAGTGGAGCAGGAGGAAAGGGCAGGTTCCAGGGAGATGGGTTAAGGTGGTGATGGTCCCGTGAAGTGTGATGGGCTTTGTGCTGGAAGATTGAAAAAGTTGTTTGCAGGGGTGGCAGGGCTGTTTGGTGAGGGGTTTGGGGAGATTGGAGTGAAAAGGGGGCGGATGTAGGATCGAGGAGAGGAGAGGCGAGGAGAAAAAAGAATAAAAGAATAAAAGAAAAAACAAAAAAGCAAAAAAAAAAAAAGGCAAAGAAAAAAAAAAGGAGAGGAAAAGAAAATAAAAGAAAGAAGAAAAGAACAGAAAAGAACAATAAAAGAGGAAAAGAGAGAAAAGAAACGGGAAAAGAGAAGAGGAAAAGAAAAGAGAAAGGAAAAGGAAAGGAAAAGAAAAAAAGAAAAGAAAAGAGAAAAGAAAAGGAAAAAAAGGGGAAAGTAAAGGAAAGGGAAAAGAAACTAAATGAAAAAAAGGAAAGGAAAAAAAAAAAGAATAAGAAAAGAAAGGAAAGGGAAAAGAAACGAAATTAAAAAAAAAAAAAAAAAAAGGAAAAAGAAAAAAGAACAGGAAAGGAAAGGATAAAAGGGTAAGGGCTTGGAAATTGCAACTCAATTTCCTTCAGCTCCTGAAAAACAACATCAAAGAGGCCATGGAGTAGGTAATGAGAAAATCATTTGTAAGCAACTAGAAGGAAATAGGGAGAGGAGTACCAGGCGGCGTAGATTTGTCGAGGACAAACGGTTTTACTCTCATCTCATTTCCTTCTGCGATGGGTAACAGGCCCTGGGGGGAAAGAAGCAATAAATATCAGCTGATAAAGCTTTTAACACTGTTTTAGACATTTGCTGGGCGACAACGCTTGCTGCAGGTGCCTGTGGCATTTTCATCCCCACTGTGGGTGATCCCTGGCCCCTGGGGCTGTCACCTGGGCTTTTTTTTTTTTAAATCCTGGGATTATTTTAAATCCAACATTTAAAAGTAATCTGGTGATTTTAGGACTGATCCAGTGGAGAATGGTCCAGAACCTGTCTGAGGTGGTTACCTGAGAAGTTATCCTTGTATCCAAATTACTTTCCAGCCCACCTTTAATACAAAATTGATTTTAATAACATTTTGCTCCAAAACAAACAGCATACATGCCGTAACATCTTGATTAACACTATTTAATTTCTCGTTGTTAAATATCTTTAGATCTTTTTATTTTTTAATAAAATAGAAGGCTTAACAAGCAACCAAAAAGGAAAGTATTTAGATATTAAACAAAGTTTTGGACTGGCTGGCTGGTGAGGTTGTTTCTTTGGTCGTTTTTTTATTCCTCTACATTTCACTTCAAGTGCATTTTGCCCTTTTCCCTTCAAAATTTGCCCTTTTGTTCTAATTTGAAATACTTTCCCCGGATTAGCGGTCATTACCACAGATCGTTAACAAGCTAAAAGTTTTCCAGGCCGTTTCTTGTCTTTATTAAGACCTCAGCTGGCCACACTACAAGGACGAGAGACAGATGATTTTGTAGTTTGTTTTTGAGGAAGAAAAAATCCATATTTACAGACTTTGTTAATACTTACTGCTCTAATAGAAATCATAATGTGGCAGCGATGGGTACGGTCACCCATGGGGTCTGTCAGTGCAGATGTGGGTCCTTCTGCCAATGTTTTATCTGGGATAGACTTCTGGGCTAAGAGCAGACTGCCTATGATTCCTGCTCGAGCACCAGTCTAGAAAAAAAAAACCCTACAAAACCGATATTCCCTACAGGAAAGCGGTTAATGACTATTTTGCCAAGGAGTTTGCCACCACCGTGTGCTGCAGCCAAGCACTGGGTCATCTTCAGGCTGCCACACGTCCTCTGTGCAAAACAAATGCCTGCCTCGCCAACCTACACTTTAAAACTTTTTACTTTAAACACTTTAAACTTTTCTTTTTAATACCGTGAGGCGGGGAAGACGGAAAAAGGAAACTTTTCTGCCCTCTGCAGCCGCCACACTCGAAACCTCAGCCCTCTGCAGCAGCCCAACTCGAAGCCCGACCCCGTTTGGCCGCCCAGCCTGGCCTTTTAGACACTCTACTATCTCTCCAAAGCCACACCGTGGCTGTCCCCAAACTTTTTGGGGTGTGGGACCGAGGGAAAAGCCCAGCCCCGGATCCACCCCATCCGTCCCCTCAGGGCCGGGCTCCGCCGCCTCAGCGCAGCCAGGGCGGGCTCAGAGCCTCGGTGCCGCCCCGCTCTCAGAGGCTCCCGGCCGGTCGTGGCCATGGACTGCGGCGTGATCACCTCCAAAACCGTCTTGCTGCTGCTCAGCCTCGCCTTTTGGGTGAGCAGGGGGGCGGCGGGAGGGCTCCGACCCCAAATTTTTAGGGGCGAACCGGGTTTGGGGCGGGGAGCCGGGACCGGAGCCCTCAGCGCCTCACGCCTGGCGGCCGCTTAGCTGCGCGGAAGGGAGGGGGGGGGGAGTTTGTTTTTAAGTTTATGAGGGAAAAAAAGCGCTGTCGGAGCCTGTGTTTTCTTCAGTGGTCTTAATCGCACGTTATTTTGTGGAAAAAAAGCAGGTTTTAAGTTAATTTAGTGATTGCAGACCGTTTGTGGGGGATCATCCGAGGGCTGCTGCCAAGTAGTGTGCTGAGGAGGGCTTTCTTTCAGGGAGCAAAATGCCTTAAACAGGGATTATTGTAGAAAATCGCAGCTGGGAACCTGGTTATAGTCACCTTTTCCAGTCACATCCTATAGGACAGCCTCACCAACCCACAGGGGGACGTAATCCCTGGCCCCATAGGTTTTGGGACACATAAGGTGCCTGCAAAACCCTGTTACCAGCCAGGGGGTTTCAGGCTGGGACAGCGAGGAAGAATGACAGAGAAGAACAAGAAATGCCATAAAGAGAAGAACAAGAAGTCCCGCAGAGAGAGACGCGAGGGTAAAAATAAAAAAAAGGAAATGGAAACATTGAGTTAAACCCCTGAGTTTTCACGGGGTGTTGTGTCCCGGGTTGTAAAGACCTCCCACTGCCGTGCTGAGCCGTGCTGATTGCCGTGCTCTCACAGGGCTTGTTCATCGTGTGGTGGTTTTCTGAAATACCCGCAGAGAAACCCGGGGACGCCTCGCCGTGTGCATGTGGAAATTCCCCCGGCTTCAGCTCGTGCGGCTCACGTACACCCCGGCTTGGCATCACTGCTGGGACTCGGGGTTTTCTCGTCAAACAACAGCCTTTTGTCCGTCTAGAAGTGTCTCTCTGCCTTCCCTTCCACCCTCGGGGAGCTCTTTGCCCACGATTGAAGCCATTAGGTCATTTGGCTCCGCACACCGTCCGTAATTACTCCCCTGCCTCTGAATTTGGGGTGACCCTTGCCAGCCCTTTGTTTGTTTTCCTAGGAAGAGCAATGCGGCCCCAAAAGCCTACGGCATTTATGCACTGGAGCACCCATTAACGCGGGGTAATTACATTCCTGCCAGCAGAACCTGGAATTCAGGTTTTGAAGAGGGTGGGGAAGAAGGAGGAACCGACTTGGGTGCCCTTTCCGATCGTCTTTTTCTTTATAACACTTGGGTTTCTACCAGCACGGAGGCTGCGGATCCTTAGCAAAACACAAGATCTGCTCCGACGCTCCCCGAGGCTGCCACGGATCCTGGCGGGTTCTGGAGCAGCTCCGAAATGCAGCCGGGTCTCAGCCAGGGGATGGCTCCGTGCTTGTGATTTCGGCATTAAAGCTGCGTTTTGGGACAGATGAGCGGGATCTGCCCTGTTACAAGACGTTTTCCCGATGCTTTGGGATTAGCTGGGCTACCTAAATTCTTTGCCACTCGGTTCACAGCTCGGCAAGTGAAAGCAGCAGGAGCCAGGAGCGGAGTGGCGAGGAAACAGGGCGGTCCTGCAGGCAAATATTGAACTAGAGGGTGTTCTGGAGCGAAATCCGGAGAAAACAGCCTCGGCAGCGGCTGCTGAGCCATCCGTGCACCTCCAGCTGCCTTGAAACGAGGGGAGAAACAACCCAAATCCCGGGATTTTCCTTTCCCAGGGATAAAAACATCCTCCGGGCGTGCCATGATTCTGATTAGCAGCACGCAGTGGCGGGCTTTTATGACCTCGTGCTGCTCCAGCCTGTTCCGTGGGGACCGGGAGCGCTCGTTGCCCGCGTGGCCGCTTGGTGGGCGCGCTGGCAGGGCCGCCGGCCATCCCAGGAGGCGCCGAATCCCTCGAGCGTGGCAGTAATCAGGAAAATGAGTAGTGTAAGTGTGAAAACGCAGGGAAAGAGTCTGAGCGAGGTGGGTTGAGGTTTGCGAGCCGAAGGATGCTCGGAGGAGCCTCTAAAAACACCCACGAAACTCCCAACCTCGGTTCCTAAAGCCTGGATGATGCCCTGGCTTTGTCTCGGTGTGGGGTGTGGGCGAGCCTGAGCTTCCTTTAAGACCGGTTTTTACCCCAAATCTTTTAGTTTTACCTCGTTTCGCTGCCTGGCTGCGTTTCATCTCCGACCAGAAGGTTTTCCTCCAGGAGGGGAAGAGCTAAAGGCAGTTTTTTAGGGCAGTCACTGAGCTTTTTGGTGCTTCGGCTGCAGCTAAAAACCTCAAACAAAACAAAACAGCCCCGTGGTGATAAATTCTCCCTCCTTTGGGTTAAAATTTTGATGTGTAGCAAGTCTCAGATGCACACACACATTTTTTTCTGGATCTGCACGTCGCCGTCATTAACTTCTGAAGCTGAAAATTCGCTAAATCAATTAAATCCCAGCTGCTAATTTCTTGCGTTGCCTTTCAGGCGGCGGCGGCTGGCCTCAGCTATGTCGGGGGCTACGTGATGAACACCTACAGGAGCTACGACAACTTCCTGCAGGACAAGTACGCGCTGCTGCCCGCCGTCATCATCCTCTGCGTGGCGGCCGTGATGTTCATCATCGGGCTGCTCGGCTGCTGCGCCACCTTCCGGGAATCTCGGGTTGGCCTGGGGCTGGTGAGTGCGGGGCCAGAAAAAAAAAAAAAAAAAAGCCAGAAAAAAAAAAAAAAGAGAAAGGTTCAAAAACAGCGGGGTGCCGCCTGCTGAAACCCCACGCGATGATCTGGGGGTCCTAGAACTCTTCTCACGAGTCATAAAGCAACGTGGTGCGAGTGTGCAAAGGAATTCAGGTGCTGTGGACCTCCTCCTTATCCCAGCCTCTCTTTTAATTTCAGTTCTTGGCCATTATCCTCATTATCTTCATCGCAGAGGTTTCCGCTTTCGTCCTGGCGTTTGTTTACAGGGAGAAGGTAAGCAAAGAATTGGCATCTCAGTGCTAACATAAAGCTAAAAGCCAGACCTCGTGTTGTTAGAGCACTCCGGTATATCCATTTTTCTCACTTTTTTTTCATTTTTTGTCCTTTTTTTCTGACTTTGAGGGATACAGATCCAAATTCTCACCTTAAATCTGTCTTTTTTTTTTTTTTTTTTTTTTTTTTCCCTTTCTAAACAGGTGAAAAGTGACGTCCAAGGCACGATGCGCACAGTCTTCGAGAAGTACGACGGGAGAAACTCAGAGTCTGCTGTGATGGATTACTTGCAAGAAAACGTAAGAAAGCCTTTAAAGCCTCCTGAGGGCTGCTTAGGAAAGAACGATTTGAGGAATTGGGGCTGGGGAAGAGGAATTCATCAGATGAGATCTCCGAGCATTAGATCGAAGGGGTGTGATCGCAGCCTGTCTTGTCTTTGGCAGCTTCACTGCTGTGGGGTGAAGAACTACAGCGACTGGACGGCCACGCAGTGGTTTAATTCCACCGGGAACAACAGCGTCCCCCTGAGCTGCTGCAAGCAAAATCTGAAGAACTGCACGGGGAGCCTGGATCAGCCGCAGGAACTCAACACGCAGGTGAGGATAAAGGGCCTAGCTGCTCATTTCCACGTCCCGCTGGCACCCGGGTTATCCTGCCTTTAAAACCCCGTCCAGCTGAATTGTCTTTGATTTGTTTTCGGTTTTCTCTTCCACGCCAGGGCTGTTTAGGGGAGCTGGAGGCCGGGCTGCAGAGTGTCATCAGCTACGCTATGCTTGTAATCCTGGGCTTTGCCATTGTGAAGGTAAAGGTTTCCTGTCTCTTTCCCCGTGGAAAATAGTAATTTCCTCTTTGATCGCAGAGCTTTTTTTTCCACAGTGTCCCACTAGCCTAAAATAAACTCAGTTTTATGTTCCTCGCTGGTTTTCTGCCAACTCTTCTGCATTTCATTTGCATGACAAAAAGGGGAGAGATCCAAAAACTAGTTTGAAACAGCAAGAAAATTAATAATCCGTGTTGGTCCTGTAGTAGCAAGTACAAAAAGCTAGGAGTGCTAAAAGGCCTAGATCTAGAATTTGTTCAAATTTATTATGAAAAAACAACTTTTCTGTATTTAACTGGGGTTTTTAAACCCCTCAGTGAAGTTTGTTTGAGGTACAAGTGAACGAATAGTCCTGTGCTAGGAGACCTGGCGTCAAAATGGGCTAGGAACATGACAAGGAATGAAACCAGCCGGGCTATTTATGGAATAACAACACTGAATTAAATGAAACGTGAAAGCAAATCATGTAGGGGATGAAAACTGGATTTGAAAAGCACTGATGTAAAACTTACAACATCCTTAAATTGCTCAGGGAGGAATCTTCCATCATTTCCCTTCCCTCAATGAAGTGCTCGGTTGTGCACTGTGTTACAGGTCCCATTTTAATTTATCTAGGATGAATCTTTTATTTCCTTATTTTATATGCTTAAAAAATGTACAGAACTTCTAAATCCGGAAAAATCTGGGGTTTTCACTGAATTTTTTCCTGGATTAACATAACTAAGAATTAATGTGGATGTATAAATTAATGGGGAAAAGAAAAAAAAGAGGAAAAAGTTGAACTGAAACTAGTATTGAAAAGTGATAGGCAAATATAAAAAAATATTTTCCATAGATTTATTTTCATTTTTTTTAATATTTTTTAATATGAACAGAATGTCCTTGCTATGGTGAAAAATTAACATAAATGTTGGATGCGAAAAGTGAAATAAAATGCAGCAAAACTCAATTTCTTGTGTTTCTCCTCTTTTTCAGTTCTTTGGCATGCTGAGCGTCTGCGTGCTTACTTGCAAGCGAGAAGACAGCGGATACCAGCCTCTTTACTCGGGGGTGTTCGCTTAATAAAATGCAAAGATCCCTCTTCTTTTGCTTCCTGATGATACAATAGCTTTGTAAAGATGAACGCTAAAGGACGATTTCTTGACCTTGTCCAATGTTTGACTTTATTTACATGAGAAATGGAAGGAACTTTTTGTACTGATTGGGAAAAGTTTCTTGGGGGTGATGTGAAATGGCAATTCCGATACTCGGTACCCTACGGTAACTTAACCCTGGTCGTACGTACCACAGCTTTTTGTAAGGTTCTTGTGGATTTTGGGTTAGGTAGCACCACGTGGCGTAAGGGGCTCCAGAAAGAAGCCTACTTCTGCAGTTCTTTCCCTCAAAACAAGCAGCAGAAATGTTATTTTTAATCACTAAACTGACTGAAACTGCAGGAGCGGATTCAGTTGTCTGCGAAAACACCAGATCGTTCCCCTGATGTGCTTAAGAAACAGCGGGATGCAAGGTTCAAATATTCTTCATAAGCATGGGGAGATGGAATGTGTTTTCTCCGTATCTGATTGTGGTTCAATTTTTTCTCCTTGTCGTGGTCATATGTTGAAATTCAGTTTACTGCAGGGGTTTTTAGAGTGAGACAAACGCTGTGAAGTCCGGAACAGAAATCTGAGTTGTCTGGTGAAGCAGCTAGCAAATGTGAACACCACCAGGCCAGGAGGTGATGCGCGTTTGGGACATGACTTCTTTTGATTCATTTTGTCTTTTTGTTTTTAATTTGACAATAAAAATTGCTTATGAAGCAGGGCTTTTTTTTTTTTTCCTTTTATTTTCTGCTTTTGCTGATGAATTTATGCTTTCTCTACCCAAAGACAGACCGTGTCTCTGCGAGAGTGATGCAGATGAATGCAGGAGTTGGAGGAAACGTTGGATCAGCGTGGTTATGCAGAAAGGATGACTGGAAGGGCTAGTGCAGAGTTCTCTGTGTGACTGAACACATCTGGCTGCTTTTCACAGCTAAAAATATTAATATAAAACTTTCTTGTACCCTGTTAGTTCACCAAGCAATGTTGTTAACCTGTTGTTTGTTGTTTGAAACTGATTTCTTTCTTTGAAGGTCTGGTGAATGTGGTCCTGTCTTGGATTGCACCACTTCTTTACAAATGGCCCTTCTTTAACACGTCTGTGTGCTAATCCATGTCTCGGTGCTTTAGGGTTTTTAGAGCTGTGATGCAGGGAGGGAGAAAACTGAGCTATTCTTGGGTAGGGAATTGTGGAAAAGGAACAGCATATTTGGATATTTGCTCTTTGGAGAGATGAGCAGTCTATTCGGTGCAGCAAACCTTTATATCTGTAGCTATTAAAAAAAAAATAAAGCAGTTTGGGGTAAGTGTAAGCTGTTTATTTATCTTTTTTTTTTCCTGAAAGAAATTGATGTGTAGGAGAAACCAATAGAAGAATGTATATGTTGAAGGTGATTTAATTAATATGAGGGCTTTGTTTCTGTTTAACGCCAAAAATAAATCAAATTTCTTTAAGTAATTAATTAATGCTGGGTTTTTATTTATTTATTTATGTATTTATTTGGTGGAATCCCAGTTGTTGGACGTGGCATACACGACATAACCACAGCAGCTTGGCAGGAGAAGCAGCGTGCCCTCGCTGTGGGGTTATAGCCCACCCCGGAGCAAGGCAGAGGGCACCAGAAACATCCAGTTCTCCCTGGCACTTGGAGCTTTCACCTCCAGCTTCACGGTCTGAGAAACAAACAGCAAACAGAGGCAAACCCTGAATAATTTGGGCCAAACCCCAAGGGAGGGTGGAAGCGCCGTGAGGGAAGGCTGGCTCTGAGGTGAGGCACAGAGGGGGGCTGTGTCACCAAGTGAGGCGGTTGGGCTGAAATCCTGCAAAAAAAAGTAGTAAGCAGGCAGTGAGCAGACGTGTATATCCTAAAGGGTACCAGCTTTAAGCTAAAAAAGGGCAGATTTAGGTATTAGGAAGAAATCCTGCACTCTGAGGGCAGTGAGGCACCAGGACAGGTTGCCTGGAGAAGCTGTAGCTGCCTCATCTTGTGAGGAGAACCTGACCTGTGGAAAGGCTTTAGGGCTAGGTGAGCTTTAAGCTCCCTTCCACCGCACCCCCTTCTGTGCTTATGAACTCTTTATTTGTCCCAATTTATCCAATTTCTATTATTTAACTTAAATTTTCCCTGGTGGCAACGGGGCTGGGGGGGCGTTACAAAATGGCGGCCGCGCATGCGCCGTGGGCGGGCGCGGCGGGTTTGAACGGGGCTGAGGGGAGGCGGCTCCGTCCCTTGTTGTGCTGTGTAAGTAACTCGGTTTGCTGAGGAATCGCTGCACTAATATTGCTCTGTATTTGTTTTTAAAATTCAGGAGATTGCCTTGTTTAGTGATAGTTACTTCGTGCTTCCTGCCCCGTTCTTCGTTTGGTGGAATAAGGAGCGGTTGCTGCACTTACTGCCTTGTTTAAGTTCCCTTTGCTTCTCTGACAGTTTATTATCCTTCTCAAAATGCTGCTTGTGCACTTAGAGTTTACTTAAAGTCTTCCTTTTCAATGCTTTTTGTTTTTTCTCCCTCAGTGTGACAGCAGAGGACAATGGCTTCTTCGGATCTGGAGGACTTGTGCTTTCACATCAACATGAAGATTTCAACTATTAAAAAGACTCTGCAATTAAGGAGCATCGGTAAAAGAAATTAAGGCTGAGTTTTGTCTTGGTTTGGGCTCATACCTCCTTGCAGAAAATCAGTGAGCTGTGGGTCAAGCAGGCTAGAGGATGCTCCTCTGAGATACTTGTAGGCTGGTGGTTAATACCCCATATATCTGTCCACCTGGTGGGAAAAGGAGAAAAAATACCTTGTTAAGTTAGGCCTGATTACAAAATAAGTGAAGCCTAATTACAAAAATGTGCAAAGGAATAGCTGGAGGTGAATACCAGTGTCTTGTCCAAGTGTTACAGGAATGCATCTCTGTGGTGTAAATGTGCTGTGGGTAACAAACTTATTTAATCTGCCATGGTGAAGCTGATATAAATGTTTTAGGCTCATTTTTTATCCGTTCTTAAACACAGATGTTACAAAGAATTGTAGAAATGGCGTTTAGAGGGGTCATCTGGGCTAGCTTTGTGTTTGAAGAGCAGAGGGAGATCGTGAAGGGGATAATGTTGCTGCTTCTCTTGGGAGGAGATGCTGGCTGGGGAGCATAGAGTAAGGAGAAAATCACTGTGCAGAGAGGAGGGAAATTGAATTTTGTTTTTGTGTCAGAGATGTTTTGTTTTTCTGGAGTAACGTTCTCACATTCTCTCTTTGACAGGTCAAGAGCCATCCTTCAAGTCTATGCTCTGCAAAATAGGACAAGAGATGGTTCTCTTGCACGATCTCCTGAATAAAATGGAAATGGAAGTTCAACAGCAAGAAAAACTGAAGAATTTGCTCAAAGTAATTGTTTTTCTGTTTGTAAAATACTGAAAGTTTCAGAGGAATCCTTGTGCTTAGTTGTTACTCTCAAGATCCTCAGTGATATTTTTAGATGCAAGAGGCTACTTCAAAATGAAAGGGCAACAATCAAAGACTTTTAAAAACTTGTGAAGCAATGCAAAGTGTTGGCTGCCGTTCTTGAAACTCTTCCCTGTCTCCGGTTGGGGTTGAGTGGAGGTTAATGCCTTGTTGAGGGTGTTGCAAAGGGAGTATGTAGTTATTTCTGTTCCTTATTGCTAGTTCAGAAGGCTTGAGAGAATCAGAAAAAGGATTCTCAACAGGCCGTTGCTTTTTCTTCTTGATCAAAAATCCTTTTCCCAGATGAGAATGGGATTCTATCCGCAACACTCCTGCAGAACCTGTTGATATCGACATAGCTGGTGTTAGAGGATTAAAGGCAAAAATAAACTTTAGTCTTCCATCAAATTTACAAGTAAAAATCTTTTATAAAACAAGCAGATTTGGTTTATCAAGGCACAGAAGATTAAAAATGCTATTTTTCAAGCTTTATACGTAGCAAGCATGCCTTTATCAGAATAGATTTTGCGGTGTAAGGAATAGTTTTATTTTTACATCCATGCAATAGATAAGCAAATGAATTAATTAGAATATATTTATCCGTTTTAGTGTGCGTTTTCAGTGTCTTCATTTGTTGTAGGTCTTTTTTGAAAGTATTTGAGGAATGTAGATGAGTTTCCTGTCGTATCTCTTCCTCTAGTCACCACCACCTTTCCCCTACCCAAACCTGCCATGGTACATTGCTAAATACTTCCTGCCCGCTCAAATTTCTCTGACACTTTGAGGGCAAGGGCAGGGAGATTCGTGTTTTCTCTCTCTTCGCTTTGTTTTTCCTGAGCTTTACTTGCTGCTCTTGGAAAACGAGGCAGTAAAGATATAAAACAACGGGAAGAGCCCAAAAAACACCTCTTAAGATTTCCTTTAACATCGTCCTCATAGTGAGCTAATTTTAATTGCACGACATTATTGAAATTTCAGATTTCTGATGGTTTCCACCGTTAATTTCAGGAGCTGCAGAAGTCTGCTGAGCGAGATCAAAGCGAAGCCCAGCACCTCCGCGAAAACATTCCCCTCCACCTGCCTAAACCGACTCGGAGCTGGTACGTGGTGTGTGAGCGTGGACATGTTGCATCCTACAGCTCCCATCCTTTCCCCAGGAGCTAACTCTGAACTTTTAGGACCCTGAGGCTCTTACGTATTGATTTTGGAGTTTGCTCCTGATTTTTATTTTATTTTTTCCCATTATTGGAAACAATAATGGGGAAAAAAAATGGGAACAACACAGAGCAGAGCTTCTGTTGTCACAACTTCGTGTACCAGACGTTTCGGGAGTCCAGCAGGTGGCACTCACCATCCTTAACACTGCAGAGCTGTCCCGAGTTTCCTTGCTCCAAAAGATTAATGGCTGAGTCAGGCTTCCCAAGGCTTGAACTCGTCTCGAAGTGCTTTAAAGCTGCCCGTTAGGCTGGAGCTCCGCGCTCTGCTTCATCCCATACGAATCGAGGCCTCCTGTTCTGCGAAACGGGACGGGACGTTGACTTTTTAACTGCTTTGGGCTGCTTCCAATTCACCTGCTGGCGGCGAAACGAGGGGCCCTAATGAAGTCAGCTGAAGCACGCCGTTTGAAAAGGGAGCGTGTGCTGTAGTTATTTCTTTTTCCTCCAGGAGAGATCGTGATTTGTATTCACCCAGCCTCTCAGATGGCTCAGGGCTGTGAATAAACAGAAAATGTACTGGTGTTCCCCTTACTACTTAGCTGCTATTTATGTGCTTGATATTAATTAATTTTCCAGTATCGCTGGGCCGGCTGCGAAAAGCGAGGACCAAACGAAAGCTGCAGAACCTGAACATGCAAAAAAACCTGCCAAGGAGCCAAGATTTATTAAGGAAGCATCCTTAATAACCACGGAAGAGTTTGAAAGCGTTCCCGCGTGAGTGAACACCTTTTTTTCTTCCTCCCTCGCACGTCGATTTGGCCAGAAGACAGAGGTTTTGGGGAAAACGAGCTCTTGCAACTGACAGATGCGTTGAAATTTTAAACATTGCAGTGTGAAGCATCGTGGCGGTAGCTCCAGACGTGATTTTATGCCGTACGGCTACACAAAAAAAGCAAAAATGATGAAAAAGGCAGTTTTTAGTTGACCTTGACAATGGGTTTGTGAAAATATTGATTTTTTTTTTTTCTTTTTTTTCGATTTCTCGGTCTGTTTCGTGAGGGGTGAAGAAATCCAGCTTTCGGTGGGTTTACTCATTGGGTACTTCTGATGGAATTTAGGAAGGACAGAGCTGGACCGTGACAATTTTTGGCCTTCGTCAAGGGCCAAAGAGAAGCAGACGCAGCCAAATGTTGCTTTAACCCCCAGTAAAAGCCGTTATCTTCCCTGATAAACTCCTGAAGTGCTTCATTATCCTTAAAAGCAGAAGCTTTGCAGCGCTGCTCGCGCGGTCTTCGGCGGCTTCGTGGCTTTTTTGAGCTCTGCAGCAGGTATTTAACAAAGGCACGTGCTGTGTTCAGGCTCACGCATGAAGGATCTTGGATCAAACAGAGCAGTCTCGCACGGTGGGAAGCCTGCAAATTATTTTAGCCTTCAAATCCGTTCTTTTTTTTCTTGTTCTTTCTCCAAATTCTCACCGCCGAAGGCTTTTTTTAGCACGTGTGCTTTCATTATAATTCCCAGACAGTAACTTAGGGGAATATTTCTTTTAGCCTGAACGTTTTTTTTAGGGAGCTGGCCGTCAGGAGCTCCATCTCTTTTTTTTTCTAGCTCTATCTTTGTGGCAGACCACTGTTAGGCTGCTCTTTTGAAGAACGCAGCCCTCTGCTTTGGGTTTTGTACCTACGGATTCAAGGCAGAAACAGGTTTAGGGAAATAAATCGTGCCTTTCTGCTGCTGCTTCAGGGTGAGCTGGGGTTTGCTGGCTTTTTTTTAGGGTATTTTATTGATTGTGGGAGCGTAGGAACTCGACTACAGGTGTTTTAGACTTAATTCCGTGGTCTTCACAGCCTACAAATTCTCTTGGGACTTCATAAAAAGGCTGAGGGGTGCATAAAGAGCAAGAAATAGCAATTAAATGTCTAGAGGCCGAGTGATTCTGAGGTAGTAGGCTGTGTTACACCACCTGTGACCACATTTCAGAGGCAGTAGGGCTGCTTTTGCTCAAGAAGACTCAAGAAAGTGAAGTGTTTTTACCCAAATCGTTGCATCTCCAACTTTTTGGATTAACCAAAAGATCTCCCGAAAGTTTAGGGCCAGGATATTTATTTTTTTTTTAATTTCTTGATTTGGCTTTCTAACGTTCTTTCTTTCTGCTTCAAGATCTGTTATGGCTTTTTTTTTTTTTTTTTTTTCCTGCAGCGTTATTAAGCGCTCTAACGAACCGCCAGGTTTACTCATTAACACGGGGCAGCAGCAACTGCCTCGAACTAGGAGCAGCACGTTCAGTTTAGGCTGAATAAAGAGGAAAAAGAAGCGCAGAACTTCAAGTTTTTGACTCTCTGGCTGCTGACTTTGATTGATTGATTTATTTATTTTTAATTGCAGGTACATGAAAGGCCGCTTGACCTACGATCAAATCAACGCCGTCGTTCAAGATCTCAACAAGGCCGTGGTGGGCAAGTACAAGATCCTGCACCAGCCTCTGAAATCCATGAACGCCTCGGTCAGGAATCTCTACCACCGATTCCTGGGAGAGGAAACGAAGGACACGAAAGGTAAATCTGCTCTGATTCATTCTCAAAACAGGAAAAAAAAAAGAACAAAACCAGAACAAAACCCAACAGCTGCGGGCTTAGTGGGGTTTTCCCTTCACCCCCAGCACCTGGTGAGAGTCGAAATCAGATTTGGCCCCTTTAAAATCCCTACGGAGGCTCCTGCCGAGCTGAAATTTAGCAAAAAGAGGAAAAATTGAGCAAGCTGAAATTTAGCAAATCACTCCGGTTGAGGTGGCTTTGTGGAAGAGACAGGGCTGTCTGCAAATCTTAAAAAGCCTTCTCGTCTGCGAAGCACAGATGAGCAAAAACGCCCTGAGATGTCTTTGTCGCTCAGCTTACGGGCGAGCTTCCCCAAATCCACGTGGCGCAGCAAATCTCTCATCTTAAAAATCTCCTTTTTTTGACGTTCCTTTCCTCTGGAGAGCAACGCCACGCTGTCTGCCTCTCGATTCCTGCCCCGGGCAGAAGGCAAGAACGCTCTCCCTTTTAAATATTCTTGGGTTGGGTGGGTTTTTGTGCAGCCCAGCTCTGCTCCGGTCTAACGGCGGCTCATTTTAGCCTGGAAATCCTCGCTTCATCTTCAAGTAAGAAGAATTTTGCCCTGAATTCTGGAAAAAAAAAAGGGAGAAATTGCATGCAGACTTTTTTTTCATAATATCACACTTCCAATGTTAGGAGCAACACGTTATTTCCCCCTTCCTGCTTTTCTGGGCGTTGCTTTCCTCGGAATCGGTCTGCTCCTGGTTTCAGGTGGCTCTTATTTTATTTTATTTTATTTTTTTGCTGTTTTTCCAGGCGAGTTTTTTGTCGTGGAGGCCGACATCAAGGAGTTCACCCAGCTGAAAGTGGACAAGCGCTTCCACGGGATCCTCAACATCCTGCGCCACTGCCAGCGGGTCAGAGAAGTCCGCGGCGCGCGCCTCGTCCGCTACGTCATCTGCTGAGGGAGCTTCCTGGATTCTGCTCACCCGAAAGACGTGGAGGGCAGAGAGACGAAGAGATTTTGTGTGTGGGCACTCCTCTGAAGCTCTCATTTTCGAAAACGCAATAATTCAGGACCAAAAAGTGTTTTCCAAGCATCTCCTCCACGTTCAGAGCAGCGATATCAAAGGGCCTTGAAGCGTTTTGAGTTTTATTTCTGGAAACCTGGGAGGCGCTGACGTCTCTTGGTACCTTACAACCACAAAGCAGCTGAAATTGGCACACCTCTAGTCGTAGGAAGCTGTAATCACCTTTTTAAGGTTAAATTCTCTGCCTGTTCACCTTCCTTTCGTGTTTACGAGGTGGAGACCGGAGTTACTACTCCGTAGAAACCCAAAAGAAGCACTGGGTTCTTTTTAATGCCTCAAACCAATTCCCAGATTTCCTTTCCTTAATCTTTTTATTTTAATTCCTATCCTAACTGTGCGTTTTGGAGTTCGAACAGGAAGATCTGAGGTGATTTAAACATTTCCAGACCGATGCTCGGGTAGTTCTGCTGCCCATATGGTTTTCATACTTCATCACACAGCCCGATTTTCTTTTTTTTGCTCAGACCAACACGCTAAAGAGCAGAACAGGAATCATTTTTTTCCCTTTCGTAGTGAAAACGTTGAATTACGTTTAAAAATACTGGCCAAACTCCACATTTTTCGAGTTTTTTGAAAGGTTGTGATTAATTTCAACTCTGTGAGTGATGGAAATTGCTTCGATAAGAAAACTTTTAGTCTTTTTTTCCTTCCCTGAGCCTCTATCTGCTGTTATCACGGCAACTATTTGAAAATCCTTCTGGTTTTACCCTGTCAGCTGACAATTTAATGAGCAAATGATACTGAACTCAGAACCTGGTCAATAAAGAGATCCTGGCGAGTACCAGATCACCTTTTCTGGTGTCTTTTGCTCTGGGATGTCGTGCTCCGAGCTGCTGTCTCTGTGTAGTGTCCGATTTTATTTCATCTTCGGCATAGGAAGATGTGCAAAATGAGAATTTCTCTTAATTTCTGTAACTTTTCTCTTCATTTACAGCATGTTGATTTAGTTTCCTGGGTGATTTATATTGGGATCGTGCAGCTTTAACTTGAAAAACGTGGGGAAGAAGTAAAAAAAAAAGAGCCTGCGTTGCCCCAGGTGCTCGCCACGCTCCCGTCTCCTTCCTTGAACACCACGCTGGTGTTTCCAAACTGTTTTTCAGACGGCGTTCAGCTCTGAGTCACCTCAAAACCCGGCTCTCCAGCTCCTGCCGCCGTGCTCTCGCTTCTTTTTCTTTGGCTGGCGTTTCCCTTCTCTCCCAGCAGCGCGCAATTGGCAATGGTGTTGCGCAGCGCGACGCGTTACTAATACTCCCCCAGAATTTAGCGATCTCGCAGCTTTCCAGTGCGGGCTTGTCCTCCTCCTCCTCCAAACATCAGCTTCTGTTTTTTTTTTTTCCTCTTTCTGATGCTTCATCTCCTGCAAACGAGGAAATTAAAGCCGAAGCACCGCGCTTTTAATTAATTTTTAATGGGTGAGAAAGGGATCGCACGTTCTCGCAGCCTTCAGTGAGAGGAAGGACTTGGAGAGAGCAGTTTTAGCTCAGAAAGCAAAGCAAAAAGGTCTCACGGGCGCACACGCCTTCCTCGAGTGACTCTCAGAAGTGTTTTTTGCAGCTTTAAGGGGATGCTGATAGTGCCAGGATGCTACTTGGCTCCGGCTGCTTGGTCCAGTGCTGCTGGGATGTGGATGTCCCCTGGATTGTGATTATTTCCCGACACCCAAATATCCACACCACAAAATAAAACCGATGTAGGCACCCCCAGAGAACAACAGGTGGAGTTGTGAGCCCTGAAAAAAGGGAAAAAAAGCTTATTTTAATCATTAAAATGAACACCTTCTCATCTAGATCCCTCCTACCTCGTATGATGGTGGTGGGAGCTCAGCGCCGGGTTTTTATTTTGCTCCCTGCTGTATTTAAGCAATTATTCGTCATCAAGTTTTGCTTTTATAAGAATTTTCCTTGATCATTTTGGTTCTTATCGTAGCAAACCCCTTAAGGTGTGTTACCTGAAACCAAAAGCAGGAGCTGTGCTAAATTTGGGGCTCGTGTGTGACCACCAGGAGAAGATACCAGCAGCTGCAGAGCTTAATAATTAGGCTCACCGTTTTCCACAGCGAAGCACGAAGCCTAAACGGGGCCTTCTTACGAAACAGCTGATTTTTTTAATAAAAAAAGCAGCCTTTAAATTGTCGTACGGCCTTTTCCTGGGAATTGGGATGCCAATTAAAACGGAGAACGGCTTTTAAAAATAGAGCTGAGGAGGGTGATTCATTTCGCTCGCCCGGCCGCGCTTCTTTCGAGGCGGTTTGTTTGGGGGAAAACAGCCGCGAGCAAGGGTGGCAACGATTCAAGTGCGTTTCTATTAAATAGTCTCTATTTTCCTGGTTAAGTCCTTTTTTTTTCTTTTCGTGGTGTGTATAAGGAGGAGAAATCAGAGGCAGACAGAGGCTGAGCTGGCCCGTGGGGGTGTGGCGGAGGAGACCTGGCCAAAATGAAGAGAAACCAGAAGGGCAGGGCCAGCCAGTAAGGTTTGTAGGGGCAAAAAGAAAGGAATTGGGGTTACTTAATGTAAAAAAATGAGGATTTAAGGAGAGACGGCGCTGCTGGAGTCGTCTTTTCAGCCCTCTAACTTCAAAATCTGCCCCTCAGCCCTTCCACCCAGAGCTCTGGGCATCCCGTCCTGCAGCGAGAGTTTGGGGATAGCCCCAGAGGCAGAAGCAGCCCCCGTGAACCTTTCCCGTCTGTCTCATTCCTGCGCGACCCAGTTGGTGTTTGCCTTGCCGGCGATAATGACTCCGAAGTATGTAATTGCTAGACAAATGTTTAACGAAGAGCGCTTTTATCGCCCGTCTGCTTCCATCTGGAAGCGGCGTGGTCGCGGCTGCAGGCTTGGCAGCCTCCGGGGAGGCTCCGGTGGCCTCATCCTGCAACCATCTCCCATTTCCAGCTCCTAACAGGATTTTTTTTTCCCCCTTTTTCCCTTCGGGTTAACCTTAAAACGGAGGCAGCATCCCTCTGCACCACCAGCGCCCCAAACCTCCCCCGCTTCCAGGCACTGAGGGGTCTTCCTCGCCTGCTTTGGCCACCAAATTCTCCACGTTTTGACCCAAAAAACACATCCTGGGCTTCCCAGCCTGCGGCCCCTCTCTTTTTCTGGCTCCGTACGGGTACACCCAGAAATCTGCTTTGTATTTTCTTCTTTCTCCTCGATGATTTCGCCCGGGCTGCTCTCGCTGTGCTTAATATCACCCCAACGGCTCACTTCTGTCAATTAGCTTGATTAATGACAGCCCAAATACAAAGCTCCCGGCCTATCCAAGCCTTTTTATTAATTATTTTTTATTTAATTCCCATTAGAATAACACACTTTTTTATTTTCTCTTACCACAGCCAAGCTTTTGTCTCAGATATTAAGCAGGAGTCGCTGCTTTTCCAGGATGTGCACCCCCCAAAAATGCACACGGAGGGCTCGTGCCGATGAAATAAAGAAAATTTTTGCCAAAAACATCAAAATACGGATTAATTGGTTGCCTGTCCTATAGGACCCTCCTGAAATCTGCAGCGGGAGAAGAGTGGGAAGAGAGAGAGAGAGGAGAACGATTTCATCTAGTTTTGTTGGTGTTTTTTTTTTTTCCTTTGCTTTGGCAGTTTTAGGTCAAATTAATGAAGCAGAGGGAAAACAAAACCAAAAATACATAAACCTTTAAGGAAATTAATGACAAACTGGTGGCAGTTTGGGATCTCGGAAGCTTTGCTCTCGAACGTTTTTGCTCCTGGGTCGATGGATGGAGCAGGGATGTGATGTCCTCCGCCGCGTCACCCAGCCCTGGGCTCAGTTCCCTTAGGGCCGTTTTGGGGTCAGGACAGCTCGTGGGCACTCCTAGCAGACCGGGGTTTGTTTGTTCTGGGCCGATTTGCTCTATTTTTAGTCAAAAATGTGAGAAGTATGTGGGTGATGACAAACATAATTTGCAGCTTAATTAATGATGCAGCTGATGGAACAAAATCGGGCGGCGAGCTGGAAGTGCTGAGGGCAGCTCAAATTTGGTGAGCAGCGGGAACGTGTGGGATACGAGAGGCGAGAACCCCCCTTTGCTGTAAATGTAAATTTTCTTGCTGTAAATGCTGTGATTAGACAGTAAAAATGCCCCGCCTAGAAAAAAGGACGCCTCCGCCATCATGAGGAGGACGCCTCCGTCATCATGAAGAAAACGCCTCCGTCATCATGAGGAGGACACCGCCGTCATCGTGAAGGAGACACCATCACCGTGAGGAGGACGTCTCCATCGTCGTCTTGAGGAGGACGTCTCCGTCATCATCATGAGGAGGACGCCTCCGCCATCGTGAGGGGGACGCCTCTGTTATCATGAGGGAGACACCTCCATCATCATGGAGGACACCTCCTTCATCGTGAGGGAGACTCCTCCTTCATCGTGAGGAGGATGCCTCTGCCATCGTGAGGGGGACGCCTCCATTGAGGGGAGGCCCCATAAACGTGTATAAATCTCTGAGGGGAGGGTGTGGGGAAGATGGAGGCGGGCTCTTCTCAGTCACACGCCATGACAGGACAGGAGGGGCACAAACTGAAGGCCGAGAGGTCCCGGCTGGATATGAGAGGGATTTTCTGTGAGGTGACAGAGCCTTGGGACAGGCTGCTCGGGGAGGTTGTGGGGTCTCCTTCTCTGGAGACACTCAAAATCAGTGGCGGCCATCCCATACCTCATGGGAGGAAGCTTTGAGGGGGGACATTTTGTCACGGGGGGGCAGCGATGGGACAAGGACTTCAAACTGGGAGGGGGAAATGGAGGCACGGGGAGGGAATGCTGAGGGCGGCTGCCCCGAGGAGCTGTGGGGGCCTCGTCCCTGGCAGCGCCTCTGTGGTGGGAGGTGGCACTGGGGTGGCACTGGGGGGGTGTCACTGGGGGTATTTCTGGGGGTGTATCACTACGGGGGTGTCACTGGGAGTATCACGGGATGTCACTTGTGTGGTGACACTGATGTGGGGGTGTCGCTGTGGGGGTGTCACTTGTGTGGTGGCACTGGGGGTGACACCCGGGGATATCACAGAGGGTGTCACTGTGGGGATGTTGCTGTGTGGTGACACTGATGGGTGTCACCAGGGGTGTCACTGTGGGTGTCACTGGAGGTGGCGCTGGGGGTGTCACTGTTAGTATCACAGGGGTGTCACTGTGTGGTGGCACTGGGGGTGGCACTGTGGGGATGTCGCTGTGTGGTGACACTGATGGGGTGGCACTGGGGGGTATCACTATGGGGGTGTCACTTTGGGGGTGGCACTGGGAGTATCACAGGGGTGGCACTGTGTGGTGGCACTTGGGGTGGCACCAGGGGGTATCACAGGGGATGTCACTGTGGGTTGTTGCTCTGTGGTGACACTGCCGGGTGTCACTTTGGGGGTGTCACTTTGGGGGTGTCACCGTGTGGTGGCACTGGGGATGTCACGGGGGTGTTGCTGGGGGGTGTTGCTGTGTGGTGCCACCGACGGGGTGTCACTGGGGGTGCCGCTGTGTGGTGGCACTGACGGGTGCCACTGGGGGTGTCGCTGGGGGTGTGTCGCTGTGTGGTGACACTGCCGGGTGTCACGGGGGGGCTACCACCGGGGCTACCACAGGGGCTGCCTCAGGGCTTGCGTGTGTGGAGCGGGGAAGGGGGGGGGCGGCCCCGGCTGCCCGTGAGGCCCCTCCCCGGCAGGTGGCTCCCGCGCGGCGGCTGAGGCCGGGGCTGACGTCAGCGGCGGGGGCGGGCGGCGGGTGCCGGTGCCGAGCGAGCCCGGCTTCATCCTCCTCATCCTCCTCCTCCTCCGTCTTCACCCTCCTCATCCTCCTCCTTCATCTTCGTCCTCCTCATCCTTCATCCTCCTCAGCCCCGCGGCCGCAGCCGCCTCCCGCCGCCCCTCAGGGGGCTGCCGCCTCACGGCGAGGCCCCCCCCCCCCTCCACACACACACACACACCCAGGCGAGGAGGTCGGGGGCGCCTCAGGTCTCAGCCTTTGGGGACAGCCCTGGGGACAGCCGGGTGCCACCAAGCCCCTCGGAGGCCATCGCGGGAGACGGGAACGGGGTCGCCACCTGCCTCGTCGGCAGCGTGTCCGCCGTGGGGAAGATGTGAGGGCGAAGGGAGAAGCCCCTCAGCGTCCCCTCAGCATCACCATCACCTCAGCGTCCCCTCAGCATCACCTCAGCGTCACCGACAGCCTCCCAGGTAGGTGGCTGGAAGGGCTCAGCCCTCACAAGAAGAAAAATCCCAAGCAGGTGACCCCTGTTTAGGAAGGAGGACGCCAAACCAGCATCCCACAGCGTCTCCAGGTTGCAGGTTGGCTGCTTGACGCAGGTACTCCCTCCTTCAGCTCCCCTCTGAACCTAAAACCTAGCAAGGGAAGAGCTGCGCCCAGGCACCGGTGGCAGGAGCCATCGTTTTTATTCCTCCCGGGCCAAAATGTGGCGTTTTGATCCCAAATTAGGGCGAGATTTTTTCCAGGCAGTCCAAGGGGCGTTGGTGGACGTGATTCATTGCCCCGTGGTCAAGCGCCCGAACGCGTCTGGGCCGAGCCGTTCGCCCTGTGGAAGGCCCGGACGGGATTCGTTTCGCCCCCGTCACGGGGCAGGAGGGTGCCGCTCAGGTTCAGCCCCCGATATTTGTGTTTCGGAGGTCTGAATTTAAGTCAGGTGAAGCGTCTCTGCCACCGTGGTGGAAGAAAATCGCCCACTACATCTAGAGAGGGAAGGAGCAGGAGGCTCGAGGAAAAATGAGGAAAAAGCTGGAGAGCAGAGCCCAGGTGCTGTTTGGGGGGCGCTTCCAGGGATATTTGGGCATCTTTCTGGGCACGCAGCCGCTCTGGAGCACAAAACTTCTGCTGGGATGGGTAGGAGGACGGCCCTACTCTTCTACCAAGGGTCGGGAGCTTTTCCAAATCCCCCCAAAATCCCCCCCCAAATCCTCGTGAAGTGGGCTCAGCCTCGTGTCAGGTCCACTCAGGAGTCAGCCGAGAGCAACCAGCCCCCGCCTTAATAACCACCAGGGTCCATCTGTCCCTCTCCGGTTTGCGCAAACACGTCCTGGGTGGCACCTGATTTTTACAGCCGCGTTAATTACCTGGTAACTGATAGGCCCGGAGCAATTAGCTGGGTAAAGCAAGGGGAAAAAGCCCGATCACAGCTCGTGATTCAGAGCTCTGGCTCCCGAAACCCCCCCCTCCGCACCTGGGCGTCCCCAACCCTGAGCGCCATTTGCCGGGCAGGGTGGTTATGGGGGAAAAAAGGGGAAAAATGAGGCTTTTACCTGCCGAGGGGCTCCTGCTCTGGGAAAAAAAGAGTGAAAGAGTTTGGGCAGCGTGATTATTTTTTATTTTTGTCCCCAGCATCGCCGTGGCAGCTCCCTCCACCCAGGTTATTTGGGGGGAGAAGTCACTGGGAACGCGTTCTGTTTTCCCTCGGGCTATTTTAGGACCAGGACTTACATTTTTTTTTTTCTTACAATTCTCCGGCTTGCCAGTGTTGTTTTTTTTGACAGCGCCAGCACAGTTCGTCCCCGGCCGCTTCATTCGGCTGCTGGAACCCCACAAAATGCACAACTTTTTCCCCAAAATGATGAGAGCTGCAGGTGAGGGACCCCAAACTAACGCTGTGCGTGGATAGGAGAGGAACAAGGATCAGTGGGGTCGTTTTTGGGGCACGGTGCTCTGCCCCGTGTAATTTTACTACCCGGTGTGCGTGCTGTTTCTGCCTCCTCCTCTGGGGCAAATTCCTGCTGTGGGCTGGAACGAAAAACCTCCGGGGCTATTCCTACCTTGCTGTTTGATTTTTATTTTGATTTTTTTTTATCCCCTTCCTGCTTTTATTTATCTCGGTTTGGCCCCGCCGGCGATAACGCAGGCAAAGTCCTGACCTGTGGCATCTTGGCGAGCGAAGGGCTCGCGGACGGGGTGCGGGCGAGCGCCGTTTATTTATTTCCTCTCTCTTTTTTAGGGGCCCGCCAGTGTTTGTTCGAGGCATCAGTAGCTGCTCCCCGGCTGGAAACCGCAGGGCCCAGGGCGGTTTTGTGTGCTCGGACCCGCTGGGAAAGCTTTCCCTCCCCTCTTGTCCGTGCTCAGCCACTCGAAGCCCCGGCCACGGCTGATTTAGCAGCGCCGGGGGCAGCCCAGCGCCGTTTTGTGCCCCGTTTAAAAATCCCAACGGTTTCCATTTGCATCCTGGCAGCCAAAACATCTGAAAAAGATTATTTTTTTGGGGGAAAATAAGCGTGTGGTGGACTCCTGAGGAGGTTACGTGGCTCTCGGAGACCTCAGGTAGCCGTGCTCACGAGAGCTTCATATTTTTCAGTCCCTGGTGCCGGCCCCGCTGTTAAATCTCTGCTCCCGTCACTGCCGAGATGTAAAAAGCCGCCGGATCCGGCCCCTTCCGAGCGTTTTCAAGCGAGAGATGGCTCTCAGCCTCCTTTAATTAGCACCCGTGGTGCTCCCTTAATAACAGCTGGCTCGTTACAGCACTCGAGCTTTAATGAATTCCCCCTGCTAAGGGAACCAAGTCAGCCCTCAACCTAAACTGGGGCGTAAATAAATCAGACCCGTTCATTTTATCGTGCTTTTAGGCAGGTTTTCTCGTGCTCTGAACCCAAAATGGGGAAAAGCGGGCTGAATTTTTTTTAGCTGGGGCTTCTCGGGCTCTGGTTTTATTTTTTTGTCTCGTTTTCCGTGCCCCCGCCAAGATGTTGCCGGGACAAAAGTGCAGCTACCGTGCGCGCTTATCAGCCAGAACTTTCCTCCCTCCCGGTCTTACGCGGCGCATTTTCCCTTTTCGGCGCCTCCAGCGCTTCACTAATTATTAATAATGAAGCTGACGAAGCAAAACTGAGGGTTTCCTTCCACGCCGGGCGCAACGAACTTCCCAGGCTCGGGGTGCGGGGGCCGAGCTGGCACGCGGATCTCCCTTGTGCCGCTCCGAGCTCTTCGCTCTCCGTCGAGCTGGGGACAGCACGAGTCGCCCATCTTAATGAGGACGCTCTCCTCCTCTCCGGGAACACGCCGTCCCGTTAGCATTTTCGCAGGGGAAGCGTTTTGAGGCTCTTCGGGGCCGGGCTAGCAATCCTCCGGAGCGATTAGCCCAGCTGCACGGAAGAGGTGGCGGTGCCAAACTT
The DNA here is from genome assembly GCF_964211825.1 of Aythya ferina. Taxonomy (NCBI): domain Eukaryota; kingdom Metazoa; phylum Chordata; class Aves; order Anseriformes; family Anatidae; genus Aythya; species Aythya ferina. The sequence goes on along the minus strand of NC_140313.1, from coordinate 1,961,975 downwards.
CCAACCGAGCTCCGGGGCTGACATCCGAGCTGCAAAACCCTTTTTTTTTTTTATCTCCTTCCACCAGGAGGAAAGCTTTTACGCGGGGTTTGGTGGTGGTTTTGAGCGAATTCATCTCTTTTTTTTTTCAATTCCAGGAGCAGGGCTGAGAGCTGCCCAGCGCCGCGGACGATTCTTGGACTTTATATCCTCGCCGGCCCTAAAGATCAAGGGAAAAGACGCGCGAGGTGCTGGGAATGCACCCGTGGAAACGTCCAGCGGGGAAAAAGTGAGGTTCGATGCACGTAGCTGGCTGGAGAAGCTCTGTGGAGACCCGCGGGCAGGAGGAAGGCTGCGGGGCAGCGGAGGGGCTATGGGGGCGCGCCGGGCTCTGCCCCGCTGCGGGGACATCGGTGCTGGCTGCTTGCCCCGGGACTGAAGCCTTGGGGACGTCGGGCAGCGCTTCGGCACGGCCCCGGAGGCTTCGGTGAAGGACGAAGAAGCCATGGCCGAGAAGTGCGACTGCATCGCCAGCGTTTACGGCTACGACCTGGGCTGCCGCTTCGTCAACTTCCGCCCTTTGGGTTTCGGGGCCAACGGTTTGGTCCTTTCGGCCCTGGACAGCAGGAGCTGCCGTAAGGTGGCGGTGAAGAAGATCGCCATCAGCGACGCGCGGAGCTTGAAGCACGCCTTCCGCGAGGTGAAGATCATCCGGCGCCTGGAGCACGACAACATCGTCAAGGTGTACGAGGTGCTGGGGCCGAAGGGGAGCAGCCTGCGGGGGGATTTCTTCAAGTTCAACGTGGTTTACATCGTCCAGGAGTACATGGAGACGGACCTGGCTCGCCTGCTGGAGCAGGGGAAGCTCGCCGAGGAGCACGCCAAGCTCTTCATGTACCAGCTCCTCCGGGGCCTCAAATACATCCACTCGGCCAACGTGCTCCACCGCGACCTCAAGCCGGCCAACATTTTTATCAGCACCGAGGACCTGGTGTTGAAGATCGGTGATTTCGGGCTGGCCAGGATCGTGGACCAGCATTACTCCCACAAGGTAGGCGCCGAGAAATCGAGAAATCGCCGCGGCCTCGCCCGTTGACGCCCTTCTTCTCGTATAAAACACCAGCTGCCCTTTATCCCCACAGGAAAAGCGCGTGAAAGGGTTCCTGCTTCATCAGCAAGTGGTTTTTTTTTATTGTTTTGGGGTTTATCCTCACCTCTGCGCCCTTGCAGGGCCGGGGAGCTTGGGGTGCGGCGCAGAGCTGCAGCTCCGCCAGCCGTCAGTGGCAGAAATTGCAGCCTCGAGGGATGAGGAACCGAGGAGCTTGTGCTGGGTGCTGCCCAGCTCCTGATTTGGGGGCGCCTGCTACTTGCCGTCGCAGCTTTTTGAGTGCAGAACGCCGGATTTTGGTGCGCTTGGATGCTCAGGAGAGGGGCTGAGGGGCTGAGCCAGATCCTGAATCTCAGTGATTCTCCAAATGAGGCGAGCCCTCGCTCCCTCCTGCACTCGATTTTCTTCACTTTTCACTTTCTTCACTCTGATATTTGGGAGAGCTTGACGCTAATCCTACCCACAGCAGGTTTCTCCCTTTTTTTTTTTTTTTAGGTCGTTTGAGTAGTTCTTAGGAAGCCTTCGGAACAGAAGCAGCAAAACGAGGCTTGAAAATGACCCCCCAAAAAAATGGCACGGGGGCAAACCTTGGGCTTTTTTTTGCATTCCGTCACGATTCCCTCTCTGCTCTTCCAGGGTTACCTTTCGGAAGGCTTGGTCACCAAGTGGTACCGCTCGCCTCGCCTCCTCCTCTCGCCCAACGACTACACCAAAGCCATCGACATGTGGGCGGCCGGCTGCATCCTGGCGGAGATGCTGACGGGGAGGATGCTCTTTGCAGGTGGGTCCCCATCCGTTTATTTCATTTTTTTCCTCTTGTTTTTTTCCTCCTTCCTCGTGTGTTTGGAGCCACGGAAAGCTCTGATTTGGGGAGATTTGGATGCGGCGTTCCTCTTTTATCGGAGTTTAGGAATAGGTGGGGAAATAAAAAGATTGAAAGCCCAAATGTTCCTAAATCTGCCAAAAAAACGCGTGGAGGTGCAGGCATCGCAGCCCAAAAATCCTCCGCCTCTTTCCCTCCGGGATTTTGGGCGCCTCGGCTCCCCAGCTTTCTCTCTCTGCCCCGTTCAGGGGGACACGAGCTGGAGCAGATGCAGCTGATTTTGGAAACGATCCCGGTCGTCCACGAGGAGGACAAAGAGGAGCTGCTCAAGGTGATGCCCAGCTTCATCAGCAGCACCTGGGAAGTGAGGAAGCCGCTGCGCCAGCTGCTCCCCGAGGTGGACAGCCAAGGTAAAAACCCAATTCTCGTTACCTTAACGGGCCTTGAAGGGACTCTGCCACGCATGAGACTTAAATCAATAAGAAATACATCTTTAATGGCAGGATTTCAGCTTTTTTCTGTAGCCTGCATAAAAGGAATCAGCAAAAAAATCCCTATAAATCCCGTGTTTAGGTTTAATTCTAGCTGCTTTCGTTGCACTGAATTTCTGCTTTCGTCATCGCTCTCCGCGGTCTTTCAGAAATAATTTCAGACGCCCAAGCTTTCTGAAATTTTAACTGATTTAACTAATTTTTTAAATAATTTCATAGCCTTTGTCGTGCCGAGGACTTAGCCACGTCACCCCGAAGCAGGCAGGACGAACGTGGCCGCCTTAGACCGCCGACAGGACTTGCCCTTTAATTCCTTCCTTCCTTCCTTCGAGGGGGTTTGGGGTTCCCGGAGCTGTTCGTGGACCGAAAGCGAGCGGTGCTTCTGAGGATTTGAGGGTGTTTGCTTCTGTGTGATCCACAGCTCTCGATTTCCTGGAGAAAATCCTGACCTTCAACCCCATGGATCGCTTGACGGCCGAGATGGGGCTGCAGCACCCTTACATGAGCCCCTATTCCTGCCCCGAGGACGAGCCGGTGTCGCAGCAGCCGTTCCGGATCGAGGACGAGATCGATGACATTTTACTGATGGAAGCCAACCAGAGCCAGATGGCGAACTGGGACAGGTACAGTGCCTGGGGGCACTAGAGGGCTGCGTTAAAACATATCTGAGTTGGGTTTTAAATGGGTTGAAACCTCTACGTGGAGGGTTAGAGCAGATTTTCCCTGTCCTAGATGAACAGCCCGGTTAAAAAAGTCCTTCCCGGGACTGGTGCAGCTGGGACAAACCCAGTAGCCACGACTTACCCACCTCGTGTCTTTCCCAGGTACCACGTCAGCCTCTCGTCTGATTTGGACTGGCGGCACGATAAATATCAGGAGATGGACGAGGTCCAGCGGGACCCGCGGGCAGGGTCGGGATCCATCGCCGAGGAGGCGCAAGTGGATCCCCGGAAATATTCGCAGAGCAGCTCGGAGAGGTTCCTGGAGCTCTCTCACTCCTCCCTGGACCGCGTCTTCGACGCCGAGTGCGGCAAATCCTGCGATTACAAAGTGGGGTCGCCCTCGTACCTGGACAAATTGCTGTGGAGAGACAACAAGCCCCACCACTACTCGGAACCCAAGCTGATTTTGGATTTATCCCACTGGAAACGAGCGGCCATCGCGCCCGAAAGCGAGCTGGCCCTGGAGGAGGAACCCTCCAACCTCTTCCTGGAGATCGCCCAGTGGGTGAAGAGCACCCAAGCGGGGCTCGAGTGTCCCGCGACTCTCCCGGAGCTTCGGGAGCCGTCTCCTCCTCCCCACCTCCGCCAGGAATCCGAAGAGGTGAGCGCCCAAACAGACGCCGAGTTTAATTTGGACGTCTTCATCTCCAGGGCGCTGAAACTTTGCACGAAACCCGAGGAGCTGCCGGACAACAAGCTGAGCGACATCAACGGGGCCTGCATCTCCGAGCACCCCAGCGAGATGGTGCAAAGCCAGGTGTACCAGAAGGAGCGCTGGTGAGGAACCCCGGCTCCTGCCCCTCCTCGAGCCCTTTTTTACGCTGCTCCGAATGCCTTTTTTTTTTTTTTTTCCAACCGGGTTTTTCCGACCCCTTTTGATGCCGAAGAAGCGCATCGAAGGGGATCACCAGGCGTGAACGGAGTCTTGAGTTTCTTCCACTGCCTTAACAAGCTTGCCTTGCAATCTCTGCGACCTGTTTGCAGCTTCGACGTACAGCCGAGAGGCGCTGGTCCACGCTAAGTTTGCAAACAGAGGTCGAATCGACTTCTTCTCCTTCCTTTTTCCATAGCATCTGAAAACGACGAGGGCAAAAATCAGCTTTTTATTCTGGTCAGGTCCTCTCCCGGGGCGACGGCTTCCAAACTTGGAGCTCGCGTGAGGCAGAAAATAACCCCTCAAGCACGTCGACGGTGAAGGAATTTGACCACTCGGGATTTTATTTTTCTTTTCCCCGACGGGAAGATAATTTTATTATTTAATTTTATTATTATTTTTTTTTTTCTCCTCGTTGGGTTTCTCCTTCCCGTTGGAGCCGGGTGCTTCTGAACTCTTTCGGAGACACCACACCGGCGGGCCAACAAGCGTGGTTTGTAAATAGACACGGACACGAATGAATCCACTCGAACTTCTCTTTTCGTTCACACTTAACGAGCACCTTACTAATGAATCAGCCAACGAGGGGTTTGTCTAGGGAGGAGTTGTTCTGTACTTCTTTTTGACCAAACTCGGCCGTTTTTTAAAGCAAAAACCTGTAAAGAGCGGAGAAAACAGCCTCCATTCGTGCTGCTGTTGGGGCGCTGTGCCTCCCCGGCACGGTGGCTCGACTTTCGTTTGTAAAAGAGAAACTCCTGTATTTAAACCTCCAAGGTCCGTATTTAACTATCGCTCCCCAACCAATTATTTCTCCCCTTTTAACTCCTAAATGCTCTGAGCTGTGAAGAAAACGCGTGCGAGACTCGGGGGAAGGACTAACAGCAGCGCTTGCTGCGTTAACCCTGGTTTCTCTTCCTCGGGGGGAGGATTTAGGGACAGGTTTAGGTGTAGGAGAGCTTTTTCTAGCGCTTGACAAGCCAGCAAGCTGCTTCTCCTCGTGAAACCCTCACCTTACGCTGCCCGGATCCGCTGCTGCTCCAGCGAAACGGGTGAGACGGGCGGGAGGCAAAGCGGCCTCCGCTCTTCGGAGGTCCCCGGAGGACGTTCAGGCTGCTGCCCTGCAAAAAAAAAAAAAAAAGAAAAAAAAGAAAAAGAAGAAAGGAGGGAGAGGCAGAGGGCCGGGTTTGCAGGGCGTGCGGCGATTTATATACCTCAACTAAAGCTCAGCACTTTTCAGCTCCGGGGTGAAGGGATCCGACCGCCTCGGTGTTTCGTCCCCGTGGGAGATCAGAAGCCTCCTGAGCACAAACCCCGGCGCCGGGGAGCGAATTTCAACAAATACGGTGATTTCTGAAAAAAAAAAAAAAAAAAACAATTAATAAATAAATTATTCCGTTGTCTCTCGGCTTGCAGCAGAATAGGTGGAACAAAAGGGTCTGGAAAGGGTTGCTCGGATTAATCGTAGAGGGCAAACAAGCAGGCGCTTTAGGAAGTTTGTGTGAATTTTTGCTTGGCTTCGGAGAGAATAAACCCAATTACAGCTTGGACAGGACAGACTATCCCTAAAAACTATTTTTTCCCCCCTTTTATTTTTTTTTTAATTAAAAAACGTGTCGCAAGGCCTACGGTGTTCGATTTTTTCTCCCCCTGCCATTTCTCCTCCGCTGTAGGCTGAGGTTTCACTGCAAAAAAAATGCAGTTCGTGCTCGGTGCTTTTTTTTTTCCCATTTTAGATCAGCTGAAGGAGCAATCCCAACTGGTAGCGAGCGGTCAGGAGAGGGCAGTGCTTACCCTCTGTGTTTTTCTGGCTTTGTGCTCGACTCCGCACAGCCTCAAATCCATAAGTGGACGCTGCAGAGCTCCCGTTACGCCGGCCAAATGTCAGTCTATCGCCCACAGATGCAAATTTCCAGGTTAATATTAACAATTAGCAACATCTAATCATTAACAGTTTATTCACGAGGTGCCTGTTTGAATTGCAAGCCTGAATTTTAGGGCTGTGGGGCTCGGCTGACCCCAAAAGTACGGCACATCTGTGAGGTTGTGTGGGTCCTCAGCCTGCAAAGAGATATTTTTACGCGAAGGAAAAGCTCGCAAAAAAGCACCAGTTGCGAATTTGAGCCTAACCTGAGCCCTCAGCCTAAAAACCCGCCTGTTATTTTTTTTTTTTTTTAATTTTAATTCCCATTAAGAATGGGTGATATAAAAAGCCAAGAACATCGAGTCCAGCTCTGGTGCTTGCGCTTTAAATAGGCTGAAAAAATGGAGCTGTTACAGAGCGGGCCGCCAAAACGATCTCCTGGATGGGGAAAAAAAAATAAAAAATCTTCCGTTTCATTTATCGGGGGGATTTGGGAAGGGGCAGTAAGGGAGATTACGGGGCAAATAAAAGAGGAAGAGTTGGATTTAGCAAAGAAAAACGTGCTGCTGGCCACCACGGAGGCGTGAAGCATGGTCCAGACCTTCTTCGGGCTATTCTTAGCCAGGCACAAAGCCATGACCTTGCACGGTATTTTAGCAATCTTCTTTGTTTATAGGCACAGCATCGCGTTATGGGGAAACGTTTCAAAGCCAGCACAACCGTGCTGACAGGGAGCAGGGGGATATATAGGATATATAATTCGCGACAAGCCTCAAAATCGTGATTAGGAGGCGAGGTTTCGATTAAGCGAGTGTCTTCTCTGGAGATATGTGGTGATTCTGCCAAACCTTCTGTTTTAATGAAATGTGCGTGCGTTTTAACTGGTCCTGGGGGTTGGTTGGGTTGGGGGAAACCTTATTGAGACCTTATTGATCTCTGCAGCTGCCTGAAGGGAAGGTTTGGGGAGCTGGGGTCGGCCTCTTCTCACAGGTAACTGGCAATAGGACCAGAGGGAATGGCCTCAAGTTGTGCCAGGGCAGGTTTAAGTTGAAAATGAGGAGATTTTCTGTCAGAAAGCGTGGATAGGTACAGGGACGGGTTGCCCAGGGGAGCGGTGGCGTCCCTGCTGGAAGCATCTCGCCTCAAGTAACAACCCCGGGGGCCATCTTGCGCCCCAAAAACCCCCTTTTTGGTGGCTTTGGCTGTGCCTTTCCTTCCTCTCTTTCCTTCCTGGCCTGGCACCCTCAGAGCTGGGCTCCCCTTATGGCTGCCACAGCCATTTGGGGTCCCCTCCATGACCGCGTCCCCTCCCTCACGGGGTCCCCTCACAGCTCCCGGCCCCTTCCCGCCCTTTTCCCTCCGCGCCCCCTCCCCTCGCCGCCCCCTCCCCTCACGCAAGCCACGCCCCCCTTTCGGGCTCCTCGCCTCAGCGCCGCGCTCCCATTCGCTGCCGGCCCCGGCTCATTTGCATATTACCGGCCGCGCCCGGCCCGCCCTCCCTCAGCTCAGCGCGAGGAACCCCGGAGCAGCGAGCTCATTGGTGGAGCGCCGCCGCCCGCTCGAGGTTCCTCCCTTCTTATTGGCTGCGCGCGGTGTCAGTCACGGGCACGCCCCGCCCTCCGGAGTGTCCCTCCCTGGCGCAGCCCCGCCGGCCGCATTCAGTGGCGGGTTCCGAGGCGGGCGGAGCTCCGGCGGATGGCAGCTGCTGTCGCACAATAGGCACAGGTCCTCGGCCGGCATCGCTCGGAGGGCAGCAGGAGGAGGCGGACGGCGCTCCGGTAACGATTCTCCAATTGCTAGGAAGGCCTCCGGCCCTTTCCCAGCCCGTCCTTCGGGGGCCTTTTCTGCGGGGAGGCGGCGGGGCGGGCATCGCCTCAGCCGCGGGGGTAACGCGGGCAGGGGGCGGCCCCGAGGCCGCGTCCCCCCCCCGGGCACCTTCCCCCGGTTCCCCCGGGTCCACCCTGAGGCGAGGAGCGGCCGCTGCTTCCCGGCCCCAACCGGGCAGCGCCGCGGCTCCTCAGGAGGAAGCCGCCTGGCCTGCCCGGAGCCCTCTTCTCCCATCCTTTGGGGTTATTTTTTTTCACTTTCCGGCTTTTCGGGGATGAAGAAGCGGCGGGGCGAAGCCTCACGGGTCCTGCCAGGCGCTCACCACCGAGCGCTGTGAGGTGAAGGCTCCTCAGAGCCCCTCGGTCGTGGTGGCGGAGATGTCCAGCTGCTTAAATCCCCCTAAAACACCCACGGTGGCCACGAAAGGCCCATAAAGAAGCCAGCCCAGCAGCCTTTTGTGGTATCTTCACCTTCTTCCTTCCAAAAAGTTAGTGGCAAGCAGGATACATCCGCCGGAGCGATGCAAAGAGAGCCCCGCAAGCAACTCGTGGGTGGGCAGCCAGGAGCATCTCCTGCGCTGCTCTCCTGAGGTAAAAAGAGCAAAAACACGGTCCCGGCGTCTAATTTAAGGCAAAAAAACACGCCTCAGCCCGAGGACAAAGCCTCTGCTAACCCCCAGCAGCGGCGTTATGAGTCAGCAGTGGCAGCGCAGGCGACACTTGAAGGTTTTTTTTTTTCTCCTGCAAGCTGAGGAAGTGTTAAAACGCGCGGTAGGTGCTGGCCCTGGGTGCCTGCTACTCACGCTTTCATCCGTGCTGTAATCCTTTTCTGCAGCTTTTTTTTTTGCCACAGAAGGAACGCCTCAGCGTTGCCGGGGCTGCCAGCTCGTCGTCCGTGTGCGTATTTCCAGAATCCTTTTAGGATTTGTGGATTGATAATGATGATTTGTCAGTCCAAATGTAGTGCACGCCGAGGTTTGTAAGAGGTGGGCGAGTTTATGTGAGATATAACATCCACTAAAGGTGTTTTATTTAATAGCCAGCAGCCCCGATTCTCTGTTTGCTTGCTGAGTTACTTTCCCAGGAGGAATTCCCTTGTAGAAGCAGCAGGTGGTGAGGATATCCTTGTTCCTCCCTCAAATTATATAAAATAATCCATATGTTTGGAAAAGAGAAAGCAGACATCATAGATCCGCGTCCCTCTTCTCCGGAATAATGCTCCAGGAGCCTTCCCAGCAAGGCAAACGAAATAAAATCCAGGAAAAAACCAAATCTTTGTGGAGGATTAAGCCGAAAGTACCGCTCCTGCGGTTCCCACGGCTACAAGAGCGAGGATTTTGTGATGCTGAAGGCAAATCCATCCCCCGAAACGTCCAGAAAGCGGCTCTGTGATGCGTGCGGAGGGTTTTTACGAGGCAAGACTCCGGCGCTGAACGTTTCAGCCCCGTTTTCTGTTTGTTCTGCGGGCGGCCTGCCAGCGGCGCGGGCTCGAGTCGTTCAGATAACGCCGCGCTTTCTGCAAACAAGCCCCGAAGCCGGGTGCTGGATTTCTCTCCCTGCTTTTGTTTGCCGAGAGAGGGAATTCACCCTGGAAAGAAGAGGAGAAAAGGCTTGAGGGTGGCAAAGGACGCCTGCGGAGCGGGCAGCTGGCCGCTGGGCGTGGTAGCGGGGCCGCCTCCCAGTTCATCTGCAGCTCTCCAGGTGCCTGAGGAATGCCATTCGCTCGGCACCTTGCTGGAGACAACCACACCAGGCGTCCTGCTCGTTTTCCCCGCCAGCCTCAGGTCAGTTTAGGGGAGCCGCCAGCCTCATTCCCTGCTCCTTCCTCCTTTTTGGGGCTCTCCTCATCCTCATCCCCCACAAAACCCCTTCTGCGCCGCCGGAGAATGGGAAACTTCCTTTTTTTTGAAGCAAAACCCTCGCCGGGAGGCGCGTTGGGAGCTGGAATTTGCCTGATGGAATCCTTTTCGACTGCTTGAGCGTTCCCGGAGTGATGAAGGCGGCTGGGAGGGTGCCTGGTTTGTGTCACGCCGGGCTGGGCGAGGCCTCGGTTAACGAAGCAAAATCAAGCCCAGCTCGGCTTGATTAGAGACTTAATTGATGAAGTTAAGGAGGAATCCGGGCCACGAGCCTGTTTGCTCATTAGGTGCAAGGACGGGATTTCAATTTAATTAGAGGACGATAAGGTGCGGTGTTTGTCCTGCATTTTACTTCCTCATTTAGGGTATTTATTAGGGACAAATGAAGAATCCGGTTGAAGGGGGGGGCACAGCAGGTCCATATTTGCTCGCAGCAGCTCTATCGTGGCTTTATGGTGCAGCTAAAAGACGATAAGAAAGTTATTTTGCTCCCCTGGGCTGTTCTCGCCTCTCATCGTGCGCTTTCTGCGTTGGGAACCCTTCCCTTTTCTCCTCCCTGCCTGCCACGAGCCAATTTGGGGTTATCACTGGGGTAAATCCAGTGAAAGGCCTCGCTAAACACACACCTACTTCCCTTCCAACAGCCGGCGTGGGAACAGGAGCATCGATTCAGCTCTTTTCACTATCTCAACTTCTTTTTTTTTTTAATATTTTTTCCTCCTTTCCAGGTGCAGCACCCCCAGCCATGCTCTCCCGGATCAGGGCGGCCGCCGCTCCCTGCTCGCTGGCGCGGCGCGGGGCTCACACGAAAGAAAAAGGCAAACCCTTGATGTTAAACCCCCGGACAAACAAGGTCGGTGGCACCCCTGGCAGCAAATTTCTTATCTTCCAGCTCCTACCAGCTCGGCGGACCTTGTCCCGGGGTGAAACCAACCCCGGGGAGTTGGGTTTCGGACTTGGCAGGAGGGAATTTAAATTCCTGCCTCTGTAAAAAGCGCCAGCTCCTCCGTCCTGCTCCTGCCTTTTGCCGGGAGTTGGGCCGGAGCCATATCAACGCGAAACATCCCTGGGCAGGGGCACGCAGAGCATCTAAAAATAAGCTTTGAATGGAGCTAGCGGAGAGGGAGAGAGGCATTATGAAAATTCCCTGCGTTGGGAGGAACTCCTAACACCGTCCTTTTGTTGTTTGGTTGCTTTTCTCTACCAATTTCTCCCTCCCCATCCCCAGTTTCTTTATTTTTGCTGCCCCGAGGCAGAAATAATCCGAAAATATCAAACCAACTTGTAAACTAAAACCACTTCACCCCCCATTTTTAATACCCGTCGTTTCTCTTCTTCCCTATCCTCTGATTTTAGGCTTTTTCCCCCCCGTGATGCTTTTTTATTCCCAATTCACCCTAAACGCTCTCCCTGCCTGCTGCAGAGGTCGGAGGCCGGCTGAATGAAAGCGTGTCGGGGGCGGAGGGAAGAACAGAGGGGCGTGTTTCGTCCCCGATCAGATTAGCTCAAGAGTTTTCTGAGCTATAAACACTTCGCCGGGCCAGTGGAAATGATTTCGAGCCCCGTAAGCTTTTCCCAGCGCTGATTACGCAACGGCGTCGGGAGGCAAAAACAATAGGGCCGTTCTTATTGTTCCTCTGGTGTTAAATGTGGGGTTTTTACGTTTTATTTTGAAGACTGGAGCTCTCTGAGCACAGCACGGTGTTTTTTCTCGAGGGGGAAGGAAGAGCAGAGAGCTGCGTGTGATTTTTTTTAATTTTTAAGTGTCCCCGAGAAGCGATACTGAAGAAGGGGACATGAAAAACTTCCCGATTTGAAGCGTTTCTTGTCGGGGCAGCTCGGCAAAGGTCGCGAGCTATATCCGTAACGCCCTTGCTGCTGCAGCCAAACAATTGCAGGAGGCTCTGGAACTGCCCCGCTGCCATCCGTGGCTGTTTGAAATGTGCCACGATGTTTGATGGCTGGCGCCAGGGATTCAGGTGACACCTCAGTGGCTTCGGGGCCTTTTAATTCCGCTGTTGAAGCAGCGGTTTTAAACCTGTTGGGCGCTTGAAACACCCCCAGGTTCGGCGTTTTCAACGAAATCGAGTAATAAAGCTGGCTGGATGAAAATAAACCGGCTAATAAAAAATAAAAACCGGGTGTTTGCTGCTTCTGCAGCTTTTATCAGCTTCCCGGAGGCGTGCGTGCTTTCAAAAGGGGTTGAGCTGTGGAAGGAGATGGAGCTCTTTAATATATAACTCGTTTTTTTTTTTTATTATTATGATCTCCTGGTCGCAGAGGAGGTGTAAGTACCAAAGGTGCGCCCCCGTTTAACTGCCGTCAGCTCTTCTGCTCCCCAGGCACGGCGGCTGGGGGAGGGAAGGAAGGGAACCGCCTGGTTTCAGGGGTTTTAGGGCCCTAAAGGGGCTGCCCGATGGGTTTAGCAGCCCTCTTCTCGTAGCTTCAGCGTGGATTTCAAGGCGTAGCGATGGGAGGAGTGAGCAAAGCTTTTCCATGATAGCAAAATACCTTTTTTTTTTTTTTTTTTTTTTTTTTTTGCCGGATTTTAGCACGCGTGCAGCCTGGCTTCCTCCATCGCATCCCGCTGCTTCTGGAAAAAAAGCAAACAAACACAAAGATACGAAATGAGGTTGAAAAAGAGGAAAGAAATCCAAGAAATCCAATCCCTATTCTGCCCATAAACACAAACTTTGAAATCGTGGCCGAGATAGCGAATACACCTTTGATTCGTGCGAGCGATGAACTGCGTTCATTTGCTCCAAGGGATCCCTTGTGCAAGAGTGGACTTTGGGATCGAGCCAAAAGAAGCAGTTCAGGAAATGGGAAGTCCAGAAAGCGCTATAAAACGCTTTTTCTTTTGAAAACGCTTACGATTTCAAGGTTTATGACCCAGAGGTGAATGGTCTCCCGTTCACCTTTGTGCCTAGTGGGCAACAGGAATTCCTCTGGGCTGGTATTTATAGCGCCGCTTGCTCTTTGTAGCAGGAGTCAGCGATCCTAAAAAGCTGTTGGCGCTTCGTTGCCTTCCCTTTTTCCTCTCCCCCGTGGCAGTTCGTTGGTTTTGTTGCGATAAATTTGACTCTACGTATGAATTATTTCGCTGGGGGTCTTCGAGGCGTGCTGTTTCTTTCCCCTAGATGCGCCCGCTGCGTCGTCTGGGCCAGCTTAAAAGGGCTGCCTGCTTTTCCTGAGCTGCTGAGAGGATTGTGGAAATTAATCTGAGTGAAAGTCAGCGCTGAGTAGGCAGAGAAAGGACACCTCGCACCTGGGGGTGCTGCTTTTTCTTTTTTTTTTCTTTTTTTTCTTTTTTCTTTTTTGTGCAGGGAGCGAGCTGCAACCCCAAAGACAAAACACCCGGGTTTTTGCGTGCTCTGAAAAGAATTCAAACCTATTTTTTCTTTTCTCCTTCGTGTCCTGATCCTTTCGGCATCGTTTTTTTATGTTCCCGGAGCCTGAAGGGATGGGAGAAATGCCGCAGCTGTTTACCAGCTGTCCTTAGCTCAACGTCCTCAATTCATTTTCCCCCCAATTTTGTGTTCCGCAGAGAAGTGGTTGTTTTAGAGAAGAAATAAACTGCTGATGGCGATGAGCTCGGAGGCAGCGGAGGGAAAGGGGAAGAAAGTTGGGTTGCCCGTGGTTTCGTGCAGCTTAACGTTCCCAGGGAGTCCTTTCGCATCTCGTGCGAGGGATGTGGAAGTGAAACCGAAACAGATTTAGGAAAAAAAAGAATAAAATGGTTCACAAATCATCTGCAGACAATAGAAAAAAAAGGAGAAACTGAGCTCAGTATCGTCAAAACTATTCCACAGAAGGTTGTCAGAAATAAAATATCGTATAAATAATAATAAATAAGGTATTTTAGGGTCAAACGCTTTGCAAATCCAAGTCTTTGCGAGTATTTTTTGCAAAATAGCTGATGGGTTTTGTTTTTTTTCCTGGCAGAAATGGGATTTTTAATTTTTTTTTCCTCAATTTAGCTCTTCTGAAACGGAATTTGTGACAAAATGAGGCTTTTTGGTCGCCGAGTGTTACAGTCCCAAGGGATTGGGCACTGCCTGGAGCAAAAAACGAAGGATTTGGGTTGAAGTGTGATCTGAGCGGAATTATTAGGGTGATTCGGTCACTTTTTGGGGTCTGGAGCAGTGCAGATAAGTGGGAAAATGCAGATTCTTTGTGGCTGTGAGCGTAAGGAGCAGACTGGGTGACCTCCCCATGCTCTGGTCAACCCTTTCTTTCTGGGAAATGTTTCAAGAGCCAGCTGTGGTTTGAGTCCTAAACATCTGCGGTGGAATCTCGTCGCACTTCTCCCGTTTCACAGAGGGAAACGACATCTGGGAGAGGGCACCCGAGGACTCAGCGCGGCGGAAAAGCCGTGCTCAGGAGGGAAACCCACGCAGGAGAGCCCAAAATGCCCAAATCTGTGCCCTGGGGCAGCTGCTGCAGGGCACCCACCCCAAAATAGCTCTCCGGAGCCACCCTGGTGTGATAACATTTGGGATATTCCAGCCACGAACGTCCCGGGAGTGGATAATGGCAAAAAAATATCCAGGATAAATTGAAATGCTGGAGAAAAAAAAAAAACAGACAAGTTATTTCTGCCCTTTCTCTCTTTTTGTTTTCAGGGGATGGCCTTTACGTTGCACGAACGGCAGATGCTCGGCTTGCAAGGGCTTCTTCCTCCCAAAATAGAGACCCAAGACATTCAAGCCTTACGCTTCCACAAGAATTTGGCCAAAATGACGGACCCCTTGGAGAAGTAAGCGCCCCGCCGGCCTTCTTTTCTCCTGCAAGTAAATGGAAACGGCTGAAAATAAACATTTCGTGGCGTTAAATATCCAAAATAACCTTCTTCGGTTGTTTGTACCCCTCAGGTTGGATGAAAAAGTGTGTGTGGGGGGTCATTTGGTTCATTTATTATTTACTTGCTTATTTTTGAGTGCTTTTTTGCTTGGTGTTTAAGCTTTTTTGCTCGTTTCTTGTGTCAAAGAGCATGTTTTTAGCATCCTGGCACTGGTTTCGTATGTGTCTACGTGTATCCACGTGTCCAGCTTGAGCAGAAAAAGGAATTCCGTGAAGAAACCGCGTGAAGTTTTTGCTTCGATCATCTTCACCTTGTCTTAAATAAGCGTAAATGTAAAAATTGTTAAATCAGTGTTGTTTTTTTCTTGGTTTCAGGTATATCTACATCATGGGAATCCAGGAGAGGAACGAGAAGTTATTCTACAGGGTTTTACAAGACGACATCGAGCGGTTAATGCCCATCGTGTATACACCAACGGTGGGCCTCGCCTGTTCCCAGTACGGACACATCTTCAGGAGACCAAAGTAAGCACAGGAGATGGATAGCGCTGATATTTTTTGTTGTTTTCTGTTTCTTCCTTGAGGTTCCTGAGGATTTGGAGGCAAGAATAGGTTGAAAGGGATCTCTGAAGGCCAGCCAGCCTCACCTTTTGCTCAGGAAGGGTTTTTGCTCTTCACCTGGGCTCTTTTCTGCTTCATTGCCTCTCCTTTTCCCGGAGAGAAGCACTCCTGCAAAGTATTTCCTCTGTGGTTTTGTTCCAGAGCATCCAAATAACTGAACAGAAATGCATACGACAAATTGTCCTCTGAATATTTTGTGTCAGTGATGGCAACGCTTCAATTTTAATAAAGTTTTGCTGTTTAGAATCCAGTTTTACGAAGCAAAGTGAAATTTCTGATTGTCACCCATCAAATATTTCTTTTTTTTTTCTTTCAGAGGGTTATTTATTTCCATCTCAGACAGAGGTCACATCAGGTCCATTGTGAATAACTGGCCAGAGAACGACGTCAAGGTACTGCCATCGTGTGATTCTTCTTTCTTTTTATTATTTAATCCCAACAGGGCTTCTGGGCTAGCATTTGAGGGAAATCTAAGCGCTGAATAACGCGTCCTTGGCAGTCGTTTGAGGATGATTGCAAACCAGAGCTAACGAAGATAAGGCACGTCTTGAAGAGTTAAATCCTGAAAAAAATCCAGAAAAGAAAAGAAAATCCTTGCAATGTGTTCTTTGTTTAACCGTACAAATATACCTGATTATTTGCCTGGAAAAAAAAAAAACAAATTGTATCGCTATAAACTTTATAAAATTTCAGTAATCGTCGATAGCTTGATTTCTGTTTTTTTTTTCAGGCTGTTGTTGTCACTGATGGAGAAAGGATCTTGGGTCTCGGAGACCTCGGGGTGTACGGGATGGGAATTCCCGTGGGGAAACTCTGCTTGTATACGGCCTGTGCAGGAATCCATCCAGATAAATGCTTGCCTGTGTGCATCGACGTTGGAACTGACAACACAGTGAGTTGGACAAAGCTTTGCCTGAAACTTAGCGCTGTAAAAAATATCTAATTAAGAGCTTTTGGTGTTATAAGAGAAGATTTTTTATTTCAGCACCTGAAAACCGAACATTTGGAGCAAGGGGAAGCGATTTGGAGTCCAGTAATGTAAATAAAATGCCTATCCCAGAAAAACCGCAGTTAGTTTTTAACCGACCTCAAGCGGCAGCTGAAGTTCCTGAGCGTTGATACAGGCTGGAAGCAGATATGGCAGCCCTATAAATCTTTGAAAAGGGTGTAAAATGTGACCTCTGGGAAATGAATTCCAAGGAAGCGATTCACCCTGCTGCTGTGCTCTTTTTCAGACCCTCTTAAAAGATCCGTTTTACATGGGCCTGTACCAAAAGAGGGATCGCTCGCAGGTCTACGACGACCTGATCGATGAGTTCATGGAGGCCATCACAGACAGGTATGACCCCGAATATTCTGCATGGCCAAAAGTGCTGGCAAGAAAACTCCAGGATACTCCATCCTCGTAAGAACCACTTCAGGATTAAAGAAATGAGTAGATAGCAAGAGATGCTGTCGTATTTCTGCCTCTAGCAATTTTTTTTTCTGTGACCTGTTTGTCGTTACCTGTTAAACGTGCACGGAATGGAGATGGAGCTCTTTGGATCCCCTGTCCGGAGAGAAACGGGCGGGCTTTGCTGTAAAATAACCGTTTATTTGGTGAGTTTTAACGATTTGCCGTGTTCTGTAGGTACGGCCAGAACACCCTAATCCAATTCGAAGACTTCGGAAACCACAACGCTTTTCGGTTTTTGCGAAAATACCGAGAGAAATACTGCACCTTCAACGATGACATCCAAGGTACGCCCTTTGTGTTCCTCGTGGACGTGCTGAAACGTTTCCTGGACAAAATCCGCCGCGTAGATCTGTTCAACTCTCTTCATCTTTGTCCTGCTTTTATAGGGACGGCCTCGGTGGCCTTGGCGGGGCTGCTGGCAGCACAGAAAGCCACGGGCAAGCCGATTTCAGAGCAGAAAGTGCTGTTCCTGGGAGCAGGAGAGGTGAGATCTCTTAGATCTTGCGTTGTTTTAGAGACTTTAAGTGTGTTCTGTTCCCTGGTTTCGCAGGATCTGCAGATTCTTCGAGTTTCTTTGCGTTTCACCGTGCCTTAAAAAGGATTCTGCATCGACAGGAGGGAGTAGCTGCTGCAAAAATGCTATCCGAAAGCAGCCTGACACCTGCCAGGGCTCAGTTTTTCACTTTTTTTTTTTGCGTGGATTTATCAAAGCAGCAGGGAGCTGCGTAGATGAGGGCGATTTTACCATGAAACGATGATTCGGTAGGAGAGGGAGGAAGCACATCTGTTAATTTTGATGGCCTTACGGAGGAAGAAGCCGTGGTTTTCTTAGGAAGTTAAATCAGTGGCTGGTTGCAGCAGACACTTGGTAGCGGCAGTAGAAGCCCCGTGCTCCTTGGTTTGGCAGCAAAATTGCTTCTAGGGTGCTGACAAAATCACTTAATGAGCTGCAAAAAGCCTCCAGCCCTGCTCTGCACCTCCCTCTGCCTGCTACACTCAGCCCCGCGTGGAGGGAAAGACGGTGGTGACGACAGAGCCCTTTTTGGGATCCTTTTAAAATAAAAACCGGGGGCTTTTTATCCCCAAGGCTGCCCTGGGAATCGCGAACCTCATCGTCATGGCCATGATGGAAACCGGTGTTTCAGCAGAGGAAGCCTACAAGAGGATATGGATGTTCGACAAATACGGATTGCTGGTTCAGGTAGGGCTGCACCAAGCCTTAAAATCCCACAGAAATACCCCTCCTTTACGCGTCCTCACGGCTAAAATCCACGTTTCCCTGCAGGGCCGAGAACAAAAGGTGGATTCCAACCAGGAACCGTTCACCCACCCGGCTCCGGAGCAGATCCCAAAGACGTTTGTCGACGCGGTGAACGTGCTGCGACCCTCCGCCATCATCGGTGAGCCCAATCGCTTCCGTTTCTCTTTCCTTTCGGCTCCGTGTGCTCCTGCGAACTCATAAATCGCTGATTTATTCCTCCAGGAGTCGCGGGAGCCGGCCGCCTCTTCTCCCCCGACGTGCTCAAGGCGATGGGCTCCATCAACGAGCGCCCGATCATATTCGCCCTGAGCAACCCCACGGTGAAAGCCGAGTGCACGGCGGAGGAAGCCTATACGTTGACAGAGGTACGTGGTGGCCACTTCATGATAATCAGTCAGTGACCCTCTTTCCTCGCGTTCCCGGTGTCTGTAGCTGTCTGGGAATTTCCTCTCTTATTTTTAAACCGTAAACTTTCAAGGTGGGGCTTTTCAAAAAGCCTTTTTTTTATTTTCCGTAAGCGCAGCCCCGAATCTAACGGCTCCAAAACGAGCCCTAGGCAGAAATCACGCCAGCCTCTGGACAAAATCTACACCTTAGCTTTCAGTAGCAAATGCAAACGCTTTAAAATGAAGATTATTGAGTGTCTCAGAGCGATTTTGTTAGGCAGAACAAAATCTTAACTACGTGAGGAAGGAATCAGGACCAGGTTTGCTGGTGTTTTTCATCTTTTCCTCCTCAGGAGCAGCCGGATCCTGGCTGCTGTGAACTTTTTCGCTAAACCAGGAAGTCTGGAAGGAAACGAAGCCATCACCGCTACGTTTTTATTCCTCCTCCTTCTTCTTCCACTAGGTGGCTCCTCTGCAAGCCTGACAGCGCTTTAGTGCCCTCTGCCACCGCGTGTTTGTACTGCGTGGGCTTTTGTTGGCTTCTAATTTTGGTCTTTTTGGTCTCTTTTGGTCTTTTTGGGGCTGATGGTTTCTTTCCCTTGCCTCCACAGGGACGCTGCTTGTTCGCCAGCGGCAGCCCCTTCGACCTGGTGACCCTGGAAGACGGAAGAACCTTCAAACCGGGCCAAGGAAACAACGCTTACATCTTCCCAGGTATTAAATCTTAAACATTACAAATCTTCGGAGCTTTTCTGGCTTCCCTAGTTAGCGCGGTGGCCCCTAATCGGCGATGCTTTTGTTGCAGGCGTGGCTCTCGCCGTCATCCTCAGCAGCGTTCGACATATTAGTGATAAGGTTTTCCTGGAGGCCGCTAAGGTAAGCGTGGGAGCTTACCTTAATCTCGCTGAAACTCGAGGATTTTCTTTCGGTTTCCTTCCTGTCGGGGAAAAAAAAAATGGGTTTAACTCGGTTAAATATTTAACGAAGCCTGCTACGGGCACGGATTGTAGATTTGACCTCCAAGGTATTATTTTTGACCGCCTGCTTTAGGAAAACTCTCGTAGTGAGAGCACCCCAACAGGGTTTTCTCGGGTATTTTAGCACGTTCCTGCCCCTATTTGGTAGGTGAGAAGTTGTTGCTCTCCTAATTCAGGCGCTGGCGGAGCAGCTGACTGACGAGGAGCTCGCCCAGGGAAGGCTTTACCCTCCGCTGTCCAATATCAGGGAAGTTTCCATTTACATCGCCGTCAAGGTGAGTGTGAAAGACAAACTGAAAGGAAATTTTCAGACCCCGATCACGCAGGAATTGTGAAAAGATCTTGCGATTTGTCTCGCTAAGTCCGAAATATTATTATTATTATTATAATATTATTAGCGTGGCTGTAGCCCGGTGCTTTTTTTTTCCTTTACCTTCGCAGGTGATGGAGTTTTTGTACGCCAACAACATGGCTTTCCATTACCCCGAGCCTGCGGACAAGAACCGGTACATTCGATCCAAAGTCTGGACCTACGAATACGAATCCTTCATGCCAGATGTCTACGACTGGCCGGAGTCTAAGGTTCACTGATGGACCAGAAGCTCTCGCTCCTCAGGCAGCACCTCCTACTCTGCAGGGATCCCTTTTTTTTTTTTCAGACCAATTGAAATCATGCCCGTTGAGTCCTGTAATTTATTTTCACTTCTTTCGGTGGCTCTTCTGCCCTTCTCCCTTGACGTAGGTCGCTCCCCGCTCCCCCCAAAGCGTCCGGTGAACTGTGTCCGGAGGACGGCACCCATCGAGAGAGCTCTCGAGGATGAATTGGGAAAAGGACGTCGCGTTTCTACCTTAGAGCCCTCCCCACGCTCAATCATTTGGTTAACGATGTCGTAGCTGCATGTGCGTGCTGCTCTCTCGTCGCTGCTGATTTCCAGAACCACTCCTTTCTGCTTTCCGTAATCAGTCTTCTAATCGCCGTGTCGCGCAGCGATCTTTGTGGCAACAGCAGAGAGAATTCGTTCAGGAACAAAAGAAGGGGGCGGCTCACGACAAATTGAAGGCTGGTGGGCTTTCTGTGTTGTCTGCCCGTCTCTGTACCTCTTTGGACGTGATCTCTGGCCTAGCCTCCGATTTTAAAACGACGAGAAAGAGCAGGAAGCTTTTTGGAAGGCTTTACCTAGGTGAGGAAAGAAGACTGATTATCGAAATGCAGAAAACGGTGAGGGGGGGGGAACGTTTTGCACGTTCAAACTGTGGTAAAATGCTGTCCGGCGGGGCTCTGAGCGCCCCGTCGCCACCTAACGTGGTTTGCAGCTTGTCCATGTGCGTATACACGAAAAAGACCAACGCGTACACGTGATGTTTTTACAAAGAGTGCTTTTTTTTTTCCATCTATTTTTGCTATGCCTGTTTTTAGCGTATTTAAATTCGTGATCTTACCGAGAAAAACAAAAAAAAAAACCAAAAAAAAACAAAAAAAGGAATTTATTTATTTAGCGGACGATTGTTTTTACCTTCTGAAAGCGCAGCTCCGCCCGGCGGCGGGGTTCTGCCTCCCTCGATCGAAAGACAGCGGCAACGCACACTTCCTCGCCTCTTCTGACGCCGTCCTCGTTAGGCAGAAGAGTGCTGAAAGGATCCTACGCACCGATCTCGCATCCTGGCTGAGCCCCATGGCAAAGGCAGGGCCCTCAGCCCGTGAGTCGAACGTGGCTTTACAAAATAAAAAAGTTCTGCAGCCGTCTCTTCGCTCTGATGGTTTTTTTCAGGCCAGGAGTTCATCCTCAGTGGGCTTTTGACCCTCGGCAGGAAAACAGGAGTCGTCTCTAATCTGCAGTATTCTGCAGAATTCTGCCTTTAAGGTGCAGCCCTTTTTCCATCAGCAGCTGGGAACGTCAGCTCACACTTTAACTGCTTTTCACTCCTCCCTTTCATCTCCGATTTATTTTTATTTTTAAATAAAACATACAGATCCAATCTCAGCTTGGTCAATTCCTCAGCCGTAATTAAGCTTTGAATTAATTGCTGCTTCTCAGCTTGCCGCTCAGGAAGGAACACTGCAGGAGGAGGACCCGCTGCCGTTTTCGGGTTCTTTAAGACGACACCGTCCCCTTTCGTAACAGATGCTTGTAACAGGCAGGGACTGCTGTTACATTGAACACTGGAGCAAGGAGAAAATCTAGAGCAAAGCTCTCATTACAGCCACTTGACAGCTGAAGTTGAGTAACGCAATGCCTCTGGTGAAGGGACATCTAATTCCGCATGCAGCTACCTTGACCTGAAACACATCTTACCGTGGCAGCAAAAAGCCCCTTCTGGGTGAACTGTGAGGCAAATCCAGCACCAGACTTCTCCACCCTTTCAATATTTCCTTTCTGAAACAAAAACACGAATCCTGTTAGGACCGCAGAGCGGTAAGATCGACTTTTTTTGAGAAAATAAATAAAACAGCAAAATTATTTCTATCTTAGGCACATCTACCTTACGCTGCGACTCCGTGCTGCAGTGCTTGTGAGATCCTAGCCTGATCTGTCCAGGGCTGGCTTTACTTTTGGAGGGTTATTGCTTCGTTGAAACTAAAATTGTATTTAAATGTGACCTGTTTATTTTTTTTTCCTCCTTTCTACGCTGTAATTCTATTGAAATGTGTGTTCTGCTCTTCTATTTTCTTAGTAAAACGCATTCCCTTTTGCCTAAATTACATTTGGTTTTGTTTCTTCTACAACAATAATGCTTGACCTATGTAGAAATCACCCAAATCTCCCAGTTTTTTTTACTTTTATTTATTTTTTCTTTAGTCTGCTTGATTTTTGTCCCTCATAACAGGACAAAAGGGAACAAGCAGGGACTCGGACTGTAAGCAAAGCGATTAAAATTTTTCTCTCAGAAGTTTTTCTGGAACATCTGCCTGCTTCACAGCACTCTACACTGAAGCCTTTAAGGGTCTGAAGAACCTTTAGATGTTTTTTAACAGGAAAAAAAAGTATAAAACCAAACAAGTCTTAGGTGCAAGTGGCTGTGGCATCCACCGGCACGACCGGGACGCTGCGTTTGGGATTGGGGGGGGGGGAAGAGGGGGATATTTGACGTGAATTATCAGGTTTTAGGCACATTTTTGTGACTATTTGTAAGGATTGTTGCTGAAATGTGTAAGATGAAGAGAAAAATCCTTGTGTGTGTGTGTCCCCTGGCAGTTTGCATCCTTCAGAGGAAACCGCGGCCCGCCGGCTGCCACAAGCAGGGCCGGGAATGGCGTAAAACCACCGCTCCCACAGCTCCCAGCTTCCAAACCCCACCGGGAGCCCGCTGCCACACCGCTTGGCCCTCGGCAAACCCCAAAAACCCCCAAAATTGGCGCTTGGGGCGCGATTCTCCTCACGCCGAGGCCCCGGGGGTGGCCCCGCCGCCGGCCCGGCCCCACAGAGCGCGGGCTCCGCCTGCCGCCGCCGGGGCCACCCGCACGGGTAGGGCCGGGAAAGGGAACGGGAATAGGGCCGGGAACGGGACTAAAGGGACCCTAAATAGCGAGGGGAGCCTGAGGGGAGCCCGAGGGGGTCGCCTGGTGGCTCCCGTGGTCGTGGCTTGCATTTTATTACCGTTACGGCCGCGGTGCTGAGGGCGGGTGGATGGAGGTGCTGGCTGAGCCCTCCCCCCCCTCACACCCGGTCACCACACGGCCCTAAAAACCCCGTTTTTCCCTCATTTTCGCTTCAGAAAAGCCTCAGGACGGCCGGCAAAGACGCAGCCCGGCTTCCCCGCGCAAGAGGCGGTCCCATCTGGGAGCTGGCCGCCTCTCCGGCGGATTTTCTTAATTAAAACTTGCCCTACCTGTAGCGTTGCTCCCGGAGGAACCTTCAAAGCCCTCACCGTGGCTTTTTTATATATATATTATTATTATTTTTTTTTGCCTTCTCCTGCCTGAAACTCCTGAAAATGCTGTTTCAAGCCAGCCAGCCGGGGCGAGGCGCCGAGAGGTTGAAAGGAGAAAGCGAAGCCAGCGCCGTGTGGCAGCGCCGGGCGCGGGCTTTGAAACCTTCCTGTCACGCAGATATAAAATAGAAAAATTATTAAACTTTGATCCTGCCTATCGAGAAAGCTCATCTGAGCTTCCCTGCCTTTCCCCCAGCCTCTGCCTGCTGCTGCTGGGAGGGTACAAAGGCAGGGCGTAAGGCCCCAGTCTGGTTTCTTCTCTCTTTTTTTTTTTTTTTTTTTCAGCTTCGGAGGGATTAATCCCCACAACATCCTCAGCTAAAGGAAGAGAAATCTGTAAATCTGCCTCCTGGGGATGCGACAGCTTGAAGCTCTTTCAGCCCCCAGCACTGTTGAGGCGCCTGAAGGCTGAGGTGAAGTGGAAACCCACCTGAAAATAAGGCACTCTCAAATACGTCAGGCGCCTTCCCTTAAAAGAACAACATTTGGTGTTTTCTCAGTATAAATACATCTGCTCGGGGACTTAAAAATCTCTCTTTCAGGTATCGAGACGTTTAAAATGGCGATGGATGTAACGTTCCTCGGGACGGGCTCAGCGTATCCCTCTCCAACGAGGGGGGCGTCCGCGTTGGTGCTTCGGCGAGAAGGCGAGTGCTGGCTCTTCGACTGCGGGGAGGGGACGCAAACCCAGCTGATGAAAAGCCAGCTGAAAGCAGGTGAGTGCCGAAAAGTTTCCTGAGATCTGAGCAAAACACTCTGCCCTTCGTGCTCCTGTTACTCGAATGCATAGCTAAACACGCGTGCGCATCTGCGGATGGGCGGCGGCTGCTGAACCTGCTGTGCCGTAGTCCCTGATCGCTCGGCGCTGCCGAATTGTGGTTGAGGACCAAACTCTTCTGAACGAAGCTCTCCTGAATTAATTTCTTCGGCTTTGCAGGGTGAAACGGGGAGCAGAGACTGGTTTTAAACTACAGATTTAGCGTGCAAGCCAACAGACCCAAGTAGTGATCATTCCTAAATCGTCCTGAAACCAAAAGGCATTTGGTCCTTCTTATTGCGGCGTTTTAACACGTGATAAAAATGGTAAAACGGCTGCCAAGGGTTGCGGTCACGCAAAAACTGTGTATTTTTTTCGTTCCCTGACCTCTTTCTGTCCGCAAACTGCCACAGGGGAGACGCTGCACGTTCTGGTGGCTGCCCGCTTTGCAGAAAAGAGCACCTGAAGTGATAGAGGAAAACGTAAAGTGGCTACCCTCATGAGGAACAGCGGGGTAATCGGAATAATCTCTCTGCTGGTGGTGTCGTTTTAATTTAAGTGTGACTTCCCTGGAAGGAGAAAAAGCCCCCAAAGGGCTTGGACACCAAAGGACACCCACAAACTCAGCTGGGCCGCGAAGTTTTTCCATCTGAAAACCAATCGGGAGGGGACTGCGAGGTTCTTGCATTTTAAAGCCCTTTGAAATCAAAACTGGATGCTTTTTTTTTTATTATTTGAGATCATTTCGCGTGCTAAATCCATTTTTTGTTTATTTTTTACCTTGTTTTTTTCTCTTTTCTCCTGATCCTTAGGCAGAATAACCAAGATTTTCATAACTCATCTCCACGGCGACCACTTTTTCGGGCTTCCCGGCTTGCTGTGTACCCTCAGCCTCCAAAGCAGCCCCGAGCCAACCAAGCCACCCCTCGATATTTACGGCCCGATCGGACTGAGAAACTTCATCTGGAGGACCATGGAGCTCTCCCACTCCCAACTCGCGTTCCCCTACGTTGTCCACGAGCTCGTCCCTACGCGGGACCAGTGCCCTGCGGAAGAATTTAAAGATTTTTCTTTGTTGAGAGACGAGATATCTCCCCGGGAAGCCCGGGGGAGAATTCTCCAGCTGGATCCCGGGGAAAACTCTTACTTGCTGGTGGACAACGAGCAGCTGGTGGTGAAAGCCTTTCGCCTGTTCCACCGCGTGCCTTCCTTCGGCTTCGTGGTGGAAGAGAAGCCCCGGCCCGGGAAACTCAACGTAGAAAAACTGAAAGACCTCGGTAACTTCCTCCTACTACTTATTTTTCCTCTTTTTAATTAATTTTGAAAGGCCTAAAGGT
Organism: Aythya ferina; assembly: GCF_964211825.1. NCBI lineage: Eukaryota > Metazoa > Chordata > Aves > Anseriformes > Anatidae > Aythya > Aythya ferina. The sequence goes on along the minus strand of NC_140313.1, from coordinate 1,936,904 downwards.
TCAAGCTTCGTGACTCCAGCTTCCAGCGTATTTAACGCCGTGGGGTTAAGCAGCTGAAACCTTTTTGTGGCCACCTTTGTAGGGTTTCTGTTAAATCAGGGCTGCTGCGCCGCTCTGTAATCCATTCAGATTCCATCTTCTGTTTTCTAGCAGAGCTTTTCCTACGTTTATAGCAAGGCAGCAATCCGAATTTTTGGTGTAAAAACCACCGATGCCAGTTAATATCGCAGCCTGTTCCGGTACGGAGAGGAATAACCAAGCTCAGAAAGCCTTAAAAAGCACCCTGTGGCTTGCCGAGGAAGGGACGGCAGCGCGTTTTGCAGGAATTTATTGATTTCCCTCTGAAGAACGTAACTTTTCTTCAAAAGCACTTCCCGATAGGGTTACACGCGCTTTATTTTGTACGAGCTGTATGAATTGTCGAGTGCTGCTTGCATTGAGGTCGTGTTTTTTCGGTAAGACAGCTCTAAATACACCAAATCTCGCCCTAAAGGATTTTTTTTTCGCCTCTCTTTGCCAGGAGTTCAGCCAGGTCCGGCGTACGGGAAGCTGAAGAACGGAATTTCCCTCGTTTTGGAGGACGGCAGAACCATTTCTCCTTCGGACGTCTTAGAAGAGCCGGTGCCCGGCCGAAAAATCTGCATTTTAGGGGATTGTTCGGGGCCGGTCGGGGACGAAGCCGCGGAGCTTTGCCGCGAAGCCGATTTGCTGATCCACGAAGCCACGCTGGACGACAGCCAGGAGGAGAAGGCCAAAGAGCACGGCCACAGCACCCCAAAAACGGCGGCTGCTTTCGCCAAGCTGTGCGGGGCTAAAAAATTGCTTTTGACTCATTTCAGCCAGCGCTACAAAGCTGGGGTCGGCGAGGGGGACGCCGATGTCGCCCAGCTGAAGAGGCAGGCGGAGGCGGCGTTGGGCGGCCAAGAGGTGGCGTTGGCCGAGGACTTGATGACGCTCGAAATCCCCCTGAAAAAGTCAAGTTTTTTTGGAAAAAAATGAGCGTTAAAGGCGTTTTCGAGCCTTTTTTTCCCCTGCCGTGGGTTCCTGAAAGGTGAAAGAAAGAAAAACGTAATAAAAAAATCAGGTTTTGAATAAAAAACCTAATAAAAATGCACAAACTTGGCAGGTTTTGAGCTGGGAAGTTAAATTTCGTGTATAATTTTTCTGTCTTCTTCCCGTTTTCTTCAATAAAGAGCGTACGTGGCTGTAGGGGAGCGACGAGCCAAACCCTAACGAGCAAAACGTCGCCCCTAAAGGCGGCTGCCCCGTGGAAAGATGCCCCAAAGGCGGCAGCACCGGCCCCAAAAGCGTCGTCCGCTGGTGCCTTGTGGCGTTCGATGGGGTTTTGCATTTATGGGGCTTGAATTATCAGGGTTTTGCATCTGTGGGGCTTGGATTCGCAGAGTTTTGCATTTATGGGGTTTGCATTTGTGGGGCTGCACACGTCCTGGGGTTTCGCATGTGGGGTTTTGCATTTGCGGTGTTTGTGTTTGAAGGGTTTCGCCTCTGCGGGGTTTCGTTGGTGGTAGTTGGCGTTTGTGGGGTCTTGCAGTTGTGGGGTCTTGCAGTTGTGAGGCTTTGTAGTTGTGGGGTCTTGCAGTTGGGGGGTTTGGTAGTTGGGGGATTTTGCACTTGTGGGGTCCTGTATTTGTGGGGTTTTGCCATTGTGGGGCTTTGTGGGGTCTTATAGTTGAGGGGTTTTTCAGCTGAGGGGTCTTGCAGTTGTGGGGTCTTGCAACTGGGGGTCTTTGTGGGGTTTTGCAGTTGTGGGGTTTGGTAATTGGGGGATTTTGCAGTTGTGGGGTTTTGTAGTTGTGGGGCTTTGCACTTCTAGGGTCTATGTAGTTGAAGGGTCTTGCATTAGTGTGGTCTTGCATTAGTGGGGTCTTGCAGTTCTGGGGTTTGGTAGTTGTGGGGTTTTGCCATTGTGAGGCTTTGTGGGGTCTTATAGTTGAGGGGTTTTGCAGTTGAGGCGTTTTGCACTTGTGGGGTCTTGTAGTTGAGGGTTTTGAAGTTGTGGGGCTTTGCAGTTGTGGGATTTTGCCATCGTGGGGCTTTGAGGGGTCTCACAGTTGTGGGGTCTTGTAGTTGTGGGTCTTTGTGGGGTTTTGTAGTTGTGGGGCTTTGCATTTGTGGGGTTTTACAGTTGTGGGCTTTTGCAGTTGAGGGGCTTTGTAGTTGGGGGATTTTGCACTTGTGGGGTCTTGTAGTTGAGGGGTTTTGCACTTGTGGGATCTTATAATTTTGGGGTTTTGCAGTTGAGGGATTTTATAGTTGTGGGGCTTTGCAGTTCTGGGGTTTGGTAGTTGGGGGATTTTGCAGTTGTGGGGTCTTGTAGTTGAGTTTTGTATTTGTGGGGCTTTGTAGTTGTGCGGTTTTGCCATTGTGGGGTCTTGCAGTTGGGGGATTTTGCAGTTGTGGGGTCTTGTAGTTGAGGGGTTTTGCACTTGTGGGGCTTTGTGGGGTCTTATAGCTGAGGGGTTTTGCAGTTGTAGGGTCTTGTAGTTGACGAGTTTTACAGTTGCGAGGCTTCGCAGTTGTGGGATTTGCTAGCTGGGCGATTTTGCACTTGGGGGGCCTTGCAGGTGTGGGGTTTCACCGTTGTGGGGCCATTTGGCAACCCCTTTTCCCCCTTTCCCCCCTTTCCCCGCCACAAACCCCCTCAGCGCTCCCCCCTCCCCCCCCCTCCCTCCTCTCCCGGTCCCGCCCTTTTTCCATCCCCTCAGCGCTCGGCGGGTTCCCGGATGCGGCGCATGCGCAGCGGGCGGCCCGGACGTGTCGGCGGCGGAGCTCGAGCGGCCGGAGCGCGGCCGCCCCCCCCCTCCCCTCCCCCCCTTTATAACCCCGGCCTCCCCCTTTTTTTATTTTTATTTTTTATTTTATTTTATTTTTTTTTGCCTTTCTCCCTTCCCCTTTTCCCCCTCTCCCCGCCCCAGCCGCCATCGCCTCACGGCCGCCTCAGCCCCCGCGGCCGTGCCGGGGCGGCCGGGCCCGGCCCTGCCCTGCCCTTCGAGAGCCGCCGCCGCCAAGGAGCGGGGCGGGGAGGGCTGGGCCGGGGCTGGGAGGGGGGGGGGGCGGCTGAGGAGGAGGAAGAGGAGGAGGAGGAAGGAGGAGGAGGAGGAGGAGGAGGAGGAGGACGAGGCCCGGCCCCGCTCCGCCGCACCGGGGCCGGCCCCGGCAGCGCGGCCGAGCCTGGAGAGCGGCCCCAGGTAACATCCGCGCCCGGCAGCAGCGCTGAGCCCCCCCCTCAGCACCCCCAGCCAGGCCTCAGGGGGCTGCACCCCCCCTGGGCTCCCCTCAGAGCCTCGCTGCCTCCCCCCCCCCCCCCTTCATCCCCTTTGGGAGGGCTCTGGGAGCTCCCAGCAAGGCCTGGCAGCGCCTTTCCCTCAGCTGCTGGTTTATTTATCCTTCACGCCCGGCCCTCCTCTCCCCGAGAAGGAGCTCTGGGGCTTTTGGCTGGTCGCGAGCGGGTTGGGAGAAAGTTTTCTCGCCTGCTCTCCAAGCTCAGCTCCTCCTCACCAGGAGCTTTGGAAGGCTCCTCACGCCTCGCCTCGCCTCGCCTCGCACAATGGGCGGCCGAGCTGGGAGCGAGGAGAAAGAACAAAGCTTTAGGGTCCGCTGCGAACATCAGGACGCCGGCTGCCCGCCTCGGAAACCTCGCCAAAAAACCACCCCAGCTTTTGGCTCAGGGCTGGCCTTTTCCACGCTGGCTTTTCCCCGGAGTTCTTCCTCGATTCTTTTTTTCTTTTCTTTTCTTTTCTTTTTTTTGTTTTCTCGTTATCCCGGCGAGGAGCAGACGTTACTTTGCACACCCCAGTGCCGGGGCGTCGGAAAAAAACCGTAAAAAACCAACGAAAAACGCTGGCCGAGAGGGAGGAATCGGTGCCTGCGCCTCGTGTTGCTGGCTTGGGCCGCAATTGTTGCCTCTGTTTGGGAGGTTTGGGCAAATTGCTGTTTGCCCTCGCTGAGGGAAGCCTCCTGCGGGAAGATGGGGCTTGTAGGATGCTCCGAGGGAGAGCCCAGCCCGGGTTTTGTGGCAAGGGGCCCTGCCACCTGCAGCTTGCTGCACGAGGGCTCTTTCGCCTTTCTCCTTCACCCCCCTTTTAGGCAGGGGGGGACGGGCGCGGAGTCCCGCTGGGCGGCTCAGACAGAGCAGCTGGAAAGGAATTCGCTTCCCTTCCTCGTCTCGTGCTTCTTTCTCTGACCGTGCAGAAGCTTGTATTGAAAAGAGGAGAGGTGCCGGGGTGGTGTTTTTTTCGCCGCCGCCGTCCTTCCTTGAATACCTGGAACCCTAAAACCCTGGGAAGTCTCTTCCAGCAAGAGATAGAGGCTCATGGTTTTTTATATTTTTATTTATTTTTATTTATTTGTTTGTTTTCTAGCCGTGCGCTTGCTTTAAAATGGACTCGTGGAGTTGATGGTTAGGATTTGAAGTGCTTTTGGCGTTTTATTTCACGCCCCCGGCCCCAGAGGGTCCCCTCACCGTGTTATTTGGGATGTTTGTTGCCCTTCTGGGCTTCCACCGCTGTATCGGGAGCTTCTTGCCCGCGAGGCTGCTTCGTTTCAGCATCGAAAGCTTCCCAAAAGCCCCGCGTTAACCCTGCCACCTGCACGGAAACGCTGCTTCCAGTTGTGCCACGGCTGCAAAACGCGCGTGTTTTTATAAATATCCGTACACACAGAAAGAAAACACTTGATTTTTTTAAAAAATAACGCCACTGAACGTTTTCTTTTAACCTAAAACGCTCCAAATCACCCTGCTGAATGGGGTGATGCGTCCAGCAAACGGCCTTAAGGCTCTCAGTTTCTCTCGGGGCTGGAAAAGGAGCGGTTTTACCGTGAAAATGGTGCAAACGAGGGATAAAACGTGCTCCCAAAGTGCCCCGGAGGGGTGAGGGGTGGTTTTTGGCTTTCTGCCCGTACCTTCAAGTCCTTATCCGGTGGCATTTGGACCGGCCACATTTTTAGAGCCCGAGTTCCTGGGGGAATTCGAGCCCTCCGCGGGCGCGATTGGCTCCGACCCTACTGTAAACGGGGCGGGTAGTGTGTCAGGGCGCCGTGGGGCCGGGATTAACCCTCTTCCCCGAGCTCTGGGGGGTTGTGGGACCGCTGGCTCGTGTTCCTTCGTGTCACCTCCGTAAGCGTGCGGCGTCCCGGTCGTGGTTTGGGGTTGGTTTCGAGATAGGGGCGTGTTTGCAGGGGATAATCAGAGGTGTTTTTAGCTACCTGGCCCTCCGAGCTGCTTTATTTTCCTCCCTCGAGGATCCCTTTTGCGTTACGGGACGCAGAGTGCCTTTAATATGTTTTTTTTTTCCAAGTTAAATGACTTTCCTTGAGGTGGGGTGAAACACTTGGTGCCTTTTCCTCCCGTGCTCCGCTCGGGTCTCGTTCCAGCAGCTTTGCTCCAGCGCTGCCTCCTGCTGCTGTTTTCTTCGTGCTCCCTCTCCTCATCATCCCAAAAGCGGAATCCCAAACCGGAGGGGACCTCTTAAATGCTTTAGATACTTCCCGAGAAATCTCACCGCGTTTCCCAATAGGTGCCGGGTTTTTGGGGCTCAAAACCCCAAGATTAAACCCGGGGGGGGAGGGATTGGTAAGCCAGGCTCCCGAATGACCCCGCAGCGGCGTCGCAAATCCCGAACAAGTGGCCCGGCTTTCCGAAAACTGCTGAGCCCTCAGAAGCTCCTATTGAGTGCGGTGGCAGCTGAGGGGGGGGGGGGGGGGGTGACTCAACGTTTCTGGAGACCGTTCCACTTCCAAAAGGATTTGTTTGCGGGATTTTATCCCCCTGCAAGCCAGCGAGCGAAATTCTTCCCGGTTCGAGGCGTGTGGAGCCGCGTTCCTGGTGTTAAGTGCTTATTTATGGCTTTTTTTTGGGGCTGCTAGCTTTATCTAGTCCCTTATTCCTGATGATTTCCGCGTGTCTCTCCGGGATGCTGCCTCGTATTGAAGGCGAACGATGTCCTGGCGAGCTTTGGCGGCTTTCTTACGAGCGCAGGTTGCCATGGAGAAGGACTGGCAGGTTGGGCTTGGCTTTCAAAAGAGGCTTTATCGAGTCCAAGCGCCAAAAAAAAACTAGAAGGGCTAGGTAAGGCAATCCTACTCAAACTTGTAGGGAATCGTTTGCCGGGGGAGAAATCCCGTGTAGCTTGTAGGGCTGTGGCGGTGGGATGAGCGCCTTCGGGCAGAGCAGCTTTGGGAAAACATCAGACTCCTTTTTTTTTTTTTTTGCTCGACACCTGTCCTGTGTTTCTGGATAAAGCACGATAAAACCCATGAATCAGTCCACGTAGAATCCCCCAAATCAGGCCAGCTCTTCTAATTTCAGGAAATAACTTCGCAAAGAGGAGGTCTGCTAGCTGGGAGAGTGCCACGACGACCACAAACCGCTGCAAATTCTTCTTTAAAACAAAATTGAGAGGTTAAACGCGTAAGGGCGAGCTCGCTCCTTGCCGGACCTTTAGTACAAGCCGCTCTGTTTGACAGAGCCCGTTTGGAAACAGGCTCTCAGCGACTTCGCTTGATTTATCTTGACCCGGAAGGAGCTGGAAACAACCGAGGAGAGAGATCCTGGAGCTCCTGAGCGCAAAGACACGAGCAGGGTTAATTCAGAGTGAGCTGAGCTGAGCTGACGGGCAGCTTTTTGCTCGAGTCTGAAGTCAGCGCCTCGCTGGCTGGAGCTGAGGATGAAAGGCGATGCTGGTTTGCATTCGTGCTTCTTGGCTCTCCCGAATTTTGGGGGAATCAGCGCCCCCCGGATTCCCAGGCGATGTTTTTCCTTGGCTGCACCCTCCCGGTGCAAAGCGTAGGAGATGGAAGCCCCTCTCCTCCTTTTCCTGCCTTCCTAGATGTACACCCTCCGTGTACGTGGATATAAACTTCATTTAACCGCTGTTACTAGGGGGAAAAAACCCCAAAATCTCATTTCTAAACCTGTGCAGGCAGTGTCTTAAGCATGTTTTAGCTATCACGGGACGAGCGATGCAGATTTTTTTTTTCCTGATGTGCTTTTAATATCCTGCACTTAGCTTGCGAATAAAAGAAGCAAAAAAAAAAAAAAAAAAAAAGCCACCGGCTTCCTTAGAAACATGATCTGCAATTTGTTAAAGACACAATTCTAATGGAGCTATTTTTTCCTCCTAGGTTTTACCAAGAGACAGTACATCTAACACTTAACTTGGATCATCTCTTGTTCATCAGCTTGAGAATCATAACAGCCCCCAAAACTGACATTTGATCTGAAAGAGAAAGCTGTGACAAATGGACAATATGTCTATTACTAACACGCCAACAAGTAATGATGCTTGTCTGAGCATTGTTCACAGCTTGATGTGCCATCGCCAAGGTGGAGAGAGTGAAACTTTTGCCAAACGCGCAATTGAAAGTTTAGTTAAAAAGCTAAAGGAGAAAAAAGATGAATTGGATTCTTTGATTACAGCTATAACCACAAATGGAGCTCATCCTAGCAAGTGCGTTACAATACAGAGAACGCTGGATGGGAGGCTTCAGGTTAGTACAAGTGACAAATCAGATGTTTTCCTCCTAGCGAAGCTGGAGCAAAAGTGAGTGACGCAGGATCCTAGCGCGTTGAGGAAGCGTAGTTGATTTTTTTCTTGTTGTTGTTGTTGCCGTTTTTCTTCCCAAGAGGAGCAGAAGGTGGTGGATCAGCCGTTCTAAACGAGTGTGTGTGTGTGTGTGGCAGTAAAAAATAATAATAATAATAAAAAAAAAAGCAGGGTCACGTTACCAAATTCGGCTGTTGATCCCGGGGTTTTCCCGACAAGCTTCTGTTCGCTCTGTGGTGGTCAGCAGTGGGAAGAAAGAGCTAAGATCCCTTGCTCAGGTACTCCGAGGGTGTTCGTTAGCCTTCTGTCGTCAGTACTCAGTACCTGCAGAGCTTGGCTTGCGATTTCCTCGTTCCAGGACAGATGTCGTGTTTGCTGGCTAGCTCCGCTGTCTACCCTCGAAGCATTTTATTTTTATTTTTATTTTTATTATATTTTTTTTTTGTCACTTTGACGGATTGGCATTCTGCTACTTGGAAATTCCTTCCGGGGTTAGGTTAGCGCCTCGGTCCTCTTCTTCTGGGGGCAAAGCTCCTCTCGTCAGCCACGGTGGGGAAGGTGAACGTACACACGACATTAAGCACAAACTCTGCTTCTGCCATTTTGGACGCAGTCTTTTTTTTTTTTTATTTTTTTCCTTAAAAACCACGGGGTTGATTTAACCGTAGCAAAACCAGATGCATATTCCCGTTGAGCACAGGACTCGAGGAAACTGAGTAAACTTTACCAAACTTTACCACCTGTGTTTTTTTTTTGTTGTTCCCCCCCTCGTATTTTGATACCGGAGACAGGTTGTGTTTGTCCTCCCCCAGCTTTGCTCCTCGCTCCGTAACAAGGCAAGGCCGTGCTCCTTTCCCACTCACCTTTTGTGTCTGACTTTTTAGGTGGCCGGTCGCAAGGGATTCCCTCATGTGATTTACGCCCGTCTTTGGAGGTGGCCCGATCTTCATAAAAATGAACTCAAGCATGTTAAATATTGTCAGTATGCTTTTGACTTAAAATGTGACAGTGTCTGTGTAAACCCTTACCATTATGAGCGTGTAGTATCGCCTGGCATCGGTAAGTAGCCTTTGGATTTCGGAAGGGAACAGTGGTGGGAATGAAATGGGAAATGTTTTTTTGCCTGTGGAACGTAGAAAATAAAGACCTCGTTAGAATATTTGCTTTTAATGATCTGATTATAAATCATTCTTCTGTGTTTTCGTACATCTGCTTGATGGGATCGTTGTTTTAACCTCTCTTTCCAATGTTAAAGAGCAGTTTGTGGCTTTTGGCCGAGCCTTGGTTTGCTTCACAGACAGTTACTGTATATTCTAGAAATAATTTAGCACGGGGAGTTGTGTAGTGATAGAAGGGAACTGTATATAACATAGTCAATAGTCTATAACATCAATTTGTAAAGGCTTATAAATGTTCAAACACTGTTAAAGGTTATAATTCTCCTCACACCCTCCCTTTTTTTTTTTTCTTTCTCTTTTTTAAAGATCTCTCAGGACTGACACTACAGAGTTCTGGTAAGCAGTTCTGTTTCCTGCCGCGTTTCTTTCGGGACAAACTGTGTTCAATACTCTTCAACATGCACACGATTTATTTCTATGCACGGAGGGAGGATAAAGAGCAGACAGAAATGGCTTTTTCTCTCCAGTTTTGGAAAATTAACTACGTAGTGTACGAGAGGCAAGCATGCTGATAAATTTAACTAGAAGCCTCAGCTCAGTTCGCAGGTTTGTTCTCTTTCCATTGCCTGCAACTCATAAACCCCAACAAAATGAAAGAAGCACACCTGGGTAATTAACTAATTAGCTGCGTTGGCTGTAATGGATGCTTATTTAATAAGCAGTTTAACAAGCAAGTGGTCAGATTGGCAAATAAGACACGTTGTCATTAACATGCAGTGGAATGAAGCAGTTGATGCTGTTACCTCCCTGAAAACTGAGAGAAATTGGACATCAAGTGTCCAGTGGGTCTTACTCAGAAGTCAGATTGTGCAGCTGATAACAGCTTTATTTCAAAAATGTTGTTATTTCTTCCAGAAGAAACTCAAAAATAAAGTTTGAGTAATCCCATGTTATTAGCACATTACTAGAAAACGAGCAAAAATGACTTCAAAAGCTTTTAAGTTTGATTTTTTTAAATTTTTTTTTTAACTTGGTGCTCATCTCTGCTAATTTGTGTTAGCAGTGTCTTCTGGATAATGATCCTTTTGCACATCATCAAATCTTACTAACCAGAAGTTAAATACTTAACCCGTTTCCTTGTCACGCTGCTGGTTTTGGAGCAGGAAACAGAAAAATTGCAGTCGGATTTTAATCTATTTAGGGTTGCTTTAAAAACGAGCAAGGAAATTAATGTAGTGTAAGAGTTTCACTTGGATGTGCACAAAAAGATGTATGGAAACAAGTTCTGGTGGAAATGGTAGTAAGTTCCTTGTGGTGTGTATTGTTTCTAGTCAATTTTGATGGGAGTTTGAATGAAGTAAGTGGTTTGCTTTGCCATCCAGTGGTTATTTGTAATTTAAAGATGTTTCTCTCAGCGTTTCAGAAGTATTTATATCGGTTAAATTCTTCCCCCCGTAGTTTCGTTGGCACTGTTAGTGCTTGAAAGTAAAAAACTTGCACTCGAAAAGCCCAAATTGCAGCTAAAAATGGAAAATAAATTTGCTTTGCATGTTTAAATGTTCTCTTTTTCGCAGCCCCATCAAGCATGTTGGTGAAAGACGAATACGTTCACGATTACGAGGCGCAGCCATCGTTGTCTTCAGCTGAAGGACATTCAGTCCAAACCATCCAGCACCCGCCGAGTAACAGGGCGTCTACGGAGCCTTACAGCACCCCGGCCATGTTAGCTCCCACCGAGGCTAGCACTACCAGCACCACTAACTTTCCCAACATTCCTGTGGCTTCAACAAGTAAGATCATTGAGCTTATACGCAACCCTAAACACGTAAAAACGTGAAAGCTCAGGGATAACCAGCGATTTGGCCAAAGCAGATCTCGCTTTGGACCCGTGCTGCTGCCAAACTGCATCGTTAAATCGAGTGGCAGGCTTATAAGTTAAAATTTAAGGTTTTAAATCACGGAGTAGTTTGAATAAGTTTGCCTGCTAACCCTGTCTTTATTCTACTGGATGCTCCAAAGGTTCAGTGACACGATGTTAAGCTGTTAACCACTGACAAAGTGTGGCTGTTAGGGGAATAAATGCCACAGGAACGGAAGAACCTTAATATTTTATTACAACAGCAAGTGGAACAACAGACTTACTAGTGGGGGGCAGTGTAGAGACGTTTCCAGGCAATTCTTTTAGAGTTTCACTAAAATTATCTTCCAGTTTTAACACGACTTCTTAAAATCGGTCCAACGTACCAGAGTTTCAGCCCCGATTAATGCATTCAGGAGTCCAGAAGGGTGCTGTGGTGAAGTTTTTCTTGCTGGTCTGTGTTTGGTACGAGTGGAAGAATCTGTTTTACCACCATCCAAGCTCATTCCTCAGTTTAGGAAGCCCTGTTTATTTACACGACATCCTGCAGCCCTCATGTAGGGAAACCATGAAGTAGGAGGGGGTTTCCACCTGCTCTTCATCACTCTTAATATCAAGGCCGTGTGAATGTAATGGATTTTGTGTTAATTTAAATCAGGGTGACGTGGTGGTGCAATTATCTTCTTTAATTTTAGGCAAGGACTTCTTTGTTTAAACCTAAAAACAGAGGTTTGATGTCTGTATTTGTCTCCAGCAGGAAAAAAAAAAAGGATAGGTGATTTAATTGTATTACACTCCATAACTTTTTCTCACCATTGCTGTAATTGTTGGTACCAAGTGGACAGGATTAAAAAAACCCCAAAGTTTTAAGTTTTAGCATAAGTTTTCAACGTGTTCACCTCCGCCAGCAGGACCAGTTGGAGAGTGCTGATCGGTTTAGTGTTAATGGCTGAGCTGAAGCCTTACTGAATCCTGTTCTGAAATACCTGTAGTTTTACTTGAAAGCTTAGAAAATTTATTTGGGAGGAAAAAAACCAACAACAAACACAAAAAGTTTCTGAGGAAGGAGTCCAGTGATGTATTCCAGCACTATTTTTAAAAATACCGTTCAATATGTTTTGGAGGAACGTAGATTGAAGTGTCCTCCCTAGGAACCCGTTGTAACCTGCTGAAAATCAGCAGCTTCTTGGGCACGCTGTTGGATTCATCCCAAATCTTTGGATTCAGCCCAAATCTCCTCCCGATAAGTTCTTGGCTAAAACCTTTGCCATCTCTTCTTTCCCTTCAGACTGAAAAATGAGATGCGAGCAAAAAGATGTGGTTGCTAAAGCAGTTCTCTGCACACTTCTCTTAAAAAACAAAATAAATAAGGGTGTCTCGGAGTCGAAACGAGCTGCTGCAAAGCATCTTCCAGTTTCCTAAGACGCTCTGGTGGGTGGAAAAAAAAAAAAAAAAGAGATCTGAAACCAAACTCTTAGGAACTGTTGTGTTGTAGAGCCCTGAGTTGGGTGCGTTTTCCTACAGCAGTGCTGAGCTCTTCTGCCTTCAACTTGTGGAACGATGACGAATAGGTAGTGTGTTCTTTTACCAGGTCAACCTCCCAGTATATTGACAGGTAGCCATAGTGATGGACTCTTACAGATTGCTTCAGGGCCTCAGCCAGGAACTCAGCAGAATGGGTTTACAGCTCAGCCAGCTACTTACCATCACAGTGAGTATACACCTGCCTGCGCTCTTCTTCGCTCGCTAAAAGCGGTTTCCAAATGTTGAGGAGAAATAGAGGATGTAGAGATGAGATGCAGAAAAACTCCCTTAAAACCCAACCGCTCCTTTTTTTTTTTTTCTTTCTTTTTTTTTCTTTTCTCCCTCTCTCTCTCTTTCTTTGTCCTCTCTTTCTTTGTCCTCTCTTTCTTTGTCCTCTCTTTCTTTGTCCTCTCTTTCTTTGTCCTCTCTTTCTTTGTCCTCTCTTTCTTTGTCCTCTCTTTCTTTGTCCTCTCTTTCTTTGTCCTCTCTTTCTTTGTCCTCTCTTTCTTTGTCCTCTCTTTCTTTGTCCTCTCTTTCTTTGTCCTCTCTTTCTTTGTCCTCTCTTTCTTCCTCCTCTCTTTCTTCCTCCTCTCTTTCTTCCTCCTCTCTTTCTTCCTCCTCTCTTTCTTCCTCCTCTCTTTCTTCGTCCTCTCTTTCTTCCTCCTCTCTTTCTTCCTCCTCTCTTTCTTCCTCCTCTCTTTCTTCCTCCTCTCTTTCTTCCTCCTCTCTTTCTTCCTCCTCTCTTTCTTCCTCCTCTCTTTCTTCCTCCTCTCTTTCTTCCTCCTCTCTTTCTTCCTCCTCTCTTTCTTCCTCCTCTCTTTCTTCCTCCTCTCTTTCTTCCTCCTCTCTTTCTTCCTCCTCTCTTTCTTCCTCCTCTCTTTCTTTCCTTTTTTTTTTCCTTTCTCTAGATAGTACTACAACTTGGACTGGAAGTCGAACGGCAGCCTACACACCTACCATACCTCACCACCAGAATGGCCATCTTCAGCATCACCCACCTATGCATCCTGGACATTACTGTAAGTGTGCCAGATTTTCAAGTCACGTTCCTCATTTTCAGTTTGGTTTAATGGTTGTTTGGGTCACCTGTGATTGATATTTTTTTACCCCCGTGTCTTTTTTTATAGAACCACTGTCACTTTATTTAATATATTCTGACAGTTAAATGTAAGAACTCCTTGTACTTTCCTCAATTAAAACAGCAGAGATTAAAAATTCACACAGCTCTAGTGATCCCACCTATACTTCTGATGCCTTCCTATATCTAACAAAAAGCATTTCCTTTCTAAAACCATCATTTAGAAAACTTTGCAGTCTTGGAGTAAACGTTTCCGCTGTGGAAAAACGTTTGGCCAGAAGCTGATTCAGAATTTGCTGCTTGGATCTGTTTTTCCTTCAAAAGATGGACATTTCTGGCTGGATATATTATTTTTATTTTTATATATTCATAGATATATATATTTGCTGTTAGGAGAGGGGAGAAAATGATGTGAATTAAAGCTGAAAAGTCAACATATCTTGATCAGAAAAACTGTTTTAGGTCCAGTTATCAAATTTCCTTATTGCTCTGTTAGGATCCCACCTCGTTTCGCTCCTTACTTGTCAGAAACGCCAAGATTTCAGAACTTTACCGCTGCTGCAGAGACTCTATAAATGTTTTTTGTGTGCGAACGTAGCTTTCCATCATTAATGTCGGTAACTGGCTGGTGGTACCACACAGCTTTTCTTGGCTGCTGCCTCTTCTCGCTTCAGAAAGTGGCATCTTTTGACACCTCCCAGCGTTGTGCCTGTTTTTGACATCTTGTTGCAAAAGCTGCCGGTGCTTATAATACTACATCGAAGCCTTTTCTTCTTGTCTGCCTGCGAGGAAGCCAGTCAGTTTATCAAAGTGGAAAGAATCGACTTGACCTTTACCGAGACCACATTCACTATTTATTCTTGAGAAAACAAGTTCTCTGGGATTTTTTTTTCCCCCCCATCTCCGTGGAGGGTTTGTTATAGTTGACTCCATAGCATCCTGGGCAACCTGTTCTGTGAACGGGGAGCTAATGAAGTTGGGTTTCTGACAGATTTGTATCACGTACCTCTATAAAACGATTCTCTCCTTCCTCGATTTGTGGCCACATTCCACTAGTGGAGCTCTGAATTTTCAAAAAACCACCAAAGTGTGTAATTCTGTGGGCATTTTTGTCTAGATTTGGCCTCTGCATTCAGCTATCCCTGAGATTTAGAATATGTGGCATCCTCGCAAGTCCTTTTTTCACCCAGAACAGGTTAAGAAAGATCTTTTATTTATTTATTTAGTTTTTCCTCGTGTAAAAGAAATTGCATCTTTTTCTCTTCAAGGGCCAGTTCACAACGAACTCGCATTCCAGCCTCCTATATCAAATCATCCTGGTAAGTAAAATCTGAAAATGAATGCTAAGGATTGTTCAAGCTGACAAAGTTGTTTTGAATTTGTGTTTTCTTTTAATAAGAAGTACTCTGAATTTAGTGGGAGGAATTCAAAAGGGGAAGAAAGAAGGAGAGGAACCACTTTGTGCCGCCTTCTTTTGAATCTGGACCTCTGTGTTTTAGGAATAATGACAGAAGACGTTCATATAAATTAATAATGACACGACACTCAGGCACACGAGTATTTATTCGAAGATGACAAAACTTAAAGGAGCTCAGAGCAATTTAAACTTCGGGGAATTTCAGGTTTTAAGGTGTCTGGAGAGAGCAACAGACAGCAAACCTTGCAGGAGGTTTGACAAGCCAGTTGCTCCCAGCTAGCACTTGATACACATAAACAAAATCACGGTGTTCTTTAGCAAACCTCCTTGCTTGAGTGCTTGGGTTTCAGTGGCAGCCTTTACGGGATCAGGGTTTCTCTGCCTCTCCTTGCTTATTTAAAGCAAGAAGCAGTTGCAGCAAGCCTGCCTGGCTGCCTGTAAGGGTTTTTTTCGGGGTTTCTGCGCGTTTCACCCCGCTGATTGCCTCTCCAGCTCCAGAGTACTGGTGTTCAATCGCGTATTTCGAAATGGACGTGCAAGTCGGGGAGACGTTCAAGGTCCCTTCGAGCTGTCCCATCGTTACCGTCGATGGCTACGTGGATCCCTCCGGAGGAGACCGCTTCTGCCTGGGCCAGCTTTCCAACGTGCACAGAACAGAAGCTATTGAGAGAGCAAGGTATTTTGCACCCCAAAAAGCTCCAGCTGCTGGTGATATTGGATATTTTCTTGTTTTTTTTCAGCGCGTGGCTCCCTTTCAATACATTTTCTTTTTTAAAACTGAATTAACCGTAGGGCACGGTTTTTAGGCCGCTGCTGTAACGCATTCAGAACGCCAACTGCGTGACAGGGACCTCGTAGCACGTTGCTTCTCCTTGCTGTGCCTTCAAGGATAAAATTAGCAACTGTGTGCGAGCTGCAAATGAGCTCTCCATCTCCCAGCGATGCGAGAACTGACTGCAAAATATACATTTGTCAAAGGAACAAAGGAAGGTTGATGGAGAGCTCGCTGGAGTTTTCATTCATTCTCACCACGCGTGCGCCAGGCTTTGATGTGAAAGCCCAGAGAGCTGATCTTAGGACTTTTTTTTTTCTTTCTTCGGAGTGAAAAGGAATAAAAGAAGGAAGAAAATAAGGAATAAGACCCAAGCTGTTGCATTGTGACAATCGCTTTCCGTGCTAGGGAGCACTTTGTGGGATTTTCACACTTGGGAGCAGAACCCCGAATGTGTTTGGGATCCCAGCTCCGTATTGTCAGCGAGTGGCTTTCGTGCTGCTCGAGTGCCATCGCTTCTGCATTCTGTGTTTCCCATATGTCTTTCCGGGGCTTCACAGATGGTTTTTGACTTCCCAGATTTCGCCTAACCGCACACTCTGTTATCCTCACGATGATAACCACGGTTTCGAGTCCTCGTACGAGTGGAGCGCGTGTGGTTTTCCTCCAGAATCTAAATCAGGACCTCTTTTTCTTTATTTTTTTTCTTTTCAAGGTTGCACATAGGGAAAGGGGTGCAGCTGGAGTGCAAAGGAGAAGGCGACGTGTGGGTTCGATGCCTCAGCGACCACGCGGTCTTCGTTCAGAGCTACTACCTGGACAGAGAAGCAGGGCGTGCGCCCGGGGATGCTGTTCACAAGATTTACCCAAGTGCATACATCAAGGTTGGTTTGGATGCTCCACGAGGAAAAGTGTGTGTGTGGGGGGGGAGCAGCGTGCTTTCTGTTCTTGCACATCGTAGGGAAGCTGTGAGGCACTGAAATAAATCAAACGCGGAATCGGAGGCTTCGTTATCATCTTAGAATCGCCAACTTCACTTAAAAAGTCATCTTTAGGGGAAAAAATCCACTTTAGAGTCATTTAAAAAGTCATCTCGGCGGAAAGTATCCTCCAGATACCGTCAAAGTAGCTCATTTCGTATTTTGTCAAGCAATCTCCATCTTTTAAACCAACTGCTGCCCAAAATTTAGCATATTCTCGAAAAATGGGTGAAGCCTGACAAAGCGAAGCTGGACTTGCTGGCATCTCGTTTTATTTGCGTGCCCTATTTTCTGGCAATCCCAGAATTTAATAAAAATCGGGATTTCATCAGCCTGCGACCGACGAATTTCTTCCGGAGAGCGGAGAGCTCCGGTTTGTTGGAGGCGGGAGCTGAGGACTCCATTCCTTCGTTGATTTTGGTAAACCTCCGGAGTTTGATTATTTATTTTTTCATTTCTTTTAAAGGTGTTTGATTTACGCCAGTGTCACCGTCAGATGCAGCAGCAGGCTGCCACTGCTCAAGCCGCCGCTGCTGCTCAAGCTGCAGCAGTAGCAGGAAACATCCCCGGCCCGGGATCAGTGGGTGGAATAGCCCCAGCCATTAGTAAGTAAATTAACTGCTTGCTCTCCTTTTTTATTCTTTGAAAACAACTCAGCTTTTAGCAAGACTTAAAATCTATAAGGCTCTTGAGAACAGGAGGAGGTTGTAGTGGTGCTTTTTGAGTTTTCTGAGTTGCTAAATTCTCTTTCCGTGATGTTACGCTTAAATATTTTTTAAATGGTGAGTATTTAGGTGTGTGGGGCTGCTTTATTTGCCACTTCTGGATTCCTTGTGCTGCCAAACGGAGCTTTCCAGCTACGTTCCAAAATCCTGAAGGCATTTTGGGGAAAGCATTTCAATTTTTCTTCCAGACGTGGTTGTGATTTGAAGCTTGCCGGCTGTGTTCAGCTTGTTATTAGGCGGAGTAACAACTGACACTCTTAGATCCAACTCCTTTTGTATTTTAACACCCTTTCAATATGGCAGAACGATGAGAAGGAAAACTTAGTGGGAAGAAAGGCAAAATAATTGCTGAGCTGTGGTGACAGAGACCTAGAAATACCGATGGGCCTTGGCTGCGGGGAGAGGGACGGGTATTTGGAGAAGCAAGAAAGCAAACGGGAATGGCTAAACAAACAAGTGATAAAAGAAAAAGTGTGTCTGCAAACATTTAATTGAAAGCCTTACTGGAAATCTCTCCTCTCTAGGTTTGTCAGCTGCTGCTGGAATCGGCGTGGACGACCTCCGCCGCTTATGCATCCTCAGGATGAGTTTTGTAAAAGGTTGGGGACCCGATTACCCGAGGCAGAGCATCAAAGAGACCCCGTGCTGGATCGAAATTCACTTGCACCGTGCCCTCCAGCTTCTAGACGAAGTACTTCATACCATGCCGATCGCCGACCCACAACCTTTAGACTGAGGTTCCCTCTGCTGCACTGCTGTGGGCCGTTGTGTTGTGAGGATGGTGGATTGTAAAATACAACTCTTGTTTATAACCTGAAGATATATTTTACTTTTTTTTGTTCTGCTTAACCTCCGAAAACCGGGTTTTAAAAATGTGTTTGCCGCCTTGCTCTTAGCAGAAAAAGAACCTGAACGTGCAGAATTTGGATTGCGGTTAGGTTTCTGAACTTAGTTGTCATGATACGTGGCTCAGGGCTTGAAGTGAAAGGTAAACGCCTTCCAGAGAGACCTGACAGTGTTGGGGTTGTGCCCGTTGCAACTTTTCCTTCTCCATCACGGCCTCTTGGGTGAGAAGCCTCACGGGAGCCTTTTGTATGCAGAATATATATTATATATATATATTTATATCTGAAAATTCCTTCTAAGAATTATTTACGTGACAGCAACTAAATTCCAGCTGATTCGGGATGTTCTTTTTAGGGAACGAGAGTTAACAGAAGACTTTTTTTTCTTTATTTTGTCGCCTATCTCGCTATGATTTTTTCCAGATTAAAAGGTAGAAGCTGCCAAAAAAAAAGCAAAAAAAACAAAAAGTGAGGGATGAGACGTGCATTGATTTAAAAATAGCAAGGAAAAGAAAGGTCGCTTTTCCTTCACTAGTTTTTAAAACAAAAGAGATCTGAGCTTTTTATTTCCACGGACACGTGAGTTTTAAAACACTAAACCAAACGGATGCTCTCAGTGCTGGCACGCAGCTCAAATCTCATGAAATTCCCTTGCTGCAAAGGCGCCACGGAAATTGCGGAACGAGAACCTGATGGCAGGAACGCGTTTTTCATAACTACTGCTGCTTTTACCCGCCTGCCACTCGGCAGGGCTTTTAAACACCGCAAAAGCCAAGTCGCCCGCCTCTTTTTTACTCGCATCCGCCACTCGATCACGTGCGAAGTGCCACCGATCGCTTAGGATCCACTTTTTGTACCCGTTCACCATTTCCACTCAGGGCAAGATGGCAAACCTGTTTTTATACCTCGCGGTTCTTTTAAGCCCTTCTGCCATCAACGACCATATCAATTGGCAATGACTTTGTATAGAGAATTTATAGTAGAAAACAAACAGACAAACAAAAAAAAAATGCAAATGTATTGACTGTATGACAGATACAATATGTATGCTTTCTCTCTAGTTACTAGTATAAATAAAACTCTGAAAACCCTGAGTTTTTATAAATCCACTTGGCTTTTTTTACGTAAATCTGCACCTTGGAACCGCTGATCTTGAAGGATGGATTTATTTTCCTTCGCCAGCCCAGCAGCAGCAGGAATTGGTGGTGGTTGATGTCTGCCGGGAAGCCAGTCCAATTTTTCTTCCTTCCCCTGCTTCTCCCTACAGGAGGATTTCTCTTTCTCGCACGGTTTCGGGGCTGTGAGGCGCAGCCTTGAGGTGTTGCTGCCCCCACGTGCTGAAATTCTTGGGAAAGGAGGCGGCAGTCGGTGCTTCTGCTCCACACACGCAGCACAGAGGACAGGTGACACCAGAGCGATGCCCAGAACTGGATGAATTTTCTCGATATGAACACTTCTTCACGCTAATTCCTACAGAAATCCCATTTTCTCCTCTTGTGTGGCTTCCTGATGATTGGAAAAATCAGCGTTCGCTTTCCTCGAAGCCTTACATTGAAACCCTTTTTCATGTTCCCTTCTCTCCTAACGATCTCGTTTGTCAGAGCAGCTGCAACTTTTTTTCTTTTTTTAGGGCTTCACACACGAGCACCTTGTCCTGGGGCTTCCTGGTAGCGCTGCCGAGGTGGAACCCAGCTGGATTGAGCGCCACCAAACACCCACAACCCCAAAACTCACCGTAAAAGGGTTTTTTTTGGGGGCAGGAAAGCCTGGTTCCACCTTTCTCCTTTCAGCCATTGCCTTTTGATAAGCGGTCAACCGAATTCCCAGTAGTTCCTCTGTAGCTTTCCTGTACCTTTTTGGTTTTTTTTTCCAATAGCCCTAGTTTGTGGATAATATCCTGTAGTTAACTCGGCGGAAATTCTGTACCAGAGTATGTTTTTGATTAAAAAAGGTAAAGATTCACACCTTTTGGCTTCTGTATTTTTTATTTTTTTTAATTTGATTCCCAGAGCGAGTGAGAGCAGCCCCGGGGCGGGCGTTTTGTGGGGAAACAGTGGGGTCGCTGCGCTTTCAGCCCATCCTAGAAGCCCAGAATCATTGGGGTTGCTTCCAGTAGCCCTACTAACGGCATTTTTATTCCCCCAAATCAACCGAGAGGTTTCTTAAAGGACATCACTGCCCCTAGAGGTTGCTCTGGATGAGGCTGAGGGCTCCTGAACACTAAAAAGGGAAAAGGAGAGGCAGAGGGGCTGGTTTTGGGTTCACCGAGGCAGGAGGTGAGGCCGACAATCACAAAACCTCCCCTTCCTCACCCCCAAATCCCAAAGCCAGGACCCCGAAGACATCACCAGGTGCCAGGTAATGGAAACAAGTCTTTATTAAGTAACTTTTAATATCAGAAAAATAAAACTCTTATAATTCTCTTTACAGCAAATATATAATATCAGTGCTTTGGCCGTCATAAGTTAAAGGCCCTTTTATCATAAAATATATGTTTTGTTTTTGTTTTTTTTTTTAAACTTTACTCAAATTGAATTCATAATCCCTACGACCTCCCTACATATACATAACAAAAAGTGTAGTAAAATTAGCAAATCCTAAACTAGCTCGAGAGTTTTTTTTTTTGTTTTTTTTTTTGTGTTTTTAACCATTCTTAGTTCGTGGTTTATAGAAAGGGTACACGCACCTAACGTCTCGTCGGTTCCTTGGCTTATTAGTTGCCGTGTAGGATGCGCTAAAATACAAAAAGACCATGCTGGGGGAAAGGCCGGTTCGTTACCTACACGCCTGCAGCTAGAGCTTCGGCTTCAATACTGACGTGGAGCTAGATCCCTACAAGCAAAGGAGCTTGAAAAAGTTCTGCGTCACGGTCGGCGTGCCCTCAAGGCACCTCTCAGACTGACAAAAAAAAAAAAAAAATCCCAAAAATAAAAACCGGGAGCTGTAAACTTCGATACGAAATGTAACTCTTCAAGTGGAAATAAAAAATAAAGTTTCTGTATATTTACGAGTTCGATACGCGTAGAATTTCTTTCTTTTTTTTTTTTTTTTTTTTTTTTTTTACCTGTTATACTGAGAAAAAAGCTTCTTCACGGGAAAATAATGCTTCAAAAAAAAAAAAAATAAAATAGAAAAATCCACCGGAACTCCCCTTTGTGTCCTTTTTTTTTTTTTTTTTTTGTATTTTTTTTTTCCGTTTTTGTAGTTTAATAGATGCCAGCACAGATTGGGGAACGTACTGAGGATGAAAAAAAAAACAAAAAACCAAAAAACGAGGAACATCCACAGGTTGAAATGTACGAAGCGCGCTCCGGAGGCGTTTCGCCCGATGATTGGAAAGACGGGTTCGAAATGAAGTCAACTGATTGCGGGGCCACTGTCACGAGTAACACGAGGGCACGTACGCACCCCCTCTTTTTTTTTTGCCTTTCTGTTTAAAAATAAAAGATATATTTACGTATGTGCAAGACAAATGCGGATCCAACGTAAAAAGGCTTCCCATTTGGAGCTACGCACCCTAAAACGCGATTTAAGAACAGCTTGATCGGACTAACGAACGGAATGTCAGCATCTTCCTCGAAGCGTGTGCATCCCAAAGCCCTTCCTGAAATCCATCTTAAAAAAAAAAAAAAAAAAACATTAAAAAAAAAATCCATTAAAAAAAAAAAAATCCATTTAAAAAAAAAAAATCCATTAAAAAAAAAAAGAAGCATTCGCGATGCTGAAGAGAATTAGGCGTAAGTCGTCGCATCAGGCGCAAAAAAAGAAAAAAAAAGATTTCCCCAAACCTGTTTTTTGTTTTTTTTTTTTTTTGTTTTCAAAACTGGCAGTGTAAAGAAGGCAGCATTGGAAGTGTCGTTTCGATGTACTGGTAATGCCACGAAGCCTCCGCGCAGCGGGCTTCTGTGCTCGGGCTCTGAGGTTCGGCGCCGCCAGCGCACAGAAGTCCCAACGCTCGAGCGCGGGCCGTCGGCAAGCCTGGGAAATCGGCGTTGCGGTCGCGTCGGCGCTCCAAGCTTCCCGTTTCACACCAGGTGCGTCTCTGCTAAGCGTGCCGAGAGCCCCGAGGTTTTAGTGTTACCGTAGCAGCCTTTTAGGAACGGGTATTTAGGAACAAACTTTAGCCTAATCCCAAGAAAGCCCAACAGTCAGAATGACTTCGGAAGTTTACTAGAGGGTACCGTTACACCCATGCCTTTAGATGTCCATAGATAATAATTAATAATAATAATAATAATAATAATATCAGCATCTATATATACTTAAGAGTGGATTTGGATTGCCTGAGTAACAGCTGTCTGGCAAACGGGACACGAGGGCGTTTCCTTCTCGCAGATCTTGTTGGCACACTCCATGCAGAAGAGGTTGTGGCCGCAGGGGACCAGGGCGGCCACCACTTCGCTCTCGAAGCAGATGACGCAGTCGTGCTTGCGCCTCGACTCCGGGGGCGAGCTGGAGGTGGAGCCCCCGTTGGAAGAGGAGTAGCTGTTGGTACCGTTGGAAAAAGCCGGGATGGAGACGGGCAGAGCGGCGCCGGGGGGACCGTCGCTCCTCGCTCGCCTCGCCAAGGGGTGCTCCAGGCTTTCCGCCAAGGTGGGCGACAGGCGAGGGGTGGAGGGCTGGCTCCCGCGGCGCTGAGGCTTGGCGGTGCCCGCGGGCTCGTTGGCGAAGCCGCCCAGGGGGTTGACGGGTTCGAAAGGGCTCCAAATGGTTTGGGCTGGCGGCGGGAAGGAGTCGTAGGCGGGCGAGTCGGCCCCGAGCTCTTCGGCGCCCACGGAAGGCAGCGTTTCTCCGAACCAAAAGTTGCCCGCGCTGAAGGGACTGGTGGGGCTGAAGTCAGCCAATCTATTGCTTCCGAAATAGGAATCGGTGGAGCCGCTTCCCAAGGAGCTGGAGCTGTCGTTCCTGTAATTGGAGATCATCCTGGCGCGGCCGGGGGGGACGGGGTTGGAAGCAAGCCAGGCGGAGCCCAAGGCGCCTCCCTCGAAGCTGACGTCGGTCCCGTTGTAGTGGAAATCGTTCTCCTCGTTCAGCTCGATGTAGTTGCCCGTCCGCATGGCGATGTGCATCTCGATCTCCTCGCGGGCCCGGTCCACGTTCTCCGGCATCCCCGTCACTTCGAAGACGGGTTCCTTGTCCCGGCTGGGGGTGACGATGTAGGTGTGGGTCTGCTGCTGAATCCTTTTGATGGTGGCTCCTTTCGGTCCCACCACCAGCCCCACCACGCGATAAGGCACCCTGACCTGCACCGTGGTCTGCCCGGGCAGGTTGGGGGTACAGGGCAAACCTCCCAAGGCGGGGCCGTTCTTGTTCCGCGACGCTCGGATCATGGAGAAGTGCTCGGCGGCCGAGAGGATTTCCCTTTTGGCCATGGCGACGTCCTCTTTCCGGCCGGTGACGACGAAGACGGGCTCCTCGCCGCGAACGGGGGTCTTGATGTACGTGTTCGTCTTGGCCCTCAGCGCTTTGATTTTGCAACCTGTCGGGAGGAAGGAGAAACACGCCAAGTTCAGCGAGGCGGCCGAGTTGAGAAAGCCACAAGAAAGCCAACCTATTTTCGGAGGCTCAAAAAACCAGCGGGTGAGACCAGAAGCGGGACCTGGACACGCGGGATGAACATTTTACACCCTTTTTCCCCCGCCTCCTGCCCCCCCTCCTTAACTCACGGCCGCAATCCGAGGCCTTCGGCTACATCGCAGCTCCCCAAACCCCGTGCCCGCCCGCGGAAGGTTTCATTATGACTCGTGCTGGGTATAGCCACCGATGTTACTCCCGTCATCATTTCATCACACTTACCCGTTCCAGAATCAAAAACGACCATTTTTTTGGGCCCCTGCTTTGTGTTTTCGCGGGTACAAGTCGACACACGCCACTTTCAAGACTTCCCAGGTACACCGCATCAATCACATAAACTCCATTTATCAGGTTGGGGTCATTTATCAACCCCAAAACTGCACGGGCAGAGGCAAATTCCCCTTCCCGAGCCAGATGGCAGCTCGGTAAACAAGCTCCATGCAGCAGGAGAGCCAGAGGGCAGTGACTTGGGTTAAGGTATAAAAGACGAGATTTTGTCGTGCCTTTGTTCAAACAAGCAGCAGAGAGCCAGAGGATGAGGAATTTGCACTACGGGCTTCAAGATTTCTCTTGCTCTCTGGCAGGCTCACGTGTTTCGGTTCCTCAGGTCCCAGGCTGGAAAAACCAAAGTGCAGCAACTTCCCAGAAAGAAAAAAAAAAAGCCTTCAGAGTGGCTTTCAACAAATAGCTTCAGAACGAGCCATTTCACACAGCATTTAATAACGTGCTTGCTTTAAAAAAAAGACACAACCCCAAAAATCTTCCCTCTGACTGCTTCGTTAGCTTTCAATCCTGCCACGGGACATCTAGGTGCTGTAGTCAGGATGAGCTTTCGGGTTGTTTTAGCACCGTTTCCACTCCCCAAGAGCGGCAGCTGGTTGTATTTGGCCGTTGGGCTACGTTACTGATAAGCTACCTGCTTATCAGTGTTTTTTTTTCCCTGTTTGTTTCAGTTTACAGGATTATTTTAAGCAAAGGAATGATTTTCTCGCTCAAGAGCCCACGTTCAAAAGCAGAGAGCAAAAGGGGAGTCCGGGATCATTAAATATCCATCACCAGGTTATTTTCGTTGCGAGCAGATTTGTCATTATCGATTTAATCAGCCGAAACGGGATGATATCATCCCTCCTCCTCTTACTCAGCCGGGCTTTTGGAGACCGCCCTGCCTGCTTCAGGATCCGCAGCCATCCTTTGGGCTAACCCCGGCTTTCTGCAGGCAAACGAGGTCCCCTCACCAAGAGATGCAACTTGCTTTTGCTCCCGGTTCTCCAGGGTGCTTTTTTCCCCCAACTTCCTGACTTTTTAGAGCAAGGCAACTTGTCGTCCGGCGGATTTTCAGCCGCGAAGAGGAAAGGAAAATCGCTTTTCTGAGCAGCACGAGGTGCAGGCGCTTCGCTGAAGGCTGGATTCAACAGCAAGCTCGAACCCACACAGGACGCCTGTGCAATGCCACGCTTGGAATCTACTTTTCCTGGCTCCCAGTCGCATGCCTAAACAAGAATAAAAGGATACAAGGATCCCTCTCCCTTTGCTGCTCACCTCTGGAGGCTCTGAAGTGGAAGAAAGCCCAGGAGTTACGTTACACTACCCCAACCAGGTCTGATACGCTCGTTTTTGGGGGTACAAAGCGTGTAAGTACAGGTTGAGAACACTTGAGATTAAAAAAAAACGATAAAAAAACACAAACCCAGGTACTGCAGTATTTTGTTTCCCTTTTTAAAGCAGAAATGCCTCCTGTTTGTCACAAGAAAACCTTCCACGAGCCTTTTCCAGCCCTTTTTACAGCTTCCAGCAGCTCTACATTGAATTACTGCCCCCATAAAAACAGCATCCTCCGGCGTAGCTCGAGGTGCACACAAAAACCTTAACGCCCAGCTTACATTTCAGGCGCTCAGCACCTTCTCCAGCCTGCGAGCAGCTCCCCAGTGCAGATTTGGTGAGCAGAGCCCCCCACGTGGGCATCTGCCATCCCGTTACCTACAGCAGGGGCTGCGGGAGCACCACTTGGCCGCCTGCAGGGCTGGATTTGCTTCTGAAACTCACCCTGCTTGGGTACAGAGCTCTCAAGAACCGGGGGGCTCCTCTGGGCTGATAAACACCACCTGGAAGTTTGCCTCCTCTGCCTAAAAATTCAATTTCGGTTAAAATAGCAGCCAAAACTGCCAATTCATCGTTATTCTGCCACTTAAGGGGGGCAGTGCTTCGAATAAATTCGCTCTCAGACGCGGCAGGAAAGCCCAGATCAAACTCATTACTCCTGATTTTTCAGGGGCTGAGGACGTTTCGAGTTCTTTTTGTACCCCATGAAGACGGCCACGGAAAGGACAAGAAACCTCCTTAAGCAAAGCTTTCATGCAAATGTATTTGGTAAAGTTTTCTTACACCAAGCTCTCCTCCTTCTACCCCTTCCTCTTTCGCAGCCCGAATTCTTCTGCGGTACAATCCCTCTCCGCCGAGGCTAAATATTGGATCACGAGCCCGACAGCGTGACATCAGATGAGAAAGGAAAGCAGAAGCAGCACACGAACTCTTCAGGAACAACGATCCTCTTTTTATGCAAACTCCATTATCTTGTTTTGAAGGGACTCCGAGTGCTGAGGAACACACTACAGAGAACGATCCCGATCCGGTGGAGAACAAACACCACATCCTAAAAGGTCCTCGGTGCCCCATTTTCCCCCGTTTCATCGCAAAGGACTGCAGCAATCCCTGGTTTTCAGTTCCGTTTTCCAGCTCTCCTCCTGCCCCCCGTCCCCAGTGACACACAAGCAAGGCCCTAAATCATTCCAGCATTATTTCGTGGAAAAGATGTCTTGTGCTTCTGCATTTAAGGGCGCAGAAAGCCACCCGGCTGCCAGGCTAGCCTGCACATGTCGACGTACCGGAGGGACGTGCCACTTACTGTTTTAACAACGGGTAAATATTTTCCACCTCGGTCTCAGGAATGGGTATCTGACCCCATACACGCCAGTTCCTACAGCACAGGCTTTGGGTTTTTGAAACGCCCAGCAGGAAACCCACCTTTGATGAAAAACGTTTAAAGCCCAATAAATTTAGGATGAGGAAACAAGTGCCTGAATCTCTCCGGTGCCACACTGATTTACTGATTTGCCTGTTTCTGCTAAAGCCACGCTGATGTAAGAGCCCAGACGGCCCAACATCTCATTATCTGCTCAGCAAGCCAGAAACACAACCCCCAAACCCAGCCAGAAAAACCCACAAAGGGAAAAGGAAGAGAGAAACTACCCCGTCTGCCCTGCCACACCTACACTCGCCACTGCTCTGTGCTTTGCTTTGGGTACAAAAAGAGCTTTTAAAGCTCTTTTTTTTTATGGTTTGCTGCTGGAGAGCTGGTGTAACACATCCGTGGGGTCTCAGGGGAATAGGAGGTGCGAGGCCACCGAGGGACACCGCAGGGATGACCTCTTACGTAAAGGCCCAACGGGGGCCCGCGAAATTTAGCAATCAACAGGAAACCAGCAGCAGACGTTTTTAGTCAGCGAGGGGTTGTCGGTGGCTCATTTCCCCATCGCCGGGTCACCTCCTCGGAGTCCTGCTCGGCATTTAGGGTGGAAACTTGAGGCAAGTTTTCAACCGTGCCCCAAACTTGGAGGCGACGCGGGCAGAGCGAGGGGGATGCTGCCACAGGCTGAGCCCCCGCGCCCGTAGGGTTTTGTGAAATACGGCGCCAAGCTCCTGAAGGGAAAGGCTTATTGAGGATGTTAAGGTGAAGAATAAAGCCTCAGCACCTGGTTGGGCTGTGTGTGGGGTTTTAGAGCTGGGAAATACTTCAGAACTACCAGAAAACACTTCATAACTACCAGGAGGCTGAGCTTGAGCTCGCTCCTGCCCCTTGATTTCGCACAGCACAGAGCCTGCATCGCTCCCTGGCCTCAGCGAGACGTGGAGCCGTGAGAAAGGCAGCCAGTAACCCCTTTCCCTCCTGTTCTTACACCAAAAAAGGGATCATTATATACTAAAAAAGCCCACCAAGCAGCCACCGAGCCCTAACACCCCGGCGAGCTTTCTCCACACACAAACCCACCCGAAACCCCATATAGGGCCTTGCAACCCCAACCCATGCCAGCAGGGCTCTTCTACACCCCTTAATCCTTGGGGGTTTATCCTTTTTCCCTCAGCCACCGTGCGCCTCAGCGCTGAGGCGAACACCCCCCCCCCCCCCCCCTTTCCCCTCCCTCCCGGCCATTTTGCGCGTCCCCCGTCCCTCCCCTCCCGGGCTGTCCCCGCTCACCCTGGCGCCCCACGATCTCGGCCACATGCTCGGAGCTGGGCACGGGGACACACTCGGTGGTGTTGACGCTTTTTCGGCGGAGCAGCGCCGCCTGCTCGCCGCTGGTGGCGGCTGCTCCCCCTCCTCCTCCACCTCCTCCATCGTTGCTGTAGGCGGGGGGCAGCCCCGCCGCCATCATGCCCCGCGGCTCGCCCGCCCCGTACAGCGCCGCCGCCGCCTCCCGGGCATCGAAAGCCGGCGACAGCAGCACCGAGCCCAGCCCCGGCAGCAGAGAAGGAGGAGGAGGAGGAAGAGGAGGCAGCGAGGGCGAGGAGGAGGGCGGCAGCAGCGCAGCCGGCTCCTCCTCCTCCTCTTCTTCTTCCTCTTCTTCCTCCCCCTCCAGCTCCTCCTCCTCCTCGTCCAGCTCCAGGTCTCCCTCCTCGGCTTCCTCCTCCTCCTCCTCTTCTTCCTCCACCTCCTCCTCCTCCTCCTCCTCCTCTTCGGGGGGCTCCGGGGGTGCGGTGCCGTCCCCTTTCCTCCTCCTCCTCTTCCCCGGGGGCTGCCCGCGGTGGCGGAGCCCGAGCCCGGCGAGGCGATGGCGCAGGAGGGCGGCGGGCGGCTGCAGGAGCAGCAGCGGCGGCAGCAGGAGGCGAGGCGGCGGCTGCCCCTTGGAGGAGAAAGAGGAGGAGGAGGAGGAGGAGGAGGAAGAAGAAGGGAGAGGAGGGGGAGAAGCCGCAGCCCCGCCACCGCTCGGCATGGCCGGAGAGAAAGGCAAAAGAAAGGAGAAGAAGGAGGCGGCGAGCCCCCGGCCGAGCCTAGCGGCGCGGGGCCGCCATGCCGAGGAGGGCACGGAGCGGCCCTCGCTGCCTCAGCGCTGCTTTTGTCCCATGGCGGCGCTGGAGGAGGAGGAGGAGGAGGAAGAGGAGGAAGAGGAGGAAGAGGAGGAGGAGGCGGTGCCGCCCCGCCCCGGCCCCGGCTCCCCCAGGCAGCTCTGGGCAGGGCTGGGGGTGGCTCCGGGGTCCCCCTCAGCTCCCTCCGCGGTCCCCTCAGCAGGTCGCCCCTCCTCGTAGAGGAGCACAGGGAACGGCCTCGAGGCGTGTCAAATGAGGTTGAAGTTGGAAATGAGGAGGTTTTTTAATTATTAGTGTTATTTTTTGGTGGGGTCTGGTGCGTAGATGTAGGAGAGGTCGCAGCATCACCTCAGCTAGAAGAGACCTCCAAGATCACCACGTCCAACCTCTGACCTAACGCTAACCAGCCCTCCGCTAAACCATGTCACTAAGTTCACAGAATCACAGAATTTCCAGGTTGGAAGAGACCTCAAGATCACCCAGTCCAACCTCTGACCTAACACTAACCAGTCCTCCACTAAACCTTATCTCTAAACTCTACATCTAAACGTCTTTTAAAGACCTCCGGGGATGATGGTGACTCCACCACTTCCCTGGGCAGCCCATCCCAACGCCTCACAACCCTCTCAGTAAAGAAATTCTTCCTAATATCCAACCTAAACCACCCCTAGCACAACTTTAGCCCATTTCCCCTAATTTTTCATGGAAGAATAGCCCATGGAGGTGTCTCAGAAGGCAACACTTATCCCAAACTCAGGTTACCACAGCAATTTTCAGCCCCTGATCCTCAGGGACTTCCAGAGGAGCTGTGGAGGAAAACTAGGAAAAAAAAACACCCCACACCTCTTCTTAGTAGGTTTCAATTCACCTTCACTTCCAAAATATGAGCCTTTGACGGATGCCATCCTTAGGTTTTGTTCTTCTGTCTCTTTATTGAGCTATTTTTTGGGCTTATCTCAGCCCTCATCCCTATCCAAACACGGTGTTGTTAGCTCGTGCGGGGGAATTCATGCGATGCAATGCAGGGTGGAGCAGGAGGACACCCTACCAGGTGAATGAAACGACGAGTTTGCCTCGCTGGATGCTCCGGAGGGAGCTTTCGTTCGGGAGAGCTGTTCCTTAAGGATGTTATCCCGAAAAAAGGTCGTCGGGAAAAATCCCAGTCTGGTTAGAAGCTGGAGGAGATGCTGGTGTTCACAGTGCTAGCAGAGGGGGTTGGCTTTTAGGGCAGAGCTTTGCCCTGCTCCCCTCTAGCTGGCTTTTGCTGTAAAGATGAAAGCCATTTGGCCCAAACCCTCTCCTTTTGTACCAGTTACGGGGCCAGCAAGCAAACTGGTTTCCTCCTGAGCGTGTACTGGGATTCTGCCTGGCAGGCAGATGGTGTCTTGTGGCAAAGGAATCGCTGAGATAGCTCCGTGTTCCTTTTACTTTTGTGTCCCCACCGTGGGTTGATTTTGGTGTTTTTTTTTTTTTTTTTTTATAAACAGCAGAGCCTTGATTTTTAATTTTTTTTTTTTTTTATCCTATTTATACACCAATTAATATCCGCTGATGAAGCGCGTGGATTATTAAGGCTGATTATTCGTCGTGGGTGTGATTTCTCTCACACGGGACCGCTTCCTTTCCGTGCTGGGCAGCTTTGCAGCCTTTAAGGCGTTGTGAAATGCTTGGATGCGTGCAAATGCGGATATTTCCATGAAAAAAATGTCCTTTTTTTTTCCAGATAGATGCCCAAACACGCACATTCCTTCAAGGGCTCGTGGAAAGGTGAATGAAGGAGGTGGTGGAGGCGATGTGAAGGGCCACGATGCCAAGAAATAGAGGAAGCAGCACAGCCTGGGACACCTCCACGGGGCAAAAACCCTGCTGCTTGGCTCTTTCTCACCCACCACAGGGTAGAAAAAGAAGCAGGTTTGTTGTCGCCGTGCCCCCGGCGTCCTGGGGATGCGCAGTCTGGTCCTTCGTCTTGAAAAGAGCCCTGCTCCCGAAGAGCTCGAGCCCAAGTCCCTCGCATCACGTCGTGTTTTTGGCCCGAATCTGGCAGATTTCGTTCAACCAAACCCCGTTTTTATCCCAGCGCCTCAGATGGAGGTTTAGCTCAGCCCCGGGTGTTTGCGCAGCGCTCAGCCTATTTTAAGCACTGGACTACCAGTGCTGCCACCACCTTCTGCGGGGAGCGAGGTGACTAATAAATATATCCCACCAGCAAGGATGCTTTTCAGGTGGTCCAATTTATCCTGAGCTTCATTTTTTTTTTTTTAAAGCTTTTGTTTTTTCCCGTGGTTCTTCCCGAGCACATTTTTTTGGAGACTTTCTGGAGCCGGAGATGTTGATATCAGGAAAGGGAAGGGGAAAGGGAAGGGAAGGGAAGGGAAGGGAAGGGAAGGGAAGGGAAGGGAAGGGAAGGGAAGGGAAGGGAAGGGAAGGGAAGGGAAGGGAAGGGAAGGAAAGGAAAGGGAAGGGAAGGAAAGGAAAGGAAAGGAAAGGAAAGGAAAGGAAAGGAAAGGAAAGGAAAGGAAAGGAAAGGAAAGGAAAGGCTGCGGGCTCTAGGTCTGTAATTCTGAAATAATCCTTTCTCATACACCGGTCCCCCAGTGAGCTTGTTGCATAAGGAGGGAGTTTTAGTGGGGTTATAAAAGGAAAATGTGTCTTCAAATCCATTGCCTTCGTGGAGGAGGGACCCTGCTGATCCCTAAAGCCATGGATTCGTCCCCGTGCAGCTGAAGAGCAAGCAGGGAGCTCCTCCACCCCCGGGGAATTAAGAAAACATCCCCAGACCCAGCCAGGAGCCCAGCGTTGGGGTCTGGGCTGCGGCAGCGAAATGATGCCTGGCGCTCGGCGCCCCAGCTGCTGCTTTACACCTCGCTGGCTTTAATCTCACGAACCAACAGTGGACTAATTGTTGCGGCTCTCGGGGGCAGCGGGGTTGGCAAGGCAGCCGAGTCACGCCAGGAATTTGGCTTTATGTAATTCGCTCTCTGCTGGGGATTTCGGGCACGTGCCCGGCCGGCCGGGGCGCATCCGCGAGCATCCTCCCCGCGTGGGTCGCCACCACGATGCCTGGCACGGATAAAACCCCCAGCGAGGGTGGAAAAGAGGTTGTTTGTAGCAGAAGCTGGATGAAATCCTACAAAAATATTCAGGTTTTCCAGCTGGAAGGGGGAATTGGGCCTGCTGCTGTCCCTGCAGACACCGGCCGGTCACCGGCGGGTGCCAGCAGCCGTGGTAGCATTTCTCCTGCTTTTAGCTTGATTTAAAGGCTTTAAAATACAGATTTGAGCCAAATGTTATTCATTAATATATTTAGGGGACCCCGTGTTGAGTGGCTCGTCTCTGCTGAGGAGAATTTAGGCAGTCGGTGAGAGGTGAGTGAGGATATTTGCGCCTCCATGCAGGATTTTGAGCTAAATCCCGAGAATTACACGCTCGACGGTGGTCACTGAAAAACATCTGTGGAAATCAACCACCTCTTCTCACTAATAAAGGAAAGGAATTATGCCTCGGTAGGTTTTTTTTCAGCGTTTTACCGAAATTTTGCTTGTTTTGCCTGATTAGGCTTTTACTCATTCGGCGTCCTCCACTAAAGACGGTCCCAAACGGAGACAGCGGGTGCAAAGCTGTGGTTGACAGGCATGAAGAAATCAAAAAAAAAAAAAAGGAAATAGAAAGGAAATAGAAAGGTCTTCTGCTGTTTTGTGGTGATGATTGAAGCGCTTCATTAAAATGAGAAAGAACCAGGGAAGAGATGAGGAAATATTGAGATGTGTGAAATATTTATTTCTTTTTTTTGGCACGGCTGAGCCTTTTAAAAACCATACTTGAACGGCAGCAGGCTCGCTTCTGGATTCAAGCATCACCTGCAGATAAAAGAGAAACGGGATTATTGTTAAGAAAATCTATATTTTTAGTTATTTTTTCCTGGTTCCCTAGAACGAAGCACGGGTTTGGCCGCCCCCAGCTGCACGGTTGGCGTACGGCTGACTTTCCTCAAGACCCCGCGAGCGGCGTGGTGCGGGTCCCGCTGTCCCCGGCCGTGCCTTGTGCTCCCTGTCACGGCTCGGTGGCCTTCCACAGACGTCTTTTTGTCTCCTGTCCCCCGCCGGGCTGTGACGACGGGCGCCGCTGCTTGGCAAGCTCCTCGCAGGCATCTGCTGCTGGCCCTTCCCCGCGTCTGCCGCGGGGGCATCGCTGCCTCTGGGCGCTCGTCCGCTCCCCAAGAGTTTTGCCATCGAGTGGACAGAGCTGTGGGATCGACTCGATGCGATTTTATTAAATATATTTTCCGCTATTTTCAATAGCACAGCTGTTTTATGGCTGTTTTATATCACGGGCTCTTCGGACACGTTAATTAACCCTCGCAGACACCCGCGTCGCGCAGCATCACATCCTATTCCTAAACAGGGTCTTCTGGGGTTTAGGGCCAGAAATATCGTCCTCCTGGCGTGTTTAATGCCTTGCAAGGACTGGAATTGAGCAGGGGAGTGTTGGAAACACCCGACACTGCTAATCCGTGATGAAAATGAGCTTTTTTTTTTTTGGTGGGGCAAAGGGACTGCACCTGGCTGCGTGCTCGGCAGATGTCGTGGTCCCTCCGTGCTGCCTGCGCCTCCTCCGGCAGCCTTTGTAAGAGCTTGATTGGATTTTAATTTGGAGCACGGGCTATAAATTGGGGTGCCTGTGCCACGTCCTGGACGTGGCAAACATTGTTATATTTTACGCATCTCCTTCTCCCTGCCCTTCTCCTCTTGGGCAGGGTGTTTTTGCCAAAATGGGTTTCACCCCGACTTATTTACATCGCTTTCGAGCTTTGAGGAGGGAGAGCATCCCAAACTTGCCGGCTTCTTTGCCGGGAGCTGAATAAATCCGGCAGAAAATCATCACTTTTTATCTTTTTCTTTTCTTTTTTTTTTTTTTTTCTTTTCCCAGGTTTTGAACGTGCAGAAATGAGAGCAGCGCCGGCGAAGGGCGCTTTAATTGGTAA
Source organism: Aythya ferina (assembly GCF_964211825.1). Lineage (NCBI taxonomy): Eukaryota > Metazoa > Chordata > Aves > Anseriformes > Anatidae > Aythya > Aythya ferina. Next base: position 1,903,385 of record NC_140313.1, on the reverse strand, counting down.
CTTTTTTTAAGCACCTACTTCTCGGCATCCTCCGTGGGTGACATCCTGTAACTCTCCCGAAGCCCGAGCTGATGAAAGAAAGTGGAGCAAGAGCACATCAAGGACAAAACCTGGCTCCTGATTTTTTTTTTTTTTTTTAATGAAGCAAACGTAACCTTTTACCCCGCTTTTTAACCCGCTGCTTCCGAGCGGATTGGGCGAGCAGCAAGAGGGCAGCCGCTTTGTAATTAAAAACTTTAATTTCTGGTTTTTCACCTCGGCCTTATTTCTTTGCTCACCGAGCTCGCTGGGCTCGACGTGCACGCGGGGAAGGCGCTCGCTGCCCTCCTGGACACGATAAATCTCACGCCAAGACGCATCGATTGCCTCCGCCACCAAACTGCAGACCCCGGTAACTGCAGGAGGAGCGGGCGTCATCGTGCACGTTAAGCATCGCCTCCTTGCTCGCTCAGCAAAACTGGCCACAATAAAGCTGCTCCGGGCCCTTTCTCCCATAAATACACCGATTTTATTAGGGAAGCCTGAAATTATAAGCGCTTCTCCCCAAAATCCCCAAATATTTTGATAATAGTATCAAAACAACCCATTGAAAAAGGTGTTTCTGGTCCTTTACGTGCCACCAGGTTGATGCCGGGTACCTTGACCCTCCAAGGTGTCCCTTTGGGGCCAAATCCCTGAGAAATGGGAAAGAAGGTCAGAAATACCCCCCATTTTTGGTCTAAGCCCTCAATTCGGAGCGTTGCTCAGGGATGATGCTGAGGCTCCGGAACAGAGACCGCGGAGATTTTTCTGGGCTCTTGCTGGATCCTGGGAGGTTTTTTTCTTTTCCAAGCACCAAAGGTTACAATTGCGTGCCATCCTTTGTGCTATTTGGTTCGGAAAAGGCGAAGAGGGGGGTTAAACAAAACAATAAAATAAAATATAGCTTAAGTTTTCAAGTGAAAAGAAAGGAACCGGCAATTTGACACTTTGACAGAGCGCTCTGTCATTCACTCCTCTGCCAGGAACAAAAGAGAATTTGCAAAAAAAGCTGAAGACGATGGGAGGTGCGAACTTTATTTTTTATTTTTTTTTTTTATCCTACGGTAGCTCTGCGTGGTACTGCTGGAAGGCAAACGAGGCAGAGAGGAGGCCACACAGGAGGCACGGGGGCGTCCCGGTTTGATCCGTGCTCAAAAAAGAATAACAAAGAGGGAATGGATTTGGATCCAGCGCTGCCACGAACGCCACCCAAACCTTCCAGCTCCGCGGGGAGGTGGAGGAGGGACCCGACAGACGAACCGCATGACTCATTTCCCTGGGAAAATGGCCAAAAATATGCAAAACGGGCCAGATTCCTGCTTCCCGGGCTCCCCACAAGGCATCTTTTTGGGTCTGTTTTCCCCCCGGATGGGGAGAATAAAAATTCGTGCAAAATAAAATTCAGGATTGCCGTAAACGTAAATAGGTGCTGCCACGAGCCGGAATGGATTAAAAATGCTTATGGGGCTTTTCCGAAGGAAAAAAAAATCACTATAATAAGGAAAAATCACTATAATCATCACAAAAATCTCTACTTTACGGATGCACTTAATGGGAATGCGTTACACGCACGAGGCGTGTTTGCTTACTCCTTCGCTTGAAACTGCTGGTGTGATGCAGAAATATTTAATGGAAATGGATATTACGGATATTATACACGGAAATCATTTACAGTTTCGCTTCAATAACTCCTTCCACGGAGCCGCAATCGTTGACGGAAATGCGCCGTGAAGTTTTTTTGCCAGTTTATGGCAAACGGGAACGTTTTTATGGGTTTCCCCCCCAAAATCCGACACAACAACTGACGTTTAACAGACCTTTATTTATTTATTTATCTATTAATTAATTAATTAATTTATTTATTTATTTTTCAGGGCTGTCAGCTCTCAATCCCTCTGGGCAGAGCTGGGGTCAGGCTGTGAAGAAGAAATGCAAACTCTCGTAACGCCCGGTTCTTCCCCCAAAATTAAAGCCCGCTCTGCTCATTGGGTGCTCAGGCTCTTCGGGCTGTTTTTTTGGGGCTGTACAGATGATTTTGCCATGGAATATGTATATATATGTTGCAACTCAAAGGACAAAGGACAGCTCAGCCAGGTGTTTTGGCTTTGGGGATTGCTGAGCATCAGGGATAGCGCCCAGGGCGATGCGAATGAGAAACTCGGCGGAAAAGGCCAAACTTCTTGAACTCGTATTTGCCTTTTCACCCTCCAGCTCTCCTGCTAGTGACGGCCAGGGAGGACAGTTTTCACCCTGGGAATCGCTGGCTGGTGGTGCCACCACCCTGAGCAAAAAGACAAAAAAAAACCCTTGTAGTTACGCGAGCCTGTGTGACGGATCCCAGCACCACGGCTCTAATCGATTTAACTTGGGGCTGAGGATTGAATTACTTAAAAAGCAACTGGAAAGGCTGTTATTTATTTATTATTTTATTTTATTTTATTTTATTTTATTTATTTTTCCATCCGTGACTGCTGGCTTAAATACACAGCAAAGAAACAGCCAGGGCGAGCGCTTGGCGGAGTGATTTAGACGGCGCGCCAGTGAAATAAAGAAGCTGAATTAAAAACGATCATACTTAGCAACAAAAACAGGCATTAAGCTATTAATACCCTGTGGACAGGGTGCGATTTTTTTAGAGGAGAGGAAGACGTTAATAAGTGTAATACAAATATGCCATCGTGGCTTTGAAGGGGATAATTGAGCGCAACAGCGCTCTCCTGTCCGATTTTCATGGAGCTCCATTTGTCTTTTCTCCAGCTCCCGAATGTTTTTTCACGCTTTGGGGCTTGTTATTTCCCCCAGTCCCGGCACAACCTAAGCCACTGCTCATCTTTCAAGCTCTGGGGCTTGTTATTTCCCCCGGTCCCAGTGTAACCCAAGGCGCCGCTCACCACCCGGGGGGTGGCTGCCTTCCTGCAAGCCATGGAGCTTGGAGGAGCTGTTATCTGTTTTTCCAGCCCAAAAACTGGTGGGAAAGGAGCCTGGTGGTGTTTCTTTGGCAATAACCCCGTGTTTCCTTTGGGTTCCAGCATCTGGATGCTCGTGAACCTCTGTGCTTGCCCTCAGGAGTTAGAGACGTGCATGGAAAGGGACAGCATGAGTGGTCCCTACACCAAAATAAGGAGCCATGGAAAAACTCAAAATGTGCTATGAAAAAAGGGGAAAAAAAAGCTCTCTTTTGCTTTTCTTGTGCATTTAAATTCTCATGTGCTTTGCTGGATATCAAGGATATCCAACATCGAGGGATATTGAGGATATCGAGGCATCACAAGCTTTTCTGCAAACTCGGTGGCCCAGGCAAAAAAATAATCCATTTGCTCACCCTTTCCTTAAAGATAACTGATAATGAGAGTAATGATATGAAACCTAAAAGAAGACTTGCCAAAAAAAAGCCTGCTCACCTGGGGAAGCTTCTGGAAAGGAGGCTTCTTCTTGCTCCAGGTAGGAGCGGAGGATCTGGCCCCCGTAAGCCAGCATGAGTAATTTTCCAGTATCTTTTAAAAGACCCCTTTTTGCCTGGTGCCTGGAAAGTTTATCTTTTTCCTGATAAGAGTGTCTCTGAAAGTTTTCCATCCTTGTGTGGGAAAGATAAATAGTTGCTGAGTAATTGTTTGGCTGAAAAGATTTGCAAGGAGCACGTGGAGGAAGAGGGCTGGGGGCACCACCAGCCCTGAGCAGAGGGAATAAAAACATTTGGGTTTTCTGGTGCAGGGATTGCAGGTTTTTGGGTAGCACTCCTTTTTTTTTTTTATCCCAAATAACCTGGGACTAATGCAGCTGAAAAAGAGGGGACAAGACAACGGGGTTTTCTGTTGACTGCCCCAATGGAGAAGGCATTGGAGAGGGTCCTGAGCCAAACCCAGAGCAGTGAGAAAGGCATCAAAATGCCTTCTGGTAAACCTTTCTTGTAAAGGTTTTTGGTGTGAGCAGGGACTGGCTGTGCCCACATCTGTAAGGAAACCTCGTGGACTTGGTCGAGAAGTTGAGTTGTGGTGGGTCACCCGGCCGGGCAATACTAAAACCATTTGTTTTTAGGGACTGGATGGGGAATAAGGATATTTTGAGACACGTTCAGCTCTTAAAGCGTCACCGACTGCTCTGAATTTCTGCTTAAAATATCATCTTTTGACGTGCTGTATGCCGGGACGGGTGGCAGCAGCCCCAGGATGGGGTAAATGGCACAGATCCCTACATTGGCTGCGGGGCGAGCTGCCGGGTGAACTCTGTTCTTGGTCTCCGTCCAGAGGAGGGGAATTTAATCTGCATTTTCTTATGCCACTTCAACCCGGGAACACTAGCTGTGCCTCAGAGGCACTCGGTTACAAAGCGTCCTTAGAAATCTTGAAATATGAGGCTTTCCTAATGCAGAAACCGTGTAGCGAGCTCCAGATAATTGAATATTGACCCCATTTCAATAGACAAAGAGGTGATGACTGGTCTGAAATCCATCAGCTGAACTGGTCCGGTTGCAGCAATGCTTCCTTTGTGCGGGGAGGAAAATGGCCTTGACCACTGCCGCATCATTTGGGGACTTTTAAAGGTTGCATCACCCGAAGCTTTATAACCCTGTGGATGTTAAGTGAATGGAAATCAAAGGAGGAAAAAGTGAGTCGAGGAAGAACTTTATGCCGAGTGCCCTCAAATCCTTTGAGCTTAACAGGCAACCTGTGAAAGCACAGAGGAGGGGAAAGTGGGGCAAATAATGATGAATTTGGGAGTAGGTTTGGATATACCCCTGACCAGTGAGAAAAGCAAAAGGGAATTGATGAGATTTGAGTGGCAGATGGATCTCCAAGAAGCAATATCCGAATTATTTGGAGCCTGTGGCTTCGTGAGGATGAACTGAGAAGTGATGGGAGTGTGATAGATGCGTTGGTCTTCATCTGGGTTGTGATGGTTTTAATGGGAAATTGGGGAAGAGGATTTTCACAAGAAAATCCGTGGAACACCTGAAAAGTTTCCGTAGTTTGGGGTTTTCGCTAAAGGAAACGGTCAAATTTATCCTGAGGAAAACACTTGTAAATGGGAAGAAAACCAACTTCTGCCAACTTTCATCCCTGAGTAAGTATTTAGAGGAAGGCTGAAAGCCTTTCACACCCCCCAGGGAAAGAGCGGGGGGAGCTTTTAATGGTGGTGTTAACCCAACCTTATCTATGGGAGCTTAAATGTGCTGCTCTAACACGAGATACAAGCAGAGTGAAATGTCAATACCAGTCAGTGCAACGCCTGGGCGGTTTCTGACACAAGAAAGGAGAAGGATGGTTGATCTTTAACCATTTTTTATTTTTTTTTTGTATGACAGATTGCTGTTTGGTACTCGACAGCTCCTTGCAGCCGTCTTCCATCACTCCCTATTGGGGTCTTGCTGGCTTTTCTGTGTATCATGGAGGCATAATCTGTTTTGGACACCTCAAGGTCTTCTTTTAATTCTTTTGGAAGTCCCAGAAGACCTATGGGACATGGAAAGGGAGTGGGTGAAGCTGTTTTGCCATTCCCTTTCAATGGGAGAAGGGCATCTGCAAGCTTGAGACCGCGGCGGTTGTGAAGCTCAGCGCACAGGGCAACAGATGTACAAGTGAAAAATCATTTCTGGGTCATCCCAGCAAAACTTCTCATATTTAGGCACTCTCGTTGCCATTCTGGGAACTGCTGGTACTTCTCTGCCATATGCTCTTCGTGGCAAATTGGGGAAAATCTGGGTGTGAGCACTAGTTTTGTCTCCTATTTCTAGTAACCCAGCGCCTCCCTCGGAGCAGATGCAATCTGCTCGAATATAAAAACGGCCTCTTTGGAAAATCGTATAGACAGCCTTGAAATAGCCGTGCTATTTGGGCGGTGGAAGAATAAAACGCATTCTCCGACCAAAATTAAAAAAATCCTGAAATAGAGACGGGATCGGAGCTGTGCTAGAGACATCCCAAGGCAGCAGGTCTGCCCAGGAAAGGTGGCAGCACGGAGATTTCATAGACCTGACATTTGAAGTCGTTATGGCTCAGTTGGATTCCTCGTTGAAATCATTTCATTTTGTATTTTGTTCCCCTCAATGGTAAGGCTCATTTCTGTAGCATAGGGGACTGGAAAATGAAGGTGATGGTTCTAGCTTGAATTCTTCCCTGGAGGATGGTTTTTGGGGGTTTATTAAATTTCCTACGATGTAATAAAACCATATGTCTTGTGAAGGCAAGCAGAACAACCACCCTTTTCATAAAACATGGGGTATATTCATCCTGGGATGTAAATTGAGGAGGATGAGACTGGCACAACCTCCATATAGCATCAAAAGGGCAAACTTTGTGCTCCACCAGGTGTCCCGTGCTCATACAGGACATCCTCACTCTTGAGCCCGTTTGGATGAGGCCTCCAGCTCCTGGACTAAAGGCATTTCAGGTTAGGGAAATGCAATTTCATGTTCAGATGGCTCGGAACAAATTGCATTTGTCTCACTCCGGGAAACCAGGACAAAACATCGCAGTCTGAGGGCTTCTGAGATGTTTTCTTTAGGATTAAAAGGTTGGAAATGAAGGGTTTCGATATCCTTTCTTTGAAATATTCTTTTGAAATACGTGTTCAGCTAGCCTCTTCAGAACTCATCTCTCCAAATCATGAATCTCGGGATGCTTTGGAGAAAGGAAATCCATTTTGTTTACCACGCTTTTTGATCTGAGCTGGTCTGCAAATCCCTGATGTGCCAGAGAGGATCAGAGGACCAAAAACCCCCGGAAAGGTGGTTTGTACCCCAGCAGAAGAAAGTCTACTCGTTTTTTCTGAAATAAATCTGGAGCCAGTTACAATCTTTCCAGGAAAACACGTCCTCTAAAGGCAAGGATGTTCCTTAAAAATCAGCGAGCTCCCTAGAAGACAAAGCTTGAAGCGAACAATTTCAGACGAGGCAGGGGAGGCACATACCCTGCTGGGAGGGTAATTAACACAGGGAGCATCCTTTCCGGGGTTGTGATGGGATTTGGTCGGAGCTGGAGCTTCATATTTTCCGAAGACAAACTCCGTAATTGGACTGCAATCTGGGATGCAAGCGAAGAATTGATCAACCCTGAAAAACAGAGAGGTCAGCTTAAGCCATCACTAGTTTCTTTCAGCATAAAATCAACAAAGACTTCATCTCATGGCATGAGTAATATCAGAAAAGGAATTACAAGGGACAGCACAGAGCCTGATGTTTGCCAGACACGAGAATACCATTATTTTCCCCGTGTGAGGAGCGAAAAACAAACAGAAGAAAGAGATTGGCAAGTATAAATTTCCATTCATTACAAGGCCGGGATGCACATTTTCTCAGTTCCTGCTTTTCACAGAGCTTCACAGAGAAAACCAGATCCCAGCTACTTTACAGGAGAGTAAAGTGGGGAATATTAGCATTAATCTCCCCCTGATAAGGGTATTAGGCAGCAAATGTTACACGGGGGTCTTAAATGAGGCCAATGGGGAAGAAACCTTTCCTTCTTAGAAAAATAAGGGACGGAGAAAAAGTTCAGAAAACAGTTTTGATTTGATTCATTTTTTATTTTTATTTTTTTCCAAAGGATTCCCTCTACTGAAATTGTAGCCCTTATCTGCTGCTTATCGGCTGCTTCGCTCTCCCGGAGCAATGCTGAGAAATTGGGGCCTGGCACAGAGGAGCCAGAGGAGGTTTGAAAGATGTCAAAGAAATGGCAAATTTCTGTGAGCCAGGTGTTTGAGGCTCGCACCTGGGGACGCCGGTGTGCGTGGTTGGCACTGGTCCCATCCAAAAATTTATTTATTCCCTTGCCTTCGCCCAGCCTCGGCGCCCCTCAACGCGGGCAGAGTCCCTCCAGCACTTTTTGGGCTGCTCTGCTAGATGGTGCTATTGCCCTGGTTTCTGAAAGAAATTCGTGAGCTGGTGCTCAGCAGATGGTCCTCGGTGGAAAATTAACGCTTATTCGATTAATGCCCACCGTGGCAGCCGGAGCCCGGGGAAAAGATGCTGAGGCTGCGGAGAGCTGGAGCCGCTCGGGGCTCGCCTGCTGCCAAACCTCTCTCGATGGGCCAGGTCTGCTCCTGAATTTGCCACTAGGCCAGGAAGTGTGAATACAGGGCTTGGAGCAAGTTGTGTGTGCAAGCACATCTTTAATATCACCGGATTAGAGGAAAAAGGAAAAGCAAACGCCATGGGAACACCAGGAGATCAAGGCGAGAGACATCCAGTGTTGTGCAGCCTCTAAAGGCTGTTGGCTTGGTGTAAAAGTGTGTTGGGAGATGTGAAGGAAACCCCCCTCGTCTTAAATTTTATCCAGCAGGAGCCTCCTCTGCGTTATTTCCCTGCAAATCTGGAGGAACTTCACCCCACTCGATTAGGATGTTTAATTTTCATGCGAGTCTTGGCTTTGAGGAATATCCCCGATCGCTTCTCGAGCTAATCGTGCAGTGCCAGGGAAAGGCACTCATCGCCTGGGCAGAGAAGGCTGATAGCTAATATGCTTCCTGGCAATTAACGCCGCGCTAAAATCTGCTCGGGGCCACCGAGATAAACATTGGGAAAGGCGAGATCTTTAGGAACTGGCAAAGAGCTGAGGCAATATTAGGACTAGAGCTACCAAACATCCACAAGGCAACTTTACTTGAGGCACCTCGGCCCAGTCCGCAGCCTGTAGGTGCCAGAAACACCCACGCTGCTGCTCTTTCCTCAGCCATCTAGAACCCAAACTGGACTGAATTCAGATGTTTTTCTGTGTGAAGCTACTAGGAAGAGAGTAGGGTGAAATTCTTACATTTATGGGGCACGTTTTTTAATCCAGTTCAAGTTTTAGACTCTAACTTGGTAATTTCCAGCCTTTCCCACATGTGCACCTTGTGTGCACGACCCGAGCAGGATTGGTGCTTCCCATGATTAAGGGTTTAGCTCTGCGGGTCCAGACCTGCTGGTCGTGGCTCCTTCTGGACACAAGTCCAGGGTGGACGTGGATTCGGATTCGGATTCGGATGTGGATGTGGATTTGGATGTGGATTTGGATGTGGACGTGGCTCTTTGTCTTCAGAGTCCTCCCACCTCACCCAGCTCACCAAGTATTAATTGCTGCAGCGCTGAGCCCAGCTCTCCCACCCCAGCTGCCTGCTTTGCAGAGCCGTAACGCTGCTGGCCGGGCTGACAAACCTTTAATTACAGCTGGACAGCTCTGAAAGCAGGTGGCTGAGGGCATGGGGACAGCCACGACGGCCGCATGTCTCCAGGCTGGGCCACCAAGCCTGGGCGCTCCATCTCCATCCAGCTGCTTGGGCTGGCAAGGAGAGGTTTCAGACTGCAGCAGCAGGACAAGCATCATAAATGTGCGTGCAGGGACACAGGGAGGACCTGCTTATTTGCAGAGGGCAGCTGCCATCCCCTCACCAGCCAACTTTTTCCAGCACGGTCCCCGGCACGGCACGACCGAGACGTCAGACTGCCCCGTGTAATTTATCCGGTGTATTTATAGCAGGCTTACCCGCAGAACCAGAGTGGCTTTGTATCAGGTTTCTTTATATAACCGCGACGCTGCAGCTCCTCGGGTGTCTCCTGACAGTGAGATACAGCTAATTTCTCTCCCCCACGCACCTGAAAGGAAGGGGAGCAGCAGGTTGCAAATCTGTTCTCAGGAGTGGCGGCGACGGTGGCAGGCTGGAGGAGTTACTGCCGAGGAGGGCAGGCACTCAAAAGCTGTCTCTGAATCTCAAGTGAACGCTGTAACAATGCTGGAGCCCCAGCTCTGCGGATAAAATGACTTGGAAATCGTTAAAAAAAAAAAAAAGAAAAAAAAAAAAGCTTGGATGAAAGTGTCTCAGGCTGAGAGAATCTTAAAAAAAAATAAATGCTGTTTTTTTGGTGCCATAACTAATCTCTGGGAGCAGCTGCACCTTGAAAGCAAGCTCTGCTAGCCTAATTTTCACAGTAGCTCCTTTAACACGTGTTTCCAGCATGCCCTTTGGATGCGACCAGCTTATTATAATGCTGAATTACTGGTGAAATCCCCGGCGAAGGGAAGCCCTGAGCAAGCACAGAGCTGAGCAGGCGATGGGATGCCGCGTATTTCCCAAATGACTTCAGGGACCGTACCCTGGGGGGTGCAGGTGTATTTATTCCCTGATCTGTAGTAAATAGGACCAAAACGGAGGCCCTGCCCCTCACAGACATCCTTCTGGATGATGTGCAGGGCACCAGGTGGGCACTGGCCACCCCCAGGTTAGCTGCAGAAACTATTGAAAAACTTTCTTCCTTCCCCAATCTTGTTATTCATATCCCCTTTTCCAGCTGAAGCCTTCTAAATAAATGAAATAAATAAGGGATTAATCTGATGCAGGCTTTGTGAAAACAAGTAATTTCCCAACATGAGCCAAGTGAGTAATTCGCGATGAATAATTTATCTGACATCTTTTGCTGCTCGTGGAGCTCCGGCAAACAGATTTCTGCTTCCCTCAATTAGCAGCCGAGAGCTTCTGACAAATTTGGGGTGAATGTTCTCGACAGGATGGCTCGGTCACAAAAAAAAAGCTCTCCAGGAGCCAGCATTGAGGTTTCACAGCTTCTCCTCCTGCGAGGAGCTGCGTGCTGGGAGGGATGGGATGGGGAGCAGGGCAGAGCTGGGGGCTTGGGGCTGATGTGGGGCACCTGCCCTGACACGGGACGTAAATTGGGTTTTCTAATTGCCTGCTGGTTTTGTTCATCTGATGTTTTTTCATTTTTATTTTTATTTATTTATTTATTTATTTATTTATTTATTTAAAGCTGGATGCTGTATGGACTGTGAATTACACCTGGGATGTGGATGTTTTGAGAGGCTGTGATGATGGCTCCGAAGCAGGAGCTTCCCGTTGGGTTCCTCTGTCTCCAGGCCTACACTTCATGGCTGGTTATTTTATTTTTAGGGAGAAAAGCAGAAAAATTACATATCTTTCTCAACGCTGTATTGCATGGCTGTGGGGGCAAGGGGTGAGAGCGGCCCTATGGGGGGGCAAAAATCCCCTCTGCAGGCAGGGACAGCCCACTGGGAGTGGAAACAGCTTCTGCTGGCTCCTTGTGAGACCTGGGGACAGCTGGGGACACTTATTTTTTTTTTTGTGGCAGCCCTTTCAGCCTGCTCGAAGGGATTTGTGTGTCCCCCAGGGAAGAGCAGGGCCTTGTTGCCGATGGCCGCCTTGGGGCCTGTACCACCGATACCACACCATTCACCTGCCCTCATAGGGGGCAAATTGTGGCTAAAAACAGCCTGGTTAGCACTCAAGACAGCATCCAGCCCTCAGTTTGGGCTTGCAAGTGAAAACATTTCAAGTCCTGGAGCTGCTGTCCTGATTTGCAGCCACCCCAGCACCCCAAAAAGGGGTTTATCCGGCACTGCCCCAGTTCCAGCCAGGAGCTGCTCAACGCTCATCACGACAAAACCTTTGGGTTTGGGCCTCTGCTGTGATGGCACAGACGAGGTTTTGGCCTTCGTGTAATTCTGAATGTGGTCAGCACCAGAGCTGGGTGCAATATCCCGTGTGTTGGGCTTGCTTTTCACAAAATCACTTAGTCTTTGAGGTTGGAAGGGGCCTCCAGATAAAGCAAAAACCATACACAGCCCAAAAGAGAGATGACTTTTTGGACAGTCATCATCGCTGGGTCTTCGGGCCAGGTGAGACCCTGCCGTGTAAACACAATTTCCTCAAGCCACTCTCTTGTAATTATTTACTCAGATTTTTCACGCTGTAGCAAATCTCGATGGGCAGCTTATATTGGGTACGTGAATTTTTTTAGCACCAAGGTGATGAGATGCACATTTAAACCACGCTTGCTGTTCCCACATTTTGAAGGATCAGCATTGGGTACATACCCTAATGTTTGCCTGAGAGAGTTTGGGTGCCTCAGAGGGAATAACTCCATGGTTCCCGAAAACAAGACTCCTTTGATTTGCGCTGAAAATGATAGCACTTAAATTACTGTATACCTTTATATCTAATTTTAAAGTGAAAGCCTTGTTTCCTGACACATTTTACCCAGGTTTAAATAGGCTGTAATTGTCTTTTAATTATTAGATCAGTAATAGGCTATGTATCTTAATCTATTATGCTGTGATTCCTAAAACATATTACTATTCATCCCCCGGAATTGATTATACTTAACATGCATTAACTGTCTTTTTAAATCTCTGTAATATGTCTATTTAGGAGTCTTAACTTATGCATTTAAATTAGATTTAATAGGAGAGGATTTTGTGGAGCTGAAACTTGGTCCATTAAGAACATCTCTGAGGCTGCGGAGATGAAAGGTGCGCCACGGGCATCCTGAATTGCAGGAAGGACGATCTTGTACAGCTGGACAAGATCCTGAAGATGTCACCAAGGACCCATTCTGCCCTGTTTTCCCCCCATTTTGTCCCTCCTCAGCCGTGAACCTGTGGGGATGCTGGAGGACACAGACCTGGGGAGATCCTGAGATCACAAAAGCAGCCATCAGTGCCTGAAGGCCTGGTTGCTTTTGCCACCTAACAAATGTCCATGGTGGGGAGTCCTTTTCAAGCCTCCTGCAGTGTGTTCGTGCATATTTAGATTTGGTTATGAACCATAAACCAGAGTTTGCAGGAGATGAATGGGAAGGTGTTTTCGAGTTCTTTCTAAAAGTGCTTCAGGACTTGGCAAAGACGAGCCACTGAATTATTGAGCAGGGGAATTATTTATTTTTAGACCTCTCCTTTCCCTCTCCTGTGCCTCGAACTTTCCTTTAGCTTTGTTTCCAACCCCAAATTAAATGTTTTTACATAGGGTTGTGTGGACCTAAGATAAAGGACTGGAAAATACTGCTTGAGTCCACTCCTGTATCAGCGAGCAGTGCTGCACAAACTGCTTTGTGAATTGATCGGGCTATTCCTCAAAGCTAGCTGGGTTTCTTTTCTCCACTAATCTTACTAAAAGGCTGAGCCAGAAAACAGGTCCTTTGATACTTAAATTTGTTCGAAAATCAGGAGCCTTTATGAACTTACAGCATCTCTACATCGCTTTCTTCCTTCAGCAGCCCTGAGCCCAAGTGCTCATTTTTCCTGTCTGATTACCTCTTTTTGCTGCGTAATTGCAGAAATTGGTCAGACACGTCCCGATACGCCCCTGTGATGACTAAACTGGGTTTTTCAGCATCCACTTATAAATACGTCCTTTTTTCTCAAGGCTTGGTTTTGCCCTACCCCACCTCACCTGCCCTAGGAGGGCCGGTGACCTTCCACCACGGTCCCACCACTCTTTCTTCCCATGGCAGAAAGCTTCCCAAAATTAAAAATGCTGTGCAAATTACCTGTTTCATGGGCCTTGGGGTCTTCCCAATGTGTTTTATAGCTCAAAAGTGTGACCCAGCTGCAAAAAGAGTCAATCAGATCCTAACACGTTGGACAAGGTAGGCATTTTGATTTTCCTGTTTCAGCAGAAATTCCTGTGGTTAATGCCCAGAAGCATCATTTTTCACTCTGTGCTATTAATTTACAACTTCTTTTTCCCCGTTCCTCATTTCTAATACGCTGAACCTTCTCCATATTGTTGAATTTTCCCAACTAAGCACTAAAAATCATCATTGCACTTCTATTTTTTCGATTAAGCTCATTAAATAAACACAAAAAGAGCAGGAGCAGTTGCAGGCTGGCTTTCCTCCAGGTCCAGCTTTAGCCTCCACCCTCTCTTCCAGCGTGGCCCCATTGGCAAAAACTTCCCACTTACATCTGAGACCCTTTATTTTTTCTAAGAGCCTTTGGTGGCAGTTTCTGCCCTGCTGTTATTGTTTCGGAAATAATTTGTTCTAGCAGAGGACAATATTAGGCTGGATTGGCATGATCTTCTTTTGGAAAAACCCACTTTGTATTTTTTCCTGTTTTATTTTTTATTTAATTATTTATTTATTTTATTTTCTTCACAAGTTTTGATTGTTCTTTCCCTGCTTTGGCGAGAAATTAGACTCATTACTCCAACAACTGATGTCTCAGACCCAGTCTCTCCAAAGTGAATCTATTTTCATCCTCTGGTAAAGCTCACTTTTTTTTTTTTGGGTGAAAAAAAAGGCCTTGGAAGGAAATGAATTTTTTGAAGGCACTAATGATGTATCCGTAGGAAACCGAAGATGCCATGTGAGCTCCAGGGAATTGATCGAAAAGCGAAATGAAAGGCTGCATTTAAATCTTGGAAATCTCACCTTGGGAAGAGAGGGAAAGCGCTCAAAGGGGAGGCAAAGACCGACCCCATTGCATAGTCAGCAAAATAACAACCAGCCCACGGGCAGACCTGCGGTTTGGTGTGTTAATTCGGGACCAAATCCTATTGTCTTTAAGGCGAGGAGGTCTTGTGATCAGTGACTTCCCACCAGGACAACCCCATGGATAAGAACGGTAAATGAGGCCGGGTGAGCTGCCTGCAGGGGCTGAGGGAGCAGCGGGCTGTCCCGTAGCGTAATTCTGCAGCAATTAAAACATCTGGGGATTGCAGGCTGAAGCTTCTGGCATCTCCTTCAGAGACCAAAAGTTCCCGAGTTTCTTCATTTTGTTTTTTTTGGGGAAAAAATTTGGATGTTTCATCCCTGGCTGGAGCTCCCGGCAAAACCGTGAGGTTTTGTTTGTGGGCCTGGCTGAAAGCTCCCAGCTAAAATATACATGCAAGGGAAGAGAGCTTTGGTTTAAATTCCTTGGTATTTAGCCCCTGCCAAATAAATAGCATTTCTCCCCAGATGCTCTCAGTTATAACCATCTGCACATCCGGATTATTTTCCATTAATATTTTTTAATTATTTCAAAACTCAATCATTCCCATTATTCTTCATTAATTCCTCAAAAACCGCTTCCCATTTTTCACAATTCAATTATTTCTCATGACTGGTTATTTTTTCATCAATCATTGTCACTTGTCGTGCTGAATGAAGCTGAAGCACTACATTGTGCTACTTTATTTTCGGGCCCTCCAAACGCGCATTTGAGGAGACGGCAGATTAACTCCTGCTTCTCTCTGACTTCAAGAAAACCCTCGGGGACCCATCTGACTTTTTGCCCCTGCATTTTCAGACCCTGAAGATCCTTCCTCCCCATAGAAAATGTTTGCTTCCCTCTTCTGACGTGACATACGTGAGCCAAAACCCTTTCGTATGTCATTCATTCTCACCAGCTGCACGTTTTGGGGCTCCATGAGAAGTGTTTGGGCCCAGATATGCCCATATATATACATTTCAAACGCAAAAATGAAATAAAACCCATAAAATTATGGGCTTACACAAGTCAACGGGCAGGTCTCCAGCCATGCCACGTGAAATCGTGCCATGCCAGCCCCCCGTTCATGAAAGGAAAGGCTCCTCTCCACCAACCCTGCCGTGCCCCCACGCAATTGTCTCACTTAACCTCTTTGTTTCATATTTTTAATGACTTCTTTGGTCTGTGGGTATTCGTCACATTACCATAATTATCTATCTTAACATATTGTATTTGCTGCCTGCTGGGGATGAAACACTGCAACCAACACTGGTAGCTCATTAACAATAATGCTACTAGCTCATTAACAATGTTGACCCAATTACATGTTGTGTATCCCAGAGACAAATAACTGTAATTGCGACTCAAAAGTGATTTCATAAACACGGAGATTCTTTTTGAAATGCAAAGCAGGGAGCATTCTTTGAATTTGGGGGTATGAAAGCAGGTTTACATTAAATAGAGCCAATCATGCCACTCCGACGAAATTTCCGTCGGCGCAGACGGCCTTAAAGAGGCCCTTATTATTTTTTTTTTTTGGCCATGAATCGATCCGTGGCGCATCTCGTGCTGCCGGATCAAAACCGTTCTCGTTTTTGTGCAAAAAAAAAAAAAAAAAAAAAAAACAACAAAAAACGACACCAGTTATCGACAACAAAAGGCAGACATCTGGTAACTGGCAGCCACTCCGGCTACCAGCAGGTAGCGGTTTGCTTTTGAAACCATTTGGATTATGTGGACAATAGGAATCTGATGAAGCTTTTGAGATGATCTGATGAGATTTTTTTTTTTTATTATTGTTATTTTTTTATTTTCTTTAAAGCTGCCTGGAGGAAAGCAGAGCTAAGGAGGGCTGCGCGGGGTGGCCGTGCTGCCTCGCCGCCCGGGCTGGGTGCGCGGTGAGGCAGCTTTAATGGAGCAGAATGTGGTCTAAGTGGGGAAAATGACTGCAATCTAACATCAGGGGGAAATACAGAGCAGAGCTGGGGAGAAGTGGGCTTGTTGGATGGGACGGGTGACTGGGAGGTGCTGCGGGATGCAGGGTGTGCGCTGGGGGACGCCGGGAGACCAGGCTTCACCCCGTGGGTGCTCGCAGCATCCCTTGGCATGGTGTTTTGGGATTTTTTTTGGGATGTGGGGCTTCACCGACATGCTGCCCCATCCTCCCATGGCCGTACCTTGCCTTCAGCCCCTCCATTTACTTCTGGAGCGAGATTTGCTTTCGTGAAGCAACTTTGGTGCCTCTGCCACAATATTTAATGACATTACCGGCATGGCTAGGAATGGAGTTTGAAGCTTGAAAGGAGATGACAACCTCGTCACGCGATCTGCCAGATGATGGGTAAATTGAAACTTCTCATCATTATTTATTGAAAACAGCCACCAGCACCTACCCAGAATTTTCAGCCTGACAGGGCTCGTTTATTTCAGAATTTAAACATTAAAAAAAACAACAACGGGGGAGGCTGTCATTAAGACATCAGTGAATCAAGCCATTGAATGAGATAATTGTTCACCAAAGAGGAGGTAGCTGCATTTTTAACGCAGCTCAGAGGTGAAGGTGGTTGGATTTGGGGCATTTTACGTGCGGTGGTCTCGTTAGGATGTGATGCTGCACCCAAAAGGGTACAGCCACCTACCTCCTCCTTCCCCTGCCCCAAGCACATCCCTGCTGCTTCCAGAGGGCTTTGGGGGATGCTGGAGGGAAGGAAAAGGGAAAAGTTGATCCTGTTACTGCCCCAGTGCGGCCGTGAGGGGCCGCAGTGCCCGTCCCCAGGTGTCATCCAGGATGTTGCTCAAAGGCCTGAGCCAAAAGCCGTGCCAGGGAGCGGGTTCATAATTTAGCAGTGGTGGCAGCCAGGAACATTGCCTGCCACAGCTTTTAATTTATAGATATGGGCAGAGCAGGATGGCTCGTGTATCGCCTGGGAATCATTTATTGTGTAGGGAGAGAGGCTCTGTTGTGGGGTCATGGAGAAACCCCACAAAAACATGTGTCCTCCTGAGCCGAGCCTGGCCTGCTCGTGTTTTCCCAACCTTTTCAATGGGAAAACCTGGTTATTTTTCCCAATCTGGAGCACGGCTGGGGTCTGTGAAATTGTATTTGGAGTTGGGGTTGGTGGCAGCTGCTTGGGGTTGGTGGCAGCTGCTCGGGGTCCCCTTGCATCCCGCGCCCAACCTGCGCACCCGGCGCCGCCGCACGGGGCTGGTGGGGGGATTTCACCTTCGGAAGGATTCGGATCAGATATCCCGGAGATCTGCAGACATTAGCAGGTCTGTTATTTATCCCAAATATTTTAAAACATTTCTGGGCAGCGAGGTTGCTCTGGTGAGCCTTTTGGTACCCGTGTTATCGGCATCAAGTCCGCGATGTTTTTGTGCTCTCCCTTCCCTCATGTCGCTGTGTAACCCGGGGTGCCCAGCAGCGGTTTTGCTGGCCTGGTGATTTTGGGGCTGAAAAAATGAAATAGAAGGAGAAAAATGTTTGTTTATAAAAAATCTGGATATAAATCTAGGTATAGGCAGAAGTATTTAAGGGATGCGCCATGCTGGTGGTAATATCTTCATGGGAATGCCCCATGGCTGCAGGGGAACGATGGCACAATTAAAAAATTGTTAATGATTTACTGATTATTCCACCCGAAAATGGCAGCCCATCAGATCCAGCCCACTGTTTCCCGTTTCTTCTTTGCTTTACCAGCACGGGCAGCTCTTTCTTTCCTCCTCTCTTATTTCTGGCCCGGGCTTCGCAGCGTGAGGGCGTTCGTCTGGAAATGAAAACTGCTGACACGCCAACTTTTGGGGCAGGGCTGGAGCGCGCTCACCGCTCGCCATGAACTCCTGTAAGGCCTTTAAAATCTTTTCTGGGGGAAAAAAAAAACTAAAAAAATAATGATGTGGTTTTCTCCTGATGTGACTTTGCATTTCTGAGAAATGCTGCTTTAATGCCTGCCTCAGAGCTTGTCACTTACCGAGCCCGCGTCGGAAAGCGAGGAAGGGATTGTGACTGTAGCACCACTGGAAACTAGATTTACAGTTTATTTTCTCTGTGATATGAGGAGATAGCTCCGCTTAACAGCCTGAGTTGGATTAGATGAACCCGGTCCCTGTGAAGCTCCTCTTTTCTAGAGATCTGGAGGTAATTCTCTGAGCCGGGTAAATAGGTATCCGCAGGCATCCATCATATCTGGGCTGTCTGAAGCTCTGTGCTTTACAGACCTGGGTGAAATCTGCTGTTCTCTTACAGCCTGACAGTAATAGCACTAATAATAATGATGGTGATGACAATGAGGATGGTAATGATGATGATGATGACGTTGATGATGATGACGACGATGATGATGACATTCTTTTCCAGCTTCGTGCCAGGTCACTTGCAAGATTTTATCTTCATCCCAGTGAAGCCCATGATTTAATCCGGAAAGAAACACGAAATGGTTCATCAAACAAAACGACAGCTCCCCAAAACCAACCTAACGAAGGGAATCACAGAGGGACAAGAGATCGAGGTCGGGGGCACCCTCCGGTCCCACCTCTGCTCGAGCAGGGCCACCTACAGCAGGTGACACATCCTAATGGGGTTTGAACATCCCCAAGGAGGCTCCAAATCCCTCCACGAGGTCAAGGTTTGGGGATCCACCACTGCTCCCCCTTCACGTCTAGGCCAAAACGACCAAAATTGTGTCTGCCCTATGGATCTAATAACCCGAAGCCGTGCTTTTAATCTAGGCTTGTAACTCATTCGGCCGTAATTTCATCAGTTCCTTGTTGCTACATAAAATGGGGGGGAAAAAAACTTATTTACTTTTGCTGTTAACATTACTTTCACTTACTGTGCCGAGCGCCGGCGAGTTTTATTAATACACTATTTGCCGGAGTGTTTAATGTGTGTTTGTAAAATGGCTCAGCGATAATTTGCCGTTTCTATTTAATTTTTAATAAGGCGGCTCTCTTCATTACGCTGTCTGCCGGAGAGGTTTTATTAAAAAAAAAAAAAAAAAACACATCGAGGCTGGGACTGTCGGGTTTTAATTCTATCATCCCGCCAGCCGCGCTGCTCCGAATTTATGGGGTAGGACCCGGTGGGACCCCCAGAGCTGGAGCTATCACTTTGGGGACAGAAAAAGCATCCATGTGTGCAATAGTTTAGCCTAGTGTGTTGGCTTTTATTTTAATTTTTAAGTTGTGGTTGCGATCCTCCCATCCCAACCCATCACGGAGCCTCCTGCTGTCACGGGCTCTTTGCACAACCCAGCAGCTCTGCCCTTCTCACTAAATCTTACACGCTTTAATGATTGCACCTTTTTTTTATTATTATTATTATTTAATTTATATGCAAAATTGATTCTCCCAATCAATACCCCCGTGGGACGAGAAGCCCGGGCTGCAAGCGGAGCTTGACTCCGGCTGCAGCACTTTTAATTGTTGCTGCTGATGACTCTTTGGGTTTAAGATGCGACACGGCTGGTTTTGTTTGTTTTATTTATTTTTGCTTTATTTATTTATTTATTTATTTTCATTATTCATTTATTTATTCACTCATTTATTTATTTATTAAAGCCCGAATGTCTTCGTGTGCCAAAATGCGTGTTAAATAACTGGGTAATCTTCCTCCGTGCCCCGAAGGGAGATTAACCGCCTTTGTTTCCTTCCTGGATTTGTGGAAATGACATTTTCCTTTGAAGCTCCTTCGAAACCTCTAGCAAGTCGGAGCTCAGGCTCTCATATCAAGCACGGAGATCTCCCGGTTCCTCAGAGGGATCTGTCCCAGCACCCTCGCCCTCGGAGCTGCTTGCCAGGACCATGAGAGCCCCGGCTCCAGCAGGGATGCTCACCGAGGATCCACCACCATCCTTGGCTTCTGAACCCTCTCTCTCTGAATCTATAATTTAAGGGAAACATTTTTGTATTCCTATTTTTCATTTTTAGCAAATTAGGCGAAGGGTGAGGCTAACTAGAACATCCCTTTACCCCCTGGATCCGCATCCTGCACGGCCTCCCCGGGCAGGGCTCAGACATCGGCCTCGCTCTGCTTCCGAAAAGAGAATCATTAAGGTGGAAAATTCCTACAGGGAGATCTGTTTTGGTTCACTTACAGAAGGCTGTCTTGGATAGAAGCTTCATTTCCATGCTGACCTTTCAGAAATGTTACCCCGCCATACGTACCAGAAAATATTTGTGTTAAAAACCAGCTGAACATGAAAGGTCAAAATCTCGCAGGGTGAAAGTGCTGGAGGAGGCTGCTTGGCCCCGCTGCCGCCCTACAGCACCAGTGGAGGTCACTTCTTTGTCCCTGTCCCCATCTCCATCTCCATCTCCATCTCCATCTCCATCTCCATCTCCATCTCCATCTCCATCTCCATCTCCATCTCCATCTCCATCTCCATCTCCATCTCCATCTCCATCTCCATCTCCATCTCCATCTCCAATCTCCATCTCCATCTCCATCTCCATCTCCATCTCCATCTCCATCTCCATCTCCAATCTCCATCTCCATCTCCATCTCCATCTCCATCTCCATCTCATCTCCATCATCTCCATCTCCATCTCCATCCCCAACCCTATCCCTAAACATTTCCCCTTCCTCTTCCCAATCTCCAAAGGGCTCTCAAGTTCCTAAAGTCCCCATCTGTGTCACGTACATATCTATAAAAATATAGGTGTAGATCTGTAAAAATACACCATAAACCTGTATAAATTTATACCTATCGATCCATACCTATGTATTTGCGAAACTACAGACGTAAACATATGCACTACGCATTTTTTTCCGAGCAATGCCATCAACCTGTTGGCCAGGAGAGCATTTTGTAGCCGTGCTCGATCAACGTGCTGGGGGCTCCCCGTGAAAACAGAGGGCTGGAGGACAGAATTTGGGCACTTTGTGGGAAAATTGCCTCCTTTATTTTTTATTTTTTCCCCTCAGGAGTGAATTCAGACCAATCCGGGCATCGGATTAGTGAAGCTTGACCTGCTAAATTGAATCCGACAGCTCTACGGCATCAGATGTTCACTGCGTTGACCTTTTTAATGAGAAATAGGTCTATTAGATCTGTTTTACTCTCCGCAAAGTATTTTATGAATCTGTGCGGCGCTTTCCATCATTTAGGCGCGTAACAAGTTATAGAGGGTAGGTTGCAACGTGACCAAGAAAAATTAGCTTTTTGATGGCCTGTCCAAGTGGAACACGTGTTATCTGTTAACTTGCTGACCTCCCTTTTTTTTTTTCTTTTCCTGTGCCAAAAGCCTCAGAAAGAGCAGAAACCTGTGTAGAACTGCGTCATGCTCCTGGCTTCATCCACAAGTCGTTTGGAAAGACGTTAGATGCTATTAAATAAATGTTTGTATTTATTATTTTTTTTTTTTAACCTGCACTCAAGTAAAACCCTTCCCAAGCGCCATGTTCACGGTGTGCTTGAGTGAGTCCTCATCTTTGCCAAGATCCAGTCCCCTCCCTGCTCCTAATAAAGGTTTATTTTACAGTAAAGGTCAGGGGTAGCCTTCTCCTGTAATTTGACAGACATCCCCGGATGGGGACGTGGTCCCTAGATCTTTGGTGACAAACAGAAGAAATTACCACTTTGTCGGAAGCGAATAGTCAATATTTCATTTCATAGTTGCCATGTACAATTTTCCCCATTATTTGGAGAAGATTAAAGGAGAAAACTCAATTCATTATTACATTTTAAAATATGCATTGGATTTCTCCCGATTGTTATTTTAGGCTGGCTCTTCCAACGCGGTTTCTTGGCAAGAACAGGGTCAGTTTTCTTTTTCCCTTCTCCTTTTTTACAGATTAAAGACTCATTTAAGTTGCTATTATCAAAAACATGTGTTCTTGCTGATTCACACCGGGGTTCCCGTTAGAGTGTCATCTGCAAAACACCACCTCTCTTTCGGGCACGTCAGGCATCAAATATCTCTCGTTGCTTTCCTGCTGCTGCTGTGCTTGCGGGGCTGGCTTTTGGCTAATTCTGCTCGGAAATATCCCCATCCACGAGCCTGAGACCTCATAAATGTCCTGGCAGGAATGCCACCCCAGGAGAAATGTTGTGCCTCTCTGGTGCCCACCAGCACCCCTCGGACCATTCCCGTCCCCATGCCTGTATGCCCCCAGCACCAGAAAAATATAAATAATTTTTAAAAGGATCCTAGATGGATAGAAATGAAAAAACAACACCGAAACCCATCTCTGTGCACTTCTGGGATGTTTCAGCTAACTAAAAAGAAGTAGAAAAGCTCTGTGCATATTTATTCTGCTAACAAGTAATTCGCTCCCGAGCAGAAAGCTTGGCCGCTGATTTATATCGCGGTCAAATCAAGTGGGAAAAAGCTGCTAAATTCACCCCCATAAATCACAGCGACTTCATTTTAGTTTTGCACCGGGCTGTGGAGAAAGTGGGGGCTAAGAAAACACGGCGCTTCGCTGCTGTTAATAATTAATAACCGTTAATGAACAGCGTGAGCGGTGCTTTATTATTATTAATGCCGTTGATAATGCTGATAATTATTTCAGCATTGCTGCAGAGACCATTCATAACAAACACGCTGAACAAGAGGCCCCGGGGCCGTAGGCATGAGGGGCGCAGAATAAACGCGGGTGGGGAGAGAGCAAGGAAATGGGATTAAGTCATTTCTAGGTTTACTCGTGTTGGCTTAAAGCAGACAGGTTGTTTGTATGGGATAAATATCTGCTGGGGGGAACATCCTGGGCTCGGAATATCCTGTGGATGGAAAACCAGATGGGAAATGGAGAGTTCGCTACGTTTTTCTTGCTGCTTTCCCCTTTCTTATTAACCTAATTCTTCTTTGGGAGATTCTATTTCTCCCGTAACTTCCATACATCTCCTGCCTCTGCACGAGAGAGAATTACTTCGGCTCTAATTCCTGTCATTGCAACAAGCAGCAACGAAATGGATGTGGGTTTCCCGTGCGGGCGGAGGGTTGGGAGCAGCAACTTCGCCCATTGATGAAGTTTCCCTTAGCACATCTGCATGCAGACGCATGTGAAGCTACAATTTTTCATAGGCATCGTGGTTTAAGGCTCTAAATCCACCAGAGGCATTTTTGAACCTTCTGCCTCGCCCGGTGCAGGGCTGGATTTAATGCCATGATGATAAATTCAATCCAGCGCGCCATAAATAGTTGGGAAATATTCAAGCGGCGCCCGGGCTGCCTCCTTGCGCTGAGGCCCACGACAGCCTCAGATGGTGACATTTTCCTCCCCAATCCTTTTACTCCTGCTCCCGTGCACGGGATGCTGCTAAATGTCACCGGAGGCTCCCCAAAGTGCAAAATTGTGTTAAGAGTTAGGGCACGGGGCTCGTCGTGCCGCACCGATGCGCTCCCCACGTCCCCAAAACCGAGCCCGTCATCCCTGCCAGCCTGGAGGCTGAGCATCCTCCAGGCCTGAATTCCATACAAAAACCCCCATCCGCACCCCCAGGGTTATTTTTGCTTTATCCAAGAGTTTTCCTCATCTCTAAATGTCTACATTTCATAACAAGGGAGCTTGCGTTCTTCAGCAATTTGGCTCTTGGAGGTGGGACCAAAAGCTACGGCGTAGTGTATGAATACAACATTTATGGCCAGCGTTTGGCCTAGCAGCATGCGGCCAGCAGCCCCCTACCCCAATTAAAAATTAGTTTTTAATAGGAGAGCCTTGAGAGCAGCCTACAACGGGAGCTGCTCATTTTTTTCCCCAACCTTAATGATTCTGTCTCTGTGAGCTGCTTATCTGGGGTGGCTTTTGAGATGAGTTTTGGGTATGAACATGAAGACAAAAAGAGTGTGGTAAGTGTGACGGTTACTAGAAATAAAGAGCAATCCTTCCGT
This sequence comes from Aythya ferina, assembly GCF_964211825.1. NCBI lineage: Eukaryota > Metazoa > Chordata > Aves > Anseriformes > Anatidae > Aythya > Aythya ferina. Next base: position 1,879,338 of record NC_140313.1, on the reverse strand, counting down.
TCCAGAAAATGCTCAGGTTTTGAATGTTTTCCTGCGGTAAGTACAGAAAGAAGTTGAGTTTTTTGCAAAAAACTGGCAGTTTAAGTGAAAGCCATCAGTCTGCGTTACTCAGCCTGCTTCTCTTCAGTCAGTTCGAAACAAAAAAAAAAAAAAAAACATTTTTAAAGCATCATAATAGGGTTAAATTGAAAAATGGCATTTCATTTGACAGATAGTGTAAAAAGACTTTCACCACCGCAAAGCTTTTGTGCCAGGAATTTGCTGCAAACAGCTCTTTTGCAATGATTACTGCTGCTTTGGATGAACAAGGGTCCTTTGACCCCAAGAATTTCCCTGGAAAATGCCACCCAGCTGCACCCCACACGTCCTGGCACAGACCCACCTGAAAAAGGTGATCCCCCCACGCATGGGCATTGCTCCGTCCTGACCCTAAAAGACAAGAAAGTCAAACCCTGAGCAAAACCTTTCATCCTACCCTGTGTAAACATCGGTTTATTACGCATAAAAAGAGATCATGGCATATATAAGAGAAGACTTCTATTATTTTTCTCTAGGTTCATCCCGAACAAGTCTCGTTTTTTTAATTGTTTATACACGGAGATGGTTTATTGACCATATTTCCCCACGTTTCTTAATTGCGAGCACTCAGCGTAACATTTCATACTCCCATATAGGAGTTCATAACATTTTGCAATAACCCTTGCAATATTTGTTTAGACGAACGTTTGAAGGACATCTGTTGGGGCTGGAAACAAGGCTGTAGGTTTGTGTGTGTGTTTTTTTTTTTTTTTGTTTTTTTTTAATTGCTGTTTTGTCAGAGGAATAGGCATGCTCCTGTCACTCGGAATGAAAACCCGGCAAAGCGCTGACAAAATCTGCTCCGCATCACCCCCGCTCCTCCTTTCCCTCCCTAATTGGCGGAGCTGCGAGCACGGCTGAAGGTAGAGCCTGCGAACACAGATTTGGGAAACCGAGATCAATAGCTTGCTAAGCCATATGCACGTCTCTCCGGGGGGTTTATTTCTCCAGTTAGTATTCGTGTTGATAACAGCGCCGGGAGCTCCGCTTGATGGCAGGTTTTACAAGGTACGTGAACAAGAGGAGGAGTGAACACCGAACGTGCCTCGTGTGCTACAAACCTGGAGTTGTCTGAATGAGAAGCTGTGAAAAGGGCAGCTAAAATGTAGGATTTGGCCCAGATGTGCTCCAGGACGTCCACGTTGGGATCCCATTTTTGACCCCATGAAAAAAAAATAAATCTACTCTCTACTTGAAGCAATGGCTTTGGGATAAATAGTCCCACCTTCAACAACATGTGGCTTATGTCAGACTTCTCCTTCATTTGTAGAGCGTGACCACATCCTTTCAGCCAGTTTTATATGTGTCGAAGACAAAATAAGTGACATCTCTACGGGGCAGCCAATGCCAGCTGCCTCCCAAGGCGGCGTCAAACATCTCCATATTTAAAAATGGAAAACCAACCCAACCCAAAACCATAAACAAGGAGGGATATTTCATGATATGCTGTATTGCAGTGGGCAGTGGTGGACTGTTTGCCCCACAGGACACCCCAAAAACTCTGGGGTTTGGGTCCTGTCTTTTTATGCTTCTTTTACGCGACCTCGGGCAAATCACTTACTGCTGCAGCACTTCATTTTCTCATCAGTAAAATGCGGATAATCACTCTTTCTTACCTCACTAGGATATGAAGATGGATACAGCCAAGACTGTGAGGTAATTAGCTGTTGTGGCATTGGGTCATCCAGTAATTCAAATGAATCTTTCAGGAGAGATTAAACGCTGCAACATCTGCTTCCTCTGCTCTGAACCAAGCAGGAAAGCGCTCGGGTTTTGCAGTGACAACTTTTGTCCAGGGTGACCTTGGAGCAATTCTTTCTTTCTGGCTAAAATTTGACTCTTAATGGCTCAGAAAAAGAACACCAAAATAAACCTTTATGTGTTTCTCCAGGCTGTTAATTGGGGACATCAATTTGAGGGGCTCGTGATGTTTTGCTCTGCGCTTCGGATCGCTTTGAATTGGGGTAACTAATGGGCCAGGAGCTTGTGCTACCCTCTCAGCAAGGGGACCAGCCAACACCAAACCGAGCTGGGAGGTTCAGAAATGCTCCTGAGATGCCACATTATTATTTTTGCTCTTTGCCCCTGTTAAACCTAAAGCATCACCGGCTCCTGCGTGCTCACCCGCAGCCTCACGGGGGTTATTTTGTGCTCAAAACCCAGCTGCTGATCAGGAGGACTGGTGAGGCGTGTGGCACGATGTCGTCGTCAGAAAACAAAATATTAAGTGTAATTTTTGATGGGTATCAACGCTGTGCCGACGGTGGTAATTCTTTTTTCCTTTAGAGACTGCAGGTCTGCTCGCCAGGTGCTATACAGAGCATTACTTTCAAAGTACCTCGTGATTTTTCCCTAGCAAGCCATTTAGGAATTAGAAAACCCTGAGTCATCCTTTTATTAAGTTTATATACTGGCCCAGCATGCGTTCAGATGGAACATTGAAAAGTTTGCCAGCTAACAAAATCAAATCAATTAAGCCCGCAAGGTTTCTGACGCAGGTCGTTGGGTGTTTCGGGGGGTTGGAGTCATGGGCCCTTGACCAAGGACACAGAAGAAAAACGCACTTTTTCCTCAGCTGGTTGAAAGGGCAGGTGAAAAGCCATGTCCAAGATGGATTCAGCTTACAAAGGAGATGATGGTGGCCTGGGTTTGCCCACACTTGCTGCCCCAGCATCTCAGTGACAATATATCAGCAAGAGGGGGCGACGATGCCTGGATAGGCAGGGGGTTATAAAAAGCGTCCCTCAAACAACAATTTCCAAACTTCCATCTCCTCCACCCACCTCAGACCTCCCTGCCCACCTCTGTCTGCGAAAGAGTTTGGGTTTTGTCCACAGCGACCCAGAAATTTATCAGAACATCACCCGGGATCCAAAGTGCATGAAGAGTAACCTGAAACCTATGATAGGGCTAGTTTTAAGGGAAAAAATCCCAAGGAAACATTATTCCAGAGCATCAGGCAGGGCAAGCCACGTGGGCATACCTACATCTGTGCCAGGCTGACTCCTGCTCAATTCTTAGGGACAGGAATTTCCTCTTTTTCCCCCCAGAATGGCCACTTTTGGGTAGGATCCCACAAGCCTGCCTTCCTTTTCCACCTCTCCTGTATTTCTATTGGCATCATTTTCTTTCCCTATCCACAAATCACCTCTGGTTGCAAACCAGCTTTCCTTCTTCTCATTGATCTGCTGCGTGAATCTAAAATTACACAAAGCTGTTCCTGTCACTTGTTTTTGTCCTGCTGTGGTTTGACTGCTCTCCCAAGCGGCACTGTTCAGCTCCGCGCTGGCCGTGGTTTCTTTCCTTTAAAAAAATGCATCTTAAAATAGTTCTCGTTTCCCTTGCACTTTATCGATTACAGCCTGGCAATTTCCATTCCAGATCCTGACAACAATTTGGGGATATATGGCTGATTATTAAGAAAAATTGCTTCCTCTCCGGCTGCTACACGTCTTCGTGTAGGGCCCAGTGGCACTCGCGGTTCTTGCCAGCGCTAAGGAATAATCAGAGTGACAAAGTCAGGATAAAGGGATACTTTTTGTGAGTAAATAAGGGCTTGTGGGAACAAAAAAAAGGCAGATGACAGAGGTGCTTTGTCTTGTGGCATGCAGCTGAAGCTCCCAGTAGGTTCAATACTCCCAGCGTGCTTCTTCACTCCTGCCTCGGTGTGCTCAGCATCAGCTCCTTGCCCCTTCCAGCGATGGTTTTGTCATAATGCTGGTGGCGGATGGGATTCAGGATTGTGTCATGCTGCAAAAGGATGGTGGGACAAACCCAACCTGTGCCGAGAAGGGAAAGATCCAGCTAAAAAATAATTATGCAATGGTCCTGGGGAAAGTGATGGGCAGGGAGGCACAAATCACGCCGGCAGCAACCTGTGTGTGAAAACAGCAAGGAGAACAAGCAGGAAAGCAGCAGAGGAGAGAGGGGATGAGGTGATACAACCTTGCTCTTAGTCACAGTGAGGCTGTTTTGCACTGTGAGCAAGCCAAAGAGCATCAAAGCACACACAAAAAGCCTCCCACTGTCGCAGTGGTGGAGCACAGCCTCCAGCCAGGGCTCAGGGTGGGTAAAGGAACACCTTGTGGGACAGCTCAGCCACTGCCCTAGGGTGCTGAGCCCCTCTGCACCCACAGACATGGCAGCTTACGCTGTCACCTGAAGCAATCCCAAACCCAGAATGGCCCCAGGGACACTGCAAAGGTTTCAGGGGAACACACGAGGTGAAGCATCCCTGTGACATTTAAGACACGGACGGTTGTGAGCAAGGAGATTGATGCTGCTGAAAGCCTGGGTGAATTGTTGCTTTGCTGTTTAAGCAAGAAGAGGAAGGTCACTTCCCCGGGCTTCAGGATTCAATTTGCTGGCAGAGAGGAAGATGCTAGGAAGGAAAGATGAAATGCCTGTCTGTAACAGGGCAAAAGAGCCAGTAAAGGCCTTAAAGTTGGCGTTGTTTCTTGAGCTGTGATAAATAATGTCCCTCAGACAGCAAAGAAGGGATTGAGAGAAACAGGAACACCTTCAGCATGGGTTTCAATGGCATGGTTCAGTGTCCTGTGGAGATGCAGCAGCACCAAGGGCTTGGTAAAGCAAGGCACCACATTTTTAGTTGTTTTTTTTTTTTTTTTTTTTTTTTTTTTTTTTTTTTTTAAGACACCACGTTTTAGGGCCAGGGGTTTGAAGCAGCACAAATCCATCCCAAACCAGCCCATGCTGCCTCTGCCAACACAACACTGTTGAGGATTTGAAGCCAAGCACCCCCAAATCAGTGCACAATACCATGATGGTGCCCTGGGGGAATGAATTATTATTTTTTCCCTCAGCTTTTAGCAGAAGATTGACCACAAGGTGCTGTGGGGAAGCAGGAGGTGCTTTGCCACCTTGGGTGGAGAGGGATTTTGGCAGAGGCTGCCCCAGGAGGACCTGCCTAACCCTACCTAGGGCTGGAAGGGTGGCAGAGGGCCAGAGAGCATCCTGTCGTTCAATCTTGCATTAGAAACTCACTGAAAAATTCAACATGCTGCGACTGCATAGTCCCTTTCTCCCAAATTTCCCAGTCTCTCAGCAAATCCAGGTTTTCAGGTACCCTGCCCCGTGCCACCAGGTCAGCCTCCAGATCTTCTGAGGCAGCAGAATTCACTTTCATGCACAAAGGACACAGGCTGTGCAGCTCTGGATTTTTTTTATTCCTTTCATTTTTTATTTTTTATTTATTTATTTATTTATTTATTTATTCATTTTTCGTTTCTCTTTTTGTTCCTCTGCCCTCCCCGCCCCTTGCCCTGTTAAATGATTCACCGGTGGAGAATCAGCTCAGGGGCTGGATGCTGCACAGGCACCTTCTGGTTACTCCTTAACCTTTTCTCCCCGACAAGGCCAAAGCAGCAGGTGCTGCCAGAAGTTAAAAAAAATGCTAGGGGGGAATTCAGCAGTGCCACCTGAACACCGATGGACCCATCGGAAGGGATTTAAAACCGGCGTGCAGAGCTCAGGTGGCAGCACAGGCCCCACCACAGCTCATTTACCACAGGCTGCATCAGCTGTGGAGAGGCAGCCAGAGGGAGCACCCTCCCTCTAGCTGAAACCTCCTGCCCACTCCCAGCTGTGTATATATGTGTCGTGTGCTCTCTGATTTCTGTTTTGAGGTGTTTGTACTCTAGGGAGGTTGTTTGGGGTGCCCTAGGTGAGGTGGGGCTGGTACTGCTGGGCCTGGTCTTGATGGGCCTGGTCCACCCCAGCCCAAGGTGATGGAGCTAAATGGAGGGTCCAGCCCAAGGGATCTCTGCTGCAGGCAGTAGATGAAGCTGGGCTTTCTGTTGAAGTGTCTATCACAGTGATGGACCCTAAGAAATATCTTTTACATCAGGCTTAAGCTTGCAAGCCATGGGGTAGTGTTGGTGTAAGAGGCTGCTTATCAGATTGCTGGGTTATTTGCCGGTCCAAGCTTCCCTGCAATAGTCAGTGCTGATTTCTGGGTTATAAGGTGGATTTAAGTAGGTTTGTCTTTCATTTGTGCTTAGGGTGGAGAGGAAGGAGAGAGTTTGGAGGAATCTGTACGTGTGGGAGAAACCAAACAAGGGGGAATGACTAATTCAAAGAGGCTTTCTCTTCTGACAGTCTCGGATGAATCTTTGTTTTGGGAACAATTGAGAGATTGCTCTATTTGGGAAACTAATAGTGCTTGCTCTGAAAGAGCCTTTGTCAAAGGGATGCCAAAAGGATTTATGGGCTCCAGCCAGGCCGTGCAGGTATTGAGTGAGCACTGTCAATAGATGCTCTTCTCTCTGTTCAGCTGGGCTATGATTTGTACCAGCTCCTGCCTGCAATTGATCTCGAAAGGGCCAATTTAATGCAGGATCTGTTTATTTTAGGCGAGTGCAACAGACCTTTAAAAGGCTCATCAGTGAAGCTGGGGGGATTTTCAATATCTGTGTTGTTGAAGAAAGGGCTCTTACTCACCAGTGCTCTCCAAACATGGAGGAATGCAAATACCAGGCATCTATACCTCAGTATCTTGCTTCCAGAAGCATGTTAGCACTACAGGGCTTTTACCCAGTTGTAATTAATCTCTCTCCAGCTGGTTTTCAAGCCTCTGGGAATTTAGGCTTATGCATACTTCAGTAAATAAATTCTTAGGTATTGCTGTAGTAGGACAATTGTAGTCTTTGGCTACTGGTAGTCAAATATGAGATTTATTTCTATCGAACAGCGGTAAATGGAATGTAGAAGTTGCTCAAGAGACCAATAAATAAGTATTCCTCCTTCGCTGGGAGTGAAGGAAGAATTAATGTCCAAGTGGAGAAAGCAATTTCTCAGTGGAGGAGCTGGGCGTCCTGCTAAATGCACCCAATTTGGAGAACTGAAGCTGGTGGTGGTGCAGCATTTCTGAGGCTGCAGGTCTTGTTATTGTCCCCGGTGTCCTTCCACAAAATCTGCCTCTTCTTCGTACCCCTGCCCAGCACCCAGCCTCCAACAAATAGCTGGAAAACCATTTGTGTGTGGCTTTTAGACATTTCTGAGATGCCTCCGTGACACTGAAGACACCCAGAGCTCTCTAGGACGTATCCATCTACCTTTTGTGTAAGGAGCTTGGGGTCAGTGGGGTGTGAGAGGTGCACATAAATCTCCTGGGAGAGAAACTTGCTTAAGCAGGCAAAAAAAAAATGTTTTAGGAAGATCCTTTTGCATGTGGTATACCATGAAACTTTGGTAAGAGGTGCTTCCTGAAGTGTTGAATGTGCTCTTTTTAAATGACTCAACTGTACTCGACTCAATATATTAATTGCTATGCGTTCAAAATGGTATTAATTGATATTAACACAAAACAGTAATTACCCAAGGACACTTGAGCAGCTAAAAGTGAACTTCCCTTTGAAAACATGGAAGGTGGAAGTGTCTTTGCACTTGAAGATGTTTCAGTGCTTTTATGTGGCTATGTTTGCGCTGGGAAAACTTCTTAGACTACTTGGTGCTGGTTTCTATAGCTATTTCTCTCTGCTGCTCTTTGCTAACAACATAATGGAGAGGAACAAAGCTACGAGGTTTTGTTACCTCTTTCTATAGTTTTTCTTTTCTTTTCATGGTCAGGTTTTGGAGTAGAAGTGCAGTTTCTGTGTATCTTGTTACTATTGATCTGGAGAAGAAAACACTTTCTGCTAAATACCTGGCTCCTTTCTTAATGGGGAGCTGAGTGGGTCTGAAGCCAGTCAGATGAATGTCTAAGGAAAGGAAGCTGGAGGGATTGTCTGAAGTCTCAAAACCCGCTATTTCAGGTGTTGTGTGTCCCCATCTCAATGGGATGAGCATGACCCAAGGGGAAAATCCCATCTTTTTGTGTCCTGCCCCTGCACTCTTCCTGCTACTGCAGGGGCTTATCAGGTGGAGTCACAACCAGATCTGCAAACCAACCCCAAGGTGGTTTAATTACAGCTTGACTGAATTGCTCGTTTCAGTTGAGTTTGTTTTCAAAGATGCTTCCAATCCTCGTATGTTTGGACTAAACACTTATAGGATAATCCCCATAGGAGGACCTAGACATCCTGTCTTTGTTTGAAGAAACACTTTGCTCAACCACAAAAAAAAAATAAAAAGAAATAAAAAGAGATGAGAAAGTTTCAGAGCATTTTCTGTGTTATTTTGGAGAGAGCAGAAGTACTTTCAATTCAGGTTAATCCTGAACTATATCTATTCGGAAATATCTTTTTGCCTCAGCAGAGTCATAATAACGATTACTCAGTCAGCTTTGCTCGGAGTATAAATTCTGAACATCTTTTAATTTCCCTTATATCTCAGTGGTTGCAGAGGGAAAACAGTATTTCACCCAGGGAACTCGGCAGAGAAGACAAACGTCTGCAAGCTAGAAACACTGGGGAAGTCTACAAAGAAGCCGAGGGGTACAAATGTGGGAGTTAAGATGCAGTGAGCTGTAATTCTGCTGCTTGTAATAACATAAGGAATAAGAAGGGAAGCGCCGGAATATAAAAGAATTGGTACTGGCTGAGAAAATGAGAGCCGAGGTAAAGCTGGAATGAGCTTTCAGTCCTAGAATGAGTACGGGGACTGCTTTCCTTCCCCGTGAGAAGGATGTGGGATGGTCCCAAGCCATTTATTGCTTGTCCTCTGCCTGGTCTCCGCTGCCAGGGGAGCAGAAGCGGTGAGCCACGAGCATCCTGATCTCTCTCAGCCGATTATCCCGTGACGGAGAGGGAGTCATCTACGGAGACGGCTCTAGAAACACATTTGCGCAGAAGTGATGTTATTACCGGGCTTTTGCCAAAAGCAATTATTTTATTGAATAAGCTCGTTGTGCTGCCAGCGCTCCGGCCATACTTTATGTGGCTTAAATGAGGTCCCTTGCTAAGGGAGCCTTCCCCGGTGCTTTAATTTCATCCAGCCTCTGACTCACCAGCAGCAGCGCCTGGCGCAGGGAAGGGAGAGGTGCAAAAAAAAAAAAAAAAAAGCACTTGTAGACGACACAAAAAATCCCTTATCTGATGATGTGATGCTGCAGAATATGAGGGAACAAACTTATCTTCAGCTAGCCTTGTTCAAAGCCTTGGGAAAACAGGGATGAAGCGTCCTGTCTTTCCTTTGCCCAGGTGAGCTGGGAGTATTAGGGGTATTTTGGGGTATTAGGACCACGTTCAGCCCCTAGGCTGGTGTCCCGTGGGTCTCTTTTACTCTTAAGGTAGCAGCTTAAATTAAAAGATGTCCAAAGGACTTGGAGGACTCTATTAATTAGAGGATTTGAGCGGGTTTGGATGACCCTGCAGAGGCCAACCAAAAATGCACTTTGTGCCCGATACACAACCAGCTACACAGTCCGAAAGTGGGTTCAGATTAAAACCCGCTAACTTCGCACGTGGTCCTTTAACTTTCCTCGAAGAAGACTTTGGGGCTTCATTCGTCTCAGCCTGAAGCAGACGTGGCTGTTGGAAATGCAAGCTGCCGAATGATCTGGTTTAAATCCAGATGTGGGTTCTGGCACATACCTGTCATCTCCCTTAATTAAGTGGCTACATGGAGAGAGCCGTTTGGAGAGCCACGGTGCTCGTGGGATGATGAATGGAGCTGAGTGCCTTGAATCATGTTACAGGACCTCACGGATAGGGCAGCGAGGTGCCTGTTTCATGCTCGTAAATTAGAGAGCTAAAATAGACGATGCGAATGCCCTCGTCGCAGCTTTAGGCGATAAGAGGATGGTTTTTGCCTCCTGAAATCCAACGCTGCAAATAAAATACACGTTTGAGCCTGTTGCAGCTGAGGATGCTGGAACATGGGAGCCAGGACTGGAGTTAATGGTGCTGTGAGCTCCATCCTGAGGTCCCTTGGCTATGTTGCTTTAGGAGCCTGTTCCCAAATGTTCCCAAACCTTGGAGGTGCACCCTGTTATCGCAGTCAGGACTTAAATCCCCAGCAGAAGTGAGCCCTCCTCCCTCTGCATGGGGAAAACCCAATGCTGGGTTCGCTGACAGGGGATAATCAATCCCTTCAACCCTCTTAAGGAGCTTAATTCCCCAAAGCAGGGCGACTTCACTTCATAATCGATTCTTCTAACCCCATCATCGGAGGTCAAATGATGAGAAAGTGACAGCGAGGGGACGGAGCTGGCAGCAAGGATTCTGCCTCTTGCCCCTGCCCTCTCCGCAGGGGAGGATGCTCAGCAGCTCACGCAGAAAATCACCAAAATTTAAAACGTGAAAAAAAATAAGCAGCCTCTCGAGCACGAAGGAAACCCTCTCCGCATCTTTCTCCCTCGGTTTTGATTTCAGACACCACCTGCTGTGTGACTGAGTTGGGGTCTAACATCAGGAAGAAATATTCCGTCTGAAACGGCTGCGCCCGCGCCGAGCAAGGTCTTCGGTGGAGCCAACATAAATCCCTTGTCCCCCGCTGCTGTTTGCTCAGACCTAGGGTCAGCCGGGCTCAAGATCTGGACGAACCCAAGCTCCTGGGTTTTTATTTTACAGCTGCAGCATCCCGGGTGTTAGGAGGTCAGGAATTCCTTGCCTGAGCATCCCCATGCTCATTTGTTAACCTGTTGCTCATGCAGCTCGCCAATACATCCCCAAACCTGTCGGATAAATCCATTTGGGGGTCAGTTTGCTCCCAATCCCACTTTCTAATTAGCGTTAATGAGGTTTGCAGACCCAGCCGGTCCACGAGGTGGGAGAGTTGGGTGCATCCTGCACCTCTTTAATAGAGCAAAGTGCTGGCGTGCCGCAGTTCGGGGCTACTTTTTGATGACAGGATGCTGCTGGTGGCTCCCAGGTGTCCTTAACCACATCTGCGAGTTTTTGCTGGCCCCAAAAAACTGCCTGGCATCACAACGGGGGTCTGCTTGTAGGGTTTTGCTTGCTGCCTGACCCAGGAGCAGGCAGCCCGCGGGCTCGGTGGCAAGCTCGTCATTACCGCGAGGAAACATCAATTAGTCCCAGCCACGCTGCATTCGGGATCGTTTCTAAAATTAGCAGAGATGATCAATCAGGGTTGTGCTCGTTACGAGCGGCAGCAATACCTGAATTATGAAGCGTGGGGAAATAATAAAGGTGACAAGCCGAAACAGCTCTCCTCGGGGAGAAAATATTCGGCTCGCTCAAATTCCCTGCCTGCCTTTGTTTGAACACAGATGCGAATTTTACACCGAAATACTATTAAGAGCTGTAGGGAAAGGAACTTTATATATTTTTTTTGTTTGTTTCAAAAATAAAGGCACGGCTCTCTCTACGTAAGGCCATCCATGTGGTCATCCAATGGGATTTGGCTCAGAAAAACCCTATAAATTAATTCAAATAAATAGATGATAGTGAAACGGGGGGAATTTGTTGCCCAAAATACCCACCGTTGGAAAATTCACAGGTTTAGTTTGAGCCTTTTTAAAATGTATTTCTCCTTTTTTATAAGTTGGCTTGAGGGTTATTTATTGTTTGGATAAAACACAGCCCTGGGGAGGTGGCCTCTGGTTTCTGGGGCTGCCCACGAGAGGCAGGAACAAGATGTGGGATGTCCAGAGGTCCCTTCCAGGTGTTTTTCCATGAGCTTTTGGATTTTAGTGAGGCCGTGATGTGCTGGGAGCCAGCACCTTCCAGCTCGGGGAAGCGTAGCTCCGAAGGAAGCGATCGCTCTTGTCTCGTGGCGGAGCCAGGCAATGAATTAGTCATGTCAGAGCATGGCCATAAAAAAAGAAAATGTTTAAAACAAGGTGCGAAATTCGAGCATAACTCAAGCAGGAAAAAAATTTCCATCTTTATTTTGTAAACTGTGGTCTCTCCATCAGGGTTTTGGAGCACGGTGTTCCCAGCTGGATCCCAGTCCCTCGGCATCGCGGGTGAAAATGCCCCTAAATCCCTGGAATGGAGTCGAGGCGGTTTCATTAAACTTGATGAGAACAATGGGTTTGTTTGCTCGTCATAAAATTTAGCATGGCCTTAACTACTATCATTATATCCTTACCTTGAAGTGCTGTGCAGGTTTTGTAAATGTCATTGTCACTTAGCAACCCCGAGTAGTTTTTTTTTTTTTGGTTTTATTTTTTTTTCTGAAATACTTTTTTGATTTGGGAAGCATAAAGAGAATATAAACATGAATGGTATGTTTTGCATAAATAAAGAGCAGCGCGGGTGTTTCTGCATTCAGATGGAGAACTTCGGGTAAAAGGGAAACGATTTCAACCAGAGACAAATTTCCCAGGAACGAGATCACAGAAATGAGGTTGGAAAGGGGGAGCTGATACAACAGCGGGTGAGGCAATTTTAAAGGGCTCTTCCTTGATTTATTTTTTTTTCATTTAGATATAAAAATACTTAGAGCTTTTCAGCAGAGAATCTTCAGCATGGAAATCTTGGGTCAACGTTGTCATTAACCAGATGGTTGGGGCAAATCTCTCAGATATAAGAGACCTCCTGATAAGATCCTGACTTGGATAAAGGTATAACAGTTTTCCAGCCGTGTCCCATCATTTCGTTGCTCTATAAAGCTAACTAATGAACAAAAATACAAAAAAAAAAACAACAAAGCCTTAGTTTTCTTCCTGAACAGATGCGTTTTCTGAACATGGATTTCCTACGAAAATCACCCGAATTTAGAAAATCCCATTGAAAATCCCACTGTGTGTCCCTGTCTGCCAACCCTAATGGCTTTTGCCCCTCTTTTGTGGGAGGATTTGGAGGAGAAGAGCCCAGCTGAAGGGTGGAAGAAGACAGCATCGGACTTCAACCCTTCTTCAAGGCTGGAGGAGCCACCAAAAGGAAAGTTGCACGGAATGAAAAGCCCCAGGAAAATGGGCTTCGCATCTCTCCCGGCTCAGTTCGAAGAATTACACGTCTTCAAACTTCTTTTTTTTTCTTTTTTCTTCTGCACAAACAGAATTCTTGTTGTTTTTTTTTTTTTTTTTTTTTTTTTTTCAGCCAACTTTAATGAACACTTGACGACAAGCTGAGAAGAGGAGTGACGTAAAAATAAGGCTCTTTGTCGAGTGGACGAGTACACTCTTATTGACTCCAGCACAGCCCTTGGTAGTGCTTTGTGCCCATCTTTTCTTTCCATTGGAAAAAGGCTCTATTTTTGGGGGGAAAAAAAAAAAAAAAGAGAAAAAAAAATTAATCCCACCTCCCCTCACCACAATCTCTACGGTGAAAAAAGTTTTGCCTACTGTGAAGTGTTCCTCGCCTTTCTCAAAATGCTTAAAAAGCTTTAACTTTGAAAAGGCTTCGGAAAACAAGTCTGAAAAGACCCTACTATTTCCTTTTCCGTCAGTTACTGAAATTTTACAAGCAGTGCTTTCAGTGTCATTTGTGGCACGGCGCCTTTTGGGGAAGGTGTAATTGGGGTGGTTGCAAAACTTTGAGAAATTGGTCCTCTTCGGGTGAAAAAAATGAAACTGTGGCTGCTCCTTTTTGCCCAGTTTTAATTGGATGGGAATCCTTTAATAATCATGAGCTTTGCTACAGGTTAAATGCATTCCTTCTATAGCTTTGTATCATATTTACGTATTATAAATTATAAAGGGTTATGTGGGAGGTTATATTTTGATGTCTAAAGAATAATCTTGACGTCTAAAGAATAACTTAGAGAAATCCGTGTCCAGCATCTAAATGGGAGATGCTCTTCATGGTGTTATTAAGAAAAAAATTTAGGGCTTTTCAGGCTAAAGCTGACCTGATTGCAGCTCTGTGCAGAGCAAAGCAAAGCGGATATGGCAGCTGCTTTGGTGTTGGGATCCCTGCTATCAGGAGAAGGTCAGTGCAAAGAGCAGCGCGTAGTTAGCAGCGTATTTATACCGTTGAACTTTGGCTCTCGGGGATGCCCCTGCCTGGAGCTACCCTGCTCTCTCCGCCGACTACACAAGGAGCTTGAATTACGAGCCTGGCTTCACACTGCTCGGATTTCTAAGGCAGCCTACATGAGTTGAGGGGAATATCTCCAGCGTTTGACCCAGCAGTTGATGTGCCAACTACACCGACGTTCCTGGGTCTAGGCTCCCGGCCACATCTTGTGCCACTTTGAGATTTGCTCCCTGTCCCCTTGCACTTGCTCTTAATTAAATCCTTCTTTCTGTTGCATATCGGCTCATTTGTGTCTCTGGCTCTTCTCTTTTCCCCTCCTCTCTCTCAAGAAGCCTCTCTTTTCTCTTTGGGACTGGCTCAGTCGAAAAACGTGAACAGCAGCTTCCCAGCTGATGGCAAGCCGTGGCTTTCTGGGTGGTGCTCGAGCACTTCCAGAGTTATTTCCTACCCCATTTATTTGTCAAAACACTCTACCTGCCTGTACATTACACTGACTTCCACTTAATTATCTAGGAGTTTTCTGGAATAATGGTTATAGCAAGCCTAGCAAGACGTGTGGTTAATATAGATCAGGTTTTCCAACACTGTATTTGCCAGAAAATTCCCCATCCTCACTTACATTCACCTCGTTCCCTCTTTAATTCTTTCGGTTTCTTTTATGGAACTTAAATATTTGGGGTTAAATGGAGCTGTTGCCATCGGATTGCTTATTTCTGGTCCCAAATAAAGAAGAATTTGGAGATCACTCATCACAAAGAAACCTTAGGAAAAATGCACTGGCAATCACAGTGGCAGTTTTACTTCGATTTTTATGGCGTTGCTGTTCCACGGGCTATTTCAATCACACCCCGCAATATCCAGTCTGCGTTGCATTATAATTTATTTATTAGATCAAAGAGATTAAAGTAGCTGCAATAGGGAAATTCTCATCTAGTGGAGTCGTGCAGAAATTCATTCCTGATGATGTGCTCCTCCACTGCTCATCCTCCAGCGTGTGGGTCCTGCAGACCTGGTCTCATCTGGGCACGTGGGGACGGGCCAGGGGGTTTCTTGATGCGTTGTGAGGGTTTCTAATTAACTTTCCAGGAGCCAACGAGCACCTCATTACGATGACTTCACATGCTTTGCTCTCGTTGGAAATTAATGACCGTTTGCTCTTGAGTTTCCTGGGGACTGTTTCCTGGCGATAATTTGTCCTGTTCTCATTCAGTTTTGTGTGTATGACCTACAGTAAAGCATCCTGCTGATTTTCAGGAGGCAAACACCAAAGTACACAACACAAAACCTACACACACACACATACAAACACATATGCAGACACACAAGAATACCCTCTTGCCAAATAACACGCAAAGTTTTATTTTATTTTGTCTTGAATCTGGCTTTTCCAATAGACTCTTTTATTTTTTTCCTCTTAGAGCATATCAGGAGAGTTCTGCTGGCAGCTTTTGGTTAGATTAAAAAATTGAACATGCATTCATACTCTGTGGTTTCTGTCTTTTAGCTAGTTTCTATGACAATACTTTACCTTTCGCCCCATGTCTACTTAGCTTCCTTAATAGCATCTCATGAGGGAGTTGTCAAAGGTTTTCTGAAAGTCCGTTTAAACCATCTGTCCTGTTTACAGAAAGATAGCTGAGAAAAAAAATAAATTAAAAATAAAAAAAAAGCAGACAGAAAGGATAAATTAGTTGTTCAAAGCCAAACAGCAGGCTGGTTGCAGAGAACCGGGGGACAAACCTTGGAGCCTGGCTGCTGCTCTGCTGCTTGGGGCATTGGGTACCACTTTCCCCACAGAAAAGTGAGTGCACAAAACCGAGCAAATACAGGTAAAAATGAGAACAGGATGGGTGATAAATAGGTAGGCTCATTAGTTCCCGGGTCAGTAATCAACAAGCTGCTTTGGAAACTCCTTCCAGCCACCAAATCTGCCATTAATAAGGGACCTGCGGCTAAGAATATTATTAGGGTTGGATTAGCAGGAGTTTTAACAGTCCGTGATCCATGTGTTGCATGTTGTTTTATACACAGGCAACGAGAGATGAGGTTTTTGGAGGATTTGCTGCCAAAACAGGCAGCGCCATGCGAAGGCAGAGGCGAAGGAAACAGGCTCAGGTGCATAGGGAAGAGCAAATAAAATGCCTGGTTCGAGGAATGAGCATTGATCTCTACAATCAGTCGCTTACGTGAGCTATATCTAAGCAGGAATGAACCGACGGGGTCGCCCTCCAATCTCCCCGTGGTGTGTGCTGAGGTTTTTTTGCTCCAGGCAGCCGTGGGAGGCAGCAGGATGAGCTGAGAGGAGGCGATGCCCCGACTGCTGGGCTATCAGAGTCGTGTAATTCACGGCTGAACGCAGACCTGCCTGCCTTTTGATGTCTCCAAGCCGTGGGGAATGCGAGAGCTTTCTGTAAAACACGTCAACAATCAGAAAAAGAAATAAAAAAATTAAAAAAAAATAGCTATCGAGTATGTTTCTGTAAAGTCTGAGCTCTCGGAGCCAAGCAATGGCACGAGACTGTTATTACTGGCTGGTAAAAAAAAATGTTTCTAGGCAAGGAGAAAGGTGGGAACGGCTTCAAAGCAGGAAGGTCACACGCTGGAGAGAGGTGCAGGTGATGCCTTCGGTCCTGGTGGTGGCGGAGGTCTGCGGAGGTGGCAGCGCTGCGACGCGAGCTGGCTGCGCGGTGCTGCAGGGGTGGTGTGAAAATCAATTAACACTCATTAAACGCTTAGGGGGAAAAAAATAAATAAATAAATTAGGAAGGAACGCGAGATAAAAATGTGTCTTTAGACGACCGTTAAGTATACAAGCGTCTGATCTGGAAGATGAATTTTAACCTCCTCTCATTTCCTAAGAGAGCGCCTCAAATGCCAGGCCATTTTTTATTAAGTTTCCCTCATTCTTGCTTGCTCATAGAGTTTCAGGAGAAATTTTAGGGGAAATCGAGCATTTCCATGCCTGGACATGAGGCTACATCTGCGTTATCTTAGCTGGACTGAGGACAAACCACTGGTGTGCCAGGAAATAGGATGGATTCCTAACCATCACAAGGGCAAGTAGATGAGATGATTTGAAGCCCCTCTTAACTTGTTTTGCTATAATTTGACATAGAGCAGACGATACACCTGCTGTCGGTGTATCTGTTGGGTAGCAGAGTGCTTAAATTGGGCATCATATAAACTTAGGGGCAGTTTCTCTGCCACAACTCATGTGAAACGTAAATACAGATAGCCCGGACCCATTCTCCAGCTGATTGGGTTTGAAGGGGAAGGGAGGGAGGGGCCTTTAGTGCTGTATTTTTTATTTTTTTTAATATTTTTTTCCTGTTCAAGTTTGTGTTGTTGTCTCTCCATCTGCCTCCCTTCCCCTGTGTGACAGGACTGCTCAGGCTGGGCGTGGGAGGGAGCCACAAACTCGGCTCATCGCCTCCTCCACCTTTCTTGACACGTGTAAATTTTTGTTCATTTTTGTTTGTTAGGTCTGGAGGCAAGCCTTGCGGAAAGTCAGCGCCGGGGCTTTAGCTCCACATCCTTCTTCTCCGCCTTTCCTGGGACGCAGATATCCTTGGGTTTCAAACCTGAAGAGGGGAAGATTCATCCTAGCCAGGCGTGAAGATCCCAGAGGATTTGTGCCAGTAGGTCTGGTTCACCCAGGGCAGAGCCCAAGCAAGCAGCTGGGCTCTACCCTAAGGGCAGGGATTCACTTTCAGATCATTTTCAGATTAAAGCAGTGCGTGAATATAAAACGAAACAGGATCTACAGAAATTCACTCTTTGAAGTATTGTGTTGTCCTGAATCTCAGCTCAACGATTGTGGTGCTCGGGTGGGGAAGATCACCGTCAAAAGACAAAACACCCTGTCAAGAGAGAAGGGGATGCCCAGACGTGGAGCGAAGACACCGCAAAGCCACCGCTGCCTGTGCACCGCTGCGAGCAGGTGAGGAGCTGTGAGCTCCTTGCTGGGAACTGCGACTTCAGTTCAACTCATATGAAGTTGGTTTATTTTCTATATGCATTTTATATTCAAAGCTGCAAAATGTCTTTACTGCACTGTCTTTCCCTCCCGGGTTGCAGCACAGCGTTGGCTTTATGATTCCCAGACTAGGGACGCTGCTTCGGCTCAAAGGTTGACTTGTGGAGGGTCTATTTTATTTTAGAGTGCTTTTGATATGAGTGTAGCAACAATATAGTATATTTTAAAGCCATTTGGTCTTCCCAGATGCTCAAGCCTGTTAATTGTATGTATTTTAGATATAGCTGCTAACAGCTAAATGGAGTTTGGGCATGGCACAATTTCTCTGAAGCATATTTTCCCGGCAGCCTGCAAGAATACGTGCGTGTTTCTGGTTTAGCTTTTTTAAGCTAAAAGCTCAT
Source organism: Aythya ferina (assembly GCF_964211825.1). NCBI lineage: Eukaryota > Metazoa > Chordata > Aves > Anseriformes > Anatidae > Aythya > Aythya ferina. The sequence continues at coordinate 1,861,099 of NC_140313.1, read as the reverse complement.
CTAGAATTGGACTCTGGCTTTTACAGAAATGGCTCTTCACATTTTCTTGTAGCTGAGGGTCACTTAAAACCACTAGCAAAGCCCCAGACTTCACCAAGGCTGAGTGGTCCTTCTCCTATCCATCCTCTCCTCCTTTTTCATCTCAGCCATATCTGGACTGATGCTTTCCCTCCAACCTTCCTCCCTCCTCCTTTGGTTTCTCCAAATACCAAACCTTCCCCAAAGAGCTGAGGTGGAGGAAGAGGCACAGAAAGATGCTGCAGGATGCCCTGCTAAGAGGTCATTTAGCTCCCCCAAGGAGAAAGCTCATGCCCTCCTGAGCTGATCAGATAAGAAGGAAAATCAAATTAAATGTTCTACGGATGTTGATGTCTTATCAAGTTTTGTAAAAGCAGATAAAAACTATCAAATTCTGAAGGGAAATGCCAAGTGCTGCCTGTGATTCACCCTCCTAGCACCAAGAAATGGGGATGAGTAACAGTCCTGGAGCTCCAGATTGGAGCTGGCTTTAAGGTGTTTTCTAGAACTCCGCTTCCAAACAACTTGTGTTTGGAACATATTTCTTCAAATATTGATTGTTACATGTCTTGCAGTGGGAGAGAAGAAAATCCACTTCAAAACCCCTCTTTAAGCCAGTCAGTTCATAGTTTGCGGTCTAGTGAATAGACCTAGAGCTGCTTAGCAGTGTATCCTAGGTGTTGGCTTGCTAACAGTCGGTGGAGAGTTTCTTTTAGCTCTTCACGAGGATGACTCCTGTGGTCTTTATAGGATGTGGGCAGGCTTAATAATAACCCGAAGGGAGTAGGGCCAGACTGCAACTGCAGTGTGGGAGGATACTTGATCTGGCCGAGCCCAGTGAGGAGGAGGAAGGTCAGTGTCTGTAGGATGCCAGGCTGAGGAGATACACCAGCGGTCTTGCTCCAAAGAGTGACTTAGAGCACCCTACATATTGGCTCTGGGAGTCCAAAGGGTGCTGGGGGGGGCCATAAATGCCTCCCCATCGTGGTGCTGCTGCCTGGCTGCATGTGGGCAGCTCTCCGAGGGAATCCTCCCCACGCTGGCACGAGGACAGCTTTCCTAAAGAGCTGCTTTTTCCTGAGGTGAGACAGGTCCTAAAGCCTTTGACTGAAAACAGTTTTCACTGGGAGCATGAGCAATGTAAACACAAAGAAGAAAAAAAAAACAAGAAGCTCCGCCTGTCAGATGTTCACCAATTTCTCCCCAATGCACTACGGAAATTATGCGGGGACATTTCATCCCTGAGAAAACATCACCCTTGTAGTGCAGCCAAGGTCACTGGCTTGCACGAACCGACTGTCATGTCAGCTCCGGTCAGGGAGGGTGACGTGAATTTAAGCACCTGACTTCCCTGATAATCTCTCTATTTCTCCTTCGTGCCTGAGCATGTCTTGCCCTTTTGCACCGCCTCCCCTCCACCTCCCCATCACTGCTCAGATCTGCTCGGTGCCCTGTTGTCCTTTTTTTTTGGTGTGCAGATGATGTGGCTGCACAGGCCAAACCCTGGGCAGAGGCTGTGAACATGGGGGGGAGAACACTGGGACTCTTTGAGGATAAATATAAATGATCTGGCTACAAACGCACACGCAAGGGTTTAGAAAAGCTTGGCTCTGATTTTGCTTTGCCAGAGCTGGCTTTGATGCTCCAACTCTCACTGTGCCTTTGCTGTCATTTGGTACAAAGGTGCCGATAACACTTCTCTGCACATCTAGCTTTCCCCTGCCTTGACCCAGTGATGCTCGCAGCTGGAAGGGTGATGTTTTGTACTGCAGCCAAGTTTTACCTCTGGGCAAAACCTCTGGTGGGACCAGCATGGTCAAACATACACATAAACCCTCACCAAGGTGTAGAGAGATGCTCAGTGTCGTGGCTGAGCTGTGTTGGTTTACTCAGCAGCCTCTCTGCTGGGGAGGGAAGGGTTCTCACCCTTCCTGCTTATAGCATCGAACCAAGGGGTGAAAAATCGCATTTTCATGTAAATCTTAACCTTTCCCCACACCATGGTGAGATTTGGGCCACCTCCATCTTCTCTAATTCTGGTAGGCAGGAGGCACAGAGGGACAGGATCTTCTTTTTTTAAGGAGGATGCTTGTGATGTGTTACAGCTGAGGCTTTGCCACGCAGCACCCTTCATCAGCATGGCACCAAATGACACCCAAGACCCTGTTGGAGGGCTTTGTGCAGGGATTACATGGCTCAGGGAGCCCCGTGACTGTCCCTTGTCCCCGTACCACTGGGGGTGACAGCCCCCCAAAGCCACACGGCTGCTTTCCAGCCTTAAACACAGCGACTGGCGAAATACCACCAAAAACCAAGCTGCTGGGCAAGGTGAGGGTACGTCCCAGCTACTTGGCAGTTGTCACCCGTTATATTTTATGACGGACATAAGCGGAATAAAATAAGATAGACTTTCCTAGTTATCATTAGAGGTGATAATTTGCAGCCTAAGTGTGTTGCCATGGAGATGTGTGAAGCCCCCAAAGAGGGAGGCCGGGGAGTTACGGCCTAATCCTGAGGTGATTTTTCAATAGCACCAGCTGTCCCGGGGCTGAAAGGCATGGCAAATTACACCATTATTGGAGGGAAATAGGGAGGCTAAGCTAATTATTTGTGGGCTTTAGACACAGGTGTTCATAAAAGCGGGGCCGTGTGCTCCTCATCAAGGCCGGCTGGGGAGGGGGAGGCCCGGCGGGAGGCCCTGGCTCTCATTTCAATCACAAAGGGCGGCCATGGGCACACTGCCGCCATGCTGCGCGCGGGGCCTTCGCCCCAGGTAACTGCGCCTCGCAGGTGGCGCTCGCCCCTTGTCGTGGTCTCCTTTCCCAGTGTTTTCCACAAAAATGGTGTTGGAAAAGGGTGCTTTGGGGGTTTGCTGCAGTATGCTGGCTATGCTCGTTGTTTGGGCTCAGTGGTTCCGTGCTTCGGGTTTTAAAGGCTGCTTCTGAAGCCTGGAAGTGGATTTAAAATAACAATGTTGGGGTTTTGTAAAGCTCCCTTTAAATATTTGTGGTGTTGAAATACGTGTCTGGAAACCCACTAAATCAAAATTTTGTAAGCTTGGGTTTATTTTGTTAAAGAAGTGAAATGTTAATTGTGTCCAAACTAAGCATGTTACTTAACGCTTAAATAACCATAAAAGCGTTTTGAACTTTCCTTTGCCTTCAAAAAGAAATCTTTGAGATAAATAGCCTATGTTAATTTTTTAAAACATTTTAGCAAGTCAGAGCTAAATTATTTTTGGTTAATAGCCAGATGAGCTTTCTGCTTATTATGGCTCTAATGAGCGCTTCCCGAAAAAATGCAGCCATCTAAAGATGCTTCGAGAGAAATCTGTTGTCCCTTGGGTCATCTCGGTGGATAAAATCTGCACCTTCCTCAATGCCTGGCCACAAATCCCTGGTGGCACGGGGGTTGGAATCTGTATTTTGGAATCTGAAGTCCCTAAACCTGGTGGTTGAAGCCTTTGTTACCAGAGGATCCTTCTTTTTTCAGGTGTTGTTCCAGGGCACCTGTGCTACGTGGGGTGTGCATCAGGAATAAACACCAATTCTGGTTGGCATAAACCGAAGAACATCTACTGGAGAGCACAGCATGGGCAATTTTCTCTGTCTTGTAGCACGTCGGGTAAATGTACCATCTCTCTTGGTTGCAGCTTTCAGGAGCATAGAAAAAAATGACTAACCACTCCCTGGTACGTGCTCTAAAGCCTAAAAAAAGTTTTGGGCTGTGATACATCTTTTTTTTTTATGAGATAACTTTATCAGAATATTGAATTTTTTCTTTTGGAAGGAACACTATATGATCATGCAAAGGTACATTGGGTTTGTATTGTAAGTTAAATCCACAGGGTATTTTGTTTCATCTTGTTACTGTCTCTCAGAATAACACTGCAGAATTGATGTGAGGTCGTGTGCCTCTCCCCAAGGTTAAAAGCTGAATTTACTAGCACAACCTATGATCTTCTCTAATGCATCTTTGGAGGGATGAATTCAATATCGATTTGATGATAGTTTATTCAAATCATCGGTTGAGACCACAATTTTCGTACGTTTTGGATTTCTGTGGCCCTTTAAAAAAAACAAATGTCAAAGGACTATGAAAAAGTTCACCCTCAATAGTTTTGAATAGCAGAGTGCAGGCTTACGTGGCCAATTACTTGTCTTCCAAATAATAATACCCTAATGGATTCATTACCTTGCTGCTGGGATATAATGAAGAAGTACGAACTGTTTTCTTTTTTTATGCACGGTGTAACAAATATATTCATGATGCACTGAGATTATTACTGGTAACTCTAAGCATTTACTATCCACTCGTGTGCCTCTAGCATTTAGCGAGTAGCTTTTTGGCATTTCCAGCAGTCTGTTTTGTAACTTCCCAGCTTAGCACCATTGCTAGTGGTAGAGAGGGTGGCTCCTATTTATGAAGCGAGGAGATAACTTGGTCTCTGAACAGCATTCAGTGCCTGTGCAGCACTGAACGTAGTTGTAAGTGTGGGTTTCTGCCAGCTCCCGGTTGTAACTGGGATTTCCCTGATGCTTAGTACTGTAAATAACATGGAAATTCCCCCTCAGCCTCCAGATAAGCCTAGTTGGGCCAAGCTTGTGCAAATATTCCTGGGTTGGATTTTTGGGAAGGCTGTGGTGGAGAGAAGATGACATTTCTGGGTCACTGATGGGCAGGTGTGCCCTGAGCATCAGGGATTACAAGCAGAAGAAGCTTGGTATTTGTGTATGCCATGGTTTGGAGACTTGTCAAGAGAAATCTTAGCTTCTGCTTTTTCTCCCTCTCTTTTAGTTTTGCTTTGGGTACTATTGGCTTTGTGTGTTTTATTAAAACAGAACGATTTGAAACAGTTCAGCAGGAAAGCAGTGTGACGTGAGCAGAGGGAAGCCTCGGAAAAGCTGCCTCGTGTCTTCTCGTGGAGTTCATCAGGACGGAGGCTGCGGTTTGAAGCCGAGATCTTCACCACGGTGCTGCTGTGAGCATGCAAGCAAAGCAGAAGGGGCAGCAGGGAGCCCATATCCAGGGCTGGCTGCTCCCTGGGTGCCAGCCAGCAGCTGAAGTCACCGGTTGTGGATCAGCACAAGAGAAGAGGGTTTAAAAATAAATAAATAAATAAATAAAGCTCTGTGTGAATGAGAAGCTGTGCTTGGGGCTGGTGCATCCCCAGGGCCTCATCCCTGCCGGCCCCAGGCCAAGCTGCCTCATCTGTGCTAGGTCCTGCCTCCCAATTCTGCTCTGCGCCCAGCTGGCCTTCAGCTGCAGCCCCCGTGGACCAGAAAGGTCCCGATGACAAATTTCTTTGCAAAGTGCAAAGCCAGCAAGGGGAACTATTTGATGAGCTCATAAAATAGCGCGGTGCGAGCTGCAGGCTTGGCGCTGAAGTGCCTGGGGAGAAATGAGGGGTTTCCTTTGAAAGGAAAGGCCCTATTTAAACCCAATTCATTGTGCTGTTATTGTCGTTGCTCCCTATTATCGGGCCTTCTGCTGATTGCTTTCGGCCTGATAAGCAATTATTGTTAAAATGAGCCGTGAGACAGCCTGTGAGTGATGAACAGCGTTTGCAGGTAGATGGCAAAGCCACAGTAGAGGGGCAGCGGTTAGCATTTTATTTGTCTTTACTTAAATGTGAATAGTTAATACTAATCAGGGGAGCATTCTGTGTCTAGACACACTTTCAGTTCATTACTTCCCTGGGCACGGCACAGTTCTGGTACTGTTTAAAGAATTAAGTAGAGTTGCTGGTGGCTTTTTTTTTATCTTTTTCGTCCCTCTGAGGGTGTATCTGAAAGGCACCGCTTTCTGTTTTTTTTGTGTTTCATCCCGATCTGAAAGGAGAAATCCTGTACGATGCCACTCGCACCTCTGCAAGGAAAACTTCTCATTTATTTTTCATTTATTTCTCTTCATTAGGCAAAGGCAATGCGGAACAGCAGTAAGGATCGGGAGACTTGTGGGCTAAATGCCATTTTGGGCCTCGGGAAGAAGTGAGGAAACAGTTGCTGAGCACTAAGAAACAGAAGTATGGTGATAACAGAAGGCAAAGAAACCTAAAACTAAGGAAACACCGGGGATAGTGACAGCAAAAGAGCAGGTGTTTGGAGGCTCCTGGCTTTTGATTGTGACGCTGACACTTTTTTGTATGAATTTCTGTAAAGTGCTTGACCTCCTCCTGCCTAGTTAACCCAGCTGGAAAACGGGGGAAGGAAAGCAGAAACCTCGCGGAAAGTCGGATGCCACATCTGATCTGCGGCCTCCTGGGAGAAGGGCTTTGCAAAAACCGTGCTGAGGTCGTGAGGAAACGCAGAGCAGCGATTTCCAAACACGCAGCCCCGTCGGCCGTGGATGCTACATCCAAGTCCCTGCTTTGCTCTAACGGGTAAGGATTTCCTTCTTTCCCAAAGGCTGAGCCTCTCTGGGATTGGTTTTAACGTGGAGGAAGTGTATGCCAGTGATGGACCCTGCAGCACGTGTTTCTTGCTGACACGAGGTTGATTTCTTTTTCTTTTTTTTCTTCCAAATTTACAGGTTGAGGACAGCCGCTTTCTGTAATTCATCGTGAGCAAGCATCCACCCCCCGACCAGCTGCTGCCCCTGTGTCCGTGCGTGTGCATATCCCCAGGGACCAGGAAATAACGCCAGCTAACCCACAAAATCCCAGCCCTGCACCCTGTCTTAATCCACTCCCTAATAAGAATATTACTTCATCTCGCACCAGTTAATCCCATTTATGATTTTAAATGTTAAAACTCCAGACTTCTCGTCTGGTGGATGCAAAGTTGGCCAGGAATGCTAACAAAAAGCCATTGCTGCTCCTGCTGAAACCCCAGCGGCACGGCTCGGGGCCACGGGGTTTTTTGTAATAACACCATCCCTAATTTGTCCCCAGTTGGCTTTCACCTGCAGCCTCATTGACGAGGGCTCAGGATGAAGTTGTGGCCTCCATTAAAAATAAAGGGCTCTCATGATAAATGAGGTGGCGCCAACCTGAGCGGCGAAATGGTTTGAAATAAGCTCTCAGCCGGCCTCGAATAATTGTAGGAAGTGGGATGCTCGCCGCAAGGCACCTCCTTTGTAATTTGTGAGGGGACGATGACATTTGAATGCTAGGAAATAGGAGCATCCAAAAAAAAAACCAACAACAATTTAGGCTGAAACCTCTGGAATTAGGGAACAAATAGAGTCCTCGTGGGGAATCGTCCTGGGGCTGGCAAGGGGGCTGTTGGCCGAGCATCGGACAGCGGTGTCGGAGCTTGCTTCTGGACTTAAATGATGGAAAGGATTTTCCTGTGGTGTGAGTATCAACCCGGAACATTTGGGACAACCCAGAACATTTGGGAACAGAAGGACAGCCTCCTAGGGGGAAGGAAAAAAGGGAAATGACTTCCTCTGAGGGTTTAAAAAAGAAAACTCGGTAAGAACATTCCCAGAGAAGAGCCGAAGAGGTCTTTGTTTACAAACCCGAGCGAGCACTCGTGGAATTTCATTGCAGGGTTTCCCCAGCTCTGGTTGTGGCTGACCTGCGGGTTCGCCGTAGTCATCCCGCAGTCAAAACATGTTTATCTAGTGCTGAGCTCCCTGTGGCGAATGATTAATCATTTTGTGGCTTTGCTCGGAGAGCTTCCCCGTGACGGGAGGTGCGTTTTGTACGTTGCCACGCGCAGAAATGATTTTGGGTTTTCTGTTTGCTCGTGCCACCGAGTCACCCTGTTACCTCCCACGTTTTGCGAGCGCGCCCGAGCCCATCTGTGAAATTCCTTCCCGTCCTGATGAACAACAAAGGACAGGGAACGAATATGTGACAGTTTTCAGTCCTCGGGTTGTGTTAATGAGGGCAGACGTTAGGCAAGGCCTCCTTTTTTAATGATCTCTCTTATTTTTAGTCCAACTGAAGTGTGCAGCCAGCAGAAGGTCCTGGCCAGCGCAGGTTTGCATCGTGGTAGGGGGAAGCTTGGAGCAAGCAGGAATGAGCCAAAGGCAAGATTTCCTCCTGCCTGCAGGAGCTAAAAGGCAAGGGAATGGTTGACTGTCATCGATATATCAACGTTTGGCTGTTTTGTCTTTCTTCTTTTTAATGCGAGGGCAGCGAGTTCAGGAGGAAAGAATGACTTGAGCGGCATACGGCTGAGATTACTCATGAGATGAACTCACTGGTTCGTTTTACAAAAATCGTCTTGTAATTGCACGTAATTTCATCAATCTTCAGCTGATTGCCAGAACTCTTCAGCCTAATGTGCTGCAGACTGGAGTTTAATGACTATTTAAGCAGGAGTGACTTAGGCTTTGGAGAATCGCCCTTTTATTTGGGGGAAAAAATAACCAGTCCGCATACTGACCAGCTGCAGATTATTATTAGGGTTTTGTTTCTGTGCACCTTAAAGCAAATATGCTTTGTTGCTTGTCTTTTGGGTGTAGGTACAGAGCTTTCCCTGGAGATCAGCCCACATGCTAACGTGCTAATGCAGGAGGATTCAGCAGCTGGAGCCTCTGAAGGTTTCATGCTTGAGAGCCAGGAGCCTGATTCTGCCGTTGTCTCACCCAGGAGCTGGTGTTTTCCAGAGGACGAAGGTGGCTTCTTGCTCGAAAACAACGGAATGAAAGCTTTTGGCTCGTCTCCTCCGCTCCTCCTAGCCCCCTCAAATTTTGCTGTGCGGTCTCCCTCTGTAACAGAGCGAAGCAGGCATCCCTAGAACGTGATCTGTCGCTTTTTGGCGGCTTATAAATCGTCCAGGCTGCTAGTTAGGCTGGCTACCCCTGGTGTAGATCATGGCACTCGCGGCAGAAATCTATAGGGTTCCCCAGGGTCCCTTCAGAGCCGGCGGAGAGCTTGTTAATATAATAGCAGACCATCTAGCAAGGGTCAAATGAATCACTCCCTACAAGTGCCTGCTTCTCTCCGCTGACTGAGAAATAAATGTGGGGATGTCAGGAGCAGAAAGCTGCTCTGCAGCTGCCTGGATGTCTCCGCGGCATGCAGCGGGGTGAAATCCCTGGCTCTGCGGGGCCACCTCGCTCTTTCTCCCCTGGGTTCCTGTCTCCCTGGCTCGTGGGGCCCTACAAAAGCAATGGGGCAGGAGCAAATAAATGGATAGCTGTGTGCGTGAGGTGGGGCTGCCTCAGACAGGTTGAGCTGGGCCCTGCTGCTGCCGCATTCAATGGGAAAATTGTTTAAAACTTGTCTTTTATGGGAAATTTATCCATTTTAGGGTGTCCGTCGTGATTTAGGACTGCAGGATCTCATTGGAGTGCCCCGTTTCAGGACCTATAGCTTGCAGGAGCCTTGATTCGGGCACCCAAGGTGCTCTGTGATACTGGGATATTTCAAAAAACCGTCTCACAGCTCGGGCTACACCCCAAAACAACGGGGATTTTTTTCAGCTTCATCTCCCTCCTTGGTGAAGCTGAGCCCTTAACAGCCTCCAGCCTCCTCGGCTGCTGTAAAACTAAATAATATCCGTGAAGAACTCGGGTAGTGTAGCCACGAGCACGGCATAAAAGCTGCGAGGAAACGAATAATCCTGTCTTCGGGGTATTTAATAAAACCGGAGAAAACGCCATAAACGGGAGCACTGCCACTCCGCCACATAACAGACAGCGATAAACCGTGCTTCAGCCTGGAAACATCTCTCTCTTTTTATATTGCTTAATAACTGTGGGAGACATGGACAAACTTGTGCTTATCACTACATATTTTACTGGCTGTCTTTATTTTTTTTTTTTCAGGGGGAGCGAGCCCAACCCCAACCGCACGCGTGCATCCCTCAGCGTTAAGCGTCTCTTGTTTTTAACCTCGAGCAGCTTTGAGGATTGTAGCGTGCGAAAGGTCGATGATAAGGTGTTGCTGGGGCTTCGCTGGCGTGGTTTTGGGGTTTGGGGAGGTGCTGGAGGGCAGCAGAAGGTGGATTTGGGGGTGAAGATCTGGTGGGGACGGCCGCAGGCAGCTGCTCGGAGCAGTGTGAGGCTGTGAAAAGGGGACAGCATGAACTGGTTTGTTTGGGGATGGCTGTCTCAGGTGGTGTTAGTGCCCCTGGGGAAGCACATCTCACCCACAGATGTGTTTTACCAGGAGGGGAATCAGTCATTTAACCTGCCACGCCGGCTCCTTTGTTATCTGGAGGGGGCTTGGCCTCTCCGAGAAGCTCCGCAATGCGGCTATCACGCAAGAGGTGGCTTTCAGTCACTCCTGGAGGCTCAGGAAAATTCATTGGAAATCTATAGCTCCTAATTGAGCGCTTGGCTTGCAGAAAAGGGTGCTGGTCGCCAAGCTGGTGAGCTCTCCGAGGCTCTGGAAGTGGCGCTGAGCCGTGGCAGCTCTGATGGAGAGCTCTCCTGACTTTGTGGGTGCTGTCCTCCCCTCAGCAAGCAGTGGAGATGAAGCTGGATCTCACCAGCTCCTTGCCACCCCTGCCTAAGGAGCACTCTGCTCTCCTCTTCTTGAATTTCCGCACGCTGAGCTTTTTATTTTTCCGATTAAAAGGTGTTTGGTATCATTTTAGAGGGTTTGGGCCCTTATTTACCCATGCAGCCTGTCGAAATCATCTCATCCCAGGAGGGCAGCTGCGCTTCAGGGAATATTGCTTAAATATTCATCTACTTCAGGCACATGATTCACGTCAACCAGGAGCCTAGGAACCTCAGCTTTCAGGTTGGTTGTCAGAAAAGATAGTTTTCACCTTCCAGAGAACCTGCCTTTCTCCGTGGTCTTTGTATAAGCTGTGTACATGCATACATACATCTAAAATACCTAAAATATATCAATTATAGCACTATATGTGTATAATGGGCATGTATATATGGTGTTGTATCAGGCCTGGTTGGGTTGGAGTTAATTTTTCTTCAGAGCAGACTGTATGGTGCTGCATGAGGTTTTTTTTTTCCATGTATAATGTGTGTGTGTGTATAAATATATATACGTAATCCTTAAATAGATTTGTAAATCCTTCCGTTACTCTGAAAACTCATCGCGTAGCCAGATTGCTTCACGATAGTCAAAAAAAAAAAAGAAAAAGGAGAAAATAACCCAAATAAGATTCGTTTTGGAATACGGTTCCTCGAAGTGGTGACAGAGGTGAGGTGAGCAAGGAGGTGGGACGTGTGGTGCCCCAGCGCCGTGCAGCGAGACCATTTTTTGGGATGCCACAGCCAAGATGCTTTGTTTCTGTGCTTTCTCCTCAGCTGAAAGCTTCTTGGATTTGTCCACGCCAGCCCCTGCTTTCCTGCTGTCCCTGCCGCAGCTGGTTCGCCCTCCTGGCTCCATCACCCCAACGGTCCCAGCTGCTCCTCCTTCCTCTGGCACATTTCTGGGTCAACGAGGCAAGGTTTGGCATTCGTGACCACACACCAGCCCCCCGTTGTCAGATCCCATTTCTCAAAGCTTTTCCACGCTCCTCCTTTACCAAACGACCTCAGAAAGCTTCAAAAATAAAGCCAGGAGACAGAGGGCTTTGTGGCAGTCCCCCAGCCTGCTGTGGAGGCTGACCATTATTTTGTAACGCCTCCGAAATAAGCTGGAGAGAGGTTTCTTCCCTTGAAGGCGAGGTTTTTGAGCTCCCTTCCTTATGCATCGCAGCATTTTGTGCTCGTCACATCAGAGTCATTGCTTTAGTCTTTCAGAAGCAGGGAGGTGAAGGCAGAGAGAAGCCATAAAGCAAGAAAATGGAGAGGAGGGAAGAAGAAAGTCAGCGTTAGATGTGTTCAGAGCATGTTTTCCACAGGTGCCATAAAACTCGAATTAAACGCAGTATCTTAAAAGCACTCTTATGGGTCACAACAAAAGTTTGGCAGTTCAAGCAAACGCTCTCGCTATATCACGCTTCACGTTTCCCACCTTGGGCCAATTTTCGGCTTTATTTTCAGGCTGAACCCGAGTGTTTTTATAGGATAAGGCCCTGCTACACTGATCACGACCTGCTTCGAACAAGAACCACGCTGGAGCAACCGACGTGCACAGCGCTGATGTTATTTTCAGTGAAAAACGAGGGCGTGGTAATGTCAGGACTGTGCCTGGGACTCCCTTCACACCTGCAGGAATTCAGGGCTTTTGTCTGGGAGTATTTACTTCCAGCACTTCATGTCTGGATTCATTTTAGACTCGGGTTCACCTTGTGGTGGATGTCAAACCTGTAATGCTATTTTTAGACGCTCACGACCAGTGCCATGAACTAGACTTGTTGTAAATGCTTGCAAGGATGGATATACCTCCCCTTTTAAAGTGTTCTGGGCAAGAGATGTTTGCTTCAAGGTCATGCGCCTTAAATTTAACTCTTTTGTCCCTCTGAACGTGTAGAAATTTTGCTTAGGGGGTGAAGGCAGCGCGTGCTTTCTCATTGGTAATATAATCATATATTTTTTTTTGGGTGAATTACTTTGTATTGCAATTCTCTCTCATTCTGTTGTGCTGTAATAAAGCCAGCTGAGATGAAGAAGGAGATCAAGATAAAAAAAAAAATAGTCAAGCACTCCATTATGATACAAATGTTTAAAAAAAAATGCTTTAAATCGCTGAAGGAACAAGCGTTTTTAACATCTGAAATAGGAAAAAAAAAAAAAAAAAAGACCAATTTTCAGGAATAATGTAGCAGTTTCAACGCTCATCTTTGGATATGATGGTAGTTAGCATTAAAGTGGTGTTTTTGCATTTTTAAGGTGCTGTACAAATATTTACTGATTCCTCAGTGCTGTTAGGAGGAAGATAGGGGCTGAGAAATGTAACATTCGTGCTGGATCTCCCCGGGCTCCGGAGTTTCTCTTGTGAATGCAAACGAGAAGCACTTTGGGCAAGTACTGGGATGATGCCCAAAAAGGATTTCGGCACAAAAGGGGGGTGCCACGATGCTGGTGGCTCAGATATCTGACCCCACAGGGAGTGTGGGGTCCGAAAAACCTCTGTGGGAGCAGGGGCTCAGCTCTCAGGACCTCTCAAATCCACAGGGGGGTGCCTGGCCTGAAGCACCGTGCTCCTCCCCGCACCTGTGGGATGTTCTCATCCCTAACCCGATGCCATAAGGCCATGAAAAACCTTCAGCAGCGTCGTGAAGATCCTTCCAAGTGTGACATATTGCAGAGTGCCACACCCCGTTATCACAACAGAAGCACGAGCAACCGTGAGCCGTCTCTAATTGTAGCTTAATCAGTAAGTTTGTGGTTTCCCAGAGGCTGCTGCAGGAGCTGGGGGGGCTTGGGAAGCTCTTGCAGCTCGTGACCAGGTAAAGAGGACAGCAACGTGCAGCAGGAGGTTTATTCGATGGAGGTAAAAAAAATCTCCCTGAAGGATCTTAGCTCCCCGTATATTTTTATGGATGCGTGTGACAACTTGACTTCGCTGGAGTCTCTACGTAATAATAAAACCAGAAATGATGTTGCTTACCCCGAGCCGAATTGTCCCAGCCGTTGTCAGCTGGGGTAAATGTTTTCAGGCTGCTGCAGTTTTCCGGATATTCTATTTATTGCTGCAATTACTGCTTCACCGTTAGCCATAATTTGGCTTGGGGTTTTGTTGCTTTGTTTAAACACCAGAAAATGTGTTCCATAAAAAAAAAAGCCTGCGTATTTCAAAGCATTTTCTTGCAAATTTGACAACGCTTAGGATGCTGAAATGCCTTTCTTTTTTCTCCTCCTAAACAGGTCAAGACGAGAGAGGAGAGGAAACTCTCGACCTTCCCAAGCTCTCCGAATTCATCTGATGACCTTGCCCTGCAGCATGGGGGCTGCTGGAAGGCTCGCATCTCCCTCCGGGATGTCTGCAGCTGCTCTGAAAGCTAAATTTGGGCTCACAGCTGGATTTTTTGCAGGGTGGCTGCTCTCAGAGGTATGTCCCATGGTGCCACAGGTGGCTGTGGCCATCTCAGGAGCATTTCATGGCACCGTGCACCAGCAGTCCAGGCTGAGCGATCACAAACCCCACAGATATTTAGGATGTGGCAGTGACCAGCCTTGCTGCAGGGCAGAGGGGATTTTGGGGGGATTTTGTCTCCCTCTTGGCCTCTTGCCACGGTGGGGACGATGCTCTGCACCCGGTGCCGTGCCCTCCACGAAGGGTTGTGCGTCCCCAGGGTCCAGCACGATGCTGAACAGCAAAATCAGCAGGTTGCGGTCGGGTCTGTGGGCAGGGCTTGCGTCTTGTTCAAGCCTTTTCTCCTCCGTGATCTGTGAACGTAACTGGTGTTACTTTTTCATCCGCAGGTGTTTTATTTCCGCAGCATTCCTTTACAGCAGGCCAGAGACAGCTTCGGGCTGTAATGAAGTGCTTCAGACAAGGCAGCTACTGTTAGCACGAAAATACTGCATGCTGTTGGCATCGAGCTTGCTACTCCCACCGCTTTCTGAATCTCAGACGTCAGCCTGCAGATCCCTAGAAAGTCTGTGCACACGTGCAAATATTGAAATACAGAAAAAACACACGTTTTCCATAGGCATTGAGCAGCACCCACCAGGTAATCTGGGCTGAAATTTCGCGGGTTTAATACTCCTCGTTGAATAAATAAAGCAGATCACCCATGAAGGATGGCTGTTTGCTCCACTGGTGAGAAGAGCTCGCTCAAATATTAACGAGGAGGATAATTAATAACCTTCAAGGGTGAGCTACTCTCTCTATATGCAAAATCCCATACTGCCACACCTTGAGCTTCGTATAGCAGCCAGGCACCTTCGAGGCGCTCCCAACTATGTCCTGCATCTCTTCGCCTCTTGCTTTATAACACAATAAATAACGATGCCGGGGAGGTTAAAGAGTCTTCGTAAGCACTGCTCCGAATCGATGAATCGGTAGCTATCGATTCCCAGCGTCTCCTATTAATTTCATTACCGTGTCGAGAGGGGCAATCCATAGCAATTAAATAAAAAAAAATTAAAAAAAAAGTCATCCGACGGCTCGTGGTAATTGAATTTGTAAATTTACGAGCTTCTGTTCGTTTACTCCGACCGCCAGTAATTAATATTTGATGCAGCCGTTCTGGAAATGAGCGTTCTTGGGGGATTTCTAATTGGGGCAGACAAACCTCTTTCTGCGGGAACCCCCGGCGCTGAGGAGCGCTGATAATTTGCAAATAAAGAGAGCGACTCGTGATTAAGCTTCCCCTGGCTGGTATCGGCCGGGCGCATGCAGAAAAACAAATAAAGCAATTACTGATTTCCAAAGGTTTCCCTGTTACTGTAAACACTTTCATAGCTTTCTTTGCGCTTCTCAGAGGCTGGAGTCGATCCCGGTATCACGCTTTGGCTGTTAATAATCTAAAAAGCCACTTATTTGGGAGAAGACGCCGTCAGATTTCCAATGCAAACCCAGCTCCACCTTGGAAATGAGGTAAGAAGGTGGGAAACACAGTTTTGTGGGTTTTTTTTAGTGCTCAATGGACTGTCCCGTGATAAATACCAGGACGTATATTTTTCAGCATCGATTGTAGCTCCCTGCAGTCACGCTGATTGCGGGGAGAGATGTTCCACCATTTGGAGTAATTATTCCTTTGGATTACGCCATAAATACGCCCGCTAGGTGAGGAAGGCAGAGCGGCATCTCCGAGCTTTCAAAACCCTTTCCCATTTTGGCTTTCCTTGAGGGAGGCAAGAACCGGTGTCGAGACGAATGCGGGCATTAGCGGGCAAAATGAAGGTATCCATCACCAGGCAGCGGATCTCCACGTCTCGGCAGAGGGCTGGGGAAATGGGATTTTGGTGCTCTGCGTGCTGTGTCGTGGCTGTAACGCTCTCACGGCCCGTTTGCTTGCCATCCCTGCCGCATCATCCTTATTCCTCAGAGCCTGTGGCTCTGACTTGACTCAGACTCAAATCCCTGACTGTCCAGTGCCTGATATCTGCCCGGTGACTTTGCTTTGCTATCTGCAAACCTCAGCCCAGGTTTTCCTGCGCCTTCTCACCGTGTCCTGGCTGCTTTGGCCATGCTGCGATGCGAAACACGTGTCGCCCGGCAAGGCACAGCTTACCAAATGATCTCGATTAGATGCTGTTTTTCTCTTTACCCATCCTATTTACTGCTCTCTTATTTCTAATGCTACTGGAAACTAGAGTTCCTGACTCTTCAATTTTATTTATTTTATTTTTTTTTCCAGAGCCCTAAACCACTGCACGCGATGTTCCTGGCTCATGTGGAGCTGCAGGGGGAAGGCGCCTGCTTTGCTGGAACATTTCCTATCTCAGGTATGACTTTAATCCATTTAGCCTGACCTAAACTGCTTTTTTTTTCGCGTGTACGTTCTACTCCTTACCTAATCAGCCCTCGCAGGCTACAAAATGAAACGTTTTAGAAGGCTGCTGTCACCTCCCAACAGACCTGCTGGCGAGGTACTCTGCAAAACAAACCCTAGTTTCTCCCAAATCCTGCTGACGGGCGTTAATAAAAGATGAAATTAGGGTAATACGGTGTCATCTCTCATAGTTGATGTTTCTCCACTCCAAAAATACTCGTGATGATGCTGTGTATTGCACCCTCTGATAGCCATATGTCTGCTGGCTCGTTCCCAGGTGCGGGATGTGAGCATTTGTTGAACACCGCTGCCTTCTTCTATTATCAATTCTACCACTCGTGTTCAGTAATGGGCTATACTAATATGGATAAATCCACTAAATGGATTCATTTGCTAGGAAGATGTAGGTGGTGTCTTTGAAAAGAATAACACCCCAGATTGTTTCAATTACATCGATCACAGACTTCTTTTTATTGTCCTTCCGCTTCCCTTATCTGTGCTCCACAGTTCCTAGATGCTGTCACATATTAATTACCATTAGCTTCCCCTCGAGTTTTTAAATGATAATTAAAAAAATGCTTGCTTTAGTTGCTTTCCCATTCAGGAAGACTGGCGTCTCTGTTTCTGTTTCGTGATGGCGTTGTTTTCCCCTTCTGTTATGAACTGATTTGTTGGGCATCCAGTTTTTATGAAATAAATGGATAAGATAACAGAAAATGCTTACTACGTACGTACTCTTTCTCTTCGCTGATTTGGCTTATAATTGTTTTGAGCTCTGAAATTGGCCCTTTCAGAGCTCTGTGGACGTGTAATTATGGCTTAGCCTACCCGTCCCTTTCCCATAATAAATGTAATCAAGGCCTGATCGCTTGCACTCCAGAACCAGCTGATTTTCAGCTCCGTGGTCAGCTCAGTCTGAATTAGCAAGAGAAAAACCAACCCGTGACCATCCTTCTGCTCCCATACCTCCACCATTCCTGCAATATCGGGCTAAGAAGTGCTAATGTAACACCTTTATGTCTTTGAGAGCTTTTTTTCCAGTACTGTACTAGAAGCTTTTTTGCTCTGAACATCTCCAATGACTGTGCTTTTTTTTTTTCCCCAACAGGAGCTGTTGTTCCCCAACCCACAGGGCTCGCGGATGGTTTGCTCAACACTCACGGATAGCATCAGATTTGGCAATTTTTTCCTTGAAGCTGGTATTCAGTGAACGTTTTTCTCTTCACCACGAAAGGTTTCTGCTCATCTTTTTGTTTTCTGTCTACTGCCTACCTCCCACATCCAACGCTGCAATCTGGTTCTCTTCCACCGAGTCTGGGAAGGCATAAAAAGAAAAAGGTTTTATTTTGGGGATATGAGAAAGAAATGTGAGACTGCTCACCAGCTAAGTTGCCAGGTCCAGTTAACTTCCACTGCACGTGGAACTGAAATTGGTGTGTAGATAGGAGAAGTTTTTCTGACGGGAGTCATTTGGGAAAATTATTCTTTGATACGAGCAGCGTTAGAGAGTCCAGCACCAAACTTAACATGTGTTATCAGCTCTGCAGCCAGAAAAAGGTTGAAAGATTTGGCTGTGAACGTAGCTTTCCCTAGCAGAAGGGCGCCTGCAGAAGCTGCCACCTGTGATCCGCCGTCCAGGTCAAAAGACTTCAAAGCAGCTTTGGGGGAGAATATTTTCTTTCTGCATGTTATGCATACAGAGGCCGAGATTAGCCTATTCGCAAAACCCTTTCATACTCCCTTCCCTCGGCTTCTCCCTCCCCTTTTCTTTTGAAGACATCTGTTTAAAACTCAGCGTTTAGGCCAGCCAGGGGTCTCTTGATTGCACAAGCATGCTCCTGGCTCTCTGATTCAGCCAATTAAGGGCCCGGCTAGCGAGCATTACCATTTTAATGCTACTTATTGGGTGGCGCAATTTGCTGCCTGCGAAGAATAGAGTTCATGCCCTGCTATGTGCAAAGTGGCTTATTTGGCACGTTTGTTGTTAAAGACATCTTTAATTAACAGCAGTTGCAGTATTTGTTTTCTCCGGCGGAGGTGGGGAAGGGAAAAATGGAAACAAGCAGCAAACACCGGATTTAATTGTCGAGTTAAACTCTTTTTGCTGTTTCGCTTCATATTTATTTATTTATTATTATTTTTTTTTATGGTGCTCTTCGCTGGAACATTTTAACCGTGTTGCTGTTTTCTTGTCGCTTGCAGAGATTCCAGGAAAATACGGGCTCTGAGGCTGCCCTCCTTAATGGGAGCGTTAATTAGGATTAGCCCCGACTACTGGCTGTGAGTTGCGTTGGGTTGGGAGAGGCATAATCTTTGGAAATAAAAAGGAGAGGAAAAAAAAAATCCCTTTTTCATTCATTGAATTCAAGCTAAAATAACGAGTTGCCCTCAAAATGTTCTGCCAGGCACAAAGGAACCCCCCTAAACGCAGCATTTTTGAATGTTAATCTATTAATAAGTCCTAATCTTACCCAAGTGTGACAAAAGGTTATTATCTGTCCGGTTACAAAGATACGCACACAGAGCTGAAATTATCTAGTTAATGTGGTAAAAACTTGCTAATAATACAGCCGAAGGGGAGCTGCCCCTCTGAAGGCAGGGCAGGGCCAGGCAGGTTTTGGTGCCGGGTGTGGTTTATTCAGGATATCTGCACCCTGCACAAACAAGCATGCCAAGTGCGGGGCTTGGAAGAAAACCCCAAAACTTCTGGGAGCAGAAATGGCTCCTTCGCTTGGGTGATGCTGGCTAAACGTGAGCCCGAACAAAAAAATTGGGGGAGTTGGAGCATAATAAGCCAGCAAACAAACTCAGCCCATGTGTGGCTTGGGTCAGAGGTCCCAAAAGCACGACAGCCATAAGTCGAAAGAAATGTTGTGTTGTGTTGTTTTTATTTATTTATTTTTTATTTTTTTTTTCCCTGTAAAATATTAGGCTGGCTGTTGGGCCCGTTAATGAATTGAAAGCATCTCGCCGAGGTCAGGCTGCCAGCAGGTGCGCATCAGCAGCTCTCCGTAGGTGCAAGGATAATGATTTGTAAGTACAGAAAAAGCCAGCCCTGCCTGGATGCTGTGCCCTGGAGCAGGGAACCGCGAGAGCAGGGGACAGAGCTCAGGTACCTTGGTAACAGCTGCGCTGCAGAGGCACAAAATAAGCTGATTTTTTTTAAAAAAAAGCCAAAAACATTGCCTGCTTTTATGCTTGCAGTGATGCCACACGCCTGCGTCCCGTGCTGATGGTGGCACGTTCATTTTTCCTGCTCCTTGCACCAATGTCAGAGCAAGATAAATGCTGCTGGAGCTGCTTTTGGTGCATACGAAGAACATTTGAGCGCTTCCCATGCCTACAAGCCACAGAACAGCCCCATAACCTCCTGTTGGGCTGCTCTTTTTAATGTGAATCCTGCGGTTTTAAGCTGTGCTGTAAAAGAAAATTCTTCAGGGAGTCACTCGGAGCTGGCAGTGAGCTAAAAGAAATGTTTTAGCTTGCATGGCTCTCGTTTCCCGAAGTTTTTGGTTGTTGGCCTCGTAATGCATTCCTCCAAAAAAAAATCAAGAGTGGGGGCAAATTCCTGTGAAGGAGGTGCAGTGTTTTAAGTGGTCTGCCAGAAATCCTTCCCCAAATCCCCTCCCTGAGGGTTGTACCCGGTGATGGTGAATTTTGGCTGTTTCTGTGAGCGATGCAAGGGGGCAATGCTACTTCAAAGGCCTCCGTGGCTGCGTACAGGGGCTGTGGAAAGAGCATCTGTCGAGCAAAGCTGTGAATCGAGGAACTTCCATGTAGTTAAGACTGGAAGAAGAAGTAGGAAAGGGAAAGAAAAGCCCCGTGAAGCACCCAGGGGATGCCCAACCCCTCAGAAACACGGGCACGGAGGTGAGACTTAAAGAGATGTGGGGAAAACCGCAGCTCACTCTATTCCAGCAATCAATTTACTTTCACAAAACTATTTAAAAAACGGCAGAAAACTATTTTAAAAAATGATAGCGGTGAACTACCAAAGCAGAGCTTCGTGGAAACCAGCTAATGAGTCCAGAACCGGATTAATTTCAGAACAAAATGAAAGCACAACTGCTATTCCTTTGGGTTTGTTGTATCTCTTGGTTGGAACATTTCTCGGTAAATTATGAGGAATTTGCATCCCTTCCTCTACTTTCTTCACGCGTTAGCAAGCGGCTGAATGAGAGAGAGGCTTCTGGAGGCTGGTCAAAAAGGAAGGTTTGGATGTTAAAGACGTCAAGGCACAGACCTGACCCGGTCTGCGAGCAAAGCGACCTCCGCGAGAGCTCCTGCACTGTGCCCCAGGGCTTTTATTTCAGCATCAAGCGTTTTGCAGCGAGATTTATCAGAGCACGGGACGCTGCCTAAGTGGGTGCGTTTGGAGCTTAGCTTGTTTGCCAGCACAAAAACCTCTCCAAAAATACCCGAGTGCTGCAAAATGGGGCAGGATCTGCCTTCTGCCGTGCCTCCCCGGGTATCGGGCAATGGCAGCCCCTTAAAAACGGGAGTAGGGACTCAGTGTTTTCCCTTTCTTCTACGCCCCAGTGAAGCTTTCAGATATTTTATTTTATTTTTTGTTGCAGAATGCTGTCTACTCAGTTGTTTCTTGCTCTGTAATTACAGTGTTAGTTATTCATCCTTCCACTTACACACACACACGTAATAAATGGATCTGTTTCCCTATACCACTCTCAGTGTTCCTCTTAATTATATCCTCTCTTTCCCAAGCCGTTTGTCTGAAAACGCTGCTGCTGGGGGATTTCGATCCTACAGGACCCTGGAGCATCCAAGGATCCCTCCCTGCAGCCTGGGTGCTTCCTTCAAGAGTCCCAAAGCAAAAGAAGAGGCTGGGATACGTCTATCACACTCTGATGTACCTCATCTTCACACCAACACTGCTGTAAAGGTACCAAATTGACTGCAAAACCCGTGTTCAGCACGCTACATCCTTCTCAGTTTGTTTTTACTTTCTGCTGCGAACCTTATTTTCCTCTCAGAAGTGCAAACCAAGTGCTCAAAGAGTATTTTCCTCGTAGGATTTTTAAATATTTAAAGAGCGGCCGCAAGAATCAGGAGGTTTGCTCAATAAAAATGGTGTTTGCTTCACCAGGCCGTGGGATCTGCTGGCGGAGGCTTTTAAGGCTGGGTTTAGGCACAGGCTGAATGGGATTTTGCACGAGCTGAGGAAATGGAAATGCATTTAATGGCTGGCTCTGTTTGCGAGGATTCCTGATAAGCAGCTATCTTCAGAAATTGTAAGTGGAGAGGGGTGTCCCAGAGGACGAGGGGAAAGCAGTGTACGCTTATTCTTAACCGCCCTCACCGTTAAAAAAAGTTTTTTCCTGATGTGTAATCTAAATCTTGCATCTCTAGGTCTGTCATTTAAGCCTGTTACTTCATAAACTATCTGCAGAGAGCCAGGGAAAAGAGGCTGAGCCCCTCTTCCTGTGCATCAGCATTTGCCACATTTGGAGAGTTACGATGTTTTTCGGCAGATTTCCCTCTTCTGGAATAAACTCCCTCGGTTCTCCTGTGCTTTGGTTATGGGCTGTGTCTTCTAGATCTCCATTCGTTGCTGCCTTTTTCAGTTGTCTTAATCAGCATGCCCCAATTTAAGTTATTTCACTGTTATTTACTCTTTTCCTAGCAGCAGAAACCAACTCCTGTTTGGCCAGCGACCTGCTTGGATCCTTTTCTGGAGAGCCCTTTCTGGAGATCCTTTCTGGAGACCCCGTGGATCCTTTTCTGGAGAGCAAGTATCTAGTTTCTAATTCCTTATCCCGTTATCACAACTCCGTTTTTATCCACGTGTTGTGCTCCCACTGCCCTTTTGAGTTGCAGCCCGTTCCTTTTTCAGCCCTCTTAACGCAACCCGACAAAGTCATTTCGATTTCCAACCCCACTCTGCAAAAAAAAAAGACTCGCAGCTCCTTGTAGCTCGGTTTATTATTCGCGTTTTAATAAGAAGGCTCCTGATTTAATTACTGCAGGCATTAATGAAAGCAGGAGCCAGCTCTGCAGAAGGGGCCCCCCACCTGATCCACGGTTGAGTTGGAGCTGGCCTTGTCACCATCAATCCGCTGGGATTTTGTCAACGTTTGTTGGCAAGACCTTGTAATAAATTTATCATTTCTCTTATTTTTCAGTTCCTATCTCTTATCAAAACATTCATCTCTTGTTTCAGCTCTTCGTGTATCCTGGCGAAGTTTGGCTCCCCGATTCCTCTCCTTGCAGGACTTTTCCTGCCCCCCATTACTCCTGACTTCGTTTCAGCTGCGAGGTTGCCGGGTTGCCAGTGTCCAAAGCAACGCTTAGAAAGCAATCAAAGTGCAAAAAAAAACTCCTCAAAAAGGGAAAAGCACCGACAGCTGTCCCCCCTTGGAAGCAAAGCTCCTCGGTTTGCTCAGCACAAACTCTCCCGGAGCAGCAGGGATGCGCGGGGCGATGCAGCTGGTTGGTAGCAACAAAACTCTCCCTTCTGCTCCCAATTTAGCAGCCATATAATAGCGAGATTAGCTTCAACAGGCAGGGAAAAAAAATAAAAAAAAAAGAAAAAAATAATGAGCGTTTTGATTAAGACGAGCTGGAGAAGGGCCAAACGCTAATAAAATTAGAAAGAACCTGGCCTCTTCGAATTAAATGAATTGTCTGCGTAATGAGAAAAAAAAAAGTTTAAATTAGCCAACCAGTGCCCCAAAATGAAGCATTAGCAATCTTTATTACTGGAAACCTGGAGAATCCGAAAACAAATTGTTCTATTTTTCATTAATGCTTAATTTAGCCGATAAGCGCCGAGTTACAAACTCGTTTAGGGGAAGGAGTTATTACGGGAGCTGTGCCGAGGCCTCCCTGGCGCGGGCTGGAGTTTCGCAGCCCTCCCCAGAGCCTTTGGGCTCCTTCCCTGGCTGCAGACGGGCATCTCCCTTTGTCTGCAGGGCTGGAAACACGCCGTGAACAAAGCCTGTAATTTTTCCTTCTAGGTTCCCTTCAGCAGAAACTCTTCCTTCTTTTTCCTCATTTCTTGGAGCACGAGCGTTTGCAGATGGGTGAAGTTTTTAGTCCGGAACACAGTATGGTTTTTCCCCTAAAAAGTCATTACTGGAGCCTTGGAATTTGATTTATTTTGTAAAAAATAAATTATAAATTATTTAAAAAAAAAAATTCAAATGTCACTTGTTTTCGTTTTTTAACTGGAAAGGGAGGTAAGATAAAAACAACTCAGAGAGGAATTTAAGGTCTCTGTTTGGAGATATGAGCAGATTTGTTTTTATTTTTGCCTGCAGAGGGAAACACGGTTGTTGCAAGCAGCTTGAAGATATCCACCTGTAGGAGCTGTCAGTCCGATATGCCACCAAAAATCTGCCTAATCCTAGCAAGCTGCCTGGGGCAGGAGCAGGTTTCTGGATCACTGCTGTCCTTTTAGGGGACGGTGGCACTGGTAGAGGCGGTGAGGACAATCTGCTGCCTTGGTGCAGGGGCTTCACGCCTGGGAAGTGGCCGCGTGGCGATGGGCTTTTAACCCAGCAGGTCGCCTGCCTTGCTGCACTCAGCTCAGCATCTTGACTGCAGCCATTTTCTGCTTTTTTCCCCCCGTTTTGGCTGCGTTTGCACCGTGGGGTGGAGGGCACCGAGCTTCTTGCAGGATGCTCTTTCCTTGGGGCCACCCCGGTGCGCGTCCAGCCCCGAGCATCCCTCTTGCCAGCAGGAGCAGCTCCCTCAGAGGTTTCACCTCCAGAGCCGTGAGTGTCTCAAGGTAGAGTTTAAATTTTAAATACATTTTCTGTGTCACGAGCACCAGCTCCAGCACCCGCCACGATGGCTCTGGAGCGGGAACAATTTCTGCGCGGCTTGAAAGAGGCGAAGAATGGCTGAGAACCACCAAAACATGCTCGCCACCAGCTGTTGTCAGGGCCCTCGTCCTCTTCCTGAGATGCTTTGGGAGGGTTTTGCTTCCAGCTGATGGAGCTGTGCGGTGGCTGCTTGCAGAAAATGCCCTCGTCGTGGTGCAGCTGTTCCAAGCCCGCTTCCGATTAGAGCTTGAAAGACCATCGCGGTGCTGTCAACTCGTGTTTAATTCAGCCGTGACTCGGCTTCCAGGTGAGGCTATTAGTTGCCTGGTATTTGTTTTGCCCAGATTACTTTCGTTGCGCTTGAGCTGCGCTTGAAACGCAGGCACATTTTTAATTACGTTGTCTGCTTTATTCCTTTCAGATGAGACAGGTGCTGCGTGGTGCAAGCAGCGTGTGTGGATCCGGTACCCGGCGTGCAGATGTAGCAGATGTTGAGCCGCGCAGCTGCGGCTACGAGGGAGATGCTGCGACGCTGCTGCACGGTGACAGAAACGTTAATCTTCCCTCTATCCCGTTCATTTTGCTCAGAAAGCTGAGCTTTTTCTTCCTTTTCATGAGCCTTGCCTCCCCAGACAGTGCTCCTGATGGCTCTGCAGTTGAGCGGCCTCTGAGGTGTCCTGGGTTAACAGCAGCGTCTTCAGCTGTGACCTGCAGGTAAGGACGGGGCAATTAGACACTGGCCTAATTAGCCACCGCGATGCTAACGATGGGGAGGTGAGGGCGAAGCCCCCAGCTGCGTGTGAACCGGCAGAAAAAGCTGAGCTTCCAGAAGACTTCCCAGGTAGACCCCAAATGATCGCTGCCTTTGACACAAGGAAGAGGAGCCCTGCTGCCCACTTGGAGCATCCTTAAGCACTGCTTAAATCCCATCCCTCGTGGCTAAACGCGGCCGAAATCGATGACCGGCGTGGCTTAAGCAGATTCGGAAAGGTTCTTGCTGGTGGGGATAGCAGCGGGAATCAAAGCCCAGGTGCAGAACGCCTAGGGAAATTTCTCATCCCATTTCAGCTCTCGATCATGTCCCGGCATCTCTGACAGAGCCAGCGAGGTAGGTTTCCATTGCTCCTTGTCCCGTAATTGCTCCCAGAGTGACTGATTAAGGGTGGCAATAACGAGTCCCCCCACATTAATAGGATTGTATGCGGCGTGGCCGCTGGTTATAGGTAGGAAAACCAGAGCGCATCGTGCACGAGGGCATCGTGTAGGATTGGCACGTGCCCCTGCCGGGCAGAAGGGTGGTCAACTTTGGGGAAAAGTCCCTGCCTGGTGAATAGCTCGCCCCAGAGCTGCCCCAACGTAGGAGGAGGGCTGAAAGTGCTTCCTAATGAAGTCGAGGAGCAAAATAGCCCGAGGGGGAAGGATGGTGAATTTAAATGGAGCCCCAAGGAAAGCAGAAAGGAGGGATTTAGGTACAAGAGCAGCCTGCTCTGGGGTGTGCTGCTGCAGTGTGCAGCCTTGTGGCAGGTGTAAAGCTGGCAGAAAAACGTGATTTTAAGCACACAGCTAGGGACGCGTCCCAGGCTTGTGATCGCGGTGCAGATGGGGGAAGCTGCTCGTGCTGGGATCAGCGATAAGAAACAGCACATAAAACCACGTTACGTGGATTTTGTAAATAATTCCGGGTCTGACCTGACTTCAATCAGGCTATTTTCCTTCTGCCTTTGTATTTTAGCAGTGTTTCTCATGTGATGATTTCACTACGCACACCATTCCCTTCCTCTTTGGTTTCAGAAGAGGGAACTTGGAGATTTTCCCAAACCTTCCCTCACCTAGACCATCAAAATGATTTTCTGGAGGAACATCTGGAGTACTGGGTGCTATTTGCTGCGAGAAGGAAAAACAGGAATGCATTTCCTTCTCGTGTCTTATTTTCCAGCCCTTTTTCCCAAAGGTTCATTTCCCTCTGGAGGTTTTCTTTCCCTTTTAACGTGAGTGCAAGTTTCTTTATCTCCTTGCTGTGGGATTTCAGTGTAGATGCAACGTGCCCAGACCTGCCTGCGTTTCTGACGGGCTCTGTAATGAAGTGAATTAACATATTTGTAAAATGACTTTTGGAAAATGAAGTTAATGAAGGGAGGAAGCAAAGCTGGCAGGGCGCTTCGGAGAGCAAGTCGCGTGCCGAAGGCGTTAAATATTGTCTTCCCTTCGTGCTTCTGTCAGGGAATGAAGCCCTTTCCTCTGAGCCACTTCTGGTATTTATGAAGAAATGTTAATTAACAAGTGGAGCTGCTCTTTCTTTACACGGGTGGGAATTTATAATGGTTGCTGGCGTGTGTAGGAGGGACTCTTGTGCTTATTTCACTCCGGAGGCACGGCACAAACCTGAGGATGGTGGCGGTGGGTGCGACGTAACGTGGCAAGGCTGGTGGGCGACTGACTAAACCAGCCTCTTTTTTTTCTAGTCGTGTCTGACTCCTTGAATTTGTATAAAATTGTACTCATTAATGCTGTGGCTTCTCTCTTTTTTTTTTGCAGTTTACTGCAAAAATGTTCACGACTGCAACTGAAAAAAACGAAAAGCATTGGAGCAGGCCAGGGAGGAACATGTTGGGGTCTTCCTCCTGGAAATGGATGCTGTGAGAAACATTGCAGAGAAGTAGTCAGGTGAAGAAAACATTTAATTTTCACCTCGAACTTCCCGAAGTTATTTTTTTTTTTCTGGTAGTTCTGACTATTTTGGGTAATAGAGTCCTTAACAACCATGTTAAACTTAACACCTCTGACAAGCAGTCAGTCTTCCTCCCCTTGCAAAGCTGAATCTTGCCAGTTCATTGGCAAAGCACGGGAGAAACAACAGGTGGGGACGCTGGCGAGGAAAGGAAATAAGAGGATTAAAGCAAAATGGATTTTGCTAGAGGGTTTCCTACCTGTTCTAAAAGTTATTTTCAACTTAACAGCACTTCGCGCAGCTGATAGTGCAGACACGCCAGCAAAAAGAGCTCAGTGCACTTGGAACAGCTTGAAAGGAATGTCAAAAGGGCTTAAAATAGGGCGAGAATATTAACCACCTGGATTTCAAACTACAGGGCTGCGCTGGGTTAATTGCTCCAAGCCAGCCTCACCGCGGCGTCGAGGCCGGCTGGCATTTAACGTGTCGCAGAGGGAACCTCGGAATATCTGCCTTTTATTTAGGTTCCTAAAATGCTGGAAATCTTCATCTGGCCTCAGCCCTAATATTGGTTTTATAAGGGTTCTGCTCTTCCCTGACGCTTTCGGGGTGTGTAACAAGCATTTGCTGTGTTTCACCAAGCCCCACGTGCAGTCGTGTTCTTTTTTTCTACCCTTTACGCAACTCAAAGTCCAGAGACTCGGCCGAAAGCAGCAAGCTTAGCAGGGTTTGTGCTCGAGGTACAAGTTTGGACCCCGCTTGACTCGTCAGCAGGATCAAAATGTATTCAGTAACCACGATGAAACGGGTCACCGCCAGGGCTCATTGTTTGCTGCTAATCACTGCAGAGATTAAGGGGTTGAACGACAGCCAAAGGGAGCATATGGCAAGCTAGTCCTAACCTACTGCAGCCCGGAGGTGCCACTGCTGGGGGGAAAAGGTGCTCAAACAGAGCCTGGCTGCCAAACATTTGGCATTAACTCCATCATCCCTAAAATATAACGTCCGTTTTAACTTATCACAGCGCTCTCCTGCTCCTTCGTGCCCTTTTTCCTAGGAGCAAGGCCTTGGGAAGGTACTTCAGGGCCGAGTCCCACCACGTGCCAGCCTTTGGGGCGAGCGAGGGGCACAGCTGCTGCCTTTGGTGTTTTCCCTTGCACAAAGGGCACCACGCTGAGCACCCTGGGGCCGAGCCGGGACCTTAGGTCTGCCAGGTGGTGCAGTCGGATCCCCCCTTCCACCTCGTTTGCTAGTAATAACCACTGCTTCAAGTGAAGACGGATCATGTAAGCCTACTAAAAATGTAAGTTTATTAAAAATAAAACCAAAACTCTCCGCCAATAAACTCATTTTCTGAAAGGACTCATCGGGCTGTTTTCTGAACCCCCAAATTATAATTTAGTTTCATCTGCTGTGCTCAGCAGTGGCAGAGCTTGAACCATCCTTTGTTACTTGTAAATACTGAGCCTGGTGTACGGCAGCTGAGCCACCTGAGGTGAAATATTTTGATGTTCTTCAACCATTATCCTCCCCTTCCCAAAATTTAGCAGTGATGGAAGACCAGCTGGCTGTAGACCCAGCAACTGCTAGCTCAGGTTGGTCTCCAGAGATCTATCAGGTGTTACTCCCCTTCCTCATCAAAATTCAGTGTCAGAAAGATGGACTTGTAACAGTGCATGGAAATACTAAAATACTTTGACTTAGAACTCTGTTTGTGGTTCAATGTCTTCCTTCATCGTGTTTTCCCCTTTGCTTCCTCCTGAAAGAGGACAGATTGATTTTCAACCTCTGATGATTAGGCATCGTATTCTTCTGTAATACTTGCAGATAATACAGATAAAGAAACCGTGGAAGTCCTTTTCTGACGCATTAACGCTATCATTTTTTCCCACGTGATGTTGCTTAGTGCTTTGTCTGGTGTTTCTTGGTTTTTCCTCTGTCGTGTGCACACAGAGTTGGTTTTATTATCGAACCGAAAGGTCTCTGAGTGTTGATCCTTTAGGAAAACCTTCTGGTGTTTGAAAAGTTTAAGAGAAATGTGATGGATAGTGTGCGTGAAACCCAAGGAAATTTATCTGGAAGGTGCGTGACCGGGGGAGGAATAAGAGCAACGTGAGACGCTTGCACCACGTTGGAAAAAAAGAAGATTTTGGTCTGAAGAGAGGCTGGCCGTGGCTAGATGCGAACCCTAGCGAGGGGAAGGCAACTCCTTGATGCTTAAAAACCAAGAGGAGTATGAAACAAGATGCAAAAAAATAAATAAGAAAGGTCTCTGGTTGGTTCAGGGGCTGGGCAGCTCCACGAGCAGAGCAAACAATGACTCTACTGAGTGTGCAAAATCCATTTGCATGTATGATGTTCCCTTTTGTCAGCTAAACTGCATGTGGTAGAGGAGCCGTAACAAAGAGCAAAGATGATTAGGGGAGGCCCAACACATGGGATGTTTTCGGGCTGCGGATCTCGGTCCAGATTTGGGATGAGAGCTTGACAGGGGACGAGTGTCCCTTGCCCGGTAGGAAGCTGTCGGGTGGCGGGGAAGGGAAAAGATGTGCAGGAGCAGGGGGGCAAAGGCAAGCAGGATTAGGAGCTGGAGTGAAACGTGCAAGGACAAGAAAGAAAAAGAAAGAAAAAAGAGGAAGGAAAAGTTTGAGGGTGAATAGAAAAGTTATCACTTGAAATATGGGTATGTACAGCTGAACTGGGTACGTACGGATTCTTCTGAGCTGCAAACTTTGCTCTGATAATTCTGAATTTCTTCTTCAGCAGTGGGATTTCTTTCCTCTTCCTGAGGGTTTTAGGCAGCAAGGTGAGTGCGTGGTAGCTGCTGAAGTTCAAAGCCACTCCTTGGTCGTCCCAGGCCACAACACGTCCCTTAACATGATGGAAAGGAAATTTTCACATTGGTGCTATTCTGGGCTCTTCAAATTGACTTTATCAGGGCAAAAAGTCTTTTCACTGATGTCAGCGGAGCCCAATTAGCTACGGTAATTAAGATCAGAATCTATTTACCTTTCTTTAACATTCAGAGCTCCAAATGCAGTCGTGCCAGTGTCGAAATGAAGCACCTGCCCGGCAGTCTACGTCCAGGTTAAATAACTTGTATTTGCACAGCAAATTTTACCTGCCTGAGAGGAATACGCTGCAGAAATGGCGCTACATCCAAGGTTAAATGGGATTATTTTCTTTTTAAAACTCATTTTTCTTTTTACAACTCATTCCTCCCTTTTCTGCACCTCCCCGTCGCTGCCGCTCTCGTAGGCCATCTATAAAAACAGGGCCCATTAGTGCCTGCTGACTAGTAAATCTTTCGGAGCATTAAATAATCATTCAGAGGTGACTCGGGCTCCTAGGAGTTTGCTTGGAAGAAGGAAACCACAACACAATAGATTTTTTTCATGTGTCAAGAGATGACCTCCAGCCTCTTTGACCTTTCTGCTCGCTGGGCTAAAGACTGTGTAGGAGAAACATCAGTGAATTCAATTAATGTTGATGAATAACTGACAGATTATTATTTTTTTTTCTGGCTTGTCCTTCTCGGTGCTGTCTAAATATTACCTTGTTCCCTAGAAGCGTTACTTCATGGGTTATTTTGCTTTTTGTATTCGTGACTGCAATTATTGAGCTATTTTTTGTGCTTTTTTTTGAATAGTCGCTGGCTATGTTGGTATGGGTGTGCTCCTCAAGAATAGCCTTTCCCTTTGTCTCTCCAACTTAACTTTGAATAAAATAACTACAGAATTGTTTATAAACTTCCACATTTTGAAGTTTTCAGCCTGCAGAAGACCGGACTTTGCTTTGTTAATCCTACTGAAGACCGAAAGAAGAAGACTGTCAGTCTTCTGGAGCAGCAAGTCGCTGTGCGAGCCGGAGCTTTGCAAGGTGAGGAGCTGCTCTGACACGAGCAGAGGCAGCAACATCGGGCTGTAGGGAAGAGCTGAGGATACAAACCTTTGCAGTAGATCACATTCTTCCCATTTTTTTTACACATTATTGGAGTAAAGGGGGTTGGAAGTTATTCAGGGCATATTGGGGAGCTCACTGACCTCGCCAGGACTTCCCTCTTCTAAAACCAACAGCTCCTCTGACATCTGGGCAGGAGAGAAGAAACAGAAACAGGGCACAGGATCCAAGCTCCTAAGCTGTGGTGAGCCCTTCAGGTTCCTCGTGTGGGGCTGAACCCAAGCCACCTGCTCAAAACAGACTCCAAGGTATAACATGGAAGAGTCTTTTAAAAAACCCTGTGCCTGGCTTCACCCAGGAGAAGTCATTTGCTGCAGTTTCTCTGAGATACACATTGCAGAGATTCCGTGTCAAAATCCCGTATTGTCAGGAGGAGAGAAGTTAAAAGGAAAAACACATGCTCTAACGATACTCCCACGTGTGCTTCTCCAGAAACCAGCTGAACGCAGGCCTTGAATAAACGTGTATTTGCAACACCTACCCATCGGAAAAGCTGCACGGTGGAAACAAGGCATCAAAAGGCCGTGGTCATTTTTCAGGTCAGCTGCACAAACGAAGGGGATGGATGTAACGAAGCCTACAAAAAGCCCACGTTTATGGTCTGACACCCTAGGTTAACTGCTGCGCCAAGGTTGGCTTTGTGTCCTGCGATGCCAACTTCTTTCCCTGCCTCCTCCTTTCGCTGTCAAAAGGCAGCGCATTAGGGTAAAGCAAAACCTTGGCATCGTTTGGTGGCTTCTTTTTTTTTGGGCCCTGCTATTCTTAACCGGGTATGTATTACATCTCGTAAATATTGAAGAGCTCGTAATATGAAAGTGTCTCTCACTTGGAGTCGCGGAGCATACAAAAACGTTATTGAAAACTCCTTTATCTCATTGTACCCATCAAGGGAAAAAAAAAAAAACACGACAAAACCTTCAGAATGCTACTGGCTCACTCAGGCTGCGGTGTTTTGGTCTGTGAGGTCGCGATGCTTTCTTGAACATCTGGTTCAAAGGGGAATTACGGCGCTTATTATGGCAGCAGCCTGGAATCCTACGGCACGTGTAATATAGAGGTCATGCAAGACCATTTAACAGCCCTTTGAGGAAAATCTGGGAGTCTCACCAAAGTGTAGAGATCCTCTTTGAAGGCTGCTGGGGTAAAGCGCTAATCCCTTTTCAGCTGATGGAAGAATTGGGGTTATTTTGTGCCGAGGACACACGGCGGAACAAAGACAGCCCGCTTTTAAAGAAACATCTTACTCTGCAAATGTCTTTGTTTCTATCTGCTCACTCTGGGACAAAATAGATTGTCAATAATCGGGGTATAGCATGATCAAGAAGGGAAATTCCTAAGTGAATGTTTTTGCCTGCATAGAAATCCATTTGAACTTTCTCCTCCGTGCTGAAAATTAATTGAGCTAAAAGGTATTTCTTTTTTTTTAATCGAGTGAGACAAGCCTTACTGTATTTTTGGTGAGCTCCAAAAGGACAATTAATTCTTCACCAGTTCCCTTCTGTTCTAGGAAAACACTTCAGTGTTTCTGCAGGATACAAGATTTTATTTTTTTTTCTCTCCTCCCTGGCTCGCTGTAAAACCTGTCTGGGGCATGCCAGTTCTGATTTGTGACAGATTTGAAGCTTCAAGTGTGTTTGTCCTGGCTCATAAGACCATAAAAAAAACTTGGGAACACGTTGTGACCTGGACATCAGGGCAGCGGGGGTAAGTGCCTGCCTGTTGTCTGCTCCATCCACCTCCTCCACCTTGACCTTGAGGGCTGCAGGGCTGGGTCTCTCCCATCTCGCTCCTCTCTCTCAGCTGCTGTTGTGCCCCGTTTTTCTTCTTTTTTCCCCCTTTCTTACCTCTGCTTTCCCAGCATCACTTGTGGCTCAGCGGTGGGTCCCTTTTGGAGCCGGGGCTCTGCTAGCAGAGGCCCCCCACCACCAAATCCTTGCCCCGTAAACCCAAGACATCCTAAAAACCCCCAGCACCGTACAATGCCTTGAGAACACGACCTTCAAAGTGTACGGAAACTGAACCCTGTGGGTGAGCTTTGCACCTTTAGATCATTTCTGAGCTGTTTTATCATTCGGGAGATTACCAGGGCTTACGACAGCCATTTCAGGTCACCATTGCCCTAAACGTCCTCCTCCTTTCTTCAGAGAGAACCCTCCTTCTTCAGGGGTGTTAGGCAACTGTTTCCTCCACAGGTGGTGAATGATAATCCTGGAGAAGTCACCCCCTAACACAAAACAGCTGCTCGACAGAATCCACAATTGCCATCTCCCCGCGCAGCTCCACTTTATCGCTTTATTTTCCATGACAAAATGTTCTTCGCCGATCTAATTTAGATTGACAGCACATGGGCCGCAAGTCTTCACAGACGGCAAAATAAACGAGCACACACTTATTTATGTATAAAAAGAAACGCGAGCACCTTGTCAGCACTGCGACAGATCAGAATCCTGAAAATACCGTGACAGCTCGGTGGAGATGAGCCAACGAGCCTGAAGCATCCCAAAAATGCCGCGTGCTGGAAGCAGAAGGACGGCCTGGAAGGGTTGGAGGTGCTGCACCCTGGATCTGCCAGGTTTTGAGGGGTGAGACTTTGGTAAGGGTTGAGGCTCCTCCGGAGAAATACGTTGCTCGAGTTGTTGGAAAATGGAGGGGGAAGAAGTAGCCTGAGTGGGTGCTGGAAATAAGTGATGTGCCATCAGCTTGGCGAGCTGGCCAAAGCCACCCCACAACCTGGGTAATTACCTTTGTGAGTGCCAGCATCTGGAAGCCTTCTCGAGGCTTTTTCTAAAACACAAAACCCACTCAAAGAGGAGCAGCAGACAGGCAGGGCTGGAGGAAAGAGCTGCTTTTGGTGCACGAGGAACACAAAACCCGGGCTGAGCTCGGATGAGTCACCGGACCGGCTGAAACGAATGCAAAGGATTATTTTTTTTCCCCTTGAATGAGAGCAGCAAAATGAAGATAGAACGGCTCTTCAGGCTGCAAAAAGAGACACAGAAGCAGACTGGGGTGAGTTGAGTCAGAAAAATGAAGTAGGCAGATTGCTGAGCTTGTAAAGGTGACAAACCATAATTTAATGGCTAAGGACGTGGACTCGCACCATAAAGCTGGTAGTGGAGTCCAGACTTTGTCTCCGAGTGAACTACAAAGCCATGGCTGCTGGAAAGGGGCTTCACCCTGAATCTATCTCAGCTCCATGGGATGAATAATTTCCAAGTGATAATTCTGCTGGTGATCAGTAATATTTACCATAGCCCATTGTACTCCCGTCTCGTATAAATTAGGATAACTCCTTTTGAAAAATTCAGATTTTTTTTTTTTTCCTGACTTTGTTCTCACCCGACTCGGTTTTACCCCTCCAGATGGGTTGAAAAACTGTTCTGCTGTCATCCAGATTACGCTGGTCCGGAATCATATCGTCCTCTTCATTTCTTCCCCGTTGGCCCATTTGCATGAGAAGAGGATCTTTGTGATCTTTGTTCCTTAAGGGCCCATCTGCCGCTGCCGCCGCTGATTTCCCCCACCTGAAGTCGTAATCCTGCTTTTGAGACGAGGGCGGCAGGGAAGAAATGACGGGGATGTCACAGAAAGGGGATGACGGCACTTTCAGGTACGGGAGCAGATGGACCGTGCACGAACAAGGTTGCAACTCTCACTTGCAGGAAGCAAAAGGCTGGGGGGAAAACGTAAGAAATAGGTATGAGACTTCTAGCAAATTAGCTCTGTAAGTTGCTAAATGGATATTTTCTTCCAAAACGATTACAATACATTCCTAGCTCTTCAGATCCGAGGCTGCTTAAAGCAGAATAATGTTCCCAAGGCAGCTGTTTCAGCAGCTTCTCTCTGGAGAAGCAATCTCCGAAGGAAGTCGGAGCCTCAGCACGCCGCATCTGTCGTTAAAATTCCTGAAAAAAAATAGCAGGCTGGTGAAAAAGTTCTCTGTTTCTTTCTGTTTTTTCCTCCCAGCTTGCTTCTGGTTCTCCTCCCGGCGTGATTGCTGAGCGCAAAGGAGCTCCAGGATTCCACGAGCCACTCGGGGTGCATCTAAGACACGACGCTTTGCTCATCCAGGTTGGTTCCCTGCCTGTCTCAAGCGCAGAGATCCGGGGCAAAAACCCAATTTCCCATGCCAATATCTTGCTCTCACGAGTATTTTTCTCTGCAGCCTCCTCCTCCTGTCTCATCGCCGGCTCGTGGAAGCAAACTCTCTCCCGACACCATCCAGAAGTTAAGAAGAGCGATCAAATTCCTCCCAAACCTCAAGCTCTTGCTGTCCTTTAGCTGTCATTGCAGCCACCCTCTGTTGAGGCTCTGTATTCTTTTCATTCCCATCGTCTTGATCTTCTGCAAATGTTCCTTTTTTTATATATTTATACACATTTCATTTGTTATTGCGGCGCGTTGCTTACGAACTAGCCCCAGAGCAATACTTTTGACTCTATTTTAGGCTTTGATGGTATTATCTGTTGCCTGTAACGAGAAAAAAGCCCGTGACTTTGATTTTGAAGGATAGCAACTTTCTTATCCTGGCACT
Source organism: Aythya ferina (assembly GCF_964211825.1). Lineage (NCBI taxonomy): Eukaryota > Metazoa > Chordata > Aves > Anseriformes > Anatidae > Aythya > Aythya ferina. The sequence continues at coordinate 1,825,933 of NC_140313.1, read as the reverse complement.
ACACGAAGGTCCCTGTTCCCGTCTCCGTTTAGAGCACAGAATGCGCTAGTTTGGAGCCTCCCAGTTTTCCCCATCAGTAAATCCTGCCCTCAACATGTTTCATTCACTCTCTTTTTAAGGTAATCAGATCAGAAACGAGACTTCAATCGAAAACAGACTTGATGGAGGAGTTTTTCACGTGAGTAACGCTGCCAGCTGTGGGAGGATAAAATTTGCGAGGCTCAATCCTTGTGCTTCGAGGCCGAGGACTCGCTGCCAGGCTCAGAGATGTAAAAGTTCCCCCTTAGGGGCACTCAGTGCCGTGCTTTTGGCAAACTTTCGGGGATTTGCTTCTATTTGTGAAGAATCCAGGACTTGACAGCGGCAAGGGCGAGATATGCAAAGGATTATTATGGCAAGCCTTGGGATCCAACTCGTATGACTCTGTAGGCTTTTAATAGAATTAGTGAAAAGCGATCTATTCCCTCCCAAAAACAATCCCTGGTGGTAGATGAAGCATATTTTGCATGTTTAATGCACGCTGAGACAACCCAGAGATCTGACAGAGGCCTTCGGTCCAGCTTTGGGGACCCTCTTACAAGAAGGGACTTGCTTTATTCTGATATGAGGTGGAAGAGGGATTTCTTTTTGGGTTTCTTTTGTAGGCAGGCCCAGCCTCGAATGAATCCTTACAGCTCCTGGTACTCGAGGCTGCTTGTGGTTCCTATAAGGAATTTGGGGAATAAATCAAACGATTTAACTCAGTGTGGGGCGATGAGGACACTAAAAATAGCAACTTTCCTCGGGAAAAATAGAATTTGTCCTTAAATCACACCTTGTTAGGGGAGCGCTACAACCTCGCGGTCTTCCATCAGTACTGGGTTTGCAAGTGATCATTGCAGCACATAAATAAAACTGTCCGCTAAAATGAACCTGATCTTTTGGGATTTATTCCTTCCCTCTCCTGCTGCGATACTTAACTCTATTTTGACCTCAAGTTATTGCCGTGTTTTTTTTTTTTTTTTTTTTTTTTTTTTTTTTCTCTTTTATGAGTATATCTGAACAGAAACAGGTGCCATGCAGCCGCCAGTGGCTTTAAAATAATGTTTTTAATTATTATTTTATTTTTTTTCAGAATTCTTGCATTAAATTAGAGCAGGGACACAGGACTTTGGTAGGGAGAGGGGGCCAAATCTCCTGCAGCAAAACTCATGAACAGTCTGAGCCTAGCTGTGATCTCTTTTCCCTCATAATATACTACTACAAGATTGTTTTTTTTTTTAAGAAATGTGATTTTTTTTCTTTCTACGGTTGCCTGAGGAAAATAAAAAGCCTCTCTTGGCTATCTGATGGCTGTCAGGATTCAGGAAATTGATGCAAACAAGGGATAGAAAGGAAGAAACCAAAGAAATCTTGCTGTATCCGGAATATTTTCTGAACTTTCAACATTTTTTTAAGAGCTGGGATTATTATCTAGCACGCTACAAAGCCAGCGGGACTTTTTGTAAGCCAAGATCCCCCTTGCATTTGCTGTCGCCCTTAAAAACTTGCACCCTACTACAGGTTGAAACGCTTTTTATGGCTAAAACTTCCAGCTGCTGGTTCTTGTCACCACATACTGCGTGCTAAACTGAGAAGTCCCCTATTAATGTGGAGGCCTCTGTAGCCGTCCTCGTTTACCCCTTCATCTTCTTGCTGATGAGCGAGATTGTTGCAGCTTTTCCTCCTATTCTCTAATTAGGTTTGAGGCTTTTGTTTGCATCCTCAGCACTTTTCCAGCACCCTTCCTGGCTGGCGGCACAGGGGAGGACGCAGAGTTGCTATCCCCAAAGCCATTCCCAAAGCTAATTTCATTTATTCTAGTCCAAAATTGTTTCGTTTTGGCACTCTCCATCATCATTGTCTTTCATCATAAGGGTTGTGAATGTGTATAGACATATTTACGTGCATATTTAACCCAAAAAAAGACTTCTCTTTGGTACAGGGCATATAAAAGTAAGGAGAACCGACCCTACAGGCTATGGGGACAGAAACCTGAGAGCCGTGGCGATGCGAGCCCGAACGCCGCCGCTCACTGGAAATTGCAGGGTAGTTTTATTTAGATATAAACACGATATTTCCATCCGGACTAAACAGACAACTGGATAACATAATCAGTGCTGTAGAGCCCTCAATCATATCCGTTTTTACCGTGCCCAACACTTCAGCATACTCCGTGTGCCAAAAATGTTTGTATTGACAATTTATCACGGTGGAATCACAGCTGGAGGTTTTGGAAGGGGAGAGACAGATGGGGTTTTTGACCTCTGGGGAGGCAATTTGAGCTGGAAAAGAAGGACGTTAACAGAATAAATTCTGCTAAAATTATGGTTAAGTGACTAGCTACGAGTGGTGACCTTTAAATCACCATATTTAAGCTTTGAAGTCAACAAATGATTGGGATAAGTGAGGTGGCGCTGAAGGGAATGAATTATTGGTGTAGGCTGTCTGCAGGCTCAGGAAGACAAAACGGCGTTGATGAGTTCACATTGGAAACACTCTTACTCTGTCATGTTTTTAGGAAGGCTTTCAGATCTGGGACACAGTCCTAGGAAATGCAGCGCCCGTGCAGGTGAGGTGAGGTGGCTCCAAGGGAAGGCAAACTTGCTTTGTGTGGCAGATGTGCAGAGCCAGCAAAGGAAGGAGACTTTGGGAGAAAAGCGTGTGATAATTAGGAGGTAAAGATCCAAGTGTGTGGCAGATGCAAGAGGAGCTAATCAGGTCTTACGGCGAATAAGCAAGGGGATTAGTTAAAATCAGGGGAGAGAATGGGTTCATTCCACAAAGCCTTTGTAAAACCTCATTTGAAATATCATGTCCAGCGCTGGGCAATGGGTTTAAAGAAGGATATTCGCAACATCACTAGAGTGTAAAGGCAGCATAACAAGGCTTAGTGAGGCATTAGGAGGGCGAGCCCAGGACAAGGTTCCAGGAGTTGCCTTGGCAAGAGAGGGGAGAGAGGACGCCTTTTGCCAGCGTTCAGAGCAGCTCGGAGCCCGAGGAAGGATTTTCCATGTGCACTGAAATCTGGTTTGCAAAGTAATGCATTGCTTTCTCCATGGAAATGATTAAAATAAAAAGAAGTTCTCAAAAAGTTGTATATGGACCACGGTAAGCTGGCCACAGCAACACATAGGAGATATTCTTCTCTAATTCCCTGTTGGCCTGGGCATCAAGCCACTGGTAAGAAGAAACCACAAATAAATGAATGTTTTTACTCCTCTTCTTCATTTTTTTTCTAAATCTTTTTATATATATATTTTTTATTTTTTTTTGAAAAGAAAGATACATCTTTCTCTTTACCCCAGTGCAGAAGAGACAGAGATTAGACGGTGCAGGTATGTCACTGCTCATTCCAGTCTTAATGCAAACATATTGGCATTTTGATTACGTTTGCTCATTGTTCTTCGTGCAACCTGATGGAATCGAGCTTGTTTATGAGGACGGAAAAAGGAGGGGGGAAGAATCATTATCATCTTTATGAGGTATTACGGTCCCACTGATCAGCAGCCTGTTTGCTTCTGAGCAGTAATCAACGGGCACCTTTCATCTTCTTTGCTTTATGCTTTTACTGTGGCCTCTAGTCTGCCAGACGTGGGCATGCAAAACAGGGAATGGGCAATTAATAATTTGCATTAGCTCGCAGGCCCGCAGCATTACAGGAGCGTGCATGTGCATGCATAGGGAAACCAGTGTTGCAGGGGGCTGGGGGGCACCCACCCATGCAATCTCTGCTTAAAAAAGAATTAAAGCTGAGCTTCAGTTTCAAATCCCACATGGGATAAAAGCAAAGGAAGGCCTGGCTCGTTAGGAAATTCAGGAGGTGCCAGCGAACAGTTTCCAATGTGTTTTTTAAGTTACCATTTGTTCCATTAGATGCCCCAAAATATGCACATGCAAATACTCAGATTAATGAAAGCATTGTGGAAGGGGTTGGAAAATGGTGCCTGCTGTCAAGCTGGGGCAGGGCTGGTTCAAACCACACCAGGGCTCCAGTCCAGGGGTGTGAAAGCACTTCCCAAGCCCAGGGATTCATCTTCTCCACTAAAAAAGAGCAAAAAGTTTTCATCTTTGGTAGGAATCCTTGCTTCTCTACTGCCAGGTAAAATAAAAATGCATATTAGTGCACACAAAAATCAATAAAAGAAGGGAACGAAATGAAACAAAGATCCTAGAAAAAAATCCCCTTTTCTGAAATAATGGGATTTTCATGAATTTCTTTGCTGTGTGTGGGCTGCATCCCAAGGCCTCCTTGTTAGGTTTGGCACTGGGTGCATGGTCCTGTGCCTCCCCATGAGCTGCTGGTGTTGATGTGAGCAGCAGAGTGCTTCTCCACCAAGACTTCAGGGTCTGAGGCTGCAAATTGTTGTTCCTGTCTCCCTGTCGGAGCATCAGGTGCTGTGTAAAGCCAAACAAACCCCTTCTTTTTCCTGTGAAGCTGCTAACGCAGTCCCTGCTCTCTCAGGTCTGAGCAATTCAATGTCTGTAGGGACATTATTGGTGTAAGCGCTGTGTGAAGCAGAAAGAGCTGGCTCTCCCTATGGCCGAGGCCCTGCCTGGTGTGAATATTTGTTTTTCTTTTCCTCATCCATGTCCATGCTCATCTGTCTTCTCCTAGAGCCCCAGCATCTCAGCCCCTGTGAGGGGCTGTGGTAGCGGAGCGCTCCAGTCAGTGGGAGCAAGACAGGATTTTATATGCCCTGCTGGTAAAAAGGAAGGCAAATTTATGTCTTTCCACATCACTTTGACAAGCTTGGTAGGCCAAAGAGAGCAAAAACCCTGTCCCAGGGCAGTGACTGCTTGGTTTGCAGTGTCAGAGACTGGCATAAGGCACAGAGAAATCATCATCAACTTGGTGTCTGGGGGTGTTACTCCCAGAGTAGTTAAAGCGTCCAAGTTACTGCACTGTCTTTTATTGCATTCAATATATTAAAGTGTTACTCAATCTATTTTCTATTTAGTTTGCAGTAACCTCTGGTATTAACCTTTCCGTCTTTAGCATGTGCTGGAAGAACAGAACAGACAGCTCAAGAGAGAGCGGCCTGAAATTATGTGGTGCTTGATGAGGACGTAAAGCTATTTTCAAACGTCTCAGAACAAACTTTGAGTGGGTAGGGTTTGCTAATGAACGGGACTAGTCAGCTCCCAAATCGCTGAATTGAACTTCTTGCTAAGAGCAGCTGTGTTTGTGAGGCGTTCGCCTTGGAGTCCCGTGGTGCCAGGAAGGGACTGAGGCTCGTTTACAGGATTAAAAGACAAATGTGCTAGGGTAGGCGAGGCCCAGACAATGTTTTACATGAAAGTGGGGAGCCCCTGGTGTCACAGGGCACTGCTCAAAAGCTGCTGGAGCCAGGGAAGGGTGCAGGAATCAGCCGGGTGGTGCTGGGGCCTCGGGGCAGGAGAAGCCCCTAGGATGGCAGCGGCTCCTCACTGCCCACTATGAAGGGGGGGGGGGGACACCAACGTTTGGTTTGAGTCCGTCCTGTGTGCTGGTAGTGTCTGTGACCACTGTTTTTGCCATGATCTTCAGCAAAAAGGCTGTGGTGACCCCAAGGGAGGGTCTGTTCATAGCCATGGGTGTTCAGAGCCATGGGTGGCAGCAGCCTGCTGCTGCCAGTGGAGGAGCATTAAAACGGGTGAGGGGCCTGGGGCAGGAGTCCTGGGAGGACTGAGGGAGCTGGGGGTGTTTGGTGTGGGGAATGTTATAAATGAAGTCTCAACTCAATCTGAATTTTGTAATATTTATAAAAGAAATATTTATAAAAGGTATAAAAGGCAAGTAAACAGCGCTGGGTGTGTGGGGAGTCTACGCTCCACCAACACGCAAGCACGAACATCAAACATTGTAAATATACAGAAAATTGCTTTTACGTAGTAAACCCGAGTATGCCTATACATACGTATGTTACATATGGAGTGGTAATTTGTGTCGAGAAAATGGTGGATATTAATAAAGAAGGGGGAGATTTGGGAATGTGGCCATGGGGGTTGGCAAGCCCCGTGGTTGAGATAACATCAGACTCTTAACGAGGAGGCCATCAGGAATATAAAAGAGTTTAGAGGGAACAAAGAAGGGTGATTCAGGAGACTCCATGCAGTCTGGGGTTTCTTGTTCTCCAGCTGTTAAGGCATGGATATTTCTGGGTGTTTGCTGTTGTTGTTACATACAAAGTTGTTTGACTAATGAAAAGTTATTTTGAAAAGAATTGCTGTGGAGAGAAGGGTATAAGAGGGGAGCCTGCCCTCAAGAAAGGCCTTGTCGTTAAGAGGCCTTTTCCAACCCCCATGGCCACACTCCCAAATCTCCCCCTTCTTTATTAATATCAACCATTTTCTCGACACGAATGACCACGCCATATATAACAGACCCAATTCTGCTTTATTTGCTGGTTTCCTTAGGTAGATAAATAAGACGCGAACTCTTCTCACCAGCTGAAGTGCAAGCAAGCAGCTGGCTGAGAGCACATTATTATGTGAAGACTTCTTTTACAGGAGCACAGAAATATTGGTGAGCCGGCGACAGCCTCCAACAAGGCGATCCAAGCTCTCTTCCCACCTCTCTTGGTGGTTTCCAGTTGTTCGAGCATGATCCCGAACCCTTCAGGTCCCATCGAGGTAACAGCCTGCAAACGCTACCAGACACTATATTCGTCAAACATACTTTTGCTCCTGGCAACTCTCCTTTCCCTTCTTTCTTCTTAGTTTTAAAGAGCAAATTACACAACAATACTTTCCACCTGGAGTGCCGAAAGTTGGAATTGCAGAGAAGTGAAACCGAACTTTTTCTTTTGCACTCATTGAGCCTGGATAATTATAGCTCTAAAATAGATATTTTCCGGCGTTGTTGGAAAAGAAACCGTCACACAAACTTTTGCAAGGGGGAAATTTTCATTATCCCGGAACAATGCAGTTGGAGAAAAGGAGGAAAAAAAAGCAGTAATTAGTAGAGAAACCTCACCAGGAAACATTGTGCAGCCATTTACTCTCTCCTACACACCATACGCTGTCACAGGGCTCCCCGTATTTGTCTTACAGACAGCACAATGGAGTGTCCTAAAAAGCAACAAAACACTCGAAGGGCCAAACAGTAAAGTTGGAGGGGCTCCAAAACCGAACCCACGCCGGTTTTCTTCCTGGCAGCTGATAAAAGTCCTCGCGGCTCTGCTACCTATAATTTTGCAAAGCAAATCCCTTCCTTTCTCCGTATTTCTAAAATATCTCATTACCGGGATCCATACAGCACCAAGGTGGCGTTGCCAATATTTTTAACCAGGGGCTTCAAACAAAACTGTTCGCCAGCCACCCACGACAAACCTCCCCGTGCCGACAGAAGGGAGTTGGTTTCTTTTTCCCGTTTTAGACAAAAGCTTTTTCTCATTTCCAGGATCCAAGTGGGCAGGGTAATACCACCGGGCAAACAAGCATATGTTTTGCAGACTCGTTGGAAACGTTCCCACTTTGTTCCGAAAAAAAAAAAAAAAAAATTACTGCACGTTGAGGATAGGAGAGAAAGTTAAATGTACCTCTAAGGGAGTTGGTAAATTCCTGTTCTGGGAAATGGTTGGGAAACGGTGCCCTTTGGTGCAATCTGTTCTGCACCCAAGGCAAAAGAAAAAAAATCTGTGCTTAGGAGGAGATCTGTGACCCTCCGGGCAGAGCCATCTCTGGCTCTGATGAATTAGCAATAAATCCAGACACGGATTAGCATGACCAGAGGCAGGGAAATCGGCCCAAGCTTCGTTCCAATTTGGTGATAGGATTTTAAAAAGTGGGTTTTAGTGAAAAAAAAAATAAATAAAATGGAGGAGCTCCCAGCTCCGGTGAAGACACTGAATCATGCAGAAAGAGAGACCGATTCCTAAACGTCATATAAAAAGGAATAAACCGCACCAAAACACTACCAGCCAGTTTGATGCTGTTTATTTGAACATTTTTTGGCAAAAAAACAGCTTTTGCCTTATTCTGCCAGTTTTATCTTCCTGCTTGGCTTTGGCGTGCATCCGTGCTGGGAGGCAGCCGCCAGTCTTCGTCGTCTCAGACACGTAGGTAAGGCCGAAGGGTCAAAAGTCACAGGCTGGAAGGCAAAGCGAGATGAATCGAGGACAAATAACACGTGCGGATTTAACAATTTGCAGATTTTGGACCCGCGCTGCTCCTTCCTCAGTAGGAATTTAAAAAGTTGTACCTTCCAAAGCAGCTTTTTCTTCTCCTTCCCCTTTCTCCGGCTCTGTGCTGCTCATTACGGAGGTGACGGATGAACTGGAGGTGACCGAGGCAGGGCCCTTCCATTGTTCCCTGACCCGCCGAGTCCTTCCCCGGCGCGGCTCCTAAAATTACAAATTACGGCTCTGCTGCGATGCCATTTCGTTTAATTGCTGGCTTCCTTTTACGGAAAGAAGGTCGCTCAACCCTCGCTGCTCTCGGGTCAAAAAATCGACTCCGTGTGGCCCAAAGCCTCATCCACCATTCCCCCGCCGTTGGCTTTCGTCGTCGCTGCTCCCGAAACGCTGGAGATAAACGTGATGGAGAGGTGATGCTTGAAGTTTTAACGCTGCTTTCTTGGCAGATTGCAGCTTGGTGAGGGGGAGAACTTCTTAAAACCCAGCTCTCTGTTACCTCAAGCGACCAGGTCGTGTAATCACGCTCGTATTTCATATAAAAATAATCCCTGATGTGCTCGCCTTCCCTTGGCTTCTTCAGCCTCCTCTCCCTAACTTTTTTTCCCCATTTTGACTTTCTCTTGCCTAATTATGGACCGAAGAGGTGAAATATGGAAAGCGTTTATGGGAAGGTGTTTATTTAAAAGTGGCGTGAATTAAAACGAAGCATGACTGACTGCAAAGATATCTTTAAAAATTGTGTCGGCCTTGGCTAAATTCCATCCTGTAAAGGAATAAGCAACGGGCAAGGGTTTTACAGGAGGTAGGACGGATCCCAGAAGCAGAGGATGAAGCAAAATGGAGAGGAACTGGACGTGTTTCAGCAACAACTCTTCTGGGAGGTGGTGAGTTGAGGTCTACATGAGCCCTAGCCTCATCTAGCCTCCTAGTCCTGCTCTATTTTGTCAGAATTTGGTCCCGAAGACAGAATATAATTAGCATCTGAAAGCCTCTTGCTAGTTTTAGTGGTAAGAGCGGAATCCGCTCTGATGTCTAAAGGGCGATTTGCTGCCTCAAGACATCTCAGACCTGAAGGAAAATCTCGGACGGTGTCATTCTGCTCGTTAGGACAGGTATTATAATCGTTTCCCACGGAGAAAAAGGCCCGGGTGCTGGCATTCAAAGGCAGCTGATTGGAAAATCTACGTGATTTCGAAAATACCCCCTTGCTCGAGCACAGGAGAAGTGTAGTGAAAGCATAACAGTAATTAGATGAAATCCATGCGAGGGATTCATGCTGGCACGGCGTTTTGCAAGAAAAAATGGATTAATGGGATGAAAGGAGAGCTGAGACAAAGGTTTTCGGCAGGTTTTAGGCTCTCATTTCTGCCGATGGTGTTGTTCAGTTTGCAGATTTTTTTTTTTTGGCCGTTTCAAGCCTCTTCAAAACTTCTTTTCGGAGGCTTTTTCCGAAAGTCAAGCAGAAGGAGTTTCAGAAACCCCATGTCCCGGTTCCCAGGGCTGTCTTAATAACGAAAGGTTGATCTAAAATGTGGAAAAAAAGGTCAGTTTGGGGAAAAGATGTGTTATTTGTATAAAAAGGTCTTTCCAGGAGGCTTCAAAACTGCTTTAAGGGAAGAAACACCTTGGGTAAGCCATCAGAGGATGCGCTGCACCGGAGGAACATCTGATGGGAAGTCCCTCAAAAAGAGGGACCGGATCGGGAAGCCAGAATCCCGAGAGGAAGACGGCGGAGCTGTAGGATTTGGCCTGGGATTTGGGGCCTCTTTTTTTTTCCCTTAGGGGCTGAGATGCTTTATGGGATGCGGGAGCTGCTCCGTCTCATGCAAAATTCATTCTCAGGAGGAGTCACAGCCACCTCCACGGCCCCTCGGGCAGCCCTGTCCCCTTGGCCTTTCCTTCAGGAGCCTGGGAGACCTTATTTCAACCCACGGGTGATTCCAGCCCTAACCCCAAACCCAAATCCTAAACCCACACCCCAAACCAACCCCCCTGACCCAGACCCCTAACACAGATCCTAAAGCCTGACCCCTAACCAACCCAGACCCCAAACCAACCCCCCCTACTCCAGACCCCCAGACCCTTTAACCAACCCAGAATCCCAAACCAAGCCCACTAAACCCAGACCCCTAACTGAGATCCCAAAGCCAGACCCCTAACCCAGATCCTAAACATTGATCTTAAACCCAGACCCCTACCCCAAATCCTAAACCCTGACCCCTAACCCAAATCCTAAACCCAGATCCTAAACCCAGACCCCTAACCCAAATCCTAAACCTTGACCCCTAACCCAAATCCTAAACCCAAATCCTAAACCCAGACCCCTAACTGAGATCCTAATCCCAGATCATAAACCCAGACTCTAAACCTAGACCCTGGACCCCTAACCTGGATCCTAAACCCGGACCCCTAACAAAACCAGACCCCTAACCCAGGCCCCTAACCGAGATCTTAAACCCGGACCCCTAACCCAGATCCTAAACCTGGACCCCTAACCCAGGTCCTAAACCCGGGTCCTAAACATTGACCCCCTAACCAACCCAGACCCCTAAGACAGACCGTAAACATTGACCCCTAACTGAGACCCCTAACCCAGATCCTAAACCCGGACCCCTAACCCAGATCCTAAAGCCAGACCCTTAACCCAGATCCTAAACCCGGACTCTTAATCCATATCCTAAACCCAGTCCCCTAACTGAGATCCTAAACCCGGACTCTTAATCCATATCCTAAACCCAGATCCTAAGCCCCGACCCCTAACTGAGATCCTAAACCCAGACTCTTAATCCATATCCTAAACCCAGACCCCTAACTGAGATCCCAAAGCCAGACCCCTAACCCAGATCCTAAACATTGATCTTAAACCCAGACCCCTACCCCAAATCCTAAACCCTGACCCCTAACCCAAATCCTAAACCCAGATCCTAAACCCAGACCCCTAACTGAGATCCTAATCCCAGATCATAAACCCAGACCCTAAACCTAGACCCCGGACCCCTAACCTGGATCCTAAACCTGGACCCCTAACCAAACCAGACCCCTAACCCAGACCCCTAACCGAGATCCTAAACCGGGACCCCTAACCCAGGTCCTAAACCCAGACCCCTAACCCAGATCCTAAACCCAGATCCTAAACATTGACCCCTAACCAACCCAGACCCCTAAGACAGACCGTAAACATTGACCCCTAACTGAGACCTCTAACCTAGATCCTAAATCCGGACCCCTAACCCAGATCCTAAAGCCAGACCCTTAATCCATATCCTAAACCCAGACTCTACTCTTAATCCATATCCTAAACCCAGACCCCTAACCCAGATCCTAAACCCGGATTCTTAATCCATATCCTAAACCCAGATCCTAAACCCTGACCCCTAACTGAGATCCTAAACCCAGACACTTAATCCAAATCCTAAACCCAGACCCCTAACTGAGATGCTAAAGCCAGACCCCTAACTGAGATCCTAAAGCCAGACCCCTAACCAAGATCCTAAATATTGATCCTAAACCCAGACCTCTACCCCAAATCCTAAACTGAGATCCTAAAGCCTGACCCCTAACCCAAATCCTACACCCAGATCATAAACCCAGACCCTAAACCTAGATCCTGGACCCCTAACCTGGATCCTAAACCCGGACCCCTAACAAAACCAGACCCCTAACCCAGACCCCTAACCAAGATCCTAAACCTGGACCCCTAACCCAGATCCTAAACCCGGGTCCTAAACATTGACCCCTAACCAACCCAGACCCCTAAGACAGACCCTAAACATTGACCCCTAACTGAGACCCTTAACCTAGATCCTAAACCCGGACCCCTAACCCAGATCCTAAAGCCAGACCCTTAATCCATATCCTAAACCCGGACTCTTAATCCATATCCTAAACCCAGATCCTAAGCCCCAACCCCTAACTGAGATCCTAAACCCTGACCCCTAACCCAAATCCTAAACCCAGATCCTAAACCCAGATCCCTAACCCAAATCCTAAACCCTGACCCCTAACCCAAATCCTAAACCCAGACCCCTAACTGAGATCCTAAAGCCAGTCCCCTAACCCAGATCCTAAACATTGACCCTAAACCCAGACCCCTAACCCAAATCCTAAACCCTGACCCCTAACCCAAATCCTAAACCCAGATCCTAAACCCTGACCCCTAACTGAGATCCTAATCCCAGATCGTAAACCTAGACCCTGGACCCCTAACCTGGATCCTAAACCTGGACCCCTAACCAAACCAGACCCCTAACCCGGACCCCTAACCGAGATCCTAAACCTGGACCCCTAACCCAGGTCCTAAACCCAGACCCCTAACCCAGATCCTAAACCCAGATCCTAAACATTGACCCCCTAACCAACCCAGACCCCTAAGACAGACCCTAAACATTGACCCCTAACTGAGACCCCTAACGCAGATCTTAAACCCGGACCCCTAACCCATATCCTAAACCCAGACCCTTAACCCAGATCCTAAACTCAGACCCCTAACCCAGATCCTAAACTCAGACCCCTAACCCAGATCCTAAACCCAGATCCTAAGCCCCGACCCCTAACTGAGATCCTAAACCCAGACTCTTAATCCATATCCTAAAGCCAGACCCCTAACTGAGATCCTAAAGCCAGACCCCTAACTGAGATTCTAAAGCCAGACCCCTACCCCAAATCCTAAACCCAGATCCTAAACCCAGACCCCTAACTGAGATCCTAATCCCAGATCATAAACCCAGACTCTAAACCTAGACCCCGACCCCTAACCTGGATCCTAAACCCAGACCCCTAACCAAACCAGACCCTTAACCCAGACCCCTAACCGAGATCCTAAACCTGGACCCCTAACCCAGGTCCTAAACCCAGACCCCTAACCCAGATCCTAAACCCAGATCCTAAACATTGACCCCTAACCAACCCAGACCCCTAAGACAGACCGTAAACATTGACCCCTAACTGAGACCCCTAACCCAGATCCTAAAGCCAGACCCTTAATCCATATCCTAAACCCAGACCCCTAACTGAGATCCTAAAGCCAGACCCCTAACTCAGATCCTAAACATTGATCCTAAACCCAGACCCCTAACCCAAATCCTAAACTGAGATCCTAAACCGGGACCCCTAACCCAAATCCTAAAGCCAGACCCTTAATCCATATCCTAAACCCAGACTCTTAATCCATATCCTAAAGCCAGACCCCTAACTGAGATCCTAAAGCCAGACCCCTAACCCAGATCCTAAACATTGATCCTAAACCCAGACCCCTAACCCAAATCCTAAACTGAGATCCTAAACCGGGACCCCTAACCCAAATCCTAAAGCCAGACCCTTAATCCATATCCTAAACCCAGACCCCTAACTGAGATCCTAAACCCAGACTCTTAATCCATATCCTAAAGCCAGACCCCTAACTGAGATCCTAAAGCCAGACCCCTAACCCAGATCCTAAACATTGATCCTAAACCCAGACCCCTAACCCAAATCCTAAACTGAGATCCTAAACCGGGACCCCTAACCCAAATCCTAAACCCAGATCATAAACCCAGACCCTAAACCTAGATCCCGGCCCCCTAACCTGGATCCTAAACCTGGACCCCTAACCCAGATCCTAAACCCGGGTCCTAAACATTGACCCCTAACCAACCCAGACCCCTAAGACAGACCCTAAACATTGACCCCTAACTGAGACCCCTAACCTAGATCCTAAACCCGGACCCCTAACCCAGATCCTAAAGCCAGACCCTTAATCCATATCCTAAACCCGGACTCTTAATCCATATCCTAAACCCAGATCCTAAGCCCCGACCCCTAACTGAGATCCTAAACCCAGACTCTTAATCCATATCCTAAAGCCAGACCCCTAACTGAGATCCTAAAGCCAGACCCCTAACTGAGATCCTAAAGCCAGACCCCTACCCCAAATCCTAAACCCAGATCCTAAACCCTGACCTCTAACCCAAATCCTAAACCCAGATCCTAAACCCAGACCCCTAACTGAGATCCTAATCCCAGATCATAAACCCAGACTCTAAACCTAGACCCCGACCCCTAACCTGGATCCTAAACCCAGACCCCTAACCAAACCAGACCCTTAACCCAGACCCCTAACCGAGATCCTAAACCTGGACCCCTAACCCAGGTCCTAAACCCAGACCCCTAACCCAGATCCTAAACCCAGATCCTAAACATTGACCCCTAACCAACCCAGACCCCTAAGACAGACCGTAAACATTGACCCCTAACTGAGACCCCTAACCCAGATCCTAAAGCCAGACCCTTAATCCATATCCTAAACCCGGACCCCTAACCCAGATCCTAAACCCGGACCCCTAACCCAAATCCTAAACCCAGACCCCTAACCCGGATCCTAAACCCAGACCCCTAACCCGGATCCTAAACCCAGACCCCTAACCAAGATCCTAAACCCAGATCCTAAAACCATACCCCTAATCCAGATCCTAAACCCAGACCCCTAACCCAGACCCTAAACCCAGACCCCTAACTGAGATCCTAAACCCAGACCCCTAACTGAGATCCTAAACCCAGACCCTAAACCCTGACCTCTAACCCAAATCCTAAACCCAGATCCTAAACCCAGACCCCTAACTGAGATCCTAATCCCAGATCATAAACCCAGACCCTAAACCTAGACCCCGGACCCCTAACCCAGCCCCTAAACCCAGACCCCTAACCCAGCCCCTAAACCCACCCCCCTAACTGACTTCCTCAACCCAGCCCTCAACCCCAGCCCCCAACCCCAGCCCCTCCCCAAACCTTTAACGCAGCCCCTTTCCCAAACCCCTAACCCACCCCCTAACCCCCCCAGATCCCCCATAACCCCCCAAACCCTAAAACCACCCCATAACCCCCCCTATAACTCCCTCCGCCCTTCCCCGGGCGGCCCCCAGAGGGCGCCCCCGCTCCCCTCCGGGGCGCTGCGGCGGCCGCTGCCGAGCGCGGCGGGGCCGGGCCCGTCCCCAGCCCCAGCCCCAGCCCCAACCCCAGCCCCAGCCCCAACCCACCCCATAGCGGCCCCACCCGGGCCCTCGGGCAGCGCCCGGAGCCGGCGAGGCGCCTCCGGCTCCTTCCCGTTCCCCTCGGCTCTTCCCGGCGACCCCATAAGGAGCATCCCCTAAGGAGCATCCCAATAAAATCCCCCCCCGCCCCCCGGCGTCATCCCTCGGGAGCATCTCCGAGCAAATCCGCCAGGATCGTCCTCCAGGATCAACCCCCGGGATCAGCCTCGAGGATCACCTCCAGGATCAGCCTCTGGGATCATCTCCAGGATCACCCCCCAGGATCACCCCCCAGGATCACCCCACAGGATCACCCCCAAGGACCATCCCCAAGGAGCATCCCCAAGGAGCATCCCCAAGGACCATCCCCAAGCATCACCCTCTAGGCTCACCCTCTAGGCTCACCCCCCGGGGAGAGACCCCTCCAAAAGCTTCCACCCCAAAGGCTCAACCCCTCCGGAGGGGGGGGGATCGCCCACCCCATATCCCAAACCCTTTCCCCCTTTTTTTCCCCCCGGCGGACACGGAGCAGCCGCCGCCGCCCCGCCGATGCGCTCCGGCCGCCTCTCCAAGCAGGACCCGGCTCCTTCTGGCTCGCCGGCGGTGGGAGGACCCTTGCGAAGGTTTTTTCCTCGAGGTAGTGCCCCTGCCAGGCTCCCGGACTGGATGCAACTTTTTCCCCTGCCCCTCGTTTTCCCTTTTCCCTTCCTCTGAGCCCCAAAAAAAGGCCGGGGGGGGGGGGGGTGGGGTGGGGGGGCTCGGGCGAGCTCGCCTCGCTTGCTCGGGACCCCGAGCTCCTGCTGCTGAAATATGGAGAGGAGCCTCGGCTGCGCCTGGGTACCCAAGCTGGCTTTTCTCCTCTGCGCCCTGGCGAGCCTCAATCCTGGCGTTTTGGGTAAGTCCGAGCCTCCTCCTCGGCTCCCTTCTCCCCATTTTTCCCTTCTGTTTCAGCCCTCCGAGCCCCCCACCCGGCCGCCACCCGGAGAGGAGCCGGGGCACCGGGGAAGAAAAGGACAACGCCGGGAGCGAAGGGGAACGGTGGAGAAGCGTGGCAGGAGGTGGCAACGCCGCGCGTGTGCCTCCTGCCTTCTCCTATCCCCTCCACCGGCGGCTTTTTGGGGATCCTGGAAGGGTTTTTTTTTTTTGGAGAGCCGGGAGGCCAGAAAAATAAAAAAAGAAAAGCGAAAGGAGCGAGGAGGGGATGATGAAGGCGGCGGTGAGTTGGCGAGGAGGCGAGCGCAGAGATGCGCAAAGCGGCTCCGGGTCCCTGCGGTTGTTTCGGGGCTGCACCTCTCCCTTTTTTTTTCTTTTTGGGGGAAAAATGGCAAATTGGGGCAGGGGCAGGGGGAAAGGTGGCGGAGAGGCTGCAGGAAGGGCTCGGCTCCCTCCCGGAGGAAGGAGGAGAAGGGAACCGGGAGCCCCAAAAGCGCTCGGGACTGAGAAAGTGCGGCCGGGGGAGAGCCCGGTGGTGGCGGTGGTGGTGTGATGTGTGTGGGGGCGCCTTAAAACGCTTCGATTTCCCCCAAATCCGACCCAGGAAGGGGGGAAAAAGCTCGTGGCGAGCACAAAACCCCCCTTGAGCTCCCGCAGTGGGAACAATGGGCACCGACTCCCCGCGCGCCCAGCGGGGTTTTTGTGGGGTGCGGGGGGGTGCTGAGCAGGTTGGCAGCCTTATGGGGTCGGCGATCCCCCCCGGAGGCGCTGCCTGCCTCACCCTGATGGATAAATCCTTTGCCTGTCGTGATTTTGGGGGACTTCGGGAGGGTTTTCTTTGGGGTGCGTGCGCCCCAGCGCCTTCCCCAGCCGGGGAGAGGCGGGTTTGTAGGGTCGGAGCGGGGTGCCGCCCGCTTTCCCAGCCGGGAACCGTGGCGCTGCTCTTCCTCCTCGCCACCCCACACGGGCTTGCAGGTTCCTCTGCTGCCGGAGGAGGGGATGGAGCCACGGAGATAGGGGATGGAGCAACGGAGATAGGGGATGGAGCAACGCCACCGCCGTGCCCCGGCATTGTTTGGGGCCGCGGGGAAGGAAAAGGGGTTGCGCAGCTCCCAGCCCACCTCCGGCAAGCAGGTGCGCTCCTTCTGCATCCTGGCGTCTTGGCCCTGCGCCCCAAATCCCTCTTTTGGGGCTGAGCGAGCTGCAAAAGGGGGAAAGTTGGCCCCCGAGCCGGCCCCAAACCCGCAGGGAGCCCGTCCTGCTAACAAAGGGCTCCCGGGAGGCTGCACAACGGGGCCACCGCCTCTCCCGCTCCGTGCCCCGATCCTGGAGCTGCCCCAAGCTCTGAATTTCCCTCCCCCAGGATGCAGAGGTCGGGAAATATCGCAGCCGTGCTGCTCGAACAGGGAGAGCAAAACCCATGGGATGCCTCCTGCCATACAACCTGAAATCCGGGCATCCTCCAGCCCGCCTCGAGCTCGGTTTTAGGATTTCGCATCCCCCTGCGTGCCACCTGGGCTGGCCCCTTCCCACCAGCAGGCTGCTGGCAGCTCAAGTAACTCTCGGAGCCCTTCCTCAGTTGCTCCGCACGTGGGTTTTTCTCCAGGCGTCCTTTAGAGGGCCTGGCCCGATTTTTAAAAGGGTTTTTTTCTGAGCTAAAGCAGCTCCGCAACATTGGGGTCCCCGCGTGCTGCTGCGGGAAGCCGGCTCAGGGATAGAGCAGCGCTGGAAGAGGCCTAGGGACTTCACTAAATGTGAGTAAACCTCAAAAAGTTTGCCCTCGCTCGATGTTTTAGCATCTCACCAAACCAAAACTCGCCGTAATGCAAGGATTTGCCGCGCCACGGGCAGGTGTAGGGGCAAGCAGATCTCAAAAGGAGCCAACAAGTTGGTTCTTTTGGCCCCGTTCCCTTAAAATTACCCATTTCTGTTGCCACTTCTGTGGATGAAAAGCAAGTTTGGGCTCTGCTGCAAGGTGCAAGATGCTCGGGAACCCTTTATTTTATCGGGGTGGGGAGCCTCGGGCTTTTGGGATCTGCTCCTTGGGGGTTTTCTCCTGTAAGGGAAGCCCGGAAAGCAAGTGAGGTGCAACTTCTGACTTCTTATAAATGCTCCGAGGTGGTCAAAAGAGGTCGAAAACTCTTTGAAATCGTGGCCTGGAGTTGCAGGAAAACGTTGGTTGGCAAACAGAGGAGCTGAAGGGAGGGCGTCTTTGTGGGAATTACTTTGCCCCTTCCTCAAGGGAGTTACAAGCCCCTAAAACTTCCATCCCAGCCCTTACAAGCCCCTAAAACCTTCCCAGTGCTAAAGACCCCCAGTGGTGGTGGGACCCTCTTCCTCATTGGGGTTCTCATTGGCGTCGTCCTGGTGGCAGATTTTGGGGTCTGAAGGGCTGGTAGAGCTTTTTTATAGGACTTATAATAATATAGGACTGCTGGACTTGCTGCTGCGACAGCAGGTGGGTTTTAGGAGAACCAAATTGGCTTGGGGTGGGGGCTGTCGGGCACGGCGGTGTCCCCGGGATCTCTCCTGCAAACGTTATTCGTTCGTCGGTCTCATTAATCCGAAATAAAGGTCATCGGGCGGAGAGATTCGGGAGGCAAACAGGTAACCAGCTGCCCACGTGACCCTCTAAACCAGAATAAATCATAATTTTTTCTGCAGAATGACTCCCGTTTTGTCTCAATCCATCAAAGTTTCACGATGTAAACAGTTAGAAAAAGGGAGAAAAGGATTCCTGACTTGAGTAAATCCTTGCTGGCTTCCGCGGGGATGTGTTTGCATCACCCAAATCCCCCTCAACTTGATTTTTTGGGGGTCGTTTGCATTCCTCGTGTGCTTGCAGAGTTCCCTGCAAGCTCGTAGCTTTGCTCCGGCAGGTGTATTGATATTAAAAGGGTTGTTAACATCCCTCCAGAGGGGGATATTCTGTTACCAGTAACTCTATCAAGCTCTTCCATCTGGGTAGGGAATTGGTCGGGAGCCGGAGTTGCGTTGTGAAAAGTATCAGCCAGCTCTTGATTTGTGCCTAATTGAATCACATCGTTAGCAGGGCTTGACTGCAGGCAACGGGAGCGATCACGGCACGGACGGCGGCCGCTCCGGGTTGCGAGTAGAGCTTTGTGCTCAGCCAACCCTCTCCAAAGTGCCACGACTCTCCCGAGCTTCAAAGAAGCAAATTCGGAGCAAAAACTTCAGCTTGCCTCCCGAAACGGGCACGCCGGCTCCGAGCCCAAATCCCAAATCCCAAATCCCAAATCCCTCGGCGCGGCCACCGCGTCGCGAGTTGGTTTTGCGCATCGAGGTTTGATGCTAAGGACCCCTTGTAGGAACAGTTTTGTTGAAAAATGGAAATCCGAAGTGCTCTGCCGTAAGATTATTTATCTTTTCCTTGTCTTTCCTGCCCCAAAAGTATCCCGAAATACCGATTCCTCTTCTCAGATGCTAAACCAAAGGTTGGCTTGTTATTGGTAGGGGTAAGGTGATCATAATATTCTTTGGCCTCGTGCGAATCAGAAATTGAGGTGGTTTCAGTAAAAATAACTTTTAAAGTCAAAACGTGATGTCTTCTGCTGTAAGTTGTTGTAATTAACAGCACCCAGGGACTGATTTTAAAGGGATACATCGGTGGTGTGCCCTCCTGCCAACTTTTGGCCCCTTGGCCTCTTCTATTTTCACGTCCAAGCAGAGGGAAATCAGGCGCTTTCCGTGCCATTAATGCGTTTTTAATGAACGATCGGAAGATTGCCGTGGGATGAAGTGAGGACGAGGCAAGCTTTGACTTCTAGAGGAGAAAAAAAATTTAAAGGAGAATGTATTCCCTGCGAATTAAACCATGGTGTTGCCCCGTGGATCTTACGCCAGCGTGGCGGGCCGCATTTCTCCCAGGTTTGGCGCTGAGTGATGAGGAGGACGGCGTAATGGATCGGCCACGCTTCTGTTCCTGGGTCGCTCGTTATTCTCAAGTGAAGTCCTGCAAATGAGCAATCAATAGCACAGGAAAGGTACGTGCCATCGCCTGCTGCAACCGCGGGCTCCTCTTCTCTTACTTTGTCATCTGGAGAAGCCGAAGGACGGGAAAGCTCTGGCCTGCTGTGAGCAAAACTCCAAAAAAAATATATATATTTTTCCAGGACAAAAATATCAGCAAGGAGTGAATATGAAACACATTCAGCATTTACTGTAAAACCTTTTTTTTTGGCATGCAACCATCATTCTCCTCAAGGCCCAAAGCACTCGGCTGGAGAAGGAAAGGGGGAGCGGCTTGGCTTTTCCCTGCCCAGGTGAACGGCAAATGAAATTTGGAGCAACAAATGAATGAATTAAAGCCAAAAGGTGATGCTCTTCTGCATCTTCAACCCCAGAGCACGTGGCAGATGAGCTTTTTCCCCAGCTTCTCGTGCCCGAGCTAGAGGGACGCCAACATCTTGTTGGCCGCGTGGATTTTGGGATCCGTTTGGTAGCTTTGGGTTGTTCCGGGAGCTGGTTTAAGAAGGGAAGGCTGTTTTTCCCCATATATTTTGGTTGAGTCCCGAGCAAAATCAGGTTCAGGGTTACCACTGGAGGCATGGAGGCACCTGAGGCTGATTTTTGTGCATGAATGTCAGAAAAAAGGGGCAGAGGAAAACCAGAGGCTGGCAGAAAGTTCCCAATATTTCCCTAAACCCAAAGTATTTTCCATCCAAGATGTGGCAACGAGGAAGGCAAGTGATGGAGGACTTGAATTTCACAACTAAAGGGTCCTTTTTTTTGGTGTGAGAGGTTCTCACGTGATTCAGCTTCTCCTATTTCTGTTCCAAGCCTCACTCGGGGAGCTCACTTGGACCTTCACCCCTCCTTAAGCCCTATTAAACCGAGGCTGTACCCGATGCAATATTCATGCCCTCTGCTCCTCAGCTCGGATTTAAATACTGCAAGTTTTATACCCGTAAAAAACGCAAATGAAACCGGGATATTTACAGATCGCTGCAATCTCCTTCCCGATTCCTCCGGGGTAAGCACCAAAGGGATATTTTAGAGCCTCTAAAATGATTTTTTTTCCCCTCGGCTGGTGTGTTGCCGCGGGGTGTTTGGGTTCGTGGTTTAATTGGGCAGAAATTTGGGCATTAATGAAGGCCGGGAAGGTGTTTTCCAACCGAGGGAAGTCAGGCAGGGCAGGGCAGGTTTCCTTTCCTCGTGGGCCGTGTCATATTGTGCTCAGATTTTGTAAGCCAAACCTGAATATTGCTCTCTTTCTTAAAACAAATTCCAGCTGCTGCTGCACAAAACCTTCTCCTTTTCGGCTCTTAGTCTCCGAGCTTTATTTCTGCCTGACAATCAAGATAAAGTTGATTTTCTGCTGAGAACAAAGTGTTATGAAGAGAATACATTTCTCTCTTCTGGGTGAGATGAATGCAATTTTTTTTTTTAAAGGCTGAATTTGGAAGGCGATAAACACTAAGCAAGGGAAAGAAAAGGAGAGAGACGCATTCAAAATCAGCTCACATACCTTGTGCTTTCTGCTGTTATTACTTCGGATCGGCTTATAAAGAGCACCCGGGATGGGGACAGATGTTGGAAGCATGATTGACATCCTCCAGCTCCTTTTCTCCCCAGGTTTTTCCCCGGAGAGCAGGGCAGGACGCAGCCAGCTCTTTTGCAAAGCCACCTGCTTGCATGGACGGGCGATGGAGAGGATTAAAAGTGGCACCAGCAGCCTCCGAGAGCACCGTCAGGCTGTGGCTAGGAACTTGCAAAGCCAGGGGAGCTCTGGGTGGCTTCCCAGCTTGTCAAGAAGGCAAGGTGTGTGCAGAAAAAAAAGCAACGAGGAGGGAAAAGAAAGGCTGGGAATGCTGCGAGAAACACCTCGGATGCGGGTGATTTCGGGCTGATGCTGAGGTGTACCCACGTGATGAGATAAACGGGATGTAGAACCGTTTCCTAAAGTAAGATTGTGACTTTAAGCCATTTTTCCATCATTTAAAACGCCATCAGATAATGGTGAAGTAACGTCCCAGATCACTGGGTGAGGTTTCCCTACCTTGCAATGTCCTGGGACCTCATGCGTGAAGGGCTGGGACCCGGTGCCACGCAATTAGTGGGGTTGCTGGAAGATTCAAGTAACATTCCAGCTTTACCAAGGTATTCAGGAGTTTTTTTATTATTTTTTCGGGATGCTCTGTGATTCTGTAGTGCTTAGGTCCCTAAATCTCCTCCCTAATCCCAAAGACCTTGTGGGATCAGTGCCTCCGCTTCCCACCTCCGCGGCTGCCACTGCACCGGCTGGAATTTGGTGCTGCTTCCTCGGCCTGATTTCCGCATCCCCAGAGGAGGTGAAGTCCTCTGCAGTTTGCTGGAGAAGCAATTTAGAAAAATAGCCAGGGGTGGGGAGCGTCAGCCCTGTTTTAGCCTCTTTGATAGAAAATTCAAGCCGGCTCGGGAGGGGCGAGGAGAGCAGCATCGATCTGGAACCGGTAGGAATGGAAGCGGGGCGTTGTTCACTAGGAACGGAGCAAAATGAGTGACCTTTCGGGCACGCTCCAGCTGCTCAAATCAAACCCTAAATAAATGAGGCAGCGTTTGCAGACGGCCTGATCGATAGGGCGGCACGGTCAGGGAACCTCGTGGCACGGGAGCTAACTGGGTTGGACTTCATCGAGTGGCTTGGAGCCCTGCACAACGCCCTACGCTCCTTGGAAACCTCGCCAAAACTTCCAGAAAAGGGAGAAAAGGGTGAGTTTGGAGAGCTGGAGATCCCAAGGGATGTGCGAGACCCCAGGGAGTCCTTGGACAAGCCGTGAGCTGCTGATGTTCGTGCTTGCTTTGCTGGGAAGTGGTTTGCCAGCCCGAACTTTTATTGTACCGGCTTTGAAACACTCCAAGCAATAATCATAATAATAATAACACTTTGTGTCTCGGCAGCAGCTCTTTCACACAAAGAACGGAAAGTACTTTAGGGGAATTTTCAAAGGGTGTGTGACAGTAAATCAAACCCAGCTGTCCTATTGCTACCTTGTGCCTCTCAGAAATTCAGAAACAGACCCTAGCCTGTATTTTGCAGATAAAGACATTGAGCAAAGGGTCCAGATATTGCCCTGAATTAGTGGCTAGCATCAACTCCACTTTGCTGGTTTAACAACAATACTGAGCATTCTCTAAAACGATTTTATTTTTTTTGTTGAATTTATCCTTTCTTTTTTTTCCCCTTTTTTATTTACAATCCATTTCTCCTGCGTTTCTGCCTAATTGTCAAGCAATGTCACACCCCTTTCCCCGGCACCATTCTGCCTACTGATCTTCACTGTAATTATATTTTGCACTTCAATAATAGTCTTCAGTCAGATTTCAAAGAGTTGCACAAAGCCGGGGGAATTTTCTCGCTGCAGCCTCGGGAAGCCGCACGTGACGTGCCCCGAAGGCGGAGGTGAGTTACGAGATACGAGAGATACGGGAGCGAGCCCTTTCCAGGCAGACCTGGACATCTCACAGCAGTTATTTCTCCCTTTCCCTTTTCCACCGTCAGGGAAATAGGGTCCTGAAGGCCACTTCTGGCTGCTGGGAGCTCATACTCATCCTTTCTTCCTTCATGGTCAACCGTTGACCGTGAAAGGAGCATGGTCAACTGGTGGAGACCCCGCGAACCATCCTAAGAAACCCACAGGTGTGTTTTGCCCCCTGTTTCACTGTAACACCCATCTGTAGGTATTCCTTGCTGGTCTGACCATGGGGTTTTACAGCAGAGGGGTCCCAGCCCCAAGTCTTGGGTCCTTCCACCCAAGTTGTCCGTGGCCCTGGGCTCTTCTCCCCTGGCTCACCCCGAAACGACTCGCTCGCCCTCTGTTCCAACTTCCAGTCCCTTCTGTCAGACAAATTTCTCTTTAGTCTCATATTTGACATCCCGAAGTCTCCACAGGAGCACTTCGACGAAGAGGAAGCATCCGTTCACAAATAAATAACTGGGTAACTCAGAGCCTCTTTGGGGGACCGGCGTACTTGCCTTAAAATAGTAATAGGGACGGGGGAATAATTCAATGTGGCAGAGTTAAGGTGTGATAAAACATTTATTCCCTCGGACATGACAAGAAAAAATGTGTTTATGTTTATGTGGCAGCCTAAGATTTATGGGGTCATTAACTATTCATTTCCCTGGCTTTAGCGGCGCGGGGCTCCTAGGTGATGTGATAGATAAGGGCGTTGCTTTGGCTTAGCAGCCTTAAAAGTTGGGTTTTCATTTCTCTCAATGGCCTTTTGGGGGCATTGGGCTTTATGAAAGGCTCGTTTACTACCTGGAGGAGAGATTAAACCTGCCTGGCATGGATCCTATCTCCCCGAGGACCTGCAGTGAGGGCACACCCCGTCCCGCTGCGAGCAGCCCCGCTCTTTTCCCTTCTCCAAGCATCCGGTGTCCCCATCATTTTTCCTCCTTCCTTTGAACTTCCCAACATCCCACGGCCCTCATCCTTCTTCATGTGCCTTTCTACCCCATGATGTGCCCCGATTGTGGCCGGCGGGTGAGGTTTTCACCCCAAAGACGGGCTGTCGTGGTGAGGAGGCACTTGCATGGCTGGAGACGTCTTAAACATAGCCCGGACCTAACTAATGCATTCACTGCTAATTCAATAACGTGTTTCACACCCCAGAAGTGCCTTTTTGTCAGCGCTTAGCCTCAGCACCTGCTCTCCGAAAAGAAGGCCTCTTTAATGTGTGTTTTATGGCAGCGAGCGAGAAGGCATTATTATTTAGAAACCCCTCTGTCGGTCCACATTAAATTGGGACTTAGTCATGGGCAATTAGCAAGCATTGACCCACGCGATGATTTATCCCGTATCTCGCGAGCTAAAACTAGGCGTTTTCCTCAGCTTTTATCATTTAAAAGCAAAGGGTTATGGAAAGCTTTTAGTTAAAAGGAAGAATTTCCGCGGCGCGATGACTTGCAGCGAAGCCAATTCAATGACACCAAATGAAACCAAATCCAGGGAGGTGACGTTGTTCTAGTCCCGATATTTCGGACCCAACAGGAGGGGAGAAAATCCAGGTGAGCTCTCGCTTCGGGGAGTGAAGTTGTTCCTCTTGCCATCACTCGATAAGACGGTCAATAGGCAGAGGACTCAGAGCGTGTTAGAAAAATATTGTGGTTTTGTCGTCCTACCTGTGAAAACGGGCGCAGGGACAGCGTTTGCACTCGATGCCTTGTGCTGTCTGGCAGTGAACTCTCAGGAAATCAAATGGAAAAACAATGGAGATGGATTTTATCCACTTATCTATTTATTTATTTATTAGTTTATTGGCATTCGGCACAAGAACAGGGATGAAACCAGTCTGGAAGAGCGGCGATCTCTCCTCCCGTGGCCGTCAGTGAGAATGTGAGGCTCTCAATATTTGCTCTTCACTTTCATGACTGCAATTCCAAAATTCCTCTCCGGTCATGTAAATGTCCCGTCCCTCTTTATATTCTTCTCATTTCCTATCTTGCTGAGCTGAAACCTGTGGGTTTCAGGAGCAAAGGGCAAGGAAATGTAGATGCCGTGCTCTCCATGTCTCCCCACTGAACCGTTTTGGATATAAACTCACTCCTTTGAACTACAGCTGGAATAAATATTTGCCTCGGCTTACACCTCGGTGAGAAATTTTCCATCCAGGTTGAGCATAATCCTTAAAAATAATCTATATATATATGTATATCGAGGTGTCTTTTTGTATTCTTGCTTCACACCAGTCCAGAGCATGTTGGGTCAGCTGGGTTGCCTTCAACATCATATCGTGGGCAGATCTTGCTGCCAGTTCCTTTGCAGGATCATGCATTTTAAGCCCAAATGGATTGCTCTGATTTTTCCTGGGTGTTTTCTTTTATTGGGCATGGTGCTCCTCAAAGGCAACAGTGTACAGTGATAAAATATTGGAAGTTATCTATGGGGTGTTTCACGTTCTCTATTTTGACTCGTCTCTCTCCCAACTTTGTGTTAATGAGACTGCCTTAAAAATTATAGGGCTGTTTTTACAAATAACTGCTGTGGATACCCCAACGATATGCCAAACGTGTCGGAAGGCTGGAAAAAAAATGAGGAATATGGGAAGCAGACACAGGTAGCATTAAATTCGGGTCTTTTTTTTTGGTAGAACAGTGTTGGCAGCCGGTCCTGCTCCTCCTGGACAGGTAGGGATGAGTGGCTGCAGCCCAGAAACGAGCAGAGTCTCCTAATCTTGTGACAACATTTGGATTCGTTCTGCCCCAGGAATTTAAGGATCAGTCCAGGCTGTTATTCGGGCTAGCCCAGATGGTCGGGGCTCCTAGCTTGGTTTGCTCGTATCATGCTGTCCGGAAAGCACAGGCTGTGATGGGCACCGTGGTTCCTATTAAAAAGCAGCTTGCTTTTTAAAGAGGAGCTGCCAGACGTCTGCGCTCCTTGGTTTATCCAAAATTTGGACACTAGAGATTGAAAAGCCTAGCCTTGATGACTTACTTCACCCTGCCGTGTGAATAATAATCATTCACTCAACGGCAAGGACCCTCTGGAATTAATCAGAGCCGGTGCCTGGAAAGCCCACGAAGCTGGAAAACTGCTGGAGAATACCAGGTCTGGCTTTTATTACAAAATGAACTGACTTTTGTGAACTTTCCCTCTTGATGAGGCAGAGAAATACTGGTGCTTCGCAGTTATTTCCCTGTTAACAGCAAATCCATGACTTCGGGGGGTTACATCCGAGACGTGGAACTCGATATTAGGAGATGGGCAGCCCGGGAGGAGCCCCGAGTTTGCATCCCTACTGCCGAGCCCGTTCAACCCTTTATAACACCTTTTTTTTTTGGTTTGTTTTTAGGTGTGGTGGTTCTTTATTTCAGTCTGCCTCTTGAACTTTGTAAAGGTTACCTAATCCGTTGCTGATTAAATATGTGATTGCAGCTCCTGATTACGTGTGTGCGCGCGCGGGCTTGTTTGGGAATAATCTAGCGGCGGTGGCAAGGTGCCCAGAAACCGGTACAAATGGGGTTTTACGTGGAAAACCTGCCTGACAGAAGAGGATTTCAGCTGCAGCTGAAGAGTAAATTAAGAAGTGCTGGTGCATCCTCGGCTGCCTGAGCGCTCGGATGTAACAGGAGCTCTCAGAAGTGCCCCATTTTTGCTGTCTTTGCGAGCAAAGCCGCAAAAGCAAGTAGGGAGAAATGTGAGCCCTGAATCTGAACGTGTTTCATGGCTGTGGGGGCCTGGTGATGCTCCTCTCCTCGCCCCTTGGCTCCTCCGTGTCCTTGGTGGGGTGAAGCCGCCAAGTTTCGGGTTTGGTTTTTGGGTTTTGATGGGCTGGGCTCTGCGGGGCGCATGGTCACAGGGCTCGCCGCCGGTGCTGCCGGCCACGAGTTGGTCCCAAGCAGGAGTAATTCCAGGGCTTGTTCTGCGCAGAAGGGATTTAAGCCCTATTGGCAGAGCTGACTTTTATCTCTGATTTAGTCCCGCATAAAATAATTGCGTTGAAAAAGGACTCAGCAGGCTGCTGTCATCAAACCCTTTTGAAAGGTCTGTTCCATTTGATATCGCCCTTCGTTTTTTTTTGTTTCTTTTTTTTTTAAGCGCCATCAAACAAAAAGACAAAAAAGGAAAAGAAGAAAGGAATTGATAAGAGGCAAGTGCAGGCGAGCGGACCCGTGCCCCCCGCGGCTCAGATGCGGGGTGGGGGCACCCCGTGGCTCTCAGCACGGTGCGTCCCAGCCCTACAAGGCAGGTGCTGACCCACGGCGCGTGGCGCGAGGAGCCCACCGTGAGGAGGAGGACTAGGGTTTGCCAAGAACGAGCTTGGTTTGCCTCTCTTTCTGTCTGTTTTCATTCATTTATTAAGAGGACGTTGCCAAAACACTGCTGAGCAAGGTTCTGGGTGGCTCTTCCATGGGCTGTGGGGTGGATGTGCCCACGTGGAGCATCTTGCACCGCCGTGGTCCCGCTGCGCTCGCGTACGAAGCTTCCCAGGCAGCAGACTCAGCCGCAGGAGGTTTCTCACTTGAGCCTGTATCAAAATCAGAGATCTGAGTGCTTTCTAGCAATGATAGCAGCATTAGAACTGAAAATTGGAAAGATATCCTGGGTTAGAGGTTTCCCAGAGCATGGGGAGAGGAGGGATTATGCTGCTTAGGGCAGGGGAAGGAAACCAGGACCGAGAAGCTTGGCACTACGTTTTTCCTTTTCTCCTCCTTTCTTTCTTTGCATTTTCTCCTTGAAATCCAATGTGAGACGTTGATTCCTTCCTGATTGTCTATATTGTCTCCTTCTTGATGGACTCACTGCTTGCCTAACAGTTTCCCTTCCCTTTCTAGGGTTGTTTTAAGGTCATTAGATGGAAGTGTGTTAACCCAATGAGCACTGTGCAACCCGGGAGGGCGTCGGTAGGTTGAGGCTAGAGAAACTCGTGTCACCCACAGCCCCCTGGGGAATTGTATATTCGTTTTTATTAACTCTAATTATGGGAGCCCTGTAAAATTCTCCCGTTTTGTCTCGCCTGAGAAGTGCAGCCGCTAATTGCTCTTGACATTCCCCCGGTTTATATTTCACAGTGAGACGAGGCTACTGGTCGGCTCGCTTTGGAGCTTGATATTTCTGCTACTTCCATCATCTGCTTACAAATACGAGAGTAAATGTGTGCTTTAAGGTGATGATCTTGGATTTATGGTGCTTGACTTGCTGAACACGACAGGCTCCCTTTGCCTTTCCTTCTCCCCTGCCTTTCTTCCCCTGCAGATCTGTCGGGTTTTTCATCCTTGCTGTTGGTTCCCAGCCATCTGGACCCGTGGCTGTCTTTAAGTTTTTTTTTTTTTCCCCAAATGTCATCTCATCTGCTGTAAAAAAATAATAAAAAAAAGGCATCCAGCATCTGAATATTTCCAGTTGGGATGGCTGGTGGCTGGGTGATCTCAGAGCTCCCCCGTTCTTTGCTTTGGATCGCATCCATTACCTGCGATGATGTCTCGGGATCTCCAGGAGGGAAAACGATCTGTGAAGTGATAACCTGACGGTGATTTGGAGAGACAGAACAACGCACAGCACGTCGTGCTTTGAAATGGAAAGTCGAGCTGGAAGAGACCAAAACCTCAAACATTTCTGCCCGATAGCGCAGCGCCGCGCTCATGGGCATGAGGAGGGACGAGCATCACCCCTAAAAGATAGAGGTAGGAGCCCACAACAGCCAAATTTCAATCTGCTTGGGAAAAAAATAGGAATAAAACTGTAGTAAGTATTGAATAAGACTGAGCCGTATCCAAACGAGATAATGACTTGTGTGGTTCTGTAACGAGCACAAATATTTTTCAACATTGTCATGTTAATGGGAGGCTCGCAAGCCCAGCTCGGTAAATACAGAGGACAAAACACGAGGCGTAGCTCGGAGGTCATGAATATGCACAGAGAGAGACCCAGAAATATTAATATGCTGCGGTTTGCTTTCAAAGTACGCAGATAAAGCCCAGGAAGAGAGAGAAACAAAGAAGATAACAAAGCTACTGCCAAGTCCATCTGTTACACAAACCAAAATCATCACAAAAACATGGATGTGAAGTCACAGTTTTCTTTATAAAACAGAAGAATATACCCTGATAAGCACCAAAATCTGGGATTAAGCTTTTGAATTAGCTCTGAATGCTACCATGAGGTCAGTTTGTTTGCTTCCCTTTTTTGTGTGTGATGTTTTTAGGCAGCTTGGACTTCCAAGGAGGAAAAAAAAACCTGTTGCTCTACGGTACGATTGAGAGTGGGAGGAGATAGAGACATGTTATGCAGGTTCAAATAATTAAATAAATATTTACTATTAGCACTGTGATGTGAAACGAGGGAAAGCAGCCTCTCCGCAGCCTCCTCCCGTTGTGGCTTTGCTGTCCTGCACGTGCTTCGTGTTGCTTTTGCATGAAACGATTCGGGCTGCACGTTAATTCCCCATCCGGAGTTCAGGATCAAATCCTGAAATTTCTCGAGAGTCGAGCAAAAATCCTCGGGACCGGTGGCTTTGATATATAAACACGCCCCACCAAAACGAGGCCGGATTTAGATAAGGCCAGCTTTCATTTTTCCGAGCCCTCTCCGAAGAGCAGCGATCAATTAAACCTGGCTGAATTGAGGGGATTGGGGCTTTTTTTAGAATCCCAGTTTATGCAAGCTCATCCGCGGGCACCTCGTGCTTCCCTCCGACGGCAGCTCTGGGGTGCTCGGGCATCTCCTCCTTGGGATCCGGGATTTGTTTTAAATTTGCCCTCTGATCCCCTGAAGAAGCAGCGGCGTCTTGTGTTTGTATACACACGTTGTTTATAGATTGCTTTGTTTGAAGTTCTTTTATAGATTGATTTGTTCGAATTTCGCTCCTGCACCTCTCCTGCCCACCAAGCCCCCAAGCGTGCCCTGGTTTTACGCAGGCTGCGGGGACTTTTGGGGCCAGAAGGCCAGAGATCAATGTAAAGGTTGTTTTTTTAATCATGCTGGCAGCTTCTGCAGTCCCAGGTGCAGTCCCCGAGGAGCAGTGACTTGGTCACAGCCTTAAGGATGGGAACACAAAAATTCACAACTTTTTCTATAACTCCTGTTTGCGCCGTCATTGCGTAATTTCTGTTTTGGTTCCCTTCCTTCTGCACTTTCTGATGGTGTTTCTTGGTACCTTCATTAAAACGAGTGCTGCTTATTGAGCTCTTTCCGAGGCTTTTCTTTTCATTGGCTGACGCCCATTGATTTTCTTACATTAAAAATTAAGGAATGAATCTCATTTCGCTCTCAGCTCTGTCTGGCGTTCAGCTCTGAAATTGCCGGCGGAGTACGACCGTGCTCTTGAAGCGTGCTTTGGGCTTTTCCTTTAGATTAGATCTGTGATACGAGTCCAATTCTCGGTGGCTGGTGCACGTCAGCAGCTAATTTGGGGCTTGTTTTAATCAAAGAGCTCTTGATTTCAGGCAAAACCTTGGGTAAGCTACGGGTACGCTGCGTTGGCCAAGAGAGTGGTGGTTGAGCTTGGGGCCACGGGTCTGGGGTGTTGTGTGCCTGTTTGCCCATCCATCCTTGGGGTCAGGACACCTCTATTGATTACCTCTCCACACCTCGATTGATTACCTCTCCACACCTCGATTGATTACCTCTCTTCCAACTGTTTGAGGATCCCAGACCTACGTTCGCCAACGGGAGCGCTGAACACCTCTACTGGTGTAGCAACACAGCAAGGTACAACAAGACAAGACGTGGATCATATTGTAGGCAGCCACCAGCTGTGAGTGGGTAATTTATCTTTAAAAAATGAATAATTCCAGCCCAGAAAGGAGCAAGTCCCTTTTGGGAGCGTCCCCTCCATCCCCCAGCTGCTTTAATCCCTGACCTCCATCCAGCGCCCAGCTCCCACTGCTCCTCGATGCTCTCGCCGTGAATCTTCTTTTCAAGGGAAGCTGGCTGAAGGATTTCCTTCATGTCTTAGGAGACAAACAGAGTAATCTTTCACACTGCTGATCTGGAACCAGCAGAAAAACCCTCTACAAATCTCCCTGCTGCTCATTCCGGTCACGTCCCTGTGGCTCAATTGTCTCTCCTCGTGCCTTGGCACACATCTTTACTTCTTCCTTGGCCTTGCATTTTCAACGCTACCTTCCTTATCTCTCTTTTTTATCCACGTTCACTTATCTTTTGTCCTCTATCCACAGACCGTCAGCCTTCCCCGAGCCTTACCACAACCGAGCGTGCCTCCCTGCATAGTTATTAGCCAGCTCCTTTTTCTGCTCGCTAACACCCCGAGCCTTATTTAGTGGAGTCATTGTGCGGGCCTCATCTCGGCAGAAATTGCTTTAATTAAACAGCTCTCCACCGTTCCTCGTTTTGGCTTCGGGTGCCTTTTGTATTTAGCAAAATTGGCGGGGAAAATAAACCTCAGCTAGCCTGCAGATAAGCTTTGCTTCCTTACTTTGAGTTATTTTACTATTTTTTTTTTTTCTTCTCAAAAACAAAAAGAGCTTCAGAAACACCCCGGATAATAAAGGAAGTAAAGGTGCCAGTTGGAAATTATCTTGTCGTCCTGTGGATGTCACTCCTTCCATAAATACCTGATTTTTCAGCCCGCTTTGATGATGTAGAAGGATGTGGGACTCAACAAGAGTTGGGACAAGCAACGGTCAAGTCAACATTTCGTTTCCCTTCAACCTTCAGTTGCGCTCTAAGTGGAAGAGTCAACACAAAAACCATTGCCATAAAAAGGCAAAAAAACCCACAAACAACACCAAAAACACCTGGAGGAAGATTTTTTCCCCAAATATCTCAGTAGAGTGCTCGCTTTGGATGCTTCAAGCTGAGGTTCAGCTGCCTTCTCCTGCTGGAAAGGATGCGAAGACCTGGCTCTGTCCTGCTGTGAGGATGCCCTAATTGCCAACCCGAGGAGCTGAGGCTGGGGCTGAGCTCTCATCAGCTCGTTTTATGATGTTCCAGCTATATAAACTATTACACAGCAAGAAAAAGAAGCGCCAAACCTGGCAGGTTATTTATGTGTCTAAAAATACTTCTCATTTCCTCTTTGACATCTCACTCACTCAGTTTTTAGCTGTTTCGGTCTCAGCTCTCCACTTTTTGACCTCTGCAAGAGCACTTTCATTGCTGGTCCATCTGCAAAATGGGGACTTATCTTATTAATTCTTGTCCTGAGGTGCTTATTTAACCAGACAGCTCTGGACACCCTTGCCAAAAGTATTTTCTCCTTTGTTTGCCTGAGATATACATTCCAGACAGCGTTTGCACTTGGCATTTAAATTCAAGCACTGCCTACAGTGAAGTTCACAAGATCTTTAAGGGCATTTAAACTTGACAGACAGAAGGAAGTCTCGTCTCTATCATGTTTTCTGTAGTGTTTCCTCTCAAGGAAAGAGCTTTCTCCTGCAAAGATTTCCAGAACAGCTGCAACCAGGGGAGAGAAAACTATCAAGGTGTTGTTGGAGGCTGATAGGGAAGATGAATTTGGCAGGGTTTTGGGAGTCTACGTTGTCTGAGATGCTGAAAAGGTTGTGGGTTTTGTTTTTTTTTTTTTCTTTTTTCCCTCTGCTCTTCCTGGTCGGGCGTATACATTTGTGGAAGGAAAAGGCTCTGGTTGGAGCATCGGAGGCTTTGATTTTATTTATTTATTTTATTTATCCATTCTTTTCTTCTAGATCCATTGGGGTCATCAGAAAGGGTCATAATAAAGTCGTGTAACTGTCAAACAGTTTTCTTTTCTTTAATTCCTTCTCCGTTGCTCTTCAGTGGTATGGTTTTGCTTCAATGGGGTGGTTTCCCATCCCTCAGACCACAACCTCAATGTTTTTCCAGCCAGAGAAGAAAACACAGGGGATGTTGCACTGATTTGGGTGCTATATCCCAACCAGCTATACGGCTGTACGGACGTACTTTATATTCCATATCTTCATTTTCCAATTGCCTATTTTGCTAAGAAACTGTGTCTTTGGACGCTCATCTTCCTCTGTAATATATTTTACATCCTGATAAATAGGAGATCGAGGAGCTGCTGCCTCTTTTCTGTCCCTGGTGGTGCTTGGATGGCTACGTGAGACTCATTTGTCCCGTGAGCGCCGCTTTGCCGCCTGCTGAAGATTACTAATTGTTAGCCTTGTGCATCGACTCCTTCGAGGGTGTCTCCACTTTATTCCATTCCATCACGTCCCCAATGATGCTAGCTGTCACGGAAAGGCTCGCAGAAAGGCTGGCCGTGGCTCGCCGGGATCACAAGGATGCTTTTCAGCTTCCCCCTCCCTTGCATCTGACAGCTCCGAGCCGTGCACAATCTCTGCCCTTGTCTCCTGCTGCTTGTTTTTGGAAGGGCGTCAGTGAATTTGGATGGGGCTGCTACACAGACAGTGACTCCTTCTGAGGCTGGATCACAAGCCTCAATTCACCCCCGCTGCCCAAGCTGCTCCCCCTGGCTCTTTGGTGCCGCAGGACCTGCTCCTCGGGGTGCTCAGGGCTTGGTGCGGCGCTTCGTGCTCATCTTGCCTGGCATTTTTGGGGTTACGGTGGGATATTTAGGATCCTTTTCTCTCCCTGCCAGGATATTTAGGATCCTTTTCTCTCTCTGCCTCCTTGGCGCATCATCGGGACGTTTTCTATCCAGCCCCAGATTTCAGGTGCGTGGCGTACCTTACTAGCCTAACGCACACATTTCCCTTTGAATGGGAAAAAACAAAAAGCTTTTTAAAGCTATTATTATCTATAATAATACTATAGACTGCCCAGCATTGCATTTTTCCTCCAAATGCTTCCAGGTTTTGCAGGGACCCTGTGTTACCCCTTCCCACCCTCCCCTGAGCAGCTTTGCCTTGGCAACTTGGATTATTTTGGCTGCTGTTGGGCACAGCCCCGGCTCATCCCACCCACTCCTCTCCAGGCTGAGCTCCGAAAAGGGACTGTCTGACCTTTTCCGTTGTCATCTCGGTGTCAAGTAGCAACGTTGATGCTTTTCAAGGCTTTTTCTCTAATCTGCTAAC
This sequence comes from Aythya ferina, assembly GCF_964211825.1. Taxonomy (NCBI): domain Eukaryota; kingdom Metazoa; phylum Chordata; class Aves; order Anseriformes; family Anatidae; genus Aythya; species Aythya ferina. The sequence goes on along the minus strand of NC_140313.1, from coordinate 1,791,416 downwards.
CTGCTTCCCCTGCCCACGTCTCCAATCGCTGCTCCGACAGTTGTCTGCCAGCCGATTGCTGCTCTGCTTGGGGTCCTTCTCCAAACTCTGCTCTCCATCCCTGCATCCCTCTTGGTAGGAAAAAAACACCTCTGCTTCGCAAGGCTGTTTTGCAGAGCATCCGTTGCTCTCCTGGCTGGGGAAAGATTTGTTTCTCTGCTCTTTTCCAACAGGTAGAAAAGAAGAGAAAAGGCCTGGACTGGCACGTCCCCGTTTTCTCCATCTCCTTGCTCCCGCTAGGTAGGATCACAGGAGAGGCCAGAGCAGCTTCTGAGCACCGTGATGCCAGCAAAGCTTTTCCCTGGGATTCTGCAGAGTGAGTTGTTCTCAGCCCTGCACCTCTGGCGTTGGAGGGAAGTTCCCATTCATCGCCATAATGACAGCAATCTGCTCGCTGCCTGCCTCCTCTTGGGCGACGCTTTCTTTCGAGGTTGATGCTTGCCATTTCCCCGTGATCCAGCTTATTTGGGCTTCTGTAGACACATTATCTAAAACGAGAGGTAGTGTCTCTGCGAGGTATGAAAGCTATTCCATTTTCCCACCTCTGATTGCCGTCCCGGCCCCCCAGCCCACCCTTTCTCCTGCAGCTTTCAATGCGCTGCTCGCACCACCACCCGAGGAGCTCTGTCAAAAGGAGATCCAGGGATAATACAAATCAGAGGCTTGCCTTTTTCTTTGCCAGGCTAAACCCGGTCCTTTGTTGGGGTAGGGATGTGAACTGCTCCCGAGAATCAAACAGCTTCGTAGAATAATAAAGAGCAGAGGGAATAATAAAGATACAGAGGGAATTTGGTCCATTTCATCTGCTCCTCCCTACCTGTCAGCGCAGGTTTTTTTCCCTGTTGTGGGTTTTTTTTTTCAGTTGCCTTTGTGGTGTGCCGTCCAATTCAGCCCTGGCTGTCCCAGGCAGTAATGCTCTCCCCTCCTGCCTCGTTACGTGCCCAGGGGATGCTGGCTGTGCTGGGGCTCCCCTTCCTTCACTAAAACCTGCCCATTTATGTCCAAGAAATCATTTATTTTAGCTAGAAGAAACCCCGAGAGCACCTTTGAGCTGTTTTAAAGTGTTTGCTGATAGAAACCACCAAGAGGTACCTGTAGGAGCTGCCTAATCTGGTCGTATGGAAATTATAAATTATCCTGGGGAGCTGCTCAGCACATCGTGGGGCAGCAGAGCCTTGTCCTGGGAGTCACAGCGAGGGCTGTGAGCACCCGATGTCAATTTGTCCCAAGAAACTCTTATAAAACCCTGCAGAGTCAGAAGGGAGCACCTGCAAGCCACCAAAGGAATCAATGAAGCCAAGTTCTTTCCTAAAAGGGCCTTTTCCTCTTGATTTTGTGCTCCTTCTCCTTCCTTGACCTTAGAAACACGAAACGAAGTCTGCCTGGGTTTTCAACCTGGGAGGAGAAGAGTGGTTAATAAGGAACAAAAGCTCCAGATGTGTCAAGAAAAAAATGAAAAAAAAAAAGAAAGCAAAGAAAAACTGGATTTATTTTTAACGTGTTGGTGCCCTTTGTGAAAGTTACACTGTAACGTGGAGCTGGACCCATTGATGCAGTGGATTGATTTTGGTGTAAATAAGCCTTTACCCTAATTTTAGCCTATTAAATGGCAATGCTCCAGCTAAGCAGGGTTATATTAAGATCAAAGTTCATGGTTTGTTTGCTCTTGGTGATACACGGGTCGGTGTTCGGGCACAGGGCGGGCTTCGTGCATCCCTGCGCTGTGGCACCACGGTGAGATGTTGTTTTAATGAGGGCATTTATTAATTCCCTCGTAGCGGATCAGCAATGGCAGCTCTCACCCAGAGAGCTCTGGAAATGAACCACAAAGAGGCAAAATGAAAAGCCAGAGCGAGAAAGGAGGCTCTCCAAAATCCGGGCTTGGAGTGAGGAGTGCTTGATTTGGGCAGAGAAAAGATTCATGAATTGTTGCTAACAGCCCCGGCAGCCTTCCTTTACTTCGACTTACCGAGGGCTGAGATAAAAGAATTAAATGAAAGATCCGGCTTTTCGCAAAGCCTTCTAATCTTATGTTTTATGCATCTTTCTTTACGTTTGATATTACAGTGAATTACGTTTGTTAACCCCGCGAGAGAAAGGTTAAAACACTTGTTGTGTTTTTTTTTCCCCCCTCTAAAATAACAGATAACATTAAATTATTTTTTTTCCTCTGATTTATGTGTTCCCGAACCTCAGATCATATATTTATGAGGCATCTTGTATATCCATCAAAGGATTCTTTATGGGCTTTATTTTGAACTCCTGACCACTCTTTACGGTGCTGCTAAAAATATTTGATGGCTGTCTTTTGAGCTGAGAGCCGCACTGCCAGGCTGATTGCAATCAGCTAAAAGCAACGTGCATTTTATCCCAACAACCCCCAAACACACAGAGATACACCCCAAAAAGCCCAGGAATATCAGCTTTTATGCCGAGTCCCCCATTTATTGGGAAACCCAATTAAACCATCTTGAGCTTTTCACTCTTTGATGCTAGAGCGTTGTTTAAATGCAATAATCTATCCCATCTAAGTGTGGTTGACAAATAAATAATGGCTTGGTTCAAGCTTTGGTGGAACTGGATGTGAACGTTTTGGCACGACCATTATCATTTCTGAATAAATAGTGAGGTTTTGAACAAATCCCTGCTAGATGATGGCTCGTTAGGTGAAGCTGATTGCAGTGAGTTAACGGGAGGAGAGCAAATGCCTGCACATGGAAACACGCGACCTAAATTAACATTACTACAGCAGTACAAGTAGTAGGGCAAGACATTTGAGGAATTTTGAAGGAGCGAGTCCTTAGCAGCAGCTGCATGCACCCCTACCAAGGAAAGGCTGGTAAAGGCTTGAAATTAGCTTAACTCTTCTTCACGTTGCCAAATTTCGTTTCGAAATTTGGAAGAAAGTGAAAAAACTGCACTCGTGCTCGGAGGCTGTGATGATGAGATCTGTAAAAAAATGTATTTTTTTTTCCTTTTTTGGGATGTAAGTTTCTCTCCATCGGTTTGAAAAGCCTTATTTTGGAGGAAGCCAAGTCCTTCCACGAAAGACTTTCTGCCCCCTGAAAATTACGCGTTTTAAAGAATAAAAAATAATGAAGTATTGACAGGGACACGGGGCAAGAAAATTATAGCCTGCCTTGATTCTTTATTACTTTCTTCCTATTATGACATGGTTTAAACATACTGCTTTCTGCAGCCTGACCATGGATATCTTCCTTGGGCTCATGATTGCACCGGTGAAGGGCTAACACGTGTGCCTTGAGATGAAGCTGGTTTTGATGTGTTGACTCCATTTCTGTGCTGCAATTGGTATTTTCTTTTAACACATTTAGAGTTCATCTCAATTAAAAAGACACCATGGGTGGTTGGAGATGTTACGGCGGGGCGGCGGCTTGAAGCGGCTCGAGAAGCAAACGGACATAGCAAAACCAGAAAAAAAAAAACCACAAACGGACGTGTAAGGTTGTGTTAGCATCTTATTTCCCCTTGTTGCTTTTTCCTTTAAAGATACATGGGTAGATACTGTCAGCTACTTGCCAGCCTTGGCTATTATCTGCCACCTCGTGACACGCAAGTGATGCCAGGAAAGTGATTTGGGGTGAAGGAAAAGAGATCCCAGTGCATCAGTTCCATTCTGAGCCAGCTGTCAATAGCAATATAGTTATTTTCTACAGTAATTTCACCAGCTCGCATGAAATAGTAAGACAAAATGAAACCCAAGCCTGTTTTTTCCAGATTTTCTATTATATTTTTAGTAACGTAAAACACGATCGCTCTCCCTAAACTTCTCACGCACATGAAAATTGGACCTAAAATAAATTGTGGAGCTGGACCAAAGCGGTGGAGCTCCTGTTGAAAAGCTCCTTTTGGTCAGAGGAAGCTTAAATTCGGGATTTTACCTCAGGACAGAGCCCTTTGAGCAGCAAATGTGCGCAGCAAGTTGTGGGATGCCAACACAGCAGCGATCATAATGCCAAGAGTAATAACTGGGGGGATGCTTGGCAATATTTCTCTTATTTCTTTCATTTCTGCTCATATCCGGAGCGGTGTGGCGCGGGTAGGAAACTCGATTTGAGTTGGGATTCCACCCATTTGTGCTTCCCTGTGGTCTCCTTTCCCCCCCAAAAAAAAACTCTGGGAGGATTTAGGTAGCTTTATCATTTTGTATATCATCTCTCCGGCTTTGTTGGAACTGATGAGATATTTTATGATGGGTTATTAGGCCCTGTGACCAGATGCTTTGTAAATCTGGCAGCATATCTGAGATAAAGAAGGTAGAAAAGAGTTGAAAATGAGGGGAAAAATTAATAAAAGTAGAAAGTCAGGTGAGGCAAGTAGGTAATCAAAATGGACAAGGAAGCGCTAGAAATGTAAAAATATGTTGAAATCCCCATGTCACAATACTTGTAGTGACTTTTAGAATACTTTTAGATAAATCTGTGCTGGATTGGGTGGTGGAAGGGGTGGACTGAAGGCTTTTTTGTCCTCACCGAAGCCTTCCTTACTCGTGGAGGTGAGGAAATAAATCTCTTAATCCCGCAGGAGAAGCTCAAGGGGCTTTTCGGAGCCATGCCTCACTTGAAACAACTCATACGCAGGTTCAGGACATCAGAGGTTTGTCTTTGAGACCCAAGGGACTGATGGATTTTGTATTTTTTTTGGCTAACCGGGAAGAAATTAACTCTAGTAGAGCTGAAATGAAACGTAGGAGGCACAGGGGTGGTGTCATGAAATATTTATTTCACGGTGGTTTCATTCGACGTGCAATCTCTTCCTAGCCCTAAAGCAGTGATTAGTGCAATTTGTTAACGCGCCGACAAGAATGGAAACATTATTTTCCACCAGATGTGTGACATTTTGTGAATACATGATGTTAGCCACCGGGCCGAGCTGTACTGCATGCTAGCCAGGAGACCTTGGGTCAGACGGAGCGGCGCGTCGCAGAGGAAAATGGAAATTGAAGCAATTCCTTTCAGTTGGCTCCCAGAGCCCCTCTCCCCATCCCACCAACACTTCAGGGTACGGGGAAGTCCCCAAAACGTCCAACAAACTTCACATAGAAGGCAGAAAACCCCAACTATCTTTTGCTGGAGGAGATGGGTAGGAAAGACGAAGAGCATCCAAGCCCTTTCCTAGCTTGTTAAGGTTTGCCATGCCCACTTCAGGGCTACTTTGCAATTTATTTTAGTTTTGCGTGGTCGATTTATATTTATTTATTTATTAAGCACTAGAAAAAGGGGGCATTTGATTGCTCGGCATCGGCTGAAGCCTTGGCCCTGGAGACGGCTCCGAGCATCCCCTCTCCTCCTGAGCACGGTGGGAGAGGTTGGAGAAGGAGCTGGTGCCCATGAGATGGGTTACAAGAGCATCATTAAATGAGAAGGATGACGAGATGTGCCCTCATGTTTATCCAGAGCTTCTTCACCACTACCTTGTTGTGTTAACGTTCATCATTGGGTTGGGGAGCGAGGGCTCGGCAGCCTTCCCCACGAGACACCATAGACGGGAGCAAAAGAGCTGCTTCTTCCTGGGGAGCCGCGGGCTTCTGCAGGTGAAATGTTGTCGTGTGGCATAATTAGCAGTTGATTTTTGATGTAATTAGCTGCTATTTCAAGTCTAATGGGCTGGGGCATGCATGTGGGATAGGGACAGGTGGGACTTTTTATTTATTTATTATTTTTTTTTGTGCAGAATGAACAGAATGGCATAACAAGCTCCTTTCCTTCCTGCAAAGTTTATTCAGGGCTGCAAAAACGCTTGCCTAATTAATAAGCAAGTCCACGATAATCTGTCTCACCACGGGAAGGTTTTGCACGAAATCATTAGGGAAGACTTCGCCTCTTCAACTGCACCCGTCATCCCTGCACGGTGACGGAGGGACGAAGAATGGCTTTGTGTTCTCATCATTTGGAGTTGTCTTTAATTAATGCTCCTCCTGGGTTTATTAACGATCTCCATCGAAACCCGTGGGGCTGATGTACCAGAAATGTGACCCACTGGAGGGGAAGGAGTTTGAATCGTCCGAGCTGAGCTCGTGAAGGAGTTCAAGGAGCCAGGTGAAATTCTGCGGTTGCGATTGATCCGTGAACAGATGCATTTATTGCATTAAATTAATCAGTTTTAATTGTTTTCCCTTTCAAACCATAAGAATCCATTGCTCGTGAGCTGGTTGCTTGCTTTGGTTCTCCAGCTGAGCTTTCGTTCTGCAGTTGAGGAGCCCCAACGGCGTGGTGGAGGCTCAGGAGCAAAGTACGGAGGGAAAGGCGAGGCTGCGGAGGGTAAACACGCTGCAGGGAACATTGTAAGAAGGGAGATTTAAAATACCACAGGCTGAAAGCAGCTAAATCTGCATGAGGGCATGGCAAGGAAAGGCATGAAAAATGAATGAACAGTAAGTAAGGCAAGATACGATGAGAATAAAAAGGCATGCGAGAGGAGGAAGGTTCAAGAAGAGACACAACGCGTTTCCTGATTTGTATGCAATGCTAATGGTAATTTCCCTTGTCTTACCCGTGTCCAATTCCAGAAATACCCCAGAAAGGGGCTCAAAGAGAAATCTTTGGTTTCCTTAATTTTTTCTTCCCAACGCACTGTCTCCTTCCAATTTGTATGCACAAGATCTTCCCATGAATCTCATTTTTTTGTTTCAAGTAGAAATATACACATGCGGGCTTACTGGTATTATTTTCAGAGGAAAGAAAAAAGGATTGTACAAAATCAAACTTTCCTAATTTCTTTCTCTATTCAGGAAACGAGATCCCCTTTCCCTTAACAAGGTGTTACTTCCCAATTTCGGGGTCAAACAGAATGGGATCAGGTAGAAGAGGGAGCTTGGATAATTTCAGCCTCTTCCGAACCACAGCAAAGCTTGTACTTGAGTGAGTGATACCAGCAATATATCCTAGCTAAGGCAGACTTTTTTTTTTTTTTTTTTTTTTTAAGCTCTATTACTTAGATCTGATTTCAGTTTATCTTTTGGCAGAAGCGTTCAGTTGTCAGGATCCCCATTTTTGTAATTTATAACGTTTCAGACAATTGCATGCGTACGCTGTCGCGTAGGGGCTTTTATTCAGCAGACGCCGCAGAAGTTTTGAGTCTTTCCAGACGTTCAAAACCCTGCAGAAATTCTCCGGTAAGGGTTCAGCTGATGAATCCTGAAGGTGAGACTTGGCTGTGTGGGCTCCCTGTGTACTCCCTATATACTTCAGGCTGCCTGCAGATGGATGTATGGGGTTGGATTTGTCTGAGCTCTTGGGAAAACTCCAGCAGAGCGCTCGGCCGCGTCCGTGGCTTCATTCAAACAATCTGTTCAGATGTGGAAATGAATTTGCGGCGTTGGCCTTGTCCCTGGGCGAAGCAGCCCCCTCCCACATAATGGTAAGAAAGCAGATTCGGGGGCAGAGTCAATTAGGGACGGACACGCTGGCCCCGGGGGAGCAAGGGGCCGCCGAGCTGCCGGGGAAGCGGGAGGGCAGATGTCCTTTGATTAATGGGGCACCCTGTGAATTTTGGGCATCTGGCAGACAGGCAGCTCCTGGTTGCTGCTCCCTGGTGCCAGAGGCCCCCCGGTCGATGCCATAATTGCTCAGCCCCCGGGGCATCACCCATTTGGTCAAGGAGGGGCAGCATTAGGGCACGGGGAGCAGCGGTGGGCGCCCCTGCAAGTCCCTCGGGGTCCAGATGTGCAGAACCTTATTTGTACTTTCTTAAAACCCACCACGGGAAGGGAAAAACACAGAGGCAGCTCGCTAGGCCATAAATCAGCATTTTACCTAATGCTCGAAACATTAGTGGGTATTTCCCAATGTGAGCAGTGGGATATTAACTCCGCAGCACTGTGTATATGGAAGGACATAAGCCATTATCTTTTGTTAGCTGCCTCTTAACCACCCATGTTTTAGTGTTCCTACAGCTAAATTCACCAGTAAATAGCAAAGCAGTTTTTTGTTAAACTTTTTGGGGTGTAAAAGGAATGGATTTAGGTCTCTGCTCATTCAAGTGACGTATATATCTTTATAGATAGGGCACATAAAGAAAAGCATTTGATATCCTAGGAAACGATCCCGTTTTCCCTAATTTCCTAACCACCAGGATTTACATCCCTGCTGCTCGGAGAGGCCCCGAGCTGTGGCTGGGGGGCAAAAAGCACGGGGAGGAGGCCGGTGGTCGGTGGGGATGCTCGGGGGGTCTCCGGGCTCAGGACCCCGCATCTGCCGGCAGCCGGGCGCGCACAAAGGAAGAGCCTTGTCATGGGAGGAGGGAGGTGGGGAAGCGGTCCTGGGGGATCTGTCCGAGACAATGGCTCCCCGAAGAAGCCACAGGGCGCTTTTGGGGACAAAAAGAAGCATCTGTTAGAGTTTAGTTGTTGGAGTGGCTCCGTTCGGGCTGCTGGGCTCATCCTTTTTAATCGCCCCTTGAGTTATTTAGCAGGATCGTAACGCTTTCGGAAAGGGAAAGGCAAGTAGAGTTGTTCTCTTTATTTATGTCCTCATTTACCCTAAAACGGGCCAACAGGCTCTGGGGGTCCTTTTTCTCAGCCCTAAGTACCGACCGGGTGGTTTAGCAGTTGTTACGAGTCGAGGGAGGATTAGGAAGTCAAGCACACACTTCCCGACCAGTCCTTTGGACTACACAAAGTGCTCTTCCCTCCACGGGACTGCTCCACTCTTCAAACCGAGCATGGAAATCCTTCAGCTAATTGGAGCTGGACGCCGGCATGAATGGCTTCAAGCCGCTTAGGCTCTCATTAACATGCAAATTGAGGTTTCTTCTCTCCCCACCAGGCTTGTTCCAACAAACGGGAGCTGAACTAAGCAGGGCTAATCTCGCGGCCCGGATCAGCAGCCGCAGAGCTCAGCTAGCTGGAGGAGGACCGGAGAACAGGTGCCAGTCCTAAAGGATAAAAAATTCATCGCCTGAACTTAAAAAGGCATCCGCTGAGAGTGAAACCGAAAGCACGCCAGCCGTGGGTGCTTCCAGAGATGTTTTCATCTCGGTTCTCTTGCAATAAGGTGGCCAAAATGGGCTCGGTGGGCACCAACAAACCCACGAAGCTGTTCTGCTCGGGCTCAGCAGATTTGGGGATTTAGTCCACGCGTGCAAAAAAAGCCTCGTGGTTTTATTTACAGGAGGCAGCACAGTTATTGCCACTGCTAAAAAAAGCCTGGCTGGTTCCCTCTGAAAACACAGAGTGTCTTTTAGCCTTTGCAAACGAGTGGGAGGCAGGGAGATAAACCAGGTTTGGAGAAATTAAATTTCTGATAAATGTTTGATAAAGGATGCTGGGGAGCTTTGTGCATCTTGGGGGTAACACTTGGCCTTTTCTTAGTGCAAGGGCTCTCCAGTAGCTCAAACTCCTGTTATACTTGGAGTAACTCGTAGCTCGTTCAAGCTGCTCTAGCAGCTCCTGAAAGCAAAGACCAAGACAGTAGTGGTGGGGACACTCATGGCCTTGATTTAGGGTTGTCCCTGCAGCCCTTTTATTTTTGCTTGGGCCTTTGGATGTGAATCTTTCTCCCTTAGGTCTTTGTAAACCTGGCGTAAGGGACGTGTCCTTGGCACTGGAGGGAAAGCTTCTCCTTATTGAAACCTTCAGCTGTCTCAAACCAGCTTATATTCATCTCTGACCTCTTCCTCGACTTCGGGAAGCGATAGAAGAGTTTTATCCGAGGAAGCCACGCGGTTACGACCTTTGCGATGATGCTAAGATCATTTCGGGCTAATCTGATTCAATCTTTGGCAGGGCTGACAGCTTAGTGGGGGGAAATAAAAGCGATTCATTTCACGTTACACCACTTTAAATGAAAAAGAAACAAGCCCAATTTGAATCGGGAGTTCACGGTCAAGGTTGTAGCCGTCACCGAGAGCTGGTGCGGGTTTTCATTCCCTTTGGTTTTGTTGTTGAAAAGAAATCCATCCTATGGAATATCATTTTTGCTTTCTGCTAATTGCATGCAGAATGAAAACAGTCATTAGCAGTCAGCCTCGGTGTATTAATAGGAAAACCGCTGGAGGTTTTAATTAGAGCGGAAAACAAAAGGCGTAGTAGTAAATAGTGGTTGGCGCTGATCAACAGTTATTATAACTCCTTCCTTTAATGAACGCTGCCCGTTTTCCATCTCAGGATCATTAATGCAAAGTTCACTTTTAAAGCAGGTTTTCATCCCCGCCACGTTATCTTGTAGAAACAACGCAAATATCGCAGGAACCTCAGCCTCCAGAGATGCTCTCCTGGTCTCCTGGCACAATTCCTGCTCAGCCAGGATGGGAAGGAACCGATGCCAACCTGAGGGAGGGCACAGCCTCTTTGGGAGCCTCTTTGCTTGCATACAACCTCCTGCAGGACACCAAAACTCAGAAAAACCTCCCCAAATACCTGCCCCCAAAACGGGGCTTCTTCAGCTCCAGAGGGGCAAGGTGAATTTTCTTGTAGCATCGGCACCTGAGCTAAAGGATCATTTGGTAACTTTGGCACTTAAGATTTATAGTTTGGTTCAGTTTTTTACTCACTTTCTTAGTCTGAGGTCACCTTAATTCTGTCTGAGGCTACCTTAATTCTAAGAAGCTCCTTGGAAGTGGCGCGGCAGTGGAAAACATGTTAAACATAAAGGTTAAACGAATTAAATGTGTAATGAAATACGTAATTTGGGGTGAAACAGGGCATCTAACCTCAACACGAAGTAAACATCTGAGGGACAGCGGCGGGAGGAGCTCATTCATCCAAGAGCTTCCAAGCTTTCCGTTCCTATATGACCACAACAGCATTTTTCTTGTAATTTTACCAACTTTCCCAGTTTCTCTGGGTTACATACCTCTCCTGACCTTTGTCTTCTCTGTTTGCCCTCTCATTAAAGGAAAACAGAGCAATCAAAATCCTTCGGAGATTCTGCCTGCCAAAAATGTGAGTCGTCACCTGCCACGGGTCTTCTTGTTCCAGTGCCGCAGAGGAAATGTGAGGGATTTAAAATGATGCTCAACAGGCTTAAACGCTAGCTGTTGGCATCTCCAAATTCCTCGCAACATCTAGGAAGAGAATAGACCTTCAAATAATCATAAAGAGCAATTGGACTTTGGGGTTTTCCAGTTTATCCTTTCTATTTTCTTTTATTTTATATTCTATTTCACCCTATTCATCTTCTCATTTTCAGCTTCTGTCCAGAAGCTCTGACAAGTACAAAAATTGGTGGTTTTTTTCTTTCTTATTTCTAGACTTACTAGAAATGAGGAAATCTCTTGGTAGCCTTGTTGATAAGACTTTTGGCTAAGCTGCGTCGATTTATGCCGCACGATATCCACAGATGCTCCATATTGAAGAGATTTCTGTCTAGGAGCTTGGGACCCGGCGCCGTTGATGCTGAATATAAAAAAGCCCCAATGTTTGTGGTATCTCAGCTGTGTTGATAGCCAGGGATGATTTCCGGAGTCTTTCCTTCCCACGTTGTCCATGCGCATTGGCTTGGACTTGAATCTTCTCCAGCAGGAGTTTCATTCGAGATTGACCCCTTCTAGTGAGCCGTGCTGATATTAATGCATTCACACTACCATATGAAAAGCATTTTTTAATAGAAAAATTATATGTATTTGAGATATTGTGTCTCTCATATGCATAAGAGACACTCGTCCCGTGCCCAGTGATGCTACACCCAGCTCTCGTAGCCTGACAGATCAGGGTTTTCTGTATCTGCAGTGGGATCAAGGCTTAGCTGGGGGCTCTGGACCCTGAAGGGTAGCTGATGGACCACTGGCCAGATGAGAAATGTTTGGTAATCGAGGGCATCATCGGGATTATGTTTGTGCTGGAGGTGAGATTGTGAAGTCACCCAGGAGTTAATTATCTTTATCGCCTGGCAAAGGACCAGAAAAAGAGAGACTTCATACAAAATCTGTTTCCACGTTAGATATTCAGTCTGTTTAAATACATCAAGCCACTGGAGAAGGCTGTATCGACTCTGTCTTGATGGTGCCATGCACCACTTGCTGAGCTCTTGAGAAACCAGAGTTGGTTTTTCATCTCCAGTTGCTGGCCGCTCAGCTGGAGGTCATGCTGTCTTCTCTTCTGTCCACCTATTTTGACCCCCAGGAGATACAGATGCGGTAGAAATACACCCGTTCCTAAAGCTTTTCCGGATCCGTAGCTGATTTTCAGAAGAACAGGCAATTTTGCAAGGCTGCATTGCCAAATAGATGCCAGATACATACTTATTCTGCCCATGCATTTGTTGTGCTTGCGTATGCTGCTCGTATATTTAAGAGCAGCCAGGAGTTAGGTGTCCCATTTAGCTGGGAAATCAGAAGTACAGATACCCTGTGCATGTCAATGTGAATTTATGCATTGCAGCACTGGCGGGGCCGCTTTAAAATGGGTTGAATGCATTCATGATTTCCTCGGATCTCCAACATTTCAAAGGGACCTCCAATTGAGCGGTGACGCGGACTGTAAAAATCCTAATTGCATTCCCCGTTCATCTGTTGATGAACCCGCGTGAGTGTTCAGATTCATGATTTTGTGCACCTAGAAAAAAAAAAAAAATTAAAGGGAAGTTTTCAGGATCAGATTCACACCGGTTGCAAGTGGTGTGTTGGGATAACCGTGGCTTCCCTATCTGCTGGGAGATGCTGCAAAGTCAGGAGCTCAGATCAAGAGGCTCACCCAACCCGTTGCCCATCGACAGAGCCGGGACGTGGATTTACTGCTCCGCCAGAAATCTCTTCCAACTCAAATCATCAGCGAGAGCCCGGCCAGATTATTTATTGATGCCCTGTTTCCCCGTTCTGCAACAGAGCTATTAAGTTTTACATCGTTCACTCTTTTATTTTGTTCCTTTTTATTAATGAGGCTCTCGGCGCTGTTGCTGTAACATCACCTGTGTCGGTCCATTATATTTTCCGTAGCTGTTGGTAGCCAGAAATAACATCGCTCTGCCTCTTAGGATATGTAAGATTGATGAGGGAAGGGGGTATTGCTTTTTCTTTGCGATTTGCATGCCGAGTTACGAGGGTCATCGCTTCTTCTGTGGAAGAATTTCCTTTCAGCAGCAATATTTACTGCGATTCATTTAGGAAACCAATAGCTCTAATTTTTTTTTTTTTTTTTTTTTTTTTTTTCGAGTGAGGTGTGGGGCTCCGACCGCACGGCTCTAATTAAATTCGATGGGCAACTTTCGATAATTAAAACCAGTTTCTCATCGCGGCCGCACCTCCACTGCGGCGGGAGCGAAAATCCTAATTAAGAAGAATTGGGATGCCCTGAACTCTTGCACACCATTAGGCCACCTTTAAAGGTCTTGACTGCTGCTGTAGGATTTCTGCTCAAAGGTTCATAAGACAACGGAGGGAAGTGGACAAATACAGTTGATCTGGAGAGGTGTGCTGTAGAAAAACCATTTTATTCCTGCTCGGAAGGTGCGTGCCTCGTAATTCATGCAAGAGGTGACATTTACACCATCAGTGGGAATGGCTTGTTTTACACTTGTACCAGAAGAAGCTGAGCAGAACGTTTTTAAAACCTCGTTAACCTCTCGGGTAAGAGCATACTTCTCTTTTTGAATAACCCTAAAAATGCTGCCCTTGATCCCGTGGAAATCCCAGGGGAAAAGAGAAGGACGGTCTGCTTTCCAAGGAGGTGATGGTGGTGGGATGGGATGGGGAGGCGCGCGGAGCCAAGGCAGCAGGACCAGGAGCTCACACTTTGGCCCGACAAGCATACACCACAACCAGAGCATCGCTGGATCTCCTACATCCAGCCACATGGCTGTAATAATATTAAAAATATATCCTGTACCGCTGACACCCCTCATCCCTGCATCCTTAGCAGCCTGGAAGCAGCTCGTATTTTCCAGCAATCCTCTCCAACAAATCGAAAACCTCTGCGATCATCTTCCCTCGGTGACCTTCTCCGAGGCCATTTCTGCCCCTTTTATGACTCCCTTTCATCGTAAATCCGAGCTGTTAATGCTGCTTTCTCCATGCCCCTTCATTCCGAACACGGCAAATATTTTGACAAGGTATTCTTCTTTCGGAAAAGTTTCTGTAAATACAATTAGACCAGATATAACTCAGAGTGATGGGGGTCCTTCCAAGATCTCCTCGACTTCCCGTGGGTGCTGTTTAGCCCCTTAATTGCTTACTAATGCAAAAATATCATTGTTAGTACAGTATAAATCATGGCAATTTTGCCCCGCAAGAGGCTGAGAGCGGCTCGAGATGCTGTAATTAAGATATACTAATAGACCGAGCAATTTATATAACAGCAGCTTTTAACAAGGTTGAAAAATGGCATGGCTGACGTTCCACCAGAGGCAGAAAAGACAAAGAGGAGTAGGTCGTGTTCACCAAAATTGGGGGTTTTCTGAGTTTTGGTGCTCGTGGAGAGCATCATATGGGAAGTGCTATAGGTTCGTGCGCGGATTTTCCTGAAAATAGCCAAGTGCGTTGAAGGCTTTGAGCTAGGACCTCCTGAGCTGTGTCGGAATTATTCTTGATATCTCTTGATAGGATTAGGAAGTGTAAGCCTTGCGGATTTACGATCATTTGTGCCCCTATCAGGAAGGTTTGGCTGCGAGAAGTGGGTCTTTTGCCTCAGGAGTGGCGCAGGAGGTTGAGACACGTGGACATCTGTTCCCAAATTCACCTGCCGTGAGTTCAACCACGTTTCTCAGCCCTGCAGGAAGCACATTTCTGTTGAAACGAGCAGGGAAACCAGCATGTATGGAAATCGTGCCTCTTGCCTGAGGCTGGAAGCCCCTTGACCTGTTGGTGGCTGCGCCCATCATTCAGGGCTTGGGGCTGTGCTGGGGCAGGGAGAGCTCCTGAGCCTGCTGAGGGGACTGGAAACCTCCTGGAAGCACCAGACCTCCTCAACCCATGTGATGTGCCCTAATCACATCGATTTATGACGGATTTCCCACCGCAAAGCTGGTTTTCGTGGCGCGTTGTCTGATCCTTTAATCGCTGGGAAAATACAGCAGCGGTGCTAAACCACCAGTTGGGTTAGGAAGCAGTAAATACGGGGCCGGGAGAGCGATTTGGGAGGGTTATATCCTTCTTTAGATGCCTCCCTGGGTGGTGCTCTTAGGCTGAGCACCACTAAGTGCAATTTTACAGCCTAAAAGCAGTGGGAGGGAAGTGACTGCCACGAACGGTGAATCTCTCGCTCAGGCCATCAGCGGCGTAGAAGCTCATTAAGAAAGGCTCTGCGGTTTCAACGCGAGGCTTGCGAGCTCAACACGATTCATTTTTTTGTTAAAAAATGGCCGGGTTTTCTCTTTGGTTTTGGGGGGAGATGAAATTCAGCCAGCAGTGGCACCTCCTTTGCTCGCCTGGGAGAATTCGTCTTATTTTATAGCCAAAACCACGTTTGAAATTAAACTCGATTAACATTTATGGTTTGTAAAGTATCCGGTAGCCTTCAGCTTTCCCCGTTAATTACTCCAGGTACAATTTCTTACCCTTTTAAGGGATTTGAGTGCAGGGAGGAGGAGGGGAGAGAGTCACCGAGGGATACGAGGGCTGTGAAACGGAGCAGGCAGGTGTCCTGCTGGGCCAGAAGAAACTCGGTACGAGGCAGCCAGGAGAGAAGCAGGCCAAGAAGGGAATCAGCTGGTCTTGCCTGGAGCCCTGTGCTGATTTTTCGACACAACACTGAATAATTCAAGTGCCAGCATCCCTGGGCGAATGAGCGCGTCCCCGTATTTCAAGGCTGCGCGGCAGAAATACCGCCGGGGGCTTCGAGTCTCAGAGCTGCGTAGGTAGGAGATGCTCTCCTTTCCCTGCTGCGTGGCAATCCGATTTCAGAACATCTCCCGACGAGCTGATGGGAAACCTAAACCCAAATTTGCTTTCGGCTGCGTCTGCCTGGACTGTGCCTGCCCTCAGCGGGGAGCCTCCGCGGGGCAGCGCTGCTGAAAAGCGACCAAGTTACGGGGCACAGTGCTCCTGCAAGGGAAGGCTCCTTTTATTTAGGGATTTTTTTGAAATGTTGCTCTAAAAAATACAGACAGCATAGGCCAAAGGGTGAGATGCATGCTGGTGGGGGGTTGCAACCGCCTGCTCTTCCTGGGGTGTGTTGGGGACCAGAGGATGCTCGTGGTGATGCTCATGGGGACCTGCCAGAGCCTCAGGGCAGTGCTCAGCCTCCCCTCCAGCCTCTCCCTGTTTTCTTTTCTTATTTTTTTTTTTTTTCAGTGGTGTTTGCACTTCATTTCACCC
The DNA here is from genome assembly GCF_964211825.1 of Aythya ferina. Taxonomy (NCBI): domain Eukaryota; kingdom Metazoa; phylum Chordata; class Aves; order Anseriformes; family Anatidae; genus Aythya; species Aythya ferina. The sequence goes on along the minus strand of NC_140313.1, from coordinate 1,775,168 downwards.
ACCCTGCAGATCCGATTCACTGACGTCTGTTAAGGAGGCAGCGGAGAGGGAGAAAGCCGTGCATGGGAAATTTCCCCGCCCGGCGCCTGCATTTCAATGAGCCCGGGCGGCCGTCCCCTCGCCATTTATTGCGTGCCCTTTGGGGCTCTGACAGGCAACACCCCGGCTGTTTCTCATCCCTTTAAATTCCAATATTTACTCGCAGTCGGTTCGCTAGGAAGACTTCCCTTAAGGTCGCGCGTGTCAGCTCGGTGATGAAAACCTTCTCCCCTCCAAAGCCCGGCTGTGATTGTTCGGATGCTTTTGATGCATCAAAGAGGGAGCTGGAGGATGGCAGCTGATGCTGGGAGCTGGCCTGGACGTAATTACGGTCTCTGCTGCCTCTGAAGACGATAATAAAGGGGCCTCAAAGTTCAGTAGGAATAAAGGCTGGCCTCGGGAATGGTAACAGGAGTTGGGCTGTTTGTGAAATCCCGGCCAAAGCTGACCATTTGGGGCAGCTTTAAGATAAATGCATGAATTACACTTCAGGAGGATGCAATTCAAGGGGCAAAAGGAATTCATGCCTTCCTCCTGGCCGGCCCTGAGCTGCTGGGGTGAGGATGCTCGGGGCTGGGGGGGTGATGTGTGCGTCCAGGCTTTGGGGTGAAAAGATCCCAAACCATCCTCGTGCCTGGGGGGCTTTTTGCCCTGTGGAAAGGTGGTGGTGGTGAACCCTCTGCCCGTCTCCCTGGGACTCAGGACAGCACAACTTTTTATTTCTCCATCCTACGTGCGCCCCTGGTGCCTGGGGAACACACCCGTGAGCAACGCTCCTCGCCTGTGCAAAATGCTTGAATTTTGTAATTCATTTAAGCTTTTGAAGGCTCCGGACGGAGGATCCCCGCCCAGGTAGTAAGGGATTAGCAAATGAGGATGTGATTCGTTATGTAGGAATTCGCTTCCCCTCTTTAATTCATTGGGTTTATCATTTTGTGCAGGATGCACCGGCCCTTAAGGCTTAACGTAAAGGAAAAGAAAAATAAGAAAAATAAGAAAAATAAGAAAAATAAGAAAAATAAGAAAAAGAAAAAAAGAAAAAGAAAATAGCTGATCGCACCCCAATTAATGTCACCCTGTGTGCTCATTGGGTTTCTAGCTGATCTTAGGGAACTTCGTCCTCGGGGAAAACAGAACTTTCTGGTGGCAGGGTAACATTAAGAGAGCAAGTCCCATTCTGCTCCCTGGCCATCCCTGGACCTTCTCGCCCTCCCCACCGCTTCCCAATGAAATATTCAGCGACAATCGGCGGCGGCCAAACGCGTAGGTAATGCGACGTGACAGCTGTTGCACGGGAACCGTGGATATTTGGGATAATTGCATTCAAAGCCCGGTCCCATCACGCTCCCCATCGATCGGGGCAGGTAACAGATGCTGAGCGGGGTGGCGCCGGCAGCTGGATTGCAGCTCGCCCAGCTGGGAGGGTTAAAGATGAGGGGCCTCTGCGGGGCCATGCCCGGTGTTTAAGCCTGTTGTGAACAGATATATCCATGCAGCATGTATCTGAAGCATTTTTTTTTAGCTGGAAACTCTGTCTTATGGTTAAAATCCCTGGACTTTGCATTTACTCAGTTGTCTCTAACTCCACGACCTCAAGCTTCTCCATCAGCACCCTGTAAGGTGCTGTGGCCAAGAGATTCGGGAATTTTAGCAAGATTTTAGCCATTTGCCCATGACAGAGCTTCTAACAAGCTTAGGACTCCCACCCCTCTGCCTGTCCATCTCTAAGCGCTGCCTGCTTGTCATAGCACATAACACGGCAGCGAAATTAAAGCCGTCCACAGCCCAGGTACGCCGAGAAACAACCGCCTTGTTTAATAATGTTTTCGATCGCAGCTCAGCTGTCTTCCTGTTAATACGAACCGGCCGGGTTTAACTAATTACTCGCATCAAATGTGTCAAAACCTGGTAAGCGAGAAGCTGGGAGACGAGCTGTTGTCTTCCCCGTCGCTTCTGCATCTCCAAAACGGAGCGAGGCACGTGTGCGTGCTCACTGTTTGCAAATACCAAGCTGGTGGAGCAGTGGGAGCACTGAGCACGTGGCTGACCAGCAGGTACAAGGCACAGCAAGCCCGCAGAGGGGATCCCACAGTTATTTCCCCCCTGGTTTACTTCTCAGTCCCGCATTTCTAATGGGGTGAAGGTGTCCTTAGCAAGCATTCGTCTGCGTGTTTGGTAGACGTGTTTGCAGTAAAAGCAAACATCGCGAGCAAGCTAAGGACACCTGGTAGAGTTTTAGGTCGGTTTTAGGTCTGATCACTAGCAAAATACTCATCTCCAGCTCCTCTGGGGTGCTTGGGCAGCCTTGGCAATGGATTATATATGGCCAGGAGCCCCATGGTTGTGTCCCCATGTCCCCGCTGTCCCTGTGGTGGTGGCTGTGCCTGGTCAATGGGAAGGAGCCACTTCGTTGCTCTCTTCCTCAACTTCCCTATGTGCCCAGGAGGATTAATAATAAGGGCTGGCTCGAGGTTCAGTCCGTTAACGTTGATAAAACACTTGGGGTCCCACCGCGGAGCGCACAACGAGGCACGGGGCATCTTTATTTTAAGCCACTGGTAGTGTGCAGGGTGTTGGTGGCAAGAGCGGAGACTCTTTGTCTCTAAAAGCCTCCAGATGAGAAGGAAAATGAGGGGAAAGGCGCTTTAATGGAGTCACTTTTCAGATATTAATCATAGCCTGAGCATTTACGGAGTGCTGCTGTCATATTTGCTTTCTGTCCGCAGTCCGTCTTTTGCTCAAGCCGCTGATTAATTACCCGTCTGGACATCCGTACTGATTAATCAATGACCTAAATGATGACCCAGAAATACTAACTAGCATGCCCCTGTGCTTATATGCATGAGAAAACCCTCGCCTGAGCATGTTTTCTGGGCAAAGCTGGAAAGTTTTCCTTTGTCTTTAGGATACGGTGGAGCTCCCTCCCAGCCGAGCGAGGCTGGAGTTTTAAAACCCAAACTATCAGGACTGGAAAACCGTAACCCTTGGGGATCAAAAGTCAAGATCTGCATGGGATATTTTGTTTTCTGCAGCAAAATAGTTCCTAGTGTATTTTCTGTTTCGTATATGACACCTTGCCTCTGTGCAGCCTGTTGCCCTCCCGTTATCGGATGTTAATCTTTGGTGCCAGCGTTGCAGAAGGAAAAAAAAAAAAAAAGAAATCTGTATGCAGAGCTGCAGGGACGTGTGACAAGGAAAAATAACTCTTTGCTATGCTTTCATAATCTCCTCTTTTCATAATCTTCTCCATAAGGGAAGGAGATGGCGTTGGGCTCCTGCATCGCTCCGGTCTCCCTCCTGGCCCTCCTTCAGGCTCCGTGCAGGTTTCTAAAGTGGAGCCCTGGTGGGATCCCTCTGCTGTAATTCTCTCTCATCGCGCGGCGCCTAAATAATGTAGAAGGGAGGAATGGAGATAATAGGGCTGCTGACATCTGGCTAATTGCCATGCCGGCTGGGGGCTGCCTGGCAGCCAAGGGAGGCGTGATTTGGGGATGAAGAACTTCTAGTGAACCGTGATGGACAGAAGCCATCAGAGAGAGACAGGCAGAGAAAGAAAAATGCGTGCCTTTTTCCCTCTAAATGGGTCTCGGTGGTAATGCCGTCACCTCTGGTATCATGCAGCTTCAACCTGTCGATGGGAACAGCTTCGAGACACGGGCTTGCAATTGTTGCAGATGAATTTCAGCATCAAGTCGAGATGCGCCGTGTGTTTTCTGCTCGTTTTCCTATCAAAGAGCGCAAGTAAGAGTGGAAAAATCCAAGGAAGCCCCACCTCGGTTTTTTAACCACTCCAAGAAGTTGTTTTTATCCCCTAACGTGCCTAAAAGAAATAAAACTGCATTGTTCTCTTGGATTTGAAGCTCTCGCAGGTAGACACAATGTCTCTGTAGGCACCTGGCCTCTGGAGCACTACTATGCCATTAGTGTGAATAATCATTCATTTCTAACTGCCTGCATTGGCAGCAGGACGTGTCATAAAAAAAATACCAGTTCCGTTGCCAACTTTCAGCAAAGAAATTGTAAAGGGACTTCCAAAACCACCCGCGTCTCTGAACGCAGCTACTTTGGGGGCTCGGTTTTGCGAGGAGTCGGCTGAACGTGGCAAAAGAGAAATGCTGGCCTATAGCTGCGTATTGTAAACTATGGGCATAGTGAAAAGTAGCTCTTCTGGTAGAAAAACGTGTGTTTCCAAAGATGATTAGTACATGGCAAAGATGGAAAACACCTGTAAAAATCAGGAGCGTTTTGCATCGCAGTAGGGATTTACGCACGTGGCGCCAATGTGAACGCCCGCTTGCTTACACACCCCGACTGCTGTGGACTGATTCAATCTTTGGTTTTGAGGACGATTCAAGTTTTAATGCGTGGTGTCCACAGGTATAAAATGTGCGGAGGGTAAATCTGGGCGATTACCATCACATCGCGAGCGCCACCGGCTACGTGTTTATTGCGCAACTTCAGCTGGAAGGGTTCTTTCATGAATTTTCATCAATTTTTCAACAAAGCCCTGTTGCAAACGGTGAATTATGCATTAACATATGCTCCCGGTAATTTCCACAACACTGGCGGCTTTCTGGCACGGCATCAGTAACTAACATTTATATTTCTAGAGTTTATTTATTGATAATATCAAGGAAGTAGGGAGTACGGTGAACGGGAACGCGGCTTTTATTTGATGGCTGTTGTGTTTTTAGCCCAAATCATGAGTAATGAGTAGGGTCGTGGGTGCAGCAGCCTTCTGCCCCAGCTTTAGCAGATGTCAGATGCCTGATTTATAAGCCAGGTATCCGTGGAGGGGTTGACCCTGGAATTTGTCACTGCTGGGAGCTTTCTTTTGTCGTGCGTCTATCACGATGGAAGTGGGCTTGGTGCTTGGTGGCAGCTCTTTTGCCTGACTTCTGTAGGGTTTTCCTGCCCCTCGTTATGGGGCTAATTGCAGTTCTCTGCAATTTGAGCAAGAATATGCAGAATTGTTTGTTTTGAAGACTGCGAATTTGGTACATTGAAAGCAAACCATGGTGGCGTTGGTCTTTCTGGGAAATAGGCTCTCGTTTGCTCTCATGAAAAATAGAAAGGCGTCTTCGGAAACAACAGGTTACTGAAAAATGTAACAAAGCATTTGTGGTCTAACGGGAGAAGAGCTGGAAAGCTTGCAGAATAGTGGACTCATTTTTAAAGCCTGTTTTTTGCATTTTTTTCTCATGACAAAGTTCTTGAGGAAATGCCGTGTTAATCAAATAATTGGCTAGGACCGTAGTGAAATGTTTTTAGGTGATAAGGTAGCGGGACGTAAATATGGTAAGAAATCCGTGCATAGGACAGGCTACTCTGAAATGAACACCAGCATCAGGTACACGTTATTGCGATTCATTACTTAGCTGCTTTAATTTGAAGATGAGTAGCCTTGTGAACCTTTGGATCAATGGATGGATTGCTTTGTTCATAGAGCTCAGTTCCCAAGCAGGAGTTTAATTTTTTAAACTCAAAGGTCTATTAAAAAAGTCAATCACATTAACATACGTACATTTCTTTGGCTTTCTAATCTGTCTCCACTTAGGCTTTCATGTTCTAAACCTCTTAGGATGTTCCTATAAAATACCCATAGGTAGGAACAAGTTGAGAGGCTAGAGGTTACCAAAAAAAAAAAGGTAAAACATAAGCGGGTGTTTAAGATGGGAAATCCTTACTAGGATTTGCCAAGGACCTGGTCAGGCATCTCTTTGATTTGCCTCTTCTTTCAGTGATATTGTAGAGCTTGATTTTTCGTAGTTTCTTTGGAAATATTAATTATTGACGTTAAATTGGGCCCTGGTGCTTTTGGGGGAGCAGCAGTGTCCTTTAGAGACCTTTGCTGCCGTACAACTACCTAGTATCAGATCTAAGTTTAGGGATTTTATTTGTTTGCTTCCAAGTCTTTAGAAGCTACAATTTCTCCTCAATGCCTTGACTGGATTCTCATATATCTTCTGGCCCCGAATGTCTTGAAAATTAAATACGTGTTGGTTGCAGGAGGGGTGTTAGGGTTATTTGTCCCTACTCTTGCACAGCACCTCTCCCCTGCCCCTGCCTTCGCCAGCCTGCCCTTATTAATCTTTTCCACCACGTGATTAGGTTTTCTATAAATACTCTATAAATAAACATACTTAGTGATGCCACTAATGATGAATTGGTTCATAATGGTTTACTGGCCATGATTTATGGATGACAAGTTTAAGCAATTATTAAGCTTAATTATGCTTAATCGATGGGGTATTATTCCATTGTTTGTTGCAGCGTTTGGTAGCGATGGGAATGAAAATAGATGTGGTAGGAAAAACTGGAGTTCAGGAGTGGTTAAATGGGTATATTAATTCTTACATGTGTAACTAATTAAACGCACGACTGTGCTGAACACACGGCCGAAGGCGGCACCCAGCCCGCACCACCGATACCGCACGCCTGGTAGGCAGCAGAGGAAGATGCAGGACAAATATTTTGATTTGGGGAAAGAAATGAAAATGTTTACAGTACGTGTGGCATACATATGTGTGCACGTGGATCTCTGGGTATGTATAAAAAAGTGACCAGCCCTTCCTGATGCCACCTTCCCTTAGCCAAAAATGAAATCGTACAACCAACCCGCATGACTGCTCTCTACCTAGGCATGATAAAGTCATCTCCTTGGTGGTCTGAAGGCCACCCCTTACACAACTGGAGCTCATCTTGGTTGTCTCCACCTTTTTGAGCATCAAAGGCTTTGACGAAGCCCATGTTCAACATGAGACCAACCTTACCAGAAGGTGCATGGCGACGCATTGCCAACAGATTTTTCCTTTTCTTCGTTAGTTTAAAGGTTTGCATCGAGACCAGCGTGAGTCTGGATCCTGTATTATTTGTGGTGAGGGTTATTATTTCTTGGGGTTGTTATGCACATAGTTTGAAGTGACTGTAAAATACTTTGAGCTTTCTTTGTCGTCTCCTCAGCAGCTGTCAGCTCTTATGGATCCCCAGGACTGCACTTGTCATCATCGGGTAGGGGGTACAGGCAAATAGGTGTTTGTTTAGACGCAGGTGACTTTGAAAAGTTGGAATTAAGTCAAAGAACTAGGCTAATTCAGACAGAATGGAAGAAAATAATCTGTTTGCTACACAAATAGAAGGGAAAACTGCTTCTAGAGGAGAAGAAAAGAGAAAGCGCTGCTGAAAATGTCCCTTTAAACTAGCATGGGAAAAAGTGGTCAGGACTTTAAGGAAGCTTCTTCAGAAATCTTCAAGAAAAAGTGCTTGGAGGGTAGGTGTTGGGTTACGAGAGGGGAAGCATCAGATCATTTTGCCCTGCTCTTGCTGTTTCCACTAAGGATGTTGTGCGTTGGGTGCTCGGCTGGGGATTTTGGTGGCAGCAACAATTGCTAGGGGAAGGAGCCTGCTGGATAGATTGTTTGTGCAGAACAGAAGGTAAAGAAAGAAGACATTTGACATTTCGGGGAGAAAGGACTTTATCTTTCTCCCCGTTAAGCCATATTAATTAGTGGTTATTTCCACGCTTTATCACGGCATGAGCAATACCGGCTCCAGAGCTCGGCCCCACACGTGTGGGGCTGCCCAGGGGCACAGTGGGGCTGGGTGGCTCTTGGTGGTCTTTGGTAGGGTTTCCCAAAGAGCCATGTGCCTCGCAAAGCCCTGTGCAGGGGGAAACCCTATTAGGATATCCTCTGCCGTTTAAAATTAAGGAGGCTTCTCCTTGAGCAATCCTACCTCACCACGATGGTCTTTGTCTTCTGGAAAACGCAAGCGGCCCAAAACTTTTAGGGTTTGGGGTCTTGGAGCGACCCCACAGAGTCCCTTGGGCAATTAAAATGCTTATTTGGGGAGAGCTGTGCACGGAGAGGCAGCCGTTTCCCCTTTAGAGCTGGCATTTGGCACTGGATGCTTACCACTGGGATTTTGTACCCTGGACCACTGATGAAAAAACCCCAGTGCCTCTAGCTGCAGTTGGAAGGCTCCACTCTGATCTTGTCTCTTGGGTTCGCAAGTGCGTCTCTTCCCAAGACAATCCTCCTTGGATTTGAAATGCCCACATTTGATGTTTATTCAGACTTGATTATGCTGGGAGATTTCAAGGCAAGTCCGTCAAGCCTCCTAAGACCTGGGACGTGGTCACGGCAAAAAAAAAAAAAAAAGGTGGGGGAACGCCTTTTTCTCCTCTGTAATAAATAAATCGCATCCCGAGCATGCATCCTGTTGTGAAAGTTTGCAAACGAAAATGGAGGCTGCTGGAAATACAAACTCGGCATTCATTATTAATCGCCCCTATTTTTTATTTATTCATACACCGCCAAAGATAACATACAAATGAGAGCCTTCCCTTAGGAGCTCCGGGGTGCTTTGGAGATGTGCCGGCGCTGTCACACGGAATGGAGACATGAAAGAAGCCCGGGAAGATGAATTTATACAAAAAAAAAAGGTCATAAGGCAACTCCGTGTCACTTCACCTCTCCGCCGTGGGCTGCTAGCTGTGAAATGCGCTCAGCTCACCCCTCTTCCATCTGGCCGACGGGGGAATGAATTAAGAAGGGGTTTTCAAAGATGCTGGAGGAATTAATAGGAATTAATGAGAAGTCTGGAAGCTTGAAGGCTCCCATCCCTAACTTTCATGCAGTGCTTTGAATATGGGAAGTCATAAAAAAAAAAAATAAAAAATTGTTCTCCTTCACCAACTTTGTTCTTCAAGAGACATTTGTGGAGATCTTATTTCTGTTCTGCTCTTGGCTAGCCAAGATACCAAAAAATCATATATTAGCGCCCAGTCCTTCTTTCTAGGCTTTTCTCTTTCCACTGTGAAAGTGGTCTTTGTCTTCATTGCCTGGAGGGGCTTTGAGAAAGCTGGGTAGACTTAGAAAGTAAGGAAAACCAGGATGGTGGAAGGAACCAGAGCCACCTTGGGGTTTTCTCTTACCATTTAGGAGAAGGTTGTTTTATTCTTGCAAATCTTTCTTGTACTCGGCATATACAAGTCTATTTGTATTGTATGAGAATCAGGACAATACAGTAAAATCATTAGTTTTTCCTATCCTTCATGCTCAAACAGATTTGTAAATAGTGCAATTACACCTTGCAAAATAAGGTTTCCTTTTTGCTCCAAGTGCACTGAGCTCTTCATGGGGTCTGCATTGCCTACGGGCAATTGCACAGTAGGCAGAAACCTTCTCCCATGTGCAAGTCCACTGGGATTTGCACCTCCCGGGCTTCTTGGTGGGCTGTTCAAGACAGATGTGACCTGAAACACCCCGGTGTTTGGTTGAGAAGAGTTTAGAAACCCTTGTTTGGTTTTAGAAAAGGGGGGCAGCTGAGGAGGCTCAGATCATGATTGCACTGATGTGCGAAGTCATGGATTTTAAACTCTCGTCGTGCAGGTCTCCATCCTCAACTGAGAATTTAAGGAAGCAATTTCCTATTGATTTATATTTATATTTATATATATATTTTAAAAAGTGGTTCTTTGTCATTCTTTTCACAGCTGTACTTGCTCATTTGTGATTTGGCTTACTAACACGCCTGCCACAGGAGCAGGGCACAATTTCGATTAATAGAGATCCTTGGGTAAAAGGTACTGCTGTAATTAGACATTATTTGCAATTGTTTGCTCCTGCTTTTGATTTGGACTGAAAAAAAATATTATTGACAACAGAGAAAAGCTGAAGAAGTCTCCTCATTTTCAATCCTGGATGTGGCGGCGGTGGTGACCTACCCAACCTGTGAGTTTCCATGCAACCCAAGTAAGTCACCAGATTGCCCCCGGAATGCATCCAGAAGGAGAGAAAAAGTGAAAAGCTCAGCTTAGCAAAGTTTTGGTGTTCTGGGACTGCTCGGAAGAGACCTGAGCTGGCAGCTGAATATTGCATCATGATCCATTTGCTATGGCTGCTGAAGGATGATGAGTGTTACGACTTTGAAACCTCAGTATCTTCAACAGTTCTTCCACTCTCCCCCCGCAGGTCACATATTTATTCAGGTGGGAGCTCTGCTCTGTGATTTATTTTGTCATTTGATTCGATCTTGATTAAAGCTGTAATATCACTATTTAAAGGAAATCAAATCAGGATTGCAATTCTGCAATCAATCATGAGTCTCCATGGAATGTTTTGTTGGCCTCTCTCCCCTTACTTCCAGTCTTGTTGGAAAAGAGCTTTCCATTGGTGCTTTTTTTTTTTAATAATAAGCATTGATCTTGTGTCTTGGATATGGCAACACGACATTTGTTAATGCATCACCTAAATATGGTGAGGGCTTTTTTGTATTTTATTTTATTTTTTTTTGGTGTTACAAAAGAGTATTTTGACCTCGCATACCAAATTCCAGCTAAGGGCTTCCAGGTACCTTCAATGCATAAATATATTGGTATTTGGAGCAAGAAGGAAACTGACTTTTCATACTGCTTTGGGAGGTGTGAAAATCTATTTTCAGGCCTGTTTTGTGTGAGCAGCACCTTGATTTTCATGTGAAAGCCAGGCATCTAGCACAGAGGCGACACAATGGGTCACAGCAGGGACAAGATGCCCAGGAATCCTAATACTGGTCTCACTACTGTGCATTTTTTTTCCTTAAAATCACTCATCATCTTTCCAACCAGTGTATTACTGGTTGTATATCCAGGACTGCTGGGCTGTACCATGGCTTCCTTTTTATTTATTTATTTATTTTTTTTTTCATGAAAAATGCTGTATTTACAAAGCAAAGTGACCTGATAGAGTGCAGGAGTGGGAAAAACATAAGCCTCCTGTTTGCCTTAGTTTCTGCCGAGCTAAAAACATGGACTTCCCTCCAAAACCACTCAAAACCATGCTTGTAATAATGAGGTTTTCTTGCTCTGGAGGTTCAAAAGTGTTGTTCATGTTGTTCATTCTTTGGTCGCACCGTGCTACCTAAGTCAACGCACCCATCTTGGCCAACAACTTTAAGTACAGGGAAAACGTGTTTTTTACTTAATGCCAGAAAAAGAACCCATATTAATAATATATATATATATATTTAGATTTTCTGTGTGCCTATGAACAAGGGGGCAGGGCTTGGAGAAGGGTTTCCATCCCTTACCCCAACCCAAACATAACTCCCTGGACTTGAAGCAAGGCTGGGGGACTCAGAAAAGAGAACCCCAAATACATGCAGACTTTTGGGGAGCAGATACAGGAGATGTAGCATAGGAAACACTTTTTCTACGAGGCAGATGCTGCAGTCTCAAGATACTGAGGGTTTTTTTTTCCTGCTGCTCTTACTTAGAGCTCTGCGTTCGCTTCTTTTCCCCGGGGATGTACATGTCTTCTTGCTGCCTGACACCCTTAACCGTATCAGACCTTTCTCTCTGCTTCTTTGTCCTTTGCGTTTTATGCCATCCTTCTCTTTCTTCTGTCACTCGCTGTCCCATGAGACTTCAGGACCCCCTGTTAGTTTCTTTCAGCAAAGAAAGCTTTTTGACAGCTAGTCTGAGTCCTCCTCAATGGTGTGATATATAAAAAAAAAAAGCGATAATAGGTCGTTCTCTCCCATTTTCAGATCATTTTCTTTGGCATTTCCTTCCTTTTTTTTTTTCAACCCCTCATTTCAAGATGCTCGGCTCCTACTGAAGTCCCCCCACTGTGATAAGCTCTGGTTGTCACAGGGTAACACATCTCCAGGCCAGTCAGTGCCTTCAGCCCCGACACTGCCTCCCCTTCTGCTTTCTCGCCTTTATCTGAGAGGTCGGAGAGAAAAAATGCTGATTCTTCATTATTTTTTTTAAATTAGTATTTCAGAAGTATCACGGTTGAAGAAATAAGTGGCACAGAGCATCTTTTCACTCTTCATTCTTACCCTTTATAGGGATAAGTAATAGTTACAGGTGATCCCTAATGAAGCCTCTTATTTCTTCACATTTTCCTGTGCTGTTGTCTGGCATCTTTTAAATGTCACTATCCAAAAAATTAGAGTTCAAGTTCGATGTAAAGAAGCACGACGATCCCATATGCATAATCCGTGAAAATACCGTACAGAAAATCTTGCAAAATTAAGTTTGGGGCCGATATCTTTGATAAAACGCTTCCATCGCTAATGTTTTTAAAACTGATTAATTCTACTGGATTTGAGACTGAAATGAAACAAAACGTTCCTGGGGGTTTTAGTTACAGGGGGTGCTGGAGGAAAATAAATACTTAGGATTCCAGGGGATGATCTGTAGGGAAGATAAAGTGCTCAATTAAATTTAGCGAGCGAGATTATTCTTTCGCTGAGAGTTATTTCACCCCTTCAGGAAATATTTGTTCTCTGTGTTTAGCTTATCATATTGTGTAAGATGATTAGCCGAAATGGGACTTCGTCTCCTATATAGAGTGAAGAGCACGAGTCCTGAATGACAGGAATGCAAAGATAACATGACAATGGAGTCTTAAAAAGAATATAGGAATCGTTCCTGTAAAGACAGGAGAGCTCAAAATGTGATTTCCCTGCTATTGAAATGGACGGCCGCGCTACCAGGAATTGAAATTTCTGTATTATTTCACCTGTTCTTGATGACTTGAAGCAGTCAGATCCATAGGAATAGAGGGCACGGGAGGATCTGATGTATCTGCATGGCTGTGGGGTGTTTTTTCGCTATGTCTAATTTCCAATTCATTGTGGGCATTAAAAATTGGCAACCGCTGTAGCGGTGCTGGTCAGGCTTTCCTCTTCATTTGAATACTGAAATCAGAAGGTCTTACTGCCTGAATTTGTCTGTTTGCTGACAAATGTGATCTGTAAAAATTAGATAACAATAGGGATGAAGCTGTGGCATTTTCTGATAATGTATCACTTGGTTTTCGAGGCACGGCACGCTGGAATTTCATGGTGTGTAGAAAAACATCTGGACGAATACAAGACCTCTACCTTTGTCTTGTATGAACGAAGAAGAAAAAAAATCATTCATTCTGATCAGTAAAATGAAAAAGAAATAGGAAAAAAAAAAAGGATTGCTTCTTACGTCTTTTCCATGTACTTGGAGCTTTACCATACATATTTAGGTAGAATTGGCTCACGTTTAATAGGTTAAAATAATAAGTTTATGTTAGCCCGGGAGGAGATCTTCTTCAGGACTACAAAAATTTAGAAATTCATCTGATTTTACCCTCTTCATTTAAGTTGACTTTCCATTCTGTAACTGTTTGCTCTTGCTCAAAGTTGTCTGTGTTGTCAAGAGGCCAAAGGAGACGTGGGACCAAGTGATTTTGGGCAGCCCGCTGGGAGTTTGTCCACTCCTGTACCCTGGAGGCTGAGGTTGGTGCTTTCTCTGCCTCTGAAATCCTTTCCTTTGTCTGTTTTAAAGTACAAGACTTAAAACATCGAAGCCGTTCCTTCATTTTATGATTCTATTATGCAAAATGATGTGAAGCTCAGTGACTGAAAGCTCCTGTCGTGCAATCATCTTGTCATGTACGATGATTCCTGAAATGGGCAGAAGAAGGAGGTCTCGTGGAGGTGCTTACTGATGGGCTATTGGGACCGTTCTTCCAGCAGTAAGAGTTCAATGCCATGCACTGAGCAGGTCATTTTGGATCTGAGTATGAGCTGTGCAATAAATCAGATATTTTATAGTGTTGGGTAGAATTGCAGCATTATACTTCGTTTTCATCTTCTTCTTGCACTACTTTTTTCATCTTCTTCTTGCCCAACGCCTCCTTCCTGAACAGCAGTCTCTAACAGGTTTTATTAATTTGGGTTTAGAGAAATAGCAAACTAGAAAGAACGAGCAGTGTAACTCAACACAAATTGTACTGAATATTACGTGCTACCCATAGGGCTCTACCAGTTAAACCATCTTCGGTTTTGGTGGTTTTAAATAAGCTTTGCCTGGCACATCAGCTTGGACTCTGCTAATTTGATTGCTACTTACCAAGCACATTTATTTAAGCAATTCAGTTCATAAAATATTACAGGCTAACGATGAGCCTCCAGTTGTGTGCACTGACTAATCCAAGAGAACAATGACTGTGCATCCTTTACCTTAGATCCCTAGTTGTGCTTTTAGGATACTCAGATCACATTTTAAATGGTACTTACATTGAAATCCCTGCTCGTTGTGCTTGGTGACACAGAACAGTAGCTACACATACAATAGGAATGTTCCTGTACCAGAAGTGAAGAGAAGTGCAATGCCAAGCATCAAATTGATTTTAAATGGTGCCGTAGTTTGTTGCTTCGGCATGAAATTTTAATGGCAAACAAGCCGTAAACAATTCTGCCCCTTGGTATTTTGGAGGGGAATGTCTGTCCAAGCGTATTGATTCTTTGTGGTAAAAAGCATGCAAAAAAAGTAATTAATAACAACGCTCTATTAATTGCTCCATGGTTCTTGAAGTGAGCATTCAGTTTATTATGACCACCTAATTCTGGAAATGCATTAAGAATTCGCACATCTTACATTTTAACAAGTTTTTCATTTTTAAAAGCTATTTTGAAACAGAAGTTGAATGTTAGTAGCTCATTAAGCACCTTGAAAAATTCTACCAAAGAAGTAAAATCTTCCATTCCAAATATGTGTTGGAGCAACAACAGGGTTGAGGCGTAGCCCTCGTTCTCATTTTCCTGTTCCTTTGCATTTGACGTTGTAAAACACCGACTCCAACCCAGCAGAAGTTTTTCTGCAGGCATCCTTCTGCTTGTTGGTGGAAAGCAAACATCCCTCCTAAGAAGCATCAGCAATAATTGGAGGCTGAAGGAAAGGTAAGGTTGCCCATAGCAGTGCGTGACTTCAGTAGGCATTTTAGGGATCTGAACATTTTTACTCTATTTCCAGATTTGGGCCTGATCAAAGATGTATTTATCCTGTTACATATAAGAGACAAGAGTGCAAAGACATAATTATCTGTTTCCTATACCATTGAATTTAGTGATTATTATGAGTCACTGGGTAAAACTGAGGTGAATGCGGGATTAGAAGTCAAGGAAATCAGTTCTCTGTGCTTCATCGGGATGTTGACTTAAACTGTTGGCACTTCAGCTCCCCGATTAACACAGTCCTAATATTTTCCTAACTCATTTCAAACAAAACAAAATACAAAATCCTAAAAAAATTAAAACAACGACAACAACAACAACAAAAAACAAACTACAGAGTGTTTGGTAGCACTGGTATTCTGCAGAAATTGCTGTCTTGTAGAGATAATTATTTTGTAGTCGTGGTCTAAGAACGGGTTAAGATGGCATTCACCGTTTGGGATTTTTCAACGGGAATGACTGCATTTGTACTTCATGGGCTATGACATGAAAGGCTAATTATATACAGTATGCATCATCAATTAGTGAACTGTTAGGAAAGATCAGTTGAAGGAGCAGGATCTTTTCTGGGGACACAAATCAAAGGTCATGCCCACGTGGGGAGAACCCTGCATACCGTAACCTAGCATCCTGTTGCCCTAGAGTATAAATAAATAATGGATGTCACCGATCCACTTAGCAGCTGTATGTTTTTAATTCATGCATTTTCTCCTTCTCCCATGCGTAATAAGCTCCCAGGTAAACACGTTTCTTATTAAAATTCTTGGAACTGGATTTATTCTGTTCTCACTTTCTCATTGTATCATTGCCAGCCGTACTCCAGTGAGAACATCCACATGTAATATTTTCAATAAGGCAGCACATATTGAAATTTAGGAAGATTTTTTTTTTGATCCAGGGTTAACTTTGTTATGTTTATTCTGTATTCATGTTCACCATCGTGCCTTTTGCGTGTGTTCAGGGCTGTGATTCTTCTTTCCTCGTTTTTGTGAGTTGAAGTGTTTGCGGCATTTTTCATTGAATATTTTTTTTTGGGGGGGGAAAAAGTTTCATATTTCTTGCATTGTTCATATTTCTGCGCAGAAGCAGAAAGAGGAACATCACCGAGTCTGTCGTGGCTTGACCTGGGAGGTGATTTTTTTTTAGGTACAACCCCTTTCCTCCTAACTCGAAATAAGTTCTCAGAGTTGGGTTTCCCCAGCCCTAGCAAAGCACCTCAACTACAATGGTTACTTTGAGAATTCATAGAGACTTTTGCACCTTCAAAGCCTATCTTTGACAGATTATGTTTTATTTTTATTCTTTTTTTCCCCCCCGAAGCAAAATGGATTTTTTTTTTTTAAGTTGAAAACTCTTTCAGAGATAATAAAATCCTTTCTTCTCCATTTTTCTGTAGGCTTCTGGGGAGTATCAATAATGGTTATATCGGCTTGCAAAGCAACTATTGCAGCCTGTATCTGAAATTAATTACAGGCACTGAAAGGTAGCACTGATATTTTATAGGGAAAAAAATGCACCTCTAAGCCAGCAGAAGCTGTATTGAGGGCGATGTGGAAATCGAGTTCCTCAAGCAAAATCATATTGGCTGCAGCAGAATTCACAACATCTGTAAGGTTTCCAAGTCAATTTAGTTTTTTAGCAGTAATTCTTTCCAACATCTTTTTTTTTTTTTTCTTTTTTTTTTTTTTTTTTCCCTCCGCACCATTTCAACTCGTACCCAACCTCCTTCATAAATTGTGAGGCACAGCCGTAGTTTCTAAAAATCCGAAACGTGGAAGAGTTCAAGAATCCAAGGGAGTGAATTATCAAACCGGACAGCTTTAGGTTTAGCGAGAAATCTCACGGAGATAAATCTCAGGCAGCGAGTCAGTGCTTCCCTAGATTTAGGATATCTCCCCGCTATAAAACTTTCAGCACTCCAAAGCCCTGGGAGTAGGGGATGAATTCACCTCAACAACTCTGTTGCTTTATTTTTTCTGCCGTGGCTCGCTGTGTTTAAAGATACCAACTGGTAGTCAGTCATCTTGTCCTTTGCTGTCAAGAAGTCGACTCAAGTTTTTACTTCTCTGATGTAGGTTGCGATAGAGCGGACGATAAATCAGTGAAGAGCCACAATTTGCTGACAGTGTACCCTACTGTTTGAGCAGTCCTACTGGCAAATACTCCACCTTCTCAATGAGTACATCGAGATGAACCTCTCCACACTAGTAATGTGGGTTTTTTTGGTAATAATAGTTGATATTTGTGCTGATGCAAACACTGTTTTGCCCTCTTATATTATTTGTGTTGGCCACCGTCGGGCTTTGTTATCAATCACTGATTTTAAACTGAGCTTATCTGCACTGATTCTGTGAAATGAGGTGCTTTCCTCATTCATTTCTTCTTCCTATTTGTTTGAGATGTACTTTAATAGTTTTCGGGGTAGAATATTCATATTAAAAATTAGGAAGTTGCAGTTCTCCATACGGTCATTCTTTCTAAAGTAGTACAGACTGAAGTTGCTGTGTGAAATTTGCTCCAATGTTGAGATTTAGGGCTGTAGGCTTGGAAAATTCCTATTAACTTTTGCTTTATCTGGACCTCATCTTCTTTAGGAGAAAATCACAGATCTTTTTTCTCTTTTTGGGCAGTAAATAACAAAAATGAAATGCGTGGCTGGTGCATTTGGAGGTGGAATTTGGGTCTCCCCTTGTTACAGCTTGTTGGGGATGTTATTGGGGATGTAGTGTTGGGGATGTAATGTTGGGGATGCTATTTCTGCAGCTGTTTGCCTTGCATTGAAACGCAGTTATAAGAAACCAAATCTGAGGTCCAGCAGAGTCAATCTGGTCCTTTTTGGTTGCTGTAATTTCCAGAAAAAATATATCCAGTGAGCCAGATACATGTCTCCGTCTTACGAATGCTGGTAATAAAAGTGGAAGGGAAAGTAAATCATTACTTGTTTTATAGTCAGCTGTAAGTTGAAGATGGCTGTAAGAAGGCCAGAAATTTAATTGGATTAAAAAAAACAAACACAACAACTGTCTAGGTAGCTTCTTTCCTAGAGCTGGAAACACTGGACAATTAAAGAAGAAACAAATTTAGGATGGTCTTGGATTGCCGTGTCCTCCCACCCTTGCCAGTTGGCACATGGGGAGTGCTAAATGCTGCTTTCCATCTCTGTCATGTTCAGTAGCATCACCACATCTTCCCTCTGTATTCATCTCATCTCCTTCTGAACCGTTTGGCTCCGTAACATCCTAGAGTTCCAGAATTTAATTATGCATTGCACATCCAAATTACTCCGTTTATTTATGTAAATAATTCAGCATTTATTTCACTGGGACCTCTCGGTTCTTGCGCTCGTGACACGGCGAATAATCATTATTTATCTGCTCCGAATTTATTGGTTTTTAGTGGATCCTCCCACACCGTTGTCCATCTTCCAGGAATCCCAGCCTGTTGAGGCTCTCTTGGGAAAGAAAAACACACCATGCCTCATATCAGCCCTGCCATCCCATCCTAATTTTATAAAAGGTCCAAAGCTCTTGTATCAGTGGTTGGTTTCGAGCCAGTGCAAGTCATTAAAAACATTTCATTTCTTTCCTTCCCTCCCTCCTTCTGTTTAATAATGTCCGTTGAATTTAGATAAGGATTTCTAAGTGAGGTCCAAAGATGAGGCCCTTTGATTTTCCAAAGATGAGGTCCTTTGTGCAAGTGGCATCCTCTGCAGGAAAACCAAAACGAAATTTGCTGTTGAAGATTTCCTCTCGATTTTCAGTTGTGTCCTAGCAATCAAACGTTTCCAGAAGTTTTATATGTCGCGTATTGTGGGAGAAAATAAATATAAAAAAAATAATAGTGCATTTCACAACATAGTTATTACTTTAGCTTTCTTTAAAGAGTTTTGAAGCCAAACCTCACCTTTTCCACAGGTGGGCAGCTCAAAGACAGGTGTACTGCAAAAAATGTTCTTTACAGAGGCCAGGCTTGCATTCACAAAGTGAAATTTGTCCGTGTAGATAAAAGGAAGTGTATTTATTTTACTTTAGAAGGATAACATCTATGTGAAAACAAACACCACCTGAAATACATCCACTTAGGGGCTACAAAAAAAGAGCTGGTGAGTACCTACCACTGTGCACCCCGTGTTAATCTGCATGGGATACATCTCTGCATCCAAATCCAAACCAGTACCAACCCCTTAGAAAGAGCAGGTGTTGTTGACATGAATGAGTGAGCTGCACACCGCTTAAAAACTGAGACATGAAAGCATCGTGATCTCTCTTTCATGCCTGGGGAAGATGATCCATGACAAACGTAAATAGCTTGTCCAATATCGTGCGGGGAATTTGTAGCCGAACCTAAAATAGTGTCTCCGTTCTCAGAGCCAAGCCCGAGTTAAAGGATGATCCCTTTCACTCTGTTCTTATTACACAACGCTTGATACTTTTAAAACAGCAAGGGAAAAAAAAAGAGGAGAACAGCAGTCGGTGAAGCAGCACGGATAGTTCCTTGACAAGGTGACATTAAAAACTGGGTTTTACAGCTTTGTGTCTATCGCTGTGTTTTCTGATTCACTACCTAATGTGCACTGTCATTACAACGGCTTTATTTAATATTTACTGTTTGAGCTAAATCCTTAAGAAACCCTTCAGGCTGCACATACTCAGCAGTTCGTAGAGGAAGGCAGAAAAGCATCCCTAACTCATCTTCTGGAGCCCGGGCTCCAAGGGCTGTGCTCTCCCAGGTTGGTGCAGACAATCAATTACAACTTACCCAAGTCATTATTGATGCACAAACGGGGTAGTAATTATGGCTCAGAATTAATTTGGGGACAGAACAAGGAAACAAGAGGACTGAACAGGGATGGGGAGCTTTGACTCAAAAAGATGCTCGAGAAACAACCACTATGTAAGTGCCGTGTTAGAGGCGTGTTAGCCCTGCAGCTCTGTAGATTTCCCAGTTTCAGTTTCCTCTCAGGTATAGATTTCCTTTAAAGGAAATTCAGAAAGAAAGGAAATTCAGGAAATCCAGAGTTTAAAGAAAAAATGTGGCCTGAGTAGCTGCTAATCTGGGCATTTAGTTCCTGATTCTACCAGGTGTATTTTGTGAGTCCTTGGTTAAATCAGTTGCGGTGGGATTGGTCTCATCTGACTTTGGCTTTTAATTCAGTGCCTGTGCTTCTCCATCATCAGAAATGTGATGAAAGGGTGATTAATCCTACCTGGAAATACGTGGGAAACTTGCCGCATGGAGGTGCTTACCTGATAAAAGGAATGCATAAAGCTAAACCAAATGCTCGACACTCCTCTTCTGTCCTTACTGCTCAGTGATGGGGTGTCTCTGCTTGTAAGTGAGGTTCCTACAAACAAGTGTTTATAGGAACAGAAAAAGTTTGAGGCTTTTTTTTTTTTGTGTGTGTGCAACTTCAGCTTTTAAATGTACTTAGGTACAATTGTCCTTGGTTCCTTTAAGGGTCTGGAATTTCAGTTCATGCTGCAGTTCTTCCCACAAAATAAGTGTAATCATGTTTCATTTATCATTGGGTTATTCTGACATGCCGGGTATAAGTACAAATATATGAGAGTATAAATTGCAATAGAAAAGGTATCTGCACCTCAGCAATGTCTTTTGAGTTGGTCTGAGGTAGTGATGAAGTCTTTTGAGACGCTCAAAGACAGAAATTGAAATTATTCGTGCACAAATGCTGTTTTCCCCCAGATAGGTCTTTTTGACTTCCTGTCAACATGCTGGCACAGCTGCAGTCCCTGCAGATGCTGACATAATCCTTGTTTATGCTATGCCCCTTTGCTCAGTTTGGTCTTTAAAAACAGGAGGACAGAGGCAGAACAGTGACAATGATTTTCAATTAAAAACTGTATACAGTCGGTGGTACCCACTACGAATGCAGCCTAGCAATCCTGCCGAGCGATAAACCACCGGGGAATTCAGACTCGTATTAAAATTCTGCAAGGCGGCTCTGATTAAACAGCAAAATTCTCCTGCAAGATGAAGAGTGAGAATTATTGTCGTGTGAGAGATGAGAGAAGCCGGAGCACGCGAAGGTCACGGAGCTTGGCACGGGGTCACTCCAAAAATCTCGAAGGAGAACGTGGGCTTCCAAGGCCAAAACTTGGTACTGTAACCAGGAGGGATATTTCATTAGGATATGTGCTAGTGTGGGAAAGTGAGAAATGTTATTGGCTAGAGATGAAAGCAAAACACGTTCATCCTTTTCTATTTATTAGATTGTCATTACATTTTTCTCGCTCTGAATTTTTGTTACAGCCACCTAGGAGATGGCTTCATTACAGGGAGGACCGACTCTCAGTCTTTATCATAGGGTGCCTACCAGATAGTAAAACTGGGAGATAGTAGGTGAAAGAAATTAAGAAAATGTGTTTAGGACATCTGAGTTACCTTGAAGGATTCGAACAACATAACCCCATCACAGCCATATCACAGAAACCCCATTAGAAATAATCTGGCCAAGAGCAGGATAGCCATTTTAAAACATTAGCTAGTTTTATTAATTTATCACAAAATAAACCACTGCTTCTTCCCCAAATCTGAAACATTTCTAATTTAATTGAAATGCTGCTCTCTGATTTCCCTAATGCCTAGCTGTAGCCTGATGAAGGAAAGCCTTCTTGTTGCTCTATGAGATGTGCAGGGGAGAGGATGTTGGCTGGGCCCTGGTGCTGCTTGTAAAGGCACAAGATAATGTGAAACTGCTTTTATACTGTTTTTATTATATTATTATTTTATTATATTATTTTATTATACTGTTACTGTGACTTATTGTGTTAGTTGTGATGAAAGGGGATATGACTGAGGTGGTATGATATATGACAAAGGGGATGGCTTGACATATGACAAAGGGGACGTGACTGAGGTGGCTATGACAAGGGAACCTTCCTCTGGTAAAAATTGGGAGGTAAATGTGCTGGGTAAAAGTAAATGTGCTGGGTAAAAGTAAACTTACTGGGAAGTTCCCTTCATGGTCAGCTTGTAGGAAAAGATCTGTGTGGGGTAACAAGCCCAAGACAGGTCTGATACCTGCATGGGGTGTGCAAGCATTGCCTTCTGAAGGGACCCCCTGTGCTGTCAGTAGGATTGCTAATTGTCCTCATTAGGAAGGTCTTGTTAAGTTATTCTGGAGGGTTTCAATAAATGGTATTGCAGTCTAACATGCAATACTTAAAAAAAAAAATATGTAAAAGAAGATAAAGGATATAGGTAGTGGTATGTCAGTGAGCTGTGTGATACCAGCTGTGTGCTGATGGGTTTCACATTGGCCTCTGAGCCTGTGTGAATTTAAACAATATCCTCTTATTGGTATTGACTTGCTTTGGAGCTGAATTGCTTACAGGTAAACACGGTATAAAAATGTTTCTATCACCAGCGCTGTGCAGCATCCGTCCTCTGTTTTGTCTTCCTTAAACTACCACTGAGCAACAGTTTCCAGCTCATGATTTAATCTAGACTGGGGGAGAGGATAAAAATCAACATTATTCCTACTTCTGCAAGCCTTCCACTCCAGGTTTACAACCGTGGGAGCCTCTCAGGTGTTGTGTGGAGGTTTTGGGCACAAATTGCCTGCCTGATCAGTCTTGAAGCCTGGACAGATTGCAGTTGACTTCAAACAAAGGTTTTCCTCGATAAAGATGTTGGTTTTCATAGGTAGGCATCTAAACCTGAGCAGAGTACAAAATATTTTATCCGCAGGTGTGACGGATAATTGTGTAAATCCTTCTTTCTGTTTAAAACTTGGGCACCTGCCTCCTGGAAGTAATAATGAATGCTAGTGAGCAGCAAGATCTCGGTGTTTAAATATGTCAGGGGGTGTCTCTTATCAGTGATGAGTGGAAGAGCTGTTCAGCTGCTGTGCTTTCCCCAGGAGGCAAAAAAAAAGAAAAGAAAAGGGGAGTTGGGGGAAAAAAATGAATGTGGCCTGACAGAAATACCAGCTTAAAATGTTTTTCGTTAGGCTCCGACAAGAGATGGATGCGTTCGCAGCAACAGAGCTGCAGATGAAAAGTATTCCTGCTTTCATAAAATGAACATCTAGCTTTCTGGAGCTGGGGAGAACATAAATCTCTCCAGAAATGACACCGAAAACCTGCTGAGCGTTTGCAGCTGCCTGTCAGGGTGTGCTGAATGGGGTGAGACGAGGAGGGCTGCGGTATTTTGATGGTTCTCGGAGCTGCACGTGCGTAATCCTCATTTGCTGCTTGTCACTCCCCGGATCTGAAAAGTCAGGCGGGGTGGCGTGGTGTTTAGTCATGCTTCTTAAATGGGCTTTGTAGGCTACTTTGCTCCGTTCTCCTTAATGATATGCTGCGAACGTCCTCCTAAACCTTAAATACAGCTCGGAAATAAAAGGGCCGTTTTCATTTTCCTGTGTTTATAATGCCAATCAATTGGCGCCTTCAAGCAATTATTGACTAATTAAAGACTATCTCGGCGAAGGCAGAGAAAGCGTTAGGAGCTCGCACGTGGCATTAAACCATTTCATAATATTTGCAGAGGGCCAGAAATGGAGGAGCAAATAGAAATGTGCTGAACCTTTTAAGGAGGAGATTGGAGTGCCGGTGACCAGACAGAACAAATCTGTTTCCAAAGTGGGATCCCTTCGTGCTGCTTAATCCTTTTAAATGCTATATACAAATGAGCTGTCGGTGTCGAGGCTTGCCTGCGGAGCTGGGCAAGGCCATGCATCACTTGATAATGTATTTGGCTACCTGTAATATGTTTTGCTACCTGCTTGTTTAATTTCCAGATGGAATCAAAGCTCAGGCCTGGAATTGAGTCCTCCTGTGGTGGAGGGAAGTTCAGATTCAGGGCGTGCAGTATGATGCCTTTAGATAGATTGAGGGGGGGAAAAAGAGCAAGAAAAATCACCTGGCCATGTTATACGTGGCTTGAGTGTGGACACAAACACCAAACAGAAGTTCAGAGGTTTGATTTTTTTTTATATCTTTTCTAATAATCTCTTGGTTTATGCTTAAGCTCTGTTTTTTTGCTGTAATTTAGCAAAGAAGACAAAAATCGAGAGTCTAAACCTCCCTGACCTTTCAGGCAAAGGTATGTTGAGCTGCAGGAGCTGATTTATCATTTCTTTTTCAAACCCATATAAACTCTGTTTCAGAGTGTAATAGCAAATCCAGGGCTTTTCCTCTGAGATTATAGAGTTGGTGAAGGGGGAAAGAAAAGAAACAACAGAACAAGTCCCTCCTGCAGGGCTGTGCATTGCCCTAGCACAGCTCAGGCCCCTGTTTGTGCATCCAGATCCCAAACCGAAGTGTCTGTGGTCCTACAAAGTGTGTAATTCATGGGAGAGTCCCTGCCTGGAAGAGCTTGCTGTCTAAATGTGTGTTGGAGAAGAGGACAGGATGAGTAAATGATTTTTTTCCCCTGTTTTAATTATGGTAGGTGGGGGATAGGGGATAAGTGAGTTGTTCAGTGTCACAGCGGAAAAGCTCGTATTTGAACTCGCAGCCCTGTAGCCAGGGGGCACGGCTTCCTTGTGCACCACCATTTATTATTTTTAAATGGGTATTTATTGACCGATTCAGAGTTACTTAAGACTCTCACTGGAGTACGTGGAAAGACATTCAATTCCCTGTCCGGAGACTAAGCCACCAAGACTGTCTCTCTAATAAATTACACATTCATTTTTTTCCTTAATCCTTGTTCCAATTAATTGATCTCAGTGCCCTGATTAAAACAGCTCAGCTCACTTATCCCGGTCTCTGTCCCTTGTGTCTGCCTCCGGGCAGGTGCAACCTGGATCCTTGCTTTGCTGTGAGCAGCATGAAGTTTTTCTGTCTGTGTTTCCCCCCCCCCCCCTACCAGCTTGGTGTGATTTGGAGAGTGCTGGCAGCTTCTGTCTTTACCCTCAGTACAATTTTCCTCGCTTCCCCAGCTCTGTTTTAATCCAGAGTATACCCAACGAAGCTCTTTCCAGTTGCAAATGCTCATCCAGAAGTATTTTTACATTAGAAATGCTCGCAGTGAAGGCTTCTGATCTAACTTTTCTACCACTGTTAGGAGGAGATGAATAAGTTGCTGCGCTCCTCAGATGCTCTGCCAGGCTCGTAAGACCAAACAAGCCTCCAGTTCGAGTCTTTTTGGTAAGAGGATGCAAATAGTAGCTTAGAAATCTAAGGTTTTGTGCCCAGGAGAATGTCTTTACAGAGCAACAGGGCTTATTATGAAAGGGTCTGTGTGCAGCTGCATGACTTGCTTGTTTTTTCCAGGATCCTAGATAAATTCAAATAATCACCGGCATAAATCTCCCTCACGAGGCTGCAAGAACAACTGTACCAATGAGAAAACATGGAGCCAACAAGTGTAAAAATATATTTAATGCTGTTGGTGCTGCTCACTTGTTTCCTTAATATAATGCACAGCTGATTCCAGTCATTAATAGACTTCTCAGTGAATGAAACAAAAGTGCTAAGAAGTATAAATTACCCTTTATAATCAGGAGTCAGTCATTCCCCGACTTGGTTCACCAATTATTTACTCATTCCTTTAATAGGAAGAATGTGCACTTAAAAGGAAAGCAGCTTTATATGCTGGCAGAACTTGTTTTTTCTCAAGTCAGGTCTCCTATAAATAGGGGGAGCAATTTTTCTTAGAGCTCTGCAGGTTTTTATTTCAAAAAGCTTTGGAAAACAAGTGGTTATGTGTAATATCAGGGTCTGGAAAATGGATTTTTAAATGTCTTAAAAAGAGAATCTCGCACTTTTCGGGACCCTTCAAGTAAATTAATAAGTTAATAACTTTGCAGGTGGGCTAGGGGGAAGAATGAAGGAGAGAAGGTGAAGCATCACAAAGGGTTTTATTGCAGGTAGGCTCCTGGCAGCACCCAGGTGTGGCCTCTTTCCAGGTTAGAGACCATGAAATACCAATATTGGTCATCAAACTTTAGGTTTTCCATAACATCTGGGGGAAAAAAAGAATTCCTCTTGTGCAGCCTGAGCATCTGCCAGGCTGCTTGTCCTGGGAGAGGGCTGCGGAGGCAGGATCTGCTCCACGCTTGCCAGCGTGCTTCAGGTAATCACAGCCCGATCTGTTTTTATTTGTAGACCTCCACTGCCTTAAGAATTGATATGCAACGGAGCCATCCCTGTTGCTATCAGCTGAGGATCTGCCCATTGACTGCGGTTCAGGTCCTAAATTAAAGCTGATGAAAATCTCCACCGAGACTGCGGAGTCCAATTTTACCTCATTTGGCATTGCAGTAAGAAGAAGAGGAGAGAGTTGGCTGTTAGTTCACAACCACTTTACTGGCAAACAGTCCTTTAATTCTGATATACTCATTCGTTAAAGTCCTGCCTGGGTTTTTAAGCTCTGAAGCATAAATGCAAGGCAGAGTTGTGGAGGTTGGGTGTTGGAGAGAGCCCTTTGGAGACCAGAAGTCAAGCATTTGATGTTAAAATGAGACTATTGGTGAAGGTATATTATATATTCAGGTATATTTGTGAAGTTAATAATATAAAATAATACAAAATATTAATGCATTTAAATTTTTAGCTGTCTGAGACCTACTTAAGGAAGACTTTATAGGAATGGCATTGCTGACAATTCTGCTTTGGAGTGGAGCTGGAGAGTTCGGTGTTCAGCTATTCCCTCCTTGCTGAAGAATAATTCTTGAGGTGGGTGGCATATGGTGAGGGAAGCCCCTGCAGGAGGGCTTTTTTGGGAAGCTGTCCCAGTCCTTTCAGTGTTGCTTGCCTCAGTTTTGCCTTCGAGCCTCAGACTCTCCTGTGCGCTTTGCTGGCCCACAGTGATCCCGATCGGCATGGTCAGGGCTTGTCTGGGGCCGGGTGCCAGGAAATCGGGGCTAAATGCAATTTCATCCACTAGCACCAATTTGCCGCGGATGCCTGTGAAACATCCTCAGAAATTTGGGAGCAAATGAGGTTTCGTCTCGCCGTTAACGAGGCTGTGCTGCCAAGCCCGTCACTGGTGGAGCTGACCCCTCTGCTCTG
This sequence comes from Aythya ferina, assembly GCF_964211825.1. Lineage (NCBI taxonomy): Eukaryota > Metazoa > Chordata > Aves > Anseriformes > Anatidae > Aythya > Aythya ferina. The sequence continues at coordinate 1,748,382 of NC_140313.1, read as the reverse complement.
GCAGTCCTGTTAGGCTGCCTGCTCCAGCTGGTGCTATTGGCCCTTAATCAGAAGTGTTTATACTCCCTCATTCGCACTTGATTTCTGCTTTTCCCTGCTCGCCTTTGTATTCAGAGTTGGTTCATTATGAAAGATATTGTTCCGAGGCTGCCTTGACATTTTGCTGTCAGCTGGCAGCGATCGGTCAATATTACCGCTGTCACTTCTCACAACGCGGAAAATATGCGATCACACCAATTAGGATGTTTACTCAATCTTGTTCTCCGCGCTCCTCCTCACTGGCAAACACAACTCAGGGTTTTAAAATGGGGAGAAGTGTGTTTAAAAAACCCTACGGGCTGGGGTGCCTGGAAGAACTGGCACGGCCGCAGCGTTTCCAGCTTCTGTGGGGTGAGAATCGGGATCAAATTCTGCTCTCGTGGCTTTGTAGATGAGTGATAAATCCTCTGGGTTGCATTTTGCACTCACTCCTGCTAAACGTTCTCTCTTTTCTTGGGGTAAGGGTAGATAGTTGCCTCGTTGACTTGAAATCAAAACAAATTGCGATGGCGTGACGGGGAATGGAATTTAATTTGGTGGCCGTAACAAGCAAGGATCCTGTTCCCTCTCCCTGCTAAAATATCTCCTACCTTATTCAATTAAACACAAAGATTTTATATCAGCACGGAGGCACCACAGACAGCATGGGACAACAACGTGGGACAATTTAGATGGAGCTAAAATCCCTTCCTGGGAAGGGTACTGAGTTTCTTGAGCTTGCATCCCCAGAAGCATGGGGTTTGTTTGTGTGTGGCTGTAGGGAATTTGACCCAGGGTTTGGGTTAGATCACAATAAAACAGACGTATAGAGGTGAAACACCTTTTCCTTGTCAAAGGATGCGTGTGAAAATGGGATTGTTTGCATCAAATGTACGTGCAGGTCCTGGGGAGAAGGAAGCTGGCTGCTGGCTGGCTCCGCGAGCAACGTAGCGTGCACTTAATTTCCTGTTCCCAAAAGAAAACAACTTAAACCCAGAAGAGCAGAACTCAGAACCAAAGGAAACATTTCCCATTTCAAGAGGAAGGAATTCCTCTTCCAGGTAAGAGTTGGGCCGAGGAAACACCATCCTCAAAGTGGCAGAACACACCTCATGCAGAACAGTAACGCTTCCCTCTTCCTTATTCCCTCCAAGTTTACCAACCTGCTTGGTATTTTATATACAACTCTTCCTTTACCCATCAGTTTATGAGCATCTGAGGAAGGAGAAGCTCGTTTTCAGCAGAATTTTTAATTTGGTCCCCGCTTGCAGCTAAGCTGAACCGAAGCTTAAGCTGTCAGCGTTGACGAGGCAGATAGCACTGCTCAGGTTTTTTGTTGGCGTGATCAGATGGAGCTTGTTAGGCGCAGGGAAGCACGGTGCCACTCAAAATAATGAGTTTGTTTAGTGAAAACGTGCTGCTCGCCGTGTAGGCTTTGTAGCGCGATAGCTCAAATTGTCATCGGCGCGGGCTGCCTTAAAATAACTAATGTTGTACAAGCTAATGACAAGTTTCTTCTAATAACTTCCAGCGCCTGCGTGAGATATTTCTCAACCAGAAGGAGATTGTAACCATAACTTACGGTCCGTCCAACTTTTTCCTGCTTTCTACATGCTCAACTCTCTACTTGAAATAGCAGTGAGCAGCGAAGACAACGAAAGGACATAGTAAATATAAGATGAGAGTAATCGTGAGCCCAACTCAATAGGAAATGGATGAAATGCCATAAAACAGGGTCAAAACTGCGGAGCCACCGGCCCAAAGGGATATGTATTTTTAACCAACTGCTTCCTGGCTGTGCTTTGTCAGAATCTCGTTTGCTCCCTGCCTCCAGATCTTCCCTTGACTTGATTTGGGATGTCATACAGCGAGCGTTACGTGATTAAAGACTTAATTGATTAGGGATAATGGGAGTAGTTAAATTTTAATCCAGACTGCTGCGGTACCCTTCAGAAATGGGATCGATGCTGTTGCCTAGGTCTCCTCTGTGGGATGAGGGAGGTTGCCAGCTGAGGTCAGGGCTCCAGCAGTTCCTTGGAGCAGTTTATTGTAGTAATCGTGCTGACTTTTACTCAAAATACCCCGATGTATATCTGGAAACGTGCCTTATATGGGATATAGAGTTGTAATTATGCTTCAGGTATAGTAATTACCCTCCAAACTGCGTTTTCCTATTGATTAGGAGGGGGCTACATGCAATTTGATCAGCATCATATGGTGCCCGGGTGGTCTTTAAAGCCCCAAGGGACTTAAATCTGATGAACATAGCTGCCCGAAGACCTGAAGCCCAGCACCACACCATGTCTGGAAGCATTTAACCGAGGCAGAGTGTCCAAGGAAGGTCATCCTCATTTTATTTTTAATGTCACGCTGAAACACCGAATGCACTTCAAAATTGTCTCCTTGTAACTATGGCACTTGAAAAGTTGGGTCAGTTTGGGGAAAATGCTCCTCAAATGTGGCCCTACAGCTCACTAAGTACTATCTAGATGTTGGTAATGAGCAGGTATTTTTATTATTAATCTTCATGTAAAGCTTTAATTACTTTGCCTGGACTTCCATTATCACTTTAATTTTAGAGCTGACAAAACAGGCTCCTGCAGAGGCTTGAAGCAAATTGCCTGGCAGCGCAGTGCAAATAAATAAAGGCTGTTTGTTGAGACCAGGAACTTCAGTGCCCAGTCCTAAAAACTGCTCTTCCAGGGCTTTTTCATCTTCGGAGCCGATTTTCTAAATGATCTTCTTTGATGCGTTTGCTTACTGTTTGGCAACAAGTAGTGATTTGCATAGAAGTCAACATTTAATAACAGCGTATGAATTTCAGTGAAATTCATGGCTGTGCTTAGGATTTTGCTGTTCTAGGCAAAGGCATAAAACATCGAAACGACACCGCTCGACGTTCAGAAGCAGCACTCTTGGTTATTAAACATCGGTGGGCACGAGGGAAAAAACAACCGAATGGGTTGCTTGAATCCCTCAGGATTTGGTCAAGTTTCAGGATGCAGAAGCTGGGTGGCAACTGCATTTCAGGGAATTCCGCAAATTGAAGTACTTGATAAAAGATTGGAAGATCTTAAAGGGAAATGTGAACAGGTAGGGCTGAGTTTGAAGCTCGTTTTATGGGGAAGAGATGGATTTGGACTTCGTACCTTTATATTTTTCCATGTTTTTACCCCATGAATATTAAGAATGTTTTATGATGTGGAAATACTCTTGCCTTTACTCTTTTTTTTTTTTTTTTTTTTTTTTTTAATAAATTCTGCCTTTTATGCTGAAGTTTCTCCATGGGCAGAGCTGTGGGTTGCTGAAGTGGCTCACTTTTAGGCTGCCCTCAATGCCAGGCACCCCGTGCTCCTCATCCTGCGTGGTCCTGCTGTGCTGGTGCCAGGCTCTGAGCAGCTCCACTTCGTTAAAGAGCCGAGGAGGCCGAGTATCCATAGGGAGCGGCTCGCTATCTCGAAGAATAGTCCCTTAAGAGCTAAATCCTCCTATCCAAACAGCGGGGTGGATCTCCGATAAGCAGCTCAAATGAAGGATTATCTTGGCCGTGGCGCGGGCGAGTTGATCTGCGGGATGCCTGTGTGCTTCAAATGAGGATTAAAGCTGCCTGTGCACCAGCGTGGTGTTGCTGAGGATTTTCACCTGTTGCCTTCGTGGGCCAAACCCAGAGAAGCTGGGCTCATTCGGTAGGGTTTCGTGTAGCCCTGGTCTTCATAGGAGATCGTAGAAGGTTTAATGTTGTTGACCTCACGGCCCTAGAGCTTCTCTGCCGTGTAGCTGATCTGGAGCGAGTCTCAAATCCTGACCCGAGGTGTAGGTCAGAATTAAACCTTGCTGTCACGTTTATTTCTGCAGCCTTTCTTTTCATTTAGGGATGCTTGCTATCAGCAACTGCCTATCTCCAGCCAGAGCTCCGTGTCCACGATGATGCTCTTAGCATGGCTTTTGAACTCTTTTTTTTCCCCTTGCAAATGGGTTTGGAGTGCAGCAGGCTTTCTGCAGCCCACTGAGGAGGTGGTGGCAGTGCTTTTTTTATCCATAAATGCTATTTAATGTTTTCTCCAGCGCATATCACTTGCTTACTTTCAGCTCAGGACTAGAGGCTGAAGGACAAAGATGAAGTTACCCAGCAAAGAGCAGAATCTGATGCAAGTCAAGCTGACTTAGAGAGATAAAAACCCGAATTACTTACTCTCATCTTGCTCCTTTACATCTCTTTATAACTTCGAGTCACAAAAAGATGGCTAAACTTAGTTTAATATAGTTGGGTTCGATATAATAATGCCTCAGAGCTGTTTTACAAAGCCACAAGCATGCTTTATGGTACTATTACCAAGCAATATTGAGAGCATTCCCCCGGTTTATGCCGGGAATAAATTCTGCCCTCCAAAATGTTCAGCAGCAGGGCAGGCCGGTCGCGATAAATGGAAGAGAGGCAACTGCGGAGATCTCGAATGGCCCTGCCCAGAGTGAATCTCAGCAGATGAGAGGCTGTGGCTGCTGCTAGTTAATTGCTTTTGCATTCTTTCCGAATACTTTAGACCAAAATAAGAACTAGGTCGGAGCAGCTCCGTGATGATCTGCGAGACTCTGTTTCCACTGGGCTGTGGGGAATATTTACTGCACAAATATATTGATGGATGTCAGGTAAAATGAGTAGCGAGGGGAAGAAGAGCTTCAAAACCAACTGCTCTTCAGGGTTATTTAATGAGAGCTGGCTTTGTAACTCTGGATTTTTGCCTTCGGTCCCTTCCAGACCCTAATGGAAAAAAGGTTAAAGTTTATGGGAAGGAGCGATGCTCGTGGGGAGGTGCTTGACTTTTGGGACCGCAGAAATCCAGGTCTTCTTGGGTTGTTATCACAGCGTGGTAGGTCTAAAAGTGAAATACAGATGGCAGAACCACTGCAGTGTCTGCAGGTGTTGGGTGAGGCAAGGGATGGGATGTGCTACTTAGCATGGGAGTAGGAAAACCCATTTATTTTGGCAGGATATTGGGTTTTCCTGAGCAGGGAGGAGGTTTGAGGAATGATATATGACATCCCAAGGTGACAGGATTGAGGAATAACTCAAAAAACTGTAGGTTTGAAGTTGGTGTGATAGCTGTTGGGTAATTAAGTGCAGAAAACAACGCAGCTCGTGACCTTAGGGTGGTCAGCATCCTAAATAGAGGACTTGGAGGGCCTTGTGGGATGGGGATCCCAAAGGAGATGGTCCCAGCAGGCTGGCAGTCTCAGCTCCAGACCCCATAAAATCTTCCTTAAAGCTTAGTTAGCAGCGTGGCTATTGAAAGGACAGAAATAAAGGAAACCCCACTTTCTGTTTTTTACCACACACTGTTCCTGCCTAATTGCTCTCGACTTTAACAGTAGATAACGCGCTGTTTGTCCATTTAAGGCCTTTTGTTTTAGTTTTTTTTTTTTTCTTAATAAAACCATCCAACTCGGCGAGCCGCAGCCAGGCGTGTTTGTTTGGGCTTTAATCTCATTACACAGCTCCTCTGTGCATAAAGCCTGTAAGCGAACGGGTTGTAACAGGATTACATACATTGGCTTATTTTATGCAATTTCCTAACAAGGTTATTCAAGGATACTGTATTTACAGGTTTTTTTTTTTTTTTTTTTTTTTTTTTCCTGGCCATGCTTTCTCCTTTTCCTCTTAGGCAACGTTTCATTTTCATTTTTCTTCGCCTTTTTCTTGTCCAAAAAAAATCGCTTTCTCAAGTTCAGCAGCTCAATAATCATATTCCCATGGGAAAACCTTTTTTTTTTATAAGGTTTATGAAGTCAGGGAGGACCTGAACTAACCAGGAAGGTGGAAGCAAACACCAGGTATGGTAGGGCTCCTTCAATATCCACCAAACCAGTAACACCGACCTCTGCGCTTGATCTCGCTGCTTTTGCTCAAACTGGCAGCAAACGTGTTGCATCCTCTTCTAGTCCCCAAACATTTTGGGAGAGGGGATGTCCCTAAGCCTAAATCCACGTAGTAAATCATAAGTATTTAACTCCCAGTAAAGCATTTTTAAGTGGTGCAAACTCCGTTCAATGAGCGCATCCTCATCAATCCCAGCAAGAGCCAAATGACTTGGTGGAGACTCACAGCCTCTAATTAAAACCGGGAAGATTCCTCTCGACCTAAATATCATTTGATGCTTCTATTTCCCTTTTTTATGTGTTTTCCCAGATGAAAAATGCTCGGGGATGGGGTGGTAGGAAACAGCTCCCTTCGCTCCTGAGTCTCTCTTAAAAGGCAGACTCAAGGTCTTCGGCGCGATGGCTTCAGATGAAAAACACTTTTCTAACAAAGGAAGTGTGAAAGTGAAAATCTCGAAGGGTAGCGAAGCCTCAGGTCTTGAAAAGAGATGAGAAACATTAGTATGGTGCTGTTGGAAAGCCTGGAGATGCCAGTGGTCTTTACCCTGGGATCTTAAAGGACGAGGGCTCGGAGGGCAGGACTGCTTTTTGCTCAGCCTCTTTGTTCCGGAGCTCCCGAAACGCTGCCGGCGTGCGACGAGCTTGACCCCTTTGCTTTTGTGATGGGATTAATAACCATGGAGATCTGAAATAATCTCTTAGCGGCTGCTTGTGTGCTGCTGGGCTAATGATGGGCTTGGTTCCTGCCCCAGATGCCACGTGGGGGCACAGGATATCTCCATTTGCTCGTCCTTTGCTCCTCTCCCAAAGCTGGCTTCTGCTGGAGGATGTTAACACTGCCAGGTGACTCCTGCAGCAGGAGGGTGTCTTGTGGGCTTCCTAAGCCACCTGTCCTCCTTCAAACCCTTTTGCTTTTCAGCAAAAGGATTTGCTTTTTGCCTACTATTATTTATATCTGCAGATTTGATCTCTGAAAACTTGTGGCTGCATGAAGAAATGGAATACGTACTGGATGTCTCCTTCATGTCTTTGTTTTTTCCAATTTGATGTACCTTCAGCCAAAGGAGGTGTCAGTTTTTAATATCAGCTTTGTTATAAAAAGCTCCTGAAGTTTATTTTGGGAGAGCTAGGAGGTAAAACCTTGAATTTTAAGCCTGAAGAAATCTAAATAGATAGAAAATACCTCTTGAAACAACAATATTTAACCTGCTTTGGATAAAATCTCTAGGTATTTAAACATCTTTGCTACTTATTCTTTGGAGCGTGATCTCCAGTGTCATTGGATATCTTTCACCATTGTAAAATAAACTCTTAGTTTCCATTTTATTAACTTTGAATGCCTTTGTGCTGAAAGACCAGGGCTCCCAAAACAGGAGTAGGAAAATTCTTACTTTTATTTCCATTTTTTTTTTGCTTGTTTTACTGAATCTCTAGAAACACAAGTATAAGCCAGGAATGCATCTGCTGTGTTAATAGCTTAAACATCTTTTTTTCAGGGTGGTTAATTTATTGAATGTTAATTCAATCCTTTTTTCCCTTTCTCATTTGTATTTGGTGTCCGGGAGGCTCCATTCGTAACTTCAGTTGTGTTGCAGGAGGGACAGTGCAAAAATGCCCGGAAAGCGAGAACACTTGAATCAAAAACCAAAGCAATCAAGGCAAATAAGTTGATGAAACAAAACGTAAGTGTTCCCATAACAATGGCATCTTTCAATTTTTAGTTCTTTGGACTCCTCCCTTACTGCTTGTGGGGTCATTGGCAGGTGTCGTAGTGAGCGAGGGCTGTTTTCTGTGGATAACTTTGAAGTCCTTGAGGTCGAAGGACTCTGAACGAAGCAGTAACCTGTGAACATCCCCTGAGTGAGTCTGGCTGCTGGCTCAGGTGCTCCTGCCCTTCAGCATGCCTCGTGGGAGGAAAATCTGCAAGCCCTTTTCCCCTGGAGCAGGGCCCCTGCGCTTCTTTGTCCTGAGGATGCTCACAGCGCCGCGCCTCCGATTCCAAAGATCCTCCGTACCCTTTGAGGAGTGGTTCATATTTCCAGTAAAGCTTCGTGATTGATTATGCTAATCTCTAGATCCCTGCTTAACCACGCCGCTCTCTGTTGCCCTTTTCATTTCCCAAGCATAACAACAACGGATTTCAGCTGAACTCCTGCGAAATGTCACCTAAAACGCAGAATTTTCCATCTGTCCTTTTTTTCGCCCATATATAACACTTACTGGTTTTGGAGTCCGAGCTCAGCCTTATGAAATAGCTCCTCGCTGAAACCTTATCTGACCTTAATCCCTGGTGAAGTTCTGGGCTGCCACAGTTGGGTTTGGGAGGGGAATTTGCGTTTGCAGCAGGTCTAGGTGCTGAGAAATGGCTGTGCTCTCTGTATGGCAGACTAGATCAAAAAGATGGAAAACAGTTTTTTCCTGGTACAATTAATGTCTCGAAGGAAATGCTGATTCTGCAAATTCGTGGTTTTGAGACTCCTTTATGGAAGGGCTTAGCTTTCCGTTCATCTTTTCGTTGTCTCTGATTCAGAAAGGAAGGGTTCTTAGAACAGGTAAGGAATTAAATGGTGAACTCGGTCTATTTGAGCTTGTGACAGATTATTTTAGCAAACTGTCTGCCTTTAAAAGCAGGATGACATTTAGGATGACGTTGCGTCTCTGCATTTTGTTTCTGTTCAGCCTGAAAGCTGTGTGAGGCAGAAAGGTGTTTTAATTTTAATTAAAAATCTGATGCTTAATGTGGTGCTCTCCTGCCTTGACCAGGGCTCGCTCCATCATCTGCGAAGGTCTCTATAGGATCACAACAGTAAAACAACCAGAATAGGTTGACCAAACCAGCAGTTTTCAAGTATTGTATGGGAGCTATTGCCACGTGAGTCTGTTTTTTTTTTTTTTTTATTTTTTTTTTAATTAAAGTTTTTCCCCTCATACTCTTCAAAGGCATCTGTATGATCCAGTAACCCACAGGAATACAAGGGCATGAATAGCCTGGGCTGTGCAGTGTTCACAGAGAGGACTGTTGCTGGCTATAGGTTTAATTTGATGGCTCTTCTTCAAATTAAATACTTTTTCAGCTGTTCCCTTTGGCAGGATTTGTCACAAGCCTCCTGAATTACGTGTGTAGCTCCTGCAGTGCTTCATGGTATCGGCCCAAGAAATAGCTTCATGGCATCTTTGACGTGTTTCCAAACGCATTGTGTTAAATAATTTAGTGACAAAACTCTCAGAGTATATATGGGGGGAGAAATGTGAGTCTGAAGCATGTGTTTCATAATTAAAACCTCCAAGATTTATGGCCAGGTGGCAGGAATCTGGCTCAAGGAGATGAAAAACTAAGGACGGGTAATTGCTGTTAAACCAAAATCGTCCTTTTTTTTTTTCTCCCTGATCTCCAAATGCTCCCTTCACACTTAATATAACAATAGGTACTCACGTTTGCCTCCAGTGACACCACTGTAATTTAGAGGAACTCCTTTATTTTAACTCCTTTATTTACACTGTCGTCTTGTGCTTGGGAGCCGGTGATGGGAATCTCCTCCCCCTTTAAAAGGGCATTTGTGCGTTGCCTAATGCGGACTCGGAGTGGTCCTAACCTGTAATTTGCACAAAAAAAGGATGGATGGCTTGATGTTACGTGGGAGGCTGGAGTATTTGAGCGTGTTTATTGCTGAAGGGCTGCTTGGAAAGCGCTTCCCAGCCTTGTGCCGTGGCTGCTGGCTGCCCTTAGTGGAAGATGCGTGCTCTGAAATCCTCTCTGACCCCAAACGTGGTCAAAGCCACAACCAGAGGGGCTTTGTTGGCTCTGTAGGTTGCTCGTGTGACACTTCCAGCCCTTGTAAACTGGGTGGAGGGGAAGACGAGGTGCCTGGGTACCATCACTCCCACCTGCTTTGGATGAAAATGCTTTGTGAACCCATCCTTTAATGTTATCTGGGAGGGCTGAAGGAGGGATATTTGTAGTAGGATGCGCTGATCCTAAATGGGAGCCAAGTTTAAATGACCCAGTGCAGTGAATGAGATGCACAAGGTGCAAGGTTATTACAGCCCCCTGATCAATCCCTCACTTCCAAGGGACTCGAGGGATAGGTTTTCCCCCTTGGGTGGATTAGACTTCAGAGAAATGCAGATTTTAAAGCTGATTTTCGAGTCTTGCTGTAGGTTAAAACTTAGAGCAAAATAAATAGTTGGTGCTCTTACACCAGCTGCCAGCAAAATACATTGCAAAAATGCTGAATTGACTTTTTACTAATCACCCACCTCTAATTATATAGCATGCGTATGGATGTTTTATTTTATTCCTTTCACCGAGCATTTTAATCGAGTAATTCTGCTCCTTTGAAGTTGGAAGGATAATAAAGCAGTCCTGCTTGAGCCACCCTCTGGGCCCATAGGTTTGTCTGGAGCTCTTCAAAGTCTTCAAAGGGTGCCTTCGATAGCTTCGATAGGTAAGAGAATAGAGAATGGATCCCTACAAATCTCTTAAATCGGGGTTTTCTTCTACAAATCTCTTAAATCGTGGTTTTTTCCTACAAATCTCTTAAATTGGGGTTTTCTGCTAGCTGAGAAACACCCAGAAGGGATCTGTTGGTCTGAGCAATATGGGACTGTTTTAATTTTATATAAATTTTTATGTATTACTATACATAATTACATATAATATATGATTATATGTAATATATAACATATATTATGTGTAATATATATGTTATATGCAATATTCATACATTATTTTATACAATACTTATTATATATGATATTTAAGTATTATTATTCTAGGTAATATTTATAAAAAGCTCTGATGTTTTGGAGGTGACTCCATCTCAGCCTGGTTGCCTCTCCTGATTCGGGTCTTGCAATGCTTCCTGATGCTCCAGAAAGGTTAGGGAGCCTTTTGTGTTTTGACACGGATCCCGGGCTGCGTGTGGCATTATGCAAATTGCCCGGCAACTAAATTGTCACTCGAAATGCCAAATCCTTCGCTGAGTGCAGTTTGGCACATGCCAGCGGCAACCTGTTTCCGAGGGATCCCCTGCTGTGATCTCCGAAGCGGTAAGAGCAGGGAGGGGGGGGAAAAACCCAAATTGTGTGTTCTTAGGTTGAATAAATGTCAATTCCCAGGGTTTCTGTTAAACATCCGAAGGCACTCGAGTGGTTAAATGGCTGCGTCCATTGGTAAGGCTGGAATTTTAATATTAGCCAAGGGAGAGATTTCAAAACCCCTCCTGGGGCAGAGCACTTAAAAACGTTTATATTTGAACTTAAAGGTTTTTAAAGGTGCGCTCTTTGGAGATTTTATGGAAGCTTTTAATGTTACCTGCGAACGTCTTTGAGGACTGGGGGAAGCACGAAACATTCCCCGCTTAAAAAATAAAAAGAATTGAAGAGCCAAAGAGCTCAGTGACACCTTAAAGCAGGAACTTTCTGGAGTCAATTAGGTTCAAACCCTTTTATTTTCGTTGAAATTAGCTTAACGTGGAAACTGCAAGCTTAAATTTAGCACTCTTCTCTTTTAAGCTGCTTTTAACTTGGAGAAATCTTTGCAACACACATAGTAGTTAATAATAACTTCCTTAGGCTACCCTGGAGAGAATCCCTTCTGTGTTGTCTTTATTGATGTAAGGGAGCAAAATCACGGTGGTGCAACTTCGGGGCCATACGTCGTTAAACTTTTATTAGCTGATTATTGCTGACTGGGGTTTGATGAAGTACCCAACTAATCAGGTCCATTTAATATCAAAATGCGGGGCTGTGCACGAGGCTTTCTGCAACAGCACGCACCATAAATTATGTATACGGCTCCGTCCCAGGGAGGGTTTTTTTTTATTTTAGAGCTGGCACCGTCTCGTGTCCTTGCTGTATTTTGGGGCAATTGCTGCAGAATGAAAGAAAAAGGAGGATGTGGAAGAATAAGGGCAGGAAGAGGGAGGAATTGAAAGGAAAGTGGGGGTCTTGAGGGGGTTTTCTTCCCATTAGTTCACTCTTGGGTCTGTCAGGCAATTCCCATGTGACGTGGGCAAGCTGCGAAGTACAGTAATGCATATGCAATTCCAGGTATTTCATCTTGTATTTACATCTGACAAAGCTTTCACTGGGGGGAAAAAAATAGCCCAGCTTTCATGGGAGGTGTGTTCCTGCATGATTTGCTTCTCTGGAGCTGTGTGGAGATGATGGATGTGTGCCTGTGGGTATGTTAAACACTTGGTGCTCCTTAAAGCAGCTGCCCGTTACCAGCTGGCTCAAGCTTTGCCTCTTAAATTCAATCAGCCCTGCAGTAATCGACAGAAAAATTACGGTGGGGACGTCTTCCTAAAGGTAATAGCTGAAACATTTCAACTCCGGAGAGTTGGTGTTGCCCAAAAGACAAATCCCAGTTCTCATCCACCCTGCCCCCAGTCTTGGGACAAACCAAGGGGGTTTCAGTCATCCTGCAGCTGATCTGGCTGTTAAATCTTGATGGCAAGGTAAGGTTTGTAACAGAAATGGAAAGAGTTGTTGGATTTTTCTATGGATAACGTATAGAAAGTAAGTTGGAGTGCTTGTCCTCGGGCTTGGTGCGATGTAGGATGGGAGAGTTGAAGGCAAAGCTGGAGTCTTTCATAGTGGGAACAAACTGGAACATGGGAAATCCAATTACAGCATCCTTGCTGGGATCTAAATCTAAATGGGAAGGTTTTGGGGTGACAAAAATTGGCTGGAAGGCTGAGACATGCATCATGATCTCAACAAATGAGACTGCCATGTAAGAGGTGAGGATGCTCACTGGCAGCATGGCTCGTGCTCTGCTAGAAGATTTCAATCTGTACCCAACATGCCTAGACAGAAATCTTCAAGAAAGGTAATAAAATTACATTTTTTTAAATCTACTTATGCCTTTTTTCCCTTGTGGTAAGAAAACACATAACTCCTTGGCTCCTGGTGCGTGCCCTAATGTGCTTACAAAGAGAAGGATGTACCTGATACGAGGAGACAAGACTTAAAAACAATTCCCCATATGAATAACGCCTCTGCTGGGCTACGAGGATGTGACTTCCTTGCTGTCACTGCGGGTTTTAAAAGAGCGTTGCAGTGCCCGGCATGGCCAGCCAAGGGGAATGAATTAATACCTCTTGTGTTAGTAGGCATCGATGTTTTGGCACGGCAGCAGAAAGCTGCTGAGCGAGCCCTGCTGCTCTCCAGTGACTTCTGAAGTGTGTAAAAACCTAGCTGAAGCCTTGAAAAAGCAGTAGCCAGCCCTCTCCCAACCAAGCACCCTTCCCTCTGCAAAGCAAAGCATCAAACTGCAAAAATAACCCCTGAACTGGGGAAGCTGTACTCTCTTTCGTTTTTTTTTTTCTTGTAATATTTTGTGATGAGCATCTGGAATTGCAACCAGTGAGCTCTGTTGGGGTTAGGAGAACCATCTCCTGACAGCAAAGCTTCCCACCTTCTGCTGGGATTTGTTTCCAGCTCCTCTTTTTGCTCCCCTGAGCCTGGGGACCAGCCTTTGGGACCTGCTTGTCAGAGCAGAGTTTGCTGTGTGTGAAATAAGAGAAGAATTGTAGAAATAAGGAACCCAGGAGGTTTAGGAACCCTTTTTGAATTAGCTCAGGCATCTCCGGTTCTAGCATCCTTTTTTAAAAGTCCCATCCAATATTGTCATTGTAATTTGTCTTTGCCACCGTTGTTTGCTTACTAGCAGGATGTTATTGCTTGGTTTCAAAATGGCAAACACGGCTCCTGCATTGATTTGTGGGCTGGCAACGAGGGCTGCAGTGGACTTCTTCCAGCTCTCAGGGACTTGAGGGCGAAATAATTGAGGGAAAAAAGAAGGTGGAGAAAGTACCAGAAGCTAGTAAGTCCATAAATGCTGAATTCCTAATGCTAAAGAGCATGTTGAAATCCAGTAGTGTTTCAAAACCATCCCAGGTGATACGGCTTTTTTAAAACCCAGCACACTGCATTTATTTCTTGGTTGCATAGATTTAATACAATGCGTGCGCAGAAATCACACGAATTGAATTAAATCTTATATATTATACTGGGAGAGTAAGAAGTTCACTTATTTATACAACGAATGTGACCTTGAAGCACTTCAGTAACCATACAAAAAAAAACTTTCAGATGTCTCTTCGTGGAACATTTCAGATTTTATTTTTGTTCTAATTAAAAAAATCTCTATTTTCTCAAGCAAAGCACCTTAAGCACCTCTGCAGCAAAGCTACTGATGTTGATTTTTTTTTTGCAACAGGCCGTAAATACAAAGCTGCCAGCCTTAAATCCTCCATGCACAACTGCAGGAATAAATTTCCCGGGCTGTGTAGGGGAATTGAAGCACTCCAAAAGGGTGAGCACACCGTGCTGAGCGGTTGAACCCTCGCCTCTTTCCATTAACCCACGTCCCTCCTTTTTGCCTCTCAACCAGCTACCTAGGGTTTTTTTTTAAGGCTGTACTCACAGCTGTAAATTAAAGCTCGTTCAGCAGTGCTGTTAGGTGATGAAATGATGAAACCTCATGTTTTTTTTCTTGGGTAAAACAAGGCTTGGATCATCTGGAGCGCAAAACCGGGGAAAACTCACTCAGAAGGAGGAAAATGGGAGCTCTTCTCTGCTCCCCAGCTTGTGTCTCATTGAAATAGGTTATGTGAGTGTTCAGTGATGAAGTGCCACGTGGTTAGAGAAGAAATACTCCTAAAGTGGAAGCATCATCATCTGGAGAGCTGTCTCCGGAGCTGAAGGAACTGCTGGCGTGGGTGCTGATGCTGGCTGAAGGTCGGACCTCTGGGACCCAAAATCTGGGCATCATCAGCTGATTGAGCTCCAAGGCTAAATCGCTCATTTGGATGCTGAGGTCCTGCTGAATGGCTGCAGGATGAGGCATTTAAATCAGGAATACCTGGCTCCTGATTATCCCAGCTCTAGATTTTAACCTCCGTTAAGCATCGAAGCCTAACGGGATGCTAACAACTTCAGTCCTTGTCGGCTGAGTGTGTTCCTTGTTGGACACTTGTGATTTTTTTTCTTCCAAATAACCGACATAAAGGCTGTTTTGATTTTCATCGGGGTCTCCTAGCAACAGGGCTTCCTCTGCAATGACCCTTGCCATTTTGGAAGGTTTCTCTCCGAGGCTCTTTAAATAACCTTAATTCTTTGCGGGGCTCCCAAAAACGGGTACAGAAGCAGGTTTGATTTTCCAGTTGATTTCCCAGGGAAGGCCGGGTTATTTGCTCAGCCTCTTGTCGGGATAAAGCATCATTATTAATATTAAGCCATTATTTCCACCTAAGACAGCTTCCAGAGCTGGCTTTATAAACGTTTGGGGAATTCAGGTAGAAGTCCTTGCAACTTGAGCTCGTTTTTCTGTTGATTACAGAAGCAAATCCTGCTTGGAGCCTGTTGAACTCCGTAGTTTGGGATCTGTGCTTCTGGTTTCTATGTCTTTAAACTTTGGTGTATTGAAGCTTTTGATGCCATCCCCGCAATAAACATGTCTGGGAAGCCACTGAAAGGCCTGGTTCTGGTGAGATTTAGGGCGGTGGTAAACCGAGAGCAGTAATTCTGAAATAAAAGCGTGAGATGTCACCAATACAATTTGATTATAGCCACAATCCTGAAAGAGCTGAGTCTTTAATGCCTCTGTTTTGCTATGGGTGTTGCGCTAGATTAGCTGTAACGCCTTAAATCAAGCTTTTCTTTTGACTGGGGAAGCTTTTGGTCTTTTATTTGTTCCCTAGCTCGTTAGCAGAGACTCTACTCATAACATCAACCCCTGGTAAATGCAAGGAGGAACCACATAGCTGAGCCTGAACTGAAAGGGGATTAAGGACCATTTACATGGCCTCAGATTTGCTGTGAAACTACAGAGCATCCTCAGGCTGAATGCCCTCTGTCTGCTGACATAGAGTCCAATATTTTAGGTATTTGACTCCTGATTAAGTTATGATAACTGGAACAGAATTCAGTCTGCAAAATGCTGGGGATTTCTGCAGCTCTGCAGCCCAGGAAATGCAGAATGGCCGGGGAATCAGTCATGGGAAGGAGTTGATGAGCGCCGAGTCCAAGTTATCCATTAAAGAAAGGGGGTCGGGTCGGAATAGACAACACTTCCTTGGTCGTCTGAAAGCTGGTAAGAGCTTTTTATTAGATAACTGCCTCATAAATCAGTCCCGTAGAACAAAAGGCCTCAAAACTGAGATCTTCCTGACACCTCTTCATTGCTATTCGCGTTGATGTATGACATGGGCCATTAGTTTAAGTGCAGAAAGTCTTCGGAGATGGTGCTGGTGGAGTTGCGCAGCGCACATCATCATGCAAATGGGAGTTTTTTTTTGGGGAGGGGGGGAACGACAGAAAAACCTAACCACCAAACCAAGCCACAGGCTGCGAAGTCGCAGCTCTAAATAAACAAGGGAAGAGCCACCGAGGGGCTGCTCTGTCTGCTCTGCATCCTAATTAAATCCCTGGCAGGCTCCCCGGGAGCTCTGCCCACCCCCTGGCACGCAGGGAGGAGGCAATGCTCTCGTGTGCGAGGGTTTGAGCAGCCTGTATGAAAACCCCTGGTACTTGTAGGGATGTGCTCACTGCTCAGGGAGAGTGTGTGGAGAGAGAAATAAATATATCAGGGTGTTTTTTAGCTGCTTTTATAGTAATTTATAGAGTAACTAGCAGAGGTGATATGGTGATACCAGTGCATGGTGATACCAGTCACTAAGCCACATTCTGGGGGAAAAAAGGGATTTGTTGATGTTACAGCAGTTAGAAAACACCTCTGAGAACACAACTGTAACGATATGAAGTTTAATTGCGTATTAATTGTACCAAATATTGAAGCTGTGCTGAGTTGTGCAGCCCTGGTTGCTGCGCATTTGGGGAGCAGATGCGTGTGGAAGTCTGGAAGGCATCCAGGGGTTGGCTGCTGTTATTTGGATCATCTGATATTTATTCTAAGGCTGGCTGACGTACCTGCATGGATATCTGCTTGTGGAGAGCTGGTAGATGAAGACCCAGTCCAATTCATGCAGTGATCTTTGTTGGGTTGCAAGCAGAACCTGTGCGAGGGATGCTGCCAAGAGCAGATCTCCCCTCTTCTGTTTGTTGGCACATGGCATTACGTTGGTTTTGGCTCCCTGTCTCACGAGCTGTTTCGTATTGCAGGATTATTGGCTATCTGCAAGATAATGCCCGGTGATGGGGAATTAACCCTGCTCAAAGGTACAGGGAGTTTAGGTGGCTTCTGTTGTTTAATTGAGTGCTGGCATCGCGTCGAGGAGCTGAACCTCATCTCCTGTGAGCTGTAGGTGTGCATGAATCAAATCTGCCATCTCTTAAATACCTGGAGTGTTTGGCTTGTCACATGCAGCCAAAAAGCAAAATATTTGACTTGTGACCACCACGGGTCCTTTGGGAAGGGAGGAGGGACGAATCCTTCTCCCTTTTTCCCACCTTATGTTGTTACCAGGTTGGCCTCTCAATTAGCTGTGGAACAAAGGGAGGGGTTTGGGCTGAATTTAGAGCTGCATCCTTCAATTTCTGATACAGAGGGGTTATGAATCCTGGAACCCCTTCCACCCGAGAAGCAGCAGCGCTTCCTTCTGCTCTTTTACTTATTCCCTTACAGCTGGCTGCTGAAAATCTCCGCGCTGCGCTGGAAGGCAGCCACGCTTGGCCACAAAATTCATTGCCCTCTCTTCTCTTTAGTATTTAATGTACTCTTGCTGTCATCCCGCTTCTCTTTTTTTTTTTTTTCTTTCCCCCTAAGCTTCCAGGTTGCTGAGAGGAACCTGAAAAAAAAAAAAAATGGCTTTGTTCTTTCTTTTGAGCAGAAGAAAACCCTGCTTCGCGCGGGCTTCATAAATCCACCATCGATCCTTGGGATGGACGGGTGAGCGGCTACGTGCCTGGGAAAGCAGCTGGCTCCCTGAGGCAGGCAGCGAGGTGCAGTCCTGTTGAAAAGCTTCCTCCAGCAGCGTGGATCTGTGGCCGTGTCCCCTAGGAGCCTTGTTCTTTAGCACAGTGGGATTCTGCTGCTGGGTGGCAGCTCTTGACGTTGGCCAGCCTCTTGGGCAGCACTTTTAATGCTGCCCAAATTGAGGCTTGGAGGAATCATCTTCCATCCTTTATTCCACCCGACTGCAGAGCTGAGGGAGTCAGGGGATGGATTTGAAGGTGGCTATGGAGAAATGAAGCTAGAATATCCCTTAAAACTGTGTCTTTCCTGGCTCTGGCATCAGGGTGATTTGCATGTTTCCTGCTGCTCGCAGGCTCTCCAGTCGAGGTGGCTCCCTGCAAGCTGTGAGGCTGAGGTTTGATCCTTCAGACAGCCTTCTCGTTAGCCTTTGCCTCACCCCAGCGAGACGTCAGCCGGGGCGAGCTCTTCCATTAAATCATCTTTTCTCAGCAGGGTGTCTCAGAGCACAAATTACCTCTGCGGTTCGTAGCCCCGAAAACCGAATTGGAGCTGGGATGCGGGGCTGGACGTGCTCTGAGCAAAAATGCCTGATGGCAGCCCTGTCCCCACAGCACAAGTTACATTTCAGAGCCCATGGTTGAGCCAAGAATACCTCTTGAATTTGTTTAAGGCCCTGGGGCTATTCCAGAAACAGTGTGTGAACACAGAAATGGGATTTAAGCAGCTCATTGGGGTAGCTTTGAGTGAGTGGGACAGGCAGACAACTTGTGGGTTAGCCCCTTTGGAGCAGGGACTGGCAAAAGCATCGTCCAAGACGTTCTATAAAATTAAATGTGTTGGTAATAACATAGGTATATGCACAAGTAACTCCTTAACCCAACACAACTCATAAGAAACTTTAATTAGTGGAAAAATAAAACTGGTTCCTAATCAAAAGCCCGTCTTTATAAAACCTCCTTTGGAGGAGGTGGGTTCAAGTGCTTAATTGGTCTCTTTTCCCTGACATTTGGCAGTGCAAATCCTAATTAATATTCTTCCGCAGCTTCAGGACGGGACAGCAGAATCCTCGTGGCATGTTGGAAGCTTTGATCTTGGGGAAATTGGCTTCCATTGAGCAGGACAAATTTCCCCAAAGAAGCCTGGTGTCAAACACCTTGCTGGCATTTAGGTTCGCGTGCCTGATAGCAACACTAAATAATAAGCCAATATCACTAGGGCAAGGTGTTCTCACAGTAAAGAAAAGAGATTTTGGGTGATATTATTTCCTAATGTCTGTAAGCGGAGGCTCTGGACTTCAAACTTCCAGTCTAGAATCGTTCATTGTGATTACAAGGAGTAAAATAGTGGCTAATTCTCCTTTTTGGAAGGGGATGGGGAGGGAAACAGGACAAGAAAAGGAGTCGGAATCATTTTGAGCACTTCCACTTCATCCACATCAGTGGGGTACTCCTCAGAAAGAGGAGATGTAAACTAAACTAGTGTTAGTTTTGAGGGTTTTGTAGGTTAAATTAAGAAAATTTGGTCTACTTTCATTGTATTAAGCATCAGTAAATGGAAATATCAGTATTCCCATGGATGTATTTGGGAGGTGGCCAGGCTGCTGGAGCAAGCTGTGCAGCACGTGGAGTTTTCATTTCATGAAGGTCTTGATTTGAAGGTGTTAAAATATTGAAGCTAGTATAATGCTTTGAGGAATTTTGATAACTTTGAGGAATTTTGATAACCTTCAGGATTTTCTGAAATCATTAAGCATCTTCTATAAAGGTGCTTTCTCAATTTTTTTCAGTCTTCCTACAGTGCAGGACTAATTTCACTCTTCTGCATGTCTACAAGTCCTTCTCCATGCCAATTTTTCCATGTCTTCCAACTGCAGCTGCTCTTGACAAAGAGATGGGTGTTCAAGAAGTGTTAAGTTTCTACACAATTAATAAAAATATCAGTATCTGAGTACAGAAGAGCCGTATATGTGCGTTTTAGATGTGTTGGGGACAGCAGCAACATGTCCACTCGATGTGGCTTTGGGGACTGGTTGCTCCGGAGCAAAACGTGTTGAGGCTTTGGGTGGCAGCTGGTGCTGGAGAAGGTGACTTAATGGGGAGAGGAGGAATCAATGAGGTGGCAGCAGAAGAAAATGGGAAGTCATTTATCAGGAAATGAAGTTTTCTGGAGTTGGGGCACGTGCAAAGCAATATGTTCATGTGCTGATAATGTGAAACGTAAGTCTACGGGAAGCAAAAAAGAAAATGAAAAGGTTTCGTCCTGTAATGTCAGGGCATCTTTTGATACTGGTGATCTTATTCTGTTCTTTTTTCCTTCTGAAATCATGTCAAGACTGCAAGATGTTAGATACCTGTATAGTGCTCTGTGTATAAAGGGTGAGGAACAAGTTAACCTTTTGCCACTTTTTGGAGTTGGCCCTTTGTGCCTGTGGGTTCATAATAAAACTATTTATTAGTGTAATAGCTGCTCATAAAGGTTAAGGGGTGATCCACCCTACATCCAGCATTTTGGAAATGCTTCTTGATTTGCCTTCGGAAACTTCATGTTTTAGCAGGAAGGAAAATGCAACAATTTCTTGTGCTGGGGAGGGGTTCTTCTTGCAGATGGGTGATGTTTTCTGGTTTCCAATTAGAAAAACATTTCAAGGCCACTTTTTTCTGTCCTTGGCCCCAAATTGCTCTTTAAAACCTTTTTTCTTCTGTTCCCTCAGCGTGCTGATGGCTGGCTGTGTATTGCTGGTAACTCGCAGTGCTGGTGCAGCTCTTTTCAGGCTAGCTAAGTGGTAGCAGGATGCAACACCCCGGTGTGGCTGTATGTATACATGTACAAATGGGAAACGACTGCTTTCAACACAATTTTATAACTAGGAGTGCAACGTTTGTCTTCTGAGGTTTTGTAACTTGTAGACTCTTCGAGTCAGCTTTGTGCAATATAGGGCTTGGTTTCTTTTCTTGGTTTTCTTGTTTTCTATTGTAAATCAGTGTCTAGGCTGAACTTTACCCCCATGGGGAATGCCAAACTCGCATTAAATGGCATGGGATGTGGTGTAGGTGCAGTTGCTCCAAGCTAGATCTTAGATCTGCTTCAAGGACAGAACTGGTTAGCCAATCTTTGTCCAGACACCGGTTTATTACGATTTAATTCCTCTTCTAGAAGACAATTCTGATTCCAGAAGATGGTTCTGCTAGCTGACGGCGGTCTCTAAGGCAGCAGCGGGTATGTGCGTGGGTTATTATCTCGCCGGCATGGCCAGGAGTCGTCAGGACAACCCCCTGGCAGGAGGCAGCATTTGCATCCATCCCTCCTTTGAGCAGCGGTGGCGGCGGCGTGTCAAAGCTTACCGCCAAGCCCCCCTCCCTCGGCTTGACAGTTGTGGCAAATCAGAACAATTTCTGCCTGACAGCTTCGGTAACAATCTCGACTAATTTATGCACAAGTTCTCCTGGGATAATTGGGAGGCAGACACGCTCTGCATAAAAAGCCAAGGGGGTGTAGGAGGAGACCCCTGGCTCGCCAACTGCTACCCCGAGAGGAGGAGGAGGCTGGAGGCCAAGCAGATTGCCCCTTTTCAGGGGGAAAAAATTAAGGGTGATAAGAGGGTGGAAGACAAAGGAGCGAGCCTTGCATGGGTCATCTGTCAGGAGCCCTTGATAGAGCTAGTGAGGAAACAATGGGCACCACTTCAGCTCCAACAATGCGACTCAGAAGTGCGTTTTTATTAGAAAAGCGAAGAGAAACGTTGGCTCTCGAGCATTCTCACGGAGAAACACCTCATTTTTCCTCTTTAATGCAAAGCTTAAATGTGATTTACCGAGCAGAAAGTTTCCCACTTGATTTTTTTTGGGCTTGTTTTGGGAAGATGAAGCCAATGTTGAAATTCTGGCTGAGAGAGAGTGAGGGGCACGCATTGCAGATGGAAGGTGGCGAAGCTGCTGATGCTTATTTGCTAAGAGCTGATAGAAAAGTTAAAGCATCTCTTAAAAATACCCTGATTTTTCTGCAAATGTTCCTCTGATCTTCGGGAACGTTGAGCTTTATATTTAGGTAGCTAACACCACGAGTCAATTTTGCCTTTATTTTTGAAGGATTGGGTCAGATCCCCAGATGGTAAATATTTGCATAAGTCTGAAGTCTTGGGCCAAAGTGTACAGCTATGCTAATTTACACCAGCTGAGACTCTGCTTTTTTTTTTTTTTTTGTGATCCTCCGAAGAAGGAAAAGCAAAACTAGATAATGGCTCTTCTCGTAATTTCTTGTTCCGAAGGTTAAATTGGATTTATTATGCGGGATGTGATGGACACCTGCTGATCTGGAATTTGTATAAGTTGTGTTAATGATGCATGTGTGATGGAGCTGGATGTGTCAGGTTTAACTCCTAATTTCCCTAATGGCTTTCGCGTGAGGAATTCTAGATTTGGAGGGGAAACTACGTAAGCATCAGATTAAGAGGCGGCGAGGACATATTGGAAGATGAACTGTCCGTGCCTTTGTTTTATTTCATATTTGTTATTCAGTGACCCCTGCTGGGGAGGATTTAGATAACCAGGGTCAGGTAACTGCTGTTTTTTTAAGGAAAAAAATGTATTTTGGGCTGTATGATGCATTTCTGTAAAATAAGGTGAGTAAGATGGACAAACCATGAGCCTTTTTCTCAACATCTTTCTGATCTTAGGTCATTGAAGGCTAATTTTGGGGAAAACAGCTCTTACCACTAATAATGAACCCACTGGCTATGACCAATTTTAAGAACAAGGTGTGAGTGATCCTTCTTGATTCCTTCTGATGAATCGCTTGGCTTTGTTCTATGGGATATGCAAGTATGATTTCTGATCTGTCTTCTTTTGAAACCTTATGACATCCCCTTCTCAATGCTATCTGTCATTCCAGGACCAGCATTTAGCTCTTGTAAGCAGGGTCATCAAAGAGGGAAGAAAAAAAAAATACCTCTTAATGGAAAGAAAGAAATGAAGTGGGAACACCGAGCGTATTTTTTCTTATCGTATAAACCCAGCAGAATAATATTTGCTCTAATAAATGTTTTATTTGGAAAGTTATTGGAAAATCTCCTGTGCTCACTCCTCCATGGTATGGGCATGTCCAAAAAAACACGAGAACAGATCATCTTGAAGACTGAGCTGTCTTGTGCTGGGTCTACAATGTTTTTCTACACAAATTTTCCTACACAAACATGTGAGCAAGCTCTAGGTGGTGGGAGATGTATGGGGTGCTTAAGCCTGCTTGATTTTGGAGGAATATAGTCTATCAATGTGTTACAATTGTGGCTCTTGCGCCTCCTCTCCATCTTTCCCAGAGCAACACCAGCACAGGGGCTGGGAGTCCAGCTCCCCTGCTGCTTCACTGCCTTAAATCATCACTGAAAAACCCCAAATACTTTCTTTCCTGCCTCTTTGGAAGATGAAGATGTTACGATCCATTTTTGAGGCTGACCAAAGCACCTTGTAATGCTGTTTGGCTAGCCGTATGCGTTTGTGTGTGTCTGGCGAGAGGAGGAAAGATCAGCTCTGCGAAGAAACCGCATCCCTCAGTTTTGATTTTCCACGTGAGAGGTTCCTATTCAAGCATGTGAAAACCTGTGGCTGTTGGCATGTTGCTTAAAAAAGTGCAATCATTTTCCTCTTTCTTTTCCCACCTCCTGCCCCACACCTCTTCCAGCTCCGTGCGCGATTATTTTAGTAGCAGGAGGACTCTAATTTTCAAAATCAAGAAGGGCAATGAGGATTGAGCTGTTACCGGAGGTAGCCAAAACAAATGGGAGGCTGGGTTTGGGGTTTTCTTGTTCTTCAATCACCAGAATCACTTCTGTGGGTGCGGGTGTTGTGTGTGGATTTCCACCCCTCAAGTGCTGTACCCCGGTGTCTGTTCCAGATCAACGTGGGGTAACTTTAAATCTTTTTTTACCCATCGGTTATAAGCATGCAAAGGCTGAGGCTCGCCTGAAAGGACGGCTGGAGACAGCACTGCTCTTGTGATGTTGCTCTTGACCTTTGAGATGATACCGTGCAAGTTCATTATTTCCTCTGATTTATAAAACTGTGTTTTTTAAGCGTTGGGGAAGTAACTTGGCTGCTCTCCGAACAGCTTTGTGCGTGCAGATCCTTTTTGATAGCCAGAATTCTTTTATAAGGTTCATTTTTTTTCTTAAAGGGGAGAAAAAAAAATGCATCCAGGTTAGTTACGGTGCCAGGAAGAAATGGATATATCTGGCTGTTGAGATTTATTTGTGGGTCGACTGCTAGGCAGTTGTACCACTTTGCCTTTCAGAAAGTGAAGCGATGATTTATTGTGGGGTGTTTTGGTATGCACCAGGTATTCGTGCGCCTCGAGCCTCCGAAAAGGGCACTTGATATATTTACATTAGGAAAAGGGACTCCCAAAGTAAAAGTCAGCAGAAGATTTCATTAACCTTTTCGCTAGAAATCCAACTCCATTGATTGTCTTCTGCTTCCTCCTCCCTCTCCTTTCTCGTTTTTTTTTTTTTTTTTGTGATGGACCAATTTTGTTGCCTCCTTTTGGATACTTTATGCATTTCTTCCTCATGCTAGCGCTAACCCATCGCCGGCTCCGAAACCGAGGTTATTTTTTCATCTCTGGGTCTCCCACGGTGGCACCGCCTGCTTTATTACTTCCTTGAGTCCTGATAAATTTTTAATTGGAAAATCAATACAGACCTAAGAAAAATGGGGTCAGCAGAGAAGTTTGGGAACTTAGCAGGGGATAAAACTTTTTTAAAATATTAGTTTTACCGCAGGGCTTCACAGTTTCCCTTAAAATTATTTATGGGAGCGAAGGAAAAGAGGAGCGTGTTCTAGCACTTGGAGCCCTGCTTGAAAGTGGTAATCAGTTTTTAGAACATTTTGATCCCCACCCCTTGTTTTAAAATAAATGTTTTAGGTGTGGAGCAAGTAGTTTATAGCATGGAGTCCACTTGGGTGATTCCTTCAGTGCCACTTTGCTTGATGAGCTGTCGTCATTATTCATGTTTCCTTTCCAGGTTGACTTCTGTATTTAGGAATTTCTGCAGCAGATGAGCGATGTTTTTTCACGTACACAAGGGTTTTGGTTATTAAAATCACTTTTTCAAGTGATAATTAAGCCTAGAAAAACCATGCTTTCAACCTGGATACGTCTTCGGTGTGGGACGTGGTGTAGTGATAGGACTTGGTAGGTCAGGTTGATGTTTGGACTTGATGATCTTGATGACTTTTTCCAATGTAATGACTTTATGATTCCATGAACCACTGGATGACTTTTTTTTTTTTTTACTGTAGTAGTTTAAAAGATGATGGTTTGATATTAATTTAAACATCTGAGTACAAGAATCTGCCTAGTTTTGCAAGCACCTTACCAACTCAATTATGCTGTGAACTCAAGTTATAAAATCTGGTTCTATAAAATCTTGTGCTCTTTGAGGCTTAGTAAAAGCCTCAAAAGTGAGTTGACTCATGGCTTCGTATCAAAATCAGGTGAAAGCTCATTTTACTGCAACCAAAAACCGCGGGGTATGCCAATTTGGACAAAATTCATGTCAGAAAGCATTTTATATCAAAACTGGGTAAAATTTTTTTGGCTATTCACAGCAACAGGCTATGAAACTGTTGAGCAATGCTGTTGGCGGTGTACAGGATGCTTAAACTTTTCTGTTCATCCAAGAGGTTGCTCTTGGGGGGGGGGGGGAAAGTGGCAGCGTGTCTAGGTTATTTCTAGAAATGATTGGGCACATCAAGAAGTCTGTGCACAGCTCTTAGGGAAGACTCCAGCTGGCTCGGTGTGCCTTGGAAGGCCTTCAGACAAGTTCCTGTTGCCTCATTACATTTAAAAGCCACACGAGGTGTGCTTCCAACTCGTTTTGCCTTGGGGGGAGGGCTTTGAAAGTTGTAAGGGACTTGTGTGAAGCTGAGTGCTGCTACCTGAATGCTGCTCATGCCCAATCAGTAAGTGTGGAAGAAGCAGAGCTCTTGAATGTCTTGAACCTGAGCTTATAGGTAAGAAATAATGCAATAATTTAAACTTAGTTAAGATAAAATGGTTTGCTTGGACTTGCTCAAACTTATTTCAGAGCCATAAGTAAGTTGCATCATTCATATAGGACCTGTTGTATGATAACGATGTCAAGTTCATCTTTTTTTTCCTCAACAGTAGCAGAGCGTTTTTCTTTTAATAATCAATTTCAAGCATCTGTTGACCAATTACCGAGTAGCTTTGATCCGTGAAACCCCATGCAGTTGTATTTTTGGGTGATGAAATTCCCTTTGCTGTGTGATGCTCGACCAGCAATTGAATACAACTTGTTAAAGATCATCTACGTGCTGTTTTTTCTCATGAATCCTACAAAGTTGTTGACCAAGATTTTGTATTTCTTCTATTTTTGGATCTCAGGGTGAATGCTGGCTATTCATGCTTGACTTCAGAGTAATGCTGGTTTGAAGGAGGCTGCAAGTCTTCATGCCCAAGTGACAAGCAGGGTTTGGGTGGTGTGTTTGCTGGCACTATAAATAGTAATTTAAAAAATGGGGCTGATTTTCTTCCTCAACTTAAATCTTTCATTACGCTCCTTCACAAGCTAATTTCTCTTTTTTTCCCCCTGAATAGTGACTTCCATTAATTTCACTCTAGGTAATGATACAATTACATGTAATCATTGACACGACTCAATATGCAATGCATCAGTCCCATTGTGCCGTGCGTTCAGCTGCTTGGATTTTGGACGGCTTCCATCTTGCGCGTTGCCAAGAGCGGTTCTGGAGGCTCTGACATTTTGTTTGACATTAGTCAAGGCTGCTGAAGCAAGGTTCCTTGGCAGCCGTTCTGCAAACTTGCCCGTTTGGTTGATTTGAAGCTCAGGAGAAGCGGGTGAGCCAGGTAGGAGATGGTGTTTCCCATTTAACGGCTCGGGCATTCATCTGCGATAAATAAGAGTTGGTTTAGAAAGCAGTCTCTACTGCCTGGAGATGCAGGCAGTATATCTTATTTCAGGTGCTGATGACAGCTTCCCATTCGTTCCCCTGAGCTATGATTTTGAAAATAAAGTGATTATTGATCAGATAAATCACTCTTCTATTTCTCAAATGTGGCCCGTGTCTGCTGGCCGTACCGCACGAATGAAGATGGACTGCTTGTTTTGAGTCAAATCTCAGCTCAGTTATTGAAAAATGAATACATCAGCTGTATTTGCAGATCTTTACTAATCTTTTTAATCTGAAGGCATGCTGTTTAGTCCCAGAGCTTCACCCCCTTCCTGAGCTCGTCGCAGGTCTGCGGGTGTAAGCAGGATGAAAATCCAGCCCTGGGAGAGGAAGGAGAACTTGGTCCCGCAGCTTCCAGTGGTGCGTGGATGTTGCTGGGGAGCCGGCAGTGAGATCAAGGTGCTGCAAAATGGGAATCAATGCACACACAGTTGTCTCGAGCTCCTTATGGGGTGTGAGTCGGGAATCTCCTGGCGTTTGAAGGAGCCTGAAGCGACAGCACGGCGGCGAGCGGGCGCTGGGGAGTCGCGGGTGCTGGCTGGCAGACGAGGCGATAATGATTCCTTGCGCTACAGGAATGCAGGAAAGCACAAAATCAGTCTCCTTTTTCTCTTTGTCTGCTCTTTGATCAGCGAGTTTCAGTGTATTCCTCTATAAGGTTTGCCACTTTAAAGCTGCGTTTGATACGAGGCTGTTACATCCTTCAGTGAAGCCACTTGTACACTACAGATGTGCGGGAGCCGAGTTATCTGCCACCTGCCTCAGCCCATTTGCTGCTGGATACCTCTGGCTTCAATCTCTCCCGAGGTGGCTAGACCTCTATTTTACAAAGAACAGTTTGAAAATGCTTGAAAATATTTTGCTTTTTCCCCTTTCCCGTAGCTAGATGAGCAATGTTGCTTCATCCTGCCGCAAACTCTCAGTCCAAGACAAACCTGAAGGATTTTTTTGGCCGTTTTACTCTTGCCTCTGCTTGACCAGCAGCATCTCATGAGCAGGGCTGGTGGGATAGGGTAAGTTCCTTTAAAAAAATACAGAAATCAGGAAACAGTCTTCTTTAGGGGATCTCTGCTAGCTATAGGGCTGCACCTGCCCACCTGGCCTGGAGCTGGGACGCCTCCTGTTGCTTCTCTGAAATGCTGCAGACTAAAACACAAGTTAGAGGACACAGTAGCCTCCTCTTTTTGAAACTGGTCCCCAAACAACATAAAGCTTACTCCCTGATCAGCTCATGAAAGAAGGGCTTTGCTTTGTGCTGCGTTTTGTGGTATCTCAGATGCGATGGCTCTGGAAGCATTTATTATCCGCCGGTTGATAAGGATTTGTTTTAAGAAGTTGCAAGTTTTATACTATCTTAAATGGAATCTAATCTCTTAAGCAGTGAACAGAAAATATTAATCTCTGCAGGGCTTTTTTTAAGACTGCTTTTTTCTTTTTTTTGGCATGGCCATATTATATCCATATATCTTCATGGTTAGATGCCTCTGACACCTGTTTGCTGGCAAAAACCAAAACCAAGAGGTCTTCAGACACTGGGTTTTCATAGCTCTGAATCCATGAACGTGATGGTGTGTATCTGAGGCTTTTTCATGTCTGTTCTCCTCCCTGTGAGGATGCTGCTGAGGGATGTGGGAGCACCTGAGCTTGGTTTTTGGGGTGCTGATGCCTGCAGGTGAAGCTGGTCCAGGCCTTACTCTTCTGGGGAGGAGTTTTCAGTATCAAGAGCCAGCTGGTAAGGACTTAACAGTTGTGTTGTCTTTTTTTTTGATGCTGAAGCCTGGCATCTGCCACTTGCCTTTCCAGATGCGCTTTGATGCGTAAAGTTGGATGTTCAGGGGAGAAGTCGCAGAGAAACCCGTCTGAGGACAGCTGAATTTCATGGGATGGCATCTCGCTGCTGGCTGTGACTGCTGCCTAACAGCCTGGTTAGCATGAAACGGGCTCATCGCTCAGTAGGCTGTGGCAGTTTTCAGCCTCTTTAATTACAAAGAGAATTTCCTCATGGAGAAATCACTTCTCCGTAATGCCTGTCCTCAAATGTGCCACGGTTAACGCGTCCTACATATCCTTAAAGCAATGTGCTGTGGACTTATTTGGACACTTGTTGCCTTAGCAGTTCATGTGTCTTTGTTGTACTTTAATTAAGAGGACTAATGGCTGCTTAAGACTGGGTAAATACATAGTTCTTAAGTAATAAAGCAAAAGTAATCCTCAGACCCTAATAGAGAATTAATTCTAGGGCTGCAGGCCTAGAACAGGCAGCTCTTCCTTTTTTTCAAACTAAGGTACTTTGAGATTGCATCACTTGAAAAAGAACCTTTTTGTTTGCTTATAGAGGTACTAAAGCTGCGTTTTTCAGCAATACTGAGCAAAGTGATCATTTACTGCTATATTTCCCAAGAAAATATGAGCTTTGGAGAGATGCTTCTGCTCTGGGCTTGGGGAGGTTGTATGGGTGGGCCAGAAAAACATTAGGGTCCGGCCTCCAGTTTTAATTCAAACCTCTTCAAATATTCATGTGACTCTTCAAAAAAATATTATTGAGCGTTTTATGCTTCTGAAGCTGAAAAGTAGCAGTTATTTAGTCAATAAAAGCATCTGAACTGTAAGCACACTTCCAGATTTCTTTTCCCCTCTCGGTCAATCAGCAAGCCCTGTTCTTCAGCCTGTCCTGGTGATGCTGTGCTCCCTGTATCACTCGGTGTTAATTATTGAGAAGAAAACCTGCAATTTAGCAAGAGCTGGTGTCTTTCTGATATTCAATAAAGCGCTGTCACCTCTCAAGCAGTCGGTCACTATGGCTCTGAGCTCCAAGCCTGATTTATCCCTAGGAGGAGCCCCAGTTTGGGGTGGCTTTCACAGAAGCCCAGAGTAAGGACTGATAAAGCTTCTTCAGTTATCTGCTTATCTACTAAAGTAGACCTCTTAATTAGTCCTAAAACCTCCTGGTGTAGCAGGGCAGAGCTTACTCTTACCGACTCCACCTGCCCTGCCGAGCCAGTGACACGCTCAAGCTGTAATTTCAAAACATTTTGCTTAAAAGATCCGCGGAGCTGTTTCGCTTGACAACTTCTCATTTGTTAAGTGACCACTTCTGGCACTTCATTTTCTCCTCCCGCCCTGGAGATTTCTCTCATCTGTCATTTTCTGCCTGACCTAGGGCTCGCGGGTTCAGCTTTCTCCCGTCTCTCTTCTCGCAGCCGCGTGATAGAGATCCGGAGGTTCAGCGGTCAGCATGTTTGGCAGGATGCTCAGTTATCCGTGGACTCCTGAACGTGTCTCAGAAGCAAGCTTGTAGCCAGCACTAAATAAATTCCATGTGGATTTAGCCACCGAAAAGGTTTTGCTGTTTGCCTTGCTGCAGAAACTGTGCTCATTTCTGTAGTGAGTGGTGAAACTCCAGCTCCGTGGTAGCATCGTACAGAAACCCTGCACTCAGAAGTGCATTACAGTGAATAATATCCGACTGCTCTTAACCACTGTAAATCGCAGGCTGTCTTTTCAGGTAGCTGTGGCCCATCAGCATCTCCGTTTTGCTGGATGGCTTTCAAATCCTGCCATAAATCCTCCCGTCGTGTTGTCCTGCGGGTCGCCTCACTCAATCAGCCCAGATGTTGGGAGCTGCTTTCTCCGGCCGTGCCCCTGGGTAAAAGTGGGTGTCAAACTCTGCCAGATGGTGCTGTTTCATTCCTGGGGAGCCCAAATTGCTCCTGTATCTCTCAGGGATGTCCACGTAGGTGTGAAGCAGGTGTAAAACCTTACTGGCCATAAATTACGCTGAAGCCGCTTGCCTAAAGAATGATAAATGCACCAGTGGGAAGCAAGGCAGTCAATTACTCAGCGTGATTAAAAGCAAACAAATGACCTCTAATTGCGTTTCATAATTAAGAATTCGCTGTATATTAATATATTTTTATTATTGAGTTTATTAACACTTCATAAAGCTGTATGGCGTGCATTACTAATAGCTGCTATATAACCGCAATATATTTGAAGTTTTCAGCTCCGAATGCTCTTAAAATGGGATTTAGTGTAAAGACCGATGGTAATTTCCAAATGGGATTTAGTACCCCGAGGCAGATAGTGGTTTGGGTTAGCATCTCATAACTGTCCTGCTCTGGCTTTCAATTCAGTGTCTGCCTAGTGAAATATCTAATCCAGCTCCAGCCGTTTCTTCTGATCTATATCATGTCTTCCAAAGAAAAAAAATAAAAAGCCTCTAAGCACTGACTCATAACAGTTCCTGGCAATGACAAGAGCACTATATTACTTTACATCTTTCCTCAATGTTTGCCTGCTGAAATATTTACTAGAGAGGCTCTGGCAGAGCTGTGAATGAATGACATCGGCGGCTTATGTGCTCAAAGGTACCTCTAGTGCTGTTTTCTGGGGGGAAAAAATCAACAATGCTGCAGAAAATAATAGAAAAAAATCAGAAGTTTGGGAAAAATGGCCTGGGAATGTGCACATTAATTACAGCAGTGGTGGTGGGGAGGGCTCAAACATGCAGCTGTTGGAGGGGTGAAAGCACTTCAGCCTCAACTGCGCCGAACAGATGTGTTTGCATATTTATATCTGATAAAAAAAAACCCTCAATCATTACAAACAAGCATTTTGGTGGTGCAAATTGTGATCAACAGCTACTTTTCTGGATTCTCTTCCTTGAGTTTTTGCTGTTTTGGGGCTGAATTTTCTGACCTAAGAGACTGTGTTACTTTGAGGTTTAACTTGAAACTATTTTTACTATGGCTTTCAAATAACAGATTTTGTTATTAGGTATATTTTACTTAAAATCAAGATTCTGTGCAATGAAAACAAGTGTGTTATGATGGCAGGGACCCTGTGCATCTTGTTTGGAGAACACCTGATTTATCACCTGTAGCAGCTAATGAAGGAAAGGGGGAAATATTCACCTTCAAACCCACTTTTTTCCAACACTATCAAAAATCAGCGTTTGTTGGTTCATTGTGACATGAACCCACAAGGTCTGGAGTTGGGCAGTGACTTGGAGTGTCCCCTCTGTGTCTCCAGGCCATGTTGAGCTTGCTGGGTGCAGACAGAGCATCATTATCCAAGGGGATGTCTCAAAATAAGCTTTGTTCTGGTTCGCTGTCTTCCTTCTGGTTGCTTATCCTGCTTCTGCTGGTTGCTTTTGTTTGGCTTTAAACTCGGGAAAAAAAATAATCCAGCAAGACAAATCAATACGGAAAGTATTTTAGTAACTAGTATTTTTTTATAGCTTGCATGAGAGCTGAAATCATCAGTAGAGTACAATACAGAAAGGACGAGAGTGATGAGAAAAGCAGGAGACGCATCCAAGCTGAATGTATGGTTAGCTTTTTTAGCGTCTGACTTCACAAAAAGAGAAAATATTGAATTGATTTTTGGCCCCAATCAAGTTGTTTTTTTTTTTCCCCCAAAAGCCAGGGTTAGAATAAATACGAGGGCTAAAACCTGTAGTTTGGAGGAAGGGAACACAAAGGCCGCCTGGATTAAATTCCCATCTCTTTCGGGGGATGCACGCTTGCGTCTCCGCCCTAGGTACAGTTATAAAAAGTTGAGGCTTGGCCAAAAATCAATACTATATGATGACTGTTGCCAAAATCTTTGAAGATGATGGAAACTGCCATACAATACTCTGAAAAATAGTCGTTTTACTGACTATAAAAAGAGAAATGAGATGCCCTTAGTTGCTACAGCATCAGACCCTGAGCTCCTAGCAAGCTACGTGCCCTTTTTTTTTTTTTTTTTTTTTTTTTTTTTTTTTTTTTTTAACGATGCTTCTGCTTAATTTAGGGATACTTCTGCTTAATTGTGGTGGAAGATCTGTTCTTCGTAGTTGTTTCTTTCTGATCCCATCATTAAGTTAAAAATGAGGCGTGATATCTGCTGGCTTTTGAAGTGAGTACCCTTCTGACTTTAAGGGCAGAATAGTTATTGGAAATCGTTATGGGTGGTCAAGTTGAAGAGGGTGAAAATCTTCTTCAGACTCTTTTTACCGTGGCCGCGTCCATGTTTAACCCAAAGGGGCGACAGCTTAGTTTTGTAGGGGATTTGTAGGGGATGAACGTTACACGGACTGGCAGCCAGGGAGATTTGAGGGCTGCTTGTTAACGTAAGTGGCTTCCTTTTCTTCTGATCCTTGTTCACAGAGAAACCAAAGCACCTCTATTCCGTCCTTTTTTTTCTAATTAATTGGCATAATTGGTGGAAATGGGCCATTTGGGAGTGAAAACTCCTTTAGCACCTCACTGAATTATCAAATGCTGTTTATCTACACAAGCTTCGGCAATTTGAATTAAAATGCTTGCTCCCAACCTTTGTTCTTTCTACAGCAAATGATTTTATTCACATGCTCCTATTGCAGTACCCCAAGTTCGTGTATTTTGTCTCCCAATTTCCCTTTTACAGGAAGCCAAGGACCTCCAGAACTGCAGGCTTTTATTTATGTATAGCAGCTGAGGAATATGGGGAGCTGAGTCTCCAAAGGCCGTGGAGAAAGACTTAAAATACCCATCTTTAACAAATACAAAGAAATATTTAGCATCACTACTATTTCCAGAAGCCTTCTTTCTGTTCAACATGTGGTTTACAGACTAAGGTGTACCCTAAAGAGCTCTTTTTTCCCCTGAAATTGCATGAATTGAACCCTTGCCTGGCTTGATTTTAAGTTTTCCAGAAGTTTTCTTTCCCAAGAACCTCAAACAGAAATAGGACGCAGGTGTGGCTGAAGCAAAAGTCTGAGCCCGTATCTAAAGGATGCAAGTATTTTTGGTAGGTAGCTTGATTTTTCTCCTCAAAGTGCTTGCAATCAGAAGGCATTTAGCTGCAGGGGTGCCTAAGAGCAGGCATGGCCTTGGCAAAAGGCCCCAAACCCACTGCCCCATCTGCATGGCATTATCCACATGAGTAGGTTTCCTTCGCTGAGATGAACAGAACCGTATGGCAATATTCAGAGCCGAAATTATTTCCGAGGGGCTCCCGTGTCGTTACAACTCCGCGCTTGCGATCTTAGGCATTGCAATTTGGAAACTCATTCAAGTGAATAATATCATGTTGGACCGCTCCTTCTGTTTTCCCTCGGAACTGGCAAACTTCTTCAAACAGCTTTATTATGAGAAGTTGGAGGGCTTGGAGTAGGACGTCAGGGTGTTTTTTTTTTTTTATGTGGAGCAAGCAAATCCAAAAAAAAGTTGACCAAAAGTTGTCGTTATTGTGCAATGTTTTAGTTACAGGTGGTTAAATTTCATGCCCTGACTTTTTAAGTTGTTAAATATATCTTGGGACTGAAGAATTGAGCTTTCCATGTAGCAATTCTGCTATCTATATATTTCTTATCCCCTTCCCAGTCTCACGTGAGAGCAATTTCTTGGTCTTCGCTGGCAGACTGCATCGTGCAGATGAGTGTTCAATGAACAGAAATTGCTGAGGTAATTCCTTTTTTCCTCCTCGTTAGGAAACTCTCATTTAATTGGTATTTGGTGGCTGGTAGAGAATGAGGCTTGGGCTTTGAAGATAGGAACATTTTTCGTTGACACCTCTGCTCGAAGGACAGGTGTGATGAGAAATCCTGCTTAGTGCGTGGGGGTTGCAGAAAGCCAATTTCCCCATAAAAGCCATCCATCCTGCAAGGGAATTCATATTGACAGCTTTGGCTGTTATTCGCACGTGCCTCTATGATATCTTTTGAAATATGATTGAAAACTAATATTTTTTTCATTGGCTCTTCCTGACTGCCCTCCGAATATCGATCTTCCACAAGAGCCCGTCCTCTTGCATTGCAGTACTTGAGTGAAGATTGCCATCGTGTCATGAGGTAGGCTTAAAAATCTAGGTCCAAACATTTAGTGGATATAAATCAATGTAATGTCACTGTCAGAGTCAAAACCTGACCTCCTGTATATTAGGCTCTATGTTCTCCAAAGCATGCATAACTCAAACGTCAGTTACGATGCTCGGGAAACAAAAATCGGTCTTCCAGTGTTGATACAAGACCCAAAAGTGAGGGTTTCGGGATATTTTTAAATTGTGCTCAATTGGAGGAAAATCCAACGTCTTGGGCTTGTGGTATATGACAAAATCCTAGAGAAGGGGTTGATTTTATAGCTAATGACTTGAAAAAAAATAACTTCACCAAGGTTTGTCGTTCCTAGGGTTTGGCAGTATTGGCTTTTCCGTCTTTGGGCAGATTTCGTGGAGTAGTTGAGGTTGGAAGGGACCTCAAGAGGTGGTCTAGTCCAGCCCCCTCCGTTCTTCTCTTACTGTGGTTGAGAGATAGGGAGTTAAAAGCAAGTACAACGAGGAAGCCGTGATTTATTATGAAAGAAAATGGAGCGTTTGTTTCTGCTGGAAAGGCTGATGCATTAAGGGAGCGCGATGGGAGCAGTTTGTTATTCATTGGCCATTCCTCACTACAGCAGCCTCGATTGCTGGAGAATGTTTTATGACTCAGATTATGCTCAGATTAGACTTTTTTTTTTTTTTTATCTTAATTCTTTTGGGTTTTCCAGCAGCTGAAATGCGTTCAGGGCACACGGTGGGCTTCGGCTTGGAGCGTTTTCATTGTGCGGAGACGGAAGGGCTCCAGATCTGCTGCGAAGTCACCATTTGTTTCTTTAAAGCTCCCATCCTTTATCGTAGCACCGCAGTTTGTTTCCTTAATGAGCACCGTTCGGGTGTTCCTGGAAGCCTTTTACCAAGTAAAAATGCGTGTGTGGGGGGGTTAATTTCAAGGGTTGAATGAGGAGCTGTAAATGGGAGCAGAGGGAGTGGTATAATGAAGATATTGCATGTGTGGTGATGGACGGGGGGCATGACTGTCCCACTGTCACCTCTCCTGGGTGCTGGCTTGTTTTTCTGGGTGCTGGCTTGTTTTATGTATGGGCAGCCCTGGATATAAAGTGTAGGGTATAAGGTGCACCCATGCTTTCCAAACCTGGGGGCTGGCCCCAAAGGGGCACCCCAAGGCTCAGCAGTAGTGCCTGGGGTGCTGACGGCGCTCAAAAAGGCTGCAGATGAGGAGATCAGGAAGACCAGAAGCAGCCTCCTGAAGTCATGGGAGGTTGTTGGAGGGTGCACGTGCATTGTTCTTGGCACCTACAGCCCGTAAGGTGCTGAAGGAGATGACCTGCCCCCTAGGATGGATGTGCCAGATCGCTCCTGCTCATCCCTGGTGCAAACACAGCTCTGGTTTCGCACAAAACCAGGGGAGTACAATTTGTCTGCACTCATTAACATAATTGATTGCTTCCTTTGTAATTTTCGGAAGGCTTTTTGGGTTCGGCAGCCGTGTTTAAATCACCCCCTCAACAGGCACTGTTGATGTGTTTGTGTCTCTTCTGCCGTCCCGATAAGTCTGGCCGCTGCTTTTCACCTTCCCGCTGCAAGTTCCCGAGATTGATTGAAGCTCTGCGGCTCGTCCTATCCAAAATGCTGTGTAATTAATGTTTCATTATGCTAATGCATGCAAATTCGCTAGCGCGCATTTGATGGGGAGGGGAGAGAACAAAAAAGGATTAAAGAGTTCGCTCTGAAGTACAAATTAATTTATTGCATTGCTAAATGGCCTCCAAGGAAGGAGGGATGCGTTTAAGAGAGGAACAAATATGAAAACAAAAAGCCCCCTGTCTAAATGTTTTGTCTTCCCAAGAAGTGGCTTCTTCCGAGCCCTGCCACGTGTGCCGAAGCCCCGGGATTTGTGCTGGAGGCTGCTCGGAGATGGCACATTTTTAAATTTAGCACCATTCCCATCCATGGATTCTGTTTCCACGTTTTTCTCCCTGTTGCTCAGTCCTTTTTTTCCTCTCTAAATACATCTCCCCCCCAAAAAAAAAATATCAAGCTATAGAAATGCTGGTTTTGTTTTTCCTCCTTCTGTCTTTAGGCTCAGAGCTCTTCCAAGGGATTTCCTTTTCCAGCAGCTGATTTGCTCTCTTGATGTTTTAACCCAGGATCTGGTTGTTCTTTTCATCCTCCTTTACTCCTTTTCACCTGATTTCTTTTCTCCCTTAACATGCATTTGTGTCCTTGCCCTCTCCAGCTATTGCCTTGCCCTAAGCACGAGCATCTCTTCTGCTGGCTCGTGGCCCTTTGGCAGTCTGATTTTTTTTCCACAAAGGCTGGTAAAAGCCAGATCTGTGGGCCTTCCCTTGTTTGTATTCCACCCGACTCTCCCCTCTTAGCCCCTTTCTGCTTGGCTTGGATTCAGTCCTGGATTGATTTTTATTTTTCCCCTCTTTTTTTTTTCTTCCCTGCATCTTGACTCTTCCTCCACCACTGCCTGGGGGATTTCTTATGCCAGTTCTCTCAGGTTCCTTGCTGCTCTGCCCCATCTCATCATCCCCTCCGTATCCTTTAATCCCTTCCGTGTTTTAATCCCCTCCGTATTCTTTAATTAGGTGATTTAATCCACTTTTGTTTCATTTTAGTGGAAACCAGCTAGGCACCGGTGTTCGGGCACACCTTGGGGAACGAACCTACTGGAGTCCTCCACTGGAATCCCATAATTAACTGGGATTGTTCAAATTAGCTTCCGAGCTGGTAATGATGCTTTTAAGCACCCTAAAATGCTGCTCTCCTCCTGGACTTGGTGTCGTCTGCTCCCTTAATCTTGAAGTTCATTAAGTGTGGGAGCATTAAAATGGGAAGTAGTGCCATATTTTGGGGAGAAGGAAGGAAACCCGGCAAATAACACGATAGTCTGATAGCGTAATTAAAGCATTTGAAACAAAACCATGGAGGGAAAAATTGCCCTGGTGCAATTAACCATTCAGCCTCTTCTCTGGAGGCTCAAAATAAAAATCCAATCCTCTCCCCTGTGCTGGAAGAAAATACAGGGCTCTGCTTAGGTTTCCTGTAGGCATTGAGATCTTTTTATGGTGAGGCCATAGGATCCAGGTAAGAGCTCTTCCATGTGCTCGTAGGGCACATCTGTGCACCTCATTGCACAAAATGAGCCCTGCTCCTGCAGGTAAATCCTCATTTTCAGCCAAAATACAGAAACAAGTGGCTGATGCCACCAGCTTTCTTCAAGGCAAATGCTTTTTTTATCCTGCTGTGGAAGGATGTTGAAAGCAACTGAAATCGTGGTGTCTCGTAGAGTTCCAGCAATGCAATTTATTACTTCTGAGGTCTGCTTTTCAGTCTCTTCAGCAAAGTAGGTGGCTGCAAGTTCCTGCGCTGAGTAGGAGTTTGCACAGTTGGCTGGCTTGTCTGATTTTTTACAAGGAAATAAAAAAAAAAAAAGAGCTGTCAAGATGATTGTAGAACGAATCTCTTCATTACGAAGCCTGTAAGAAACTTATGCTTTAAGAAACGATATCGCTGGAGAGTTTCTCTCTTGAAAGAGTTGTTTGTGCTTTTCTGAGGCAGGTTGGAGGGGACCAGCTTGCCTTCATCCCCTTCACCCAGCGCCAGGGACCCAGCTCTGCCTCATCCCCAGGCTGCCCCGGAGGGAATCTCACCTTGTACATGAGCCAAGTAAGCAAAGTGTGGGTGTGCTCAGTGCTTACTCAGCTTCAGGTAGCCTAAATAATGTTTCTAATGCCCAAACTAGTCTATAAGGTCAGGCAGAGGCCAAAATACTTGATCTTTTCTTCATCCCATAGTCCGAGTAGTTGTGCTCTTGCCCTCTGCCTTCTCTTTTATGGCTCAGCTGAAAGGAGTCTGACCCCCAACTAGTGGGATTAAGGTGGTGTAGATGTGTTACCCATAGTGATAGCTCACTTAAAGCCATATTTGTAATCCAACTAAAGCTTTTGAGTGAAAATGGAACAGCCAGGTAAGCATCCCTAATGATTCAACACCTTTGGAGGAGTTAGGGTTGTGGTTTTAAGCGCTTTTATTTGGTACAGCCCCAAATCCTGCGACGGCACCATTTAAAAATTGAATGACTTGGAAGAGCGACAGTCATGTGTACATCCACTTTTATAGAAAACGGGATGTTTATATAAAAATTGAGCAATGCTTCCTTGTACTACATGCTCTTGCACTGTAAATTCCTTGCAGTGATATTTGATTTTTCCATCCAAACACCAAATGCAGGCATGAGGCTCGGTTTCCAAAACTCTTCGGAGCTGAGATGAAATATTCAGCACCACTGCAGGCACATCATAAGTCATAATAAAAACATTAAGTCATAATAAAAGCATTAAAACAGGAGATCTTTATATATTTAGCATTGTATTAGTGTATTTGGTGGGACCAGAACTTGATAGTTTTATGCTGTATTGTCTGCATTACCTAAGCTTGTAAATACACGCTTATTAGCCTGTCCATTAAGCTAATTTCCTGCAGATTTAAGAAAAACACTCTGCGAAAATGTGTACTGAGTGTACATAAATCCTCTTCAGTGTAATGGCCTTATTTCAGCTGCTGCCTCTGAGTTTGGGCTGGGGGGTATTGCTGCGTTCGCCCATCTCAAATGGTCCGTGCTCGAAAGTCTTATTTCTTAATGTTTATTTGAAAAAAAGAAGAAGAAAGCTCCGGGGGTGGCCTGGTCAACTGCTTTTGCAGCTGTGACATCTCTTCCCTCTCCGTAATGGAAGCAAGCGATGCAGAACACGAAGGAGGGGGGGGGCGGAAAAAAAACCCACCCTGGAAGATTACATTTCACAGAGGTGGAACGGCAAAGGGAGGGAGGATTCAAAGGCAGGCAGTGATTAAGAAGCGCATCAAACCCCATCTTTTAAATGTTAATTTCCTCCGTGGCCTGGAGAAGGGATAACCTCGCCGTCACTGTGATGTTACCTGTCAGGGTGAGAAGCCCATTAGTTTCATACCCGTATCACAAAGCAGGTCATGGTGTAGGGTAATATCTTGATAGCTGAAGCAGCGAGGGGCCAAGGATGGGGACTTTATCTTCAAGTTTTCTCCTTTTTTTTTTGGCTCAAGGACACGCGAGCTATTGCCGAGGGCTCTCTCCTTGACCCTCAGAGCTTCAGATCTCGGAGTAACGCTGCAGGCTGGCTTGCCGTGGATGTGCCTGGAGCTGCTGACACAGCCGCTTTGTGCAGGAGGTGTTTCATCTTTTCAGGCTTTCCCTTGAAGTCTGTAGTTAAGCTGTAGATGTCATCAATCTGTATTCATCATCCTTCTGTGAAGGCAGAGGAAGAAGGAAGCACTGATGTGCCCAAGTCCCATTGGTTTCAGCAGTCTCAGGCTTGCAGCACTCTTAATTTCCCACAAATGTGTTTTCTTCAAACAGGTCAGTGCTGGACCTCAAACAACGGCTGGGAGCATGCACGTAGAAGGTGAATGCATCTACTACACCAGATAAAGTAGTTTTAAGAGCACTGCCCTCCGTTGTTCTGACTTTTCAAGTCTTTCAGAGACAAAAGAGCCTGGGCAGCATCCCAGGGAAGGTGAGGTGTCCCAGGGCAAGCTGCAGGTAAAGGCAGAGACTCGCTCCCATCGAGAGAAAAATTGGAAATAGGGAAAACTGGAATGCTTCACAGCAAATTTTATATCAGCTCTTCATCTCCTATTTCTCCAGCCTGGCTGCTTGCTTGCTTCTTCCCTCGCCTTCTGTTTCAGTCGAGCTATTGCGATGAGGATTAAATTGTAGGTTTAGCATCTCTGTTTGAAAACTAGTCCCCTGCTCTGCTTAGGAAAGAGGTTGGTAGCTTACAGCAGCTGCTCTTTCAGCACGAACTGAAACCCTGGAGCTGCTAGGGCAGGGAAGTCTTACACAGGAGAAAAGGGACCCAGGATCCACTGCACCTGGGCTTTCTCTGGGCTAATACTTCAAAAATACTTCAAATACGCAAATAGATGGTGAGGGAATCTTCACCTGCTATTCCACCTTTCTATTTCAGCACCACAAGACTGCAAAAAATGTGGCCATTATATTCTCATCCTGCCTAGGTTTCCAAGTAATTGGTTCTGAAAATATATGGTCATTTTCTCCCTTTTTTTTTTTTTGACATGTCACAGTTGCTTCTCTCTCTAGGAATAACATTTCCAGGAATATTTGAATTTTTCCTCGCACTCAGAAAGCTTTCCAGGTTATTCAAGCTGTTACTTCCCTTGTAGTAAAGCAATTTGGACTAAATATGCCTTTTGCAAAGGATGTGAATAGCTGAAATTGCAACTGAACTGCAAGGGTAATTGCATGAAAAGAAAGTTAATCTTTGTTTAACTTCTGTGTTTGCTGCTCTGGAAGCTGTCGTAACCCCGTTTCTTCCGCAGAAGTGGATTATTTACTTGTGATAATAGCCACATAAAATCATTAGCACGCTGTCATAAACAGCTGTGTTAAACTGTATTATGTGTTGGTGACATCAATAAAACGCCCAACGAGGAGCTGGGATTTACAAACGGGACTTGGTTGTCTTTGGGAGAATGGGAAGGAAAAAAATCCTTTGTAAAAAATCACACTTTTGTGCGTTGCAAATATATCTCATAGATTTTTTTAATGGCAAAAGTGCCCTGTGCTAGTGTGCAAGTAGCACAGGTCTAACTTTTTTGGGGTCTAACTCTGTGCTTCCTCCAGAAATCGGGATCAGAGCACGGAGATGAAAGACAAATCATATTCTGATTCGATATCTTGCTGTTAAGAGACAACGTGTTCTGAGTTTAGGTTGTATGGTGCTATTGATAAAGTGTCTGAAATGCTCTACAAGCTGAGAGCAACTCTTGCTTTTTAGCTATATTTTATTAATTTTTGAAGGCTGTCTTTAAAGAAAAAATTAGATACCAGTCTTCTTGAATATATATGTTATAGATACATTGACAATAAAATTGATTTCTGTAAAGAAAATGTCAGTAGTTTTTGCATGGTTATGCATTACTTGAACAAAAGCTTTCAACAAATTTATAAAACCATCTTTTTGTAGCAAACAAAGTTTTTTTTTTTTTGTTTTTGTTTTTGTATCTTTTCTCTGCTGAGTTTGAAGAAGGGCTGCTTTCTGTTCTGCTCTGTGCCCTTTGATGCCATTGCGTCCACGTGTTCTTCAGCTTGTTAATGAATTTCTCCTCCTCAGCAGAAAGGAATAACCTCATAGTTTTTCTTGGGCTTACTGGAAGGCAATGGTTGGGCTACTGGGTAGGGTGGAGAGTGTTGTTCTAGCAAGGTGGGAGGAGATCCATGAGGTTCAAGGTCTTGGTATTTCTGATGGGTGGTCAGGATGTACCTGTGCATGGTCTCCCCTCAATTCTTCAAGAAAAAGGTCTTCAAGAAAAAGGGCTACCACAACTTTTGTGCTTGCTGTACTGAAATGTATCTTGGTACCTGTGGCCAGAGCAAGTTGCGTAGGCAATTAAGTTCTCCAAATAAAATTCAACAGGCGTGGTGGATTTATCTTCAACTTGGCTGTATAGGCACTTGTACAGTTTTTCCCCTTTTGTCTTCATGTTTAAATATAATTATTTTTCATGTAAAAGATCTATTTATCTACCCATGCTGTGTTTGCAGTGATAAAGGTATTTTCGTCCCAAAACAAATTTGCAAAGAAACCGTCTTACGTTCTCTATGTACAAGTGAGTAACCCATATTTACTCCGCCTTCTGTTTTTGCTCTTTTAGGTTCCCAGATTAAGCCTTTTACGTCGTTGAGGTTTGTAACGGAGCCTTCAGATGCTGTCACCATGCGTGGAAGCAATGTGCTGTTGAACTGCGGGGCAGAATCTGACCGAGGAGCTCCGGTCATCAAGTGGAAGAAAGACGCCGTCTTCTTGAACCTGGCGGTAGACGAAAGGAGGCAGCAGCTGGCCAACGGCTCGCTCTTGATACAAAACATAGTCCACTCCAGGCACCACAAGCCAGACGAGGGGCTCTATCAGTGTGAAGCATCTCTGGAAGGCATCGGAGCCATCATCAGTCGGACAGCGAAGGTCATGGTAGCAGGTAAGGAAGAAACTTCCTATTTCCTACATTCCGGATTGCAGGAAATGCTGAGAATTTGGTATTTAAAGAGTAAAAAATGCAGAGAGAAACCAATTGAACTACGTTTTCCACCTCATCAAAAGAGGTAAAGGTAGATATGACGCTCCTGCAACAGTAATTTATTTCTGACAAGGTGTTATTCTTGTTTAAACATTTCTAATGAACTTTTTGTTGCTGTGTATTCCTCTTCAAAACGGAGGAGATCTCTGCAGTTGGAAATTTTTCCAATGAATTGAGGGTCGCAACAAATGCTGGATTCTTGTAGGGTGTTGCGTGCATGAATTTTTAAGGTTGACAATCAGCAACCCTGGAAAAAAAAAAAAGATGGAAATTACTTGCTGCTGAGAAGGGATTGATATATTTGTGGCATGTGATGTGCAAGCAAGCGATGAGCTTGTTCGAGTGCGTTGTTTGGAGGAGATGCTTGTGCTTACACTAAAGAAAAGTTGAGGCTGAAGTTTAATCCAGTTCAGTCCAGGAGCTCTGCAGAAGTTTTCTATCCAGTAGTTTCCTAAACATTTATGCTGGGGAGGGAGTCCAGACAGCTCTCCTCTTGGCCGGTCTCTCCAGTGTGTCCCTCATAACTCGGTGTCTTTTCCAGTCTCAAGGTCTCTTAACCCGAAGAGCAGTTTCTGTTCCTCCTGAGTCTCTTTTACCAGCTAAGAAAGACATGTTTTCTCATGATAGCTGATTAAAACAGGCAATAAGAGTCTTAACTGTCTTCTACCTCCTTCCCACCAGTTTTCTGAATCCTCCACAATAGCCTAGGGGTGTGCTCTGAACCTGCCATCCTCAGCTGTGTATGTACACCCATGCTGGAGTAATACTTCCCCAAAGAGCTGGAGAGCCCCAAATACATGAAGAAATGGATTATTCCACTCTCTATCCCTCCTTGGATGGAGTCTGCAGAGCTGGCCTTTGAGAAGTAGGGCTCTCCTTGCCAACCGAGGATGCCATCTGGCCTTAATCTGGCTGTTGGCAACCACTGCCAAAATCCCTCCAATTACTCTTTTGAAGTGAACACACATACGGGGCTGTGCCCAGCTCACTAATTTGGAGCTCTTTATAGAAGA
Source organism: Aythya ferina (assembly GCF_964211825.1). Classification (NCBI taxonomy): domain Eukaryota; kingdom Metazoa; phylum Chordata; class Aves; order Anseriformes; family Anatidae; genus Aythya; species Aythya ferina. The sequence goes on along the minus strand of NC_140313.1, from coordinate 1,704,667 downwards.
GCGTTGCTTTGTTTGGCAGATCCTGATCTAATATTGCTGCGGTGATGGGTAGTTTGGAAGAGGGACAGGTGGGCTTCCTCCATTCAGGACCAGTTGGGCTCAAACTGGGAGAACTTCTAATGGGAAAGAGTGCAAAGAGACTGCACAAACTAAAATATGGGAAGCTTCCTTAAACACGTACTCTTTTCCCCTCTAGGGGTAATTCAGCAGTGGAATGGGTTGAGTGGCCAAGTTGCAGAGTCTCCATCTGGGGAGATGTTCAAGACCCAGTTGGACGCAACCCAGCAGAGCCTGATTTCTGCAGAGGGTTGGAGTAGGCAAGCTTGTCACCTTCCAATCTCCCTGATTCTGATTTTGTGAATAAAATAAAAAAAACAGAATCATATAAGGTAGAGTAATTCATGGCATTTAAAATTGGCAGCAAGTTCTTCAAGCAGAAGTTGAAAAGGTATTTTGATCTCCGAAGGACGTGCATTCCCAAGTGAGCAGAATGTGTGCTTTTTTTTTTGCTTTTTTTTGAGGGAATCAATGTGCAACGTTGGCAGAGCATCGTTGACTTAAGGCACTGGCAGATGGAAACATGACAGGAAGGGAACGAGGGCAAGAGGACGAGCGGAGGTCTCGCACTACAGTAGGCTGTGTTAATCATTGCTTGGCACAGTAAATAAGCTTCATCTTTTCAGAAAAGGCTGCTTTCCCAGAGAGGATTGGGACTAGGTCAAGCTTTGGGTGTTATAACACTTGTAAACTGAATCCTATGATGATGTGTTGCTGCTAAACAGACTTTCTGGACAGCTTGATGGTCTCATCCGAAAGCCACGATGTGTTTGATTGTGCTGTCTTGATGAATGGGAGGTTGTGTTCATGGCAACAGGGCACCTCCTCATTTTGCTGTCTCCTTTGTCTATGCAACATTTCATTCTTGCAAGACTTCAAAGGAGAGATCACGAGCTTTAATATTTCAGGTAGGCTTTAGGAAGAGATTCACTCGTTGAATTACAATCTAATCTTGGTGTCACTTCTCAATCACGGGTCTGTCCGCGGCATTTTAAGCACTTCACATGCTGGTTAGCAACAGAACACATTTGTCTTTTGAGGTTAAAATCCCCAAACCATTGGTATGCATAAGGGGCATATATCTTTTTGCACCGAGCATGATTTCACCATGTTTTTTAAAGCATTACTAGTCAATAAAGCAGTCACAGCTAACAGGTGACAGTCAACTTCACTTGGAGCAGGATGCTTGGGGGTACTGGAAGTATATTGCCCTTTAAAAACTTTTCCCCTTCTACTTTCATGGCTTGACGTGCTTTCAGTAAAGAAAACGTAGCAAATTAAAAGCAGTTTTCATAAGACAAGGATTTTATGCATGAAGCTCGCCATGTATTGGGGGAAAATGCACTGTTTCAAAGAACTTCTCGAAGGTCTTTATGGCCTCGGCATGCTCCAGCTGTGCAAGAGCTCTTAGCTGAGACAGAGATGAGAGCAATGGAGAGAAACTAAGAGCTGCTTCCTACTCAGCATCTTATTAAAAGTCCCAATTTAACAGACTGCTGATCATTGGTATTTACCCTAATTGGTAGGATTTCAGATAGAAACAACGCTGCCCACGTGTTATGCCTCTATTTATAGAGCTGCGGGATGAGGCTCTCACAGGTTTTGGTGTTCATCATCTTCTAAAAGACCAGAGGTAAAGTAAATGAGAAACCCGAGGTTACTTTTATATGGTGTGATCTGTATGTCAGTAAATTCTTGAGTCACAAGTGCAGCATTTGTACATTTAAATGCCATTTAATGAGTTTATTCTTCAAGTGATTTGTTCTCCTTCACCCACGTAGACTTTCAGTGTTTTATTCCTTCGGTGGGTGTGTTGCCATTGATCGGGTCCTGGCAGAAATCAGAGGTTTACCTGGGGGAGGAAGGAAACCCACCTAGTTAGAGTTCATTTAATAAGATAACAAAGGCTCTGTTCTGCCGTTTAAAGATGATAAATGGCAAACGTGGAGCCTCCCTGGAGGAGCATATGGAGAAGTTCTTAATCTCACTCGAATCTAAGCGGAGTAAACATGAAATACAATATTAGGTACTATTGCCTACCCGTGTTTTGGGAATTTAATAAACTGAGGATGAAAAATCATTTAGTGATGAGAGAGGTATCACTTCGAGGATGGGATAAACACATGAAACCCGTTAATGCTGAAATTTAGGAAACTCTTCGTTGTGCAGAGTAAATAAAATGTCTGAAGTGTTGCATACTTGTCGTTCCCTGAAACTGAGAGTCACTTTTTCTATAGTAGGGGAAAATGAGTTTCAGAAATCCCCAGTTGGGGAGGTATAACTTCATTTATAAACTGAAATCAGCCAATACTGACTTAATCAGTTTATTCCTACCAGAATCACGGGCGATTTGGGGCTATTTTATATAAATTCATCAACCGTAATAAGTGGTGAACAAAACTAAAGCTGTTTCCCTTGAAAACCAATTTTAGAGCTCTGAAAACTTAATTTAAGTTGAAAAAAAAAAAGCCAAGTCAGACAATACAGTTAGAAAAAATGAATTAAAAATGTAACCTCTTGACAGTGTAATTGGCAAAATGGACATTGATGGACTTCTGGTCAACGGGATTTTGTCTTTTATACTTTATTTCAATGCACACTTAACATATACAATGTGTAATAGTGCAGAGAGTATCGGAACTCTATTGAAATTGATGCTTGGTGTTTAACACTACCTGGTTTTGATATCTATCCGTGCCACATGGCAGACCAACAAACGCCTTTGGGACTGCTCTGTGCGTTTGCTTAATGGTGGTGTGGGTTTTTTGCCTAATAGAGTGGACGATTTGAGTGCTCGCTCCCTCCTATCCCTGTTTAATGTTCCATATTTGTAAAATCTACATCCACCACTTGGTACAAATATATGCTCTGTCGTTCCGTTGAAGCTCATTAGTGCTTTCTTCATAAAGCTAAGAGGAAATAGCAGAGATCAGGTAAATATTTGACTCTTCACGTGCTGCTCTAAGTCCTGATTTTTTTTTTTTTTTTTTTTTTTCCCCTGCAGAAGATGCACCTACTTTAAAAAGTGGGAGCAGGGAGATAACCAACACAGATCAAAACAACAGCCAGCATATCTAGAGGCTTAGTAATCCAAACCTCTTGGGTGAAGAATAAGATAGAAGGTGGGCCCAAATGGCTAAAAATGAAGAAATCAAGTTGGTGTTATAGTTTAACTGCAGTATCATCTAGGCATGGTGTGCAACCGGTTATTTTGCTCAGCCTTCACTTTGAACAGAAGTGCTGCTTAAATATTCAAAGATAAAGATATTCCAAACACCTGAATGTGTTTTATTTTGCTATAAATTATTTGGAGAGGCTTTATGGCTCCTGATTTACTGCGAAACCAGTGGCTTTAGGTGCCATTTGGAGATGAGGGCAGAGAACCACATCCAGCAGCCCCTGTGATGTTTGCTTAATACCCAGATCTGGTTGTTGCTAGCTTTTCTTATTCCAACTCTGTATTATTTTTCTCCCTGCTAAGAAAATAACCTTTCTGATGCTACACCTTTTCATTACACACACTTGATTCCCTGCTCCCTCCATGGGTGTTGGGAATGGCTCTACTGATTGTGCTTCACTGGGGTTAAAGCAGTGGAGTAGTAGGTCATGTCTGAAGATGTATGTCTTTGCTTCTTAGGTACAGCTTCTGCCAGGAGGAAGAGTAATTAATGAGCATTTAACATAATTAAAAAAAAACCTTATCTATTCGTCTGTGTGGGGAACTTTTCCTGCAAATCCCATATTTTCATGCTTGGTACTTTGGAAATCTGAATAGCCGAGATAAAACGGGACCTTTGCAATTGATGGCCATCAGTGAGCCAGCGATTATTTTGCTCGTGGAAAGGGAGATTTGACGTTTAGCAGCTAAAATCATAAGTTTGTTCTCAACATGCTGGCCCTTCATTCATTGTTTTGTGAGTTTATCAAACCGTAGCAGTGTTGTTCCAAAATAATAGGGCTTGAGCATGGTTTTTGAGCAACACTTAGCTGCAAGTGACAACAGAGGGAGGCTTTCCTGCACTGTACTCTGTTGAGCAATGCTTGGCAGGATTGCATGCCGCAGCAATTCTTGCTCTTCCTACCCTCGTGCTGCTAATAGAAATACGGTTTTAATTAGCAGATTTCATTTAGGAAAAAGCTTCTGCTTTTGTCTTGAGCGCCTGGCAGAGATTTACTTACATTGTGCTCGAGGAGATTGGATTGAGGAAGGAGCAGCCTCGGTTAGCGAGGGCATGAGGTTGGAGTGAATTAAAATAATGGGCTGTAATAGATCATTGGTGCTGGGGATGGAGATCAGCCTGTACATCATCGTGCCAGCTTACCTTCCAGGAAAGGTTTCTTCCCTCTTGGTATCTGCCGATCATCTGTCTGCTCTGCTTTTGCAAGCCCGAAGTGATGGGAGTCCCACAGCCTCCCTTAGGACCGTGCCCTACAGCCTAATGGATCTGTCAGGGTGATTTGGGGGAAATTAAGCCCCAGCTTAAGGAATATCATGGCTTTGCGGCTTTGTCCTTTATTGCAGCGGATGAGGGTGCTGTAGGGTGTAATGTCCTTACTCTGATAACCGAAGGACCTACCTGCATTTACCCCTACCTGAATTTACCTCCTGGCACTGTCAGCTTCATGTTTGGCTTGCTGGAGGTATCCCTACTTTAAGAGCATCCCCTTCCCTTTATTTTGGCTGTTGTGAACCAAAACTCTGCCTGAGGACAGCGTTCTATATCCTGCTCTGGGTCAAATATGGCTCAAACCATTGCACCGAGTGCCTCTGGCCCTCCTTGCTACCTGTTATATCCTCTGTTTTCAAGTGCTTTGTGCCTATTTTTCATGAAAATTATAGTTTTGGGTGTCTTCTCCTTGACATCTTTATTCTTCCCTCCAAGAGGCAGTGCCTGTGCTTCAAATTGTGTTTCAAAAGCGTGTTGACCACCTTGCTCAGATCCCTCATCCCCTTACCTTTTCTGGGCTAAAAAATAAATAAATTTAAATTGACACACACCTTGTCTTACCAAACTTCTTGCTGTTCTTGCTCCTTAGTGGGATGTCCAGATTATACACGCTCTTCCAATAGCAATGTTCATTGTCTTATGGCACAAGGTATCAGGAAAAATGAAGGATATTTGCATGTACTTCAGCAATATTATGTTCTGGGGAGGTTCTTGACACCGTTCTTCCAGGTAATGTGTGATGCAATAATAATAATAACCTCAAAATGCAATAATAACCCCAAAAGGGTTCAAATGTAGACCTCTTGCATTCATTTCTAATTCGAAATAAGTAATCAGGACGTTTTCCTAAGAAAAAACACGAAGAATTTTTGTAGCTGTATTTTTATCTTCTAAGGTGGTAGAAGAACAAAGCTATTTCTCTGGAAATACTTTGCCTACACTGGAAGCGTGTGATTTTCTTAACCACGAGCAGTTCAGTATAATCTGCTGCTTATATTTCGAACCCGATGTCATGTAGTTTCGGGTGGTTGGATGGAATGAGTTCGTGGTGAACCCAGCCTTAAATTGCTCACCCTGAATATTAGAGACCTGGCTCTGGGAAGAACATTTATAGTGATGAATTGGATCTTAAGTATCATTTGCAGTGAATGGGGAGAATTTAATGCCAAAGAGGGAGATTAGTAGGAGCTGGCGTGCCGAATATCTGTGTCTGCTGAGGAGGAGTGTCTGAAATTTCATCATCTTCCTCGTCTGGGCTCAGGAGCTGAGGTTATCTTGAGGAGCATCCACTCGGTGTTCGGAGCTGGGTGAGCCAAAGAAGAAAAGCTTTGGGATATACTCAGACAAGCTCTTGGATATGCTAAGCTGTGGGACTGGAGCATGTTTTCTGGTGACAGCTTAGCCATCAATACCACTTCATTTGCTTGAGCGGGTCCCAAAGTTTTTGGTGTCCCACGATTTTTGGCACAGGACCACAAAATATTGAACATGTTCAGGATTGAGAGGGGAGCACCGAAAGTTGTAAGGCTTTCCAAGTAGCTGGTGCATTTTTTCAACAGGACTTCCCCCATTTCTTGATTTGCTTTTTCCCCTAATAAAAGTAACAAAGATGTAGGCACCTTCGGGGATTTCCTCAGGTTAATTTAATTTTCTGGCTTGAAACAATCTTGTGACCACTTTGTGTGCTCTCTTGTTTCCAGTTTAACCTTTCTAATGGTTCCTTGACCTTGCTTACTCAAAATCCATACACGTTTCCGAAGCGATGTTTAATAAGATGAGAGGAGCTGTTTACAACCCTCTCATTTGTCCTTGGTGACCTCTGTTGGGCAAATGAGAAATAGGTCGGTCGCGACGCCACCGTGTCACCGCAGGGGGAAGAGATGGAAATTAGCCGAGCCAACCCTCAAGTCTCATAAAACACCTCATCCAAGCGATTTAATTAAAAGGGGTCAGGTTTCTCTCTGCCCTAGCTGGTGGTATCTGACCGAGAGGTAGGCGATGAGCGCGCTGGTTTGGGGTTTGATTGACGTAGGGCGGCGCGGAAACGCCGCTCTCCAAATTTCTCCGCACGCCGTGATTGATGCTGGATGATGATGGGTTTGCAAGCTAAACCATCTAATTCTTAAACCTTCTTATTCCATATTTACCAGCAGAAGATACAATCCAGCGCTGACAGGGGGATTGAATGGCTGACACGGAGGTCTCCTCCACCTCAAATCTCCGCTTCAATGCAAACCTTTAGAATGTAAATTGGAAGCGTGTTTTATATTCGGGAATGCAAAACTCCTCTTGAAAGGCTTTCACGTTGAAAAGATTATAATGATTAGCATTTATTATGCCGTTGTTTTCATGCAAAAAAGAAAATCCTGCCCAGATTTTACTCAAATTGAACTTTTGTGCCTCGCATAATAGCCCTGCTTTAATTTGAATAAGATTCAGAATAAAGTGGCCTGATAGGAAGTTAAACACTGCAGAGACAAGAAATAAAATCCTAATGTAAGTCACTAAATGTGTGTGTGTGTGCTAATATGTAGACAAAAATGAGGATGTTTACAAGGAAATGCTATCACAAAGGGCACAGCAAAAAAGTCTGGGAGGGGAGAAAAAAGGCAATTTAGCGGAGAGCAAGATGTTAAGTTGCTTAATTTTCTCTACAGCAATAAAATCTGGTAAAACGAGGTGAGTGATGGCAGTCATTTTATTAGAGCGATTCCCACTAGTGGAGCTGGAGCTGCATTTCCATTATGAACTCCATTTTCCCAGCTTTATAATTCAGCTCTAAAAGCTCACCTGGGCTGGTGTCTGGCGTCCGAGACCCGGAGTCAGAAATGAATATTTCAGAGGCTTGGAAAATAACGTGGTTTTGCTAACTTAACTAGGGGTTTCGACTAGGGACGTTGCCTCTCTACCTCAGTGCTCTGCTTGCCATCTTGCATAAAACTTTCAACACATCGTTTGAGTCACTTTTTTCTCATTGCTAGTGGCTGCGGTTAGATCTTAGAGGAGGAAAATCAAGGGAGAGTCATGCTGCAGGTCATAGAGTAAGTAACAAAATCAAAAGTTCAGCAGGGGTCTTTCAATTTCCAGGCTGGCTTGTTTTTCTCCTTTTATTTCCCTCCTTAGCCCGTTTAAAGCTGACTTAGACACCTTTATAGTGCTCTGTAACACATTTCCATTCCCTCTGCATCCCTGAATGTGAAGCTCTGGGGATGGACAAAGAGCAGAGTCTAAAACTCAAAACTCAAACTCATTGACTCAGGTGCTGTGCTCAAGCAGAGAAAAATTGCATAAATGGCAAAGACTGAGAGTCCTGCCCCAAAATGTTGAGCGGCTTGGGGTAGGAACAGTGCCTTGGCCAGGAGAAATCAGGTCCGGGAGGGTGAGGAGGGAACCCGAAGGTACTGAGGACGTGGAGTTATTGAGTAAAGAATAATCATGATTTTGGTTTCTCTATATAAATAAAAAAAGTCAGATTTATCTCAATTTCTGAACTGAATAATGGTAGACATGGAAACAATATTGTGGTTATTTTTGTGGGGTGGATTAGGGACATAACCTTCTTCAACTCTTTCTTTTGCCTAGTTTTATCCGGATTGAATGCAGACAGAGCCCTTCAATGGTTGGAAAGTGTGTCATATCACATTATTAGCTATTTAATGAGAAACACATAAAATGTTTGAAATACTTAAGATGTTTCCAGGAACACCCAGCCCTACAAGAACCTTACAGCTCTCTGGACCCTTCAAGAGTCTGTTTACCTGGCTGCGAGCGGCACGTCCCTTTTCCTGCATTGCTCTCCTGAGACATTAAGCAATTTTTAGCCGGAGAGCAAAAAGCGGTGAAATTGCCCCTAAAAGATGAAATCTGCTTGAATGCCTTTTATGTGTCGTCTGGCTTTGGAATCGGAGATGCAATTGTTCCAGCCTTCCCGCAGCTGGTAAGAGCAGACACAACTGAATTTAAGGCAGCAAAAGAGAAAACAAGAACTCGAAGAGCTTCGTTTCCAGAAGACGCTGCTTTAAAACGGGGTTGGAGCTGCTGAGCAGCTGTTTTGCTTGGTGAAGGCAGACTTGTTTCACTGGCGTGTTAGACTGTAATCAAACATTAAGTTTGTAGTTTATGAAACACGGCAGCGGCAGCCTCCACAGCTGATGGAAATGAATTTATTTCCATCGCAATTGGTCTTTTCTGTTGAGGGTTTCCGAGATTCAGAAGAAAATGTTTCTGTGCTGTTTGCAGTCAGGAACAGTCCAGTCAAATTCTCTTAAGGAAAAGAGTTGAAGCATTTGCATCCTCTCTCCATCTCTTTGGTTTCCTCTAATCCTCTGTATTTGTACCCTGAGCTTTAACACTTTTTGGCGTGTCTTCAAGCAGGACCCAGCACTTCATAACCCGGCAGTCCCGTGTTTGCAGGTGTTCTTCAGCAGCTTCATTTTACGACTTTCATTTTAAAACCAGCCAGTAAACCATGAATAGCAGACAGCAACAAGAGGCCTGAAAGGGCTTACGGTGAGAAACAATTTCTTTGTAGGAGGATCCAGTTAAAACTATATCTGTGGATTGCAGCCGTGGACTTCTCCAAAACTTCTCCAAATATTCCTGTTGGAGTGGAGCTGTCCTCGTCCTCGCTGGCCTCTTGGAGCATATTTTGTTCTGTGTGCAGCACATAACACTTATGTTTGATTCACCCATCCATAAAGCTCCAAAGCACTGCTACAGGGCAAGTAATAGGATGTTTTCGAAGGAGAGTATTTGCAAAGGAGAATATTTGAGTGGGAAATCCAACGCACACCTTCACAAATGAATATACGACCTTCAGTGATAGCTTTGTGCGTGCAAAGCTACTCAGTACGTCTCGTATTCCTAAAACAGTTCAAATTAAGTGCTGAGTAGCTTGTTGCTAGTAAGATAAATGAATCTGAAGTGTAGTGGTGTGGGCAGCTTTGTAAAACTCCTTTCACCAACTCTTTCTTAAAGGGTGTGAGCTTTTTTGCCTTGTCTTATGTGCCGGCATGGTTCATCTCCCGGTTCATACTTCCCTTCTGATCACAAAGAGGATGAACTGGAGGAAGCAAATTCTTACACAGCTGAATAAGACAAAGGCCAAGAGCTTCTCCATCTCCCAACATATGTGATGTGGGCACTCTGCTTGGGGCAGAGCCTGTGGAGCAGTTTGGCAATGCATAGTTTTAGGGAAGGAAAAAAAAAATGGATAAATCATCTCATGGCCCATCCCAATATATAATGAGGAAGAGGAGAAGGGATGAAGATGCATCGGTCTTGTCTCTGGAGTCCACGTGAGCCCCTAAAGAGAGGCTGAGTGAGAAGCTTAATCCTCTGCTTTCCCAAATTTTGGATCTCGACTCCAAGCATTGCCTACTGCTGGGCATCGGCCACGTGCCTCCAAGCCAAGAGGTGTTCGTGAAGCATCAGTGTCACTTCATCCCCCCTGAATAAAGGGGATTGGGAGAAATTGATACTCTCAGGTCTTGAATTTATCTTCCAGGAACAAATACGAGATTTGGAATACAATTTCTGAATCTTTCAGTCAACTGTTTGAGCAGAGAATTAAAAATATACTTAAATATTCCCTTTGTGTAAAGAGGGATGGAGGGCGCTCTGGTTTTCTGGTCTAAAAGTGATGCTTCTTGCAATGGAAAGAAAATAGCCATGAGTGCCTTAAATAGTACAGTAGTAATATAATGTTGTATGTACAAGGAAAAATGATCAGTGTAATCAAGCTCCTGCCATAGCTATTCACCTGCTCAATGTTGTCCCCAAGTAGTCTTCATGAATTTTAATTTAGTAATGTCATTCATTAATGAGGTTTAGCAAACACAAATGATTTGCGGTTACTTTAGTGCGGTTCAAGGTCTTTGGTAGGGTCACTCGATGGTTCACATTTCCAGATGAAAATCTTCCTCGAGAGCTTCATTAATTTTTTTTGTTCTTAGTTTTTATTATGGAGCTCCCATCCCCCGGCTTCCCAAACAACCCTTTTCAGGAGCTGCAGAGAGAATCCGTCTTGGAGCCAAGGTGTTTCATCAAGTATTTCTCGGAGTGAGGTAATAAAACCCAAGTGTAAATTACAAAGCAGCAGCAGACCAGACACATCCTCCGTGCTGGGGAGGAGCTGTGCTTTGCCTTTGCTCGTTCCCATCTCTCACCTGCTGGGTTGGGACCCCGAGCACAACCTTTGTGGTTTTCCCCACGCCGATAGGTAGCTTTATTTTTTGGGTGAAATAAAACCTCATCTGGAAATACTGAAATTTTATTATTATTATTATTTTTTACTGTCAAGTGAATGCTCAGCGAAGCGTTTTGCTTTACAGGCGTCTAGTTTCTTATGAAAGTTGTGAAAGGTTTTAGTATCTCTTCTAGAAAAAATGGTTCTTATTCACAGGAGGAATGTGTATTTAGTCAAAGCTATAGTTGTCTAAGGGAATGTTTTGATGGTAAGATTTTTACCCAGCCCAGGTTACTCACGTTGTTCCAGGCAGCTCTGGAGAACCACAAAACTTGGACAATGCTCCTGGTTATGTAAAAAGAAAAATATTTAAGCAAACATTGAGGCTGTTGTTTTTTGATGTTGGAAATTGCAATAAGAGTGGCATGTAAATACTAGTTGAAAAAAATATACATACAACAGCCACATGAGGCTTTTTTTCCCTGTAATATTGTTAGTTTATAAGTACAAAACATAGCTGAAGATTGAGCTGGGCTGAAGTAGATGAGGAGACCTAAGTCTAGAGCAACGCTTTGTGCCTTTGAAAGGAGGGGGAAATTCTGAATACTCAAGTCCAACTAAATAATTTTTGAATGCTTTCAACAAGTAACGGCGTGGGGAAATATGGTTTGTTTGATCAAAGTTATTGGCAGCGTATTTCCATTTTTGCCTGCTTCATTTTTCAGCGGGCTTTGGCTTTCATTCACTTCTTGGGTTAACAACAAAACCAGCTTGCTTTCCTTAATCATAATTCATCCCTCGGTCAATCACCATCGCTGCTGTGTCAGTTCTGGTGCGTGTGTTAGCTAAAATAGGCAACGACTGGTACTGGACAGCTTAAAATATTGTGTTTGACAGTAGGATTGTGGCTAATATACGCTGTGTGAAAGCAATGGCAGTTCGGGTAAAAATAATATATATAAAAAAAATACCTAGAGAATGAAGTCCCTGTGCTCCAGCTGCTCAAACCTACCCGACTTCTGCCAGTGCCACCTCCTCTTTCTGTGCTTGTTACTAAGAACAGACTGGAGTAAGCCTCTGTGCCTTTGATATACAAATCCAAGAAGGCGGCGGTGAATTATTCCGGTGACTTTCCGTTCCCTCGTATTAATGTCACAGCCCGGAGGCCCTGGGACTTGTGCTGCAAAAAGGAATATTGATAGGAACGTTGCTTGACACGTTGGCATCAAATCGCAGGTGATGACAATATCAGGGGAAATTGGTAGTGGGATGAAATCTGTAGGAAACAGCACTGCAAAAGAGTCACAAGCATTTACTAACAGGCACAAAATCCTCTTCTCATTTCTCTTCTACAAATCGGCAAACGTTGTGGAAGTGCTATGATTATTTCAAGTGTTGTAGGGCCCTTTTTAACATGGTTTAACGATGAGGATGCTGGTGAAGCACTGCTGTGGGTGTCCTGCAAGATGGGAAATGGCAAAATGCAAACTCATCGCAGCACAGCTTGGCAGATGTTCGTGCAGCTACTTTGAAAGGGTTTGCTGCAGGCGAAGTGGTAACTCCTGCTTTAAGACTCAAATCCTATAAAATGTACTTTTTTTGCCTTTTCACGTGTGTAAATGGTATCATTGGGATTATTCATATATTCATACGGGGGGAAGCTGCCAACTCACCTCTTCCTCTGTCCTTTGCCATCTTGCCCTCGTTGTTGTGATTGTCGTCTCTTTAGTCCCGTACTCATCACCTAAATGCTTTGGCTCATCCCACCGTCCACGTTCCCTTTTTTTCTTGCATGATTCACAACTGTTAGCTTCTGTAAAACTATTTTTCTATATTACACCTCCCCAAAATGACCATATCCCTTTGTCTTTGTCTATGAACCGACTCGTAGAATATCCCAAGTTGGAAGGGACCCATGAGCATCATCAAGTCCTACTCCCGGCACCGCACAGGTCTACCCAAAATTTTAGACCATGACCCAAAATTTTAGACTCCAGATCAGTCATCCACCACGCTTGGCCATCTCCAGCTCCCCGTTTTCCTACTCCTTTGTTGTATATATTACTTTTCCTCATTTTTCTGACTGTGCTATGTGCCGTGTCCTTGGGATTCAGTGGGAAGAGTAGGAGGAGCGTCAACTTTCCGAGCACATCTGCTTCCCTCCCCGCCGTGGTACCTGTGTTTTGGTTCACCAGCTCAACCTGCAGCTTTTCCAGCTCCTCTGGCACTCGTTGTGCTCTTGGAAGCTGTCATTGTCCTTGAAATTTCCAGGGTTTTCCTTCTACAACCTGGATTTGTTGAATGGGGACGACAGGTTTGAAAGCTTTTGGGGAAGGGAGGAGGAGAATCAGTCAGCTGTGGGTTAAAAATGGGATTTGGGCCTGGGTTAAATGTGCTAGGAGACATTTCTAGCTGAGGTTTGTTAATGGGTGACTTCTATTGAAAGCAATTATGTTGATTTAAAGGGAAAAAGATGAAGACCCACTTAGTGTTTACCTGCAGACATCTGGTATCTTCCTACCAGGTGTGTCAGAACAGAGGGCCGACCTGTTTAATTACGAGGATTTTTGTGCTTCCTAGCCAGATTTTCTTTTCTCTTGTCTCGGCTTGAAGTTTTTCAGATGAAAATAACACAAATCAGATCTTTTTAGAGCGTATTATCAAGTGCAGCGCTCGGCTTACGAAAACACATATGCTGTCTCTGGCTGTTGGGGAGGATGCAGCAGATTTTGGACCAGCGAGACACTTCAGCGAGGCAGAAGTAAGCCATTAATTAGGGGTGGCTTGGGGCGTGTGTGCTCAGCTTTACAGGCAATAAATAACAAATGGAAGCGCCTCTCATCGGCTAAAAGATGCAAAAAGGCTGAGACTTTTCCCCGTAGCGGGGCAACTTGGGGTTACGGAGCCTCTGCTCTCCAGCCCTAATCAGCAGGGCTGATAAAATAATCATATTAACTGGTATCAGCCTTTTAGAGCTCTCTCTTTCAGTCCCTATTTATTTATTTGAAGACAAATCCTGCAGCCCCTTTCCTGAAAGCTTCCTTCTGTCTTCACCGTGCTTGTTTTTTTTGGAGGGTGACTTTGGATGCGGTGGGCTCAGCCTCGGTGGGAGAGGGAAAAAGGATTCAGCAGATGTGAGTGGCCATGGTTGATGCCCACGAGGCTGTGAGTGCTAACAGGGCTCTGTCTGAGCTCTAATATCCGAGTTACAGACAGGGAAATTTATTTAGGATCGTACGAGGGAAATGAAGCGCTCCCTCCGAGGCTGCCTTCCTGGCTTTCAACTTCTCAGGTCCCCAGGAGGAGATTTGACGAGGCTTTATATGATTTCTGCGAGTGGGATATTAGCCCTGTATGACAACAGCCCCTCCGCTCACCTGCGGGGGAGCTCAGCAGGGAATTTAAAACCTATTTGTAAGAGCACAGGTGTCTTTTTGCTGTCAGAAACCCGCTGAATAATTTATTTAGGGAAAATCGGTGACACCTCCGCTTCCCTAAAGATGATATTGTTTATCAGGCAGCAGTCCCAATTTCCCCAAAGCTTTTCCCTGTTTATCATGTGCCAGTCCTTGGTAATGGGACAGACCAAGCGGGTTTTTTTCTGCCTTCGTGTAGGTAGCTCGCATCTCCTTTTTCATGTCCTTAGGATGCCCAAGGCCAGGCTGGATGGGGTTTTGAGCAGCCTGGGCTGGTGGGACGTGTCCCTACCCATGGCAGGGGGTGGAATTAGATGAGCTTCAAGGTCCTTTCCAACCCAAACCATTTTCTGATTGTGTGATGTTGCACGAAGGGATGCCACCCAGGGTATTTTCCCTATTTTCCCACTTTGGTCTCCCAAACACTGGGCAGACTTGGCTGTTCTGGGTGTTTTAGAATCCCTTTTTATTCGAGGACAAGCAGAATATATTAAATATCTTTGTAACAACAGGAAGCTTTGCTCCTGTTCCTCTTTTTTATTATAACAGGAGTTTAAATATCACTATGAAACACATTTTTTTTTTTAATAGACCAGTTTGCTGGTGGACTTCTGATTAATTTGATGCAAGAAAATTTAGGGTTATCTGCGCCTGGGGCAGCCCCAAAAACCTAGAGGTTGCCAGAGATCTTGCTGAGACCTACATTTTAGTCTTCGTCTGGAGTAAGGTGAATCCCCTGCCCTCTTTCATCCTACTTTCATCCTAACCAGGCAAATATTTGCTGGAAACACAGGAGCTCACACGTGAACTCACTTGGCCACGTACCGTTCAAGAAGAGGTCAACCACGGTGGAGTTTTGAGCCCTAATTCTCATTAAGTTGGCCTGGCATTGCTGGCAGCCAGCGTGTTTTTGAAGCAAGGCTTCGATGCAAAGGCAAGCAGGTGGGGGATGCTGGAAATAAGCCTTAATTTTTTTGGTGTGTAATCCATTGGAAGGAAGTGTTGTTCATCCAGATAACCTTTGTGATGCAGCCAGGGACGGAGAGAGGAGTTGTAACCCAGTGGGAGTGCTGGCGAGAGCAGCTCTTACGCTCCTAGGGGCAAATACGTGGAGCCAGAGAGTGGGACTTTCATGGTAACTGTTACTGGAAGATGCCAAAGAAATTAGCAGTGAGATCCTCCAGATCATCCCCAGGAAATGGGAATAATCTCAGATGTTTTAATCTTTTATTTTATTTTGTCCTTATGCATCTCTTCCTCGGTTCCCAGGACGCCTACAGGGACTCAAGACCTGTTGTGAGGTGGGAGCTAGCTCCGTATTGCCACGAGTCGAGTTTAAGAGCTGCAAAAATGTCCCCAAAACCCCAAAATATTGTCAGCTGACAGCCAGGGTGTCTGTCCTTCTCCGTGTACATGATGTCGGGTAAGACGTGGGCACTTTGGTGGAGTGCGTGGGCACCGAAGCCTGGTTTGGCTGCTCACAGAATGGCTGAAAACCAGCAAAAAAAAGCAGAAAACCAGCAAAAATAAAATAAAATAAAATAAAAAGCTAAAAAACCAGCAAGAGGACAGTGCTGGGAGCTGCTCGGGGCTATAAACAAACTTACTACAAAGGGAGATGCTAGGGATGCATAATAGGAAGTTTCCGTGCATGAATACTTCACAAAGGGTTAATGAATGGTTAACGACTCTTTAATGAATAGTTAATCAGCTCTTTGACTACTGAAGTCTTGCGGTTGAACCAGCTGCTCGTAACCATCTGCAAAGCCTCTCCCTGCATTTCCCAATCGGCTGCTCCACGTTCCTCGTTGTTTCAGGAGTGACTGGAGTGACTACCAGCCCTCGGTGTTTTCTAGGGCCATTGTAAGTATCACTTCAAGGAGAGCTTGACCAAAACGCTTCTGTGCCGAAAATGAATAATAAATCGTGCTGCCACGCCGATGGAAATTTCAAAATAGCCTGGAGTGTTGGATACAGACCATCTGGTGGGGAAAAAAATAATAAATACAGTCGTTCAATTAAAACTTTCAAAATACAGCTTATTAAACTCGGAGGCTGTTTCCTACTGTGTAGGAGGAAGCCTTTCCAGTACGGATCGCTTTAAATTTGAAACTCATTCATAAAGTGAAGCTGTGAAAAACGAAGCACTTGGTGCGTGTACCCTGGTTTTGGGTGCTGCCTCCTGCTCCTTGCTGCACGTGCTGGTGATTCCTGATCAATCCGCTATGAATCAGGTGGTGGTATGGTTAAATGTTAACAAATAGCCTCATTTTTGGTTGAATTATCCTGAAAAGAGCAGAACCTTGATGTTACTTAACGTATTGGCCTGCTGCTTGACCTACCAGCCTTGTTGCAAACACCACAAAAGCATCATTTTTGACCCTGTCTGTTCTCTGCATCCAGGTCTTTTCGTCCAAACTTTTCCCAATTTCACACAGCGCTCGCCCTCCAGAAGGGCTGGCTCCATCCTCTCACCTCCTACCCTTCTCCCTATGTCCCCCTTTGCTCTGGTGCCCCAAGGTACAGCACCCTCTGCAGAGGGCAGATCAGAAAATCTCACCTCTGTCTTTCCAGATTTCCCCCCTGCTTTTGCCAGCTTGTGTAATTCTCGGCTCTGATACTTTTAATGTCCCTCCTATATTTTTACACAACACTTTATTACAGGAATGGCTTTATGAAGCCCTGCTCTCTCATCCTTCAGATTTCTTCTTTGTGATTCATTGAAGCTGTAAGAAATCAATTTATGGAGCCAAGATGGGGAGCAGCCCTAAATAGCTGCCATATATATTATATCCCACTCATTAAAGTGAAGGAAACGTAGAGGGGCTTACAAGTGCTTTTTATACCCAGTCGCTTTTGGATGCTACTTGTTACTTTGAGGCTTGATTCTGCATTAATTTTTGAGCAGTTTTTTTATTTATTTATTTTTTTATTCTTCTAGCGTGGGTCTTGGATGCTGTGCTAGGTGCATCTGGCTCTTCCTTTCTGCCTGCGTGCTTTCCAGCATTATCCCCAGCGAAGGCATTTGAATTAATATAAATATTAGAGCTTTTAATCTGAGCCTTAGATTTGCTTTTTAATTTCTTTGTTATTTTATTTGGGAATTCAGAAGAGGGTGGGAAGTTCAACGCTGCTGCTCTGGCTGCAGGTCCTTTGAAGGGAACTGATGTTGTCATTAGTGGTCAGAGCACCCAGACTTTCTTTCTAATGAGCTCTTCACCAATTCTGGAGGTGCAGGAAAGTGAGCATTGACATAAAAATATCTGGGGCTTTCATGCTTGTGTTTATCTTCCAGCTTTCTTAAGGCAGAGGGCACGTCGACAGCAGTGAGAGTACAGCCAAAAGGACCGTGGCTAGCATCAAGAGTTGCTGAACTCCTCCGAAATATCACTTTTAGATGTGTAGAGGGAAATCTTTTGCAATATGTGACAGCATTTGTACCCCAGAAATGCTGGTTGTATGTCTCAGGAGGTTGTGTATTTGTGTGTGTGTACGTGCACATATTTCCATCAAAATATTTTCATTCAAATCATGCAAATGTTGTATTTTAATATCACCAAGCAGGCCTTGATCGTGGAAAGGAAATCAAAACCATCGTTAAACCATCATTAGGCTTGGCTTCCTCTTGTTAGTGATATTGGTGACTCATTTACTGAGGCAAAAACTAGGAAGAGCCGTAGGATGTTAAGGAATTTGATTAAAATGGTATCAAAAATTGAAGAGGGTAAGGAAAGCATGCTTGTTCACTGGTTTATCTGAAATTTGAAATAAAAATCTGGGAAAAAACTTAAATTAAAATCAGGTTGTAGTTTAATCATCTACTGGTTCCAGCCTTAACTAATCCTAAATAATCAATGAGTGTTGACATTGTGAGCTACTTTCCTAAATCTCAGTGCAAGAGAAAAATGGACTTAGTTGAGAGGTGGGGCTGTCTTACCTTGCCTTCCAAGCCAGGATGAGGTACTGTTTCTTTTAGTTTCCTATTATATTTTGTTCTGTGGAGCTTAATACTCAAGGAAAAGCCCCATTTGGGGCAGTCCTGTTGTATGGCATGGTATTTTTATGTTGTATGTTGTATGATGCACGGTATTTTTTTTGTCCTTCAGTGTGCAACTTCGCCGTGCACAAGTACCTGCGCCTTGACACTTGGGGCTAAAGATCCACGTGCACCTCCTGTTAAGGCTTAAAAATATAATTATAGATTTAGTCTGTCTCGTTCCTTACGTGTGTTTTACCGAGTAGTCTGATGGTGCCTTTTTACCCCTGAGAGAAATGGTGCGGCTATGGAGCGATGCCGTCTGCGGTAGTTATTAAATCTGGTAAGCACGAGCATAAAGCAGCTCGTGCGAACGTTTTCCTAATGACTGAACAAAATAATACACTTAAATCTAAATGAGTTGAATACTGTGACTGACGTTTAAATCACCAGAAGCATTACAGGCAATGTACTATATTGCTTTTAGCGCGTTAGCTCATAAATGGTGCTCTTATACCTTGATGAGGCACTGGGAAGCCCTTTTCGTTTGCCATCCCTGTTTGCTCCTTTCCTAAAGGTCTGAACAGGGCTGTGGGACACCTGGGGTTTAGTTTTGTGTTTAAACTTGCATTACAAGAAGGGATCTTTGAGATGGGTCACCGAGGAAGGGTTTTAGGTTGTGTTTTGTGCCCGAGTGTAGCTGCGTTTCTTCCAAATCTGGCGGTACTCCCAGTTCTCGGGGAGGTCTGATAATTAATCGAGGTGCTCGCTACTTCTGTAATTCCTAAATAGAAGTAGTCTTAAAATTAATTTCAAAATCTGTTTGGAAATTACGTTCCGAATAATATTTTAACCGCTCACTCACGGCCGAATGATGGCTTTAAGACTGCATCAGTAATCTTTCAGGAATCTCTTTTTTTTTTAGTAAATGCCTTTAAAGTGGAGCCGTTTCATTAGGATGACTCCAGAAATATGCTCTTTTATTTTGCCTAATGTGTGGGCAATAAATAGTCAATTACCAAGAGCAAGTAGACAATTTTGTGCTAAGCAGGAAGGGCATAGATATGTACAAGCCAAGGGAGGGAAAAAAAAAAGGGATCCTTGCGTTGAAACAGCTCTCGTCCCTTGAGTACAGTAAACTTCTGAGATTTGATAACTGAAGTTCAGCACAAGTTCACATCTTCATCAAATTAGGACTTGATCCATCACATTAAAATGACGAGGCAGAGTAAGCCCTGGGCCCCCAGCCAGATATGTACTTGATGTCGGGCTCCTTGCTATTGAATGGCGTTCTTTAGAAGATCCAATTTAGCTTCTAGTTCATACCCATATCTTTCTAAATTAAATTCTTCCGATTTCTCCAACCTATTGGCTTGTGAAGAGGCTTCTAACAAATCATTCTCTTGTCTATGCAGTACCCAGGAGCTCCAAAACCTAATGGAGATGACTTCGGGTCTTTCAACATCCCAAGTTTTTAATATTTTCTGTAAAGAGCTATTTAGGTCTCAAAACATCCATTTAATAAATGTAAGATGCTGTTTACAGAAAGCATTGACACTCTTTGGCTGTTCCATAAAACTGGTGATTTGGTAAGATGGTAAATTAGTCTAAAATTGCATTTCTCCCATTTTTTTTAAAGAAGCCTTTAAAATTGATAGAAAGCATGACTGTTGGTCTTATTGTTCTGGTTTAAAAAAAAAAAGGAGTGATTCTGGACAATTTATTAATCAGCACAAGTCGTTGAGAAACAAACATCTGTTTGCACAGTCGTTTTGCTCACCAAATGCCTTTGTCGCGTGACATCTGTGTTTGATTTGGGAAGTAAATACACTTGTTGGCATCGTCAGAGGAAACGAGACCGAAACACTAAATAATAATCTTGAAGGAAGCGTGCCTGTGAACGGGAGGGGGACTGCATGAAACCAAGCCCGTGGGGTGTTTTATTTACTCATAATTTCTGCTGATTACGGGGAAGGCAGTGTCTTTGGCTGGTTTGTGGCTGAGAATCGAGCCACGGATGTTGGATGGCCCCAGGACTGGGACGCACAGATAATTGTTATAATGACTTATTAAAATTTCAAGTTTTTCTACACTTAAGTATTTTGACCCAAACTTTTTATTTGCCTCTTTTCCTGTTTTTTTTTTTTTTTTTTTTTTTTTTTTTTTTTTTTTTTCCTTCAGCCCCTACTTGGATTATCTGTTGATACTTACCTACGTTAAACACTGGAGCCGTTTCAGGTGCTTGAAATTGCTACCTCGAACCCTCCTTTTCTTTATTTAACTGGAGTTGGCTTTTATTTTTGCCTTCAGTGCGGGTTTGTTTGAAAAGAAACCGACAGCTTGATCTGTTGGGGAACGGCGAGGGGGAGTTTAATCTTAATTGCCTTGGAATATTCATTAAAGTTAATGAATGAGCTGTTTGGCTTTGTGTTTAAAGCGAGTGTGTGTTACTTCTGGTTGCATGAAATGTGTTGAGCTGTGGATCCACGTCTTCTGGTGGTGCAGTCAGTAGCTGTGAGCCTTCTCCAAGGTGATGGGCTGTATCGTACCCGAGCAGAGAACAACCTCTCCCAGTGCCCTGTGACGTCTCCCAGACTTTCAGGGAATATCACTGGTGGAGGAAACCCATTTCTTGATGGTTGGTCTCTAATCCTTGGCCAGCAGTTGCTAAAAATCCCCGTGGGGCACAAGGTAAAGACATCCTCATTCACCAAGGAGGAAGATAACTCACACAACTTAATCCCAAATACATTTTTCTCTACTCTTAACACCTTCCGCTACTAAGGGTGGATTTCATGGGCTTAGAGAAAATGAATCAATTACCTCCAAAACCGTGAAGCTAGCGTTTACAGTGCTGCCTCAGATATTTTGCTGCTTTGTTTCTATAAAGCATTAATCCTCGCTGCAGTGACTTCGGCGAGACCGAAGGGATGAAGGTATCTTCAGTCTGTATAAAGGATGCTGGAAACTCGGCTCCTGGGAGTGGCTGCACTGATTTCTGCAGCGTGGCTCTCCTCTTAAAAGCTCAGGATCCGACCCCCCTGCAGGATTTGAATCATATATTCTGTTTCCCATTCCCAAGGAATGCTAATTTCAATATAAAGCCGCTGGAGGAAGCAGGGTGTGGGGAACAATGTTCTGCTGTAAATAGCTATAGGGACATAAAGAGGCTGTGGGCAAAACAAATAAACCTCCGCCGCGAAGTTCTGGCGATAATCTGAAGCCGGATGATGTACAGATGTGTTTATTGATACAGATGGAGTTGTAAAGCTGCTTTTAGTGACTCCTCGCAAAGTTCTGCCGCGATGACGACGCTAACAAAATTACCCTGCAGTGCTCTGCGTTTTTTTTTTTTTGGGGAATAATAGATATCATAAGCTTAACGGACGCCCCTGCCAAGGCTTCAGCGCGTGATTTGCTGCCTCTTAAAGCCTTTAAACCTGGAAGGCAGAGCTCCCAATGTCCTGGCGCCGATGTGCTCAGAGGCATTAAGAAGATGGAAGCTGGATGGAGGCAGTGTTCTTGCTAGACACTTCGGTGATATAGCGGATAATTAAACCGAGTGCCAGAGTCTTCAGGAGCCACAAATATGACATATGGCTGATGTCCTGGGCAATCAGAGGTATTAGCAGGGATGTAATGAGGTGCTGTTTGTTTTCGAGCTCCCGTTGGCTTTGGTCGTTCAGTGGTCCCTACCTGGTGATGCCCAGCTCCCTAGGGAAATGCTGCCTGGAGGGGATGCCAAACACTTCGGGGGTGCTGTGTGTACAGCCCCCAGGGCTCCCCGAGTCTCCTATTAGGATCAGGGTAGGAAATATAACCAGTAAAGCCATCAGAAAGGTTACCAGATGTCTTCGAGACAAAGGAAGGTGATTAGAGGTCTAATGAGGCAGAGCAGTACCAATAAGAAAATGATCTTTTATTTAGAGAATGAAGCAATGACTACAAATGGCTAAATCCTTGCTTAAAGTAACGCATAATTTGATATAATTAGATGCCTTCGGAAGGAAATAAAATATTAGCTTTTGATTTTTTTGCGGGAGGGGGAAGAATTTGTTCAGATTTTTGAGTTTGATGCAGTTGTAAAACATCGTGATGGGGAGAAAGCTGGTAGGGAAGAGGTCCCTAACCTAGGTTATGGATAGCTGAAGGTGTGGATTCAGGCCTGGAAGTTGAAGTATACGATTGGGTTTATCCATCGTGTGGTCCAGAGCCACGCAGTGCTGCTTTTGCATATCTCTTCTGGGATTTTAGGATGATCGAGGCAGTCTATTGCAATGCAAAACATGATTGAAGGTGTTGAGCCAGATCAGCTTCCTGCAGATGATCAAGGTAGACTGTGATGGAAAGTGAAAATCACTCCCTAAAAGTAATAAACCAGAGGTTAAGTTCCATAAACTTCAGTTTTGTAACCATTCGGGGTGAATTTTTTTAAATATCAGCTGGAAAAGAAGCTGTACTTACTTCAAACGTTGTTTTATTTTCTTTCTTTCTTTTTATTCTGGAGCTTCAACCCTCCTCGGTTCGAGCACTGCTGGCGAGAGCGAGCTGGAGGCTCGCTTCCCTCCTCCCTCTGCTTTTCTGGAGCGTGGCTGCCCGCACGCTTGCAGATGCCAGCAAACAGCAGGACCGTATCAGCTTGTTTCTGGCTCTTAATTGCGGGTAAATTGTTGCACAGTAGGCGCGGTTGTTCAGCGGTGATGGAATAGGGAGCTACCCAGGGAGCTAAGCAGCTTGCCCAGAAAATCTAATCTGTTTTTTTTTTCTTTCTTTTTTTCCTTTGGTTTCAGGATGGAGATAAGATGCCCTGAGTGTCAGGCAGTGCCCTTCCTCGGGAGGTGGCGCGGGGTGACTTTCTTGAAGTCATTTCTTTCTTGCTCGTGAATTTAGGGGTTCCTGGAGCTGGTGCTGTTAGATTTGGGGGTTTGGTGATGGTTATCTTGGGGTTACCCAGCAGGTAGGGATCCGTGGGTCTCTGCCTTGAAATAAAATGTGTGGCCGGCCTCAGGTGGCGTCAGCATCCCGACCTGAGAGCCCCCATCAGAAACTCAGCACCAGCTGGGTCTGCTCACGGTGTCTGAACGGAGATCCTTTAAATCGGAGTGCCAAGGAGGTTTTACACCAGCCCTGAGCTGTGATGCTCAGCAGGTTGGAAGCTGCTCCGTGATACCACCAAACCTCAGCTCCTGGGTCGTCATCTCCCGGTTTCCATATTTCAGGTACAGATCGGGAGAAAATCAATGGTGAAGCCATCATGCTGAAAGGAAAATTCCCCAGCACCTCTCACGTAATATCAATGCTGCTTCTGCTTTTTCCTCGCGGGGGAAAATTGCAAAACTTCGTGATTCAATTAACACTTTCTAAATTATTTTTGAGATCAGTGGATAAATAGCCTCGTGTGCACGCACCCTGCGTTACCTGCGGAAGCTAAAAAGCTGCTGCCGTGCCTTTTAACTGCTCTTGGCCTCTTTTCTCCCTGATTTATTTGCACTTAACACATTTTTTGATGTTCAAAGGTTGGGTTTTGAGCGGCTCCTTCCAAAATGCTGACATTCCCACTTTGGGGAAGAAAGGCAAAGCTGCTTTCCACATCTCTTAGTTTCCTCCTCCGAGCTGACGAGGCCATCCAAGCTGCACCCGAGGGCATCTTCCCTTATTGTGCACTAAGTACCTCGGGTACCACCGCGATATATCCTCGTCTAGCTCGGACACGGAGCCCAGAAATGCAAACGTGGCACATCCAGTGTTTGCTACGAGGGCGTAAAGAGGGAGGGGAGATGGGGACAGCTGCAGAAAACAACAGAAATTCTCCGGGGCGCCTCGATTTTACGTAACTATCCCGCACTGCTGATAAAACAGCAAACTCAGAGATGCTCCGTGATAAAATATTTAAGTTCCTCATTGGTGCCGAAGGCTACTGCTGATTTCTCTTGGATTTGTGGTAAGGCGTGCCAGCGCTGTAGCATTCAACTAGAACAACGCCGGCGGATTGCCGCGTTTTAATGGACTCGGCTTGCTGTTATCATCATTTTTTCTTGTGTTAAAGTCTTCAGCACTCAAGTTATTGAGAATTTGTACTTAAAGTTGGGTTTGAATCCTTGCGTGCAAGACTTAAGGCTAACCAGTGGCTTCTCCTGGTGCCAGGAGAACCGAGGATGCAGTGGCCTCGATCCATCCTCTGGCGAAATCCCCTCCTTGTTATCTGGGCGCATCGCAGGTGGTGCTCGCTCCTGTTTGCTCCGTGGCTTTGGGAGCTGAAATAAATAGCATGCACAGTTAATTCCAGTGTCACCTTGCTAGTCCTTACACGGTCCCCGCGGAAAGGGAAGGGAGAGGATGCTGTGCTCGAGGACACGTGCCAGTGGAAGATAAAGCTCGCATGAAAGCGGGGGAAGGCACCAGGGACTGGATTACGCTGCGGTCTGCCATAGCCTTAGACGCTTTCTTCGGGTATAATTTTAATGCTACTTTCCTCGTGCTGTTTCTGATTTTTTTTTTTTTTCTAGCGTGTGGCTAAATTGTCTGTTGCTTGTTCTCGAGGCAAACGGATCTGCAGAGCTCCAGCTTGCTGCTCATGTTTTGCCCGCAGCAAACAGACCTGCTTTGGCGAGGAACGCCAGGTTTGAGCTGAAAAACGTTTAAAGACCAATTTCTGTGCCTGGTTGTGTGAGTTCTTTGCCTTCCTTTCAATGCAGGATCCAACGAGCTGATTTACTTGGCATCAAGCAGAGGAGTTTCGTTGCATGGATGGGGATGAGGAGAGCTCTTGGTGGCCAGGCAGGACAGGAGGAGGTAGAGGAGGCTTTTGCTTTGCTGTTGGGGTCAGGTCAACGGAGAAGATGATGTTATCCAGACTGATGGTCCAGTGAATTAGGATGTGGATAGGATGCGGACATGGCTCAGGGCCTGAGCTTGCAGTGCGGCCAATTCTTCAAGTTGTAGAACGAAATAGGGGAAATTCAGGCAAATAATGTGCATTGTAATAATCGTGCAGGCGTTTGCGCGTAATAACGGGAACGACCGAGCTGCAACAGCCACCGAGGCCCCCGGGAATTGCTCGCTCACAAACACCACTGCTGCTAAATGGTTGCTTCTACCCTGCTACAGCTGGTGATTTAGGGTTGCCTGCTAATGTTCAATAAAACGTCGATTGGGGCTGCATTTCTCGAGTCGGTGTTTGCGGCTGCCCGCGTAGAAATGCGCTTTAACAGCCGCCGTGCTCAGTTAATTCATTTATTGCGCAGTATTTCAGGGCTGGCCTTGGACATGCTTTTACCAAATTTGTCTCGTAAAAAGGTGCCACGTGGTTCAAATGCCTCGCTGGCCCCGAGATAAATTAGTAAATCTGCCAGGCCCGAATTACCGGCTGGTTTTAGTTTCCTTCCCAAAGAAGTCACCGGTTTCTCGGGGGTAGGGGTGTTAATAATTTTGCTAGTTAATGACTTGGGAAAGAGGGTGGGGGCTGAATCCTGAAGTGTGGAAGTGCATGTAAATAGA
The DNA here is from genome assembly GCF_964211825.1 of Aythya ferina. Classification (NCBI taxonomy): domain Eukaryota; kingdom Metazoa; phylum Chordata; class Aves; order Anseriformes; family Anatidae; genus Aythya; species Aythya ferina. The sequence continues at coordinate 1,679,086 of NC_140313.1, read as the reverse complement.
TGTCCCATAAATAAATGCCACGGGCATATGAGGAATTGATTATTTTACAGAAATATCGCTTCCTCTAATGGTAAAATAACAATCTGCCTCCGAAGCGCTCAGCTCTGTAATGTGCGATGCTTTTCCGAATACGGGTTATATGCTGTTGCAATTTGTCTTAAAGGACAAATTAAAAAAAAAAAAAAAAGCAATTAAAAAAAAAGCTAAACCTACTATAAAAGGGAAACCTATTAAGGGTTGAGCTTCTTCACGTCCTGTGGCTTTGAGTTGAATGTCCTGTTGGCCTCACCTTCGGTAATGATGTAGGAGGCTCCCAGCCCACCCTTGAGGAGCCAAAATCTTTCTATTCAGACTCCTGGAAGTCCTTGAGAAAGTTTGGTCTTCAGCACAAATGGGCTGAAAGGCTGTCAAGAAGGAGTTTTGCTTGACAATTGGGAGTTTTAATTGATCTTTAAGCAGACAGCAGGACCCCGAGCCATTAAACAGCTGGGCTGAGGTGTTGAAATTGATGCGATCTTCCATGGATAGTTGGTGGAGAGGGGAACAGAGGAAAAGCTTTTTGCTGTGGATTGCGTTAGTAGTAATTCATATATGGTCTGTTTTTCCAAAACATAGGGATAAATCCGTCCCTGAGCTGAATTAAGGGAGAGAAGGGAACATACATCAACATTTTCTCTGCTGCCTAGGCAGAATCTGTTATTCATGGTAGCAGTCCTCTCCCTGCTCTCCAAACGGCTTGACCTTTGGTATGTCAGATCTGGTCTGTCACATCAGAAACATCTGCGGCTATCATGGAAGACCAAACCACTGCTCTTGTTACATCAGGCTTCAGAGGTTTCCTGAAGCTGCAGCTCAGAGCAGATGGCTGGATTCAGACGCGGTGGGTAGGGTTTGTGCCGTAGAGATGCTCGTGGTGGTCTTTAAAGAGGCATCTCCCAAAAATTTCACGTTATGTTTAGCGACTGTAACACCAAGGGGTTGCTGGTCCAGCCAAAGCTTCCTCATCCTGCTCTGCAGTGGTTTTTGGAAGCCAGGCACCAGCTCTTAAATATAATGGCCAGGGTGATGCTAACGCCATCAAATTCCCCATGCGCGGCACGCAAACGAGAGCCTCCTTCTTTTTTTTTTTTTTTATCGTTTTAATTAGAGATTTTGAAATACGGCCCCTTTATAAGATCCTTCAGCAATAAAAAAAGAGCTATTTTCTTCCTGCTTGTTTCCTGTTTGAGGAGCAAATTTGATGATTTTTTCTAGGCGGTTGGCTGGAAGCCTGCTCTGCTGGCTGGCTGCAGGCCACGAGCGCCGGCAGGAAGACGAGGAGATTTACACCCTCTGATTTCGGTATTAGCAGGGCAGAGCAGTCCGTGGGCTTGTCGGGGGAGGATATACAAATTTAGGGTGGTGTATCTTTTGCCCATGAAGGTGTATTTCACTGCTGGGAATGACTGGGAGTTAGACTCCCAGAGATTTTCTATCGTGGCAACTTGTTCAAAAATACGAACAGCTTCAAATAGCTACTATGGCTTCCCCCAAATCTCTTGGAGAAATCAGCCAAAAGTCTGAGGCTGGCTGTGTTTTATAGGAATTCTTGAGATGAATCGGATCCAACTCAATGAGTGGGGAGCTGCCTTAAGGAGCTGGACGTGTGCAGGTCCACGTTTTGCCTTTAGCTAGCCGAAGGTCATCATTTTGAGCAGTGATCTTGAAGAACGCCAAGTTTTGCTCTCGCAAACTCCGAAAATGCTGACAAATCCGCGGAACGAAGAGAAAAGCAATCCTGAGGGTCGCACTTTAACGATTCGGTTAAAATGGAAACGTTGGTTGTTGCGAATATACCCTGCACGTGCGGGGCATGCAGACACAACGGATTTGTTCTGGTGCTTGGAGTCGAAAGAGAGACCTGCAGAAAGATGAAGTAGAACCGACCATCGAGGCGTCGAATCCTTGATGAAAACCCCCTACAGCGTAAATATGTGGACGGCAAAAATAGATTGTTTCCGTGCGTTATGCTGAGCGGAGGCAGCAAGCAATCCGGCATAAAAGGTGCCAAGTAAATTAGATTTTAAAACTCTTGCAGGTTTGATAATCTGATCTGACATCGGTAACGTGGGTTAGGGAGAAGTCTTTTTGCCGAATAATAAGTTCATTTATTTTCTGTGATGGGGAAGAGGCATCAAAGGGCAGATCCTGGCTCCATCTCCCTCCAGCTCGCTTTTCTTGGTGGATTTAGGCTGCTGCCAAGAATCGGGGCTGTAATATTTGTAATGAGCTGTACTCTAGGAGAAAATTGCCATGCTGGAGGAGACCTCTGATGGGCCTCCGTGCTGGGAAAGGTGAAATTTTCTTCCTTTGCTCGTGGGATGTTCAGAACCTAAGATTTGTGGTTTCTCTCATCTGCTCTTGGAGTTCATCAGCACCTATATGAAGGTGTCTATGTGAGGGTAGGGCTGATGGAGGAAGAGGTGGCTTCCGACTTTGCTGTCCATGTGGTTTAAGAGGAGACGTGGAGGCTCTCTTGGCACTAATAGGGATGTGATATAACACGAAACCACCAGGATTAAAAGCTCCTCAGAAAGGGAGGATGCTAGGAGACCTGTGGCTAAATAGCATCAGGGTTGCAACACGGTTTAAGTCTTTGAGTTCAAGCTCTCCCCTAAATTCTCTTATATCTATGCACTACATGGTTATTTACAGGTAATATTACCAAATTATTACATTTTTAGGTAATTATTTAATTTATAATATTTACATATGTATCGCTATTATGCTTAAAGTCAGTTCTAAAACCTCTGCCTTGTTTCCTTGACTTTTTTTTTTTAATAAGTTGACCCAGCAGAGAGTTTCTCTGCAGAGCTATGCTGCTATCCGAGATCAACTAAATTATCCTGCTCCCAGGAGGGCTGCGGGGATGTATGTAAGTCAATGACTGTAGCGTTTTCAGAAGTGGCTAAAAAGCCTAAAGATTTATTTTTTTTCATTCAGAAGCTGCCCCATTTTATAAGTGGGTTGCCAGTTTCTGTGGCTCTGCTACCTCGCAGTCTTTTAATGTGCATCTTAAGAGTCAGCTCCTTGTCTGCATCAGGGCATCTCCACGGGGCTGTGACAGCCCTCGTGAGCGGGTTTCTGCTGCCTTTCTGCAGGAATAACATGGGGTCAGGGAGCAAATTAGGGCAGCAGGGGTTTGTTTCCGAGGATGCTGCGGTGTTCTGCTTCTCTGATCCTTCTTAGCTACTTATAATCGCTTTTGTGCGTACGCCCTTTGAATATTTCTTGCTGGAACAGTTTTATCGGTTGTTGCGTGGTGCTGACCCTTCTGCCTATACTGTCATTACCTATAATTCATTTACTTTCCAACAGCCACGTTAACTTCTAGTTAGCTCTGCTTACGCGAGTCTCCACGGTCGTAAGAAATCAAGGCAATCCTGCACGCGTGTCATAAATCACAATCAAAACTCATTTTGCCGACATTGACGTTATATTCACTGAGGCATACTCGCTTTGATTTAACAATCCTGTTGCACTCCAAATAGCTGAGAGATGTCTAGCTTTCAAATAACATTACCGGGTGAAGTAATTGCGCTAGTTACCTCAAAATTAGCTGAAGTTGTTGGGTGGTATACATGAAATTTGACAGCGCGCTAGGAGTTAGGCATACGTAAGTATCTGAGGACTGAAAGCTTAGCAGTGATCGATACTGGGCAGCCAAACAGGGAAGGAAGGGGCTGCTGCAGCATCAGTCTGCAGCTCGAGTAGGATGGAGGAGGTGTGGGCATGCACAAACAGACAAATTATAAATGGAGTGCACCTTTACAGCAGGCCTGTGGAAAAACATTAGGCTGATTGTGTTTAAAATAAATCCTTGTCTCTCTATGGCTTCTGCGGAGGTATGTTTGAGGTCCAGACTTCAGCTCAGCTGTGCATCCTGGGTTTATCCAGCTTCTAAATATGCTCTGCATAGTCAGTATGCTGACTTATATTAGAAATAATAAAATAATAATCCTCCTGCCTTGTTCGCAGTGGCCATGAGCTCTTAATTAATCCCATCTGGGTATTCATACCTACAAACTAACCGAGTCACCTCATTTAGGTAATTCCCCCTGGCTGGTAATTCCCCTGGGTTACCCAAGCAGATGAATGCAAGGGGGATTCTTCCAAATCGCATCTTCCAAATTGTGAATCTGGGCGCCCAGCTCTCCATCAGTTTGGGTTATGCTGCTTCTATACAAAGGGGAGCCATTTATTTAGCGTGTGCTTCTGCAAACAAACCAGACCACATTTCTACTTAGGTTATTTAGTGAAGCGTCTACACCTTGTTTTATTGCTTCTGCTGAACATCACCCTGCAAAACTTTTTAGAATTGTAAATTGGAGCTAGCAAATACGAGAGGACATTGAGTAACAAAAGCGTAGCAGCTTTTTCTTTTCCTTTTTTTTTTTTTTTTTCTTCCTTTGGAAACCAGCCTGTGGAAGAATGAATTAGCAGTTCCTAAAATATTTACATTTCTAGATTCCCTCACCCGTGCTTTCTCTCTCGCGTTTTCTGAAGCAAGCAGAAGGAAATCGCTCTTTTTCATTACCTTGGTTTCCTGCCCTTCAGCTATTGTGCGAATTGAAAGTGAAAAAAGGTCTTGTCTTGATGTTAAGTAACCTTGCAGACTTTAATTTGAAACAAACAAAGCATTTAAAGCAGTTCTTCTCTGGGGGATTGTGCTGAGTGCTATTAAATTGCTGAATATTTAATAGCTAAACATGCACCAGAGCCTGAGGTCTGTCCCCCAAATGATAAACCTTTTTATTAAATGAACTTTAATTGCTTAATAATTGGGTCTTCTGTAAGGAAAGATGGGGATCCTGATAAGCTGCCAACCAGATTGCATGGTAAATCAGAGCTGGGTGCTGCTTTCAATTAGGTTTCTTAAGTAGGTTTGGGTGTAATGCGGCGAGGTGCATCTGCGACCCTTTGGCTACAAGAGCGAAACATCCCCGTGAATCTGTGATGTTTAATTCTGGAGCCTGTCTCGGAAAGTGACTTTCTCAGAAGGGATTTGCTGCTCTGTTCCCCCGAGCCGGCTCCCAACAACCCAAACATCTGCGTAGCTTCAAAAACAGTCTGAGAATGAATCAGCACCAGCCAGGAGACCTGCGAAGACCCAGAGATGATTTTAAGGTCTTGTATGCTGTGGTCCTGCAAAGAGATGAATGAGTCCTGAACGTAAACACGGAAAAACAGGTGGCTGGTGCTTTTCTTTGAGACACAGCAAGAAGGTTTTGGTGACATCCTGATTTGCTATGCACAGATGTTATGAATTTTTAAAACGTGGAGATGTTGTGACACCGCAGAACGGGAGATGGTGCAGCGACAGGGCAAAGTGCAGGGGCACGGCAGGTTTGGGACTGCTGGGAACACTGCTAGAGAGAAATAAAAAGAGAGAAATAAGAAGTTACACCACGAATCCATGTGAGGAGTTGGTCTGTCTGTGCTAGAAGTAATGCTGTTGTTTTCCTTGCCTGAAAAGCTGTTGGGATTATTGCATGGATTTCTGGGGCAGGATGTAGGGGGGTTCCTCTATTATGGCAACTGTTTTAGTCCTAGTTTTTACAGTACACCGTTAAATTTAGATGTTTTTCCTCCTGGAAAATCTGTAGTTTTCAACAGTCTTCCCTCGCTGTTCACACTGTCTCTTCCAACTTTTTCAGGTAAAATGCCGAAAGTGTTGAATGTTTGCATTTTTCTAGATTATATCAGCTCTGCTGAGGGTGTAAGGCTTTTGTGTTTGTATCGGTGCTTGTGGCCAGGTGGGAAGCAGCATCTTTGCTGGCATGGGGACGTGCACGAGGGTGGCAGAGCTTGCACAGATGGGGATCAGTGGGTCTACCAAGGGCAGGTCCAGCTCCCACCACAGTTATCCCTGAATACACACAGCTATTTGGGAGCACCACCACACAGTAAAGAAGCAATGTAGGCTCCTGGTTATGTGTAGAAATCCCTCAGGAAACCTTTCCTGAACCTGTTTGTGGGGAATCCCCCTGCCTCAGCTCCTGGGAGCACTGTGCCCATGTTGAGATGTGGCAGCCTTGGGGGTGCTCTGTGGGATGGGAGCACTGAGACCTGGTGGGGGACCCCAAGACGGGTGTCTGAACCACGAAATGAAGCTCCTGGTCTTTCCTTGTGCTGTTATTCCCTAGTATAATGCCTTTGAATGCCCGAGTGCCAATTTCGTGTCAGGAAACTCAGGTCCTTCCTCCTCTGCTTCCTTAGTTTAACAGCGCCTTTGGACAAACACCTCGTGAAAGCCTTCATAATCTGAAAGATGCTCGTTTCCTCTATATTTTTCAGTTGCTTTGAGTGTCTTGTTTTAAGTTTTCTCTTCCTTCAAATGTATGTTTGTGCATACTTCTCCAAGGGCCTGCATTTACTAGGCCAAATTCCCATAGCGGCGCCTGCACTTTAGGCCTCACGCTGGCCTGGCCTTGGGGTTGCCTCTCACTGGTGCTTTATATCTTGCAGTCTGTGTCCTGTTGTTTTTTTTTTTTTTTTTTTTTTCCCCTCTATAGCACGTGAAGGATGTGGCCATCATGTTTCTACAGGATTAAGGCTGGGGTGTTTGGGAGTTAGGCAATTAAAGCTCCTAGCTCTGCTCTCTTCCCCTTGTAAGACAAAAACGTTTCTTAGGAAAGCACACACAGGCCCTTCCCTCTTTGAAGTATTTGACTGTGACCTAAAGGATTTCTTCAAGAGAAGAAATTTCAGATCATTTTTCCTCTTCTTCAGAGGGAAGGGCGAGGAGAAATGCAGAAAGATGAGACTGCAACATTTTTCTAACCCCGTGTAGGTTCAGTTGTGCCCTCCTTTGAATGCTTTTCTGAGACGTTTGTGTTGCATGATAGCGTCTGTATTTCCTTCAAGTTGTTCCTGAGTGGGTTTGTTAGTAACAGATGCAATTTGTTGCTCTTTAACACATCTTTTCTTTGCCGTTACTGAGTATAATTTACAAAGGAAGGTGTTAGTCACCCAGCCATTACAGCAATCTCCGAGTAGTTTTCAGAACATCACAATTATTTATTTTTATTTTTATTTTGAAGTCTGGAATGTTACCAGAATCCAAATCGACATGGAAACAGCAAAGGACTTCTATTTTCAGCAGCTATCTAACTGCTTCTTTTGCTTGTGTTTGCAGGACCGCTGAGGTTCCTTTCCCAGACGGAATCGGTCACGGCTTTTGCGGGAGACACGATCCTGCTCAAGTGCGAAGTCGTCGGGGAGCCCATGCCTGTGGTGCACTGGCAGCGAAACCAGGAGGATTTATTCCTGAGCCCGGCCGACGCAAGGGTGGCCGTCTTGCCCTCTGGAGCTTTACAAATCAGCAGGATTCAGCCTGGGGACAGTGGGATCTATAGGTGCCTGGCGAAAAACCCAGCCAGTTCAAGGACCGGGAATGATGCAGAAGTCAGAGTGTTGTCAGGTAAGAGCTGCACACTTTTACATCGCTTTTTTCACTTGTCCGATTATGTCCTTTGGTTCTCAAGCTGCAGTCACTCCTCCTGGGGCAGCTAGGCTGATTTATCCCAATTTCTAATTCCTTCTATAAGCTTCCATGTTCTTCATCACATGGAAGAGTTTGGAGCCCGTTAGAAGCAGCCTGATGCAAAGGTAAGGAGCTGACACTGTAGGGAAATATTCACATTTCCTAACTTCATGTACCTCATTTAGATGTATATGAAGCTGGTCTTTTTATACGGTTAATACAGACAAGTAATTCCTACCTCACAGATTACCCAAAAGTTATTGTCCCCAAATACTCACTGGAAGAGGTCCTCTTTCTCCAGTGACTAGAAAAGCAATCTGTCGGGACTAGCTGCCAGATTTACCTGCTCAAAGCCGGGTTACTTGGATACTTCAGCCCTGATAAGATCTGCCAAGCTTCACAGACTGCAGTTTGGGAGCTGACACAGTTTAACTGTGTCAGCCAGTGTTATAAACTCAGCCAAGTGAGCAGCACCTTGCTGTTCCATCTAATGAATCCATCAGTTAAATGGGATGGTTACCACTGCAGTATTTCACCAAGAACTGGGTGTCAAAAGAGTGGTCTGAAGAAGGCAATCCTTCAAAATCTTCCTTTCTAGATCTGCCTGCTAATGTGTAACCGCTAATGAAATCGGGCAGGGATGCTGCATTTTCAGAAATTGTTTGAGATGCTTCTCCTGAGCAAACGGCTTGCATAATTTCTCCCTAAATAGTTCTCACTAAATGAGAGGTGGCGGAAAAGTCAAAATGCTTCCAGGATCACCATGAGCCTCAGCCGTGTGCTGTTCCCTACGTATGGGGCAGCACTGAGGCATCACTACTTCTGCAGTCATTAATGTCAATTAAGTTCCCTGCCCGTGAATCTTATTTCTCCAGTTTTCTTGGCTGAAATTAAGACTGCCACAGAGCTTTGTGTGTCACAGAAAAGCTGGAAGAGTTCTTTCAGCTGTCTCAGCTTCAGAGTGTTATTTTGCCATCCGTCTGTATTCCTGATCATTTGTGGATGGATCGGTGCTTCTTCCTTTTCACAGCTCTGGCTGTTAACTTTCTGAGAGGCTAAATGGCCTCTCACGCTGCCTGGGGAGGGGAGAGGGGGAATTCACATTCGTTTGTCTCTTCCCAGCACGTTTGAATTTTATAGCAGAAAAACACTGGAGCAAATAATGAGGAAAATATCTAACAAGGAGCCAGTGGAGTCCGTCAGACTTTGGCTTAGGGCAAGCAGCACAAGGCCTCATTTCAGGATAATGGGAACAGACAGCAGCTCTTATAAGAAATGAGTGGTGTTCCTGAAACAAAAAATTCAGATCTTATTGAGCCTCTTGGGAATTTGGTTCTCGTGTGCACGCTTTGATGGTTCAGAGCTCTCTGATACTTTGCTGCTAATTCAGCCTCTCCTGTTTTCACTCGTTGGCAGAAATCTATCTTCAGCTGCAGCTTTCCTCTTCTGTAATTAGCGAAGGCAGTGTTTTTTTTTTTTCCCCTGCTTAGCGCAAAAACAACAACAACAAAACTTTCTTTCAAAAGGCAAGGTAGCAAAAGAAAAAGGCTTAGGTAGTACATCCCCTCTCTGTATTTTTAAAATGTGCCTTCTCCTCTGCTGGTGGTTATGATCTGCGATCGCAAGATCAGAGATGAGAGATGCTGTGAAAACACAGCACCTCTGCAAGGACGTGTGGCAAAACTGGCTGCGATCCTGGCAAATAATTTATGATCTTCTTTACACCTTCCAAACGAAATGGAAGAGAAAACGAGGGATAGACATGAAAGCAATCTTTTTCTTTCTTTTTTTTTTTTTTTTTTCTTTTCAGTTGGAGTGCCTGTGGCTTAAGGATTTGATTTGACGTTGTGGTGGGTCTGGAAATAGCCGGACTTCCTCGTGGTAGAAACATTTGTCATGCGATGTGATAGAGGTTAGCAAAACAAAATGTTCAGATGAAGGGATTACTGCTCTCCTGGGGGCAGGAGAAGGATTAAAATTCACCTTACCTGACTCAAGCCTGTTGTTTCTTTCCCCTTGTAAACTAAAGAGTGATAAAGCCTTCAACCTCTGCTACCAAAGAGAAGTAGCTTGTGGTGGTTAGGCTTGGCTGGCTGCTGGCATCCCACCCAGCTGCTCCTCAACAGGATGGGGACAGAAAACAAAAAGAAAGGGATGCCTGCAGGTAGGAATGGTCCCACTGGGATCCTGGCACAAGGTAATGCTGCTCGGAGAATCACATTCATTTCAAATGCATGTTTTCACCTTTTTTTACAGAAGCTTTCTTTTCTTTGAGATCGAAAAGCTTAGTCCCAAGTGGAAAGTTTCAGCAAGTACTGGAAAAAATGACGAAGCACGCATTCAAATAACCGCACACGCTTACCTAATTAATTTAGAGGGAACAATAGTACTGTACCAAAAAAAAAAAGGCAAAAAAAAAAAAAAAAAGCAAAAGATCTTATACAAAGCAGGGCTAAGGAATTAAATTATAGCCAAATTCCTTGCTTCTGTAAATTAATTAGCAAGTTTCTTTGGGAGGTCTGTACACTTCAGAAATACAAATGATGTTTGAAAAGGAGAAGTTGAGCAGTTTGGTGCCTGAAAGCCAGTTGTTCTCTATTTATAAATAATAATCCTGCGCTTATCAGGAGCCATCAAAGCAATCTGCCACCGTGCTATTGTCTGGCGGGGACGTTCCTTCTCTCTCTCTGAGCTTGTCTGCTAAGCTGCAGTGCAAGATAACAATAACAATATCGTGTAATTCCTTCGTTTTTAATGCAAATTGAGTTGGGTTGCTGGAGCTCCTTCCTCACCGTTGTGCTTCTGAGGAGAGAAGGGTAGAGCAGCAACGAGGACGGATTGAAACGGATCCCTCAAGGTCTTGAGACAGAATTTGGAAGGAGAGGTTGGTCTTGTAACACTATCTTAGCTTAAATTTGGGTAGTCACATACATGCAGGAGGCGTCGTAGCTGGGGACATCCTATTTAGTAAACGTCCAGATGGGAAAGGAGAGGAGTGGGGTATGCTCAATTCCATTGTTTGATAGCTTTTAGCTTTAATTTTGAGGACGGTCTGCTTAAATTCAAGCACGCAATTTTGTCAAAGCCTCGGTTTCTTCTATAGTACCGTGAGGCTGTGCAAAAATCAAGATTTTTCTCATTCGTACCCAGGCTGTCTGGCCATACACTCTCTAACTGCCAATAATTGCCCAAGTCAATCCTTTCCCGTATTTACACGTAACCTCAGCAGCTAACGCTTAACACTGTTTATTCTTTCGATGAAAACAGATTTCCAGGAGATGTGGCCAAATAAAATACTCAATGTATGGATTTTATTTTTTTTAATCTAACCATTTTCATCCTTATGTTGTCCAGTGCTCGTTTCCTGCATAAATGCCTTGCCCTGAATTCACACCACGTGTATTTGCACACTCATTTATGGGCATGCCAGTGTGTAAAGCCTCTGTTAGAGCCCAGGCTGCTTTGGGAAGGATTTCTGCTACGTGAATACCACCTAAATAAGAGCTTCCCGCTCGAGGCAGCAGCTGAGGGAGTGAGTGCTGATTAATAATAGTTCAGGAAAGAATTATGGTATTTATTTTCCATAGCCTGCCTTTTGGTAAACACGTGGGAAATTTGTACTTTGTCCAGGACATCTTTATAGAATTGCTGTTATTGCAATCTGTAAGTACATATTTGGGGTGAAAAGGGCTCTTTAACCTGCTGTTTTTTATAAGCCATATAAATAACTAATGACTGGAAACCAGCAACTATATTCTTGCAAGCGTAAGGAAGTCAAACACTTAATTCCAGCAGCTATTACTGGTTTTGCTTAAGTACGTGATGGATTTCCCATCAGCTGCATTTAAATCAAGGTTGGATTTGCTTCAAGAGAGCTTGTGATAAGGGTTGAGAGCAGGAATTGATGGTAAAACTTGGTGTGTGCTCAGCAGCTGGGCAGGCTGGATGCTGGTAGCTGCTTCTCCTGCTTTCAGACCAAGGAACAAATGGATCAGGTGCCTCGCCCTGAGCTGTGGACCAGGCGTGGGCATCGCTTGTGCTGCTCGATTGGTATCGTGGCTGATGAAGGGTTCATTTTCCTGTTGTTAGGAGAGAGCCCTTTGAATGCTGAGCATATCCATATCCCACCTGCACCAGCCCATGCCGCCTCACTTAGCACTGTTGCGATTACTCTGCTTATTTTTATTACCAAAAGCATCCAAATGTCAAATTTCCCACGTTAGAGCAACTTCCCTAGTTAGAAGAAAAAAAGAGCAAGCAGATGGAGACAGTTACAGTCAGTGTGTACCCTCTTAGAAGCCGATCTCCAGATCAGTGCAGTCACCAAAACAATAATATCTACTCAAGAAGTGTCGTCTGCTCATCGTTCCTAGGCTAGCTGCCAGAATAGTGGCTTTATTTATTAAAAACATGCAGATTTCAGTGATCGTTCGAAGTGGGATCGGTTTTAGCGCTTGTGATGCTTGAAGCATAAATTTAGAGTTGAATAAGGGGTCTGAAGAATATTTTGTAATGTGTTTCTGGACGTATTTGGAGGCATAAGGTGTTACTGGAAGATTTTTGGTATACAATTAATGGCATTAAACTAGATTGAGGGTGCTGATACTGTTAACTAGTGGGCCACAAGTTGGCTTGCAAGCTTGGTACACAGCCAAGAACAAGGTAGTTCACTAATTTACCTAAATTTACCAAAAATTCTGCTCTAAAAACAGTCCACAAAGGAACCCAAACACAGAATTCCCCTTTTAGTGTTGGAACAGCCTTTGCTGAGATTTTTTATACTGCAGAGTGACACGAGATTGTTTTTAATACAGGAAATTGATTAATGCTAATAAACCATTAGCGACTATACCTATTATACATCTCCATCATCAGAGGTAGTGATTTATACCTTTGGAGGCGATTTAGGGGTTTTGTCATTTTATGAACTTCCAGCTTGTTGTATTTAATTGCACGAAACACTTTGCTTTCTTCTCCGGCCATTAGTCTAATTTGCCAGTGAAACACAGACAAATCTTTAATAGCCACTGCCTTTTGTCAAGCTCTCTTTTAAACCAAAATTGTTCCCCCCGTGCAGGAGTTAAATTAGCAGGCAGAGAGAATTCAAGTGGAATAATTTGTATGGTTATTGTGGGTGTATTTAGCGTTTATTCAGGATTTTCCTAAAACACATGAAGCAAAAGGCAGTTTTGATTAAAGCCCTATTCACACCCCCAGCAGCGTGGTTACAAAAAAATTCAAAACACCTAAACACTGGAGCAAATAACCTGATAACAGTAACTATGATCTAAAAAATAGGGTTTTTGGAGAGTTGAAGGAATGGGAGATGGGAAAGATATTGAATTAGGAATGCTCAGGGTACAAATGTTCTTCAAATATAACCAAAAAATATTGTTATGAGTTCATTATAAATGGGTGGAAGAGGTGGAACTTGCTTCCATACTTGTACCTGCAAGGTAGGAAAGCTTTTATTTTCTAAACCAGTTTTGGAAAAAGGTTTGTACTTATGGCATTGGTTAGTCAAAAATATTCCTTATGTTTAAAAATGCCAAAAGTTGGTTTTTATTCCAGGACTGTCTGGTGGGTCTTAAAGCTTGTGCCTCAGATATCTTTAGGTCGCTGTATCCAGATAAAAAGTAGCTCCTGAGGGAGCAGGGAGATTCTCTGGATCATTAATTGTTGACTGTAAATTTTGAATACTGAAGATTCCCGAGGCCTAGGAGAAAACGAAGGGAGAGAACGATACTAAAAACAAATAAATCATGGAGTGGCTGATGAACCATCAGCCCATCATCTTTGAGAGACAAAATAATGCTCAATGCAATCAAAGTCTATATCAGTGTACGAAAACCAATGAAAAACATCACTTTTTTGTTGGTGATTAGCATTGCCATGAGTTCTGGGGGGGATTTCTGCAGTGCCTCTTCTCTAGGAAATCAAGTTGAATGTCTTGGAGGTTCATCTCGGGTTTCCAGCAGAAATGGGTGAAATGCTGCTGGGAGAGAGGCTGTCTCTCCTCTTGAGTTACATTCCTAATATTCAGAGGGTCACTTCTAAAATCTTATTAGGTTCCTCTCTGAATTCGTTTATCTACTGGGATCAAACCACTGCTTTTTAATTGCTCACGTCTTTGCTTCTCGAGGATGATGGAGCTCTAAAGCAATGTCGGCCAAAGTTGTGTTGCTCAGCTGATAACAAAAGTGTAAATGTGTCCTTTCTTTTTTTTTTTTTTTTGTCTCAGCTCTGCTCGTGCAGTTGTGGAGTACTTCCTTCTGCTTCAATTTGGCCTCTAAAACTTTAATGGCGAGAGAGAAAGCTTCCTGCTTTTGTCTTGTAAATACACAACACCCGAGTCCCCTGTCTACTCCCAGAGTAATAAATCTTACATTATCCTTTTACCTAGGAACAAGGAAAGGGCTGTAAATATTTTTGTCTTCATTATGGTTGAGCAAAGGGAGCGTCGCGCAAGAAGTCATCGTTAAAGCTGCGAACAGGACCCCTGATGTACGGTCTTGTGTTCCAGCAGCGACTTGGCACATTTCTCCTTGCGCTTTAGTTAATGTATTTTGAAGTTCCTTCAGTAAGAAGAATGTCTTCACACCCTGATGCACGGCAGCGCTGATGTTACAATCTTTGCGTCCTTATTTCTTATATTTTCTTGGTTGCATCGCATCCTCCAGCTCTTCCGAGCCAGATTTGCCTTGCTTGGGGAGGGCAGAAAGGATGGAGCGGGGAAATGCGAGAGGGGGTTGGGAGGTGGAGGCAAAAAAAGAAAAAAAAAGCAAAATCTCCAAGTAGTGGCTGCATTCTGGTTATACATTTTAATGCATTCTGTATATTGAGAGATCGGTATCACGTTAATGACAGATTTCTCTAACACTGCTCGCCCATAACCCTTGCTTTCTCGTCGGGATTAAGTGTTCAACCTCTAGGCATGACGGGGAGATCGGGTCGGGGAATTTCGCCGGCCTTTCTTCACTGACAGCAGAGAGCAAAATTGGGTTTTAGTTGGTCTAAATCTTTATCTGGTTTAATCGAATTTAGCAATGCGACTACGAACACTTAGAGCTCTTCCGTCACATCAGTGTCACATTAAAGGCAGCTCACTTCGGCCATTTGCAATATCAAAACTGCTGCAATAAACATAAAAATCCGACTGGCCCAGTCCAATATTATCCAAATTCGCTCGGAAAAATTGCGTGGGTACGACACGATGGGAGATTTTTGTCAACAGAATATTTACAAATGCCCTCGTAGCACCAAATAGCTTCGCAGAGTCAGATGCTGTACAACAATATGCAACGTTTTTTATGGAAGTACTTTTTTAATACACTGCATAGCTAAAATACTGCAATATAAATGTCTTTTTCTCCTCGTGTGCTGGACAGCTCTATCTGCAGAGCTGAATCCAAGTGAGTTCCTTGCAATTTCATTTTTCTTAGAAGATGGAAATGAGTTGCATGGGAGATCCGTTTACTTTAGACCGGTTTGGTGTGAGAATAAATACATCCTCAACCCTTATCACTGCCTATTGGCACAAATCTGAGGTTTTGTTGGGAGTGAGCAGTGAAGGACTAATGCTGATAGTGTAACAGAAGCTATGCCTTTGACACAAAGAAGAAAAAAATTAATTCAGGACCTTTCCATGTTGCTGAATGCACATAGGTCTGCAGTTGCATCACAAAACATCTCAATTACTTCATTAACCATCTATAAAAAGGAGATAAAACGACTTACCCTAACAAGGCTTTGTGAAGATGAGTGTTTTTTTCTTTCCAAATAGTGCATTAGGCTCCGCTATCAGGGTAATGGGGATAATCAAAATCACACACACATTTGCAAATCCTATTTGTAGTTCCAAATTTCAGCTATGTCACCAATTTAACGAGCATGGAAAATGTGGATATATGGTGGCACCTCGTTACTCCTCATTGTGTGCTCAGGAAAAATGCTATATAGGAAACGAGAGGTTTACGCGTGGTTTTCGGGGAAATAAGTTCTTCCAGCTCACTGCTTCGTAATTAGTTTTAGGTAGATCTGTTCAGTTTTAAACACTAACGTGTAGAAATATGCTAAAATCAACAGGATTAAATGCCGGCAACGCAATGGGCTCTCTGCAGGCTGGGAGCAGGTCTTTGTGATGCCCTGATCTGGAAATTGGGTTCTGGGGAGCGGCACCAAGATAGGAGAAAGCCTTTGGGTTTCAAAACAGCAACAACGAACCAAAACCAAATGGTGAAGCAGTTTTGCAGATTGGGGTGAAGAAGATGAATCAAGTGCTTCACTAACAGTTTTTGGAGTGTAGCGAGAGCAGCTTTGTAAGAAGACGACCAAGAGGTGTCCTGGCACGTCCCTGGTGATAGGGGCATCGTGGCGTTGGGTTCAGGCCATGAACAACGCAATCGTGCATCAGAGATGAAATTGTGGCTGGAATGAAGTCAATGACTCCAGCGGAGCACTTTGTCCTTCGCTGAAGCTGGCCCATAGCTGGCTGATTGTGTGGGCTTGATTATGGGCTCTGAGTACCTTGTCAGGAAGAATATACTAAGTGCTCTTTAATCAGCTGGATTAGGGCATAACGAGAACTTGGATATCTTGATAATCAAGGCTGGATGCCCTCTTGAAGAACACACTTTATTCAAATGTACTTCTGAGCTCAGGCTGGGTGTAAGTCCATGGCCTGTGCTGTAGAAGAGAAAAGATTTAATGACCATTTAATCTTAAAATCTTACTCATTTTTCCGTCCTTTCTAATAGAGAAATATCACTTGATAGACCCTTTGTAATGAGCTGGAAATAACAGGTTGTACTGGTGGAGCGGTCATTAGTTTTATCAGACAACTCAACCAAATCCTGAAGTAGCTGTCGTGCCATTAATCCATATTTTCACAAGATTTACCCAGTACACGTTCAGTGATATTTTTAACCCCGTTTCCAAGAGTAAGTGGATGGAGATCGTACAAATGATGCTGTACCTCGTGCCGAAGCTCACAGCCCGTGCTCCACAGACCTTTTGGCGATGACTCTTTTAGCATTAACACCAAACCGTTGTTCAAGAGTTTGGTTCTTTGAGAAGAAATTGCGGATGTCTGCATCCACAAGGCGTGCCCAAAGGAAAGGACATCTTTGGATGCTTTCCCCAAGTATCCGTGTGGCTTTTCAGCTAGCACCATAGCAACTACTAGGAGGAAAATCAACTCTATCCTAGCAAAAACCAGGACGTCAGCTGGGATCTCTTCACAGATTGAAGCTATTGAATTTTGTGTGCTAACTTCTGCACCAGTTGTAATTCGGATGGCTGGAAACTGCTCGTCCATCTGGTTCCGATACGAAGTTGAGATCTGCTGTAGTAAATCCATAACAAATTCCTTACCGCTTCTTCCTACTTCTCCGGGAGAAGCAGTTAATTACTTCGAGATGATTTTGGAAGATCTGGTAGCTGTTAATTTTGGTAGGAATATTCATTTATATTGTGTAATTTTTATGTTTGTGTCAGAAACAAGGAGTAATGTTTAATGGCTGTGGGCCAGCACATTTGCTTCAACATCTGCGATAAGAAAATGAAAGCTTTTTTTTTTTTTTTTAGAGGAGGAACAGACTCATGTAAAAGCAAACAAACCCAGCAGATCTCCTCGGCGTATGGCTCTGCTTGCTGGTATTTCAGACACCGCGGGTGGGATTTGGGGCCGGCCAGCTCATTACCTGAGTGTGGGTGTCTTAAAAACTGTCTGGTTGGTGCTGACGGAGAGATTTGGCTCACCCTAAGCCGTGCACCTTGAATTTGGCTTGGTTTTATACAAGTAAGTGTTTAAGGCCAGCTGAGCCAGCCTCAGACACATGGCGTGTCCATGTGGACACCTGCTGTAAGGCAAAGGATAACTTGGGGCACTGATCTTTCTCCTAATTCCTTTTCAGTTCAGGATTTTCAAGTTCTTCCTTTATATGCTGTTTTCCTTCACCTGAAGCTTTCCTCCTCTCTCCTCGCCATATTTATGAACTTCCCTCTTCCAACTCCAAAACAGCGTCATTAATCCCGGACCACTTATAACCTC